>NC_137461.1:82358335-83607330 GCF_964235325.1 Thermobia domestica
ACGGTGTTTGCTCACCACAAAGTTCACTTGGCGGGAGCTGGGATCGAACCCGGGACCCCAAGCACCAGAGGTGAACGCTCTACCACTGAGCCACCGCGGCCCCTAAGAAAGGAATAAGTAATTTAATTCGTCTCACTATTAATTATACTATTACCTAGGTATATGGATATAAAAACTTAGTGCATAGTATTATTGCACTGTAATTCAATTAACATTTCAGAATACGACTTTTTAAAATACAAATTACGTAAGGTTTTTATATATATATATATATAGTGAAAATAAATTTTGCATTTTCTTACTTTGTATTTGCCGCAGAAGACTAATCTTAACATTACAAGGGATTATAAAATAAAGAATAATACGATAAATTAGATGAAATAAAGAGCAGCATAAACTATGTGAAAAAAAACAGCGAATACACACTAACAAACCTTCATAGTGAGAGTTGTTGCTTGTAATCTCCACTTGCTTCTTTCTTTGACCCAACTTAAGGTTGGTTTAAAGGGACAAGTTTTGCCGATAGATGACACTACAGTCTTCGTATCTCTCCCGTATACTTTTTACCTTTCACGAAAATTCACGATTTCTCTTACAAATTTTAACCTAGAGACTTCAAATTTTTAGAAAGGAACTTCATAATCTATCGAAGGCAATAATCCGTGCCGATTTTTTATTTAGAATTTTATTCATTGTTGAAATTGCTTGATTGTTGAAATGGGTATCTAAATCTTTAACAATGGAACTGTTTCAACAATAAAAAAATTCTAAATAAAAAATCGGCACGGATTGTTCCCTTTGATAGGTTATGAAGTTCCTTCTCTAAAAAATTGAACTCTTTGGTTGAAATTTGTAAAAGAATTGCAAATTTTCGTGAAAGGTAAAAAAATACATGGAGAGATACGAAGATTGTAGTGACATCTATCGGCAAAACTTGTCCCTTTACACTAACATTAACCTAAAAATATTGGGGGACATGATGGCTCAATGGTACAGTGCTCATCTCTAGTGCTACAGGTCATGGGTCAACCTCAAGTCATGTGAGTTTCTGTTAGACAACATCGTGTTCGTGGGTTTTCTCGGGGACCCATTTCCTCCTACATTCTCATTCCATCAATTACTTAATAATCATTCAATTACATTAATCAACCGTCTCCTTTAGCCTAAGGGGCCTAACGTAGTACTATGGTAGGCCCAACAAAAGACGGTCTCTAAAGTTTCTTACCACATGTAGAGGGAAATTGGAGCCCCCTACTTTGGTGCTAGTTACCAACCACGGTTATTCTATCTTACACCATTAATTAAATTGAAATGAAATGAAATCTTTGAGTTTTACGTCCCACGGTTATGCCGGTTAGGCTAAAGGAGACGGTGATGATGAGTGATGAATGAAATTGTGGAATGAATAAAGTGGGAGGAAACGGAAGATCCCCGAGAAACCCCACGCACACGGTGTTTGTACACCACAAAGTTCACTTGGGCTGGGATCGAACCCGGGACCCCAAGCACCAAAGGTGAACGCTCTACCACTGAGCCACCGCGGCCCCCATTAATTAAATTACCATTATAAAGACTACAAATTTAATGGGCTCCTGTATAAGACTACAAATTTAATTTCATTTCATTTAACCTAAACATTCTTCCTTATTCTACAATGCAGCAACAGTAACGTAGGAAATAAATTATAATACAAAATATAATGTACGAAAATTTAAATAACTCTCTTCACTAATACGGAACCAGTTAATTTATATTTTTATATTGTATATTTTGGTTAAACTTACTTGACGAATAAGCCAATCAAAGTTTTATTCTAGCCGAAATTACGTAAATAAAACCTATCAAATGCGACTATTATTGATTTCATATGAATCAATCAAACTTGAGCAACTGGTCAACTTATGGTTAACAAATAGCATATGGTTACATCTACAGATTTTGGAAACATGAGGCCAGATTAAATAGAACACAAATTTAAAGATAAGTAAAATTTAAAAGATTATACAACATTAGAAGTAACGCTTAGGATTTTATATTAGTGGATGATTTTCACCTGAGTATAAAAATTGCTACTATGAGACAGATAGCAAAATCTAATAATTGCTCATATACCATAAAATTCTAAAGTTTAAATATTCTTGAATATGCTATTTACGATTTACACTGGACTGATCCTCTTAAATTTGAGAATTAAAAAAAAAAATATTACTTTCCACGAAAGAAGAAGAATTTCACTCCTTAAGGTCTGAATAGATCTCATTTCATAAAGTAAAAGCACCGTTTATCTGATTGTCTTGAACTCACGTGGCGTGGAATACTTTTACGGTGTAGTTGGACCTTCACTAGTCCGCGTCCTGATACCACTCGCTGCATCCTGCCTATTGTGTTGACGACAAGGAATTCCGTACTCTGGAGAAAGTTCTTGCCATGTGAGACCATGTATTGCATTTCTTTCCTTCTCCTCTGAGATACAAAGACCGCTTCTCATTTTTTAACTTCAGCCTCCTCTTAGTATTTATTTTCTCTTCACTAACTTTCCGCTACAGTTGGTGCAAACTGTCAATGAGTGAAAAGCAGCAGGTGAATTAGCGGTGTGGAAAACCAGTTCTTCAAGCAACTAGCTACTGTGGCTTTCATTTCAGCCCGCCGCGGTTCGTTCTCCCTCTTTGTTCTCTGCCCGTCCAGAGGTGGCTGGAGAGAGCCAGTTTTGGAAACTCCCTGGACAAGACCCTTCCCAGAAAACCCCTTTTGCGCTTCCGTTTCAAGACTAGAGTGAGAGAGGGAAACGAATCTATTATTATGAGTACTGCTGGAGACTCCAGTCGATGCAGTCCGTATTGTTTGTCCGTTTCCAAACCTTGCGTTTTCGTCTTGTTTCTCAGCAGTCTCTATGTTCAGAACTCTAGAGCCGTGACTGTTGAAAAGAAAAAGATCAGCCTCTTCCCCTTTTACCCTGCTTTTTCCTTCGACTTCAAGCTTCACGGCACACCGGTTTTGATGTGGGAGAGATTTTAGCAGCTCTGGTCTTTTAAGACAAACCAACAACTCAACTCGCTTGTGCACTGAGTATCATTGTATGAATGTATATATAGCCGTGTGTGTAAGTGTGTGTGTGTATGTAAGTATATATATATAAAATTTTCTTTTCCCATCCGAAACTCATTTTCTTGATCTCAAGAGTCCACAGTTTCGAGAGTTGTTAATTGCAAGAAGACTTTGCTCCTATTCCTCACTTTGCCCTGTTTATTGTATCTTGCACCACTGATGGTTTCGTCTCAGTTGTCACGCAAGAACCTTCCAAAGAACAGAGAAGGAGGAGAACGTTCTTTTTTTTTCTTTTATCTTGAAGATCGAGAACCACGGGAGCCGCACGTTCCTTTCTGCCGTGAAACTTAGCGGTTTCAAGAAATCCAATGTGCGTGGGCTTTAAAAATTACACCGCTCCACTTGGAACTTCTCATCACCCGGTGCCTTCGATAGCTGCAGCGTGAAAGGATTTTACCATAATTGAAACCGGTAGTTTTGTTTACTTTCCTTCCGGGTACGGAAAAGAGTGTGAGAACGGTTGTTACTTGAGATCATCGAGGTGCTCCTTTCAAGATGGCTTTATTTTTTTGCTTTTGTCTCAAACTATCCAAGGACGCTCTCAGAATCCTGTATCCCCCTTCTACCTTCTTTTCCTACGCTCCTGTCCGCTTGGGAGTAATTGGGCATGAGGTTCTTTTTTTTTTTTTTTTTTTTTACTTTAACCCATACGCGAATAGGAAAACCTCTTCCACAAGTGGCTGGAGGCTGTTCCTCAGGAGCTAAAGATGCAGAAGTTCGAACAGAGAGCAGAAGAAGAACAAAACAGAGGGAGAGAGATATCTTAGCGCTGTCTTCGGTGAAGTTTCCCATCTGTCTCCTTCAGAGGTGAAGATTACATTGAGTTCCATGCCTTTTCGTTCCTTCTCTCTCTCTCTCTCTCCTCATTCCGTTCCTCCTCCTCCGGTAATTTTGCATGTGCTTGAGCGGTGGTGGTTCGGCTCGAATTTTGCCGATCTCTATGTGATATGTTATTGTATGTTAATGTTATTGTTGTAAACTTATTTCTGCTCTGCTCATGGTTGGAAAAGCACCTTCCAGAGAATTTCAAAGGACCAACACAAGCAGAAGAACAGAAGATCTTCATCTAACAACTGTTTTGCTTGTTTTTTATGCAAACTATACAGTTCTTGTTTTCTTAGCCACATTTCCGTACATAAACGTTCGATTACATTAATTATTCTTCTATTTCCGAGTCAGTCAAGCATTTAAAAGCTTAGATCGTTCATGTGTTTCTGTACTTTACAACTAATTATTTCGAAATCCTGAAAAATAAATACATTTGCCAAGCAATAGAATCAGTTCTAGAAAATATTAATTTGATTGAAACTTCACGCCAAGAAAAAAATAAATTAAACGAGGTGGTGTCACAAAAGAAATGATTGTGTTATTTGATGCCTCTTATGCAAACTCACTACACAATTACTACTACTCACTACTGGAATTATTGATATTGGAAAGTTAATATGCATCAGTTTTTAGAAGATAGCAAACGTTATATTTTCTAGTGGTCACTTCTGAATGGTACAATCATATAAAGAATGGTAATGGGCGCTAATATTTGACGATATGTGTAATAAAGTGTGGAACAAGCTGTACTACAAATTTTACTACGAAATTTAGAAACTTGTTTACCAGTCAATAGTATTTAAAGTTTAAAATTATTCCTAAAACGACATCTATTCTTATAAGATAGTAAGCGCCGTTACATATATTGGCCCTGGGCGGCCCTTATATTTTGATTTACGATCTTTTTTTAGTTTCACCCCTAAAAAGGTTGCATATCATACACTAGAAAAAGTATCTTAATTGAATAATATCAAATAGTGCCCCAAATGATCTTAAGTTTTCAATCTTCTTCTTCTTCTAAATCTTTTACCCAGTTAGCTGAAGTTGAATTTTCGGATCGTTGTCCTCCACATGTTTCTATCTTGTGTCCTATCCACTGTGTACTACACTACACCATATTATTCTTCACACAATCTCCCACTTCTTTGGTTTCGCATTCAGTTCTCTAACACAAATTCGGTGAAATACGTATTCCGAAGGTCTTCTCCTTAGAGGCTCAAACCTACTTTCTTGCAGTTTTCTACTACTGATCTAATCTTTACCATTCCCTGGATCATTTCATTCTTAACTCTGTCCTCCCGCGTCACTCCAAACATCCATGTTCTTAATATGTGACTTCTGTTCCTCTCTCTCTTCTTCGTCGTCCAACATTCTGTTCCGTATAGTATGGCAGGTCTCATTACTGTTTTGTAAACTTTTCCTTTAAGTCGAATTGGTACCCTACGGTCACAGAATATTCCTGCCACTTCTCTTCAATTTGTACAACCGCTGTTAATTCTGTTTTATATATATACGTGTATATATATATATTTCTTCTATTCCTGCGCTTTTATGCTATACTGATCCAAATACTAAAATTTCTTCATCATTGCCATCTACTCCTTCGTCCAGTCGTATTCTTGTATTTCCGATTACAGTTTTCCTCAAAGGACAATATAATTGCTCTCCAATGTTACTCTCCAGATATCTAATTTCTCTTGCAGTACTGTCTTCGAGTCACTCATCAGCACCATGTCATCCGCAGATAGCATATTCCAAGGTGATAACTCTTGGATATCCTTTGTAAGCTCGTCCATCACAACTGAAAAAAAATAAATGGGCTAAGGCTAGACCTCTAATGAAGCCCCACTTCAACCAATGACTTTTAATGGCATTTGTTGCTGCTAAATTAGTGACTTATCAATGGATTCTTGTCTTCTAGTAGAACCGTTCATAGAAAATAAACTAAATTTTTAGCTCTCAAAAACGTGTTGGGTTTGGGCTCTTAAAAAGCATATGCTTCAAAGTTGGTAGCTATTTTCATTAGTTGAATGTTGCTGTATGTTCTTCCTGTTAATATATTTTTTTTTTTACTTGATGATATTAATTCAATTTTCTACCTGTTTAAGATGTAGGCCCTATAGATAGATTTAAAAACACAAAATTTGTGTAGAAAATCAAAGTTGACTTCTAAATTGCATTTTCAGCTACCTACCAATTTAACAGCAACAGAAGTCACTGAAAAAAATGTATCACCGAATTAAACAGTATGAATTACTAATTTCCTTTATTTTAGTTGTTTAACACATATCATCTCATAAGCATTTATATATATATATATATATATATATATATATATATATATATATATATATATATATATATATATATGTATATATATATATATATATATATATATATATATATATATATATAGAGAGAGAGAGAGAGAGAGAGAGAGAGAGAGAGAAACAGAGAGAGATTCTCTAGTCAATTGAAGTAACTTTTGCTGTTTGTATGTACTTGAAGCTAGACATAAACTTCTTATCAGAATAGGGAATGGTAATTATCACAAGTTTGAAGGGAATTGTGAAGGTGAAGATCTTTTCTGCAGAAGACAATATACCAAAAAGAGTGACGTCATACCGTGAATTCGCGTGTAATATTAAGCTCATGGGAATTAGTGACAAGCGGAGAAAGACAAGAAGAAGAATCGAAAAAAAGATAAAGAAGAGAGAGAAAAGGGGTGACAGAGTTGATAACTGACAATGGTTCTGATCAAGTTAAACGTGTCGGCAAAACTTCAGATGGGCGAACACGGGTAAGTAAAGAGGGGAGTAAGGGAAAGAAGGTATTTCCTTCTTAGTGGTGAGAAGGGCCAACGCAATAAAAACAAAGATGGCACATCACGATAGACCCATATAAATAAAGGCGCGAACGGCGTTGGAGGACGAGTGCAAAGACAGAGAGAGTGAGTAATTAAAAAAGAAGAGGCGGTGACACAAGAACGAAAGGGTTGAGAAGAGGAAAAAGGGTTGAAACACAGTGGGTAAAATAAGGTGGGGGATCGGGAGTAAAGAAAGAGCCTTTTGCTCATTGCCTGAAGGTGAGTAATAAGAACTTTACGAAAAGATAACAAACACTTTTTCATGTGAAAAAAAAGAAGCTTCACGTACAATCAAAAGCATTCTGCGAAAACTTCTCCCGAAGACTTTTCACTAGCCAGTAAATTACTTCATTATTTTCTCTTATAAGAAGAGATAAACTCTCTACAGTGGTTGCTCGCAAAGACGCAACTAAATAAATGGAAATTGAATTTTTGCACTTAGGAGGAACTGAACAGCGATTAACAGAACGAGAGAGAGAGAGAGAAAAAAGTTGTCATTTTGGAAAACATTTTGACGGGCGGAAAAGGTGAAAAATCACAACGAACTTGTATTTCTTTTCTTTTCTTTTTCTATATACTTTTTTCTCTTCTTAGAAACTTTTCCATTCATTTTTAGACTCTGCTGAGTTTCAATGTTTTCTTCTCTTTTATATATACGTGTATATAGTTTTTGAAGCAAAGAAAGGGGGGAAGAGAAACGCTTCACACTAAAAAGATGATAGAGAAAAGATTTGTAGTAAAGACGCCAACCCTTGTCTTCATTTTATCAGCAATTCGGATTTGTAACGACGAAGATTATTGCATATTTTAAACGGCAATGTCTCTGTGGCTTTGTTTTGCTGATAACGCCATGTTTTTCTCTATCTTCGCTCTTCCCTCGCTGCTTTTCTTCAATGAACATCTTTATGCAGTGATAAGATCGGAGAACAATACCCTCCTCCGTACTTTCTCCGTACTTTACAACACTCTAGAGTAGAAAAGAGCCTACGTGCAATATTGTAACACTCAGTTCTAAAAGCGTGATATTTGCTTCAAATTTTCGTTCAAGAACCATGTCACATTTCCCATACCAATTAAATTTACTAATTATAGTAAACTTTAAAAACGATTTATCGTTTCATTCGTTTTATTTCACTACAATAGTACTTGAAACCTATATGTGAATACATGTATCTATAGGAAACATCGATATGATTGTTTCTATATTATTTTGTAAGCAAATCTCAATGACATAAAATGTTTAAAATACATTGTAATTTCGTTACACGTAGGATATATGTATCAGTGTTCGAACTATATGTACCACACTATCGTTGTAATATTAGGAAAACATTCACAATAATAAAATCAATCTTTTATTATTTTTTTACACGTTCAGTACAGAAATAAATGAATAACATATTCCAACAGAGTTGGCAGAGAATCATCAGGGGGAAAAATGATAGAACTAGATTGTTTTTATAAGGGAAAGGGAACAGATGAAGCGTAAAATTAAATGTTGATGCTACACCAATCATTTTCCTATTAAACAAATATAGTTTTATTATATATGTGTAGAAATGTATGTTGAGTTAGGAAGATTTTGGGGGGTCCGGACTCGATGGACCCCCTCTGCCGTGGATGCGCCCTTGATTGATATACAGTATGTCTCATCTTTGGATATATATTTTTTCATAAAAATACTACTAATATTTTAGAATATCTTGACCTTTAAAAAGAGAAAGACAAAAGATACCTTTGTATAATATAACTTAATGTTATTTCATCGCATTTAATTAGTACTGTAGGTACACACAATACTGTGTTTAGATTTCACTCAGATCTCACGGTTTCTTGAGGTGTGTTACGTAAAATTTAGTTTAACACCAGCTGTTTTTCGTAGACACGAATAGGCATCTACACGTAAATTATTTTTGTAAGACTCAACAGACAAAATTATTCGAAATATCTGTTTAACAAAATTTAGTCTGAAAATCACACATTCTACATTAAATCCCAAAAAGGTCAGGTATCTCTACCAAAAATAATGGGATATGAACGTTACTGATATGCTTATGGATTATATTACTTAACACTTCAAGTTTCTAGCGAATACTGTTCATTCTAGCTTGGAAACTACATATAAATTAAAAATAAAATATGGCAAAAGCAAATATTGATATTAATCTGTGTTGCAATTCCGGCAATATATCATTCCTTTCATCAGACACATTATATTTATTCATCAGGTAATGTAAATCATTAGGTAACATATTATCAATATATATGTTACCTTCTATAAAATTTTATTTTTATTTTAAACTAGCAGAAGAGCCGTTCTTCGTATGGAGAGAATACATTTCATTTTGGACATAAAAAGGCTGGATTTGAATTTAAATGACATCGGAAGTGTCACTGTTCGTCTCAGCGACCTCGAAAACTATGGATTCGGCTCTAATATCGGTCATTTTTATATATATTCCCCTCCCCCAAGTTGCAGTGCTGAATTTGGATTTAAACGGCCTCGGAAGTGTCACTGTTCATCTCAGTGACCTCGGAAAGTATGGATTCGACATTAATATAGGTCATTTTCGATCATTTAAAAATATTTCTCCCCCTATAAGTTGCACCGTCAAAATGAAATAATTCTAAATATATTAAAATATTTCTAAATATATTAATATATTTCTTAAATATATTAATATATTAAATAATTCTAAATATATTAAACTAGCAGCGTTCACCCCGCTTCGCTGCGGTCACCCCGGAACGCAATAAACGTTGTTACTTAGATAATTTTTACTTTTTCGCTTTCAAGTGATATGATAAAAACCATAGTAGATTGCAGTAAATGTTAACATTATATCGCCTGTCATTTATGTTAACCCGCCGAGTGACACGGTCATGCGGGTTGCATATAAATACGTTTATTTTTACCTATGATGAACTAACAAAGGATTTGTACGTTATGGACACTTGAATGGTCAATTATCTCAAGACACTGGTAATTAAAAATTAAAGTGATATGATAAAAACCATCTAGGGTCCAAAACCTAATAACCCCCCAAAAATGAAAGAAATTGGTTCAGCCGTATTAGCGTGATGAGGGAACAAAGGATTTGTGCGTTCTCTTTTATATATATAGATTATGAAATATATAAAAATTAAAAATATTTCTCTCTCTTCATAGTGCATAATTCACATATAAGCATGAATCTCCTTGTCACTCCTCACAACATCTGTACACAAGTGAAAGGGGACACAACTTTTAGGGACACAAGTGAAAGAAGTTTTGATAAAAATCGCTAAGGTGTACCATAGAGAGGAGATTTTTTTCGATTATCTTTCAATATCTCGCACCGTTTGCAAGATTGAGCCTACTTTTGGTTGGAGTTTGTAATTCATGTATGATCAGTGTTTTTCTTTCTTATTGTACGCAGTATGTAATAAGTGAATACATTACATACACAATTAATTACAATGTCAGTTACATATGGTGTTCATTGAGCAAAACACTCCAAACAATAAAGATTCATCTTAGCCTGGAGAAATGGTTATCCTTCGTTTTTCATTATCATTTAGCCATGAAACAAATGCTAGATATATACAATCCTTGTACATATCTATGTTGTATTGAAATGTATAACTCATAGGTTACGATGCTTTGCTTTTTTAAAATTTCAACACTTCCAGTGTATCCCAAAAAATGTTATAAAGAAATAACGGCCGCGTTTTCTAAATATTCAATTAGAACTAGACAATCTACATAAAATTTGGAATCAACCAGAGGAAACGGCACGTTTCTAGCACTTGTGGTTTTCGAGATCTCATTGTTGAAAGGATTGGAGACAAACATATAAACTTTTCTTTGGAGACAAACATATAAACCTAACATTTTAATATATAGGTAATCCGCCCACAATAACTCGACAAGTCTGTGACGCTGTATTCAGTAGCTCGTAGCATGTTGACTACATTGTATTTTATACTTATTTCTATAAATTTATCTATTATAAATTGTTGCTAGCTATTGCCTTCTCCATTCAATTATATAACGGCCCGTTAGTATTTTTACCCTTAGTACCCAACTCAGTCAGCGCACAAGTTATCCCCGTTTAACCATATGAAATAATTATGAACGTCATAGACTTAACTGAGAAATATTTTAATTTTAGAAAAGGTAATATACACAAAGATTTTAAGCATTTTATCAGTGGCGACTCTTGAGGGAAATCACATATGGCCAAATTTTATTGTTACAACCTATGAGAAGAAACCTGATCAAACATTCTAATTTTTGCATATTAAAACGTTAGGTAAGCGTTCTCCCTTTAGCGCACAGCGCTAAAATTTCAATTGTTAGCGATGTGACTTCCCTCAAGAGCTGTCACTGCATTTCGTACGTAATGGTGTAAGGGAGCGTTTCCACTTTTTTGGGGGGGGGGTAAGAGTGACTTGCCAATCAGAATGTTCTACTGACCACTTTAAGTTTGCCCTTCAAAGACAAACTAGCATAAATAGTGTTAATTATAATTTCTTTAATTGTATATTGATATTGATACAAGAAAATACATATTAGTTCCTTTAAGTAATCGAAAGCTATAAACATTTTATAATAAAACAAATATACGCTGTCTGAATTTGTACAATCTTTATCTACAAACTTATAATCGCATTCTCTATACCAGTTAAAGTTTTTCAACTACAGTGTGTTATATGCAAATCATTTGAATTTTATTTTGTTCTGTCTTGTTAGACCTAACATTCAATTTAAGCGGGCAGAAGGACAAAATATCAAGACCACTTGTAGTCTGTGGACCATATTTTGAGAAACGCTGTTATATAGTAATATAAAAATTTGTGTAAATTTTAAATTGTCAACTTTAATTCGTGAAATTTTTGTTAAAAGAAGTGTAAAAATTGGGTTTATACTTGAACTAAAGATGAACGAACTCGTGAAATCTCATGAAAACATACGGTTGAATTATTCAGATACAGTATTAAGTATGTTTTTATGTCGAGAACGAAAACCGTTGATATCCAAGTTTTACAAATCCTTTCTTGTAAAATATTGACCGAATATGCCCAATAAGAAAAATCTGATTGTTTGAGTATTAGTTTCTGTCAAACTGTATCAACTTAGAAACTTACATCGTAGCTACTTAGTAGTAATGGTTTCGATCATATCATGTCATCAAATTAAAATTTGTAGTTACTTACGCTTTAGGTTATAATGTTTTTAAATAATAGGGCCACAAATATTGCCACTACAGAGACTCAATATTTAACGTGAAAACTAACAAATCCTTGCAACAATTATTTTTCTTTCTTTCATATAATAATTCAGATTCGTTTTCCTCTCTTTAACTAGCTTCATTACTCATATCTTTCTGGTGTGAAAGAATGGTATAATTATTAAAATAAGGATTGATATTATTAATGCTATAACACCTCCTAATTTATTAGGAATAGAGCGTAGATTGGCACAAGCAAAAAAGAAATACCATTCTGGCTGAATGTGTACAGGAGTAACTAGGGGGTTGGATGGAGTGAAGTTTTCTGGATCTCCTAGTATGTAAGGATTTCATAAAATAAGTAGTATTAAGGCCATTATTATTACTATAAAGCTGATGGTGTCCTTTTGTCAAAAAGTAAGGGTGGAAGGGAATTTTATCTTGATCTCTATTATTTCCATTAACTACCTTCATTGTTCTTAACTCCTCAACTTCTATAAATAAATTATCTTCAAACAAATCAGAATTAAACAAAAAAGTTAGTGCAGTAGAAAATGGTTTTTCTTATTAAAAATAGAAATATATTATTATGAAATAAAACAAACATTAAAATTCTATCATCCATGGATTCTCACTTAAGCTCGCAAAACAGAATAACAGGAAATGAATAGTACATTGCGCTTTGATTCAAAGAAACTTAAGTGGAAGTGTTTAATATATATACGTATGCCATGTGCCTCATATAGAATGGTTTCGTTTCTGCTTTCTGCATCACGTACTAATAACATTATTCATCTTAAATATATAAGAGTTAAGCTCAGTGAAGTGCAACCAGTTGTGTATGTCTGATGGTTCGAAATAAAAGGACCTTCACTGTTAAAACGCAATAATAATAATAATAAACTGTTCATCTACGACAATCCACCCACGAACTAAACATCAACTAACAGCATAAAATCTTTTAATATAATTCGTATTTAGCGTTGAAAAGAAACGATCCTTCTGCTTCTCTTATTGCTACATACAGTACAAGTCACTGGCTGGACTGTATGATGTTTGATCTGGAAGATGAAGGAAATGAGAAAATACATAAGAAATTAGGGTAGAGAGGAGAAGAGGGGGAGCTAACAAAGAAATGTTGTTCAGAAACTGTAATTGGATTACGTTCCAAGAGAAAGAAGGAAAAAAAGAAGAAACGTATTTTCTGTCAAATATGTACTTCCATAACTATTATCATTTCAACAATTAACGTACTTCTATTCTACGTAAAGCCCAACAAGAAAGTTATTCAAGTGTGAATTTAAACAGTGCAAAACATTGCTTACGTATAATCGGTTGACTGAATAACACAGAAGAAGAAGAAACGCGGCATTTTCTGTATATATACGTTTGAGAACATAAAGAGCACTGAAAGAGTGTGAGTTAGGGAGTTTTGTTAAGTTTTACTCTCCACCCGTTTTAACTCTATTAAAGACCATTCCCAAGAACAACGAACACGATCTCTCCTGGAAACAATCTATGAACTATGAAAATAATAACCATTCATTCAAACACAGCTTAAAACTGCTTTTGTAAGATGTAAACACAAAGAACGGAACAAAATCCTCCGCGTTTCCTCCGTTTTTTACAGCAAAAATTAGAGTTTCGACACTTTTGTTTAAACTTAAGATTAGATTATAAATACACTTGAAAACGTTTCTATCATAAAGAACTAGTTTGCCACTAATACGTTTTCCTTTCAAAACTCACAACATTTCTAAATCAAAACACGTTGATTTATACATATATAACGCAATAAAATAATACCTCCCGAAAACACAAAGAACATAAGAAAATCTGTACTTTACAGCAAAAACAGAAAAGTTAAAGAAATATGCTATACAACTTATAGAATCACTTCATTATTTCATATAATATACATGATCACTGAAAACTTGAATAAAATTTTCCCATTAAGACACAGTAATACGCATAAAGAGGGGGCGAACTAGCGAAGGCTGAGAAGCCTTCTTGACTTTCTGGAAACCTACACATGTTATTTTGGAAACACATGATCTTAAACAAATTTATCAGCTTCCAATCTGAAATGATGTGCATAGGAGTTTTGTAATTATTTCCAAAGTTGTTATTTGCTTGTCCATAGAAGAACAGGGAGTAATGATAATAAGATGCTTCACATATAGTTCTCACGAATATGTTCGATGGTTCCCTATAAAGATTTCAATTTTTAAAGATGAAGAAAAGTAGTAAATATTTCATGTAAGCAGACACCACTTTCATGGCAAACATGGCAATTGAACTCGACACATTCAGACTCAACTCTAAATTAGTGTTTCTTGGAGTATGGTCAGCAGTAACTATCATACCGAAGTTACAAATTTTGAATTTAGTCAATAACAATCCACCACTACTAAAAAAAACCTCGACTATTTTTATTTTTAAAAATCCAAAGCTTCAAATTTCAATATGTTAAGTTACCTTAATTCAATAAAATTAGGAAAATACTTCAAGCAAGTGTCACTTTTATAGAACTATATTTCACCTGTTCCTCTTTTTTTTTAGGTAGATTTTATAATGAAGTTTTACCCAATTTTATCTAACCCAAATTTTGCAAGTGTTATTTTAATAATTATTAGTCAAGTAGTCCTTACAAAATGAAACCAAATAATACTCTAGAAAAGTCATTACAATTTTAAAACTATTTATTTACTAACTGTAATACTGCTTTGGAAGTTGCAACAATATCTTCATCGCACACATACTACATGATAAATATTTCAATTGTTCAATCGTATTGATAACCATACATGCAATACGACCTACATACACCTTCCCTTAGAGTTTCATATAACAGTATAGATCGTCTACTTCAGGAAAGGAGTCTGATGAAGGCACGTACAATGTTAACGTAAAATATACAAGGCATGACAACTGTATCACAGCTGGTCCATATCTGGTTTTATAACTGTAGTGTTGTTTAGAGTATTCTTTTATTTTTTATACACACCGGTAAAAACGATTAATTCTGGTTAATAGCAGCAAATTATGATTAACTCTAAAATTTTATTTTTTCTGAACTTCAATATTGTGTGTAGATGATATACATAATATGAATCGATAGATCATATGGAGATAAACAAAATGTCATACTTGAAAAGTTGCTTTGCATAGTATTCAAACATTCCTTGGTTTCAACACAAAATGACATGATTTGTGCTAATCTTAATTATCTCTCAAAAAACTGTAAAATTGAAGATCTATCCTTTCATTTTGAAGCAATGATTTGTTTTCCAACTAACAAACAAGTGGCAACTAAAAAATACAAACTTCTAGAATACTATTAGTGTTGAAAACGAAAAATATTCAAAGACAGGACACGTACTGTACCAATCAATGGATCTCACTGAGCTGAACGAATTGATATGGATAAGTGTAACTCCTCTTCTGTAATTCTCGAGAAAATGGAGGAAATTCTTTTAGGCCCAAAATGAAATTTTAACGGCACCTTAGTCAACCACACCACACATTTTCTTTCCCTTCTACACAGATAAAGTACAAGAAAAAAGTTGAAACACGTGTTTAGTTATTTTAAATAAAAAATCCAAGTACCAAATTTCATATTCCTAACCATAAGAGATTCCGAGAAACGGATACCTAAATATAATAATTGAAACACTTACCCATATGTTTAATTACACTGGTCTGCAAAAAGAATTCTTTTTTTCCTTTTTTTGTTCTTTCACGAGAACCAAAGTTACCAAGTCTGTCTTTTTTATTCTGTATTCAAAAATGTAATCAGTTTTACATCAGGCAAAGTTTTACTCGGACAGTCATATTTTCTTCCTTATACGCAAAATGGACCGTATTTTCTTGAAACATGCATGTGTTTGGAGCGGATGATTTTAGTGTCAGTTTATTGTGGGAGAATAAATCTTTTACCTAATATGGCGTGGGAAAGTCATTGAATTTCGATAAAATATTGTGGAAATTGTATACTTTAAATTGCGCAATCCACTCCCCCTTGCTGCACTTTAACAATGGACGACAAAATTATAGTTAGATAGCTTATGGGACACACATGTTACACAGGTATTCAATTTGCTAAAGGTGTCTTCAAATCTCCTCGGACTCCATTTGCCTTGCTACCTCTTTTCCAGTGTAAAACTTTGCTAATGGAACCACTCGCCATGTTCATCGCTTACTGAGTGAAGATTTTCTGGGGGAAAAATCTAAATGAGAGTCTAACTAGTGGAGTTTTAAATACATATTGCATCCTATAGCTTGGTACGAATTCACAAAAATCACGGACTATTTCACGATAGTTGTCTGCTTTATGTTTTCCAAGGAAACCATGACAGGTAATTACGAAGGTTTTCCACGCTTTGTCTTGCAGGGGATTCAATACTTCAGCAAAATTGTAATCATCCAATAATGATGTGCTTTGTGACCCAATAAATATTCCTTCCTTTAATTTTGGATCACTAACTATGGGAAATTCACATTTCGAATACATGAATGCGTGAGAACTTTTATCAAGAGCGTTTACGAAGTTCTTTATAAGGCTCGATTTGGTATGTAGCGGGGCTAAGTACGGTATATTCGTTCGGGATTCACCAATTGGGTGTGAGGCACATTTTTGCTCCTAGGAGTAAGAGTTTCACGTTTAGGCCATTGCTTCTCATCGTAGTAAGCCTTCCTATCTCTGCTGTCTCATTCACAAGAAGCAGGAATTTGGTGTATCCAAGTTGCAAGCCAAGCAGTAAAGCTATGATCTTTAAATTACCATAGATATTCCAGTTATATTTCGTGTACTGGAGTTTATCTGACAGCAATTTCATATTCTCATATGTCTCTATCAAGTCAACTGCATGGACCACACGTATCGATGGTAATGCATTGTCATTATGCAGAATTACCGCCTTCAAACTAATTTTCGAAGAGTCTATGAACAATCCCCATTCATGCGGCTGATGTTCACGTCCAAGAGTCTTCAGAACTGCACTAACATATTACAAACACTACATCACCCTCTGTCGAGAAATAGTCTTTGAAATCACTATCGCGAATACGATACATACATATGTTTGTATCTTTGCATAATAGATTCCAATCTTTGAACTTCGAACCTAAAAGCTGGGCTTGTTTAGAATATTGTAAATCGAGAATGAGATCATTTAGAGCTGTTTGAGTTAGTAGGTGAGGTTCTGATGAAGTATCAAATGTAGAGTCACTTGTATCTTGTCTTTCACTCACAGTATGCAGCGTGTCGGAGTCAGAGTTATCAACTAAGGTCATGGTAAATGATATTAGTCGCTGCCTGGACTAGTAACACAAGCCACATTCCGAATGGCAATTTTTTTATTTGTAACAGTATGTTTACTTTTACATGTTATTCCTTTTATGTTTGTTAACCACAAATAGTAATCACCGGAATGGTATTTTTGTTCTCTCCAGATCATGGGAATTACAAAAGGAGTATGATGTGTATAATTTTTCCATCCTGTGAAAATTCGCACACATAACACACAACATATATTCAGAGCCCATGTTTTATCAAAATCACGAGATTTACAGTCAAAGTATATTTCGCAACACATTTTTACAGGTGATACAAAGTTTTATCTCTTAGATCTAAAGGTTAGGCACCACAAATTTAGCAGAAATTGTCCAGATGATTCAAACCTTCTCTTGATATTACGCAAGTTTTTTTCACAACACGATAAACGAAACAAAATAACATTTCACTTACACAGAAACAAAACCTTACAGGCTTACTATATAACCAACACTGGCTGTCTGCTAAACACGCCTGATCTTGATCTACATTTACAGTGTGTCAAGCCTACACAAAAAAGAACAAATTTTTCACCATCAGTTTCTACTTTTTTACTGTACAACAGGGACACCTTCGGCAAATGGAATACCTATATCACTTGTGTATCCCATAAGCTGTACAACTTCAAATTTTTGCCACCCATTGTTAAGGTGCGGCGATTGCATAATTGAAAATATATAGTTTCGACAATAATTTACCGAAATTCAATGACCCCCACCTCCCTATAAGATTGATGACGACAAACTCCATATCAGATGAAAACTTTATTTTTCCTTAATAATATGGCATTTAAATCGTCCTTCTACGTTAATCGACAGTTGAGCTATGCAGCTCCAAGCACATGCATATTTCAAAAAAAAAAAAAAAAAAAAAATGGCTGATTTCGTGTTTAAGGGTGAAAGAAACGACTGACAACAAAGTCTTACCTAATGTAAAGATTTTGATTACATTTTTGAATTTCATTTTCATTTGTATCGCTGCTCCAGGATCTGAATTGACTGATAAAACCTCTCACCATTATCATCAGATGCAGGTCCTAGGTTTTTGGGGAAAGAAAGATAGGTGGCTCTGTAGCAAATGCATTGTGAGCAACATATTGCATCGCATAGTGTGCAGGTTTGTCAACAACACCTCAACTAGTTGTACATAGTTCCTAATTTTGTTATTTCCCAGGAAGTCATCTGAGACTCTTTTGACAGATATCTAGGTCTTCCTCTCCATTTCTGTCAGATTTTCACGGAATATGTTATCTTTCATCAGTTTACGTATCTCAGGCCAATAAACACACCATCTTTTAGTTTAGCATCTGAGATATTTGAGAACTTTTTGTGGAGATACTTAAATCATTGTCCTTCCTTTTCCAATCTATTTATAAATATCTTCATAAGACCCACTTTAATGTAGAGGGATGCACAAGTAGGCCATACCCTTTGTGTATTGCATTTCCCTTGCTCTACTGTCCCACTCACAACGAAAACAACAGTACTTCGTGAACCCAACTGTAACCTTAACACCAAACAGTTCACCCTTCAAATCTCCATATTATATCTATGTTCATCGTACCACAATTTCTGCAGTTTCAATAAAGTTTCGAATTTCCATAAAGTTTCTTTTAAGTTTATTGAATATTCAGTTGGAATGGAAGAGTAAGTATTATCGTTGTGAAAGAAAACACACTTCATGCTTGCTTTTGGCAAGAAACCGCCACTCGCTGCCTTTATACTGTATTTATAATGACTGCATCAATCCTACAACATTTCTGCATTATATGGAGTCATCACTACTGATGTAAAATTTAAGAAAGTCATGTTGTTTACCACGATAGAATGTCAGTTTGGTTTCTTTGAAGAAAATCCAACCTTGAGACCTTAAAGCTAGGAACTCAGCTTATTGTTTAGGAAAGTTCAAAGATCGTTCAGTTCCTCCTGAAATAATCAAACCAGGTTCTATGATGTGTTTCTTTTATGTAGGATCCTCAAGTTCACTACTCGTATCATATACGTATATTGTTATCAATATCATTACTATCTACTACACATACTACTGGCGGCACTGGCACAGGGAAACCTTCACTATGTGGGATGGATCTTCTAGCTGATTGCAGATCTGGGTATTGAACTGACTTTTTACCCTTGAACGTTTTCCTTTTATATTTCAAAGTAACAATCGTGTAAGTGGTCACGTGATTCAAGCCATAACATCGGTGTAGCAAATGGCATACATTTCTAAGAACAATGTATAATCATCTCCTTACAGTCACGGCACAGGATTTACAGAAAAATTTCGATGCCCATAGTTTGTCTACGTCGACTTTCGCGAAAAATACAATTCCTACGCTTTTCTAACAGCAGCTGTTATCCTTGCAAACTTCGGTTTTACAGTTATCTGTCCACATACATAACAGAGATTGTCACGATCGTTCTTACATTGTCAGAAATGTAGCATTGCATTTTCACATCATCAAATTTTAGTACTTCACATTGAATATCCACACGTTAATGTGTCGCAAGAACACAATTTTCAATGTTGTCTATCTGCTATATAACATTACTTCCATAGCGAAATGAAGCTCACCATACGAACAAGCAAGAAAGCAAACATATAATATTGACGCTCAATTGTTTCAGCATTGCCCGGTAAGAGTGGGTAGGCAAATTTCCCTCCGACAGTCACTTTTCCCTTCTTTCCCGTAAAGCTTCTGGATCTTTCTCTGACAAGGTGGCTATCAGTTGGTAATTTATTTTATACTAATAAACGTTTGTGTTTAATATATTGAAGTGTATGAATAAGTATGACTAACATTACCATAATCAGGAAAATTCTTTAAAAAAAAATTGAAGAGAATTTCAGAAAATTGAAAATTTTAATTATGGTTTTCGTAAATATTGAGAACTGATACGAGGAAACAAATATCATTTTCGAATTCAGCCGGAAATATACTTTTAGAATCACCTATTATTTTCCAGGAAAGAAATTTAGTGTTGGTCAATGGTTATTTTAAATGGAAGGTATAAGCGCCAAATTTTATGTCTCTTAACTTTAAAGGATTCCGAAGTACAGACATGCTATTATAACAATTGGAAATCCCATATTCTCTCTTTTGCACCGAATTTCTAAAACTCCTTCCATAGTGGTACCTTATGTCACAAATCCTATATACTACTCCAAATTTCAAGTTTCTAGCTTAACCAATTTGGCTTCTTTCTTCTTTTATATGTAGAGATTGAGAAAAAGCGCAAGTTTTATCATTCCTGCTGTTCTTTATCTTTTAGTAGCATCCTTTGTTAGTACCATTACTTTTTGATTTCAAAGGCGTCGGCTGAACTTTCCTTCAGTGTTTTACGCGCAGAATACTGAGCTGTAACTCTCTCTGTTGTTGTTGTTGCAGTTTTTTTTTTTTTCTTATCGCGCCCTATCCTTCTATTGCTGCTACCAGCAAACCCTTGAATACCTCCGTTCTACGGTCCTTCAATTCTAGCCAGAAGCATACACCAGTTACTACTATAGGCCTTTTCTCTTTCTATTTCGGCTTCCGACCTCCCCTTCCTTCTCTTTCCCCGTCCCCCCACGACCGACAATTTAATTGAGAAGACATTGGCATTCTGGCTGGCATCTCCCAAGAGACACACAGAGGCACAAGTTTACATTTGTCTCGATGGCTTTTCCTTCGCAGCGGATCGCGTTTCCGATTAAATGGCAACAACAAAAAAAGGCAACAGAGGAAAAGAAAGAAAGGCCTCCGAAAAAAAAATGGAGGAAAAGGTGAAATAGGCAGCGCTTTTGGCGTTCCCGTCCAGTGCTCCCCTCACACTCTCACTTTTCTGGTTAAAAAAGAAAAAGAGGAAGACAAGGAAGCTGTGTGCCTCTATGTTTGTCTGTATTAGCTTAATTGATCGAGCCTGGCACCAACAATCGATAAATAATCTTCCAGTAGGAGACGGTCATGCAATCATGGCATTTGAGCTCGAGGTTTTTCGAAGGGAGAGGAGCGTAGAAAAGAGGGAGAGTTTGTAATACATGGAGTGATTAATGACCAATCGATCTATCGATTCAGTTTACTAATATTGATTTTTTGAACTGTCAACACACGAGAATCCCTTCGTGGTCTTCCAAAGACACAAGGAGAATCAGACATGGCTAAAACATTCAATACATATATATTACGCAGGCTTGCTGGATGTTGATTTTTTTGATGATAAGAAGGATATAATTTGATTTGTTATTAGTGAAATTCGTACGATATGTCTTCATTTTAAAATTCTAAATAATGTGAAAAGGAATGGGCATGAACAGCTAAATTTCCTCGTTTGTAGTATGTTCTCCTATACCACACATTGCTGATCAGTTCCATTTCTTCATTTGATCGATAAATTATTCTTGCTTTACATTCTTATGTAATACGGAGGTTATGAAGACGGGACCTAGTATTTACGTGGATTCTGAACCATGCAGGAATTGATATCAATATATTGAGTCGATGCATAAGTTCGTGCGATTCTTATATTTTATACTTTATTTTTGTTCCGCTGTTCTGTTAATTCAAATACAAATACAATATAGACATAACATTAACATGTTCTACGAGTGTAACAATACATTGCATACATTTTACTGTCACTTACATTTACTCACAATCCCTCAGTGACGTATTCACCTCCACTATCTATGACCTTCTGCCAACGTTGAGGTAGCAGTTCAATGCCTCGCCTGTAGAACTGTTTTGGTTTTGACTGGAAGAAATCTGTTAGCCATTGGTCAAGAGAAGCTCTTCTGTGCTGTTCCTTCAGCAATTGCTTCATTCCCGTACACTGCAAATTGTTCTCGCAGCTTCTGCTGTACTGGATCCTCGGTTAAACTCGAGGAGTAAAATGTGACGGAAATGATCACTTTTCTCAACTTGGCATTCCATATTAGTTTGTCTGAAACATATACAATAATACGTTCACAATCAAGAAAACCTATGTTTCACAACACATAAACTCCAAACTACGGTAAAACAAAAGAATAACGATAAACAATCGCTTCACGCCGCATTGTTTCAACCCAAAAGAAAACCGTACGAACTTATGCATAGACCCAATATTTGATGCGTGCACAGATCATCAGACAAGATCCACTTGGCAAGTACAGTTTCTTCCCCATCATTCTTTTTACTTTAAAGGAATCCGAATTTTAATACCTTTATTTTGAAATTCTGTACTTCTACGTGTTTTCATGGCTCATTTTAGGAGCTCACTTTCGTTCAAACTTATAATCCTGTAGTTATTAGTCGCCTTGCCTATAGAAGAGAGATCAGTTCTGCCTAAAGAGATCCTTGGATCGATCTCAGGCTATGAAATCTTATGGTGTACAACGTCATGACAGTGATTTGTTTGGGAGGGGAGGTTCCGTTCCCCCAATATTTTCAATCCATTAAATTTTTCATAATCATTCAACTACAATATCATCAGTCATATTTAGCGAAGCAAGTGCGACATTAAATTAAAAATTTCATGTCACTCATATTTTCTGACTAATTTTATATTACGAAAAGTTAATGCTAAACTCCAGCCAGCAAAACAACTTTAGCATCCAGAGGTTTTCTTTAACATCATTAACTTCACAATGAATTGATCACTATGGATACATTTTATAATTGTGCTTTCTTTAATGTGTTAGAAAAAGTAAGTTCAAATTTATACAATAGCTCTAAAGCAATAGTTTCGTAATTTACAAAAAAAAAAAAAAAAAAAAAAAAAAAAAAAAAAAAACACGAGAAAGTAAAAAAAAAAATCCCTCTTTCAAAAACTCTATACATTTGTTCTTAGTAAGTACTGCAGTAAGGAAAACTTACAAATATATTTTTCGTTATTTTCATGCCCTCTCGTAACTACATAACATCTTCGGTATGGGAGAAAAATTGAAATGAAATCTTTAAGTTTTATGTCCCACTTTTATACCAGCTATAATAGACTAAAGGAGAAAGTGATGATAAGAAATGAATGAAATGGTGGAATAAAGAAAGTGGGAGAAAACGGGAGAATCTCGGGAAACCCACGCACATGGTGTTTGTCCACCACAAAGTTCACTTGGAATCGAACAAAGGACCCCACGCACCAGTGCACCAGTGGCAAACTCTCCCACTGAGCCACCGTGGCCCCCCTACGGCATGGAAGACTTGGCTTCGGTTCCCGGTAGGATCTCATGTGATTCAGGTTCCACGTTAAGCTACAGTTCCACGTGTCATTTAACCTTAGTACTGAAAACAAATATAAAACTCCAAAGCAAAAAATCAATATGAACTTCTACCATCGACCAAGAAAATACTCGTGTTTTCGGCATGCCGATGCTTAAATTATCGGCAAAAGAAGATGTAAGGAGGAGATTTGCACTATTATTGGAGGCTAAAAAATATTACTATGAAGTTTTAGCTCTAAAGATTCAGGATTCTCTTCATGATCAAAAGAATAACGCGTTTGTTTTCTGTGTGTGTAGTCCAAGCTTTATACTCAGTAAAGGGTGCTTTACTTGGATAATAAAAAAAAGTCGATGTTGAGATCCCACGTTAAGCAATAAGTATCATATCAATTATAGCTTCAATGTTGTAAAGGGTCCTTAAAACATGATCAATCGATGAGCAATCTCAAGAATTCTCAGCACCTGGACATTTGTAATCTATGACATATAATTAAGGTGGGAGTGTAATATACATGACTAATCCGTGGAAGAAGTAACTACAACCGGATTTGAAAACGAATGAATCTTCTGGTGACCTCCTGTAGAGATGTATATTTGCATTTCATAAGCCACATATTTTGTTATATATATACTGTATGTGTGTGTGTGTGTGTGTGTGTGTGTTTTCTTTAATATATGTACAATAGCATAAGACTGATTGCTTGAAATTTAAGGACTTTTTCAACAACAAGGCTATACAAGACGTTATGTAATAGTTTAACATAGAATTCCTATCACAGGTATTTCTACCAGCAATCAAAATCCGGTTTCCCGCTTAAAGATATCTGCTGAGGAAGTTCAGAATTCCCTCGTAAGTAAGATAATATAGATTTGCTTTTTGCGTGGGAGACCTATTTTATTCCGAGCAAGGAAAGATAATATCATCGAACTCCGGGACGTGATACCTTTCATGAATTGAAAGAAAAACGTTCTCATAACTATGGATTTACAAACGCCTCCTTTCAGAATTAAACAGCCAAAACTGCAACACATCACGTTTTAAAACGTCTTATCTTGAAAACTATGGGACCTACCGATCTAGGGGCAAAGTGATAATAAATCATTTTCGAATACTAACAGGAAAATTAAATGATTTTTAAATGGCTCCTACGTATGTGTCATTTATCCCTAATTAGTACTTAAAGTGTCTCCCTTTATTCAAATTCCTCTGTAAAATTCGTACAGAACAGAACAATTCGTACCAGAACAAAACAATTATGGAACACGACTATTTACGTAGATAAAGCGCATATTAATTCCTAAGCAATTGCTTGAACCGCTTGCTATAGGTTCCATGGTGTTCAAGCAAGGCGTTTTAAGCCAGGATGTTTCACATTTTTGGTGATTTACAACTCTGAAAGAAGATGCTTTTCGCCTTTGTTTATTAGAACTTCTATCTTTAATTTGGTAAAAGAAAAATTTCGTGGTAGAAATTCTCCGCAACATGTATACGGTTGGGATTCTATGTTAAACTATATACAGAGATTAAAATCTGCAGAAGCAAAACGGAAGTATGTTAATTAGACCTATTAAATGATTTCCAATTTGATTCAGCTGTAAACAATATTAGAGAGTAAGAAAAATATGGACCAAACGTCACTCGTATATACACTAAGATTTAAAGTTACTTTCACGATACGTAAGCAAGAAAACTATAAAAAGCTGAGAACGTTCTTAAAATAATCCCAATGCAGTGCATATGCTGTATTCTGTCAATGAGAGCCTCTGTGGATCATGCAGCAAAGATCAGCAGTTCATCCTCCGATTATTTTTCACGCTAAAAGAAAAACAAAACCATCCGACTTTGGAAGGAATTACGTTCCCCGTGCCATCTATCGGTCGATTCGAGAGACAGTAGAACTTCACAAGCTTGCCATCTCCTAATCTTTTTCTCCGTTCATTGATTTGCATGCAGTAAGTTTGTCGTTAAAAAAAAAAGAAAAACAATTCCAACTTTTAATCTTATGGAGATTGTGATAAAATAGTATAACAGTATTAATGTGTCTTGGTACTTAGAGGATTCCTCTTCATTTATGTACTCTATGCAGCGTGAGAAATTATCTAACAAAAACGAATCTGAAAATAGTAAGGCTCTCTAAGAAACTCTATATCTGGAAAACAATATATTTCATGTAGATTTTAGCGTTAACAAATTTCGGTTTGTCCATGATAAAACATGTGTATGTATCCAGGGCCGACTCTACCATATATACAGGAAGGCAAAATCTGTCACTACTACAGATAATTTTAAAAAAATAGTATTTCTTGTTGGAAACTTCATGATGATGGTAGTTAAATTTACTAAGTTGGCCTTCTATTTGAATACAACATTCATAAATCACGTTTAACTCGCACTAGTTTAAGATCACATTGACAGTGCTAGAGCAAATAGTTAAATGCATGAATTGCTTCATTGTTGTCAAACACAAGAAATCAAATTTCGAACAGTGGCGAACACTTGTTCCATTTAGTTAGTTATCACAGCTTTGATATGAAAACTAGTCTTGTTTTTATCACAAACAATTTCGCTATCATTGAAGATGGAAACAAGTTCTTTTAAAAAAACACATGTAAAAGGAAAATCAAGAAATACATATAAATGAACTAGTTGCACTGGAACTACAAACCGTTATATTGAGATTCAAGCTAGATATTTAATTCTATAAAAAAGATAACCATCTTTTCTCTGCAAATGTATTTGCTTTATCATTCACTAACATAATAGATCATTATTTAAAGAAAAAACTAACACAATGAGATTGCATTTGTAGTGTTTAGGCCTTTCTGAATGCGAGTGCTTTTTCCCTTCCCTTTGTTGTTCGTGATGGGAGAGCATACTTAATATCGTGGCTTCTCAGATTTGTATTTTCTGGAGAAAGGGTGAGCAGCAAATAACGCAATTGCAGGGAACGGCAAATTGCCTAAGGCTGGCCCTATATGTAACTATCATTAGTATTGAGCCCCATAAATTTTGCATGTAAATAAACAAGAGTTTCCACTATTCTGTCTCAGTAGAAAAGAGATACGACACAAGATTAAGATCCATTGGTATATTTTTTTTTTCAGCGATTAAACTATTGACACCCTAAGTCAAAACATCACAAGCTTTTCTGTTTTATCTAACACTTCGAGCCGTAGTTGGTGGCGTGGTCCTATAATCTAGCTCTCTTGGAGGTGAAATATGGTGATGGGGAACGACCTCCGTCAACTACACTGAATTCAAGCCCCGGTTCTGGTTCGGACCGCACGTTAATAATAGATCTCGTCATTCACAACCTCGGTGTTGCATAACGAGGCAGAACAAAAATAAAAATCAACTATTAAGCTTTGTCTATTTGGTTTTATGTCTCTTTTCAGAGCATTTGAGAGTGTGCATACTATTTAACGGGAAAGTCGAATCTTGAATATTTCAATCGAGAACCAACCCCGTTCTCTCGCATCATTTCCAATTAATTAAGAGGTTCCATCATGACGAAAACAAAATACCGCTAATTTTACAGTAATTATGAGATATCTTCAAATAAGTAAAAGATAATCGAAATGTGGAACAAGAGCGCCCTAGACAATATTATTTTACATGAGACACCATTATCATGACTCAATTATCTACTTTCGATTTAGAGCCATTTAGAAAATCGACATTTATTTTCGCGTTTCTAAATGGCTACAAACGGAAAGCTACTAGGTGACTCATGATAACGCTACCTCTTGCAAAATAATATTTTCTAGGGAACTCTTGTTCCACATTTCGATTATCTTTTATCTATTTGAAGATATTACATAATTACTGTAAAATTAGCGGTATTTCAATTTCGCAGTGATTAGGCCTCTTAAAGTATTAACAATTAGCAAACACATGATACTGTTTCACGTTGACAGGGAAAGAAAGATAAGGAAAACAAGCAAGAAGGTTCTTAAACAAGACAATTACATGCTCATTTCTAATTAGGCTGACGGAAAAATATTTCCCAGTAATTTTCTTTTTTCTTTTTTTTAACATATATATGCTTGTCACTTATCCAATTGGGTAGAAGCGAAATTGTCCATCATACCAAAACCCAAAATTACTCTCGAACTGACTGCTCTTTATTGAACTCCATATCTATATCGTCGGAGAACTAAATGTAAATTAACATATGGATAAAAATATTAGTGGTCTGTACTAATCTCATACAATTTATCATCATTGATTGTTTCTCTTATTTTATGATTCCCGCAATTTCAATTCGAATGACGCTATATTTGTCTGATTTAATCATCTATACTACAAACTCGTTATTATCAAAGCTTATTTATAATTGTGTGAATTACAGTAATTAAATCGAACTTGCCTCACTTAGACATCAGTCTTAGAGTGGTAACAATATTTGATTGGCTCTGCCACTGTTTCTTTCAAAATTAAAACGTAGAGTAATACAAATGTTGTAGGGAGCATGAATAATAATATGCCTAATGCAAAAAGTACGTTGATTGTTGAAACTCCGTGATAATATCAGCGCCTATTATGCTGATAAAAATTAGTAACGTCTTCTGTGTTGCGAAAGGCTATAAAGAAATTCATTAATCGCGTTCGGAAGTAATGTTAAAGACACTGAGTACATGAATTGATTGTGTCGAATGTTACAGATAATAAGGAAGTAAACTAGTAGAATTCCGAAGTAATTCTAAATATAACAAGGAAATAAATTGATAGAATTCCTAGGTAATGTTAAGGCTAATAAGGAAATAACTGGGTAGCGTCGCTAAATAATGCTACGGATAATAAGGAAATAAATTGGTAATGTTCCTGAATAATGCTGAAGATACTAATGAAATAAATTGGTACGTTCCTAAGTAATGATGAAGACAGAAAGGATCTAAATTGATAAGAGTTTTAAGCAATGATAAAGATAATAAGAAAATGCGTTGCTAGAGTTTTTAAATGCTAAAGATAAGAAAATAAATAGGTAATCTTCCTAAGAAATATTTTATGTTTGAGTGGATATGTTATGGTAAAATGTCCCAGAAGAATATAATTCTGATTTATTTGGTGTAACCAACAAAATAATCCTGGGAGACTTTACATATGATGGGCAAACAGAGATGATTTAGTTTCTATGTGAATACCTGCTACCAAACTTATAGGCAACCTTGTCAATAATCTAGCTACTATTCTACGGATCAACAATTTGGTCTGACACTAAGGACTTATGTTTAATATTAGAAACCAAATAATTTATTCTATAGCAGCACGAACTTCCGTCACGGTATTAAATTTGGCTTTCAGCATCTGTTGTCTTGTAGAAACAAACAAATGACATTGATCCTAGTTGCAGTTGTAATCTTTGTCGTGAAATTCAAATCACACAGGGAGAACCTTTGGCGACCCCGTTGAGAATCGTACGACACAAGTGTAAGAGACAAAACTGCTCATCCGAGGCTATGATTCGGTAGGCTTTCCTGATGCTCTCAGAAGTTTATAGCAGCCATCATTCCTTATTTGAGACAGGCATGTGGCGTTCCTATGTCCCGAATGCGTACTATATACTCTACTTCGCTATAAACGGGAATTCTTTTATTTTCCTTTGTCAATACTAACCCAAGAGGCTTGGAAAACTAGATATGCAGTGGCTTGTTTTAGTTTCGTGGAAACGAGAATTTCACGTCCTGTTTTCTTCAAACAATATTATGGTCCATTGTTTTCGTCTGCTAGTACAAACTTCTTCCAAAACCTAACTTCCCCTTTCGAAAGTATAGGATCGTAAACTACCAATTTACATATAATCTGCACGATACTTCTGTACGTCATTTCAAGGGAAGAAATTGGAACGCTAAGTTTACTTTGGATTGCTATGTATATCTATTAATATACCAAATTCTAATGCATTTAATCACTGAATTGAAAACAAAAAATACTTCACCTATTATAGCACACCCTTTACCACTGACTTTACAGGTATTGAAATGCCAGGATGGTTGGAGGATGTCTATAATCACGCTTAGATTCTAAGGAGCTAGTACTGGCATAAAAATTGGAGCAAAGTATATAAAAAATTGGATAACTTCATCTCCATTAATTAATTTATTTATTTATTTATTTGATTGGCCGACCGAAGATTTTATGAAGGAGAATAAATTACCGTTCTTGGATGTAATAAAGCAATGTAGCTACATATCAACATTGAGACAAATCCTTTATACACAATTTCGAAAAAAAATCCATTTCTAAAGTTTGTGATTTTCATAAAATGTGGTGAATTTACATTTTGTGGATGTATGAAAGTGACATAGTTAGGGTTCGCCGTTGCAAAACATACTTAATGGTAACGATGAGAGAAAGAAGAGAGTGGAACTCCAATGAATTCGAACTCATGACAAGCATTTTCTCACCAATAGTGAGAGGCCAATATTTAAATCTGGTAACGGTCGAAGAAAGTGCTTCTTTTATTAAAATATGTTTAGTGTAATAAGGAGTAATCATAGTATCTTTTCTATCAGCATAACTATTTTCATTTAACTTGCTTCCTATTCAAGCAGATACCAGTATTATTAGTTCAGTTGATTTAAGACTTTAATATTTATACATTAATGTAAGTATAAAGATAATTCATTTAAAAAAATAATGTGTTTTAAAATAATAACACAAAACAAAACAGTAAATCTAGAACTTCAAAATTTTTCTCTATTTCAAGAAAATTTCTGCATTTATATGTATAGTGATTAATTTTATTTTTCATTTTTTGCCTTTCAAAATACTGGCAAATGCTATTAATGCATTATAATTTCTTTTTAGTTTAATGTTCGAGAATTATTCACCGAGTCTAAGGGCGACGGTGCTGATGAGATTGATAATAATAATAATGCACCGACGAAAATGAGAGCGAACGGGAGAAACTTGAGAAAACCGGCGCCGACGGTGTTTGTCCACAGTGAAGCCTACTTGGCGCGAGCAGAGATCGAATTAGGAATTCGCGATAGAGGTGAGCGCTCTACCACTGCCTACCGCGGCCCTATCATAATTAAAATTATATATTAGTAATATATAATAGTGTACTAAGTATTAGTAAAAGTCAAGAATGTTAACTAAGTTATTTTAATAAATAAGACACCTTTTAATTAGAAATTAATTCACGCAAATAAAGGTTAAAGGTAAACATCCCATCCAGAACAGACTAATAAGCTCCAGACACATGACCTAGGCACACGATGGACATAATGTAGTCAACATGCAAGCTTTGGTTGCCTTTATCGCCCAGATTCTCCCAGATATTCAATTAAAAGGGGCTTGGTGAATTTTTAAACTGCATTTGGACAAGGGTAGAATGAAAGAATAGAACGACGATGGTAGGAAGACGCCTTACCGACTGTATCGTGTTAGACTTTACTTACTCAAATAGAATAAAAAATAGTTTTAAAACAGGATGATAGATTTAATGTTTAATCATGGGGTATTATCTGGCTGTGGATGAGGCAGAACAGAGTAAATATTGTATTTTTGTATACAAATATATTAACTAATTTTTGATGCTACACTTTTTTATTACGTATTCTTTAGACATTTATCTAATGAAAAGTGCCAAATGTTGACGAATTGTATTCACCATGTACATGTCACTCTCGCTAAATCTCCATGAAAGTGAGAACATAAGAAAATTGACTAAAGTACCTACATCTTTCTCTGTGCGTGTATTGATATGACGCACATTGTATAACCGAATACATAAAAATGATAAAACCAAATCAGTCAAATTTCCCCCACGGGAAGAAAGACATTTGGTTCACAAGTCAAAACACATTTTCGAAAAGATTATCGAAAGAAAAGTTAAAAGCAAAAAGGTTTGTAAGATATTTAGACTGTCTCTTATACAGAATACTCCAGATTTATAGAATCTCATGCAATCATAAAATTCTCAAAGAAGAAGATAGTTTATCACTAAGAGGCAATGTAAACTTTACGTGTCTATAAATCTATTTCTATTGGGTCGAATCATTAATTCGTTCCATTCATTTTCAGGATTATTTTTGCCACACGTTAGTGACGATGGCAGTGCTATGGAATATATCAGATTGTATCTATGTTATTAGTAGTTTTACTAAGGTTAACCAATTTTTGTTTTGCAAGATCTGAAGTGTGGAATGTAAAGATGAAAACGAGGGTTATCTCTGACATGTTCTCCTGTACGAGTTCAACATAAGTTCTAATGCCACAGAGGAATTCAGGCAAATCTGTGCGATATATGGGGAGAATGCTGTTGCTGAAATGGTCACTCGGAAATAGTTTGATAGATTCTGAAGTGGAAATTTTGAACAGAGCGATGGCCATCCCATTTTGACAAGGACTATTAAAACAACTTGATTCACCGCGATCCCTGTCAAAACAACAGGAATTGGCCACGGAGATAGGAAGTTAATAGGCTACTGTTGTGCGTTACCATCAATGTATGGGAAATGTTCAAAAACTAGGGTCATGAGTGTGCCTCATTCACTCAGCGTAGACAAAAATCAGTGTGTTGCCATATGTGGTTCTTTGCTTATCCGCTATAGTGAATTCTGTCGCCAACATAAGTACTTTGTCTCACGTATCGCTGCCGGAGATTAATAACAATGCCTGTACGTCAACTTAAACAGAGGAAGGTATAGATCAGCCCAACCAGAAAAGCAACACTATGTTCCAAACAGGATTTTCATCCCAAGAAGACAATATTGTGTGTCTGGTGTGACATGAAAGGGATTATCTACAATTAACTCCTACCCCGTAATCATACCATCAATGCTGCTGTATATGTAATCGACTTGTTCATTTAGCATTTCAAAAAAAAAAAAAAAAAAAAAAACGAACCTCTTCCTCATTCGGCATATTCTCCAGATTCAGATTACCATCTTTTACTTTCCCTGTCGAATACACTGCATAGAATATCCTTCGAAAACGATAAGCAGCTGCAAAATTTCATTGATAACTTCAATGCATCCAAACCATCGAGGATTTTTTTTTTGTAAAGACATCTAACAAGTGCATTAACGTTGGAAACAGATTGTGAGCAATGCGACAAAATACATGAGTGACCCTCTATCTGATTAGTTTAAACCTCAAATTTGATATGTATCCTCTGGTTCCTAACGGCGCGAACTAACGAATCAATCCATGTATGGTAACCTGTTGTTAGATGAATTGCAGGCTCTCGTCTTCGGAAGTTCTATTCTTCGGTTTTAAAGCTCCTATTACAATTTGGGAAGCATAATTCTGCATAAAATTTTATTCCAAAGAAGTATTTTATTTTCGGTAATGCATTTGTTCATTTGCTCCTATCGATACAGAAACACCCATTTCATTGATGCAGTGTGGGTTGCATAAACATCAGTCTACAAGCAAATCAATTTCTTAAAAGAATGAAACACGAAGGTTCACCTACGTGTGTAGTTTATTTCTCTATAGTGAGTATTTTAGTTTAGTATTTCATTTTATGTCCTAACTTATTCTCTGCTTGATGTTGAAACTGAGTACGCACATAATCATGAACTTCTTTCTGACTTGACAACCAAACATTTGTGTTGAACGACTACACAAACCCAAGAAAACAATTACAATAGCAGAATCAAGCAGGATTCGAACGTACTTTAGAGACCGAAGTATCTGAGTGGTACAGTTTGATGCATAGAAAATGTTACAAAACTTTAAGTCCAATTTACGAACAAACTCTTGCGTCGTGTGCTTATGCATTCAGAAATACACTTCTCATTCAACCCAACTTCTGGTATTCGACCCAACTCCTCCTCCTCCTCCACCTCTCCTTGTCTAAGGCGTAGTGTGACTAATATGCTCTTTCCACTCAGACGGAAAAAACAGGAACCAGTTTACAAGGTTTATAGCTCTAAAACCGTCTCATTCATTAGTTTGTTGTGAAATGCCTTTCTAGAGCCTGAAAAAAAAACGTCACAAAATGTTCTCATAGCTTCATAAACGCGTTTGTTTCTACTCTTTCCCTTCTTCAAAGACTACACATCACATCAATCTAGGAAGATACTTCTTGTGAAATCTATGGAAACTGTTTGTCACGGCATTAGGTTTTGTGCTTCCCAAAGTCTGTAATGCGGGCGCAGAGCTCTAGAAACTATTGACAGAAATGAGTGGTATTTAACGATTAATTTCACTTCTTCTCAGAAGTTACAAGTAAATGTTCCAGGGGCGTCATTCGGGCAAGACAGGAGGGTGTAATTGCCTCCTCCCTTGAGTTTGATATATACATATTATTTGATCACATGTATAGTAATACACATGTAAATACACAGAGTAAAGTTCCTTGCTTTAATAAAGAGTAAACTGCTTTAATAATGAGGAACAATCACAGAAGGCTGCACAGACGTAACAACAGACCTGTTACTGTTGGTCCTAACAAGGAACCTTACGGAAGATATGTCTTAGAAATTTGGCATGGTAAAAAATTACTCCTACGATATTTGAAAATTGTAACATAGACTCACCTAGTAAAATGTTGATATTTTTTATATCTGCAAGATTATTTTAAATGAAATGATTACACGAGGGAGAATCAGAAACTAAGGTTAGGTTCATCTGTTATACAGGAATGAAGAATGTGTGGTAATTTTAATGCATAAAATTGGAACTGTGCAGAGTTTCAGCCACCCGCCACCTCAGTGCTAGTTGTAGGTAAACATACATGACGATTCGTTTGGAAAACTGGTCTTGCGAAGAAATCCGCTCAGTTTTTCGATTTTTGTGGGCGAAACATGTGACCGCGGATGAACACCGGCAACTGATATAGGTTTACGAAGAGACTGTAATATCTCATCAGCGTGTCGCAGTATGGTTTCCAAAGTTTGCAGCTGGTAGAGAAAACGTCACCGGTGAGGAACGCAGTGGCCGACCCACTACAGCATCAACAGATTTGAACACAGCTCACGTAAAGAAGATGCTTCAGGGCAACAGGAAGATCAAGTTACGGCATCTGGTGGCAGAAGGAGCATCTTGAAGGCCGTCACTTCGCTTCAGACGAGGAGGTGAAATACTTGACAACGTGGCTGAACACGCAAGAACAATACGTTTGCCAGGAAATGATCTTTAAACTCATCCCACGGTGCGATAAGTGCCTCAACCAATATGGAGACTATATCGAAAAATAACCTAATGTAAGTACTATCTGTTGGCTGTATTGGTTGTATGAAATAATATATACACGTTTCACTGCAGACTTTGTAATTTTACTTTCTGATCACCCCTCGTACAAAACACCTAGCTACGAAGTTGGGTTACATATGTTTCCTATGTAAAAAAAAAAAAGTTTTAAAACCATAAATTATAAATCTTCAATATATTGTACGGCAGAAACAGTTAGAAATACTTGTTAATGTACTTGTCACATAAAATATTTGGTAACATCTCAAAGTTCTATTCCTGTATACAAATATTATAAAGATAATAACGATTAAAGTTCTCAAAACAATATATATTCCTAGAATTATCAACAGCAAAGAACCGTAAAGAAGAATTTAGGAACTGACAAATGTTATCCTTACTTACACGGAAGTTTTCGAATGTAATTCTCTAAATATTCTATTTGGTCTAGGAATTAATTCGTGCGGTTTTACAAAAGATGGCGTAACTAGCTTATTGTCCCATAGTTTCGTTGATCCAAACATGCGTTGAAAACTACTGTCATTGAGCATCTTGTTTAGTATATGTCAGTTGCTTGAAGCGGAAACAACAACATTTTTTCTTCAACTGAAAATGGCGCATTTTGTGCCTGATAAAGTGTTTTTGCGGGGAGTTATTCTTCATTGCTTTAACATGAAGAAAAGTGGTACCGCAAGTTATCATATTTTAGTGGAAGTGTTTGGTGACCATGCTCTAGCTGAGCGAACGTGTCAGAAGTGGTTTGCACGGTTTAAAGGTGGTGATTTCAGCTTGGAAGATCAAAAGCAATTTGGACAGCCAAAAGAATTTGAAGATGAAGAATTGAGAGCATTGCTTGATCAGGATTCGTGTCAAACGCAGGACTAACTTGCAGAAGCATTTGGAGTTGAGCAAACAACAGTTTCCAAACGTCTCAAAGCCATAGGAATGATTCAAAAGATGTCTTATTGGGTTTCACATGAATTGAAAAGAAAGACGTTGAAAGAAGAAAAACCGTTTGCGAATTGCTGCTTCAAAGACAGAAAAGGAAGGGATTTTTGCATCGAATTGTAACTGGTGATGAGAAGTGGATTCATTACGAGAATCCTAAACGAAAAAAGGCCTGGGTGAAGCAAGGTGAACCAGGTCCTTCACAACCGAAACGAGATATTCATTGTGCAAAGGTTATGCTGTATATATGGTGGGATTTGAAACGTGTGGTGTACTATGAACTTCTGAAACTTGGTGAAACTATTAATGGATACCGCTATCGACAACAATTAATGCGTTTGAAGCAAGCTCTGGCCTGAAAACGACCAGAATGGAATAACAGGCATAATAAACTTATTTATCAAGATGATAACGCTCGACCACATGTTGCAAAACCGGTCAAAACCTATTTGGAAAATGTCGGATGGAAAGTGATACTCCACCCGCGATATTCACCAAACAGTGCTCCGTCTGACTACTACTTGATCGATTGCATGAATAACGATTTGATTGGACAGCGGTTCACTTCTTCAGAAAATATCGAAAAATGGATCTTTGATTAAATTGCGTCAAAAGATGAGGAATTCTTTCGACACGGAATCCGTAAATTGCCTGAAAGATGGGAGAAAGTAGTGGCTAGCGATGGACAATATTTTTGTTAACGTATTCATTTACTTTGTTTTTTAAATAAAGCTTCAATTTTTATTAAAAACCGCACGAATTAATTCCTAGACCAAATACATAATCGTGAATTTTCAAATATTTTGAAACACACTACTTCATTTTTAAAATAATAATAACAGGTAGCTAAAAGTGTGAAAAATTAAAAAAAAAAAAAAAAAAAAAAAGCACAATCCTTTCAGTTCAATGGACAAAACTACTACTACGTAGTTGAAAGAACAAGATAAAGCCACTCCTTCATTTCCAACAATTTAGTTGATCTAATCAAGCTTCTCTTGCGAATCCCGAGCCTTCATTTGACCCGAAATAAAATACCGCACACGTCTCTTCAGCCTATGTGCATGCGGTTCTCACTTTGCGCCTTTAATGACATTATCCCCTCCGTACAAAAGTTTGATTAACAGCAAGTTCTGGAATTCCTATTTTCTTTCTTGGCTGATTTCGCCTCTCTTTTCAGCTTTACTCTTAAAAAAAAAAAAAAAAAAAAAAAAAAAACAAGTGAAAGAAGTATTAAGAAACTCAGCAGAGAAGATCTCGTAGAAGTGTTGCTAGCTTCATTTCCTTCAGGCTCCTATCTAAGATTACCATTGATAAACAACACACGACTCAGTATTCTGAAGTTTTCAAATAAATTCAATGTGGTGCTTCAGTTTATGAAACGTTATAGCCAGCCAGATATCGTACGTTCTACAGATGATGAGTGGTTAGCACATCAATATCCAACGCCGGTGGTTCCGGCTTTCTAGACTCATACCAATTCTCTTAATTCAAATACATCCCCAACTGCCTCACGATTTTGGATAACGCCGATAATCTTGTACTATAGCGAGTATAGAACCTAGGATTAAGTGCAACACAGTTACAAAAGGCACACAAGTCAGAAGAAGCCATATAAAATTTAGTAGTATTTATCTTATCTCGCAATCAGTATGTCACAAGATCATTCCTGTAAAAAAGGCATCCTGTATTAACAATTCCTTCATCACATTAATAACCTCTCTTTCATATTCGCTTTTCCTGTCCTTATGCTGTCTGAAACGCTCCGTGTTTCGAAAACGATAACAACTTCTGACAAATGGTCTTCAGGTTTGAAAGCACCACTTTCAATTTACTAGGTCATTTTCAGTTTAATAGTAATAAGTCTGTTAGTGATGACGTCATAAATATATTTTGTGTTTTCTACTGTTATCTTTAGAATATAAAAAAATGATCGCAAAGCGAATTTCAGATTAGGAAACTGTGTGATTGAATACGTTCGAAAGTTAAGGTCTATCTGTGTCAGACCTGTCAGAAAGAATCTATTACGATAGCAAGTGAGCTCCCTGTCTTGCAATCACCATGTCCTCAGCTCATTTCTGGAAATAAGCGTACAGAACTAACAAATCCTTATGTGAAGCTGGGACTTTAATTAATGACAATGATATGTACAGGATGACCCAATATTACGCCCCTATTATTGTTTCAATGCTATCCTGTCAATAACGATATGACATTAATAATTTTACTGCCAGATTATGCTATATTACTTTATATGGCACTAATTGATTCTTACATAATTGTGCTTGTTGTAGGTAGGTCTAAAAACGAAATAAAGATGGCACATAGACCAGACGTTTCTGTTCGTGCTCAAATTACAGCTAGAATGGAAGTTTGTCAATTACCTACAATAGTGCAAAGATTGTTCAGACAGAAGAATGGAAGACACACGACTCTGGATGCGGAAACAATAAAAAGGATGGATGCGAGGTTGATGCGTACAGGTCGGTTATTCACCAAAAGGGTGCTGGGATCCCAAAGAGAATTGTCATTAAAGAGGCTAAAGCTAAAGTTTGTTGCAGCGTTTGCTGAATTCATGTAAGTATTGATTAAAGAGAAACCAGAGATACAACGGTTTTACAAACTGCATTATTGGAGGTCGCGAAAATATTAAGTGCCCAACGCAAATCCTGACTTGCACCTATTGGATGTCTTTCACTGAGGGTACTTGAAAGCAGGCCCGTATCCAAGGGGGGTCTAGGGGGACGGCCCCCCCTAAATTTTTGCTGTCCCCACTAAAATTTTCACGGTAGGCTTGCAAATGAACTATAATATGGTGATGAACTATAACATTGTTGGATCGGGCCCCCCTAATTTCAGCCGGGCCCCCCTAAATTTTTAGGCTGGCTACCGGTCTGCTTGAAAGAGAAAGTATATGACAGAAAACAGCGTGATTTGGACACTTGAGAAGCAGCAAGTAGGGAGGAGTGTGTGTCCATGCTAAGCGATACTTGCAATGGGTTTGGCACGAACATTGGACTCCGCCTGCAACGACGTGTTACTAACGTTGATTACCACGTTGAAGTATAAAATGACAAGGACCATAGCACATTTGAACTGTACAGTAGAAAGTAACCACGTAACTGCATTAATAATAGATCTATAGTGTAATAACGATATATATATATATATATATATATATATATATATATATATATATATATATATATATATATATATATATATATATATATATATATATATATATATAGTGTAATAAAATAGTATAAAAGATACATACCTCACAGAAGAAAGGAAGCTCAAGCCACGCGCATACGCAACAAAAGAAGGCAGTTTCTTGCGTGAACTGGCGATCGAAAATCTAACAACCGCAATGTTAAAGACTGACTATAGGATTTGTCAAGAATATACTGAGATGCCACCGCAAAGCACTCCAGTCATCAACAGCGAGTCTGTCACAAGCGGGATTGGCGATGGGGTTCTAAGCTAACCAATGGATCAGCTACTTGGATCAGTCGCTCCTTACCTATGGTAGAGTAAGAGTCGTTTGTCATGCGAATCGCATTTAAAAACGACGTCGACATTTTTGGAAATTCAAAATGTAGCGTTCGCTTGAGCAACGATACGCCATTTGAAGTTTGAAAAAAAAAACAGCTTCAGAGACGTTCACCGTAACTGAGGAGGTCTACCAGGAGTAAGCACTGTCAACAGTCCAGATTGTACGTTGGCACGGACGGACAGGAAAATGTGGAGGACGACGAACACTCTGGATACCCTTCGACGAGTCGTATGGTCGAAAGTTTTGTCAAAGTGAAAAAAAAAAACTATTGAACCAAGACTGTCATTTGAGTGTGAGAATGATAGTCGGAGAACTGAATTTACACAAAATAGGGGTGCATGTAATTTTTAGTGAAAATTTGAATATGCACAAGATTTTTGATGATGGCAACAGTGCTTGATGATGGACAAGGGAGAAAACGATTTTACAGTTCCCGTGAAATCCTGAAACAAGTGGAGAGCGAATCAGATGTTTTAGACAACTTAATAACAGATGACGAAACATGAGTGAAACATGGAAGCAAGCGCCAAAGAGACCAAGGAGTCTCTGTGCCTTAAAAGAGGCAGGAATGTCCAAGTCCAGGATCAAGAGAATGCTTATTGTCTTCTTTGAAAAGAAAGGAGTGGTACATAAAGTTTTTGAGAAGACTTTCAACGCGGCTTACTATGGGGAAGCTCTCAAACACCTACGAAACAGAGTCAATCGGGTCCGACCGGAGATTACCAAATGCTGAAAGCTTCATCGCGATAACGTGCCGAGTCACACCGCGTTCACTGGATGTCATTACTGATTAGAATCGGCCTTTGCAGCGTTGTCGCAGCCATCGTACAGTCCGAACATGTGCCCAGCTAACTTTCTCTATTCTCCAAGCTCAAAAACGATTGAAAGGTTACCGTTTTGACGAAGTCTTGACCATCCAAGCAGCAATGACAGGTGTTCTGAGTGGTTGTCGGAACCTGACTTCCAGAAGGTGTACGCTGCATAGATATCCCGCTGGCAGCGGTGTGTCGCTATCCAAGGAGAATACTTCGAAGAACTTGTACCAAATCAGATCAATAAGTTTTATTTCCTGGAGACAGTCTCTTTACTTCCCGAACAAACCTTGTACGCTTGTGGTAGCATTACTGCTCATTTTTGAAATATAATTGAAGTCCAGTTTTTTTTAAATGAATTTTCTGTATAATCCTCCCATAATTTGATAGGATATTGTTCGGAAATAAGTAGCACAACGTTTGGCCAATTTGTTTGTTCGAGGTGGATGGGAGATGCTCCACTATACTCTTCGGACTTAAAAACTTGTGACTGTAAATTAATTCCCAAGGATCCAAGATGGAAGACGAGCTTTGAGCATCTTTTGTTCAGAATTGCCGGTTTCTAAAATTTTCCACGGAATTTATAGGGAATTGATTGCTCCATATAAGCCATCAACAGAACAGGAATTGTTACAGGTACACGACAATTTCCACATCTCTAGCAACATTTTACACACAAAACTAGAGGTAACATTGAGAGACGGTAAATGTTTGACAGATATATCCTTTCTGTATATCTCGTAAATAAATAATTGTCAATAATAAAGTTTCAACCCCCCCCCCCGTAATTTTTAGCGTTCTTTGATGAAAAGACCATTTTTATATTTACTTTGTCTGTCCTCATGATCTCTTTAACATTCTGTGTCTACAAAATGAGAAAAAAACTTTTGATATACTATCTTCAAATTAGAAATCAGCACTCTTAATTTACCCAGCTGTCCTCAATATTAGAGTCTGTCCATTAATGACATTGACCAAAATCTACTTTGGTGGTTCCTACTGTACAGTCGGAATCAGTATCAAAATTCTGAATATTACTGTTCGTTTGTGTTTGAGGTGTCACAAAGAATCTGGTAAGGAAATTGGGGAGGCAGACTGTCTCGTAATTTGCATATTTTCAGTTCGTTTCTGGAGACAGTCACCGCGGATTCGATTTGCGATGGGAACACTAGTTAATAGTTTTACTATTAACTCAGCATTGCGAGAGGATAAAAATCATCTAGCGCTTCGTAGTCTGTAAGCAGTGGCAGATCTAGCCCGGGGCCAAAGGGCCTAGGACCCCCCAGTTTTTTGACTGGCAAAAATATTTTAAGATATTATTTATATATTTTCGAAAGTTTATAGTAAACTCATGATATATCTACCATAGTCTGGATTCTAGTGCCCCCCCCCCGAATCTTTATCTTCTAGATCCACCACTGCCTGTAAGGACAGATATTTTGTTTATTACAATTCTATCCCCACTGCGATGGCCAGTGGTAGAATGCCTATCTCTGGTGCGTGTGATCCTTGGTATAATTCAAGCCCGTGTCAACTGAACTTTGTTGCGGAAAATGGTGTATGCGTGCAATTTCTCAAGTTTCTCCTGTTTCCTCCCAATTTCTCCATTCCACCATTTCATTCATAATCATCATTATTATTATGGCCCTTAGCCTCAAAGTATGACCATGGAACGTTGAACTAAAAAGGAAGTTAGTTTTGATCTTTTTCTTAAATTTATCGAATATTTTTTTACAAGAAGTTAAGAAATTTGGCTGGTGGACTCGAACATAACAATCTGTAAGCAGAATCAACAAATTACAAGTTGGCTGGAAACACTGGAAGAAAAAAATAAGCTGTAAGTATGAAAAACTGACAGGAATAGCAATATTACTTAAACACACGTACAAATACAAACATATACGAAAAATTGTGGATTTTTCTCCTTTTTTTGGTGAACGTGAATAACTGTATTATTTTAATGTGTGTTAGTGTAAAAGGTTGAAGAAAAATTCTGACCATTCAAAAAAAAACTTCCCCTCAAAATTATTCCCAACTAACTTTTCTTTTCTTCAACTGGATGCTACTTCTTCCAGTCGTTGTAATCAGAAGAAACTGTTCTAACCACACAAGACGACTATTCACTGACAAGAAATGATTCACATTTATATATATATACCTTATGGAAGAGTTTTTATAGCCTAACATTCTCCTTTTTTTTCCTTGTAAACTTTCCTCTTCAGATTGCTCCCTCTCTTCCTCTACTCTCTGCAGATGAGGTGAGGTGAGACAAACTTTCCTCATCCACTTGTCTCAAATTACCACCAAAAAGAAGTGGTACACAACAATGTGATCTTTCCAGTTCTTCCTCTCAACGATTTTCTTCCTTTTTTCTTTTGTTTCTTTCTTGAACAAGAGAAAAATTGCAATGAATCAGTTCTCTATCTGCTTTCCTTACTTTTTTCTCATATTCTTTCTTTTTTCTCTTACCTTTATGAGGTCTTCGCATTAAAAAAAAAAAAGTTTCCGCCTGAACACAAAAACTCATTTGCAAACTCCCATACGTCCAGAGCCAAAGTTGATGAACAATTCTCATTGTTCCTTTCATGAATTTCATCTTCACAGAAATTCTCTCTCGCTTTCACTTTTTCCTCTTTTTCTGATTAGGTATTAGAACGAATCTAGTTTTGTCTTAAGAGGAGGTTCTAGTAAACCCTTACACTCAGGGTGAGCAATCATCACATTCAATGTGAGAGGAAGACAGAAGTGTGAAAATGAACCTCTCTTCGCACTGAAGTTTCTCTACATACAGAGTTTACATATTCGAACATCTACTATACCTAGGTAATTATTAAAATATGTAAAACTAGGTTACCGCTAATCACTAGTTTACTCGTTAATTACACATGAATCATTGCAATTAATTTGCAAACTCCTGACTGAACTGTCAGTTTATTCGTCATCAATAACTTATTACTGGATGAATTTTAATCTCAAAAATTTGAAGTGGGTGTGATTTCTCCCAATCCCTCAGGATTTTGTACATGACTTGCACTCTTTGATTATCTTGTATTGGCCAGTAAGTATTTTAGAAGGAAGCTACATGCTCTATGCTGTAGAAAAGAAGGATATTGTGTATTGTATTAGATTTGACGTTACGTAACTCTAAATGGATTCGAAATGAAATGAAATGAAATCCACACGACACGAGCTGGGATCGAACCAGAGACCCCAAGCACCAGAGGTGAACGCTCTACTCCAAATGGATTCGAGTATGAAATACAGTTTTGATTTAAATAGAATCTGTGGCCAATAATTTATATGTTGTTCTGATTCGAGTTCAAAAATATTTGTAGTGCAATTAATAAGTGATAGCGTGAATTAAAGTTTTTGCTTGGTGCTGGGGTGGTGGCTTGCACCATTAGTTTAACACATTATATTAGTTAGTTTTCACATAGAGGAATTATTCCATAAGTCAGTCTACATAATGCGGATAAATGTACGTACAATACTCAGTGCAATCTAAGCAACCTTCGGGCAGCGTTAACTCAGAGGAAGAGCGTTCATATCTGGTGCATAGGGTCCTTCAATCATAGCTCACGCCAAATGAGCTTTGTGGTGGACAATCACCATGTGCGTGGTTTTTTCTCGGTGTTCTCCCGTTTCCACCCACTTTTTCATTCCACCATTTCATGCATTTCTCATCATCATTGTCTCCTTTAGCCTAGCCGGCATTATCGTGGGGTGGGAGGTAAACTTAAAGATTTTAAAGATGTTTAAACGATCTTCTTTTCTAAATCATATAACATGTTACTCCCTTCAAAAGCATTTATCTCCCGTGTACAGATAAAAATTCATATACAATTTTGAATCCCTCATAGTTACTGCTTTGTTGTTACCATGATGTTCACAGATAGTTAATTATAAAGAGTAACTCGAACACCCCAAACGAATCTTACATAGTAATATGTGCATCATGTACAGAGAATCTAATTACAACGAAGTATTAATTACATTGTCACGACCACTTTGGCGCCGTCCTGTGAAGATTTCTGTAATTGTGTATTGATTGATTTTATGGTTGTGTTTTGTTTTGTAATTTGTGTTTCATGTTGTTGTTTAGTATAAAATGATGTAGATTTCACTTGAAGAATTAATTTATGTTGTGAAATTTTACACAAAGATGCATTGCACTAACGAGACTAAAGAAACATTTGAGGCAAAATATCCTAATTTGAGACAGGTCTCCGCGACCAGCACAATTCAAAATTCGTATCGAAAAATGGAGCGCAAAGGGACCTGTTTTAAATGCAAAGAAAAATAAACATCCCAAAGTGACATCTCTGGAAGAAATAGATACCATTCATATGGGCATAATATGAAGCACTTAAATTTCGATATGGAGAATACTTCAAAAAGTTGCTGTATTTTGCTCAACACGCCAATGAGTGTTAAAAAGCTCCGTTACGGATCATATCGTGTACCATAGTGCATGAACAAAACGAACAACACAAAGCTAAACGAGCTGCTTATTTCACCTGACTTTTTTCTAAGATCATCAATGGTTGCTTCCACCCCACACTCTTCTTTTGAACAGATGAAGCATGAACTTATATATCAGATTATACAAATATCAAGAATGAACACACTAATCGCAGAGTGCAATGTTTCAACTAGGTGGTGCGACCTTTTACATAACCAACCAAAGTATATCGAGTATTGCCTAATGTTTCTCAACAACAAAAGGCTCATCATCAAAGGCTTGTGATTTCTTTGATCATAGGACTATTGTTCTGCAGTATTTAATTGTGTGGAGCGTTGGAAAGCAAGGTTCATGCTAATAGCTCTCGGCCCATCGATTAACAAGAAGAAAACTTTACAAATGTGATATAAACATCAATCCTCAAGATTTATGAAGTATTGTTGATTGAAAACATAATCACACAAGTGCACCGACGTCTCGATACAGAGAATATATATAATTTAATACAGATTATTACGTTAGGTTAGGGGCCCATTCCGTAACGATTTGTGTCAACGTAACTCAAAATCTGCAATTTAATTTGCGATAATCGCTATAGCACTTACAATTGCTTGTTCTAGCTTTAGCCTTGCATTGCAGTCCGCCAAAATTTTGCGAAGACTGGCAAGGAATGTGACCATGTATATATATGTATGTTAATAGCACAGATTCAAATGTAGGTTCAGCAACTTGCTTCAGAGTTCATCATATCGGACTAATCGCGAGATGGTACTCATAACTCAACTCTGTAGATTATGCTTTCCAGTCCGAAGAGAAGGATAATGTCTGTTTTAAATAACTTAACACTCAAGTACAGCTTCCGTAAAACAAGACCTGGAGCAAGCAGTGATTGTTTTGTTTCTGTGATGATATTATGTTTTTGTCATTGATGAATGACCAAAGAATACGCTTGTATGACTCCACAAAATGAATACTTTGAATGAAATGAAATGAAGAGTTTTACGTCCCACGTTTATGCCGGTTAGGCTAAAGGAGACGGTGATTATGAGAAATGAATGAAATGGTGGAATGAAGAAAGAGGGAGGAAACGGGAGAACCACGAGAAAACCCACGAGCACGGTGTTTGTGTACCACAAAGTCCACATGGCGAGAGCTGGGATCGAACCAGGGACCCCAAGCACCGGAGGTGAACGCTCTACCACTAAGCCACCGCGCCCCCCTAATGAATACTTTGAATGACGAATAATATTTGTTTTTATGTAGTAGGCTACTGTATATTATAACGAATAATAGGTATTTGTTAAGTATTGTGTATTAAGCAAAGTAAATGCATATTCACTTTCTTTCCATTGCTTCTGTGGCATGAGAATAAACATTTGTATCAGAATTTTGTGTGTATTCCATGTAATACTTAAAACAAAAAATATCACAAACTTGGCTTAGTAATATTTCGGTTTATTTATTTATTTATGCCTTTATTGGAAGTTTAACGTCTATTTTTCAGCATCAACGCTATGCAAGACAGACCTACAGAAAAACTGTTTCAAAAAAGGTTTAGATCATATTTAAGCTCATCTTGGGGCGGTTTTAAGGTCATAAATACTTACTTGTTTAAAATAATTTTAAATCATAAACATGTGGGCTCTACAGATGATGATAATAATTTGATACCAGGCACTAGTTAACCATAAACTTCGCTTTTAAATAACAGATGAAGCAAAATATATCACAATCTTTGCTTAACAGTATTCACGTATTGTACTTCCTACAAATAGAAGAAATTAAATGTATAGTTTAACATCTCACGAATATGCAGCGAAGCTAAGGGAAACGGTGATGAAGATGATGATAAATGAAATGGTGGAATGAAGAAAGTGGGAACGAACGTCCTAAGCGATCCTACGCACACAGTGTTTCGTCCACCACAAAGTTCATTTGGAGCAAACTGGGATTGAACTAGGGACCACACATACCAGAAATGAGCACTCTATCAATGAGCCACCACAGCCCGATAGAAGAAATCAATGAATACTTTGAATACTTTAGTTATCAGTGCAGATAGGTTTCCTACCTCTTGTTGGACATTATAAGTGTTCTCCACATTTTTCCGTGAAGATTATTGTATCAATAGAACTAGTCACGCTAAAATTCTATTAATTTGCAGTGAGAAAATATGTTGTTAAGTTCCCATTTATTAATTTTAAATAAGTAGTAAATATAGAATGTTGTGAACAGACATAACCAGAATTTCACAAAAGAAAAGAGAATCTACTTTTCCTTCATTAATAGTCATCATGTACCCGACTGGTTAATGTGCGTGCTTTTGATGAAAGTGGTCACAACCTTGACTTCTCCGAAAGCATAAAACTACCTTTGTTGACTATTCAGAATTTTCAGATAATTGGAAAGATACATCCAAGCAGAGATCAAGAAAGCCACAAACAATGTTGTTGAAAGTCGATGTGGCGATGAGCGTCCATCATTCAGTTGAAAATATGCCATATTCCCAGACAGAAAATTTTACATGCTGAACAAATTATTGTCTTTACAAGTAATATGTGCGTCACTGTTAGAAGTATTGTGTCACCGTTAGTAGAAGATAAACAACAATATATATAGTGCTTAACAATGTATTTATTTTTACATGTACAACATATAAATATATTTTTCTTAAAATATGTTTCAACAGAATAAAATAACTATAAACAGTTATTGGCAACCAACTATATACATTTCAGTGTAATAAAACTTCATTTTACTCATTTTTCCTTCAAATTGAAGTTTAATAATTTATCCTCAAGTATGCCATTTTGTTTAGCTCGATGTGAATAATGGACTAATACCTCTCTCATTTTAAGCAAAATTATAATTAAACAAAAATTAATCACAATTTGAGGCAATATCTCATTAAATATACCATATATGTAATTTTGTTATTATCATAATGAAAAGCTTGACAGGAACATTTTCTACTATCATAACGGAAAGCTTAGTAAGGGTATTTGTAACTATCATAATGGAAAGTTTGATAAGGGTATTTGCTACTAGCATAATGGAAAACTTGATAAGGGTATTTGCTACTATCATAATGGAAGCTTGACAAGGGTATTTGCTACTATCATAATGGAAAAACTTGATAAGGGTAATTGCTACTATCATAATAAAAAGCTTGATAAGTGTATTTGCTACTTTCATAATAGAAAGCTTGATTAGGATATTTGCTACTATCATAATGGAAAGCTTGATAAGGGTATTTGCTACTATCATAATGGAAAACTTGATAAGGGTATTTGCTACTATCATAATGGAAAGCTTGATAAGGTTATTTGCAACTATCACAACGGAAAGCTTGATAATGGTATTTTCTTTTCTTTAGTATTAGATTCATCTTATTACGTGGAATGGCTATCATACTACATCGATTTTTAGGTTGACAAAAAATGCCTTTTCCTCGATTTTCTTGAAAACTAGCTACCATAAGTATTCACATTCACCTCTACCCACTTCGTTCAGCTCAATGAGATCTGTCGATTGGTGTATGCCTCACCTTTGGCATTTTTGCTCGTTAAATGCTAATAACATTGTAGAATTTTTTTATTTATTAATATTACTCTGCAAAGAAAAACAAAATTATAAGCCTTCTGGAAAGAGATTACAGGAATGAAAACAATAATTCCTGGAGCATCATAACTTGAAGAATCTTCACAATGCTTCTATTTCCCTTCTTCTCCACGTGTTTTCTTCCCTTCATTTCCTTCCTTTTCGTCTCCCCCAGTCTTTCGGAGGAAATATTAAATCATTCGATTCATTATCTACAACGAGACGCCACTATCGTTTTGATAAAAACACGACAATACGTTCACATTTATGCCAACAAAATATTGAATTCTTCTTCCTGCATCGCTTTTCCGCTATGTTCAATATAATAGCAATAATAGTTCCCCGGGAACCGAGTACAGAGACAATAATAAACGCGATCAAATCTATGACAAAATTGGCAAAGATGGTACGCATCCTTGGATTTCCTTCGTGATAACTTAAGGAATTCAAGAAGAAAGGAAATTAAACAATGTTAAACATTCTCATCTTAGTGCAACATAGTATATATATAAAACATAATATGTATAGTCCTGATTAGCTAACACAACGATCAGAAACAAGCGCGTGATATCTTAATGTATTGTAAACAGGAACCTTAGTAATTGGCTTAGGTACTTTTCAACAATGAATCAACAATGTAAAATCCTTATATTGTAAAAAGGGTACTTTACACAAAATACGGTTGTTAAAACTTGATAACTGGAAACTGCTTGGAGCAGGTAAGAGTCCACCAGACCAATGGGGAAAGTACCTCTATTCTTTCAAAACTTTGGACGAGGAACTTTTGAAAAAAAAAACTCTGCTTATTATCATTGAATTCCTTTTAAAATTGGGGATTTTCCTTCCGGTGTGGTAAAATATTTTTTAAAACTGAGTTTTTTTGAAAATGTACCCGTTGTTTAAAGTTAAGTATCGTGACATCACAATTACCACTACTTTTTATTGAAATACTTGAGAGAAAATTTTAAACTTGGGTTTGATAGCCACATGCTGCCTCTGCGAAAAACAAAACACTAAAATCAAAATTAAATCACTTAGTGAAAATAGCAAGAGAGCAGTAGCTGATGAATTTGTGATCCACAAAAGAAGGGCTAAAAGGTTCAGATGATCAATGGATGAATCTTAGAAACTTTTTGGGACGTCTAATACGGTCTTAAGTTAAGTTTTAGACTTAATGCAAAACACTGAAATTTCTAACCTTCTTTCACAGAAAATGTTTTACTTGAGACAATTTAAAGTCTATGCATTTTGTATTTACATTGTGAAAACAGGCCTCACATATTATTACGATTATTATGAAGGAGAAGCTCACAAGGGCTCTAACGCGATTGCTACATTTCAAAATAATTACATGAAATATGTGCTTTCCGTAAGTTTACGAATTTCATTTACTTCCAAGTAACTAACTAGGGCAGAGTAAAAATCACACAATTTGTCGGTTCTGTCTTGAACTTATTGATTTTTCGAAGTTTAAGAGAGTGATTCAGTACTTTTCGGAATTAAGACATTCCTATCTGCTATGTGACACAAAGTATAGACAATAAAACGCGCCAACAGGAGACACGACCGATCTACAAACTTAATGAGATGCGTAAGCTTATTTGCAACATCTCACAAAAAAATCTTCTAGCACTATTACACCCACAGATGAACAAAGTCATCTGAAAATATTGGATTTCTTAACATAGTGGCTTCAAAACCATAGAACCATGCACACTACATTTTAGAACCGCTACACTGAAAAGAAATAACAGAAGAGTATTTCAGATTTCGAAGTACCATTATTTTAAATATATATCAAAAGAAAATGCGCAATGCTAACGAGTGAATGGATTAGTGGATTGGTTGGCATATCCTTGTAAACATTTATGTTGAAGAAATGTATCCATTTGCAAAATTTCTATCAAGAAATCCAAAATTGATTACCTGAATAATATACATTGCGATATTATTGATGATAATGCCGATTTCTACGTATCGTTGCGTGGTCTACAGTGTAGAATGAGTCCAGTGTAAATAAATCACAATAAGTTACATATAGATGCCTTTATTTTCTTATATATGAAAGACACATGTTAACTAAGAGAACTACTTGAGAACAATCAAAACTGGTACTTATATTATCTGTCCAATAGATAAAATTTAACCCATGTATGCCGTACTATGTTATCGATTGCCATTTTATAGCTCTTAATTGTAATGTATATAATTGTTTATTTTATTGGGTGAAAGCGGTCCACTAACCTGAACTACAGCTTACTGTCAAAAGGGGCTCTAGTCGATCTTTCCTCCTTTTCACACGGGCACCATCCAGTTATGAGAACACTTTAAACTATTTCAAAGCCAAAACAATATACTCCATATTCTTACTGTTTTTGAGTAACTTTTTTTTTTGTTGTGACCCGGGTCTCTTTTTCAAATGATATATCCAACAAATTCTTAGAACATTTTATTAGCATTTTACAAGTTTATGTTTCCCAGGTTATTAACACGTAAGAGAGAAGTAACATAAATAAAATGAAGTAAGATTATTTGAAATTGCAAACTTGCAAACAAAGCCATATTATTCACAAATAAACAACAAATCTTAAATAGTTGTGATTGACTGATTTGTTTGTCTTACAATGTCTTTCCTCAACACCAAGGCTAAATGAGACACGATCTACTGCTTAAAGTAAGACGTGGATCAGTACTTGGATTTTACACAGAACTTATCATCTCTACTGGGATTAGAACGGAGATCACACGCATTGGTCATATAAAAAAAACATGGAAACGAATATGAACAGTCGAATAAATATAGCAATATGCTCTGTAATGCTATTCAGATACTATGGTATTCCTTTCTGTTTTTGCCAAGCTATTGCTAGTCACTAGCTACTCTAATAATCTGTTTCAAGAGTGGTTAACCCAAGGTAAGTGTCATTTTTCAGCAGACGCTTTCTGAGTGATAGACCAGAGTTTCCACACATATTAAAAACTAATTTATTGCTAAGCAAAACTACTCAACACGAAGAAGCTAAATGAAACATCTTTATCTAACAATACACGTATATAATTTGTTTAAATAAAATACACATTCTATTTTCCTCATTTGTTGGAAGCAGTGAATAGGAGGATACAAAGGAGTCAAAAGGCGTCATTATTTAGCCAACCAGTGCACGCTACCAACACTGAAGCACGTAGACAGGAGAAAGAACTTAGCAAGAATGAAGGATAGCAATTGTCTGCTTGACGTTCATTTATAATAATAAGTTGGAAATTCGTTTAACTGTGGCGTATGTTGTAATGTAAATAACATACAGTGACACGAAAAGTATTCGTACAGTTACTATTTTTTTAAAAAAGAATTAATGCCTGTTTACAATTGTTTAATGAGTAAATTAAGTTGAGAAGACATGTATCATATATATGAACCCTATACATTTACGTCCACACTATCTTGCACCATTAGTTAACCAGCTGTTGTTCAACATATATTCAATGTAGTTTGCTGGTTTCACGTCTTACTTCCGTCGAAAAAACATTCGTACACCATAGTTTTGTTCGTAGTAAAAATACCTGCCAAGCACTGATAGTGTGATCACTCTTGCATTGGTGCTTGATAAGGTTTCTGACCGAAATATCAACCTATTTCTCGGTCTCCGTTTACTACAAACATTTAGGAAAAGGTAAGACGGGGTACAAAGGAAAAGAAACAACGGAAAATGAAAGAAAAAATATTATCAGGGTTCACAATTAGACTAAATCAGTGTTTGAAATATCTAAAAATCATGGAACAACTTCCCTCAATGGTGCAGTTGATATTAGATAGATTCAGCGTTACGAAATCATTTAAAAACGAACGTAGGCATGGTCGCATAGAAGAACTATCAAATCGATACAAGAATATAATAGTGCATACTATCAAAATTAATCCAACGATAAGTGCCCTTGAGATTGCAAATGAGCTGAGAGACGACGAGTAAAGGTATCATTGGCTACAGTGAGGAGTGCGTTGAAAACAGCATGCTATAATTGCCGTATCTCAAGAAACAAAACTTGGGGGATTAACAGTAATCACAAGAAGCGCCTACAATTTGCTTTGAAGGGCGTAAATAAGCCTTTTGACATTTCGAACAAAGTTATTTTCATCGACGAGTGTTAAGTACAACTTGTTTGGGTCAAATGGGAGAAAAACTATGCGAAAAATGAAGAGAACAGAAATCGATCCCAAAAATCGTACTTCCATAGTAAAAAGCTGGGGGATCTATGCTTGTTTGGTGGTCAGTGAGTGGTGTTGGTGTCGGGAATTCAAATTTTGTAGAAGGAACGATGGACCAAAGGAACTATATCAATATTTTAAATAGCAATTTTCGGCAAAGAACTGAAAAAATGGGTCCCAATAATGACTTCGTATTTTTGCATGATAAGGTTCCAAAACATACCACACACATAATACTAGAATGTGGGTACTAATAATGTACCAAACAAGTTCACACACATGTGTAGTGACCAGATATCAATCCCATAGAGCATTTATGGGAAGTTTTTGACCCCCCAAAAAGACACACGGTTATTTCTAACAAAGCAGTTCTCTAAAATGCTTTATTTAACGTGACAATATTTTACTTCCTAGTCGTTCACATTTACAGAAGACTTCAAGCAATTATAGCTTCTACAAGGAACGCTACAAAGTATTAATTAATTGAAAAGTGATGTTATTATTACTACCAATATTATTTTCTTCAATATGTTAGCTGTATGAATACTTTTTCCACGTCCAATTTTAGAATTGTTTTGTTGCAAGAGAAAATAGCTTTTATTTGAAAGTCACTTCGTTAATATATTCATAGACGTATATACTAATACACGTAATTTTACCATTCACTTTACATCATTGATATACATAGCATCATTGAAATTAATCGAAACCTGGGACTGTACGAATACTTTTTCGAGCCACTGTACACTCAAATAAACATTCTGTATAGAATACTGTATAAAAATTAAATGGGCTCGCATTTAATTCTAGTGTTTTCACTCGATTTTCAAACGGATTATCTACGGCTTACAATGGACGGACAAACTGTTGCTAAAAATAGTAGAAATGGAAATAATATAGACGTGCAAGCCCAGCTTTTGCTTCTATACCCATCCTTTCATGCCCAAAGCACGTGCTACGTATAATCAACTCATTTTAGTATATTCATTAACGAACCAGATACATCCAAAGCCAATTTACACAGGAAATATTAACAAGGAGAACAACAGAAAAGGGAATATTCTGGAAAGAAGTAACCATGGGCCTTATATGAAGAAGTACCGTCTCGATTTTCATTTAGTGAGACTGAAGAAAAGTACTGGGACTTTCGTGGGATTTCAACTACGTAGGTGGTTTAATGGTAGAGCGCTCAGTTCTGGTACCAGATGTTTCTTCTTCGATTCCAGCCACTAGAGTTTGAGGTGGATTACATCGTCACTGTGGGTTTTCTGGAGGTTCTCCCGTTTCTTTCCACATTCTCATTCCACCAGTTATTTCATAACTATTCATCAATCAACTGTCTCCTTTAGCCTCAAGGGGATAACCGTGATACGTAAAATTAGAAACTCCATTTTATTTCGAACTATAAATCTTTTTGACTGCCAAGCTAACAGTTCACCTATTCACGCGTGGCTATTAATCATTTTTTTAAAATTACAAGCTCTTGTAAGTTTTCTTCTCTTGTTTCACAAGAGGAATTACAGAAATAGGAACAAACAAAAATGTGCTAAAAATTTGTGTTGCATAGGACTTAACCAATTTTGTTCCTTTGTCTGTTTGCTGGAATCAGTTTTCAACATCGAGGCTATGTGAGACAGGGACTTATAGCTTAAGATGGAATAAAAATGACTGTTACGCGTTTAATGCTGTCCAACCGGAAATCGAACCCGAGACCCCGTGCACAAAAGATGACCACACTAGCCACTTGTCCAGCAGGAGATACACATGTAAACTGACTGTGAGACTACAAGTACTAAAAAGCATTGTAATAACCATGCAACACATTTGTGTCGGAATTGTGCTTTGTGTGTATATATTATGTTTGATTCATAATAACAGAAATCATTTTTGTTTCTTTCTTAGTTTTTCTTCGATTATGTTCATCGTCAAGTTAAACATTTTGAACCGACCATTAAATAGGGGAAAGTTATCTGTGAAATAAAATCCGAGTGGAGTCTCTTGGAGACGTCTTGTAAAATCGCAGGGAGCAAGTGACGCGTGCAGTGGGTTGTCGCGTCAGAGAACCCGCTCGCCTCATCTCTTAATCACGTTTGCTCCGCTTCTGCAACTTCGTTGTCTCAGACCAATCCCGTCTCGATCAATATTATGCGTGTATATACACAGCAACGTTTTAACGACATGTATTTGTTCGGTTGAGAAGGCTTACCGCTGAGAAATGCGTGTTGCCAAATCGCTTTTCTAAAATCTGTCCAAATATCAACAGTATAAAAATCAACAGATGTCTTCGACTTTTCTAGTAAACTTGAAGAAAGGTAGAAAATCACTTTAAAATAAAGAACTAAACTCCCAGGCGTTACAACTAAGAAACTGTTATGCTAAACCAGATAATTTTTAGTTGAGTTATATGTGGTCAGCACATCAGTAAGCACTGCCGTTGTATTTTCCTGTTATACCAGAGCCCATTACTTTTGATTCCATTGAGCTGCCTCAGGATGGTGGATTAAAAACGAAAATTTCGCGTCTTTAACGAGGATCGCACCCGAGAGTACTAAACTTACGCGCTCTATATAGGAGTTCTCGTAACACTGACTATCGTAAATGTAAGCAATTTTTGCTGTCTTATTTACAACAATTTACCAATTGATCGTCGTCTTATTTACAACAATTTATCATACTATGTAAATAATTTATTTACTACATATTAGACAACAAATCCAGTAAACTTTTTTTCGGTGGAAGGTTCACCATTCTTTCATCTATTGTAGTAAAATTTATATATATATATATATATATATATATATATATATATATATATATATATATATATATATATATATATATATATATATATATATATATATATATATAATTTTCTGCCAAAACACATTATCAACTAGAATGCATAAAAAATATTTACGTAATTACAGTTCAATATTTTTAGTGGAAAATATCGTGCTCGTGAGCACAGTGACTCAGTGGTAGAGCGTTCATCTCTGGTGCGTGGGGTTCCTGATTCGATCCCAGCTCTCGCCAAGTGTATTTTGTGGTGGACAAACACTGTGTTCGTGCGTTTTTACTTGGGCTTCTCTCGTTTCCTCCGACTTTATTCATTCCACCTTTGCATCCATTTCTCATCATCACTGTCTCCTTTAGCCTAGTCGGCATAACTGTGAGACGTAAAACTGAAAGATTTCATTTCATTTCAATATCGTGTACGTAGGTTTTCTCAGGGAATACTTTTTCCTCCCACATTTACATTCTACCAATTCTTCTATCATTATTCACTTGTGTTAATCACCCTCTTCCTTTGCTTAAAGGGAATTAACATGAGACGTCAAACTGAAAACATTTATTTCATTTTATCAAGATTTTAATATGTTAAATACGACTGAACTAAATAGAAAATAAAACAATAGTGTATGATAATTCCACTACACTTGGACAATACCATATTCAATAATAACGAGGGAATTTTTGTCTGAAGATACGCAACTAACTTAATTTGTGAAACTGTACCCAGGAGCCTAACTTGTGGCGGGCAGGGGTCAACTGTCCCCCAGGGAAGCTCCCCGCCGTTCAGAGGGGGGCCCACTTTAAGACAAAATTTTCTTACTCCATATAGATACGAACATAAAATTATAAATGAAGTATCAAACAGGTTCGCTACATTACATAAACAAAACAGCACACAAAAGATAAATGTCAACTATTAGGGATACTAGAAATAATATTTATTCGTATGGCTTTGAGATTTGTCAATATTGTCCCTTTAATTAATTAGTCATGTATATAACAGGCCAAGGGAAGTGTGGGAGGGCCCACAAAGAGTAAGATGGAAAGAAGGGACCTATTTTCAAATTTTGTGGGAGGGCCCAAAACAACTTTTTCTAAGGGGCCCAAATATTAATGCTTGTCCCCCCGCAGAAAAAATCTAAGTTGGGGCGCTGGCTGTACCTGAACATTTACGTGTTGTTATTAGACATTTCAAACATTCCTAGCAAATTATTTTTAATAATTTAATAAAATTATGAAATAAGACACTTCTTACGTACTGTATTATACGAGTATTTTAAGATTTTGTGCTAATGTTCAGAAATGATACGAATGATTTCGATATCATTCAGGTCAACGAAAAATACTTGAAAGAAACAAATGATAAACATGAATTCCCCATGCCTACCACCTTTGGCGCGGTTGGCCTGGATTTGATTACCGATGAGAGATCATATAGTATGCTGTAGATTCACGTCTCATCTAGCCTCAGTACTGAAAAGAGATATTTGTAGGGATCCGCTTTTCGTTTTCTACTACCGCTTATACTCTACAGTGAACAACATAAAAACCGGAAATGGTTGATTTCTACCACTTCCGGTAGAAGGATATCCTCCATCAATGATCTCGATTTCCACCTTTCGACCTCCCACACCCTGGCCAAAATTGATGATGAATCCTCTAGCAGTTCTTGAGATGTTTTGCTTTCATGACAGACACGCCGACAGAGTAAATATGTAGAGGAGTTTTGGTGAATTAAACTCCTTTTAAAATTAAGAGATATTAGTACGTGAGAGTTGAAAGAGGTTTAGTAGACATATTTTTTTCAGAACTAATGATAAATCCAGAAGATGCCCTGAGAGGTACTACTTCTTGAAAGATCATGTTTCATGAACCGCTATCCCATTACCAATGTATCTGGGTTGAATCAGGAAGCCAGTTTAAGAGAGAATTAGATGGCCAATTCCTTTTCTGTGTGGTTCAAAAGTGTATACAGACACTGAAAATTAGGCAACTGAAATGAAGATATAGATCCAGAAATAGAATTACTACAACACATATTATGCATTAAGTAATTATAACTTTATTACACATATACTCACTTACTGACGTTACTTAATATTGTTTTTTATATTCTGGGTTCATATAGTCATAGAAAGCCAGATAATTGACAGAAGTATTGTTTTAAGCAGTATTGTTGTTGTGCACTTCATAGCCTAATAGTTTATCCCATGTGTTTATGATGGTTGTGGTTCTGCGTTCGATCCGCACTTTCGGTACTGAATAGTATTGTGAAGCAATTGAATTAGTGCTTTTTATTATTTAAAAAAGTGGCAAATTTAAATCTCAAAATTAGAAATAATGACGTTGGAAGCAGATGTGCAAATTACGCCGAAACCAGTTTAATGTAAGTTGTCCGGTTGTTCTTAGCCTTTCATAGGACGAAGAGCTAAGGAGTTTGCGCGTAGTTTGGAGCAGTATGATGTTACTTGTCATCTCTAAGATTATATCAGATGTAACCTACAATTTAATGTGGGATCCAAACTATTTGAACTCTAACCGGGAATCGAAACTTGGATCTTCCATACAGACAAGAAAGATTAACCATTTAACTATAAACGAATTCAGAGCTCGGTTGTGTAACTGGAAATGCTAAATATTTATTTCAGTCTTTCTATCGAATACAAGGATGCATGCAATTCTCCTTTTAAGCTATCCGATCAGGGATCTATCTTTAAAGATTAAAACAGACATAAATCTTTGGTCAATTTCAATCTTGAAGAAGCTTTTCTTCTATTTTAAACGCCGAAGGCACGCTAAACGTGGATCATGAGAATATGTCGTTTTTCCTTCCAATCAGTTCCCGAACTTAGAGAAAGCACAATACAATGAGAAAAACCTCTTCACCACATGAAATACTCTTTTGAAGCTCCCTTCCTTTTTATTTTCCCCCCTCTCTTCTTTCCATTCTCGGAGTTGCTCTTCAGTGATGCTGCTGGCTGCGTGATTTATGTGGTCCGGGCAGGCCGCCGCTTGTAAATGGCAGCATTCCGTGATAAGTTCATTTTGACATCAGAACACTGTTTTCCGAAACAAGAAGACGGAGGGGGAAGGGAGGGAGCAGAGAATATAAACCTTCACACACACTTGTTCCTCAAAACATCCGAAAAAATATCTCCTTCAGATGTGGAGATTCTGTCCTCTCCCCCCTCTTTCTTCCACCCCCTTTCGATGTGCCCACAGTCTTTGTGCAATACATCAAACAGGACAATGAGAGAAAAGTGTTGGAGAAATCAACCATACATCACAGCGTTTCTGAATTCATCCACACATACACACATATACGAAGCATGTGGAAAAAACTTCTATCGAAACATATGCTATCTGTAACTTACTACATAACTTCCCATAACTTTGCTAAATTTATATGCAATTGTAGTTTTAAGTGTCGTAAATTCTATATATGCTAAAGGCACAGATTTACATCACAAACTTCTAACTAGTCAAAAAATCGTTAAGGTTACTGATATTATAGATTAGCAGAATTTTTCAGATGAACAATATAAATAAGTTGTCTCGAATGCCCATTTTTCTTTTGAACTTTCCTTTGCTACTCAACATGATCTGACTATCGATATGAAAATTCTCAAATAATTTCAAACCAGAATGTACACTTTCCATTTGCTACGGGTATATGGGGGAGAAGGGGTCTAGTACATTTATTGTTTGTTCTGGCTGCACATTCTGATTTGAAATCACTACTTATTTCTGTATCATACCAAACTAATGCCGAAACTATCTTTATTGCAGTTCTTGTTATATTTCTTCTTCCATTTTGTTTTCCCCCTGTATGTTCTCGGAGTAAAGTTAAACGTGCACGGTAATGTCATAAATAATACACAGAAAAAGAATATGGGATAAATATAAACGTAACCAAGAAAGTTCTGCCGCTCTTTCACTCACCACCTTCGAACCTCGAAATGTCGATATGTCGATCTAAGACGTACCTAGAAGATCAAAATAGTTCCCATCAGCATTGACGACATTCTGCTAACGCTCTGAAAGGCCATGGATTCCATCGCGGTAGAAATTGGTGGGCCGTGAAGCGAAGAAGGTATCAAGTGCATTTTGCACCTCTACTAGGGATCTGAACTGGCGTCCTCTAAGGTGATTATCCAAGGAATGAAACAGGTGATAATCGGATGGTGCAATGTCCGAGAAGTATGGCGGATGCAATATTGTTTCCCATCCAAGGCGCAGAATGGTGTCCCGGGTCATCCTAGCCACGTGGGGCTTAACGTTGTCTTGTAACAGTAGAGCCCTTTGCGATTCAGAAGTGCTGGCTCCAGAGTTTTGAGTAAGAGTACACAGTTACATTGATGCTCTGACCAGCTGATATCAGTTCAGGATGCACGATGCCGCGAGCAGTCCACCAAACACACAAGAGGATCGTCTTCCGGTGCAGTGCTGGTTTCATTTGGATATTTGGAATCGGTTCATGGGGTGCTAACCAATGATGACTGCGCCGTGCATCTTCGTACAAGACCCACTTCTCATCACACGTTAACACCCTATCCAGATAAATCTCCTTCCTCAGACGAGACAACAAAGAAACACAGGTGTCTGCTCGCGTTACCTTCTGGGCCGGAGTCAGATCATGCCAACCCACCGACCCAACTTGAAGTGCTTCCCAAGTTGATGGAGGCGCTGCCGAATGGTTTCTCCACTCACACAGAATTGTAGTCCCAGTTCCTCACATATCTGGCCATTGTTCGCCTCAGTTACTGCATGACGATCTTCATTTTGTACGTGTGTTGGTCTTCCGGCACGTGGTGCGTCTTCGAGTGTTTCATCACCGTCCTTAAACTTGTTAAACCACCGCTGCACTGTCCACGTAGTTACGGCATCCTCACCAAAGGCCTGGCATATCTTCCGTCCCGCTGCAGCGGCGTTTGATTCCAGTTTGAACTCGTACAGCATACACGCCCTTACGACTCTCTTTGGAGGTCTCATGTTCACTCTTTCCTTACGCAAGTTCACGGTGTAACTGAACTGCCACAACCAGGTATTATGTTTTATATACCCACACCAACAACTGACCTTCGCCTTATTTCCATTCGCATTCAACTCATGGTGTGAGGGCCAATGGAACACCGACCTCCACCAAAAGCGACAGAATTTTCTTGGTTAACTTTATAATAGTAACAGAATAAATGTTAATGTCGGACGACTGGATGCTGATAACGAACAGTGAATGAAGGCCATAATAACAAGATAATTGATAATTTTAATTAATACAATGTGGAAAACATACACAAACAAATTAACGAAAACTACCCGGTTGACGAACGTTGTGTAAAATATAACTATATAATGGATACGGTACACACTCGAGTAACCGATAATTTGTGATACCTGGACAGTAGATACTGTCCGCTTATCGGATATTAGATAAAGTACGATAATAGGTTATCGAATAAGTTATTAATGATATTCGGATAACAGACAGTCCTTCCGCTGGTCTAGTGACTACCACAAGCGCCTTTGGTGCACGTGCTCCCGGAATCTCGGCTTCAATGCGGGTGGAAGTGAATCGAATCCATTGCGTTAGTTTGGATTCCACCTTTTAAAGCATAAGTCAAAGTTACATCTGCTGAGAAGGGACGCAAAATTTTATTTTGCTTACGGAAAAACTAAAAACTTTGTATCGCTTTCAATTTGAGAATGTTTCCCTTTTTCAACAATTGTAAAGTTCTGATCTTTAAACTGTTTGCTTTAGATGGAAACTAATAGCAAATTACACAATAGAAGAGATATTTAGATTTTTTTTAAAAAAAGGGATGGTATTGATCAAAATCTCTTTCTATAGTACATAATACGAAACAAAACCTTCCTGCTAGCCTGAATGAAAGAATGAAAAGGCCTTGTGTAAGCTATAACAAAAGGACAAGAAAAGAAAGGTTAATGTTTGTCTTGCTCTCCTCATCCACCCTCAAAATCATCATCGGGAGGAAATCGCCCATTAACGCCTCCTACTCCTTCTCATCCCGCTCTGGAAGTTGTTATCTGTTGGCTGAATTCTCATGAGGCCCATCAAACTATGCAGAGAAGGAAAGAAATAAAAAAAGAGAAAAAGAGATCTCTTTTGTATTCGTCATTCACGATTTGTTTGGCTTGGCTTTCGACAGATAGATTGGACAGCTAAAACTGGAGTTGCCAACCTACTATTAAAACGTCTAAAGAGTTTATTCGTATCAATATCCTTATAAATTTCGAATACGATTTCATGTTATGACTCAGTCATAATAACGTACAAGTTGATAACAGCAAATTGCTATGCATTATCGACTAAAAAGAGGAACACATTACAAATATTCAATGTAACTTAATCTCAACTTCAAAAAGTTTTGAAGAGCTCCCTCGTTGCTAAATGGTTAACGTATACTCCTCTGATGCGAAAGACATGGTTCGATTCCCAGATTCGATTCATATTTCGAATACTATGTTAGGCTGCAGGTCTCATATAGCCTTCCTGTTGAAAGGGACGTTGAACTCCAACCCTATCAACTAAAAAATGAACTTTCAAAAGCGTAAACAAGTTACAGAATAATGATTTCACAAATTACTGAACATAAATAATAAGCCGATACTTTAATCCTAACAAAGCCAATATTTTATTCCTTAATAAAACAATAAAGCTCAAAATCACTTGGTACATCTGTTCAATGACACGTGAAGGAATTAATCTTTAGCCATTTCAAAACATCATGAAGTATTTGGATCCCCAGTATCGTTTGATATTGACTTCTCAAAGCTTCTGAATCCTCAATATAATTCAATGTTAATTTTAAAATGTCTCAATACCCTCAATAATATCTAGTTTCAACTTCAAAAAAATTGAACCCTCAATATTACTTGATACCGACTTCTAAAGGCTCCTAAACCTCAATATAACTTAATCTTGACTTCAAACAAGTTTCCATACTCCCAATATCATTTGATATCAACTTCAAGGGGGAAAACATACTAGATTCTCAATATCACTTGCTAACGACCATTAGAAGTTTCTGAACATTCAATATCTTGATTTCAACAGGTTTCTACAAATTACGTAATATTACATAACCTGGACTTCCCAAAAATATGTACACTTCACTTAATTTTACATTAACTTCTGAAAGCTTCTAAACTTTCAATATCACTTAATCGTGATGTTAAGATCCTACACCCACAATATTACTTAATCTCAACAAAAAAACGTTTGGTCCCTCAATATCCTTAATAGCAACTTCAAGAAAATTTTCGACCATTAATATATCTATTTCATGAATACTTCTGCACCCTTGATATCATCTAATATCAACTTTAGAAGAAAACTTCTGGAATACCAATATAACTTATCAATTTCGTATTCAAGGAAATTGAACCTTTAATTGATTTAATATTTACCTAAGAAAAACTTATATACCCTCCATACATATTATTAATCTTGACTTTATTCAGAAATTTTGGACCGTAAATGTAGGAGTAACTTAATGTTGTTTTGAAAAGTCTTTTAGACTGAATTTCACTCACTCTCAAGAAATTTTTGGAACAGTAACATTATTTAATGTAGATTTCAAAAATTTTTGGACATCCAATGTGACTAAATTTCGGCTTTAAGAAAACTTCACGTAATACATTCAAAATCACGTAGTACAGATTTCTTATATCTTTTGAACCATTGACATAACTTAGTATAAACGTTTTCGGACTTCAACATATTTTCGGACTCTCAATATCACTTAGCCTCGACTTCACGAACATTCTGGCCTCTTAAGCTACTTCAAAATTAACCTCAATTTCTGACATTGACGAAAAGAAAGAATGATGTGGGACCTTAAGACTGCCAATTTCATGGCGTCAATCATTTTTTTTTTCAACATAAGTTGAACAAGCTCCATGTACTTCTCTGCTTTGCTAAACCAGATATTCTATACTATATTGTAGTAAACGAAAATGAGTATACCATATACTCTTATTATACTCTTATTATTATTCTCTCGTTTCCTCCTATCTCTCTTTTCTATGCGTATTTTCAGCGTTTTCTCCTTATGAAGTGCACCCTTAAGACTACGATATTAAATAATCGCAACGCAATCAACATTCGTAATACATTCGTTTTAGAATCAAAGAAAATGAAACAATTTTTCAGTTTAACGTCTCAAGATTATGCCTGTTAGGCTACGGAGGACGGATGTTCTAGGCAACTGAATGATGATGGAAGAATTGGTGGAATGAGAAAGTGGAAGGAAACGGGAGTACTCCGAGGAAACCCACGGATACGATGTTGTCCACCACAAACGTACTTTGCTGGGGATCGAACCAGTGACCCCATGCACCACAGGTAAGCGCTCTACCAGTGAGCCACCGTGCCCCCTTAGAATCAAAGACAAATAACACCCGTAAATAAACGTTATTTTTTTCTCCCTTTAGTACTTTCTTAACAACAGACTTACAATTAATTATCAAATAAAATTTATTTATATTCCCATTACTGTTACTGGAAATAATAATAAAACAGAACGCTGATAGCTTTTCTTTAGTCATGTATGAACAAAACATTCCTCAAGAGATCACGTCATTTTGTTCCTGTATCCCTCTTTTTCTCCATCTCTAACAGTCTGACTGTCTAACTGGCATTCATTTGTGTATTGACAATTTGAACGATTCACGAACCCCGAAAGAGGAACATTCAGTTACTTTATTCTCATCTCTCTCTTTTTTTTATTTTACCTCATCTATCCTCCATACTTCTTGTTTCCATTTTTCCCTTTTTCTCGAAAAAAGAGAAAGACAGAAATAATTGCAACAGTTTCGAGAGGCGAAGGGAAATGTTTCGACGAGCCTTTGGCGATGTTTGAACACGCGTTGAAACAGAGTACAAAAAAAAAAGTAGTCGTAAAGTGTACCCCCCCCCCTTCCTATACACTCTTTTCTTCAGTACGGATCTATGATATTGAATAATTTACCATCAAACTGATCCATTTCAACATAAAAGCATGAATTCTTTGGGTTCCTTGGGTTACGGGGGAAAAAATAGAGAGAAACAGAGAATAGGGAGAAAGGACGACCTGAGAGCAGAATAAAGCAATGAGGGAGTGGGTTCAAAAACTATCAATGTCAGGAAAAAGGTTCCTGATCAAACACAGCTTATTGGAGTCATGTTAAAAGGCATTCACAAGCGTCTGGTAATGAAACATTAATATTCAATGAGAACGCTGGGTCGACCTGTCCATTTTCTGGTTCTTTTCTCTCAGATTTTGAACCTTTTACATTCAACGTTTTTCAATAATCATTCGGAAAAGGACGAACATTTCCTCTTCCCTCCCCGCCCCCGTACCTTCTGCTTTTCCATGTTCCCAACTCCATCCACGTCATCATCAAAAAATAGTCGTCTCTTCAAAGTCGAGGGGAAAATGCTAGATTTATAACGCTAAGGGATCCCAAAGAGCGGAAGGCAGAGACGAGAAAAGAGGTGGAGAACAGGAAAACGAGTTTCATTTTGTCCCCCGGAATCGATTCAAATATTTGACATTATTCGAGAAGGAATTAGCTACATTCAAACACGAATAACGAATGAAAGAAATTCTACGAAGAAAAAAGGAAACACAAACTATATACTGGACTGATACAACGATTAAACAAGTTTTAAATTACTCTGCAATAATAATAATAATAATAATAATAATAATAATAATAATAATAATAATAATAATAATAATAATAATAATAATAATAATAATAATAATATTATTATTATTATTATTATTATTATTATTATTATTATTATTATTATTATTATTATTATTATTATTATTATTATTATCTGAGTCAACGTTCCAGGATTATGATCCGAAGCTAAGGGAGAAGTTTATTATAATGAACGAAAATGGTGAAACAAAGAAAGTGTAAGAATATGACAGAACCTCGAGGAAACCCACATATACGATGTTTCTACACTGAAAACTCCACTTCGAGGCAGCTGGGATGGAACCAGAGACCCCAGAGCTCAGCACTGTACTATACTTTAACAATTGAATGCTTATTGAAGAGAGTTGCCTCCCTCAAAAGTTTGGTTATCCTTATTCTACCTTTCTTTCTCCTGTTGTATCTCTGTGAAAGATTCGGTTTCTTGCTATTATAACCAATTAGATTGTCTTATGTCTGAGGTATGTGTGAAAGTAAATATATGTTAAGAAAGTCATAAATACTCTTTTCTAATACAAGTAGCTACCGTTACCTTAATTCTCAATCTATTCATCCACTTGTGTTCTCTAAGTTTCAGATTTACACATATATATCTTTTAAATCAAAAGCTGAAAGAACTGTCTGTGCTATTCCTAGATACGCCCATAGTGACTTAGTTCTAGTTACTTTAGGAAAATGGGCTAGAAACTATCTTATGACAATATTCAAAATTCAGACTCAGATTTTTTTATAGTAATATTCAAAGTAACACATTAATATAACGAAGATATTTCTTCACGGGCGACTCTGGCGGGGGGACGCGTTCCCCGCAATATTTCGAAGAACAACATATTCAATATGCTATTCTAATTTAAGTTATTTACTAACGACAGAATAACATATAAATAATAATAATAATAATAATAATAATAATAATAATAATAATAATAATAATAATAATAATAATAATAATAATAATAATAATAATAATAAGTATATTTATTTGTAATACAGTATAATATTCAGGCTGTGAAACGATTATAACAGATTTCTTGATATCTCAGGGGGGTCCGTGAAGATAAGAAGAAAGGTAACAAATGGAAACTAAGATAATAAACAGGTTGAGCTAGGTATTACCATTTAAATCACTTTCTTTGATGTCTTCCCCAAATTTTACATGCCAGAGACGCTAGTGTATTTCTTCAATACAGGGACGCACCCACTTGGGTTCTACCGGGTCCAGACCATCCACCTCAAAACTTCTTAACTCAGCATATATTTATACATTTTTAATAAAATTGTGCTTGTTTGACAGACAATGATTGATATAACATAAAAATTTGATCTTACACTTCATCTGTACTTTTTCGTTTCTCATAAAGAAACAATCGAATTCTATTTTTTTTTTTTTCCATCTGAGATTATAGCCGACAGTACTTAATCACTATCACTATCGTCTTTTCAGGTGAAGAGTAACACTGATTCATTACTACATAGATGTAGTGTCGTGTAGCACTGGGCCTCTCCCCCCCAAATAAACTCTCCTAACCAAAATACATGGGTATGCGCCTACTTCAATGTTCAATACTAACTTTCATTACAATAGCACTGGTTAAGGAAAAGAGTAAATTGAACTATTACAAGGTAGTTACTAATTTTATTTGTTAAAAAGAGAACACATGAAAATGAAATGAAATTTTTGAGTATTACGTCCTACGGTTTTGCCGGTTAGGCTAAAGGAGACGATAATGATGAGTAATGAATGAAATGGTGGAATGAAGAAAGGGGAGGAAACGGGAGAACCCCGAGGAAACCCATGCACACGGTGTTTGTCCACCACAAAGTTCACTTGGCGAGGGCTGGGATCGAGCCCGGGACCCCAAGCATCAGAGGTGAACGCTCTACCACTGAGTCACAGCGGCTCCTAGAGAACACACGGATTAAAAATTGAACTCCTTTACGTACAACGTGAAAGCAAAAGAATAGTGTATCCAGGAATGAGTATGTATGCCAAAAATAAAAAGGCCCATAAAAATATTTTAGGTATTTTGATTTAAGGTAACGATACTAATAAATGAATTTTTATTCAAGAACAGAACTTACGTTAATAACTGTAGTTATACAAGGTATTACACAAACCTAGAAAAAACTCCTGCCCCCAAAATAATGAAATCTTTAGTCTAAGGTCCATCGGTTAAGCTAAATGAAACGGATGATTAATGTAAATGAATGATTATGAAATAATTGGTAGAATGAGAATAGGGGAGGAAAACCCACGGACACGACATTGTCCACCATAAATTCACTTGGACTGGAATCTTACCATTGACCCCCCTGCCTAGAGGTAAGAGCTCTATCATGGGGATCCTATGGTACAATTTGTACCATACGCGTTTTTCATGGTACATTGCGTTATTTCTCTTCTATTTGAGCTTTTTCGTCCGGTTTTTTTTTTCAAGTCCAGAGGCCTTGTAGAAGACATTACGTATGGTTTCAGACCGTCCCGCGTCCAGACATAGGAGGTGATGACGTCATAAGTCAAAAATTTCTTTTCTCATTTACTAAACCTATGTTCAATATTTTTTGGTGGGCTTATTTTTCCACGTAGAAGATTGAAATTTTGCACAAACATTCAACTCACCGAGTAGTATTTACCAGATTTTTTGTTCCGATGTCAGTGCAAAAACAGGGGGAACCAGAGGGGCAAAGGGGTGAAAGAAGGGATATTTTTACCCCCAAAATCCCGTTTTTCGTCATTTTCCCGCCTCACATAAATGATGGGGACAAGTGAGTCATACCGTCTGAAAGGCAGTTCCATTTTGAAGAGAATGACGGTCGAATCATTATCCTAGGGTAATTAGGGACGTCTCAGGGATTTTTTGAAAAATATACTTCTATATAGGGAAAAATGGGACATGGTGGGTATTTTTTTTGGCGGGCTTACTTTTGCACCTAGAAGATTGAAATTGTGCACAAACATTCAGTCCACCTAGTAGTATTTCTCAGATTTTTTCAAATCTCTCCATTAAAACAGGGGGGGTCCAGAGGGAGGAAAATATTGAAAAAAGGGATTTTTAGACCCAAAAAATCCCGTTTTTCGTCATTTTCCCGCCTCACATACATGATGGAGACACGCGAGTCATACCATCTGAAAGGTAGTTCCATTCTGAAGAGGATGACGGTCGAATTATTATTCTAGGGTAATTAGGGACGTCTCAGTGATTTTTTTCAAAATATACTTCTGTATAGGGTAACATGGGGAAATCTTTGATTTTTTCTGGTGGGCTTTTTTTTGCACCTAGAAGATTGAAATTGTGCACAAATATTCCGTCCACCGAGTAGTATTTAACAGATTTTGTTTCAGATTTCTGCGTTAAAACAGGGTGGGTCCAGAGGGGCTAAAAGTTGAAAAAAGGGAAATTTAGAGCAAAAAATCATTTTTTTCTGGAATTTCCCGCCTTAGATACATATAGAGACATGTGAGTGGTACCGCCTGAAAGGCAGTTCCATTCAGAAGAGAATATGGTGGGCACATGTCCCTAGGGTAATTAGGGATGTCCCAGGAACTTTTTTCTCAGAGATCATAGTGTTTTGTGGTAATTTGGGGCATTGTGGGAATTTTTGATAAAATTTCTCCCGCCCTTACTATTCAAGATAGAAACTTGAAATTTGGCACACACATTCAGTATACCAAGTACTATTTATCAGATTTTTTAGATGGCTACGTTCACACAGGGGGGGTCCAGGGGGGGCCAAAGTTCGAGAGAAAAAATTTTCCCTCCGAAATTTTCACTTTGACATTTTTTCCCCGCTTCTAGTATATGGTATGAGCATGCAAGTGGTACCATTTGAAAGCCAGCTCTATTCTGAAGAGAATGAGGTATGAACCATGATCCTAGGATAAATAGTGACGATACAGTAGCTGCTTGACTGAAAGTCTAAAAAATGGCCCAAAAAGCCCGGATCCGGAAAGGGTTAAATAAGCATGATCCCAAAAGAAATGAAAAAAAAAATCTCCTTCGTTCGATTACATTGTGCATCGCACCGCTAATGGTGCATTTATTAATAAATATACAAACTTCTATTTTTAAAATTAAATGGGTTAAAGAGAAAGTGAATTTAATTTAAGTTCAACTAATCAATAGCATGTAAAAAGAACAAGTATGCGTGGCATGCAATTAGTCAATAAATAACAAATGCCATTTCTTTCATGCCAAATGCTAAGAAAATATTCATGGCAAATGCTAAGAAAATAAACACTAAAAAAAAAAAAAAAAAGATATCGATGTATTTAACAGTATATCTCACAAATTCGAAAGGTATGTTCTTTTTGCTCGATCAAAATAGAGTTTTCGTAAGTCAAAGAGATGCAATCAGTGTCTTGTCGTGGTTGTGTCCCACCGGGGTAGTCAAGTGACGGGAAGCTATCGACGGAGATTCCCACCTGGCGATGTCTGATTTAACAGATGTGCGCTGGTCGTGTGGTAGTATCCTACAGAGGAAATCAACTCGTCATCGTGACTATTTGAAGCACGAAATGACTCAATCAAATGTTCCCCTTTCTGTTACGAGAGCACCAAAGACTCTATAATGAGATTTTCGTATATTTGAAGCAATACAATATTTATATATAGGTATAATGTACTAGCGTCAACTACTTGCTTCGATGGGTTAAAGTAAGTAAAAAATAATATGTTCCGTTGGTCAGTGACTTTTTACTATTACTGAAGCCATTGGCCATTTTGAGTCATCTTTATATACCTTCCCCTCCCCCAAGTTGTGAGGGGAATTGGACTGAACTGAATTTGGATTTAAACGGCATCGTATCTCAGCGACCCCAAAAACTAAGGATTCGACACTAACATCGATCACTTTCGATCATTTTTATATATATTTCCCCTCCCCTCCCCTAAGTTACACCGTCAAAATGAAACGGTAACAACCATCCTAGGCCCGAACATCATTTATGTTGAAAGTTTGATAGAGATCAGTCGGATGGTTCAAGAGTTATCAAGTCACAAACATAGTCACTTTCACTTTTATGAATATAGAATAAAAAGATAGATGTATACATGAAGCAATACTTTGTATAATATATAGGAATATCTTGCATTCAAGAAACATTTAAGCTGTATAAAACCACGTTGTTTGAAATCTAGTTACAATCGATTTCAACTTAATTTGTCCATGAACAAATACTATAATAAACAAGACAACACTTTAAAAAGATTTATTTTTATAAAATAATAATACAGAAAATTCTTTTAAACATAAATAGAAGTTGTTGCCCCCCGTTTCCGGGTCTAATGGTTAGCAAGCGTACCAGACTCTGGGTTCGATTCCCGGTAAGAGAGCACTGAACGTAATGCTATGATTTGGATTGCATCTTAAAGTGTAGACCCACGTCTCATATATTTTCAGCTGAAAAAATTAAACTCATATACTTTCAAAGAACTAACAAAAACACATAAAAATTATATATATATATATATATATATATATATATATATATATATATATATATAGTGGCGGATCCAGAATATGATCAAGGGAAGGGCTAAACTATAGTTTGCCGCTTTATCCAGCGTAAAGCAGGATTGAAGCCAATTTTATCCAGTGTATACCTGAGCGTCAAGGGGGACTATAGTTCCTATAGCCCCCTTGAATCCGCGCCTGTATACATATATATACTAGAAAAGCAGCATTCACAGTATTCAAATGTAAACGGAAAATTAATTTTTTTAGTTTTATATCCCAAGGTTATACTCTGTAGGCTAAAGGAGACGGGTGATTAATGCATTGCAAGTGAATAACTATGAAAAGAATTGATGGAATGAGAATGTGGAAGGTGCACCACCACTTCGAGAAAACCCACGGACACAGAGCATTATACCACTGAGTTATCGTGGCCCTTACTCTTCAATATCGTCATATCCCAAGCTAATATCCGACTCGACATATCTATATTTATCTATCTATCTATATACTATTTTTATCTATAATATATGCATACATACTATTTACTGATTTAATTTAGTTATTTTTGAAAATTTGAGTTGGCAAAGCTATTAGGAATTCGTAAAAGTTTATGTATAATAATAAAAACCGTTGCAGCGAATCCTACATCCTCTATTGCATATTCATTCTTAACAGAAAATTACCTTATTGTCAATATATCCAACGTTTTAGAATAAAACTCATTAGAGTATATTCATACTATTAAAAAAAATTTAAAGATCTTTGCCTAAAATCTAACATTGTTTCTAAGTGCATAGTTTCGGGTGTATACGGGCTCAAAATTCTATTAAAAACAGAAAATTTTAATCATTTACCTAGGTAATATCATCATAAAAAGTATTCTGCTATAATTGCAGTATTCTGCCTATAATAAAAAAGAACATGCTTTATAATATTCTGTTAATTTCTTTGTCTTGACTCAAGTACTGTCCTTTATTTTTTCTTAGACATTTTATTAATTACAATCTTATTTTTCTTCTCCCTCGTCTTCCTTCTATCACATTTTTCAGAATACAATTTCTTCTCTAACCTGCTTCTTTTATTCTTTTTATTCATCTTCAAATTATTATTTTTTTCTCGACGTTTTTCATCACTCTCGTGTTGTTGTTGCTTTTCAGTTTTCTATCCTATTCATACTTCACATATCCACATTCCGAAAGTTTCTAGCTACATTTTTTAAAATCTTTTTTGTAACATTCATGTTTCCGCTAAGCACAATCCAGAACAAATTATTCAACATTTTGTGTTTCCTCTCTTAACCTTCTCAGAAACATGGCAAATATTTTCCTTTGTTCTTCCTATATGTATCTCTCGTCATTCCTACATTTTCCTCCTTTTCATTACTCGTTCACACTTTAAATATTCTAAAATCAACAGATAATGCAAATTTTCCTAACCCACTATTTTAATAATAAATGTAGTTAAAGGAAAATTTATCGAACTGATACCTACGAATCTATAGAGTAAAATATCATGCCGGTTGGTGTATACATCATTAAAAGAGAAGGGAATAAACGGTTGATTTGATTTCACTACATTTCCACTTGTTCTCGTAGGGTCCATTATAGTTCCCTTCCCCTTTACCTGACATAACACGTTTCTCTGAAAAGCTTTCAATTTCAAATATCACAGTTTACCTTGTTATCAGAACTACGAAGAGTTGGTTTTATACACAATTTTGTAACTCTAATTCAAATTAACTCAGAGTTTCGAAGATTGTTATAATAAAGGCCAAGAAATCACATGTGAATGCAGAGAATAAAAACGTCTTTTAAAACCCAAGGTTTATCTCAGAAGCATTTTGCCAAAATCTTTGGTTCCCGTTGTTTTTCGTGCGTAACAACCAAACTATGAAAATGAAGTAGACTACTTTTGAAGAATAACATATAAAGTTTCTGAAATAATTATTTTTATTTTCAGTAAAATTTATTGCACTCGTAACAGGCGAGCACCCAGAAATTTTTGTTGGGAGGGATCCAATACTACAAGCCATTACATCTGTGTAGTATTGAACGGATATAATTCTGCATCCAAAAAGACGATAAGTAATTGTAAAATACTTCCATCTATATTTTCAGAAAGAAAGATAGAACTAGATTATATTAATAAGAGAAAGATTGCAGGTGAAGTGTAAGATCGAATTTTCATGCTACATCAATCATTTCCCTGTTAACCATGTATAGCTTTATTGAGAAAGTGTACAAATGTATGTTGAGTTAAGAAGTTCTGGGGAGCCTTGATCTGGTGGATCCCCCGTAGGTACGCCCTTAACTCGTGATATCCATCGCACATAATTTACCATGGAGGAATCCATAGTTTCCAAGATTTGACCTATTTTTCAGTTAGACCACATAATTTAGTATTGGTTTCTTGCCGACAAACGCCCTTTCTAAATAATATATGCTTCGTTCCGCACAATAGTTTAAACATGATCCAATGTCGTCACGTATGTTGAAGCTACCGGAGGATTACCAGGTGAATCAGTGCAAAATAAAATCTACTGTGAGAGTATATATCGCCTTACATATCAATTTTTCTTTCTTACTTTCTACATCTTTCAGTCTCATATTTCGATCCTATTTTTCATTCCTTGCTCAAAGCAACTAAACTTTTCTAGCACGAAACTATTAGTCAAGAAACTAAAGCGCTTCTACTTCGAATCCTTGAACTTGCCAGCAACACTTACTTTCCACAACTTTAAGAAAGAAGCAAAGCAAAAACGAGTATGACTTGGAATTGTCCATAGTGAAATTTAAAAAATCCAAATTTGATTATTCTCTTACTTATTTGTTAACTAGACATGCAAGTGTACCAAGATATTAGTATTAATTGAAATGTAAGGCAAAAGAAAAAAAAACTTTATAGGTTTGCAATGAAAACAACAACAAAAAAGAAATTTCGTCATAGATGATTCTGTATTCCCGCTTTCCTTCTCCCCCAAAAACAGTTTTTGTTTAATAGTGTTTTTATTTCTATCGCTGCTACTAGATGTGTTTTTAATCCTCTTCAGGACAGAAAAATATGTCAATAAGTATCGGAATACCATTCTCTGCCTCGAAAGGATTTAAAGCCACCCTTCTTCCCCCCACCTCCTAGAAAAGACATATATTGAGAGAAAGAGAAACAGTGAGAGAGAGAGAGAATAAATGCAGATGAAAAATAGAGAAAGAAGATATCACTAGGCTCGAAGTTAAATCCCAAGCGGTGAAATATAGAGTACAACAGGAATTGGCGCTGCGGTCGGACGGCTCCGAGAACTGCTCGATAGGATAATATTAACGATCTGATCAATTGGAAAGCGCAGAAACTTGTCTCAGCAATCGAACGGCTTTCCCAAGACACTGCCTGAACTTCCAGTCCTTCATCTCATTGATTTATCGATTTCTCATTTATTTTTATTTATACCCATCCAAGGCAGTTATATCGAGGTGCTGCCGTATCGTGGAAGTCAAGCAAACTATCAAAACATTTCTCTAAGACATTCTTCACGTGCAATCTCCTTCCACTATTGGTCAACAATTTGCTGCAGCAAGCGCCTGCTGTTCGTTTTATTGGGCATTGATCTCTTTTGTTATATATAGCGACACGGATATACATAAAGAAACACGAAAATAACGTATGGTAGTCCCATTTGCTGTTTATTTCTGGCTTTACCTTCTAAAATATTTCTCAATCATTTTAAAGTTTGTTCAATAGCATTGGCTACACTCCCATTCCTTTTCCCCTGGCAATCTCAGAGCTCGTTTACAAATGTATCAACTGGAAGAACTTGAGAAATAATTTCTTTTTCTGTCTATCTCAAAAAAAAGTAACAAAAACTTTTTAGGATATTGATTCCGTAATTTGAAAATCTATAATCGACTCAATATACACACATGTAAGAGTTGTATAAGAACAAAAGCACGAAATATAGGATATCCCTTTGTCACTTCTTTCTCAACACACACACTCACTTGCATTCAATATTCTCACATAAAATAAAACACAGTGTGTTTCACTGCTGTATGCAGGAAAAGTTTATTGCAGAATCCGTAGTTATTTAAATACAAAACCTACTTCCTCTCCACTGAGAAATATATCAACAGTAGAACTTGTCATTTTTTGAACTCTTGGTAATGTCCCCTACATCTTTAGAGAACTTCAGCGTAAGTGAGAAACATATGTATTACTGACAAATGAAATATTTTAGCTACGAGACACAAATGAAAATGAAATGAAATCTTTAAGTTTAACGTCCCACGATTATGCCGGCTAGGCTAAAGGAGACGATGATAATGAGAAATGAAAGAAATGGTGGAATGAAAAAAGTGGGAGGAAACGAGAGAACCCCGAGAAAACCCACGAACACAATGCTTGTCCACCACAAAGTCAACACGGTGCGAGCTGGGATCGAACCAGGGACCCCAAGCACCGGAGGTGAAACCTCTACCACTCAGCCACCGCACCCCTAAGGAACACAAATGTTATCAATCCCCTCAGCCCAAGATTTCCTTTATAATTTTGTCAATCTCAAAATACCAAGTTTGACATGCAGCATTACACACACCTACTCTAGAAACCTGGTAAAGTCATTAGTTATTAGACAATAAGAAATACAAAAATGGGTAAAATTGTTATACTTAATTACGTATTGGATCCACGAATCTTGATTAGAGATATATTGAATTGTTATCTAGTATGAGAACAAGGGTTAGGTAAGAACATTTTCTAGTACTATGGAAAATATGTATTCATCATTTATGTATGTAGGTGCTCGAATCATATACATGTTTCAGTCAACAATAATAGTTACATGTATCCTTAATCTATTTCTCATGTGCTGCAGTGCTGTGAGGCAAACTAAGAATGCTTAAGGTGCTATTGTGATAACATAGAAAAAGTTAAGAGCTTAAGATACACTGTACGGTATTGTGTTGAAGTCATAGTGAAAACAATGAGTGGTTGTCTTGAACCAGAACTCTGGTTGGTTACACCTGTATAATTTTGTAGAGTTATTGACTATATTTATAACTATAGAATTTCGCAAAATTAATATTACTTGTTAGCAATATCTAAATCTTAGTCAACATACGAACTGATATACATTTAGTCTTCTCAGAAATATAATTTGGGTTTTACTTGTATATAATCCGTATTTGAATTTTAAAATATTGGTGGTGGTGATAAAAATAGCCAGAAATCAAATTCGAGATTTCAATGAATTTTCACATTAACTTACAAGTGAAAAAAATTTTTTGGGTTGCAGTGAAGAAACATAATCCTACAAACAAGGCTTAAAAAGTAAAACTCATTTCAAATTTTACATGCCGGTTAATTGAAGCGAAAACAATTTGCTTTCTTTTACAAATTGTCATGTACCAGGGAAGCAAGAAAGTTCGTGCGCTTTTATACTATGAAAGAAAACTGTCAATTACAGGGTTTTAACGGTTTGTGTATTCGGCAAAATAGCCTCCATTTGCTTCTACAACCTTCTCCCAGCGCTCAACAAGCTTGTAAATGCCAGTTTTGTAGAATATTTGTTCCCGAGACTCGGAAAACTCAGCAACTGCATTTTTGACGTCTTGTTCAGTCTTGAACTGCCTGCCACGCATAAAGTTGTCTATGGCCAAGAATAAATGGCAATCCGAAGGGGCGACATCTGGGGAGTAGGGAGGATGAGATACAAGCTCCCAACCAAGTTCTGAGATTACTTCCAGCGCCTGTTTTGCGGTGTGAGGGCGCGCGTTGTCCTGGTTATAGAGCACACCTCTTTTGTTTACTAGTGCTGGCTGTTTCTGGGTCAGTTTGGTGGCTGCCGTTCTCAGTTGTGATGAGTACACATCTTTGGTAATTGTCTTACCACGTTCCAAGAATTCGTAGTGCACGATACCGTTTGTAGTCCACCAAACACAGAGCAAAACCTTGTGTTGATGGATGTTCGGTTTTGCAGTCAAAGGCTTCGGATCATTCGGAGATAGCCAATGGTATGACCGTTTTTTATTGTCATACATGACCCACTTCTCGTCACAAGTTATTATACGGTCCAAAATTGGACAGATTTTGTGTCTCGTCAACAAAAATGAACAGATATTCAGTCTTAGAACTTGGCTCATAGCGGTCAGCTCGTGAGAGACCCACTGACCCAGTTTTCAGGTCTTCCATAACTGATGCAGACTTACCCGAATAATTTTCCTGCTTACCTCGAATCGGTGAGCAAGTTCCTCGCATGTTTGACTGGAATGATCTTCAATAGAGGCCTTCAGGTGGTCCATATCCACTGATTTAGGCCTCCCAGAGCGAGGCTTATCTTGAAAGGTCTCGTCACCCTTTGAAAAGGTCTGGAACCATTTTTGTGCTGTACATTTACTTATTACACCCTCTCCGAGCGCAACACATATTTTTCTAGCTGCTTCTGCACCATTTGTCCACAATTTAAACTCGTAAAGCAAACAAGCTCTAAAAACTTCATTTGACACTGACATGATCACGAGCGATTTTTACACCCTACACTGACAAATGCGTTGTTATATTCACCGTGGCTGATGCGTCAATGAATAAGCTTTCCCAAACAGTCAAAACTTTCATGCTACGGGGACAGATGTCGCCGCAGCAGCCAAATGGAAGCGGGAGTGGTTCAAAAGCGCACGAACTTTCTTGCTTCCCTGGTATATATAATGTGGTAGAAACATCATTATAAGAATTTCTCATACTAAAGGGGGCACGGTGGCTCACTGGTAAAGCGCTTATCTCTGGTGCAGGGTGTCTCTGATTCGATCCCCGGCCAAGTAAGTTTCTGGTGGAAGCCCACACATTGTGCCCGTGAGCTTTCTTGAGGTACTCCCGTTTCCTCCCACTTTCTAATTCCACCAATTCTTCCATCATCATTCGCTTGCTTTAATCATCGTCTCAATTTGTCTCAAGGGCATAGTCGTGGGACATTAAATTCAATGATTTCATTTTCATTTCTCTTCATACTAAAGAAATAGTTGAGTACCATTTCACTTTTTTTTTTTTTTTTTTACTTGAAATCAACGCAAACTATTAAACTGTATATCTTAGAAAAGTAATATGCAATTTTTACGGAAAAAGAGAAGTATTTTTCCCCTTGTATCTAACGCTGAAAATCAATTGCCAACTCTTAAATACTGTAATATTGAAGTCTGTGTTTAAGAACAACTGAATCTAACCATATACAGCCAATAATTCAGAGAGGATCATACAAATCATTTGTTACTATGGATACTTTCTAACTAAAGACATCCTGGAAATTTTGCATTGATAAAGAAAAACATCCTCTTGCATCTCAACTTCTTCCAACTGGGATCTACTGTATCATATAATATGATAATTCTAGTAGATCTACATGAAAGTTTCCACATATAAAGTCCCAGCAATGGAGGAGGATAGATTTCTGACGAGATTCTAATTTCTAAATAATTGTGCTATACTGTTATTTCGGACGTTCAGAGCACAAGGGAATCAAGTCCAATTAATAACGTTGTGAGATAATACGACATAAAACTTGTAAGGTATGCTTTAACAGTTTTTTTTCACATTATGAGTTGCTTACCTAGGTACAATATTTGGACATGAATCTTTTAAATTTTGAAAGAAGATTCATCATAGGTATTCTGCCATTATTGGCATGTTACTTGCCGCAACTGAGAAGCTTCCACGGTCTTCTCTTCTTAATAATATCTAAAATTGTTTTTTTCTCCCTCACCATTTCTAACACTTTCTCATTCGTTTTCCTCTCGACCAAGCTAATTCTCTTCATTCTTCTCCACACCCACATTTCGAAAGCTTCCAGTGGTTTTCCCATCACTTTTGCGCAATGTTCATGTTTCTGACCCATACAGCACAATACTACACACGAAGCATTTTATGAGCCTTTTATCTCAAATCTTTGTTTAAGGACCCACAAAATAGACTTTTCTTCCTTCTAAACACTTCTTTCGCCATTCCTATCCTTGTTTTCATTTCACGTTCGTATTTCATATCATCACTAATAATTCTATCCAGGTATCAAAAACTAGTCATCTGTTCTATTTTCAACCCTCCTTCTTCTATAGTTGATACCTACCACTTCGTTCCAATCACCATGTTTTTTGTCTTTCTAATAGTTATTTTTATCCCATATTTTTTCCAGCCCTTCCTCATGTTTTCTAATATCTTATTGATTTTCTTTTCCGATTCCGCAACAAGCGCCATATCATCTGCAAATCGTATACGCCTAATCTTCAAGATGAAAATACAGATAACCAACATAACTAATGTCCTTGAGAACGCCATTTGGCAAGGTTTACTTTGCTATGTGAAAATACCCAGCTTGTTTTGAAGCAATACCAGAAAGTATAAGAGAAACGGTTCTTCGAATATTAGTGTCACAGTACAATTGCCACTGAGTCATTTTTCTTTAATAAGAATTTAAATTCATACAATTCTGTTGATTATAATAAAACATGTTTCAGTAGTAACCAAAAGTGAACATTCAATTATTCTCAGAAATGACTTTAACAATAAGATGACGCTGTTAGTTCTTCTAGGAAATTTCCAAAAATCGTGCTTCAACGATTTACTCGGAAATGGATGTGGAAATTTTGATTATTTTTCATTAATAAATATTTCCTTAATACTCTACTGTATATGATCGTATTTCTTCCATAAAAATCTAAGGAGAGGGATTGGTTGGCTATGCTAATAAAAAATTAGATAACTAATCAAAATTGAACTAGGGGATCCCTATTTTTTATTTACTTTCTAATCACTGACTAAATTTGCTATTGTGTTTTGCACGTACTTATATGAAAATTAGGATATATGCAAGTTTCTTGTTAGTTTGATATAGCCTTTTACGTTCTCGTTGGTTTCACTCGGTACTTGTTAATCAGACTGATAAGTTCCTTCTTTATCCAGGTTTTATCGACAGGGAATACCAGCTTTTGTTGGCTTTTTATTAGTATTCCTTGAACAAACATATAGTTCCTGCGGCTAAGATGGAAGATTTTTTTCGCTTCGCTGCGGCTCGTCTTCCTCCCACACCAGTATTCCCTTCTCTCCCTTGTGCTATTTGGAACCTCAGAAAGCAACCATGTATCCGTTCTCTTTCAGCCAACTTATGTTCATCCCTTTTGGTTCTCACTCGTCCCCCCACCACCTTTACTCCATCCCTTGTCCCTTAAATTAAATTTTAATTTCATGGCTTCCAACCAATTTTAATTAAAACGCAGCTATTGACACATTCTGCCGCGGCTTCTTTTATGCAAGTCTTTTCCCTAGCTTTTGGAATCACCTGTGTGTCTACTATATACCTTGTGTGATGGGCGAACAAGTTACCAAGGTATTGCAAATTCCATGTTGGATATTGTTGTTGTTGTTATTATTGTAGCAAAATTCTCCCTTTCTCTTCATATCCAATGTTTAATAGTAGATAGTATACACACACACAATACTATAATCTTTGTACGAGTATTCGGTGTGTGTTATTATTAGTTTCAAAACGGTGAAAAGCCACATAATATATAGAGATCAAATTATTCGCGCTGTTGCACATCTCAGTTTGAACCAAGTATCTATTGTAAAAAGGATTCAAATTAATTTAATTCTTTTTAGTTTTTGTTATAATTATATTTCCATATAATTACATACATAATTTCGTTACGCCGCCCAGTGTTTTACGTGGTTAATGTGCAGAAGCAGTAATTGCGGTTGAACATTGGTTCGACAATGGGTAAAAGTTATTGTGATTTTTTGTACCTTTCTATTATGCTTACCTGCTTTGTTCTTGTTTTCAAGCATATTAAATCAAACTCTATATATATATATATATATATATATATATATATATATATATATATATATATATATATATATATATATATTGTATTCAGTGAAAATATTTGAATAAGCAATACATGCATGAACAGTGAAAAGCAAATCTATGTTCACAAACTTATTTACTAATATTAAAGGAAGATAATTCAATTAGTGAAAATTAAAATGACTGTAGCTCACCCAAATCAGAAGCACTATCCACTATCTGTATTTAGAATTAAATTTATCTTTCCAATATTAGAAATTTTCATATATTTTTGTCTCTCGCATCATCACTTTACCATACAACTATGACTACGCTAACGAAAGCGTGTAGTAATGGAACTATTTTTAGAATATATATATATATATATATATATATATATATATATATATATATATATATATATCTTCCTATATGATTTGCCCAGTTCAATACGAATATCCTTTCAGTACATATAATTTGGCACATCTTAGTGAAATAATACACTGCACATATCTTATACTACCTACACTAGTGCAGCAATATACCTTCGTTAACAGTTAATGTGTGTGTGCATTGTATAAATTATATGTTAAGCTAAATTAGTACAACTATATTTCTCTGAGAATTTTAATATATCTGAATGAAACAGTTAAATAAATAAGATGTATAAACCATTATTCACTAAAATCTTTTTGAAAAAGGTAACTTTTTATTTGTTCCTGTAAATTATGTGTCTAAATCTTAAATAATAAATCCACGATTTGTCTCGTCAAAGAAAAAATGAAATGAAATCATTGAGTTTTACGTCCCACAGGTATGCCGTGTGGACTAAAGGAGACGGTGATGAGGAGAAATTAATGAAATGGTAGAATGAAGAAAGTGTGAGGAAACGGAAGAAATCCATACACTCGGTGTTTGTCCACCACAAAGCCCACCTGGCGCGAGCGCTGGGATCGAACCAGGGACCCCACGCAACAAAAATGAACGCTCTATCACAGAGCCACCGAGGCCCCGGCTCGTCAAAGAATTTCTTCATTGCCTGGAAAATATTTCGTATACATCATACACATCACTGTGTAAAAAAGAAGAAAAAATCTTGGATATATAGCTGGAAAATTCCCTCTCCCTCATAAAAGAGTTTTATTCGAACCCTATTTAAATCTAAATCTAATACTATTTACATGAAGAATTAAAAGAAGGCCTATTTCGTCGAATATTACATTACATCCAAAGTTTTGATACTGACTTTACTCTATAACTTGTACGTCGGAATTAATATTCGTTCGGAAAGATCATAGTACATTTAATTGTATTTTGTTTGCTATAATAAAGACAAATTAAATAAAATCATTCTTTTAATGAGATAAAATTAATATTGATTGTTTTTTTCATCCTAATATTTTCGATTTTATATTCAAGGGCTTGATTTTTTGTGCATTAAAGGTCAAATTGCTCAATTATGTTTGGAATTTCAGATTCATAGGTAGTGTTAACAACAAACCTCCAGCGAAATATGTTTTAAAGACAAATGCGTATAAGATATTATTTAAATTGAATAATTTCTTACATTCACATCGACTTACATTTATATTAATCGTTTATAGTCTATAGTTTATTTTGGATAGAGAGAAAGATTTTGATACTTTGAAGTACGACCAAAGTTATAGGTCTGATGTCTGTCAGAAATTAGATTCAGAATTACACATAATAATATAATATACATTATACGTAATAATGTACAGAATAATTCCATTATACCATTGATTCTTTTGCCAAATGAACACATAATGAAGTGATTTTTAACTCCTATACGCTCAAGTATATACCAGGAATTCTGAATTATTTTCGAACATTTCTAGAACGTTTTGAGACATCGTAAAATATAGAGTCTTTCTGAAGTCCCTGAACTCTGAGTTCAAAAATTCAGTGTTGAGCAGCAATGCAATGTTTTCAGAAATTGCTGCTTGTGATTGTTTGTTGGTGTTGTTGCAACATACAAATCCACACTTGACGATAATGAACAACAATTCAGGTGCAGTAAGCAGCAAAAATAAAAGCCAGACTTTCAGTTGAAAATGTGCACGGATTCAGTTCACCTGATTCATACATGGGGGCAGAGGGCTGATGTTTGGTATCTTACTTTGAAGTTAGATCAATAAACGCTGTATAGAGATCTTTCATAGGAGATATCCATCGCCTCTTCACCGGAGAAACAGTAGTGTATGATTAATAAAAAAGTTTCGCGAAACAGGAGACGTGGCAGTTAAGCCAAGCAGCAAACGACCATCAATTTTCACACAAAACTTTCTTGTTCATGTTCATCAAAAATTGCTGAATGTCCCTTCGAACTCTCAGAGGCACCTTTTACAAGAGGTAGGAAAGTCTTTGACATCTTTTCATAGGGCTGCAGAACGTCTGAAGTTCCGAGCATATGGGATGCGATTGTTTAAGAGCTGCGCCCGTTGGATTTCCAGAAAAGCATAAATCGTTGTCAGTGGCTCAACAAATTCACGTGGAACAATATGATCAATAAACTAAACAAAATATTTTTCAGTGATGAGGTCAGGTTCCATTTATGTTGATACATGAATAGCCAGAATACTTAGATATGGGCTACGGAAAATCCTCATGCAGTACATGAAGTTCCACTTTATTCTGAGAAAGCGGGAATATGTTGTGTAATTTCAAGCAGAAAATTTGATTGAAACTTTTTTGGGTCCAATTTTTCTTTCAACACAGCTGTGGATACAAAAGTTATACTGACATCATCACTCGATTCGTAACTTTCCTTGAGGAAGATGAACATTAATGTTGACTCCAACAGGACGGAATAACCAGCCATACATCAAATGAATCAACGGAGGTGTTCAGGCATTTCTTCTGGGATGGATTTATATTGAAAAACTTCTGGCTACCTCGCTCGCCGGACTTGAGCCCTCCAGACTTTTATTTATGGGGCTATCTTAAGAACACAGTGTATAAAACCAATCTAAAGACAATCCAAGACCTCAGGAGAACATCCCTCCTGCGAGGAGGTAAGCGACATCCCGGTCATAACACTGCACAAAGTGACCTACAATATGTGCTGTGTTAATTTGCCCCTTGCAGTTGAAGGTAAACATTTCCAACATCTCCTAATGTTAAACTTTGTCGTTCACCTTTATGTAAGAACAAACTGTAGTCACATGTGTTTTCATGTTATAATAATTGATGTGACGAATTTATAATTGTTTACAGTAATCTTCTTAAATTGGGTAAAAAAAATCCATCTGCAGAGAAAATCCTTAAAAGACCAACTCTATTCTGAAAATAAGGAAAATTCATCCGAATAAAATGTATTTTTTTTTTTAACAAATATTGGGTGGGATAATGACCGAGGCCGCAGAGTCCAAGGTACCAAGTGAAATCTTCATGAATCTAAGATTAATCCAATTTTTCGTTTACTATCTTACTGACAAGATTTGCCTCACCCACAATGGGGAGATGGATAAACAAACACACATTAAGGTATCCTGACATGATGTGATCAAATCACTCCTAAAGTTATACGTCGTGTAAGAAAGACTGGAGAAATCGTCTTCAGCTTTATTTAACTATCAACAATGACCATATTGAACAATATACATTTGAATTTATCAAATTATTCTCGTTCTAGAATTCTGGAACACCCTATGAATCCTTCTTCCCTCCCCTCTGACTCACTATTGAAGAGAGGGAAGCGATTATTTATCATTCGACATGTAGAACGAAATGTATTTCTGCATATGCGTATGCGTGTGTGTCCATCTGTTTGTTTCATCATCCCGTGAAAAATTTTCAATGCCCTAATTTATTGCATTCTCTTAGAATTAAGTGACAGATTATCCCCATTTCTTAAGATGTGGAAACTCGTCAAGGATTAAAAAAAAAAAAAGTAAATTGAGCGACAACTTGCAAATTTGCGTATACTGATTTGTAAAGCTAATTGATTTACTACTGTCTATTCTATAATAATTTTCTCTTTTAAAAATCCAATTTCAATGGAATTTTTACTATTTCTTTGAGGTTAAAGAATAATATTTGTTAAGATCGAAATAGATCAAAGATAACATGATACACTGAACCATAACACGTAAGAGAGTTCAACGTATAAAAAGAAACAAAACCTTTACTTGCTTTTGTTGCGCATGGCATCATAAGTGTAATATTATTCTAACTCTTTAATTTACATATTATCTGCATGTTTTTGAAGGAAAACAAATAAAGATTTGTAAAAGATGTTCTTTGTATTCAATTAGATGCCATGGATGAGTAAGTTACAAACATAAAACCAAGAAAATTTACTAAATATTGAAGAAGATTATACGCTAGATATCTCAGAAGTTTATGCAAGGCCTTAGGACGTTTAAGTTCTAACACATTCTTCAAGTTCAGGGTTTAAAATATGCCCTTTTTTGTTTTTGAAATTATTTTGCTTATCTTCGATGGAAGAGAGAGAAAGATTTTTTTTTTTTTTTTGTACTTGATACATAATTCTTGTAAGAGTTTTTGGTTCTTCTCTCAATAAATAGATACGTGTAAATATTGCAAGCAGCCTGAATAAGGGATAAAATCCTGCAAAAGAGAAATAGAGAGTGAGAGAGAGACAAAAAGAAAAATCTAGCTTCATTTTCGTGGCTGAAAGAGAGTGTTTTCTTTCTCCAGGGCGCACATCTTCTACCCACCTTGGAGAACACCTGCCGAGTATCGCTGTGGGCTTTTTACGACCGAAGTACTGAGGTCGTAAAATCCACCAATTCTCTCTCGCTCATACCCCTGCAAAACTTCTTGTGAGAGAAAACTCTGCGTGTACACCTTACACTCCAAAGCATTATATATATATATATATATATATATATATATACATACACTACTCTCCCATCTTCTCCCTTCTCTCACAGGCTTGGTGTGCCAAGACTTAATTTGTCACGGTGGCGGAGCGCTCCTACATCCTAAACATGCTCTTTATCTGGGAATATCGATGACAATAAATTTTTCACCAACTTAATGGAAGGAAAGGAAGAAATAACGAAGAGATATAGACGAAAGGAGAGGGTAAAAAAAGAAACGGAGGAAAGAAAGAAAAATTGAGTTGAGGTCAGACACAAGGAAGTGAAGAACAACAACTAGATTATGTGACAATTGAGTTGTTTTATAGTAATCTTGAGGTCACAAGTCACAGAAGAGTTAGAATACAGCTGGAACGTAATGCATGGTTGGATTGATTCAGATCACGGTTTAAGCCAACTTATTATATACTTGTTTTAAAATCACTAATTGAAATATGCTGTACGGTTATTGTAAAATGTATGTATTAAAAGATCATCCTAGGATCAACCCATGAAACCCTATGGCCAGTCTCGCGTGCAAGTACATCTAGGTGAGCAGGGTAGCTTTTTTTTTTTTTTTTTTTAATATATGTTAATAAGGTCATGCTTGCTTTTCTTATAAATATTAGTAACAACTATATAAGTTTAGGTGCAACACATTTCAGGAGTATTTAACGCGGTTTTAGCCATCAAATCAGCTTAGCATCAAACATATCACCGAGTTATTACATTTATGGTGTTATGATCTAAACGTTTAGTACAAGAAAATTTCTACTTATAAAACACACTTTTAAAAACTACAAACATTTGTCAGCTACTAATTGTAATGAAAAATTCTATATTTATTAAGCCGATTTTAGTAACTAAATTGTGTCAACTACTAGGACTAAATTTAATAACTACGAGAAATTTTGTAAAATAAGCCACGTCAATTGTTAAACTCTTTCTAAGTGTTTGGAAAATTATTATAAACTAAAACATTTAAAGCAAGTTTATTAGTTCTAATTAAAATCAGACTGAAAATGGTTTAAACAAATGTTTTTATACGAATAGTAATAGTTAATATAAAATTAAACATTTGCTGTGCCTTTCAACCGATAGTATTAATACCATACAATTAATCATTATTGTAATTACACAGTCTCACACTTAAAAAAAGAAAAAGTTCTGTGCACCGGATTCCAGGGTATTTATTTTGTTACACAGAATCCAAAATTTGGAACCCCAGGACAACTGACCGTGTCAATTCCTTATTATCGCCGTTATTGTCAGGCTTTTTTTCCTCACACATTTTTCGTGCAACTCAATACTGAAGTAGTATCGGTGTAATGATTTCAACATGGAAAGGACCACAGCTAAAGATATCGTTGTCAGGGACCCACACCGAAATATTCAAATACAAAAGAGGCACGTACAAGTTTTAAACGAAAATGTCGCCTGAAGTTCTTTGCGGAATTTGTCGACTGATAGGTCAGGAGAATCCACCAACTTAACGCAGCATTGTCCAGAAATGAAATCTGCAACAGTCCACTGTCAGCCAAATCATTTGCCGCCATCTTGGGCTGCTGCACGTACATAAAAGTTGGGTTCAAGAACTCTCCTCGTTCCATATTGCTGAATATAAAATAAACAGTACGGACGACACTTGATAAGAAGCGTATACTTCTCGTACGCAAAATGATAATATGCGGGAAATTACGCTGTATGGCACATTTAGCAAGAGATGTAACGAGTTTTACCGCTACTGCTGAGAAATTTCTCGCAGCAAATCATTACTGTCGCAGCAAATTATTACCAGAGGAAGTTGGAGATATGTAGTAAGGTAGACAAAATGTATAGGCAAATGCTGCCTACTTCCAAGAATAAATCATGACCTTATCTGTTCTTCGTTTGTATACGGCAAACGAGAAGAAGATGGTATCCATATGGACAAAGTGCCGAGACACACCGCCAAATTATACTTCTTCTTTTATCATGGCATTGAGCAGGAAACAAAGTGGTAATCCTTTCATGACATTCCTAAAAAAACTGACACAAGCCAAACGTATTCTTCATACCCTTACCGGCATATGAAATCTTAAATATAAAATGACATTACGTTCTTGTGACTGCTCCAACGTAGTTTTGTTACAGTGGAAATAGCGATATCGGGTGATAGTCCATAATGCTGGTGAGTCGATAGAACACAAACGATAGCGTTGGCACAGTTTTTCCATAAGGGTAAGAACATTGAAAATCAGTCGAATAAAACCCGATCAACCTTCTGCATTAGCGATTTTCAATTCTTCCCATTATTTTATTTCGTCAAATATCCAGCATCCAGTAGATTGCTTTGCACCATAAAGAAAACAACTGCCATTGTACCTCTTTCCTACCGGATTAGTGGTCGTACCAGTTACGTTAGAAAAATGGACTAGAACCTACTTTTGTATAGATCACTTAGTCAAATCAATTCTATAACAATACTATTATACTAATTGAACGTGCAAGATATTGTTCTCAAGAAACTGCAGTGTACAATTCGCTAAACTATGTTCCATTACAATTAATATATAGTAATTAATACATATTCTGTAGATTATTTCTACAACATTGTGGATATACTAACACAAGCAAAAACGAGACAAAAGCAGCAATTAGGGATCTTCTACTGGAGCCAGTGTGTAATTTATAACCTATCCCGTCGACTCCACAGTGCCTCAAAAACATGCTTGAGAGATACGAAAGGTGAGCCATTTAATCTTTCATGGAAACAAAAAAGAAGATTTTAAAAAATGGTTTTCTTCGGTATGAAACCTGAAACTTAGACAAACAACGCTGAAAAATAGATATTTCCATTGGATCCCACACCTTTCTCACAACCTACTTTCATGTAAATTACTTCCAGGTAGCTTATTTACATCCGCAGTTCTGTTTGCTCATTACATTTCAATTTCTTTATACGTATTCTCAATGACCAACCAACCTACAGACATAATGTCGTCTATCACTTCAAGTTGAAACCAAAGATGTTGCATCCACAATTTACGAGCCTACCATGCTGCGCCTTGAGAATAACTGGAGAGTAGATTTAATTAATATATTAATTTTGTAAGTAATCGCGTAACATTTGAAGCAAAAGAGTTTTTCGATATCACTGTTGTTTCTTGATTTTGCATCACAACACATCCTTACATTATTATTAAGTATTCTGCCTTTTGGCAGGCCCTAGGACTAATGAAGATTTGTTTTCTTCTTGATTTCAATTTTGGGCCTGGAAATGTTTCTTCCACATTTCTCAATTTTCAGCTTCCTCTTTTAACTCCCAATATTTTCTTCTATTTTTCAGATCACCGATCAGTTGTGTTCTTTCTATTCCTCGCTTTCCTTCCATCTTTCCTTCTATGACGGTATGAAGAAGACAATTTCTTCGCAAGATAAGTCCAATCCAATTGGCCTTTCTACGAAGGATGGTGGCTAGAAGTGTCCTCTTCTCTCCTACCCGTTTTAAATCATCTCCGTTTGTTACCTTCTCTGTCAATTTCATCTTCTCCATCTTCCTTCAACATCACATTTCAAAGCTCTCTAAATATTTCTTCTCTAACTTCCGTAATGGCCAAATCTCTGAACCATACAGTTTAATACTCCATATATAGCATTTGACTAGCTTCTTCCTTAGCTTAATATTAAGTCTAGTTAAGAGTGATCTTTTCTTGTTAAATGTTTCTTTGGCTATGGCAATACTCTTTGGTGCAGTACGCGTCTTTCGTCAAAATACTTCCCAGATGTTTGAAATGATCGACTTCTTCAAGTTCTCTTTGTCCTACTTTCACACGTAATGGCGCATTTCCACAGGATATTCTCATGACTTTTGATTTTTCGATGTTGATTTCTATTCCATATAGTTTTTCAGTGTCAACTATGTCAATCATCTCCTATAGTCCTTCTTAAGGTTCTAGCTATAATAACCATATCATCCGCATCCTTATGATATAACTCCTTATTTAGCGATCATGAGACAAGGTAAGCTCATCGAACTTCTTTTGAACTACTCAACAAATAAATACAAATTCGAACATCAGTATATTATGTGAAATGACTTTATATTACTATTCCCTCAATTTCTTTTTACAAATTTAATCCGGAATTTCTTCTTCTTCTTGAGGTAAGGTGAAATGAAATGTGCTTGATAGAAATCATTTTCATTAAGGTCAATCCGAAACCACCTTCATTTGGCACCTCTCAAACGGCATGAGCAACTGCTTCTTACCGAAACTTGCATTCACAGACCTTAACACGAATTGGAATTCATTCTCTGAGACGAGTAACTTTGCCTTTCGCTCAAATTTAGTGTCACTAATATCACTTGGATTCACTTGGAACGTGTCAGGAACAAACAATACTGAAAACAATGCTGACCTTTTTAACACGTTCTCCCAGGAGCGTGTCTTTCCTTAGGAACGTGTTAAAAACGTCAGCATTGTTTTTGAAGTGTGGTATTCCATTTAGAAACAAAAGGATTGCATGTGATGGATTATCCTTCTTAACATGAATGAATCTCAGTAAACTGCAGACTTTCAGTTAGGAAGTTGCTGCTCATACCGCAGTTACCTTAGATTCATGGTTCACACATCTTTATCTTTAAAATGGATCAGGTTTTCGAATGATTTTTGGTTATTTGCTTGTGTTGTGATCCATAAATTCGTGAAAGGGGCCCCATGACGATCTTTGACGGAAAATGAAATTTGGAATTCATTCCAAAATTCGATGCAGTCACTTACGTTTGGGGACACCTGCATAAAAAAGAAACAGAATTTTCGGATTGCAAAACGCAAGTGAAGAGTGCAAATATTGCAAATTTTATAATGAGGTGTACATAGGAGGCCACCAATCACTGTCATTCAGTAGTGTTATAACAATTTCAAATTTCTTAGATGAGTTAAATTTCATCAAACTCATTTTAAAACTATCTTATACTGGTTTCAATAAGACAATCACACGAAGATGTAAATGAAATTCGTGGCACTTATATAGATACATATATCAATCATGTAACAGTATTGTGCTTTATTTAAATATCGATAAATTAGTACATAAGTTTATCATTTCAAATCAAGACATATGTACGCAATAACTATACTTTACTGGACACAATAACTACATTAGTCTAGACTATTAATATTGTAGCATGATAGAAATTTGTTAGTGAATGAGAACATATATTTAATCAACTATGATTTTAACATTTTGTAAATTATTCACGCTTTAAATGGAAAATAAAATTGAATTCCAAACTGGTGCTGTAGGCCATTCACATATCGTCAGAACAATAAAACATTGCATTCCATAAGAAATAAGGCTACGTTATGTAGCAATGTATTGGTTTAACATAAACACTTCCTAATTCTAGCAATCAGGAAATTCTCGAAATGTTAAGGAAGCAGAAGACTTATGACACCACCAAAAACTAGGAAGAGAAGGTAGGTGGATAAAATTGGTGGAGAACTCGATATAGTACTAGTATCCAAAGAAGAGAAAAGTTCTACTCTATCAACTTCGCTGAACGAATTTGGTGAGTACAGAGGCTGGTTATGACTTAATATACACATTGCTATATTCGACTACAATTGTCAATCTTTTGTTCCATCAAAAATCACTAAAAATTTTGAGTAGGTTTAGGCATGAACGAAAAGATAGCCAACCAGCCACAGCACCAGTTTTGGATCTGATGCCTCTAGTTTTATTTAATAAGTTAAGTCACTAACAACTAGATTTCATGAAATAACCGTACTATCTGAGTTTAGTGGTTAAGGTCATTATGAGCATATACCCAATTGCCACCATAACTAGATATGTTTATTAAATTCTGAGCTACGTATGAATATATACATGGTGTCAGAGCCCCGGTTTCAATTCCAATTAATTGACATACGACAATATCGTTGTGCATAGAAAGATTTTCTTACTAAATTTACAACGAATAAGTAGTGTGTGTGTGTGTGTGTGTGCGTGTGTGTGTGTGTGTGTGTGCTCTCACAATATAATTGTTAAAATAGTGGCGGCTCTCGAGGGAAGTCACATTGCTAAAACGTAACAAGTTGTTGCTACAAGTTGTATACAAGAATCAGTCTATATTTAAGGCTTTCTTCCGTTAGTTTGTAGCAATAAAAAGACAAAAAGTAACTTCTGTTGTTAAATGAAAATGAAGCGCAACACAAGGCTGATATGAGAATAAATAGTAAAATAATGATGACAAGCAATAACTGTCAACCATTGTTTAATACAATAGTATTCATGTTACAATTTCATTGTAAATTATACATTAATTTGTAAATTATGCACTGTAATTGAGGCACATTTGCCAGTTATTCATGGTTATTTTACTAAAAATCTAACGTAAGAAAAAATAAGGAAAAATAGTAACAGTGTAAATAATTATAGAATATTTTTAGTTGATAATACATGATCAAACGAACTGATGTATAGTATGATTACTCTTACCAAAAAAAAAAAAAAAAAAAAAAAAAAACACGAAAATTGTTGTATTTATAAGCTCTTTCTTATCCTGTTGAAACTACATAGATATACACTGTAATAAAACTTGTATGATTTAAGGCAGGACAAATTATGAACTGCGTGACACAAATCCTAACAAATTCAACAATATTGTTGCAAGGGAAAGGGTTTGGGTAAAGCTGTCACAATGAAGGACAAGAACAGAGTTTACAACGCAATTTGAAGCCAGCGGTACAGAAAACACTAAGAATATTAGGTACACCCAGACATCCAAAACCCTACAAGGCAAACTCGTTCAGTTATATTAGAAGTAAATGCAAGCTATTTGGTACAATAAAACAAGGGACGCCGCGCCGAGACAAATTATAAATCTCACTCTATCAAAGTACAGTTATGATCTGTTCCCCCTCCTGCAACAACAAAACAACGCACAGAATCATGGGATTGTTCGGTAATAACCAAAGAATCCTGCCTCGAAATGGAAAGATGCATGGGACCAGTAACATCTTCTTCCATCAGAGGGTATACATGTTAGTCCTCCTCTCTCTCTCTCTCTCTCTCTCTCTTTCTCTCTCACTCATTTGTTACTTTTTGTCCTTTCACACGAATGGGCAGTCATTTCACGTTTAATTGACGCTATAAACCGGACGTATACTGTAAGTCGAGTGCTTTGCTTATTATTGCCGAAATCAACGAGCATTTATTACTACCAACGGAGTCCTGTCAGAAGTCTTTCAGGCTTAAACATATTTGAGAGGGAAAAGCAATCTATCTTTCTATAATTTCTCTTTCTCTTGCTGTAATATTTTAAGGAAGAACGGAACACTAATGTTTTCATTTTGTCGTAGCTGAAAAAAAGATATCGCTATTTAAAATAAATGTAAAGTTCTGGAATCAATAGAAGTCGTGAATACTACACTATCTAAATGCATGACGTGGTACAGATGTCAAACACCATTCTAAGAACTCTTCCTCGAATGTTCTATACTATGACTGTTATATATTTTAAGTATATTTTGTGAGCGTACGATTTTTTTTTCGAGAAATGTAAATGAGCATAAGTGCTGTCATCTGCTTTCGATATTTGTACACAGTTATGGTGTATTTCAACCCATAAATGCTTTAAAATGAAGTGTAGATAACAACATTTGACACCGCATTCACTACTTGCTGGTCATTCTCAATGCTCACCTTCCATTTAGGAAATGTGGTTGACAAATTGTAACATTCAACTCCACGACATTTCTCTCCTCGTCAACTATATTTTGTTCCTCGTAAGCACTTATAAATAATTTATGTCATATGCTTTAGTACCTCATAGTATTAGTTCTGTTTAATAAGAAAGACAATTTTTAACACAGATGCTTGGCAAATGTACACGAAACAACATTAATGTATGTAACTAAAATCACTCCATACTTCAAATTACCATGCCAACTACGTGATTTATCCACTGTAATTTTAATATTTTACTCCAAAATCCGATGGAGTCGATGTAGACCAGGCACGTGTCAAAATTTAACACAACTCAGTAATGTAAAGTCATTGTGTTGAATTAACACAGTCCTTTTTTAATGTGTATACTTCATGAAAAAAAAAGTTAATTACTCCAAAGCGCGTTCTCCCAAAATCGACACTCCAGAGTGAAAATTATGTAGCTCGGATATCATATTAAGCTTTAGGTTCATGCCTCGTATAGCTTTGGCTTTGAAAGGATATTAAACTCCAAGAACAACAAGCCTAAGTTGACATTTAGTTAAATCGTTGTTTTGCATTCAGAAACTTTAATGAAAATTGTAAGAACCGCTTTCAACATAAAATTTAGAATAACGAAATATTGAAGCATTCAAAAGATTACGGCTTGCGAATATTGCAAGATAAGATGTTGTAAAGCTAATAAACAAAAACAATATTGCCATCTTACATACTACTTGCTTCTTTAATATTGTTTGTTGGTTTAATTTTAGGTCCCACAACTAGTACGCTACTAAGAATTGAACTCGAAATCATACGAATTACATGATTCGACTAGCCACAGAACTAATATAACTTTAACAATATATACTTTAAGTAAAATTTAAATAGATTTATATTACAAAGAAAAAAACAATCAGTGTGGGATGCTTTTTTGTTAATTTCATTTGCTTAGTGATTTCTCATTTACTACCATCTTTCCAATTAGCAGCAATTAATGACTTGCAGATCGCCGGATGAACACAAGTTAGTTTTCGAGAGTACATGAGGTAAACGGTGAAAACATATCAGACTAGTTTTTTTCTCTCCTTGACTCCCGCTATGGTACGTGTCTCCAGATCTGCTCTCCCACCTAAAGTCTTAAAACAGCATTTGCCAGGCGACATGAGCTTTTTTCGCACAATAAAAACGTTAAATTACGACCTATTCCCTGTCAGTGGCACGATTTACGATCTCCAAAGTTTAAACCACGATGAGCACAAACTTTGTACATATAGGTAAGTCGAGCGGAACTGAGGACGAAGACATAATGCTTACGTTGGTGTTTCTCCTTTCGTCACCCCACAAAAAAAAAAAAAAAAAAAAAAAAAAAAAATCAAAATCGATGTATATTATATTTATGACACAATTGTCGCATATCCGGTTTTAACGACTTGATGCTGTCATAATTTAAAGGCAAAACCTTTATAAACAACTATAGAACATGGCGAAGTGTTTAAATCAGAAACATGAAATAACAAATGATATATTTCTTATACAAATATTTGTGTAAAATCATTTTAAATAAGGCCCAAATCACATTTGCTCACAACAGAATCTGAACATACGATGACGACATATGTAACAAATCCATTTTAGAAGCTCGGCTACTCAGAAGCATTAGTCGCATTTATAGATAAGTACAAACAATAAGAGCAACGTGGTTTACATAAAAAGAAAAGGTAAACTTTACATACAAAATGTCTATATATACACAACGGCCTCTGAGAACGAGTGTTTGTATCTGTACTTCAAATGTTAATTTATGTTACTGATCTTATGAGCTATGTTTTAAATCAACTGTTGGACCAGATCCTGATACAGTTTAGTTTATATTAATTTGGTTTAGAAGATACGACTTGTAGAACTTTGTAAATATACGTTAGCCAGTCATTAGGCTTCTACCTTACCAATTCTAAACATAAAAAAGGAAGAATTAACTAGTTACACGTCTAATTCAAGAAAACGGTTCGTTCAAAACTCGACCAAGTGAAGGAAAGCTTACAAGATAATATATATAACAAAGAACAATACTGGAGAGGTTTAACACAACGCTGAAGAAAACCGAAATTAAATCCTTAATTTGAAAAACGAAACTCGATCCTAAACCATAAAACTGAAACACCTAAGAGTAAAATAAATCAAATAATAGCGGCGACCTATATCAGTTGAGGAACAACACGTTGATTCTTCTGAAAGACAAGAGGCGTCTGTGACTTCTGAGCATCTGAAGGAGTGAAATAATCGGATAATCGGACAATTAATACAACAAAGTTGTCATTAGATGAAGGGTATACCGATAACTGGAGTAAACAGAAAATGACACGAAATCCCAACAGATGCAATCCTACGAATAATGCTTACCTCAGCAACTGCAAGTCGAGTAAGAATTTTAGTTAAAAAATAAACGACGTACGTTATATTATTGAATATAATGAAAATATATAACTGCATTCCTACTAGTATGTTTCTAGAAAAACTTGAAGATGAATCCGGAATTCCTTTTGTGGCTAATCGGTTAGGCGCGGGAGACCTGAGTTCGATTCCCGGCGGGCGCTCATGTGGTTCAGATTCCACGTTAATCAGTAGGTCCCGTCTCATATATCCTCGATGCTGAAAGGGACGTTAAACTCAAAATCAACTCAACTAAAAGATAAATCTGAGCTTCTGGGTATAACTGAAAGAAATATTCAAAGGTTCCATCACATATTCTTTCACCACCATTTTCAGGTAAGTTTAGAGCGATGAAAAGTACGTTACGTTTTTCTGAATATTTCAAACATATTCTCTAAGAAACAATTTCAAAAATGATTTTTGTGTCTTACCCGATAAGAATGCTCAAATTAAAAACTATGTATATGAATCGAAGACAAATAAAAGTAGCACATATTTTAATTAAGTAGCACACATTCTTATAAAATATAATACTTAAGGTTACAAAATCCATTTCAAATTGATTTTACTTGTAGAATAATTCCATTAATCCATATTAGGTTACCATTTAAATTACTATAGATGTTATTGTTATCGTAAAATATATATATATATATATATATATATATATATATATATATATATATATATATATATATATATATATATATATATATATATATTAATAAATGTTGATAATAGTTTAAAATTAAGACAATAACCTGTGGACATAAATCAGCAATTCAATTTGAAACCAGTAAAGGAACACTCGCAATACGCTTGCTTTTACAGAATATGGCAACATTTGTAGAGGTTCTAATTGCCTTTTCAACAAAAACAAAAAGAAAAGCAAATTCACAATTTAAGCTAGTGTACGTAGATTTTAAATTTTCTCATATTCTCTAACGCAGAATAATAAAAATTGCATTTCATGATAAAATTAAATAAATTAAACGAGGTGTCATTTGCTAATTTGAGTTTCTATTCGTTATTCATTGTTGTCAAATAGTAATCAACACATGTTTCTGTTAAATATCCAGAATTCACGAACTTGAAACTACGTAAACATATGGCATGCAACATACCTGGGTATTGAGTGAGAATACATGCATGAACTTTTGTGTATATAGTGAATACATATTAAAAGAATTAAATATTTTTTTAATGTGCAATATCATTCCCATCCGAAAATGGGCGGGCGATAGAAAGTAACGCCTTCTCTGGAGCAATGAGCATTCATTTACTGGTAGTATCATTGGGAGATAGGTATCAGGATTTATTTATTTAATTTCTAATTAGTGATATGTAAATGAGGTGAAGTCCAATGAACAAACACAAGATGTGTTAGTTAATTTTCTGCTCTGGGGCTACTCAGAGCAGGTGTAAACACTTGGAGCCCTGTTAGTGAAAACGAAGGAGTGTATTAATGATATCATGTACTATAGATGTATGGATGACAAGTATAAATGCGACGATGAGGGTTATAGAAATCTGTGGCCTGTTCTCGTTCACGAATTGCAAGAATTAACTCACTTCTAAACACTTAAAAATGTGCGGTACAGAGCAAGAAAAATGAGTGAGAAGTTAACCTAACTTTTATTCAAATTATTAATTTAAAGTTAGTTCAAATTTTTCATACTGACCGTATGCTCAACTAAGTTCATTTAAGGCTAATTAAATAAATGAATACTCCATTAAGTATTACTTAAGAAGTACGCATAAATACTCAATTCTGCTTAGATAAACCCTAGTGTTCCTGTTGATATTCTAATGTACTTAAATAATGAGCTCCCTTGGGTATTATGTGTCTTTGGCACAGGAGAGATGTGTTCGATTCCCAGTCAGGGCTTATATGATTCAAATACGACGTTACGCTGTATTTCCACGTCTTATATAAACTTAGTGCTGAAAGGGACGTGAAATTCCAACCAATCAAATCTAAATGAATTTTACAAAAATTGAGAACTCTTGTAAGTATTTTTTTTAAAAAAAATGTTACTAGCTGAACCTGCACTCTCCACACAGCGCATCATTCATATACGAACATGAATCTCGTTGTCATTCCTCACAACACCCGTACATGTCCCTTTACAGACACAAGTGAAAGACGTCTTGATAAAAATTAGCATAAAGGGGATTTTTAAGATTATTTTTTTCAATGTCTGCACCGTTTGCCAGATTTAAACCTACTTCCGGTTGGAGTTTCTAATTCATGTATGATCAGTGCTTTATTTCTTCTTGCACGGAGTATGTAATAAGCAAATACATTACACACACAATTAATTACAATGTCAGTTATACAATGTATTCATCGGGCAGAGCACTTCAAACAATAAAGATTTATCTTAGACTGGAGAAATGGTTATCCTTCGTTTTTCATCATCATTTGGCCATGAAACAAACGCCTGAGAGATATACAACCCTTGTATACAAATATATGGTGTTAGAATGTATAACTCGTAGGATACGATGCTTTACTTTTTAAAAATTTCATCACATCCAGTACCCTTAAAAATGTAATAAAGAAATAACGGCCATTTTTTAAAAAAATATTCAATTAGAACTGAACAATCTACACAAAATTTGCAATCGATCAGTGAAAACGGCATCTTTCTAGAGCCTATGGTTCCCGAGAGCTCACTGTCGAAAGGATTGGCCTCAAACATAAACTTTACTAGCATTTTAATATATAGATAAAGTTCACACGAATACATGATACTGTATAACACTCAGGGTTAAACACACTATAGGCTACTTAAAAATGTAACAGTAAAAATAGATATGTCCAATAAGTTTTCTACAAGTGTGTAAGAAGATTGCACCACAAAGTCAATGGTCCATTGGTGAAAAAGTTCAGACGGGGAGTGATTGGAATCAACACATGTTCCTGTCATTGCGATACGTTTTGTGGAGAGTGTGTGGAGAGTGAAGAAGGAAACAGCACTCCCCCCTCTCTCTCTCTGTCTCTCTCCTCCTGGAGCAGGCAGCAACTGGTCTCTCTCAGTGAACAGCACAACCAAATTACGTGGCATTTTTATTGCTTTTCAGTGAAAATTTCCACGCTTAGCGCTGCAATAAAAGGCGGTCACAAAAACAAACAGGCAGATTGGGTGTTTAAAGAGTGTTTAGTGATTTTATTTTATTTTATTTTCAATTTTTTTCTTTTACTTTTAAAGAAACTGTACGCCTCGTTTTTCCTGGTACGGGATCAAGAGAATCTGTTCTTTATATAAGTAGCATCTGTCTCTTTCACTCTTATTTCACAAAAACTTTAAAAGGAAATTCTGATCTCATTAAGATTTCTATTCATTCATTCAGTTGCTTTAATGTCTTTCTATTCATGTTTTACGTGAAATGACCTCAGAATTGACCATATATAGAACTACATTCTAAGAAATTTTCATTCATAACACACGCAGCAGAACTAACACATATTTTGATAGATAATACTATCGATTATTCTAAGAAAAATACTATAGTTAAAAACATCTGCTATGGAAACTTTATAAAAAGGAAACCTGTATTTAAATTCATGGAAAAGCAAAAACTATTTTTTTTTTCTTAGCGTTATAGGAGTTATTTACATAATCTGAACATGAATCTTTCTTCATAACGAGGAACTACATAATTTATACAGTTTACCAAACAGTGTTAGGGTCATCAAGTCAATGAGATTCAGGTGGGCAGGACCAACCGGAAAACGACCATTAGGAAGACTTAGGCGCAGATGGAAGGACAATATCAAGATGGATCTCGCAGAAATAGGAATACAAAGTAAAAACTGGTTTCAGTTGGCTAAGGATAGAAGTCAGTGGAGAGGTTTCGTGAAGGCGACATTTAATCTCAGGGCACCATAGGCCATAGAGAGTTAGAGAAAGAACATGAATCTTTTAAGCACTGAAAGGAGCTGCAGGTAGAGATTTGAATATGAAATATGATGTCCAAAATGACCCAAAGTGGACGTAAACCCTTTATGCAATGAGCGCACCAATTATGAAAGGAAGTATCCGAACGAAGCGATATACCTGAATATACTATGAATTTTATTAGCTGAAAAACTCCATAACGTAAAAAAGTAATAGCTTTAAAGAAACTTAACTCTATTATTGTTTGAAAGAGAATTGAATTGAATTTTAAATTGTTTACACTAATATATTAGAAAGTGTACTGTATTTTAATATTATCTTGGGTCATCAATCTCTTGTTTGGTTCGACAAAGACTTAAATTCTTCCTTATCCTGAGCCATAGTTTTCATTTCCTTGTAGTTTCTCTTCCCTACATCATCATCAATCGCGGCCTTCCTCTGGGTATTTTCCCTTTATTTCTTCATATTCCCATATAATAGCGAAATTCCTTCATATCTCATGATATGTACAATTTTTAAGGGAAACGCAATGATAGTTTCCCCTTGACTTCCACCAATTAGGAGTGCACTTTTGCTAATATTCTACTGGCTTTAGATTTACTCTATGCTTCTGAAGGCACACATCGATCTTTCCTGTAGATTGGGCACCTTCCTGCTAGGACCGCTATTATCGTTGCCCAGAGCTCATCCCTCATCCGAGTCTTATTTATATAGACTTGGTATGGAAACTAGCCGCTATTGGAATTTCATTGGAATGATACTTAGCCTACGTACATTGTTTTTGAGATCGATCACTACTTTATTGATCTTCGTCTTTTCAAAACACACAATTATTTTACGCCACGCTTTTTTTACTCCACAGATTGTTAGTTAACCCGTTCACTACCTAGGTATTTTTTTTTAATGCGGGCTACCAACGGGGGTCATTTTGTGCCCATCTGTTAAGATTAAATAATGTCGCAAAAGAAACAAATTAGAAAGTCTCATAAAAATCTACAGAGACTGCAGTGAATAGTACACATGATAAGACTAACAGCTATTTATTATGCTATCATCTAGGAGCGAGATTTCTAAATGCCAGTCACATCTCCTAATACGGAGTGGGGGTACTTTGTGCACACAACTTAAAATAGCAAATGTATGGGACACGCTAGCGTGAAACTCTCAAAATAAATAGCACATGAGATAAGAGTAACCGCCAAATTCAGAAAAGGCGGGATAAAGCTATTTATTATACTGCCATTTAGGAGTGTATTAAGGTTGGTGTAAAGGGACAAGTTTTTTTCAATAGATGTCACTACGGTCTTCATATCTCTCTCGTGTATTTTTTACTTTTCACGAAAATTTAAAATTTCTCTTACAAATTTCAACCTAGAGACTTCAAATTTTTAGAGGAGAAACTTCACAACTTATCGAAGGCAACAATCCGTGTCGATTTTTTATTTATAATTTTCTTCGTTGTTGAAACAGTTGCATTGTTAAAGGTTAGGATATCCATTTCAACAATCAAGCTATTTCAACAACGAAGAAAATTACAAATAAAACAATCGGCAAGGACTGTTGCTTTCGATGGGTTATGAAGTTCCTTGTCTCAAAGTTTGAAGTCTGTAAGTTGAAATTTATAAGAGAAATCGTGATTTTTTGTGAAAGGTAAAAAATACATGAGAGAGATACGAAGACCGTAGTGACATCTATCGGCAAAACTTATCCCTTTACACCAACCTTAAATGCCAATCACATCTCCTACCAATGAAGAGTGGGTACTTTGTGCCCATCAACTTAAAATAGCAAATTTTATGAGATACACTAATGTTCAGTTTGGACCACCATAAGGTATTCGCTTTAAGGATAAAGTGTTTTTGCGGGGTGTCCTGCTGCATTACTTTAACATGCAGAAAAGTGCGACTGAAAGTCATCGTATTTTGGTGGAAGTGTATGGTGACCATGCTCTAGCTGAGCGAACGTGTCAGAAGTGGTTTGCACGGTTTAGAAGTGGTGATTTCGGCTTGGCAGACCAAGAGCGAGCTGGACAGCCAAAAAAATTTCAAGACAAAGAATTGACAGCATTGCTCGAGCAGGATTCGTGTCAAACGCAGGAACAACTTGCAGCAGCATTAGGCGTTGATCAAACAACAGTCTCCAAACGCTTGAAAGCCATGGGAATGATTCAAAAGATGTCACATTGGGTTCCACATGAATTGAAAGACAGAGACGTTGAAAGACGAAAAACCATTTGCGAATTGCTGCTTCAACGACAGAGCAGAAAGGGGTTTCTGCATCGAATTATTACGGGTGATGAGAAGTGGATCCATTACGAGAACCCTAAACGAAAAAAGGCCTGGGTGAAACCAGGTGAACCAGGTCCATCACAACCAAAACGAGATATTCACTGTGCAAAGGTTATGCTGTGCATATGGTGGGATATGAAAGGTGTGGTGTACTATGAGCTGCTGCAACCGGGTGAAACTATGAATGGAGAACGTTATCGACGACAATTAATGCGTTTGAAGCAAGCTCTGGCCAGAACACGACCAGAATGGGAGAACAGACATGATAAACTTATTGTTCAACATGATAACGCTCGCCCACATGTCGCAAAACCGGTCAAAACCTATTTAGAAAATGTCGGATGGGAAGTTTTACCCCACCCGCCGTATTCACCAGACGTTGCTCCTTCGGACTACTACTTGTTCGATTGCATGAACAACGATTTGATTGGACAGCGGTTTACTTCTTCAGAAGATATCGAAACATGGGTCTCTGACTGGATCGCTTCCAAGGATGAGGACTTCTTTCGCCACGGAATCCGTACATTGCCTGACAGATGGGCGAAAGTGGTGGCTAGCGATGGACAATATTTTTCTTAAGGTATTTATGTATTTTGTGTTTGTACTACAGCTTCAATGTGTGCGTACCAACCGCACGAATTAATTCCTAGACCAAATATATATATATATTGTGGTGGGCACAAAGTACCCCTCGTTGGTAGTCCGAGGGTTAATTTAAGTTCTACCTCGAACCGTAAGTTGGGATAACGCCAAGAAACAATGGAACACTAAGGAATCGTAAACCAAAAAAACTGTGGAAAACACTGCGATTCACAGATGGGCATTTTTCCTAACTCTCACTCACACTCACATAGTACATTTAATTCGTGCACACTTACATTCACTCGGTCTCACGTTCAAATAATATTGGTCTCCTCATTCTCATTCACACGCTCACTAACTATCACCCTCAAATACTATTGATGCTCTTACTCACACTCACCCGTCCTCATCTTTTCTCATATTCACTTTCATTTGCCTCGCCCTCATTTGTCGGAATGAGAGTGATTGAAGTGAAAGCAGCTATCAAGAGCGCAAAATGAGTTAAAGCCTATTTCTGCTTTGGATATCTTATAGATATATCTATTATATACAAATTAAGATGTTTCATAAAGTTAAGTTTAGTTACCACAAATAAAAAAATATTCAGTTCCTAATAACGGCAGGAGAACTTAAGTTTCTCTCTCTCTCTCTCTCTCTCTTCTTTTTCTTATCTACAACTAGTTGATCATAATCAAATGATCGTAAATTAAGTAATAGAAACAAGACCATGTAAATTATCTATCATTATCGATTTAGCTTATCTTCTACGAATTCTAATCACCGCTCGCTTCGTTACTCGATCTTTCTTCTTTCCCTCCCTATTCATCTTTTGTCAACCTTACAACCATATTTTTTTTTCTAAAAAAATAGAAAAAAATCATGGAGAAAAAAACGGAAAGGGAGAAATTTAGGTATCTCCTTAACTAACTAAACAATATCGAGCTGACGAGAAGGACCCCCCATACGACCTGATATTATCCCTACTTCTTAATGACATCAATTAACTTGTGGAAACGCTTTTAGTCTGTTTTTTTTCATTGTTACTTCCTTATAACTTTCTGAGCCACCCCCTTATATATATTTTTTCGTATCTTGCTTTTGCTCCGTCACTGAACGATTATCAAGGGTGAAATTAAAAAGCGTGCTATGTCAATCCTATGGGATGAACTGCTATGAAGAAAAAAAAAACTATATATAAGACAAACTGAGAAAATTGAAGGCAAGGAGAGCGGGGAAGGGGTTGGAAGAGAAACTGAATATAGACTAGAAGCTTGTCGACTCTCTTGAGAGGCAAAGACAAAAAAAAAAAAAAAGGGGGGGAAGGGGAGAAACGAAAAAGAACTAACACCTCTTCTTCTCTTTTGTTGGTATGCAACAAATTTTTACTTACTTAACTTTTGCAACGCATGCGCACATCATTATTGCATTGCCACACACTTTTCTGCCAAATTACCCAACTGGATCACACTGTAACCCACGCGCTTATCTTTTATTTACGTTCGGAAGGAGATGTGTATATATAAAAAAAATCGTGTCCCGAGTTTGGCTTTTATCATGCGCGCGCGAGGTATATACGGGAGTGTACAGTACTATATAGTGTATGTGAGCGACTAAGAAATTTTTCAAATGTCATGAAGGGCGAAAAAAGAAAAAAAAATACGAACAACAACAGGGAAGTCGAGAGCGAGAAGGGGATAGGAGAAGAGAAACGGATCTGGTAGCACCAAATATACACTTAAAAAAAAAAAAAAGAACAAATTATTAAACGTTAGATAATTAACAACATCACAGCATACAGATGGAACAAAGCACCAGAGGCAAATGCTCTTGAAAATAGACACTATTATTTTTAAAAAAGAAAAAAAAAAACATAGATTTGATGACTTTTTTCCTCGTATATTCTCAAGTTACAAAAACTCTTCTATTAATCATACCCTGAGGTGAATCCCATATTTTTTTAAAAAATATCTTTTTTATTATTATTTTTACAAAAATGCTTCCTTTCTCTACTGACAGAAAGAGTGTTACACAAAGGATTAATGTTTCTGTCTCTTCATAACTGTTATAACAATAAGCAAGTAAAAAAAAACATATTTATATACTCTTCGGTTGCATAACCCCCTTTATAAGCACTGTTTTTTTAATATGTATTATAATGTATTATGCATATATTTCATTTTTATTAAGCAAGAAGAGGTCGTTCAAATCTCTCGACAAGTTTAAATTAGTTTATCTACAGTGGCGTAGATAACGGTGCGAGTATGTGGGATATTCTCCACCTTGGCGCATTATTCAAAATGTTCATATTGGATTTTAGCTTATAAAGAAGAACCACTGAACTTGTTTCTCTACGTATCACATTTTTAAATGAATAGCAAAGCTTAAAAGTACCACAACTTTTTTTAATTTTATTTACAAGTAATATTTGTTTCACTCTGAGAAGAAGATAAATAACAGATACAATCTAGTATTTATCATGTATCTTTTTTACATATTGTAAAATTCTGTTTGTGCAGGAGTGGGTAGAGCATAGGCAGACCAAATTACAGTTCAGAATCATTTCCCACTACCGCTTTTAGTATAAAAATCCTCTATAAACATTATTTTACAGAAATCCTACAATAGCTTAAATTCTCTGGTATAAGGTAGGAATATGTGTTCCTTCGACCTGACGGTTTCGGGAAGAATTTCTCAGTAGCAAACTACGTGAGTGGGTGTAGTACACTCGCTGCTCCACTGCAAGCAGAGAGGGATTAGAGATCCGGACAAAGCTCTACTGCAAGCTAGGCCGGGTTGTGGTTAGGAATCTCCCGCTGCTCCACTGCAAGCAAGGAAGGATTAGAGAACTGGACAAAGCTCTACTGCAAACTAGGCCGGGTTGTGATTAGGAATCTCCCGCTGCTCCACTGCAAGCAAGGAAGGATTAGAGAACCGGACAAAGCTCTACTGCAAGCTAGGCCGGGTTGTGATTAGGAATCTCCCGCTGCTCCACTGCAAGCAAAGAAGGATTAGAGATCCGGACAAAGCTCTACTGCAAGCTAGGCCTGGTTGTGATTAGGAATCTCCCGCTGCTCCACTGCAAGCAAAGAAGGATTAGAGAACCGGACAAAGCTCTACTCCAAGCTAGGCCGGGTTGTGATTAGGAATCTCCCGCTGCTCCACTGCAAGCAAAGAAGGATTAGAGAACCGGACAAAGCTCTACTCCAAGCTAGACCGGGTTGTGATTAGGAATCTCCCGCTGCTCCACTGCAAGCAAAGAAGGATTAGAGATCCGGACAAAGCTCTACTGCAAGCTAGGCCGGGTTGTGATTAGGAATCTCCCGCTGCTCCACTGCAAGCAAAGAAGGATTAGAGATCCGGACAAAGCTCTACTGCAAGCTAGGCCGGGTTATGATTAGGAATCTCCCGCTGCTCCACTGCAAGCAAAGAAGGATTAGAGATCCGGACAAAGCTCTACTGCAAGCTAGGCCGGGTTGTTATTAGGAATCTCCCGCTGCTCCACTGCAAGCACAAAGAAAGGTAAAATTTCCCACAAGGCTGAACTGCAAGCCAAGAAGAAATTGAACCGTTAGTTCCACTGCAAGCTAAGGCTTTGGGTGTGGGTGAGGTACTTCCTAGGCTTCACTGCAAGCTAAGAAAGGGGATTTGATCAGTCTAAACTGATGGCTGCCCATGGAATTCATTCGGTTATATAGCAGCTCTAGGTGAGGCGGTGGTGGTGCTGTTCCCTCAACGTCATATGACCAGTAGTGTCACTGTTGTCTTCGATGTCTGCAGCTATAGTAAGATGCACGTGGTTGTTGTTTGTAAGTAACGTTAATGTTGGATGTTTGTAAATCTAACAAGTAAGGGACCATATGGTTGTCGCGCAAATCAGATGCAGACATACGCCATCTGATTGAGCATGAAAAGTTATGGAGAACACAGAATTTTAAGGTGCTAAGGGCCATAGGGAGCGGAGCGAGGAAAGAGGAAACATTTAATGTCGGCAAAATTGGAGAAAGTCAGGAATGACGGGAAAAGTTAATTTCGTGCAAACAGGGAAAGAAAGTCAACCAAAAGAACGAAAGTAAACATAACAAGGGCATCAAGGATGAAGAAAGATCATAATCAGGGTTGCCATCGGGACCGCAGTGTTGCCAACGCTGCATAACATTCATATGTAAGATATAGCACAGTATAGCAATTCATGCACAAAAATATTAGTAACACAAAAGACAATTGAAAAGACTATTTACACGTGCGTAAAAAGGTTTAACGTAGTCGTGAGTCAATATTACACCCGCGTGAATACAAATGGAGGAAAATAGAGAACAGTACGCACCATTTGTAGTTTAATTGCAGTTGACGTGAAGATCACGGATGAATGCGTGGTCAATACACAAACATTTCTCCCAGTGAGCACAGCGGATGAAAGCAAGCTGGTCACACCCGTCTCTGCAGCATTCCTCTGTGAGTCCTTTTTCAAAGCAATATGCGGAAGGTATTTCAAACTGTCCAGGATGTTCATTGGAGTAGCCACATTTGAAAAACGCACAGCGTATCATTCTTTTGGAATCGCCTAGAGGAAAACTGGTAATGAACAAATGACTGAAGGCGGAGAAAGTTCTCACGTTGCCACGCATTAATACTGGAGAACACTAACGTATCTGTGATGAACTTCACCATGTTTTTGAATGGATGAAAGAAGAACACATCAGCAGGTTGTATAAGGCCTGTACATTTCGGAGGAATCAGCTTTTTGTAGAACTGAACACCATCAGGAACTGTCATGTTGTAGAGTGTCATCCTTGTTTGGAGTCCAGGAGTCAACCAAAAGCAAAACACGATCCTTACCCTGAAGATCGGGCCACAAAACTTCTTCCAGAAAGATTTGCAAATCCCGTTTGGTCATATTCGCTGATCTGCTTGCATATGATTTCACATTGGGGAATTCAGCGACCATGCGCGCTGGAAAGTTACCACTGGGTTCCAAAACAAGAACATACATCGGCAGAACACCGATCATCATCATCATCATGGAACGATGCTCCCAAACACTTTTGTTTCTGTGTTATCATGTGTATCCCCTTCACTTTCATGTCTATATTTGTTCTCCCTCATGTACATTATTCACTCACGACTATCGTTAAACCTTTTTACGCATGTGTACAGTCTTTTCAAATGTCTTTTGTGTCACTAATATTTTTCCTTGCGCATGAATTGCTACACTGTGCTATACCTTCCATATCAATGTTATGCAGCGTTGGCAACACTGCAGTCCGGATGGCAACCCTAATTATGATCTTTCTTCGTCCTTGATGCCCTTGTTATGTTTACTTTCGTTCTTTTGGTTGACTTTCTTTCCCTGTTCGCAAGAAATTAACTTTTCCCGTCATTCCTGACTTTCTTCAATTTTGCCCACATTCAATGTTTCCTTTTTCCCCGCTCCGCTCCCTATGGCCCTTAGCACCTTAAATTTCTGTGTTCTCCATATCTTTTCATGCTCAATCAGATGGCGTATGTCTGCATCTGATTTGCGCGACAACCATATGGTCCCTTACTTGTAAGTACGTGGGACATTACAATATGCAGTATCGAAACAAATACACAGTTTGTTCCAGGAGAATAAAAAGAATGGACTGCAAAAAATTGTTAACGAACGACATACATGTGATCGCCATAAAAATTAATTATTTGTTCAATTTTGTCGAACGGCAATTTTCCCCTCAATTATGTCATTTTGTGCAGCTCGATGTTATTTATTGATTAATATGTCTTATTTTTTGGACAATATTACTGTTAAGTAAGTAATAAAGTTTAATGAGTCAGTCATAAGTTTAGATTACATCTAATTAACCTGCACTGCAAAGAGCAGAAAAGTCTGCTCACATAAGTAAGTTGAAGGGAAAGGCATCAAATGTTGAAAAGCCTTTTTAAACAACTCTTCATACTCACAGCGTACACGCAATCAAAAGCTACAAAGTTCATTTTCTTTGAAAACGTTTTTCCAGTAGGTATCGCAGGATAGTTCCAATAGCTGTTATTGTTGTGTTAGGGAGATTCACACCTTGTGTGTCATGGATTTCTATATTAGTGAAAGGATTTTCAGTCCAACCATTACCAGGTTGTGGGACAGGGAAATATTTACGAAAACTCGCAGCTAATGTTTTCAAGTGCCCTACAAGTGTTTTGTGCAGGGCGGTCAATTATGGGGGCAAAGGACAACTGCCCCCAGGGAAGCTTCCCGCCGATAGAGGGGGCTCATTTTAAGACTAGATTTTCTCACTCCATATACGATACCAACATGAAATTATAAATTAAGCGTCACACAGGTTCACATTACATAAACAAAACAGCACACAAAAGGTAAATAAAACAAAAATGAGCCGTGAGCAAATTTCAATAAAAAGAAAAATGTCTATTATTTGGGGTCCTAGAAATAATACTTATTCATATGACTTTGAGGTTTGTCAATAGTGTTCTCTTAATTGATTTGTCATGTATGGAACGGGCCCAGGGGCGTAATAAACTGCCCCGCAGACCTTGCCGTGCGGGAGGGCCCACAGGCTTCGGGGGCCTATAAAGAGTAAAAGAAAGATTGAAAAAGGGGGCTCAAGAATTAGAAAAACAACTTTTCTAGGGGGCCAAATACGCATATTAATGCTTGCCCCCTCCATAGAAAAATCTAAGTTACGGCGCTGGTTTTGTGCAATTCAGCAGAGATTTTATTTTACCTGAAGAATCAATTAAATCCTTGAGCACTGGAAATGATGATTAGTTATTGTTTTATACTCGTAATGCCCACAGCTGCAGTTTCTTAATCTTAAAGATACTCTTGCATAACAGCTGTGAGTTCGATTTTATTACAGAACATTTCAATTTTTAGGCATCGCGGATCCCCCCTGGCTAGGTCCCACGGACCCCACTTTGAGAAGTACTGACCTAGTCTACATGAGATGTAGAACTACAACTTAATATCAAACCCGAACCATATAAAATTGATCATACTTGTTAAAAAAAAAAAAAAAAAAAAAAAAGCACACGATACTTATAAGTTAATCACTCAATACTTACAAAAGATAATATTTTAAAATCAGTTCAACACATACGAATATTACTAACAAAAGTGTAATTTTACATATTGTTCTCTTAATACATGAAAAGTGACTACAATTTACGGAAGTGCATTTTATATTTAGTGACATGGACCCTCTTATAATTCTTAGTAACTGCGGTCCATTCCTACAAATATCCGCAGAATAGCAACATTTTATGTCCTTCCAGCAGAGAGGATGACACTTTGAAGACGGATGTTTTGTAGGTTGCCAACAAGCATTACCCACCCAACCAAGAGGGCGTGGCCATCTTTAACGACATTGTGGTTATTACCTGTAATTATCTAGCTTGTCCCGTTCCTGTCACGTTCATTGCCATTCAGTTTTTAGAGAATATAAGGTCTAAATGAAGAAACAAAAAAATAAATTGCAGGAGATCCGGAGCAAGCACAGTAAATGAAAAATCACACACGCATGTTATGCGGACAGCAACAATCTTCTTCTCTATCTCTATTTATCTTTCCCCTCTACACGAAACACGAAATTCGTATGAAGGATATCAACAATGTATGTACAAAATCCTTCAACTAAATAACCGTATAAAAAACTCTTCAATGTTTTTACAAAATGCCCTGCAAAGGGTATTTTTTTTTTTTTCGTGGAGTAATATGAAGAAGTGATATTTGAGACTAAATCATTGGGTGCGATCTGAGGTATAAATGGCGCTTCTATTTTATACCACCATACTGTGAAGTAACTGTGTATTACGTGTGAAGTGACTGTGTATTAGAAGTAACTGTGAATTTAATTCGCTAAATTCAATTATTTTATTAAATTACATTATTAACGAAAGAAACATGAACTTTTGAAAATATATTGGAAGAAAACTTTGATCAGGATTGTACATTCTCAGACACCTGTTGTAAACACATTTTTGTTAATAAACTCGACTAGCTTCCTCATTACCTTTCCGCATACCTTCAAGCATAGCCTGATACTTCCCGATTCATTGGACTCTTAGGTCATCATTCTTCAGCCGAACAAAACCACGAGGGACACAACAACAAGGGGTATTCGACACACGATTAGGATAGGTGCAGGATCGACGAGAGAAGCAGATCGCATCATTGGAGAATGGCCAGCTCCATAAGTCAAGAGTACTATTCTGTTGGTTTATCGCCGCAGACACTTTTTGAGTTCGTCAGCAGACTAGTGGAATGAAGATGTAGGAGAACATCATCGTAAAGACGCATTATCGACGCCCCTTGCAGATCAACAGAATAGAGATCCAGATGTTGACTGTCTCCAGCTAATCCAGGCTCCTTCAGAGAAAGTCATTCATCGTTCCAGATGACTAGGACTACGCCAGCCTCGTTGGAATTATCAGGCTAGTACTCATCCCTTTATCTCAGTTAAAACCTTTCTTTTTTTCTTACCTTTCCCACAACTAGTCATTTTTCAAAATTAGAAACATTTGAATTTCATTAAATTCAACCATAATTTTACAGTTAAGTACCGTGTTGTGCATCAGTTCCATCCCCATTTGGTTGCATTTATTTATTACGTATTCTGAGCTACAACTGATGGCACAGCATCGGCACAATACGTAATATCCACAAAAGCTTTAGTCCTTAACCTTAGGAAGAGCATCCAATGTTTATAGTTTTAGTTTCATTTCATCATTTTATTCTACAAAAAATATTTCAGCGTATTTTATAAAAAACATTGTATACACGGTGTTACAAAAATTTGTCTCAATATTTTGGGTATCGATTCCTCACATCAAAATAAGAAAAGAAAAATATCATGATGACCTGTGCTCAAAAGTGGATAGTTTCGGAGTTATAGGGTGACAAAATCGTCAAAAAAAAGTGAACTTTAAAGATCCATAGTCCAATTACTATAGGACCGATCGTCGTCAAGACATCACTGGAGAACTAGTAATATGAACTATGCAAATATTCGTCTCTCAGAACTTCCGGTGCTTGCATAATCATTTTTAGAGAAGCTGTTTGGGAGTACTTGATCACTCTCCACCTACCTTTGTAAAAATTGGTGTACAAGTACTGGAGCATTCTTAAACATGGATATTTGGGTAGTTCACATACCAGTTCCTCAGTGATGTCTTGATCCAACTAGGATAGGTCTCATAGTAGTGGAGCTATGAACTTTTAAAGTTCATTTGTTTCACGTTTTCGGCACCCTATAACTACAAAAATACACATTTTTGAGCACATGTCCATATGAACTTCTCTTTATTTTGATGTGAGAAGCCTATTCTCAAAAATTGTGACAGATTTTTGCACTGTATTAAATTTTACAAGGTTATTGTTTATTTTTTAGTATTTGCTCAATATCATAAATCAACTTCTTACTTCCTTAACTTAAAATATCACATGATTTCAATGCGTATATTTTCTAAGTACATTTTACAAAACTTATACCAATTCATTTTTTTTTTTTTTTTTCAAAAGAATGAATTATGATAACGCAAAATCACACGGTCGAAAAATGCAACAAAAAATACAGGAACTTGACAGTATGGACATGAATACCAGACATATAATACTGATCTTGCTCCTTTAGATTACTATTTGTTTCTGTCCATGGCGTACAACCTTGAAATTACGATGCTTCACCTACTAACAGGAGATAGAAACAGCAGTGACTGATGTTTTTGCCTTTAAAGGACAAGATGTGGAATCGAGGAACTAGCAGAAAGGTGGCTACAAACAATCCTATACTTGAGGCTATACTTTCAATGTAAACCTTTTTTAATTGTAATGTAATAAATACAGATATGTTGTATACCAGAATATTGAAAGACTCATGATTCAGAGGAAGGGGAAATTTCATCCACTAATTATTGACAAATTTTAACTCAATGTAGTGCTTATGAAAATTATTATATTTGCGAAAATTATGGTGAAACATATTTTTCATCGGGAGAGGAGGTAAATAGTTTTATTACTAACAGTTTTCAACCTCAAGCAACGAAGATAATTGATAAACTCTCAAGAAAATATAAACTTTACCGTGTCAAAATTGAATAATTTTTACGTAGACTACACTAAAAAATGTTCAGTTTTTACATTCTCAGGGATTCAATTAAGGAACAAAATTTTACTAGCCCAAGAAAAAAGCCACTAGCCCACATCCTACAGTAGAAATCATTTACGTACCTTCGGTATACTAGTAGTGATATTCCGGGTGAGTGGTTATTTGCATCCCTGCATTATGTATTTCTCCAAATTTATAACATGGAGTGGATTTTACCCCTATTATGCTCTTTTCTTTACGGTTTTCAATCTTAAACAACGAGACTATTTGCGAAAATTGGAGAAAGCTTATTCCAAGTTTCATTCAAATTGAACAAAGTTTAAGAAAATTATCATGGAACATTGAGGCGGAAAACAATTTCCTGTTAAGTCGAGTGGTAGAAGATTGCTATGTTTCCTTCAATTATCAAACGAATTCAATCCAAATAGAGGAATTAACGATTTTTCTTTCACTATATAGTCTATACGAGCGAATTACTTTAAAAAATCGATAATAAAAAAAAGTGACTGCAGGTCTACGGCTTTCAATGCCAGTGCGTTAACCGCTATGTTACTCAGTCCACTCTCCAATAAGCTACACTCTTCCATTTTTTGAATATCAAACAGTAGATGTTTTCAAGACAATTCGTATAGTGTAGAAATGTGGATGTTCTATAATTATGAGGTCATAGATTGCAATCACAAGTTTCTGACCATATAAAGAACTACTGTTCATTTAATGACAACTTGTGGATACCAGATGACTTTCTACATTTCCGATATATTCAAGCTTTTTGCATCATATTCTCTACTTCAAAAAAATGGTAGGGAGTTTAGCGAAGACCCTTATGTTCCTGCAAGACTGGCTACCCTGAAATAATATCAAATCCTTCACTGAGACTTGAAACCGCTTACTATTCTCGCACACTCATTTTCACTGCATTAGATCACTAGTCAATGGTGCATCCCAGCCCGTAGCTTGACATTTACTCGACGGCGCAGCGCGATTTATGCCTCTTGCAATTAAACAGTCGAGCGAGCGAGCGAGAAGCAGACAATACCAGTACACTAACCCAAGGAAAAGGTACGACCCCCACGACGTTTTTCGACCACTAGAATATAAGCATTCTCGGTGGTGTTGCTTTTATCCTGGAATCCGAGTTGATCTCCATACCCGTTGTACAATGGCCACATATACAACTGAAATCTGAAATAAACACGCACAGTCAGGACGTTTAATAGTCTTCCCTATTTATCGTTAATCACCAAGTCGAGACTTTGGAATTTAATTTGGTGATTGCTACTCTAACAGAGGAAAGTACATACTGCAAATACAGTCGACCCCCTTCACGATTCTAAACAATTTATGTTTCTGGATATAGCGTAGCACCAAAGGGGATGTTAGCGACTAGTTAATTGCATTTTGTTCTTTGGTTTTTACTTCAAAAATGGTAGTGTCAACGGAAGGAAAGTGGTCTTCCGGGTAACTGAACAAAAGTATTGTAATAAACAGGGAAAATTTTTGTTTAAGCCTAAACAGTATGATTTCTTCTGTTTCTTTCGGGGGAGAGGGAATAATATTCAACTGATAGTGTTAATCCCTAATAAATATAATTTCAATAGAAAAGTCAGATACATGTTACCTAATCTCCCTAGGGTTTCGTTTTCAAGATGGATAACACCATTCAACAATATCAAGCGAGTACAGCGCAAGGGTGCTTTTGCATACGAATTAAGAAGTGACTGATATTGTTCATCTAATCATAAAGTATAGTATTTCAATTTTCCTAACTCTCCAAGCAAGCAAGTTTAAAGATTTTACTTAACTTCAAACTATTATTCCGGAAACAATAATTTACCTAATACATTATAATTTTCTCTCAATATTTATTAAAGCATTATTCCATATTGCTTTATTCATTTTTTTTTTTGTATTCTATTGCTCAAAGGGGGGAGGCATAAGTAAGATACGACTCAAAATAATACGACACAATATCTTAATAGGTTATTTTATGATTGTTTCTTTCATTTTACGTTTATTGTGATTTTACTGTCTTGCCTTTTCTACGCTGTATTTTGTTACTATATATTGATCTAATTGCAATTTATCATTAAAAACTAATCCCAACTCACTTACTGCAAGATATTATCTAACGTACGGTACTTAAAGCACGCTTAACATGGTATAGATGAAGTAAAAGAAGTGATGAAATACTTTCGGTGTAGCTTAAAGCATAATGAGCCACAAATATTCTACATCAAACAGGTGTTATATAAAAAGTGGGAATACAACAGACAGTACGACTCGGTACCAATTAATAACTTTTAACAAGGTCCAGGGGTGCCCACAAGGGGGGGGCTATGACGCAAACTGCGTCATTGAAATATTTGGGGGGGTTAAAAATCTATATAAATATGTTTGAGGGGGTGTAAAAATTAATCGAAAAGTTTTTTTTCATGGAAGAACACCTAAGGATAGACAATTGAGAGGGGGTGCGTCATGGACATGAGGGGGGTGGGCACCACTGACAAGGTCTATGGTTCAATTGCTAAAAGAGACAGGCTATATAATATCTTAGAGCAAATCTTAATTTCCAAGAAGACTGAGAAGTTGCAAGAAAGTTCTAGAAAATGAAGCAGAAAAGGTGTAGAAACTCAAAATGTTATTTGTTCTATCCGAAATTCATAATATAGACTGAAACATGTGGACTCCTTACTGCCCTGTACTTAGATAATTTTATAAAGGTAATATTTACACAGAGAGGGGAAAAAAAAACTATGTGACACACGTAAAACCTGACCGTATGTATGCAAAAATCCTGTAGTTTCTCGAGTCAACGTACGACCCTATTAATGCAGCAAACGTATAACTGAAAACTATATTTTATAATATTTTCTGCGTAAGTGTTCCATCTATACGTACTTTCCGTATGAAATAAAGAACTGTATATAGGCGGCAAGGATCTCACATACAGATGGACATAAATATAGCTGACGTATCTCACATACAGATGGACATAAATATAGCTGACGTATCTCACATACAGATGGACATAAATATAGCTGACGTATCTCACATACAGATGGACATAAATATAGCTGACGTACGTAATACACGGAAGACTTTCAGATATCAGACACCCTGTAGCGGATGATGTAGCATCAAAGCGGGAAAACGGCAGTATGTATGTAACATACGCTCTGTACAGATTTCCGTAGTAAAGATATGGAATCCGTATATTTGTACAATATACCGCTGTCTGGATAACGGATTTTTCTCAGTAAATGATTAAATATAAGTAAATGATTAGAATAAACTCGAATAAATTAAAATAACATTATTTCAGGAAACAAACGAAAAGAAAGAAAATGGTTCTACATTAAGAAAATCAGAAAAGAACAAGTAAGTTCTTCTATTGCGAAAAAATAAAGTTAATCTGTCCTTGACGTCTTAAAATAAATTTTTACTATTAGTATACTCTACATTTAGAACCTAGATAATGAATCGTCTCGTCACTAGCTTTCTTATGCTTCAAGTTAACATTTAACACGTTTATTATATTATATGTTTTTTTTTCTAAATAGCAATTAGAAGGTTTATTTTTGTCGAAAACTTGACCAAGTTTAAATCCCAACTATGATGGATAATCATTCGGAAACCAAAGATGTGCACACTATATTATTCGTATTCACATTAAACTCGGCAAGATCAACAACACGTCAACATTGGTCAAGATTAGATGAACACCGATCAGGAACGATATACTGTATGTATATCATCTTTTGGATTGATTTTTGATAGAAAATTAAATGAAGTAAGAAAATTTATAATACACAACAAAATTTGAAGAAATGAAATTATTAAATACAAAATATCTAAAATAACATATTAATTTTATGAGTTCATCTTTGACCTACTTTTAACCTATCATATATATATATTTTGTTATGTTCTAAATGATAAGGTAGGAAAGCCCACATCGCATAAGGTAGCTACAAAAAATTGATGACCGTGATACATTCCGGGATTCGAACATAGATTCGACGAATAAGAGGCTAACACATCCTGAAAAATTCTTCCTTCTGTAATTATGAATTGCGTTTGAATCTCAAATATTAATGATTCCTATCATTATAATTAGATTAGGGTCTATAGTGTGAGAATTTATTATAAACAAAAACCATACCCACCTACAGATTCACACTTCAGCCTATACAACCTGCTAATTCAAAAACATTGGGTTTTCCGTTCCCAAGCAGAGAATCCCGTGTCCGGATCACCGAAACGGATTACGTAATGACCTCCTGATTCCCTGGGGAACGCATGTGGTTAAGCATGTGTGAGCGAGCATACGATGAGAGACAGACAGAGAATGAAAGAGAGAGAGTCACCTGTTGCGGCTGATTTCATACATGTTATCTCTCTCTCTCTCTTTCTCTCTCTAACACCACACGCTCACACTCTTTTTCCAGAGCTATTGCAGCTTACCTCACCACCCAGCCCCCTTTCCTACTCACACGTCACATTAGGCTCCAAATCAGCTGTATGTTCTCGTCCCTCCGAACTACTATTTACACGTTTACCGACACTTAACACATAAGGGCCTTTCCACTTTTGAAGCTTATACCAGATTCACGCCAACGTACTATACATATAGCTCTCGTTTATATATATATATATATATATATATATATATATATATATATATATATATATATACATTTGCACACACTTTAAATAAATCGAGTAGACACTGAGAGAAAGATAACAGGCCAATAAAATGTTCATTAAAATAACTTAAACTGGTTTCTCATATCGTAAGCAGATGCTGAAAACCAAATTAACATATATACATGGTTGGAATAATTATTCTAAATATAAAAGCATTTCAAAAGCTGCTTTATACTGTAATATAACTGCTAATCTCACAATTAAAGATAAAGATATCTCTACTATTCTAGAGATCTCACAAGAATAGATCTCTACTATTGCAAAATTTCATGTATGAATGTAAATTTAAAACTACGTGCAAAAAAAAAGTCCCAAAACAATTACGAATTCTTATAAGGTGCACAAGAATATTCACTTTATATACTAAAATGTACCCAAAAGTAAGTATACAGTCCTGTCCCGTATCTTATAATTTCTTATTGTTATTAAACAGGTAGACCTAGTTTTTTATTATTTTTTTTCTTAACGTCTTTTTACATATAACTTAAGCCAGGAACAGTCGAAGCAAGTAAATCCCTAAACTATAAAGTTATACTTGATCAACACAGGACCATCTTGAGCCATCCTGTGTTTATTTGCTGTCTCGCCTTAGAAAAGAGCAATTTCTGGACACCGTGTTGACAACAGTAAGTTTACTTTTGTAAGTAGTCCATACCCTAATTTTAACAAGTAAGGCTAAGTAAAACTGTGGAGGTAGGATTTCTTTCAGAAAAAAATATATTAAAAATTACAATTCTACACAGTAGTCCTGAGGCTGACAATACTCCTGTATACAAGTCCTTGTATGGAGGAAATTGTTACTGAAATATATTCTTGTGTGCATAAGGAAGTAAAAAAAATTGGGTGTTTGACCCTCGCCTCACACTTTTTTTGCAATGTAGGCTTCAAGATGACGGCCATGGAAAATCTCCTGTAACAATTTTAACACTTTGTAACTTGTTAATAAATAAAAATTGAAACATCGTTTTAAGCCTAATGAAGGAAAGTAGATATAAAGTTATTATAAACTAAACTTAGTTATCATGTATGGCCGCCATGTTTAATAATGGCGCCCTAAATGGCAAAAAATACTGTTTCGTTAATGTATTTTTTGTATTCAGCAATAAATAATATAACATGCTACCAAGATATTGAATATTTGTGAAGTATACAAAAGAGTTTACATTACGAGCTTTCGATCGGTATTAGAATCATTGTTGTACCTTTAAAAATAATATATTCCACTTTGTATGGAGTAAAGCGCAGAGGCTTGTTACCTGTCAATGGTTGTAATTGACGCAACACACGAATGACTTGAAAATTCCTTATGCATTTTCTTTTCATACGTGTATGTAAGTAAATCAACTTTGTAAAGCATGTTTACTCCTCTACCACTTTTTGTAATATAATAAAAGTTACTACTACTACTACTACTACTACTACTAATAATAATAATAATAATAATAATAATAATAATAATAATAATAATAATAATAATAATGCCGTTTGTTGCTTAGTTTCCTTGCTGTTTATTTAGTCTCGAGCTAAAATATAACTTACAATAGTAACTCTAAATAATTTAGGTATATGGATTTTTACAATCAATTTTGTCTTCTGCGACACTTCTGCACTTACAGAAAAAGCAGCACTCGATTTCTTACTTGGGGGCGTAGTGGAGCGTTCACCTCCGGTGCTTGGGGTCCCTGGTTCGGCCCCAGCTCGCGCCGTGTGGACTTTATGGTGGACAAACATCGTGTTCGTGGGTTTTCTCAGGGTTCTCCCGTTTCCTCCCACTTTCTTCATTCCACCATTTCATTCATTACTCATCACCGTCTCCTTTAGCCTAACCGGCCTAATCGTGGGACGTAAGATTTCATTTCATTTTTTTCGATTTCTGACTTCCGTCACAAACAGGCACACGTTGCACATGTTAGGTAATTACATGATTGAATTTAATCCAGTGAGAAAACATTGAAGCGTTTTGTGGGCATAATAACCCCACCGCGTTTGCTCAGTTCAAATCCAAATCTTAGAGGGTCTAAATGTACCCAGTGTTCATCCAAACAATGTATTTGCATATGGGTATGGAAAAAAGCTCTTTTCAAGTGCTCAAGAGCGCTGTTGCTTGTATGAGAGAGATCCGGAAACGACACATTTTTTTCTGTGTGTATACAGCCATAGTCTGAGTTCATCAAGTATTTTGCAAGTCGTACCGGTACCTTTCTTTAACATCTGAACAAGATATTCCTCAGCACCCTGTAAAACTTCGTGAAGTGGTTCACATGTAATTCCAAATTCTTTCAAATATGCGATAGGGTTACAATCTAAAGCTGCTTTCTTCGTACCAAATTTACTGTTGTATCTGCACCAGATAAAGCGTGAACAGCAGGTAGAACGGAAGAATATTCATGACCCAAGGAAGCTGGTATATAATGAATGAGAATCATTCTCGTAGAATCTCCAATACTGGCACAAATCCATATTTCTTTTACGCCCATGTTTTTAAGTTTTTTAAAATGATATATACATAGTACCATTGGGTCAGTGTCAGAAGTGACAAATTTTTCTATTTTACTATTTTTCGACTTCCATTTTGCGCTGCATGCTGTGCATGAATCATCATTCTAAAATGAGCTTCTTGTATAGAAAAGTGATTCAGTTCTAAGAGTAGCACAGGCACGCCATTACGAATGATGTTACAGTTGACAAGTGAAGGCACTAAACATATGGGTATGAGAGGTTGGGTGAAGAATCATTGTTTTCCGAACGCTTTCAGTTATGAAATTTTGGATCAACTTGTTTCTAGAGGAAAGCCAGAATGCTTTTGTTTGAATAGGAAGTTACGTATCATCCGATATCTTGGTTATTTCTATGACGCAACCAATTTGTCGGCTTAATCGTTCAGAATGTTTTGGAGAAAATGCGTGGTAACTGGCAAATACGTGGTCGACCCGGCAGTCATCACGAGCAAGAGCAGACGTATATGAAAGGTAAGTGGTAGGAACATCAGAAAATTCCCTTTTCCCTTTTTGCTAAATTTACCTATGAAATTTCCCTAGGTTAGGGAAATTTCCCTCAAACTACGAATACTGGTTAAGACAGGAAATGGTATCTATTCGTAGAACGTAAAATCAAGTCCAAACACGCTTCTCACTATCTCTTGTAGTTTTTGGTCAATGAAGATCAATAGTGAAGCCGAAAGTCATAGTGAATTTCTCTAATTTCTGGTTTTAGTAGAGAGTTATTGACAGGATGAAGCATATTCTTGGGACGTTTAATCGATTGCAGGAGACCACTTCTCGCTTGTTGAACATTTTACTTCTATATTGGCGTCAATTACCCGCTTTGCTGGGTTAAAATAATAAAAAAATAGTAATATGTTCCGTTAGTCAGTCACTTTTTACTATTACTAGAGCGCTCTGTGATGTCGATCATTTCCAATCATTTTTTATATATCTCCCCTCTCCCCTAAATTGCAAGGCTGAATTTGGATTTAAACGGCATCGCAAGTGTCACTGTTCATCTCAGCTCGACTATGGATTCGACCCTAATATCGATAATTTTTATAAATTCCCTTTCCCTCTCTTCTAAGTTGCACTGTCAAAGCAAAACAATAAAAGACCATTCCAGGCTGGAAACTTGTCTATGTTGAAAATTTATCGAGATCAGTGAGATAGTACACAAACTATTAAGCCACAAACATAGTCACTTTCTTTTATATATATATATATATATATTGGTCAATATAGAAAAAGTTTAATTGTATCACTTCACTTCCATTAACGAACTCGATTTCTAATTTTAGACCCTCTGTATCCTGCCAAAATTTAGGTCATCCAGCAAGTAATTCTTGAGGGTTTATTTTTGCGTCCTGGAAAGATACACAGACGGACAAATAGGATAAGTATACAAGGTGTTTCAGAACAACACCGACAACGTTTAGGAGGTGATTCCTGACACCACGATAAGACGAAATGTATAGACCAACCTGAATGTACAAATGCTTCCTTTTGGAGTTATAAACTGCCGAAAACACGAAAAAAAAAATGAACTTTCAAGGTCCATAGCTCCAAAACTATCGGACCTACCGTAGTTGGGTCAAAACTTCACTGAGGTACTAGTATGTGCCCTGTCCAAAAATACATGTTTCAGAATCCTGTGATACTGCTGCAACAATTGTTATAGAGGTAGTTGGTAAATACTTTAGATTATATTCCCATAGCCAAACTCCCTCTATAAAAATTGTTCCATGAGTACCTTAGGATTATTTATCATGTATTTTTGGATAGCACACATATTAATTTTTAAATGAACTCTTGACCCGTCTACGGCAGGTCCCATAGTTTTGGAGCTATGGACCTTAAAAGTTCATTTTTTTTTTATGTTTTCAGCAGCCTATAACTCCGAAAGGAAGCATTTGTGCACCCAGGTTGGTCTATACTTTTTGTCTTATCTTGGCGTTAGGAATCACTTCTCAAACGTTGTCGGTGTTGTTTTGAAACACCCTGTATAAAGGAGTTTTGATTTGTAAATCGATCTCTTTACAACTAAGCAGTCAGAATGTGAGGTGAACTGAAGTTAACCCTCCCACAACTGTCTCACTTCTCTATGTGTGTATAGCGTTGTGGTTAACATATAGTGAGTATTGGATTTTCTTAAAGTACTATTGTTTCTTTACATGATAGTATAATTTATTTTATTTATTTCGACTTGTTTTACATGTCGAGATAAAGGCTATCTACCACCTAAACAAAATTAAAAGACTACAGTTTACAATAACAAAAAAAAAAAAAAAGTTGCACTGTGGAAATACAACAAAGAAATAGACGTTCATTTACACGCACACACAAACACACACATAAACAAACAAACAATACACACACACAAATATTATAGTGCAATTCTAGAATAATGTATACATACGTGTTACAATATGTAAGAAGTGTTAAGTTTTATATCCTATGACGAGCTTCTCTACTGGCTCTTCTGTCTCTGTGTACATTCAACTCTCCTTCGATAACAATAAATTGTAAACTGCTCTTTTGAAAGATGCTATAGAGTTTGACACACGTGTCGAGGTTGGCAAAGCATTCCAATCACGACAGTTTGAAATTATGAGTTCGAGGAGAAATTATATATGAGTTCGAGGAATAAGAAGGTTCATGGAGAGGAATTGCAAGCTGGCCATTAAAACGTGATCTTGTGTTCCTGTCATGGAAATCACTTTAAAAATTAAGGTGTTCGAGAAGGTAAGAACGTTCCGTAAAAGTAAGTGTTTTATAGAGTAGTAGAAATGAGTGCAATTTACGCCGTTGCTGCATCTTCAGCCATTGTAGCTTTTCAAAGAATGGCGTTACATGATCAGAGAATTTTAAGTTAATTCAAAAATGTAATTCATTGTTCTCCATTATTTTAATATACGGCGAAAGTTTGTGGCATTACACTAACTAACTAATCATACATACATGATTTACGTGTTTTTTTATTTCTTGAAAATTTCACAGAACAGATTTTGATAAATATTTTAATTATTAAATACGTAAATCTATTAACTGTTTTATGAATTAACTGTTTCTGTTTCGGTGTGAAAGAGAAACAATATGTGAAAATTAGTAAGTTTACTCAAAAAAGATGCGAGACAAATGAAAAATAATTTGGTTCTTCGAGTGAAAAAGTATTCCGCGATCCGAGTCCAAACATGAAATACCATCATTAACATCTGTATCTGTCTCATTCCTATATGTAGATATATTAATGCTCTTACTCTGGCATCTTCGCGTGGAAAGTTCGAGTCCTTTAGCTTTCAGTCCTTCCGCAACTTTAGTTATTCCATCTTATCAGTAAAAAATTTGCATATTTATACCTAGCTTATATTTTTTCCTTCCTGCTTCAGAGCAATTAATTTTTCATTTTTAAACTGCAGTATCTCCTGCCGATACCTTTTTGTCACTTTTCCATGACGCAAAACACGAAAGGAACGTAAACATGAAAGTGATCGATTGTTTTTTGTCACGAAAACATCCCGTAACAAGGCATCACTCGTTGAATGCGACGCCGTAAGAAGAAAGAAAAACATAAAAGAGGAGAAAAATCTGTTCCACGTGATTTTTTTTCTGTGTTGTCTTTTCCTTTTTTTTCTGATATGCCTTCATCATGAAATACGTTCAATATCTTATACTTGTTATAATACCCTAAACACACGCAAATAGCTCATCGTTTTGTTATAACAAAGAGAAATTTTAGCCAGACAACCAAAAATTAGTGTAACAGACACGAGGGATAAAAAAGAACTTCTAGAATTCGTATAGCTTTCAAATTTCCATTCTAAACTACAACGAACAAAGAACTTCAAGGTTAGCAATTGCCTTATACTGGCTGACTCCTAAGTGTACATATTTGATAGGACGATTACCTTGGATCGAGAAGGTGAAAAAAGTTTCATGAAACGTTTAAGAAGATTTTAAGAGCAACGAACAAAAATGCTCACTATATTTACTATAAATCTGTGCATTCCATGTGTAACTTATTAAATACGTAAAATTATGGCTATCTGCTTTCCTCGTTCCACTGTAGTGACCTTTCATAACAGATGCTTAATCAGAGTTTCTACTGATTGGAGAAATCTATTTCCCTGACTTCTCCCTGACCTTTGGCAGGAAATTCCCTGACTTTCATGACATGTGTCGCATGACGTTGACATACAAATAAGGAATAAATAACGGTGAATATTTATATATAAAAACATGTCATAAGTACATTTCACTTACCTCTCATAAACATCTAGCAACGTTCCATACTGTGATCATTTATGGTAGGCTAAACTGAAATTAGTGTACAATTAATGTTAGAAAATATATTTTATAAAATTTTCCTGATTTCCAGTCTTTCTCCCTAAGTTTCCCTGACCTGCACCATTTTCCCTGAGTTTTCCCTGACTTCCCTGATCAGTAGGAACCCTGTTAATGTATGATTTGGGTTCCATTTCATTCGGATACAAACTTGAGCAATGATTCGAATTCCATGTTAAATTTTGTCTCATTAGGTAATTCAGTTGGGAAAAGGTACTTGAATCAGCCATCATGCCACTGTAATAAGAGTTATAGTAATGTGGCTAGAGACCGAATCAGGAATTTTTTAAACGACAAAAGTAAGTGGTACATTTTTTTAAAAACCAAGGCTGGAAACAGCAAAAAGGAAAGGAATGTTATTTTAAAAAAATCATTATATAGGCTTGGAAAGCAATTTTGTCCAGTGTAAACTAGGGGACTTTTAATACTCAATATACTTGGATACTCAAACACTTTCTTGCAACACTCTGTCTCATTAGCTATGTTTTGGGCACCGGATTCAGACTTTAACTCAATCCTTTTCTAGAGTTTCCTCGTGACTATATGGTAACGTACGCGCTTCAGTACGGGAGACCGGCTTCGATTCTTGATGGAAACTCATGTGGTTCAGATCCCACTTAAAGCTGTACAGATCCATGTCTCATATAGCCTCGACGTCGGAAAGAGACATTAAACTAAACCAAACTAAACAAAGAAACAAAATCATCCAACATAAGTAACTTCTCTTTTTTAAAAATTCATATGGGTAGTTTAGTAAGGGAGAGTCAACACTGCATTCCCCGAGATGTTTATGTCCGTTATTACATTGTATTGACAGTTTTATACCCACTTTCATAGAAACTTTAACAGATGAAATGAGATTTTGTATATGATAGAGACTAGGAAATGGATACCAAGTGTAACCGACGATTATTTTGATCGAATGTGTGAGTCGATGTATATAGTACGACAAGAGTATATTGGACTACGATGAGTGTATCAGAAATAACTCATAATGCATTAACTCATTATATAATACTTTGTTAAATTAAAATCAGAATATGCATCCACACACTGAGAAAAAAATATGTGGCGTACGTAAAAACGTACGTTACATTTGTAAATTCTGTAGTTTTTGCTTGGACTTAACGTACAGTAAACGTATAACTGAAAACGAATGTTTTATAATACTTTCTGTATAAGTGTTCCATCGGTACGTACTTTCCGTATGAAACAATATAGGCGGTCAGGATCTCACATACAAATGGACGTACATAACATATAGTTGACAAAGGTAACATACATATATGTACGTAATATAAGGAAAACTGTTAGATATCAGACATCCTGCAACGGCATGATGTAACACCTAAGGGCAGTGCCTATGTAGCATACGGATAACGTATGCTCCTTACTGATTTCTATAGTAACCAAAGGATTCCGTATATTTGTACAATATACCGCTGTTCGGAGGACTGATTTTTCTCAATGCAGTATGATCATCACTCTAGCAATCATTTACAGATATCATGCAAAATTTTAAAAAGAAAAAATACTTACGATACTTTTACTTCAAGAAATGTCACAAAACTTCAATGAGAAATAGGATGTGTTAAACGCAGTTATTAGGGAATTGAACTATATAGTGTTCGATAGTGTCCGAAGAAGGATATGTTAGATATCCGAAACTGTCACAATTATTATTTTATTATTTTATAATAAAACGTTGCTTTGCTCAGCATTTGTATTTTAGTGTAAGTTATATAGTGTTGTCAGATAGACGCGAAGTATTACAGAATTTTTCTTCTTCACAAAACTGTCATTGTAATTTTCGAGAACTCCAACTTTTATAATAAGATACATGGTTCAATGCTGTTTCATATAATTTAAGATATATACATTTGTTAATAAACAAGCTTTCAAACACAGCACGATACAAGTTTCACCAGAGCTTAGCATATGAAAAGCATGTAAGGAAATTGTGATGAAAGACAAGTATTTGGATACTTTTAATATCAAGTTTCGCGAGTACATCAAATAATTAGAAAGTGAACAATGAATGAAAAAAAAAAAAGTGTCCATAAACTACGCTTGAAATGTAATAATTTTCTCTGTAAAGAATTCAAAGTTTTGCTTGTTTTTCCTTTTTGCTTTTCACTTAATATAAAATATAACCTTTCCTTATTTTGTTCTCGGTGGCTCAGGGGTAGAGCATTCACCTCTGGTGCACGGGGTTCTTGGTTAGATACCAGCTCGCACCAAGTGAGCTTTGTGGTGGGCAAACACCGTGTGCGTGGGTTTCTCTCGGAGTCATCCCGTTTCCTCCCACTTTCTTCATTCCACCATTTCATTCATTTCTCATCGACGTTCCTTAGGCTAGTCGGCATAACCATGGGACGTTCTTAAACCGAAAAACTCAGAGATTTCGCTTTTATTTTGCCTTAACACATAATAATCATATGTATTTATTAATGGCCCCTGTTAATTTGAGATGAAAATTTCTGCTCGAGATAAATAACTAAATATGGACAAATATTCATGTTAATCCTGTAACCGTTTAAAATAGTGCTGTGAAAAGTAGTTTTATTCTCTTATGGCACTTACTATTATTTTATGAACATCCTGTTGTCCCCAAAATAAAACAAGTTTTTCACGAACTTCTTATCAAATGGACCAAACCAAGTGAACCAACTGAAAAACTGGCAACTAAAATACAAACTTAAAAGAAGGTGAAAATGTTATCATTTTACCTCGTCAACATGATAGATGTAAAGATCTACACAAAATATTAACTGAGAAAGGAACCACATTACCTGGTCTTATTTCCAATTATGGCAAAAATAACATAATTGTCTCTTAATATATTCATTATTGTAAATAATGAGCAGAATGAGAATATCTTTGGGTTCCTTCTATAAAGTTTACTTGGCAGTAAAATTAAACGTTGTTTCTTTCTCCTAGTTGTTGTTTGTTACTCGTAGAAACTGTTCATCTTCGTGGGTGTCGATCAAAAGGGTTCTTTGATTAACCATGAGCACCAATAAGGAAGTCAAAGTAAGTAAATACTGATGATTATGAGTTGCAAGAGCTTCTAATTAGCTTTTCGCAGATGTCGATACATATAGTATTAACAACAGTTGACAGGTTATAACTAGGATGCTGATTATATACATATAACAGGAATATATAAGAGACAGGGAGGTTCCAATAAATGTGATCGAAAAGCACTTTGTTTTGGGATTCTGTCTCTGTTTCTTCGTATAATGCATGAACACACATACAAACAGAAAACGAGAGCACACAGAGGAAGAAAAGTTACTTCTTCCAGACCCCTTTGCATTGGTTTCTTTGGACTCACACATTGGAAAACTGGCTAATATTCACTGTACGGGTTGTTGGGTGCCCACTTTTGCAGTTCATTGAGCTATCAAAACAGAGTGGCTTTAAAGAGGCGAAGCGTCTCCTTAATGAACTTGGGGAACAGAAGTCGTGGAGGAAGTACTGGAAGAACAAGAAGACGGCGAAGGAGATGGGGTTGGAGGAGGAAAAGTCACTGGAAGTTGCTTCCCAAACTCCGTTTCCTTTCTGATAGAAAGCTCTAGCAAAAGACAAGGCTTGGGGAGAGGAGTTCACAGAGTCATTTTGCGCCTGGGATTCTGCTAATCAATGTTGCTTAAGTTTCCTATAGTTAGTACTAACTGTTGACTTTGGTCCGTTGTCGCTGTTTCTCCTCCACCCCCCTTCAATTCCCTTCCTGTCGAAAATTAAACTATCGGAGACGACTAAGAAGCAGTTCTCGTCGTCTATCTATTCCGAACCATCCTTCCCAATATCGCACCACACCCTTCATATCACAGTTTGCCCCATCATAACTCCTCTTCGAACACAAACGTCTTGAACAAACGCGCCTTTCTATTCTAACACAGTTTAAGGGCGGGTTATTCTTTCAGTTGCAAATGAGTAAGAAGAGTTTTAGTGTCAATGTTAACAGAGTGTGCTACTAGTTCTCTCTCTCTCTCTCCTGTGAGTGGCTCAATGTTTTTATAGGTCGGTAATCTATCATAGCCACTTTTGTGTTGACAGTGAAATTAATGACACGTTTACATGGTAGAACGGCGGAAAAGTGTTGGAAGAGATATGAAAAGAGAGAGACAAACTTCTTCTCTGGCCGCCTTACGATGTGTTATTGTTTGGTGATCATTAGCTAAAAGATGTTAAAGGGCAGCTAGAGGAGTCACACGGCCGGAAAATAGAGAGAGAACTGGCGTTAAGGTGCTTTGCTGGAAAAACTGTATCCGTCGTTTCTTTCTAGATGGCAGCACTTGACAAGAGACAAAGAGGGAGGCTACACAAGAGGCTCTTGTGTTTACAAGATAAAAGAAACACAAAAACAACTACTCTAATCTTCCCTCCCTCGACCAGAAAAAGAAAAAAAATATGCTGTTCATATGAAGATCGACAGGAAGAATGATTGTGCACAAAGTTTGACTTCTGTTGTTACCAGCAAATAAACAACACCGAAAGAATGAATAATAATAATATAAAAAAAGTTATCGGAGCCAGATTTACAAATATATTCAGCACGTGGCCATCTCCTTCTTTGCGTAGATCTTTCAGTAAGCTGATCTAGTTGTAGTGTTCTCTTTTTTCTTCTTCTTTTTTAAGTGTGTAATAAGAAAACATGTTTTCATTTCTTAACAATCATGTCCAACAACTTTTTCTTCTTCTTGTTCACCTCAACCATAGGTTGGTGGGCAACATGGATATTTTAAAACTTTTCTCTCGCTTGGGAGAGCTGTTTTATACTTTGATAAGGTATCTTCTTCGTAACTGCATCTAGATATTATATCCTTGGTTTTCCTCTTCCTGGTTTTCCCTCCACCTTTCCCTCTATCAGCACAGTGATCCAATCGGAGTGTCGAATAAGATGGCAAAGCATGCTGTTTTCTCTTTTTCCTATTATCTTCATGATCTGTCGTCCTTCATTAGCTTCCTTTAGGACGTCTTCATTCCTTTTCATTTCGGTCCATGATATGCGCAGCATTCTGCGCCAACACCTCATTTCAAATGCTTCCAGCTTGGATATTTCAGCTTTCCTAATGTCCACGTCTCTGATCCGTACAGCGCCACGCTCCATACCAGTTTCTTAATAAATCATTTACGAACGTCCAGAGACACATTTCTTGATGTTAGTAGTCCTCTTTTCCTATTGAATGCTTGTTTAGCCTGTGCTATTCTGGAACTTACGTCTTTTTCACTTCTTCCGTCCGAGGATATTAGACTTCCTAAATAGTGGAACATCTTAACGTCTTCGATTTTTTCTCCATCTAACCATACGTTTGCCCCTTCCTGTCCTGCTCTTGTGCACTTTATCACTTTCGTTTTCTTCTTATTTATCTTTATTTTGCATGTTTTTTCCAGTTGGTCGTTCAAGTTTGAAAGTGCTTCCTGCATGTCCTCATCGTTCTCTGTTATCAATGCTATGTCATCCGCAAACCTTATTGTGCTGAAAACCTGATCATTTACTTTTATGCCTTTCTCGTTTTTATCCAAGAATTCTTTCATAGCCTCTACTATATAGTCTGGCAGATAAACATCATTTTTTCCAAAGGTGTGGTTTATGTCTATAGTTTATTTTATCATTTCACTTTAAAGTTAGGGTCACAAGGTGACAGAAAATGCCGGGTGACATCATGTCACTGTTGGGCGTTTGATAAAAAAGCAGGGTATCAAACTTGCAAAAAATTCACTGTGAATCAAATTTACAATGTTAAAAATTGTAAAGAATACTTTGTAAATAGGAAAGCCATAGTTCTAACCCTCCTTTTACATCATAGATAGTCATAGGATACCATAGAGAAAGGTGTATACTACATAACAGTCTAAAACTTATATTTGAGAACAGTGTATCCAACTTACAAGCAAAAAATTCATGTCTCTGAGTCCCGTTAGGAACACGTTACGTAATAGTTTCTATTTCTTATTTGAATAAAAGTATGGTATTAAATATTAGAGAAGTACGGTAACGTCATATGATTTTATCGTATCTTAAAACAGCAGGGTATCTAACTCACAAGAGAAAAAATAACTTAATACCAATGTCATTACAAATATTACATTATAATAACTATGGGTTCTTTCCACTGGTCATTTCAAACACACTGATGTTAAACCACAGAAAAAAGTGGATGATCACTTTTCATTCACTATGATAACAGGGTATAAAACTTACAAGTGGAAAAAATCAAACTGCCAATTGAGAAAGCTTGATACAATTTATTTTCTCTCTTTAAGTCAGATGTTAAGCATTAGAAACTAACAGGCAAATTATTGTCAATGCACTGTGTTTGTGAAAAAAAGTATCGAATCTACAAGTGCATGTTGTGTAAATCAAACTTACAACAAGATAATGAATAAAATAAATGCAGAAAGCTAAATTAATTGTTCCATTTTTACTTTAAAAATACACGTAAATATATTTAAAACTAGTTGAATATACCCATGCTTCGCACGGGTGCTGTATTTGGAAGTCAACGCCTGTGGGAGTATCACCATTGATCTCAGCGACCGCGAAAATATAGATTTGATACTAATATCGGTCATTTTGGGCTATTTTTTACATGTCTCGGTATCCCCCCCGCTGACTCCCGCCCTGCATTCAATTGTAACTAAATTTGCAAGTCCTTGCTAATGGAAGTGTCACCATTGATTTCAGCGACCGCGAAAACTATGAAGTTGACACTAATATAGGTGATTTTGGATTACTTTTATATGTCTCGGTATTCCCCCCCCCCCCGTTGACCCCCGGCCCGGAGCCGAATAGCGTTAATTTGGAAGTTAAGGCGATCGGAGTTTCACCATTGATTTCAGCGACCGCGAAAACTATGAATTCAACACTAATATCGGTCATTTTCTACTACTTTTACATGTCACGGTAAACGCCTTCCTGAGACCCCCTGGTCCGAATTTTGACAAAAACGTTTAACTTTGGTCTGGAGCATGGACCAAGGTATTCGTGACTAAAATTTGGTAACTCTCAGTCAATTTGTCACGTTCCCAAGCCGGTTCCGGTAAACGCCCCCCTGGTTCGAAATTTGAAGAAAACGCTTCGTCTTGATCTGGGCCCTGGGCCAAGGTACTCCTTACCAAAATTTGGTAACTCTCGGTCCACTCACCTGGTCCCCAGGCCACTTTTCAGTACTTGATATTTGCTAAAACACAGAGTATCAAACGCGATAAAAAAGAAATACCCTCATGTGATGCCATTAACAACACGCTATATGCATGAAGCAATAGTATAAATTAAAAGCAAGTTACATATATTTACAATTCGCTAATTTCGGCTCTTTAAAACAAATGTTTATGCATATTTCACCAATGATATGAACTGTTGTTCAGAAACCAGTATAAAAAAAGAAATAATTTTGGTGATAATTAATCATGAAATGTCTTAGGATTCAGTGAATGAATTTCCATTAATGAAAATTCAAACATTCTAAATCTAGATCACTGCAACTACAGAATAAAGTGCAAGGTATTCTTTTAACAAAACAGTAACATACGTCGGTAACAGTAACGAGGATCGCATATGTTCCTTTTGGAACAACCGCATTTTACCAATTTCAAAATTGATTCAGGGGCATATGGAACTCCAGGAGGATTGTGATGCGTACCAGTGATTTGTTCAATTCGTCCTTAACCCACCCATAATCCAGTGGTGCCCACCCCCCCTCATGTCCATGACGCACCCCCCCCTCAATTGTCCATCCGTAGGTGTTCTTCCATGAAAAAAAAATATTTTCGATTAATTTTTACACCTCCTCAAACATATTTATATAGATTTTTAACCCCCCCAAATATTTCAATGACGCAGTTTGCGTCATAGCCCCCCCTTGTGGGCACCCCTGCATAATCTACAGGATTGAGACTTTTTGGATCGCTTATTCCTGCTGATTTCCGTAGATACACCTGGTAATGTGCTCTTTTAACATTTTCAGTAAATGATTCATTGGTTGGTAGAAGAGAACATAGACTTGGAGGAATGGCAAACCCTTTGCTAGTTTTGCTCGCCCAAACTTTCATGAACATCAGAAATTGTATTGTTGGCCGTAGCAATTTTGTCGCAAACAAATTTTGTCGCCTGTTGTAGAACTTGGTCGAATGGCACATTTACGTCCCCTAGGAATGAAAGTGACAATCCTGAGCGAACTGCCCTTAACATTTTACCTTTATCTATACCATAAAGACAGGATACAGTGTCGCACCCAGATAGGGCATGTGCTGGTAGTTCTGAGACGATTTCAGTGTGTTTCTGTACTGTTTTACGAATATCAAATATTAATCTTTCCGCAACTGGAGACTCCATTAGTACACAGTTTTTTTAAAATATTTTCCTTATAGTAGTAGTAAAAAAGTAATATATAAATGTCAGTGTCATCGGATACTACAGTGATTGTATACCGTTGTTCTTTTACAACTACAAGCATTTGCTCTACAAGGATTATATCAGCCTCATGGTTTGTTTCCATGTCGTGTCGAAGTCTCATTGCACTGCCTGAAGATATTTCGAGAGGCATACTACCTGGACGTGTAATGACGATTCTCTTGCCACCTAATACATCCTCAAAGAAGGACTTATCATTTGACAAATCTTCACAGACAAGTTCAATAAGTTTTTTTTTTTTTTTTTTTTTTTTTTTTTGTCACTGTCACTACAATCTTCTGTGCTGGAATTAGTGTATTTTGTTGCAGTTGATAAACTCTGGTTGCCGAAGTAGATCTACCTCTTCTTGCTGCAGATTTTGGACAGTAATCATAGTATATGTCAAAAATTAGGTACACATCACCTATTTGCAGCTTGGATTTTATGTTTTGTCTTAAATTTAATATTAAATCCTTCACTGTTCCATGATTAGGCCAATGGAGAGTCCACAGAAGAGCAACGCCATCAATGATAGTTACATTGGATTGAGGGGTTAATCTTGCAGGTATAGTGACTTGCAGAAGTCTTTTAAGGATTGATTTCGCATTTCTTTGATATTCGCATTTCTCCATTCGAACGCACCCCCCAGAACAAGGAACTTTCTTATTCTATATATATAAATAAAACCCATCCCAGAGTTTGAAGCTCTTAAAAGTATCTCTAAGTAGCAGTATGACAACTCACCGCCTTCCCCTCCCTTACAGAAGTCGGTCCTGAATCCGCCCCTGGCACAGTTCGACCTAGACATTATTGTTATGTATAACTTCTGCAGTTAGTCCAGTAAGATGATAAGTGCAATACGAGGGTCACTACGAAAATTTTGAGATGTGAAATAACTTACATACTTAAAACCAATTTAACACTTACATTTTCTCAAAGTATTTACCATTACACTATATACACTTTTGCATCCTCGAAAACCACTTTTGGAAGCAGTATTGCCAGTCTTTTTCTTCAAGTGTTGAAAGTTCATTCTCGTATGCCACTACAGTTTCTTCAGGGCTGCAAAATCTCTTCCCACGCATGCGATCTTTGATCCTGGGGAACAGAAAAAATCACACGGGGCCAGGTCAGGGCTATACGGCAGATGAGTCATAAGTTCAACCTCCGTAGATTCTAAAAACTGAATTGTGATGTTGGTCGTGTGTGCGGACGCGTTGTCATGATGAAGCAGGATCCCACGCAATCCAGTTCTTGGACGCCGTTCCCAAAGCTTCTGGAACACTTTTCTTAGGCAAACAGTGGCGTACCACTGAGCAGTAACAGTCCTTTGTTCTTCAAGTGGAACAGTTGCAACATGGCCAGATTTGGAGAAGAAAGTTGCGACCATCTTGTTCCCCACACTTCGCGGTCGCTTCACTTTCGTGGGTGGATTTTCATCTGGAAAGATCCAAACTGTAGACTGGCGTTTATTTTCAGGGTCAAATTGATAGATCCAAGTCTCATCACCAGTAACAATGTCAGAGACGCGTCGATAATTGCCTCCATCAAATCTTGCAAGCATTTCCTCACACCATTTCACACGCATACGCTTCTGCTGTTCAGTCAAAGTGTGAGGCACCCAACGAGATGAAACCTTCCTGGGCCGAAGATGATCATGAAGAATTTTTGTTAGTGCTGGCGATCCAATGTTCACTGTAGATTCAATGTCCTTGAAAGTTGTTCGAGGATTTTCTCGAATCATTTGTTCCACAGCGGCAATGTTTTCATCTGACACAGCTGTTGCCGGACGTCCAGCTCTCTCTTCATCTTTAAGCGATGTCCAGCCTCTTCTGAATTCACCAAACTACCGAAAAATTTTAGCACGGGAAGGAGCAACGTCCTCAAATGCCCCCTGCAAATGGTCAAGGCTTTGTGTCTCGTTCAAACCACTTTTGAAATCGTAAAGGATCATTGCCCGAAAATGTTCCCTTCGAGCTCGATTCTAGACAGCCGAATACTGCTCACATCAACAAACAAGTGAAGGAATACGGCCACGGCGATAAGCGAGGCGAGTTGAAACTTGCTTCGCTTCTTCGCTCTGGATACCACTACCGATCGCAATTGTTGTAATTCAAATACTGTGCCACAACAATGCGTATCTCAAAACTTTCGTAGTGACCCTCGTACTCAACCGAACTCAACCGTCCGTGAAGTTTGTCCTGTGGATGTAGGTGTTAGGCAGTAGTTGCAATGCTTTAAGAAGTGTGCTGTTTTGGGCTACAAGTAACTGACAGGTTGCAGAATACTACAATGTGAGATCTGCAAAAATTACACTCAGTCGATGGCCACCTTCAGTCACAAGTTTTAGGCAGCATCATGGGTATCAATTTCCATCGCACTATTGCACGTTAACACTCATTAGCTATTTCGGTGCGCTCAAACACATTGCACACAAATGACCAAGTCCACAAATGGTCAACTGGCTTCAATATAACGAAATAAGTAAAAATAAATAAATAAAAAATCAGAACTTGCAGTTTCTTGCCAACTCATACAAAGTCTACCACACAGCAGGGGTGCACCCACGGAGGTCCACCGGGTTCAGACCGCCCAGAAAGAACTTCCTAACTCAACATACATTTGTGCACTTTCTCTATAAGACTATAATTGTTTAACAGAGAAATGATTGATGTAGCATGAAAATTTGATCTTACACATCATCTGTACTTTTCTCTTATAAAAACATTCTATCATTTTTTTTACATTTAAAATATAGGTGGAAGTATTTTAAAATTACTTATCGTCCCTTCGGGTGCAGAATAATACACGTTCAGTACTACGTAAACATAGTGGCTTGTAGTACTGGAACGCACTAAAGCTTGGACACCCCAACAAAAATTTCTGGGTGCACGTCTGCCTCACTTAGTTGTTTCCATGGCGGATTTTCGAGATGCTGACGTTATTAAAGCCTTTCAAAGAAGTCAGAACCCTTTTCTTTTTCTCTTTTTTTCTTTTCCTTTTTCTTTTGTAAGTAGGACATATTAATATTTAAGCAATTTGCGAAACATTAAAATAAGTCAAAAACAATTTATTGAAAAAAATAATAAGGCAATTGTTTTAGAACTACACTGATGGAAAGTGAAACAAGTAAAATATCTTTCCTTTAGCTTCTTAAATAGTGAAAATTCACGCTAACTTTGAAACATAATAATCATCCTTACCTGCATGAATTTGCCAAAATAACATGCATGAATTCTTTCCGTACCAACTTTTTTTTTTTTTAATTTTTGTTTTATTAACGAAAAATTAGCTGCTAAAACAGGTAATTTCCTTTTCGCATATATAATGTCTTATCCTTTTTTAAAAAATGGTTCACGTATTCCAATTTCACAAAAAGTGTTCTTTCTGTTTGTTTTCCGTGCTCTATCTTTAACCAATTGGCTTATTTAGCAACTCCTGTGTTCGTTCGCAACGTGGTAAAGTTTCTGATACATTGAATGACTTGTGAATCCATTAATTCTAATATTACTCACAAAAATAGAAATTATGTTACTCAGAGATAATTTACTATGAATATTTAAAAACACAAACTCCTGTTTCAATTAAATTTGGCGATAAATTGGTGTGTGAATATGTAAACTCTTTTTTTTTTTTTTTTTTTTTTTTTTAAAACTTTTCTAAGCCATGTTTGTTTCTAACTCTTTTGTAATTGGAGATGACTTATAATTTGGAAGCTATGTTTTATCAACCAGGGTTGTTTATTTACCTTCACAATGAAGTAGGGAATATATATGAAAGTTTTGGTGTAGCAAAACTATATCGCGGTATGCAGGTGTCCATTGCACAGAAAATATGTAAAATGTTCATCATGTAAAATTTGCCTAGAAATAAGAATATTCACATTTTATATGAAAACGTGATTTTGGATTGTCTTCAACTCTACGCTAAATTTACGTAAATTATCCTTTTGTATTCCCGATCGATTTGGTTGTGGGTCCACTTCTAAATGTGGTATAGAATTTTCAATAGCGATTTACGAGCTACATGACGTAGCTGGAAAGCTGTTTGAACTAAGATGTGTACCGAATTCGGTTTAGACAACCAAAAAAAAAAAAAAAAAGGCGTCAAAGGGAATCAATATTCTGAATATCCATTTATTCCTAAAGACAAATAGTGTGGCTCTGTTTTTCTGGTTTTCCAGCATTTTTTCTTTTTTCGAATTCAGAGAAAGAAATATAGTTGCTAGATAGAAATATTCCCCCTCTAAGTTACTGAGCTGAAATCTGTTGTTCATCAATCGACCTGTGTATCTGGGGATTTCTTTCTACCAGTGCCAGTATCTTTGTCTTCTTCTGTCTAGTGTCTTCTTCTCAAGTGGAATTTAGCCATAAAAATTAGTCTGAACATATGTTGAAATTCACATTGACACTCATTATTACAAACTGCTGATTAACTAGTGTTACTCCAGCTATGGACTTTGGCTGTATACGAGACCGGGTATATTGCTAAAACTAGAATCTTAAATACTAACTGAGGCATATATTTCCACCAGGAATCTAACTCGGTAATAAGCGCAGTGAACTCAAACGCGTTTCCCACTTGGATCACGTAAGATTAGTAAAAAAAAAAAATTAAGGACTCAGTGACGAAGTGCTGACATCCGTTTTCTTCAAGAAAATTTTGTCAGCTGCAGGGGGACAGGGTGCAAAATTTTAAAAAAAAAGTTATGGGGGTTGTGCTGGACACTATTTGCTAAAGGATGTGTTCTAGACAAAAGTGACATTAAATCTGAATGTATTTTATCTCCGGAGAAAAATTGTCCAACCTCAGAAGAGGAAGGAAGTGCGAAGCTTCCCCAGATCTATGCCTGGAAGAAACACTGCTCTTATCCGAGCGAAAGATCCCAGATTTTTAAGAGAATAGCTAAACGGATCCCCTGCTTTACAGACTTTTGAATGTCCAAATATTGTTCTCTGACAGACACATCTCTTTGAAATCCAAGGCAAATCCTGTGGATACTTCCATTATTCTCAAATACTATACTTCCGAGCCATAATGTCCCGGGGCAGATATAGAAACTGTGGAGTGTCCAGAGGATGTCCCATTTACAATATATAGTATATGAGTTGATTCATCATTGTAGTTGTTAATGGTAATCAAGTTTAGCAACACTTCTGCTACAATAAATGAAAAAAGTGTTAAATATATTTTTTTTATTTATAGAAAATTAGAATTTAGGGGTTGCCTTAGCACCTTAGGTGGGGTAGAACAGAGGCGTATGCTAAAGATTTGGAATTACTTTCTCTTCCCTGACTAACCTGTCAACATTTTTAAAATGCAACGCTGTCATGTGAGACATAAGACGCACAGCCTGAAATCGTATGTTCGGATTGTCGGAATGCAACATTGTAACGCATTTCGAGAATATTCCGCTGTTAAACAAATAATCAGCAACTACATTTTTGTACAGAGGATTATTCTGAGAACTAATTAAACAATTAATAGCTTCCAAAGCAGATATTTGATCATTGACGCAGCGAGCGAAAGGAGTGACTCCAGCGGGCGGTGGTCAAACTATTTTTAGATGCCATGATATCAGGTATCTATTAACTAATTTGTAAATAATATGTTCGATTCAAATGCTGCGACTTGAGTTGTCTAGGAGATTTCGATGCAACAAAGGGGTGCATTGTTATTGTGGATTTGAAGAGGAAGTTGAGACATTCTAGTTATTTTTTTTTTAATGTTTAGACTAACATTATCTCACGGGTTTCTTTTCTACTGGAAAATTAATGATTTGGGCAGTACTCTAAATTATATGTTAATACCCCGCGAACACTCGGCGCTAAATATAAAGAAGATATCAATATGATATGTAAGCCTGCAATACGTCCTGTAAAAAACGATATTTGACTTGAGTCTTCCGAGTCCCCGTCAGCTTAGTCGGGACAGGCAAATGTCCCGTATTTTACTCCCGTCTCATTTTTGCTTTCAATATCAGCTTATCAATATCAACAAGATGTGACATTCAGTGTTTAAGAAAAGAAAATTATATTTCGTACAATATATGAGTAAAATTTCATATACTAATTTTCTTTGTCTAAAAACCCAGATCTTTTGAGTTTTACGTCCCACGATTATGCCAGTTAGGCTAAAGGAGACGGTGATGATGAGAAATGAATGAAAAGCAAAAAGTTCACTTAGCGCGAGCTGGGATCGAACCAGGGATCCCATACACCAGAGGTGACCGCTCTACCATTGAGTTACCGCGGCCCCCTGTAAAAATCCAATTATTATCATTATTCTTTCTTTCTTTTTTCTTTTTGTAAGAACAACATTTAATGTTATTGAGTAATTCTATGCGCATTATTGTGTCTATGTAGGACATTGTAGGTTCATGATTTCATTTCCTCTGTTAGATTCTTAAATAACAGGTAGATTTTCTGATAAAAAAAACTCATATAACTGTAAAACACTCATAAGAGTTCTCGAGAAGCATAAAGTTCCTGAGAAGAGATTGCACTACAGATTGTTCTTTTCTTCTTTGCATCCATTTCAACTAGTGCAGTGAAAATGTTTCCAAAAAAAAAAATTATCGTGTTATGAAGTTTTTTGGGGAGGGGGACGGGGAGCAAAGGTGTCTCGTATTCTATGGTAGGCTTAATGATATGTGATTTTACTGAAATATTTATTAACATAGTTGCTGTAGCAGATTATTAACATTTGGTAATTGAATCAAGGGAAGGAATTTAAAAAAAAAAGTCTCCTAAAGTCTGTATTATCACAACATTCGAAGGTGGGACGACTGAGAAAAACTACGTAAAACCGAGATATTTATATTTTTGGTGGTATTGAATTTAAAATTTTGGACGGCATTAGCAGTGATTCTCTTGAATTTTCAAAGAAAATCATATACCGTATGTAGTTTTCACTACATTCGTAGTTATAAGTGTTTGAAAATACTGTGAAAAGCTGCTCGAGAAAGGTTACTTTGAAATGAAAAATGAAATTTTTGAGTTTTACGTCCAACGGTTAGGCCGGCTAGGCTAAAGCAGACAGTGATGATGAGAGATGGACGAAATGGTGGAATGAAGAAAGGGAGGAAACGGGAGAACCCCGAGGAAACCCACACACACGGTGTTAGTCCACCACAAAGTTCACTTGGCGGAAGCAGGGTTTGAACCCGGGACCCCAAGCACCAGAAGTGAACGCTCTACCACTGAAAAAGGTTATTTTGTTTGACGACTCAAATATACAGGGTGGAAGGTATCTCCACCGAGAAATTTTGGGAGGTGATTCCTTATACGAAATGAAAGAAAAAAAGTTCTAATAAACATGTGTCGAAAAACATCTTTCAGAGTTATGAACCGCCAAATATTTGAAAAGTCACGTTTCGAAACGCCCTGCCTTAGAAACTATAGGACCTATCCCAAACGGTTTAAGGAATTACACAGGAACTAGTATGCGCTCTATCTAAATATCCATGTTTTACAATTCTCCGCTGTTGGCGAAATGAACTGTAAAAAGGAGGTTGAGGTATAGGAATACTCCTTTAAGAACTAAGGTGCGTTCATTTCGCTGGTACCGATAACTTCTGAAACATGAATATTTAGATAGAGCGTACACTAGTTCCTGCGTAGGTCCTTAACCCCTTGGAATAGGTCTTACAGTTTCTAAGGCAAGGTGTTTCGAAACATGATTTTTCGAATTTTCGGCGGTTCATAACTCTGAAAGTAGATGTTTTTCGACCCATGTTTATAAGAACATTTTTCTTTCATTTCATATAAGGAATCACCTCCAAAAGTTTTTCAGTGGAGTTACCTTCCACCCTGTATATCCCTCAGAATAAAGGAGAGGGATTATTAATGATAGTAAATGATTATGAAAGAACTAGCGGAATAAAAATAAGGGAAGAAGCAAGAGAATTCCGAGAAAACTTATGGGCACGATATTGCCCAACATACAACCAATTGCCTGGAGTCGAGCAGCCTAGTAAAGATTCAGTATCCCAAGAGCGGGTTCCATATCTTCCTGTTGCTTATTTGTCTATTGGAATCAGAACTGACAAATCAATCCTATCTGTCCAAATTATAGGATCCACGATATACCGTACCGTACTATCCCGAATATATGCCGTACATATTATCCAAATTTCCATCATAAAGAATTAGGGTATGTCTTATATTAGCGACTTAGAATGTGTGTTACATACACAACCTTACAAAAATGATGGTATTTCGTCATAGAGCATGATGTTAAAAATGTGCTAATTTCTCATGTTGAAATATCAATAATGCAACAATAGCACTGTAGAAACTGGCCACATTGTAGAGACCTTAGTTATCCACCAATAGCATTGCTGAAACTGTTGGCATTTTTGATAATGGGGTCGCGAAGGCTCAGTAGTACCCACCCCTCCCACCCCTTTGGTATGTGGGGTCCCTGGTTCGATCCCAGCTCGCGCCAAGTGAACTTTGTGGTAGACAAACACCGTGGTGTAGAGTCTCTCGGGGTTCTCCAGTTTCCTCTCACTTCATTCATTCCATCATTGCATTCATTTCTCATCATCACCGTCTCCTTTAGCCTAGTCGGCATAAAGTGGACGAAAAACAAAGATTTCATTTCATTTTCATTTTTGGTACTGCAATCTTTGATTTTACCATCGTGTTCGTTATTCTCTAAGCTTATACTGGTACTCATTTCTACTGAAGCGAATCTTTTGGTCTGTCGCCAATGTCAACGATTATGCAAAGAAAGCATCATCAAGCCTAGAATAAAATATTTGATATTTCCGTGAACCTAGCGGTAAATGGTTACCCCGATGTTTTCTTTACTTTCCTAGGTTTATATTTGAATATCTTTTTGTCTCTTTCTTTTCCACTCATTCAAATTTCAAAGGGCGGCTTATATTCGGGAGAATACGGTATTTTGGAAGTTTACCATAGTCTCAAAATGTGAAACGAAACTCACTTGTAAACGAATAGAATTTTTGGAAGTTGATGCTCAGGAAGACTCTTTTTTTCTGTTTTCTTGTGTGATACAAGTAACGATACTAGTTATAATAGCATTCAACTGTACCCACAATTCACAAAGTGACGAAATAGTGTTCCACATAGCACAAATGTGTATAGATATATATATTATAACAATCGGACTGAAATTAAGTGGACAGTTCAAACGAAGCAGGTGTCCCGGAAAGACCAAGCTCATTACGGACTTAATCCCGACATTATTGCTTTTTAATTCGGAAAAACCAACTCCTCTTCCTTGCTATGCTAGAAGTAACAGCACCTCTCATTTGCAGAGCCTCTCTCTCTCTCTCTTTATATTCTCAACTTACTCTACATTCTCAAAAAAAGGAGGGAGACAACGAAAACTAGAAAAAAAAACACCCTGATTTACACTAATCTGTTTTCCGGCGGATGTGCGCTGGTATTAACTAACGTATGTCGAAGGGTTAAATTTTTTAATGCGCTTCTCTGCTTTTCCTACTTTTCTAAGCCCCCAATGAGACAATGTTGTGCCTCACAGCAACAAAATAGTGGAGCCATAAAACTCTAAGGGGAGAAAAAAAAATAACCGGAAAGTCCAAACCAATTTTTTGTCCTTATTCTTAACCAGTAATAACTTTCTTCTACAAAAATATCCTTGAACATAATATTGGCAACACCAGACCGGGGAGGAAAGAAAAAAATTAAAAACTCTACAGCAATTTTAATTTACCCATAGAGACTATAGCCTTCAAGTATGAATTCCCTGGCTTCAGAAACGAAAATAAATTTCTCAGAAAATCTCTCTTCGAAATATGAGAAAAAACAAGTAGCGTTTGTGCAACTCAAAAAAAGAAGGGAAAAAATATGATTACTATTTTTAATACTATAAGAACGTAAAGCATGCCGTATAAAAACTAACACAATTCAATTTTAAGAAATATGAACAAAGAGCGTCATTGATGGGATACTCCTAATTTATCTTATGTATTACTCCTCCATACACTACAATTTATCAAGAAATTACCCACAGTACTAAGAAAAACCCATCAGTACAAAATTAATTAACTTTTAACTTCCTTTTCCAAATATTTTTTCAATTTCCGGTAATTATTATTTACGTATAATGTAAATGAATATAGTGTGCTAAAAAAAAAAAAAACGTTCTAACTTTTTGCAATATCTTCTACACCTGCTCGTGGTCCTATACAAAACACTCCTTTATGTGTATTTCGTGATGTGATGATTGCAACTTCTTCGCTAATAGTAGACTAAACAAGAGAATAAATATCATTAATAATTGCGGATTTCACTAATTAAGGATGAAATTGATATATCGCTAGCCGCTATTTAATTACTTGCTTAAATAGTTTATCGGTTTAGTTACGTATTATCGCTTATCGTATTTCGATAACTCATTTTCTTAACGAATCTATATAGAAGTGGGCGTACTCCTAATTGGTGTTTTCTGATGAGTTTTAGGTTTTACCCACATTTGTTTGGTAACATTGCTTGGCATTGTCTGGCAATATTGCTATCCATGTTCATTTGTTTTTTGCTGTTTTCTACTTGGTAACAGTTATTGCCTGAATCAGACGTTTCCTGGCAGCTGGATTGGTAAGAGGTTGTGCATTTTCTACCAGCTCCCTTTGCCTGGCCTCCAAGAAGTCCCGATCTGACGAAACCAGACAATGCTCTATGGGGTTTCATAAAGCAACAAGTAAGAAACACTCGATATCACACAACGCAGGGATTACGAGCAGCTGTGGAACACGCCTTCACCCTCGTGACTCCGGAGTATCTCCGCAAAACATCTGCGAGAACTTGGCGTAGAATTCAGCTGTGTTATGACTGGATGGTGATCATACCGGTGTTTATGACTCTTAAGACTCGTAAGACTTCAAGGTAACTGTGTATAGACATTCTACCATAACTAACACTATACTTTTGAAACTAAAGGGGGATATGCCCACTTCCGGACCACCCTGTACAACATAAAGTTTTGTGTATATTTTCGAAACAAGAAATTTTACAGAACAAAAGATAAGGAAGGTAAGGAGACGTATTCCATGAAAATAAATGCAAATTGCCGTATATTTCTGAATCCAAGGTTTTTTTCTTTTTCTTTTTTTTCTTCTTTTTTTTAGCAATTTTGCCCAAAAATATGAGGTCTTCTAGCTTTCGCAAGAGTTTTTCTTTACTGAACAGAATCAAGAGTTTCAATTAAGTTCTAACTTATATTTATTAAGTTCTACTTTCTTGCCTACCGCTTGCTTTAGCCTTGAACGTAGGCAGATTAAGTGGAGTCTTTCAGTGAAGACTACTTAGGGAGATACGTATTTGATCTGACGTTTAGTGTAACTTTATAGTAAGTATTATAAACAGACATATTATGTGCTGTAGATGCATTTTTTGTAATCCTTTGTTTAAAAATACACTATACTGTCATCTTGGATTCAAAAATATATTTTAAGCTTCAAATCCTTCGACAAAATTCGCGAAGACAAATGAGTTTGGACCGAATACTATATGAAATTCCCTCCTTTCAGTCGACATTTAATTTCTTCGTGGATATAATTTTGGTCTGTTAACGTTGATCCTAAATATGTGAAACTGATCGCTCAGTGGAAATTACTACTTGATATTTTAACGTATTCATAATTTGCAGTATTATGGTCATATCACTTCCAGTTTCAATATTGACTGCCACACAGGAAGAATAGTAATATATATAGGCCTACAATGAAACCTTCAGAACACGCACTTTCGTTGCCAGTGGAAGGGACGAAATTACTTGGCTCACTGTTATTTCAAATAAACAATGATTATACATGTACTTTTGGAACTATGCAATATGAAATCATACATTTTCTCTTAATTTTTCCAATTTATCAATTATTTCTGCACATACAATACACACTACTCTTATAAATTACCACATGTAATATTACTATAACTATCATTCACGAAATCCACCTAGCTTGATTTCATAAACTATGTTCACAGACTACATATTCATTAACATTGAAACAGTTATGTATATTTCTCAATATTAAGCATTTATTGCCTAACCCTCTGACACTTTCCTCTCTTCACAACCAAGAGAGATGCTCAATTGATATAAGCATATGAAAATTAAACAATCTAACATATTATATTTTACATTTCTCTTTTAATAAATCTTTTGCATCACCACTTAAAGCCAGTTTTTTTTTTTAACATCCTCAAGTCCCTCATTAAGGAGTAATGACATAACCTCTATGAAGACCATTATCATAAATTTGATCATCCTCTCTTCTCAGTTACAATCTCATTGTCCTGCTGCTTTCTGTTGTTGCTCAAAAAATGCTCTTAAGCCCTCTAACACTCGTCCATGAACAATATGCTGTTCATCGGTTCCCTGCTTGATTCTAAACTTTGTAAATAACCACCAGTCCGTGTTTATTCTAAAATGATTGTTTCAGTTTTATTATTTCGTACTTTGTTTCCAAGTTTTGTTTCCTGTATGAACCGATCATTTTCCTGTCTCCTGACGGCTCATCCTGTACTCCTGCATCCCGTACCACAAAACATCGCTTCTCATGTCATCCAAGCGCCAAGGGAATAGCGGCGGGAGTAGTAGTAGTAGAAGAAGAAGAAAAGAACTTCTGTTTTGTAGAATGCCTGCACGTCGGAAGCTGAATTTTTATTTGTTGAGGAGTATTTCCTGACATGTTAAGAAGTGAAAAAAATCTCAATACACAGTTTGTTTTACGACTCGTAGGCTCTGGTTTGGTCGGAGAACAAGAGAAAATATAGAGGAAAAGAATACAGTTTTCGTTTGTCGAAGCTTTTCCTGCATCGCTAAATAAAAAGACAGAACGGAGAATGAATATATAAAATGAGTGAGAGAGAGAGAGGAAAATACCAAAAAATGGGGAGGGAAACAAGGTCTTCATGAATGACAAGAGTATACAGCATTCTCTGACATGACTCGGATGCCACGAAAGACATCTCTATTCTTTAAAAATAAAAATAAAAATAAAAGAACTATCTTTTCCCTCACTTCCGATGTTTCCCAAATCACATGCAAATCTCTCCGCAAATTCCCAAACAATAGTTGAAAATGCCAAAATGTGTCATATGCTTGAGCGACCCCACCCACTCGCAAAACAACATCGGAGAATAGAATTCCTAAATTCTTATTTACGAGTATATGTAGAGGGCTATATATGCTCGCTCTTAGACACATTTTCTCTTTTCTTTTTTTCTTTATTTTTTTTAATAGAAACGTTTGCTTCGCTATATAACGTCACAGGAGTTTTCAACCAGATGAGTCTTCTGTCGGAGAGAATAAAAGGCAAAAGCAATATGTTTCACAGACGTATATACTACAATATATGCGTGTGCTTTCCTCTATGATTCTAAATACTATATCTCAGTGCGGTTTTTGATTTTGCATCACAAGTGATAGATGTTTTTCTAGTCTTGCAATCCACTGTATAAATAAATAAAGTTTCTTCCTACACGAGATAGACGCACACAGGAGGTCCACCGGATCTATACCTCCTCCTCAAAACTTCGTAATTCGACATACATTTGCACACTTTTTTAAAAAATAAACTTATACCTACTTGTTTATTAGATAAATAATTAATGTAGCATACAAATTTGGCCTTCCGCTTCATTTGTTCGCTTGTTTTTCTTATATAAAAATTAGTTCTATATTTTATCGTCTTTTCAGGTGTAAAATAACACCAGTTCAATATTACATAGAAGTAGTGTCTGCTAGTATTGGAATCCCCCATAAAAAAGAAAATGATGCATGCCTTCCTACACAAACAAAGTTTGAGGGTATTCCAGAAACTAAACTGAGGTAAAAAGCCACTTAAGAAATCCCACAGAATACACTGTGAGTGAAGTAAATTTAGGAAACTGGTTTAGAAATACGAACAAACCAGTAGCGTCAATTCAGATTTGTCTACGGGAAAGGCAACACTATCCACCGACATAAGAATTTCACGTTTTTTATTGGTATATTAAGATACAATTTATTAAAAAGCTTGTGTTTCTTAAATCCTGGGGATTCAATTGCCTCACCTCTGTCATCTCCAAACAACGTCCCTTAAGCAAATTAGAACGGCTGATCTAAACAATTTCCAGAATATGCAGTACACAGTTCAAAGAATATAATAGTGTAACACTATCTTATGGATTAGTTATAATAATAAATATGTCTATATACAGTACAGATGACAAACCTTTAAGGCTTTAGGGATAACTTTTCCTTCAGAAATTACTAGCGGTCTACTTATCTATTCACTAACCCGCTAGAAGGAATTAAAATAATAATGATAGACATAGACAATATGATACAGACTACCGCGGGCTACTTCTCACGATATACTGTACGTTGGCCACCCCTGATGTACAGTATTAATATATATATATATATATTATTGTACTTATACAAAATCCGTAAAACCAATTTTATCTCCTTTTCCGTATAATCCAATTAGAATTACAAGGACTCTCTCTCTGCATATATTCTCGAGTTGGTATTTCTTCAACTTCTGTAATAATTTGATTAAAAAAAATGGTTTGCAATATTTATATAGGTAGAATAGTTTTAGTGGATTGAGGTAGAGTAAGTCGTAAAGATGTATAAAATGGTACGTCGAAACCTTCAAAGATGATTTAAAACATTAGTGTATCATTTGGATGTGATATTTATACAATATGAAAAGTATATGTAGGTTTTATCTAGTTTAATATCTCATGATTATGCACCGGACTTAAAGGAGACGGTGATGATGGTAAATGAAATGGTTAAATGAAGAAAGTAGAAGAAAATGAGAGAATCCCGAGGAAACCTGAACACACGGTGTTTGTCCACCACAAAGCCCACTTGGTGCGAATTCGGATCGAACCAGACATTCCCACACAACAGAGGTGAGCATTCTATTATTGGGCCATGACGACCCCATACATAGAAGTGAGGAAGTACCGCGAAAAATGCAAATTTGTATACAGATTTATCTCCAATATTTTTCATTATGAAATTGACGTTAAAAATAACGTGTAAAATTCACCTTGTGTACAAAATTTGACTTGATCAATTCAAAGGAAACATTATTTATATTACTATTAATAGCAGAGAAAACTACCGTAGGGAATAGTAGAGTAGTATATGATAAAGAACCATTGATACTTTACCCAGAAAAAGAGAAGAGATACCAAGTTATGTCAAAATATGATGTTTGTGGGGAAATATTCTATATGTATTCGAACAGTATACTGCAATTATTGTAAAATATATGAATGAATGATCGTGATTTAATAGGAATGTCAGCAGCGAGGCATTTGTTCCCGCCATGATACTGTAAAATGTATTACCTAATATTTACATTAATATATTTAATATTAATTTTCGACATCTGCACTATCCAGAAGTGCTAATACCGTACCGCATTCGTGTCTTCACGAATAGTTTCTTGAACTCATACTGTCTCAAACATCTGCTAAGCTTCAGACATCTTCTTGAAGTTATTATTTTAAGATGAAACCTTAAAAATAATTGATATAAATAATATTTTAATGAATAAACTACACAGGCAACGCAGGTAAGAAATAATTTTAAAAAACAATAGAACATTAGCCAAGTGAATTTTCTCTTTAAGAAACGTTTTTATTAATTCTCATGTATTTTTTTCTAAGTTCACCTTTCACTTATTTTAAAAACAACACTGTTCTTGCTATTTAGGGGAAGTCTTTCTCAATATATGAATTACATACAGGCAAAAATGTTCACGTATCTGATATAACCTTTCAAAATCTAATTTAAATGACATACCTCTGTATTTAATTTTTATTTTGTGTGTGTTTTTATAAAGAATATTTCAAACGCCTGTCTTTCAGTTGAAGGTTTAGATTTTCCATTACTGTTGCGTAGAAAGTTTGCAGTGCTTACTCAGTATCAAATGTTTTAATGATTTTCTTTTTTTATTTAAAGTACGTGTATATGATTTTAAACAAAATCTTTTGAAAACTAATACTTATATGAGAAGCAAACTTTAAAGATAAAAACAGGTGTACAATCAGGTTTTCAGGAAGCGCCAATAGCTTACCATAGAGAGAAGAAAGAATATGCTAGAAATTAGTTTTTTAAAAAAGTAATAGTAGAAAAAAATAATTAAAATATTTCGAAACTATGTTCATGTCACTGCACAAGAGATAAGAAAAATGTCTATAGTTGGACTCAAACCTTAAATTTCTTACGATCATGACATATCTAGCCTGTCATAGGATCATTTTACGTTAGAAAACTATCCGTTAGCGTCTATAGCTATAACATCAAAGTTCAAAAGTTAAAATCTCAAAGTAGTATAAGAATAATTTCATAGAACTTTTACACAAAGATTGTGTATATTTAGGGATATAAATAATATGATTGACTTAGTGGTTGAGTGGTCTAATCTAATGAGAAAGTTTTGAAGTTCTGTCGAAAGGCATGCGATTTTGTGGTGGACAATATTGTGTAAATACATTTTCTCGTAGCTCTTCCGTTTCCATCTAAATTCTCATATTATCATTTTTCTTTCATAATTTACTTTCATTTTCTGTTTGTGTACTTTAGCATACAGAATATAATTGTGGAATGGTAGCTACAAACAGAGGCGCAAATCTGTCTTCAACATTCGGGGCGATGGGTAAGACCACTCCCATAATCTTTTTCCTTCTTTTTCTAAGCGATGTTCAATATATTTATGAAGTTGAAAAAACAATGCTGTGGAGGATTAGGGGAGCAGGTTTGTCCTCAACATTGGGAGACGGGCAGATTTGAGGCTGATTCGGGGGGAGGTTGAGACTCATATTATGGTAGATGAATCTGATTTCTGAGGTGAACCTGTTGTATATTATATATATCAAGCGATGTAAATGAAGTGGCAATCGGACACAAGTCATCACATTTCTCCCCCAAAATAACACATTTCAAATCGGATTATTGGGGGGGAGATAGTCCCTTCCAGTTCCAAGATTGAGGGGGACATGTTCCCCTCAAACACCTCGAGATTTGCGCCAATGGCTACAAATTGAAGGCAAATCATGTTAACTGCGAAATCCTTTGTGAATAATCACATCTTAAAACTAACAAAACTCTAATTTGAAATTGCTTAATAGTATCTATATAGAATTTAGAGATTCGTATTGAAATACTTATAAAGCAGACACTCAATGGAAGCTGAAAAACAAAATGTACAGTGTTTCTCGAATGATTGAAAGGCGCATTAAAGCTGTAATAGCAACAAGAATAGTAAATATTTTATGAGCTGATGAAATATAAACAATATATGAATCAAAAGAAAATTACAGCTATAATCAACCAAACAGTGACATGTTTCACTATGACTACTTACTGTAAAAGAAACAGTCCTAGGGAAAATGATGGACAACATAACACATACATACCTAGAAAGAAGATGATGAAAAATTAGTTACAAAAATAATAATTGTGATAAATACAGTGCATTGTAATCCATTACGTCAAAAGCGAATGAATTACTTACACATAAATTGTAAATTCATGTATTTAATATTTTTTAAATTACAAAATAACATACATTGACTATCATTGGTTTTGTATTTTGTACATGCATAGGAAAAAACCTCCAAAATATAGCTGTAATAATGTTCTCTGATAGCACCGAATATATTTTCGATCAAATCAGTGCCGAGCAAATCCGAACATACCAAGGACACTAATCAAATCTTCCCGGAGATAATGGTTGTGAAAGGTTTCTGTCATAATGGCAAGCTTTCTCTGCACAGAGTTTCTCCGTATGTGGAGATAAAACCAGCGTATGATAAACAGTATATCATCGAGTCACTATGCCGATGAGAGACAGACGCGCAAACAGAAATTTTTGTTGGGAGGAAGACGGTTCAAAATTGTAAAGATTGGAAGAAGTTCGGATCGTGTTAACCCTTAGTGAGTGAGTCCCTGAAATAGGCAAAAACGCAAATATATTATTATTTAAAAATTGTTACAAAGTTTAGGGTTATCCGGTCCTGGTGAATCAGGCCTAGTGGTCTTGCTCCTAAGACATAAAGTGTCACACGTGTACACATTCAACAAGGCAATGTGTCCAGGCGTGCGGCTCCAGCACTATTGTATTCATGACCTGTACGGCACATGAAACCGACATATGAGCTATATCGTATTTAGACACTTCTCTGAAATTTCTGGATGTTGCACTGACTTTTGAGCATTTGAGAGTTTGAAGAAAGTAGTCGCAAGTTACCCACGCACAATGCATAGTTTGTAGAAAGTGTGCCAAGAAGACTATTCAAAATAGACTATTCTCAACAAAATTTTTCTCCAGTGAAAACTTTGGTGTTGGGCTATTTTAAAACAAAATTTCTAGTTTAAGTCCCATGGTTAAGCCCATTAGGCTAATGGAGACGAATTATTAATGAGTACAAATGGTTATGAAAGAAATGGTAAAATGAGAATGGGGGATGAAAATTATTGAATACGATATTGTCTATCACAAGCTCACGCCTGGAACTGAACTAGGACTCATCAACCCGAGGTAAGGAGTCTACCACTAAGTCACTGTGTCTGCTGTCAGGGTTGTGCTACTATAAAGGTAACCAAGAAAGTTCTTTCGCTTTTTCATCAGCCACCTTTGAACAACGATATGTCACCTAAGACGTACCTGGAAGATCAAACATAGTTTCCATCAGCATCGACGACCTTCTGTCAATGTTCTGGGTGGCCAAGGATTACATCGCATTAGAACTTAGTGGGCCATGAAGCGAAGAAAGTATCAAGTGCATTTTACAATTCTACTAGGGATTTGGACAGGCGTTCTTTAAGGTGATTGTCCAAGGAATGGAATAGGTGATAATCGGACGGTGCAATGTCCGGGAAGTATGGGGGTGCAATATTGTTTCCTATCCAAGGCATAGAATGGTGTCCCGGGTCATCCTAGCCACTGGGACTTAACGTTGTCTTGTAACAGTAGGACCCTTTGCGATTCAGACGTGTTGGCTCCAGAGTTTTGAGTTCTTTTGAACAAGGGTCAACTGCTGACAGTACACAGTTACATTGATGCTCTGACCAGCTGGTATCAGTTCCCGATGCATGATGCCGCGAGCAGTCCACCAAATACACAAGAGGATCTTCTGGTGCAGTGCTGGTTTCGGCTGTTTTGGAATCGGTTCATGGGATGCTAACCAATGATGACTGCGCCGTGGATCTTCGTACAAGACCCACTTCTCATCACATGTCAATACCCTATCCAGATATGACTCCTTCTTCAGACGAGACAACAGAGAAACACAGGTGTTTGCTCGCGTTACCTTCTGGTCCGGAGTCAAATCATGCCAACCCGTCGAACCAACTTGTAGTGCTTCCCAAGTTGATGGAGGTGCTGCCGAATGGTTTCTCCACTCACACCGAATTGTAGTCTCAGTTCCTCACATGTCTGGCCACTGTTCACCTCAACTGTTGGCTGAAGATCTTCATTTTGTACATGTGTTTGTCCTCCGGCACGTAGTGCGTCTTCGAGTGCTTCGTCACCGTCCTTAAACTTGTTAAACTACCTTTGCACTGTCCGCGTAGTCACGACACCCTCACCAAAGGCCTGGCATATCTTTCGCCCCGCTGCAGAGGCGTTTGACCCCACTTTGAACTCGTACAGAGTACACGCCCTTATGATGGTCTGTGGAGGTCTCATGTTTACTCTGTCCTTAAGCAAGTTCACGGTGTAACTGAACCGTCACAAAAAGGTAGTATATTGGATATACCCACACCAACAACTGACCTTCGCCTTACCTCCATTCGCATTCAATTCACGGTGTGAGGGCCAATTGAATACAGTCCTCCACATAAAGTGACAGAACTTTCTTGGTTACCGTTATATAACGCTTCAGATTTGATTTCCACGAAAATGTGGGTCAGAATTAACGTTCATGCCAGTGGTAAAAAGAGCCCATGTTTGGGTAAGTTTCTAATTACGCTTTTTATGCCAATTTGTGGATGATGAATCCAACGGAACTGCTGCCAAACATATTCTGTCCAGAGATGGAGTGGGTTAAGTGGGTCAAGATACGTGGGTGGGTAAGTGAGTCAACAGGATGTGATTCACTGCAACCCACCGACTCACCATGACCCACTCTGACCTACCGACCCGCTCTTCTCAGTATATTGTAGACAGTATCTACTGAACACTGGTGAATCTGTCTATGTTCTACTTTCAAGACCTCCATTTTCCATCCTTTTTCATTTGTTTCTATTTACTTACCTGAGATGAGTATATCTAACGTAAGTGGAAAAAGAACTTCAGGCACATTTGGAAATTGAAATTTGTAAATGTAATAACAGCAATATGACTAAATACTTGGCTTTCGAGATACAGTCGGATTTTACACTGTTTTTCCCTTTTACGTTGGCCTATTTTACTTTGATTTGAGACTTTCAAATTTCATCTTATTTTTTACTGAAAAGTATATGTAATTCAACAAGGAAATAATTATATATGATACTTAAATCGAAATTCATCGTAATGTGGCCCATGACAAACATTTTACAATTTTATATCGTAAAGGTCAGATCCATCAGTATTGTAACAGAGCGGCGCTTGATCGATTGAGCACAGAAATTCAAACTGCGATTAGTGATAATTTCAGAGCCTTGTTTTATTACCGGTGTAAACTCTTTAGTCAGCGGACGTGGATCATGTGTCAGAGTTGGTGACAATGGGTTTCAGTGAGTCGGAGTTAGTCAAAGAGGGTCAGAATGGTTCATGGTGGGTGGTGGGTCATGGTTGATGGTGGATCAATGGGTCACGGTTAGTGGTAGGTCAGTGGGTCAGGTTTACATTGACCCACACCATCTCTGGTTCCATCCATGGGGTGACGAGAAAAATGATGAACGCTTAACCAATGGCTAAGCAGTGGCGCTGTAACCGGAAACGGATAAACAAACATCCTTCTCACGAACTTGTAGGAGCTAATTCTCCTACAATTACGAAAAATCAAATATGTAATAAATGAAATCAAATACATGTATTAATAATCAAAGTTGCTAGAAACAATGAGATGCTGAATTTTTATTCATCCTCCCCATCACCTTTTATTCAAAACTAGGTTTCGCCGAACTTGAACGTATGATTAGAGCAGTTGAATATTAGGATTAAATCTATGCTCATATTACAAAATGCATATTGGAAAGAGAAATATCACAAATACTATTTCTTTGTTTAGTCTGCAAGCAGACGACTTTAATATCATACATTTGATATATTTCTTATTATATAGTGCAAAAGAATGAGAAGGGGGAGACATTTTATAATCAAATTTCCATATTTTATGAAAGAAAAGCTAGTTTTCTCTCTTCCAGAGATCATATTAACCAATCTTCTTCTCCGACTATATATCTTTTAAAAGAACACGGTTGCAGCCGTCATCGGCCAAAACTAATTTCAACACCTTAGGGCCTCCTCCTCCCTCTATTTTCTCTTCTACTTCCGTTTCATCACGCTTTAACAGGAAGATAGGGGAAAAAACGTAAATTATTGCTCTTTTCTTTGTTATGACGTTTTCTGTTCCCCATTCCTCTTCTCTCTCGATTCCAAGTAGCGCATGCCGGACAAGATATGATTTCCGTCCCATGATATTGCACGTCTTCCAATAATATCAACGGCAAAATGGCCTGGTTTTCTGGTATCGATTTTCACCACCCGAAACAAGAGTAGAATATATAGGAAACGGCAAAGGAAGGAAGTAAGAAAATAGCGTAAGAAAGAGGAGAAGGAAGGGAAATTATAGGTAAAAGGGAAGAAGGAAGAATGAGAAGTGTGGGAACAGATGGAACGAGATGCTCCTTAAGAGCGAAAGCAATGTGGAAAATAGAAGGAGAAGAAAAACAAAGATGAAGAAGGTGCCTATCGGAAGAAGGAGAGAGGAAAAAAAAGAGTCTTGTTATGATCTGTGGCCCAGATTACCACTTCAGCTATCAATAATACTGAATGAACAGATCTTAAAAGAAAACTATTGCCGCAGGAGAGTGGTTTTTTGGAAACTGTAAAACTTAATGGCCTTAAGATATTGGTACGAAAAGAACATAGAAAAACTTTATTTTTGTCGTATTTCTTTGAAAATCTATTTCTAACGTCTTTTGTGCTCTTTAAAATGTACTAAGGATGATTTTAAATACGGCCGTTTTCCTTATTGGCTAAATGGTTGAATGCTTATTTTTTTTTTTTTTAAATAACCTTTCCAGTTCGATTCTTGACCGCTTGATAGTAGAAATGAAACGAATGATCAATAGGGTACGAAAAAAAAGCAATGATTAATTTACAACGAATTCATTGTAAATGTATGACACCAGTAGAAAAGCTCATCTACGGAAGAGATGGACAATAGAAGTGTAGAATTAAAGACCAGACACAAGAAGTAGGTAGTTCCTGTAAATCTCAATCTCGATTTCATATTGTTTGTTGATTTCTTTACCTTAAGAATTGAAAGATTTCACAAACAAAGTGGAACAAAATGTTGCTATCTACTAGCTAATTCAAGTTCTTGTGATCAATTGAGTTGAGTTTGTTTTGAGTTTATCGTCCCTTTCAACAGCGAGAGTGTAGAGGACGTGGATATCTGATTAACGTGTAATCCGAACCACGTGAGTCTCCCACACTAAAGGCGCGTATACTAACCGCTTAGCCACGAAGGAGCTCTAGTTGTGATCAATTGAATTGGTGAGTTGAAAAATGAGAACATTTCAAGGAAGTTGAAAAATTGTTTGGGGAATAGAAATGAAATTTTTGAATTTTACGTCCTACGGTTATGCAAAGGACGATGAGATACGGAATTTTACCTAAAAGAGACGGTTATGAGAAATGCACGAAATGGTGGAATGAAGTAAGTGGAAGAAAATGGGAAAACCAAAAGGAAACCCACGCACATGGTGTTTGTCCACCACAAAGTGCACTTGCCGCGAGCCGGGATCGAACCCAGGACACCATGCACCAGAGGTGAACGCTCTACCACTGAGCCACCGCGGTCCCATGTTTGGAGAATTGAGTTACTCGTACTTTGCACGGTGACTACTTAATACGGGACAAATAAAATATGTCAGCTTCAAAATCTCAGCTCAACTCTCTGTCTAAGAAGTCAAAAACTTATTGATCGTTCCTCGTATGACTAGCTGATAATATCTACACAGGTTAAATGTATTAGGATTATGAGTTATGATTTCTGGGCTTTCGAGATCTATGGCCACGTTAGCCTGTCACGTATGAGGGACGACGTCCCCCGGCGATCACACTATCCGAAAAAAGGGAAGGAAGCGGCCTTGGACGTGTATGTTAGGTACCATCTCATATTTGCCTGGTATGAACGAGAAAAACCAGGAAAATCACATTCAGGATGGCTAGCCTGAAAAGCCTTTACACTTTGTCGACCGAATGTCACGTTAAATGCAATTTAACGGAGTACACTGAGGAGTGATGTTAATGAAGACTATATGATATGCGTAGCAGCGAGTATTATTAATATTCTTATTCAGTTCCGAAATTACTTAATGTGTCTTTTCTTTCTTCAGTTTCAACATTACACCTATAAAATAACAATTACATATTGAATATTGTATATTCAACACAATGCATGACTTGTGTCGTAAGTTATATGTGGAAGACCTACCAACAAACAACTTACATGAAAATATTAATAATAGATATGATTTCCGGCAAAAGCCATGCAGGACTTTTTTTTTTCGGAAATCGTTTCGGCATAGCCTTAATAGCTTTTCCAATCTTTGTTTGCATCTACAATATCAATTTATCTTTTCTAGCTGGAGTATGGCGGAAGATTCTTTCTAAAATCGCTATTATTGTTCTTGAATATGCCTAAACGCAATGAATATAATATATTCACTCATTCCAAGTGTTGTCTTACATATTCTAAGGATTGGCTGCTCATTAGTACTTCAATATAAATGTAAATTAATGATTGATCAGCCGCTAAAAGTTAGCATAATATCTATACAACTTTCCTCACGTATCACAATGGAAGTTGTACTCAATGAGAATGCTTAACGCTTATTTATAGTATTTTAATTATTGAAGATGATCTACGGAATGAAATATTTCAGTTTTATTTCCCACGATTATGCCCTTCTTTTGGCTAAGAAAGATGATGATTTATGCAAGTGAATGATGGAATAATTGATGGAATGAAAATGTGGGAGGAAACGGGAGGAGCCCCAAGAAAACTCACGGTTACAATGTTGTCCACCACAAACTTACTTGGCCACGGATCTAATCAGGGGACCCCACGAAACCAGAAGTAAGCGCTCTACCACTGAACCACCGTGCCCCCTAAGAAGATCTACGACTTCAAAAATTGACGAACAAGTATGAAAAATTACTAAAAGTTTTGGAAATAGAAGTACTGGAGCAATGAAAAAATTAGCATAATGGAAGGAAAAAATAATGGGATGTTTTTAAATAAGTTGGAAGAAACAAACTAACATGTTAAGGCACTTTTTGAAACAGAATAGAATTCTGGAAGAATAAAAACATAAAAGATCGTTATGAAACGTCGCTATTACTTTCCTAGTAGTATTGCTCATGATACACTTTGGTCTGTCTCGTCTCGAAAAGTATATGAGTTTCTAATGGAAGAGCTTTCTTTGTCTCGTCTCGCATCTCGTTACGACGAAAATTTTGTTTAGTCTCATAGACAACACATTTCCTACACAATTAATTGATATGATATTTTGTTCAGGATTTTAGATGATTAATTACGACAAGAAAACATAGGTTTTCTCGGCTGTACTCTTAAGATAAAGCACCAAATGATTCAATGGGTCAAACTAACTAGCTAGCGGACTGATGGCCCTATATGTTTCCCAAGGCCAAGGCAATATTAAATAAAACAAAAAAATTGTAACTTTTTTTTAAAAAAAAACTTTTTGTTCAGGAATCCACATCGGACTTTCCCTTTCTTCTAAATGCTTACGTCCCACTACCACCTTATTTTTATTTCTTGTTCACTACTGTTCTACACTAGTAAACTATTTATTATAGCTTTGGAAAATTTAAGATTTCTAACAAAAACTCCAACTGACCAAAGCAGTATATGTATTTTAAGAGTATATATATATATATATATATATATATATATACAGGGTCTTCCAAAAGTCCTGCAAAAAAGTAAAAAAGCTGTAACTTTGTAACCATTTATTGTATTTGTACAAAACTTTTAGTAGACTTGTAAGAAAGTCTGAAATTTTGTTTGCAAGCACTTTTTCAACGCCAAACCTCCAGCTGAGCACCATTTACGTCCAAACATTGCTGAAGTATTTTCGGGAATCCAAGAATGGTTTTTCAACGTTCATTGAAACGGCACACCACACATTTAACTTTGGAGAATCACGAACATGTGTCTCAAAATTTGTGGATTCTCAATTCCCCAGATTCTACAATTGTGTCGGTTTACCTTACCAGACACATGAAACGTGGATTCATCTGAGAACAGTAACTTTGAAAGAAGCCCTGAATCACTTTCAATCGTGCAAGCATTATTTCACAAAACTCACTTCTTATGTCACCTTCTTCTTCCGTCAATTCCTGTACAAGTTTCAACTTGTAAGGCTTTGCCTTTATTTTCTTACGAAAACTATTGTGTAGCGTTGTCATTGGCACTCCCGCTCCAAGAACCCGCATTTAAACGATTTCTTTGGACTTCGCAACACGCTTTCCTGCACGGACTGTATCACATCAACACTGGTTGTTGGCCTTCCGCTACGAGGCAAGTCCAAGACACTTTCGGTAGCTAGGAACTTATCGTACCATCTCTTGACACTTGAACCTGCAGGTGGTTGTTTCTGATATTTTTGTCAGAATTTTCTTCTCACCAAAACACTAGATTCTAACTCACAAAACCACGCCACACACTCCGCTTTCTCTTGAGTAGACGCCATCTTTGTCACTGATTTGCGGTTATGACGTCAACGTTTACATCCGCTCATTGTTGCCAACAAAAATTTTAACATTTCCACTAAACATTACAAACAAAATACAAAATTGTAAGTAGTACTATCAAAGTTACAGCTTTTTACTTTTTTGCAGGACTTTTGGAAGACTATATATATATATATATATATATATATATATATATATGTGTGTGTGTGTGTGTGTGTTACAGGTTCGGCTACGTAACATACATAATGCGTCTGAGGAAGGCTATGTTACATAGGCGAACCTCTAACACATAATATATACTTAGGGATGCGCTCGAGTCGAGACATGTCTCGAATCTCGACTCGACTCGACTCGAATTCGAGTCGAGATTCGAGTCGAGACACACTTTGTAAAATTCGAGACGAGTCGAGACAAACGTATTTCTCGACTCGAATTTTCGAGTCGAGACACGAGTCGAGTCGAGACGGCTCTTAAAAATCTCGACTCGACTCGAATGTCTCGAAAATCTTTCTATAATTTTTAATATTATTTTGAAGAAAGTATTCACTCAGAAACAGCCTTGAAACCAATTCCAGCTTTTATTCCTTTAGAAAGGTACAGAACGCATAAAATTAATAGTTAATCTTTAAAGATCAAGATTTAATTTTCAGCTCAATTCAGTTAATTAGAGCTAATAGTTAATGTCGTTGTATTTGGTTGTACTGTAAATATAATGATAATAATAATAATAATTGATTATCTAGTTTGTATAAAACTATTATCCGTAGTCTAAGTCTAGTTTGTATAAAACTATTGCGATAGAGTGAACTTCATAAATTCTCTGAATGAGCAGTTGGTAGTCTATAGTAATTTAGCATAGTTATAATTATTGTGTTTTCGTTCCCATGAACGCAATAGGGTTACGTAACTTCTGGATTATTCGCCTGCCCAACTATTCTGAGGCTTTAATATGTTGCAGCATATCACGAGCTACGGATAATATATAATGTAACATTTGTTGTACATCACATATTATGATACGAGACTATTTTACATAGTATATCTTATCTAATATAAATAAAATAAAGAGTTTGTTTGTGTGTTTGTCTGTCTGTCTGTGCGACCTGGGGACCAGACGAGTGGACCTAGAGTTCCCAAAATTTGGTCACGGGTACCTTAGTCCAGGCCCCAGATCAAGACGAAGCGTTTTTTTTTATTTTCGAACCAGGGGGGTCTCGGGGGGACGTTTACTGGGACCGACCTGGGGACCAGACAAGTTCACCGAGAGTTACCAAATTTTGGTCACGGATACCTTGGTCCAGGTCCCAGTCTAAGGCGAAGCGTTTTTGTCAAAATTGGAACCAGGGGGTCTCAGGGGGGCGTTTAGCGAGACATGTAGTAAAAGTAATCCAAATTGATCGGCATTAGTGTCAAATCCATAGTTTTCACGGTCGCTGAGATCAATGGTGACACTTCCATCAGCGATGACTTGCAAATTCAGCTACTACTGTATGCGGGCCGGGTGTCAGCGGGTGAGGAATACCGAGACATGTATAAATAGCCCATATTGATTGATACTAGTGTCAAATCCTTAGTTTTCGCGGTCACTGAAATGAATGGTGATACTTCCACAGGTGTTGACTTCCAAATACAGCCCCCATGCGAAGAATGGGTATATTAAGCTAGTATTACAATAAATGGACTGCTTGGATGCCAAGAACTAGTACAGATAAGTACCATCCACTTCTATGAATAGGTATTTTTTTAAAGGGTTTTTGTAAACACTAAGTTATAAAACAATGAACTACATACAGTAGTTATGGTTTTGGTTCCCAACATAAAAGAAATATGGATTGTTCATGAGATATTGAACTTCAACTTTCACTCCTGGAAAATTTCAATTTTCAAGTTAGGCCACTTGGCATCAAAGCAGTTCACTGTAAGATAAATACATTCCGCACATTAGTAACATAGTTGTTCAGGGGCCTTCGATTTCCATCCTCTCAAATGAAAGCTGAATGATTGCTTGATACATGCTGACTATATAGGAGAAATAGTGTATTAAGTTTTCGAGCTTTGGTGCGTATCCGTATTTACACTCTTATATAACTTTAAGTTCACACTCAAATCGAGCTAATTGTTTAATGCATTTCGAAAGCTTTTGTTTTTATGCAGCTCATTAAGGAAAATCTATTTCATAATCGTAACATTTATGTACTAAGAAACTATGAACGTAAAGTGGACTCGACCTAGCCCCGTGGCCGCTGTGACTCAGTGGCACAGCTCTCACCCTTGGTGTGTGAGGACTCTGATTCTGTGTGTGTGTGTGAACTCCGCGGCTAGTGTATGCGTACAGAGTCGGAAGCGGTATGTATTGTTTATACTACTTACAACGTTACCCCCCACATAAAATATAAATTCGCCCATTCTCCCTTCCCTTTTTCGAATACAATGAACCGACTCTTTTGCTGAAGAACGATGCTAAAAGAAAATTGAAACATCTGTGTCTAAACTTTCTTTGAAGCGCAGTCTTTTGTATTTGTAAGGTTTTGCGAGTGTTTTCGAGATAGCCAAATTTTTACCATGGACTCCTGGTGCGAACTGACCGTGAGTAAACACCCGATCTCGCTGTGCTCAATTTCTCTCTCACACGTGAAATGGGTTTGTTGTTTCCAAAACAAATAGGAAGTTACCTTGTGCTTTTGCATTTCTGCACGCACGCATTGTTGTTTTAATGATCAGAAGAAATATCAAAACCATCCGATATATATGATACAAAACAGCTAACAGAGGGAGGCAAAGATAAAAGTAGGCCTATACCAAGTTTTCCGCGTGGTACCATTATGGAGAATAAATATTTGATAAAGTCACGTAGATGCGCTTAAACCTATTCCATCTGTCCTTATAATTTTTCTGGTCTCATCAATTTCTCAGGAGAATACGTACAACATATGTCCAAATTCCATATATACTCTTTCTAAACTAATGAGTAAACTCATTAAGAACACCAACTGATATCAATAAACAGGAAAGAAAACAATACTTTATACTTCTATCATTTATTACACATCTCTATGAAGCACAACTTGTTTCTTTTTGAAATAGCTCCTTCGTGTCACAGCTGTGGTTAGTTTTGCTTTGTGTTAGGATGAAAGAGAGAAATGCAACATTTGCTTCGAGGTGAAGTTATATATATTATTAAGATGAGCGGTGATAAGCGAGGTTTAACAAAGAGTGCCTTTCGGATGCACAATTTAACGAGTAGTTGCAGTCCGTGTTGAGAATCGAACCAAAGCTATGTAAGACATGTTAATATTGAGCTCTTTTGTGGTAAAAGTGAACTTCAGAAACACACAAAAGACTTGAAACATCAAGCTAATGTAAAGCAATTGAAAAATAGCCTACCTATCGCTGCATCTTTTCTGTGGCTAGAAACATGCAGTGTGTAGCAACAAGAATCGTGTTAAGGACTTTTTTTTTCGAACATAACATTCCCTTCCACACCATAAAAGACAATATAATTTGTTAAAAGAAAGTGCACATAATATTTTTAAATTTTGTTTGTGATCCTATCATGCACAATTATAAATAATGCCTTTCATACTACGAGAATGAGTTCAACTATACGTCATGGCCCCTCTAAAGCGGGGCCGCGGTGGCTCAGTGGTAGATCGTTCACCTCTGGTGCTTGGGGACCCTGGTTCGATCCCAGCTCGTACCAAGTGAACTTTGTGGTGGACAAACACCGTGTGCGTGGGTTTCCTCGGGGTTCTTCCGTTCCTCCCACTTTCTTCATTCCACGATTTCACTAATTTCTCATCATCACCCCTCTCCTTTAGCCTAACCGGCATAGCCGTGGGACGTAAAACTCAAAGATTTCACTTCATTTTTTTCCCTCGAAAGCGATATCTTTCAAAATTATTTATTGTTAGATATTGTAAATTTACGATATCTATTTTAGTGGACGGGAAATTTTGCATCTAATCGGATAATTTCATGGCTTCTAACAGGAATTCGCAGTTACGAAATTTGCATCACTGTCTTTTGAAAGGATGCCTAGAAAAAATACTACTAGAAAATAACTGAAAACACAAAATGGATTTGGTAGCCAAATTCACGTCATCTTGGTGCATCATCATTTTTCTTTAAATATTTGTATTTAGTATTAGATTAGAGTTTAGTGTCCCTTTCAGCATCAAGGCTATATGAGACGTCAACTTACAAATTAACGTGGGTTCAGAACCACAGGAGTTCCCATCGGAAATCGAACCTAGGTCTCCCGCACCAAAGACGCGTACGCTAATCATATGGACAAGGGTGTTCGATATTTAGTAATGTGTACATAAAGTTGTGAAATTGCGCTTGTATAATGGAATGCAATTCCTTCTACTGACATAAACCTTCAGAATACTTAGCTGGACAAAGTATCTTTAAAAAGAAAATGTCACTCTTTATGTTTCAGTTCCTGGTTCGACTGAAGGATGGAACAAATTGCAAGAGCGTTTTAGGATCCTACTTTGTGTAGTTGATTCATCATAAACTTGGTATTTGATGCGGATATGAACTATTACACTTATTTGGTGTTTATTTCTAAATAATAAGTCCTAATACAATTTCATAAAGTTGTAATTCTTCTTTAGTTTGTATCACTTTACACAATGACAAATCCAAAAGGTGTGTTGTATCGGTGCAGTACCAGTTTTTCACGTTTTTCAAAATGTTCCAAAACCCAAAGAATAATCTTTAATTTCTGATATTTTAGTCGTCACAAATTACAATTTTATAATGTCAATGTTTATAATTACTGGGCAGTTAGGCGTTTAAACTAATGACATCATAATAAAGTCAAAACCCTAATTTTGAGTTGAATTGATTCTGATTTTAACGTCCCGTTCAGCAGCGAGGCTATGTGAGACGTGGACCTACTGATTAACGTGGAATCCGAACCTCATGAACTCCCACCGGGAATCAAGCCCAGGTTTCCCACGCCAAAGGCAAGTATGCTAACCGTTAGCCACGAAGGAGCTCCACCATAATTTTAGTGGGCAATAAGAAATATCTCGCCAGTGCTTTTACAATAAATAAAATTTTATAAGTATTAAAGAATAGTGGTAAGAGATTTTATAATAGCTCTTTTATTTATGAGATATGAGTATTTTGAAAGAAACAACAACTAAAGAATAGGTTGGCGGAACCACAAAAGACTCGTAAAATAAATTTTCTTATAAATACATACGCACCTTACTCACCTTTCATAATTGCTATGCTTACGTTCTCCATAAAAACAGAAATTCTCTTTTAGTGATACTTTACACAAGATCATGAAGTGGGTTCAAATTTAATTAAAGGCAAAATACAATACAATAATCCATAAATATTGCCTCAAGTGAGTTTAAAGATTTCTAAACACTAGTGCGAAACCGGGCTCTGCCGTTGCGATCTATTTACAGGTCTTGAGACGAAAGTAAGAAGGGTCTTACGCACACAGTAAGTAAAAACAATTAATATGCCGGTAACTTTCCCCCAAATGGGTGTATCTTAAAACTAATCTCACCATTATTTTTCTAATTAAATTCTAGCCCGAAATTATGTATCATATTACCCTATTCCCATTTTGAAAACTTGACCTTAATTCAAAATGGCGGATTTCAAGATGGCTGCCATCAAGGTCATATCTACCATACGACTTCCCCCCAGGACTTATATGTATCCACATGGTTTTTTTTTTTCACTTTTCTTCATTAACGCTCCGTTTACAAAGGGTAGTAAGGGACTTCTGTAGTAATCTCTAATAACCACATCACAACTCTTAAAAGTTATTTAAAAAAATAGAAAACATGCACCATGGCAAAAATTTGTCATCACAAGTAATGATGCATACATGCCTTCTATCAGCAAAAAAAGTTTCATTGAAATTGGAGCCGGACATTTGAGTGATGTCCCTTGTGGGATGTGATTGAACGTGACGTCAGAACACATCGCCCCCCTTTCCGGAATTTACGGGAATTAGGTGACTGAGTGAGCACATGTGGTGCCAGCTCTCTCCAGCGACCTATCAAGGATCATTGCGTGTATGCCAAGACGTGTCGCCGTTTTTATCCATGCCAAAAGTCGACATACTGACAATTAGGTAGGTAGTCATGATGGTCTGGCTGATGTGTGCGTATATTTTAACTCGTACATTTTGTCTCGACTCGAATTTCGAGACGTCTCGACTCGAATTCGAGTCGAGTCGAGACAGAGACTGTCGAGTCGAGACACGAGTCGAGACAGAAACATATTTTCGAGTCGAGACACGAGTCGAGACAACATTTTCTCGAGACGAGTCGAGACAGGCTTAAATCTCGACTCGACTCGACTCGAATGCATCCCTATATATACTCTCAAAATACATATACTGCTTTGGTCAGTTGGAGTTTTATTAGCAATGTTCTGCACTAATGTAAAAATTATGTATAGTTAGGATTAAAAGATCTTGATATCAAAAGAAATAAATGTTCAATTTCATCCCCCAACAGCTTCTTTAGTATTGGGCAAAATCCACTTTATCCCAATAATTTATAGCGATATATACTGAAGTGATTTTCTTTAACAAGATTAGACCTACAAGAAAGAAAAAGAAACGCCTTTAAAGCTACCAGAACTGTTTGATGGATTTCTCTCTATTACATGCAAAAGCAAATTAGAAATCTGCTACTCCCAGAATTCTGCATTAGAGAAGTTCGAAAGGTCTACACCAAAGGATCGTTGTAATTGAAGCAAATTTCATACACAGAAAGATACGGTACCAGCTGTCACCAATACAAGAAACTGGGAGAAGACAGAATCAAGCATATAATTTCCTCATCTGTTCATGTGTGTGTGTATATATGTGTGTGTGTGAATTAGTAGAACATGAGGGTGTAATTTCCCTAGGTTTACGGGGTCCAAGCTGCGGGTCTCAGCAATCAAAAGGAGAATCCATCTGGCTTGAAAAGAGTGAAACAAGCCGAAGCGGGCCGATCGATACTGATTGAGTTAAACTCGAACCAGTTTCTGGGTAAAAGAGCATGTATCGTTGGATTTCGACTTCTCTTAGACTTTGCCACTTTTTCCCCCCTTCTCTGTATATCCTTGATCTCTTTTTCTATCTCTCTCTCTCTCTTTCATTCTGCTCTCAGTTACTGATCCACGTCAACGGCCATGTATCCCACGGGAAAAAAGATTCAACGCACTGACCGGTTCTTCTTCCCTTTGATAGTCATGCTGTACAACACAGATTTAACCGATTTCTGTCCAAAGCTTTACAACTTACTCGTCAATTTTTATTATAGTTTACCAGAAACTTACAAAATTCACACATAGAACAGAAAAAAATCACTTCTTGCTCTCCAAGCTTTTCTAGATGCATAGTTAAATGTAAAACGAAAAACAGCATAATTCTCAAATTAACAAACTACTTGTTAATGTATACAGTCACGCACATGAAAAAAACAACTCTTTTTTCTTGAAAAGCATTTACATTTTAAAACAAAAACGTACAATAAAATAGTTTACGGCAAGCTTCAGCCTATGGTAATATGTTAAAGGAGTACATGTTTAATGTGGAGTTCTATAGACACCGAATTTCACAATAAAACAGTCTTCCTTTTAAAAAAAATCGATGTATTTTTAACGTACGAGTAGTTTATTTATTTATTTTATCACGATAACGATTTTCATGCTCATTGATGTAATCATAACGCCAGCCACGTTCAAAGCCTGTCCCCAGCACACTAGTGCACCAAAGGATAGTTAGAACATTGAATCTAAAATGTACGCTTTATAGAAGAGATATACTTTCATACTTATGTCTTTCAAACTGGCAAAAGTAACTATTGTTCGTTATTTGATAGTTAGACAATATCAGTTCCGTTCAGTTGAGTTGAGCTGATTTTGAGTTTAACGTCCCTTTCAATAGCGAGGCCATATGAAACGGGACCTACTGATTAACGTGGAATCCAAACTTCATGATCTCCCGTCGGGAATCAAACCCGGGTAATTGCAGTTCCGTAGGTAATGCGTCATTATGATCAAAAATATAAAACAAATTAACATCAGCTATGCAATAAGCAGTTAAAATTTTATAGGTGTATGTAGTAGAATTTTACATTACACAGTTAGTGTACCAAACACTGAAAAAGATTGAAAACCTCTGCTTTAGACGTTGAAATCATCGCCTCCCTAAACGCCTGAGAAATATACAAACCCACTACACACAAGTTCGTTGTTGAGTTGTATAACTCCCAGGATATGATGCACAATTACATAGACCTCCAATTATACTTTGCATTAAGTGTTTAAAGTCTTATAGAACGGGTTTGTTCATCCACTCGTGCTCCGACTATCGACAGGTATCAGATCAACCACAGTAAGAGATATCCAGATGCAGTTTCTTTCAATCGATTGAGCGTTTCAAGAAGAGGTCAGAGTTTCAAGAATAGTTTCAAGAATTTCAAATTGGTCGTTTTCGGTTTCAACATTTATCGCCACAGAATGAAAACGTTAACAAACAGCGAAAAGCTTTTTTTTTTTTCAAACATTTCAACGTCTCAAGGAAGTGTGGAAGAGTTTCAAATGTAATATTACTTCCGATTTCAATATGGGCTTTAACGTTTATCGCCATAGAATGGAAACGGTAACAGATAGTGAGAAGTGGTATTTTGCAAGCCATTCAGCGTCTCAAGGCAACGTATCGTGACTATCCACAACACTACAAAAACAGGAAGTGGTTGAAATTTAATGTTACTTCCGTCTCCAATATGGGTTTCAATGTTTATCGCCATAGAACGAAAACGGTAACAGAAAGGGAGAAGCGGTTTTTTACCAACGATTCAGTGTATCAAGATAACATATTATGGCTTTCCATACTCTATCAAAACCGGAAGTGATTCAAATTTACTACCGTCAAATGGGGTGAATAGAAACATGGGGGTGAATAGAAACAAAACTCCCAGATTAGTTTTGGATTTATCTGGACGATAAATTAATCAAGAAAACTGAAATTTCTTAACATAGTCTTATACGGCTAAAGTGTCCAGGGCAGAGACAAAATGTTTTCCTGAGTTGGGAACACTGAGGTAGACGGCAGTAGCATTAATGTGTTATTGAAATCTTACACGGTATTTTAGCGCTCCTTAAACTTTCTTGGTAAGTATGACATTTTCATATTTGTTGCATTTGAACATATGCCTATTTTGTAGTTTGTTGTTTCATTTACTGACGTTCATAGTAAAAGTTTTCCTTTTGTAAATTATTTTTAATCAAAATTTAACTTTACTGGGTTATTGTTATGATTTTTAATTAGTGGGGTGAATAGAAACACTTCTTGGGAAATTCTTGAAATTCCTCAAGGAGTGGAAAATTCTTGAGGAGCAGAAAAAAGGACCTGATAGGAATGTATCAACCATCTCTAAGAACAAATTTCCAAGTCTTCTGAAAAAAAAAAAAAAAAAAAAAAAGTGTGAAACTGAAGGAGGAAAATATCAGGGCTGGATTTGAAAAGTGTGGAATTTTTCCCCTTTGTCGAGACCAAATACTGAGGATGTTGCCAAGAAAAGACAATGAACGAGAAGAAACAGAACAGCAAAAGTCATCTCAGACTCTAAACCGTTCCCTTATGGTTCTTCTCAGGAGCATGAGAGAAGATGAAAAAATTAAATAAGGGAAGAAGAGAGTACGAATAGATGTTTCTGGTAAGAGTTTTGGTTTGTTTTTTGAAAATGATACATTTTCATCAAATCACAACGAAACTCAACTTACCTTTGTATTGTCGGAAGAGGAGAAAGACAACACTCCAGAAGACAACATTCCAGACGATCACGAACTAGATGATGGTTTTCTAAAGCTGGTGATTTTGCTGTGGTAAAATGAGAAGCTAAAACTCGATGAGACTATTCAGCACCCAAGTGCGAAAATGGGAACATGATGCATATGTGGGAGTATTTTATAAGAGAGCACATAAACAATGAAATTTTCAGAACGAAACTGTTGGGTTTTATTAGGAGTTCGTCAGCACGCTTTAAGGATATGATAACTTTCGGGCCCCTTCGTGGCTAAGCGGTTAGCGTACGCGCCTTTGGCGTGGGAGACCCGGGTTCGATTCCCGGCGGGAGCTCATGTAGTTCTGATTCTACGTTAAACAGTAGGTCCACGTCTCATATAGCCTCGCTGCTGAACGGGACATAAACCTCAAAATCAACTCAACTCATGATAAGTTTCCCTGATGATTTCAGTGGTTTAAATCTTATTCAAATATCATCAAAACTATAGGGTCGTTTATACCTATATTGTGCATTGTATTGTTTTATAAGTTTGTAACTTATGTAATACTGGTCTTATTGAACTAATATCTTGCAGGTATCAAATAAATAGTTCGTTTCAACAAATGCGCTGTTTCTTTTTTACCTTTCCAATAGTATAAAAGAAACAACAATGAAAATAAAGTAAGTGTTTCTATTCACCCCATGGGTAGGGGTGAATAGAAACATTAAGAAAAATCAAGGTGAAGAAAAGTGGAGTTGATAAATTAATATGACGTTTACTGAAATTCATTAGCATATTAAGACCTTTCGTTTGGAATAATCTGATACGCGAAATCTTTAACATTACCAGACTTATATTCTCATATAGCCAAAAATGTGTTTCTATTCACCCCATTTGACGGTACTATTCTAGTTTCAATACTGATTTCCGTAAAGCAAAAACGGTAAATGCTATCAAGATGAGGTTTATCGCAACCGATTCAGCGTCCCAAGAATACGTTTCTTCGGCTCCGCTAACCTTCCATTCAAACCAAAAGTGGTTAAAATTAGCTATCTGCGGTTTCAACGTTTATTGCCGTAGAACAAAAACGGTAACAGATAGCAAGAAGCTGTTTTTTTTTCTTTTTTGCAAATGATTCAACGTTTAAAAACAACATAATATAACTATCTATAACATTGTACCAAATTCGGAAGTGGTTTAAATTTATTATTACTTCTCGTTTAAATACTTATCTCCGTGTGGCAGTGGTATCTTTGGAAGAGAAGTTAGTGAGGGATATTTGGAATCAGTGTTGCCATCCAATTTCTTTCATTAATCTTAACTTTCTTAAATTTCCCTCAATGCTTGTCTTCCAAAGGCAACACTGCCACATGCTGCATACAGTTAGAAAGGTCATTCCATTACCTTTCAAATACGCTATGTCTTACCTCTGTAAAATATTTACAGGGTGAAAAATAGGCAACGAAGTCAAAAATGGTTCACAACCTGTAGCTCTCAAACCGTTGAGATTAGGGCCTATGTTAATATGAACTTTTTTGCTTAGAATCACTCATACTACAATTTCCCATAATATTGCCCCTTTCTCCTGGGACACCCTGGATGTATATATATATATATATATATATATATATATATATATATATATATATATATATATATATATATATATATATATATATATATATATATATATATATATGTGTGTGTGTGTGTGTGTGTGTGTGTGTGTGCCTTCAGTTCAGCAAACTGACTTATACCAAAGGGCAAAATTTTCACGTGTAGTTGTTAGTCCTCCACGCTGGCCTAATTGACTAGCGCTCGCGCATTTAATACACGAGATCCCGGGGCTGATTCCCGGTAGGAGAATACTGGATCACATTACATTGACTCGAATTCCCCCTTAAACTGTAGGTCCATGTCTCACATAACATTGATCCTGAAAAAGAATGCTGTACTTCAACGACTTACCGCAGTGGCTCAGTGGTAAAGTGTTCAATTCTAGTGCATGGGGTGCTTGGCTCGATCACCACTCGCACCAAGTGGGCTTTGTGGTGGACAAACACTGTAAGCGTGGGTTTTGTCGCGGTTACCTTCCAGTTTCTTTATTCCACGATTTGCATTCATTTCTCATCATCACCGTTTCCTTTTGTCTAATCGGCATAACAGTTGAACGTGAAACTTAAGAGATTTCATTTTTTCAACAAGTCACGCAAACTTTTTTTTAGAAAAATAAAGAAAAAAGAATATTTACATGTTAATAGGTTCAACGATCGTTGCCAATAATAATTATTAGCTTTATTTATCCTGGTGGAAAATATTATTTATTAATTTATTTATGATATATGTAAACAAGATATTTTGCTAACACTGACACACACATCCTACTTAATAGTGACATATTTGAAAAATCTCAGTTGGATTTTCTGATAAATTATCAAAAAGTAATGTTAATTACGAAAATTGAGTTTTTATCCCAACCACTATGGGTTTGTGAGATGGAAATGGAGTACAAACACATCATAAGTAACTGTATCGAGTTTTATTATTATTATTATTATTATTATTATTATTATTTCTATTTCTGAAAGCATTTGAGAAGAAGATCCTGAGACGAATATTCGGATCTAAAAAGAACGGCAATGGCGGAAACTTTAGAACGAAAAACTACATAATTTGTACCGTTTACCAAACACTGTTAAGGTAATCAAATCTAGAAGGTTGGCAGGTCATGTAGTCAGAATGGAGAGAAAAGTAGAAATGCTTTCAAAGTTTTAACCGGAAAAAGACATTAGGGAGACCTAAGAGCAGATGGGAGGACAATTTTAAGAGAGATCTCGCAGAAATAGGAATACAAAGTAGAAACTGGATCCAGTTGGATAAGGATAAAAGTCATTGGAGAGCTTTTGTGAACGTGGCACTGAACCTCCGGGTTCCATTGACCATTGAGTTAGTTATTATTATTATATCAATTATAACATTCCAATAGATACGTTTGAATAATAAATAAATAAATAAACGTTACCAATGTTTTCTGATTAAATAGCTGAAAGAAATTTAAATTTTTAACTCACGCCATACAGTTTCGCTTCGACGTGTGGCATAAAAAAGTGGCTTGTATAGGATAAATTCCGTTTGTAGTCAATGGCTATCCCCCTTCTTCCTCCTCCTGTGCTTCATTCTCATCCTGCTACACCGTTACCACGGTAACACGTTGTAGGTTCATTGAGTTCTCATCTTTCCCCTTTCCTCCCCGTACTTCTACCAATGATGTTACTACTTCAACTAAAAACACGCACACGCTCACAGCTGTACATGCATTCATATGTGTGTGTGTATATATAAAGCACACATACTCATATATGTGTAAAACCACGTGGACAGAAAAGCAGAAAAATTGCTCCCCAGACTCAGACTGACTAATCAAAGCAACAATTCAATTATTGTCAGCACAATTTCCCAAAGCTCTACTTCCAAATGAAAAGATGAGTTTCAAATGAATGCAATCATTTAAAACCAATAATGGAATTTATTCAGCAGTTAATAATGGAAATGAACGTATTTCTTTGTCATGTATATATTAGTTGAAAACATGTAATGATCACATAAACGAGCCAGCCACGTGCTTTTTAGGCAAAAGTGATTTTGAATTCAAGTTCATTGTCCGAGATTGTATTCAGAAATTGGAAAATAGGATGAATAACAGGTTTTAGCCTTGAAGATGCTCAACAAACTTCAAATATATATATATATATACATATAATTCTTTATTTCTTGTATTATCATAAAATTCTATGAAACTATTTTACAAAGAAATTTGGAAAGGAATTTTGGAAGAAAATTTGTCAAGGTCCTTATATTTAAAAAGTACTATAATAGCATTTGCTTGTTGAAACTGAGCTTTTTTTTTCTTGAAAACATGAGATGGGAAGGGAAAAACAATTGCAATGTAACAATGTCGAACTTCCCGATTGCAATTCAGTTATGGTTTACCTATACTCACTCAACTTTATATTTTTCAATATTGAACAAAAAAAAAAAAAAAAAAAAAAAAAAAAAAAAACAATAATAATACGATATATTTTTTAAAAAAAACTTCTGCAATATATTTTGATTAATCAGGTGTTAGAAATATTAGCAGTAGGAGAAGAAAATAATTTTAGATATTGATAAGAGAAGAAAGAGGAACTGGTTGGGATATTGGCTGTGGAGGACGTGCTGGAGGGTATGGTGGAAGCAAAGAGAGGGAAGAAGCGAAGGAGACTGTAGTTGAAGGAAGGTCTGAGGAGCACCGTCCTATCGAGGTTTCTCAGTTGCAGCAAGCAACCTTCCAATAATGGCAGAATAGCTTTGGTGATGATTATGATGATATGTTTATCATATCGACCAAAAAAAAAAAAAAAAAAAAGAGAGAGAGAGAGAGAAAAAATTAAAATAATTATTATAATCGAAACTTAATATTTTAGAATAATTTGAGTGAAAACTAAAAACGACTCAACTGTCTATGTCTTTTTTTATAAACTCAATTTATATAAATACTTTTGACCTATATTAGAAATACAAAATAACGGCATCAAACTACAAGTTATTTAAAATAACTGTACAAAATCAGTCTCACTTGTGAATATGGATTAATAGCATCAAATTTAAAAATAATAATAATAATAATATATTTCGTTAATCAGTCACTTTTTATTATTACTAAAGCACTTTCTGATATCAGTCATTTTCGATTATTTTTATAATTCTCTCCCCTCCTTCTCCCGAAGTTGCGGGGCTGAATTTGGGTTTAAACGACATCAGAAGCGCCACTGTTCATCTTAGAGACACAGAAAACTATGGATTCGGCATTAATATCGGTCATTTTCAATAAATTTATGTATCTCCTCCTTCCCCATGTTGCAAGGCACGGCATCGGAAGTATCACTGTTCATCTCAATGGCCTCGAAAACCATGAATTTGACATTGATAATAATAGTCATTTTCGATAATTTCTATATATCTCCTTCTTCCCCTTTCCCAAGTTGCGGTGATGAATTTGCATTTAAACGGGATCGGAAGTATCACTATTCACCTTAGCAACCCCAAAAGCTATGAATTCGACACTAATATTCATTTTCGATTATTTTTAGATATCTTCCCTTCCCACTGCCAAGCTACGAGGCTGAATTTGGATTTAAACAGCATGGGAAGTGTCACTGTTTATCCAAGCGACCCCCAAAACTATGGACTCCACTCTAATATCGGTCACTTTCGATCATTTTTAAATATCTCTCCTCTCCCCGTCCCCTAAGCTCCATTGTCGAAGTGATATGACAGAAACCATCTCAGGTGCGAACCTCATCTATGTTGAAAATGTGATCGAGATCAGTTGGGTGATTAAAGAGTTATTAAGTTTTATTTATTTTTGTACACTTCCCCTCTCCTTCTCCACCCCTAAGTTCTGCCGTCAAAGTGATTATATATATATATATATATATATATATATATATATATATATATATATATATATATATATATATATATATATATATATATATATATATAAACAGCCCAAGTCCGAATTTCATCTATGTTGAAAATTTCATTAAGATCGATCGACTGGTTCAAGAGTGATGAAGTCACAAAGAAGTCACTTATACTTTTAATTTTTACATATATCTACTTCCTCCTCTTCCCCTACGTTGCACCGTCAAAGTAAAGTGATAAAAATCGTGCCAGGCCTGAGCTTCATCTACTTAGAAAATTTGATTGAGGTCGGTCGGGTGTTTTAAGAGTTAATAAGTTTTATTCATTTTTATATATACCTTCCCCTTCCCTAGGTTCTACCATCAAAGTAAAACTATAAAAAACTTCCCAGTTCCGAACCTCATACATGTTAAAAATTTCATTAGGATTGGCTGAGTGGTTCAAGAGTCATTAAGTCACAAACTTAGTCACTTTTATTTTTATTTATTTTGATTTTTGTATACCTCCCCCCCATCCTCCTCCTCTTCCCAAACGTTGCTCTTTCAAAGTGAACTGACAAATAACATTCCAGGCTTGAACCTCATCTATGTTAAAAATTTGATCAAGATTGGTCGTTTGGTTCAAGAGTTATTAATTTTTATTTATTATTTTATAACTCCCCCTCTCGTAAGTTTTATCGTCAAAGTGAAACGATGTAAACACTCCCAGGCCCAAACCTCATCTATATTGAAAAGTTGATCGAGATCGAGCGGGTGGTTCAAGAAATTAGGAGTCACAAATTATAGTCATTTTCAATTTTATAATATAGATTTAAGCCTAGTGTTGTAGTATAATGTTATATCGCTCAAATCCTCGATGTGCCGTATACCTAAGGAGGCTAAAAGTTATATTGATAAACAATTATTCAACGTATAAGCATCCGCCCATGATATCAAACTTGTGGTCAGATGCACTAAGTTTTTGTCAATGTCATGAAAATGTTATTTCGATATTAATTTTATGAGCACACATTAAACATTTCCAACGGATGCTTGAATCTCCATACCCATCTAGTCGGCACCTATGGTGTACGAAATTACCGATGTTCAATACTATATTTCTCTTCAGTTTTGGAAGAAGAACACCATTAGTATGCTTTGAAATGAAATGAAGTATCTAATTTAACGTCCCACAGTTATGCACCAAGGCTAAGGGAGACGGTGATGATGAGAAATTACTGAAATGGTGGAATGAAGAAAGTAGGAGGAAACGGGAAAAACCTGAGAAAACCCTCGCACACGATGTTTGTCCACCAAAATAGCTTACATGGTGCAAAATGAAATCTGTGTGGCTTGAAAACGAACAATATCTACAGAAAACTGGAACAACCAATTCAGAAAACGACATACTGTAGCTATATGCTACAGGGACAGATCGACTCACACGGATTGCATAAAACTACTGGGAACACATTCACTCCAGTGGCATTTTAAATGAAGCCAAAAAATTCAAGTAAAAGATGTAATGATTTTTCTTCTTTGTTACATTCTATAAAAAAATCAAGTAGTACCAGTACTTGTGCAAGACTCTTGCGCAAGAGTCTTGGTCTTGGTCTTGGTCTTGCAGGTATGGTCTTGGTCTTGGTCTTGGTCTTGCAGGTATGGTCTTGGTCTTGGTCTTGGTCTTGGTCTTGGTCTTGGTCTTGTTCTTGGTCTAGCATCGAGATTTCTGGTCTTGGTCTTGGTCTTATATGCAAGACTCTTGCAAAAGCTGCAAGACCAAGACTCTTGCGCTCATCACTAGAGCAAATTGAACACAGAGCTCCACGAAAAGCGACAGAACTTTCTTGGTTACCTTTACACATATACGTAGTTTTGCAAAATGACTATGACCGTCAGTTAATATGTGCCAGAGCCAATACAATAAATACTACTGAGTAAGGGTGTTTTATATGCATTAATCGTCTTAAGAATAGATCCACTCTACACCCATATCACTCTACTGAAGCCAGAATTGGTCAAAACCCACTGCAGCTTCTGGTTTCAATATTTATCAACTAATTAGAACTTACTAACTGTATGGTCTATAAAACCCGAAAGATCAACGTTGTAGTTACAAAAACTCTTCATTATCTGCTCTCCTTAGCCAACTGAATCTATATTCTATTTTATTTTGCTATTTCTAGATGCGTCTATGTCTTCCTAACGGTACTTTTTCAATTAGGTTTTCAGTTGAAAGTTTGAAAGCGTAGCTACTTTCTTCCATTCTGGCTACATGACCCTCAACTGAGCCACCTACACTTAAATGATCTTAACAATGTTAAGTAAACGTTATAGCCATTTTCACGAAGCGTCGAAGTTTCAGCCATTTTCCTTTCCCTTTCCTCTTGGTCCAAATATTTTCAAATACTTTCAATCTTTGTTCTTTCCTCAAAGCAAGCATTATGTTTCACAATCATACAACACAACAGGCATAATTAATGTTTTATATATTTTAAGCTTCAAATCCTTTGACAGAATTCGCGAAGACATTGGACCGAATAAGAACATGAAATTGCTTGGTTTCCGTTGACATTTACTTTCTTCGTGGATATGATTTTGGTCTGTTAACGTTGATCGTAGATATGTAAAATTGATAACTCAGTCGAAATTACTACTCGATATTTTAACGTTTTCATAATTTGCAGTATTATGGTCATACCATTTCCGGTTTCAACATTGACTGTCACATCGGAAGAATAGTAATATGTATGCCGAGAAATTGTTCTTGCTATACATTTAGCGATATTCTCAAATATATGTGATCTCAGCTCTAATTTCTCTATTGAAATCGAAACGTGTAGAAATTTGTCGCTTCTTTCAATGTTGGATTTGCACAGAAGCAAGCAGTAAGAGATACTGAGAATTTGTTTCCTGATATACATTCAGTGTCACAAGATTAAGTTTAATCTCTTCTTTTGTTATCAGTCTTTTGAAGAGGAACTAATAAATCTATCACTTCTGGTTAATAGTAGCGGCCGCGGTGGCTCAGTGGTAGAGTATCTCACCTCTGGTGCATGAGGTCCCTGGTTCGATTCCAGCTCGCACCAAGTGAGCTTTGTGGTAGACAAACACCGTGTGCAGGGGTTTTCTCTGGGTTCTTCCGTTTCCTCTCACTTTCTTCATTCCACCATTTCGTGCATTTCTCATCATCGCTGTCTCCTTTAGCCTAGCCGTCATAACCATGGGCGTAAAACTTAAAGATTTCATTACCTCTGGTTAATATATTAGACTCCTACAGCTTCTAAGTCTACATGCAGTTTTAGAATGTAAAATAAAGTTCACTTGAAAAGAAATAATAAAACGGGGTGTATCAATGTTTTTCATAAAAGGAGATTAACAATAACAACAACAACTAGAAGAAAAGGACGTACCTGCCTGTCAACGCTCAGACCTGGGCTACTTGTAATTACATGTAATTTTTCATAATTTTCTCCCTTTACAAAAGCATCAGCTAAAACAAAGAAACATCTTATGATATGTTAAAATACGTTGAACTAAAACCTTCTCTACTACGATCCACAAAGAAGTATGGGCTGTCGAGTCTGATTTTAGTTGTGTGATGTTCAGTCAAAATATTGGTTACCATCACACTTCTTTCTAATTCTCTAGTGTAGATTAGAATTCGTTTACAATTAATTCAAATCGTTTCTGAATTTCTTTGTAAGGCTGGACCAATAACGAATACTCTGTGTTTCCGTCGGGAATCAAACCTTGGAAGAAGAGTACCAAAACCACGTATACTTATTACTCGAATACGCATGAGGAATGAGCACCTGTATTATATACTAGATGCAGAAAAAATCTGTTGATGACATATATCCATATATATGTATATATATCGGGTGTCTCAAAAGTCCCATGACATAGGGTAACTCTGTTATTATCATTCATAATAAAATGTAAGAGGGGGAAACCTCTCCAGATATAATGTTTTCAATCTAAAGTGAAGGATTTTTTTTTTCTTTTTAGATCGGACGATCCGTTTGCGTTGTACACTATTTATGTGCCCAATGTTAAATGAAGATGCAATGTTGCCATTTACCTGGATCCACAACATAAATGGATGAAGTTACTGTTTGAAATGGGGACTGGTCATCGAACGTTAGCGTAAAACACAATAACTCCATTGACTTATGTTGTGGGCATGGGCGGCGATTAGGGGGGGCAAAGGGGGGCAGTTGCCCCCCCACTTTTCTGAAATAACCTATTAATGTATATAGTTTAGACCAGGGAAATTTGTATATTATCATTGATATACAAATATTCAGATCATGTCTTGCCCCCCCACTTTTAACGTCCAATCGCCGCCACTGGTTGTGGGTCCAGGTAAATGGCAACATTGCATTTTCATTTAACCTTGGGCGCATAAAGAGTGCATAGCCCAAACGGCTCGTCTGATTTTAAAACTTTCATCACTTTAGATTGAAAATATCTTATTTGGTGACGGTTTTCCCTGTTACATTTTGTTGTAACTCTGATAATAATAGAGTTTCCCTATATCAGGGAACTTTTGAGACACCCGATATATATATATATATATATATATATATATATATATATATATATATATATATATATATATATATATATGAGAGAGATTGTTATTCGCAGTTGAATTTTGAGCTAACCAATTGCATCACACGCATCGGTGATATCCTTGTTAACCAAGAGAAGTTTAAAAATAGCAATGTTTCTTAGAGTGTGTGTCGCTAAGCAATGTGATGGAATTGCATAGCATCACACACACTCTAAGAAACATTGCTATTTTTAAGCTTCTCTTGATTAACAGCGTTATCACCGAAGCGTGTTACGTCACCGTTGACCTGGTGATATAAAATCAATAAACTGATATCTTCCTGTAAAAGCTCCTTGATAATAATAAGCATTCATACCAGCAATTACCAATTGGCCAATTGATGACGTAGGAGTGCGCTTTTACACTGTGAGAAATAGCAGAGAGAAACACACTAGAGGAAAGGCGGGGAGGGGTATTAGGTAGGAAAAGGAATAAGCAAGATTGCCAGTGTATAAGAAGTCATAGACCCACAGGCAGTATTGCTGAAAAGCTATTAACAACGCTATATCTGCCGTGTTTTGGCTCTCACCACAGCTGATTCTCAACGCCATGTTTTTTTTCGCCTATTCCTTATCCTCTTCATGTAGGTTTATGGAAGGTACTTAAACCCCCTTCCCCTTTGGAATACGCATGATAAAAATTGGACTTAAATGACATCGACAGTGTCACTATTCATCTCAGCGATCTCGAAAACTATGGACTGAACACAATTATCGGTCGTTTTCGATTATTTTAAAATAACACTACCTTCTGATGTGCTGTAAGTTAGGTTAGGGTCCACTAATGCACCAGTGCAGAGGTCTACGAAAAGTTTGACGTCAAACAATTTTACATGTCATCTTCCTCATTCCTTTCTTATTTTGCGAAAAAAGTCATAGAAACCTAAGTTAGGTCAAAGTCTACGCATGTACCAAAAATAATGAAAATCGTTCATCGGTCTAAGAGGAGTTAGCGAACAAAAATTTTTACTTCATTTTTATTTACATAGATTAGTAATCTACAAAGGATGACATTCTATAAAAATATCTACGTATATTCACATTCAAAGTTATTGTTTTAATTGTTCTTTATATTATTTTTAGTTTAACACCCCTTTCAGCAGCAAGGCTATATGAGACGTGAACCTACAGCTTAACGTGGGATCCGAATCACATGAGCTACGGCCGGAAATCAAACCCGGGTCTCCTACATCAAAAACGCGCACGCTAACCTCTTGGCCACGAGGGAGTTCTTCAAAGTTATTGACACAGACTTAAGGTTATTGATAAGAGAGTAGATTTGTACTTTTGCTGGCGACTGTACTCAGTGTACTGAACCCTGCACTCATTATACAAGGCCAATAAATAGTGAAGTTAAAATTTTTATTGTGAAAAATCTAGCTGAGAAATTTGAGCGAATGAGTATAATAACAGGTATTTATCGCGTCAATAAACTGGTGAAAATATGGGCACGCAGAAGGATGGAAACCCTCTAACAGATATGTTCAATAAAGTATGTTACCACACATATACATTTGAATTTTAAAAAAACGCACATACATATTTGATTTTTTTTTTTAAAAAAAGCTGAAATGTTACTATTACATTCCACGAAATAATGAAGGAGGAGAAATAGATAAGCTCATTGGTGGATCAATTCAACAATTCCATTATTCAATCAGATATTTTTGTTCTTTTCAAGATTCATATCGTTCAAATTCGTCACATTAACAGTAAAACCAGGGTGGCGACCTAGAAAAATTAATCTCAGTAAAAACAAAATCGATGAAATCAATGTGTAATCTTTGAAAGAGAATGATGATGAGATACCAGTATTAAACAGAGAATTATAAATATTCAAATATGACAATTGCATATGCACATGGATAGGTTCGAATGTCGTTGGAAATTCAACGAAGTGCTAGTTTATACTTCATTTGTTTCACCTGTAATTTCATTTGATATATCAGTTGGCACTAAGCCATTGCTAACGAAAACAGGTTTGATTAGGTAAGAATGGGACTTAATAGGGATTCTATTTTCACAACTTCTTCGCTGAAATATATCAGAAGACACTACAGGAGATAATTATAAAACTTTTTTTCAACAAAACTCATCGGTTGAGATGTTCCGAACTCTCAATACTTACTTGGGTAGTAGTCTCTTTTCAAGATTTTTTTTTATTAATTAGAAACCATAAAAGAGTACTTTTATTAGACATGGATAGATGTTACTAAAACCATATGCTTTGAGAAAATAAAACACGAATCTCTTAAACACAAGAATGTTAATCATTTACGCAACAGGGAGTTCCATATTACGCACCATGTTGAAAACATACACGACTAACACTGGAAAGGATCTATATTTACTAATCAAATTTTAATCTAGAAAGGAAACCAAAGTTAAAATGTAAGATCATAGTTTGCATCTAACGTAAGAGTACGCAAAATCCGTATGTATCTAATAGATTCTTATCATATTTATAAGGTCGATACGGTGCGTGTAATCTACTCATAATTACACGTGTATAAGAATATTTCACGTATACCGAACTTCTCTTTACGGGTCTATGATAAACTGCATCATGCTGAATTGTACAGGAATAATTTGCATATCCTTGTGAACAACGTGGGTTTTGGTCTAACGCAGATTTCATTATTACACATCCTGGTTGTTTGCACGCTAGTGACATCTCTTGGCGTCAGATACGGGAAGCACAGCTAGCAACAACCATTAGTCTGACTGTGAAGTAGTAGGACAGTGGCTTACAGACTGAAGCATCTCCTTCTACAGCAACTATTTACGAATTGACAATTAATTCCCGATTCCAAAAGCAATAAATAGCACTTCGACCTACCTACCATATGGATGTATAGGTGGAAATACTGTAGGATTATTTAATAGAGTCTCATACGTTTAATCGAGTGTTGTCTTGTGATATGACGATATTAACTGCAATTGAAGCATGATGGGTTTGTAGAAGAGGGATCACCTCTAATGTAAGGGATCAATAGTTTGATCACAGGTTAGGTAAGTTTCTTGTGAAGTATCGTGTCCTCGAGTTTTCTCCAGGTACTCTTGGTTCCCCTCACATTCTCATTCCATCAAAATCCTTTCATCAGTGGTGATTTCAAAAGATTTTTGCCGGGGGAATTTCGATACGCTGTCGGAAAAAGAAGTGTTACGAAAGTACTAGTAATCTACATTGCGTAAGAAAGGATATATGGTCCCAGGAGGATTTCATAGTTCCGCAGGGGAACTCTCACCGGGCCACTCCTTGAAATTATAACTACCTTTCATAGTCATTCACTTTCATTAATCATCCATCTCATTAAGTCTAAAGGGCATAATCATGGGACTAAAACTTACCAAAAAGGCTCAGGCTAAAAATTAAGTACGTAGTATTTTTTAAAAGAATTTTTAAATGTTTAGAAGGATTTCCTGTATTACTTACTTTATAAAAATATTTCTTTCATTTTTAAACTTTTTTATCCTAAAACTTTGTTATGAACAAGTTCCATTCAAGCACATTGTAAATAGGCCTTGAACAATAAGGTTTTGTATAATGCGGAATATTTTTGGAATCAATTAACTGGATCAAGCAAATACATTCCTGCTCGAGTGGCGGCGGTCTTACTGCTAGAGTCTTTCTATTTCAAGTGTGCCCTCGGAAAAAAATGTGAAACATACTTCGGCTCTATCCCCGTCAACCTCTTACAGAGGGAAAGAAGTCAATTACCTCGGCTGTGATTCCAATTTGTCACTTAGTCGTTTGGCCTTGACGAATGAAGATCGTAGACTACTTGGAATGGCTAACAAAACAGTGCACAGCGAAGTCGGTGAAATAATTCATTGTGGCAACGCTGTCTGCATCCAACAATTGAAAGATCTCGACCGCAGCAACTTGTCAATCCTCTTTCGAGGAAGGTACGGGACAACACACATTGACAGCAGCGGAAGCAGGGGAACACTTGAAAGAGAGGTTCTAACACTATCGTCAAACCTTGTATTAAAGACAATAGAAAGAAAATATAATTTATTATATAGTTGACAAATTATTAGAGTTACGGATTCTTTTTAAAATCTAATGGTAATAAGGACCATTTTTTTCTTTTCTTTATACAGGGTGTTTCAAAACAACACTGACAAAGTTTAAGAGGTCATTCCTGACACCAACATAAGACAAAAGTATAGACCAACCTGGGTGCACAAATGCTTCCTTTCGAATTTATAGGCTGCCGAAAACATAAAAAAATTAATTTTAAAGGTCTCAAGTGTTGCGGTTGACGATCGTTTTTTGTTTTCAATGTGTCATGTGGATCTTCCTCTTCCGTCAGCAGTAACCAGTTCACCTGTGAGTGGCGTGGTGTAAAAGTGGTGCGGTAAAATGGGCGACCTGACAGACTTCCAAAGAGGCATGATCGTTGGTGCCCGTCTGGTTGGAGCTTCAGTGGCAACAGTGGCGAACATTCTGGGGGTATCGAAAGGCACTGTGTCCAATGTCACGAGGACATACACAATTCATGGGAAAACGACGTCTGCAAAACACAACACTGGTCGAAAGACAATCCTGTCAGATAGGGACCGAAGGGCATTAAAACGGATTGTAGTAGCTAAAAAGAAGACCACTGCAATGAAAATTACGTTTGAACTCAATTCCGGCCTACAGAACCCGGATTCATCGAAAACAGTGCGACGGAAACTTTATAAAATGAAAATTCATGGCAGGACCGCTATCGCCAAACCCCTGGTCACAGCAGTAAATGCGAAGAGGCGTATCCAGTGGTGCAAGGACCACAAGGCGGGGACTCATGAGCAGTGGAAACACGTAATATGCTCCGATGAATTAACCTTCACCTTGTTTCCAACAACAGGTCGTGTTTACGTATGGAGAACACCGACGCAGGCCTATGATACAGACTGTCTGCTCTCAATTGTAAAGCATTGGGGTGGTTCTGTTATAGTATAGGCAGTGACATCGTGGTTTTATGCAGGTCCCATCATAGCCCTGCATGGAATGATGAATGCGTATGAGACCATTTTAGGTGACCAAGTTCTACCCATGGTCCAAATATTGTTCCCTGATGGTGATGACATCTACCAAGATGATTTGCCACCCTGTTACGCTGCAAAAACCGTGAAATCATGACCAGGAGCTATCACATCTCCCTTGGGTTCCACAATCACCAGATCTGAACATCATTGAGCCATTGTGGTCTGAGTTAGAAAGGCGTGTTCGATCTCATTACCCTCCACCAGCATCCCTTAAGGAACTGGAGCATGTTTTGGAGGAACAATGGTACAAAATTCCACACACTACGATTCAGGAGCTGTATAATTCCATTCCACGTCGGATCCAAGCTGTTTTGGACGCAAAAGGAGGCCCCCACACCATACTAGGTATGATTTTCACACTTTTGCAAACGTTTTAGATTTTTTGTCCAACCCCTGTATATATCCTTAGAATTTACTATAAAGAGTATAGGCGCCATATATATCTTCTCAATTGGCCAAGTTATTATTTTCAGTCTTTTCTTTTCACTTGCTTTGTCTTAAAAGTGACAGTGTAATAATCCATCTCCAATTCTTTTTAGAAATGTCTCTCACGAGGTTTTAACGAAGGACAACTGAAAACAAAAAGGATTGCTTTTATATCTCTCTTTTACTTACTTTCTTACTATATATAACTAAAAATAGAGAGACAGAGAGAGTATTCTTTCAGCGATGTCCATTTCTGATCACACTTCTATTGATTGCATTGAGGATCCAGTCCAGTTTTTCATCCACAAACCAACTCATCAAATTTCACTTCTGTCTCTTGTGTTTTCTTCACTCGCCCACTCCCATGATTCTTTTTCCTTTTCCTTCTTTCTTTCACCTCTCTCTTTCTCTCTTTTTGTTGTTTTCGACTTGTTTGGTCTTCCTTACAGACTTCAAACTACTCTCGAACAGTGTTTACAACCCATTTATACCCTTATATATGTTAGCTTCATATGATGCGATCTGGGTAGTTAGGAGCAAACTCAACATTGTGCCACTTTTTCTAAAAAAATTACCTAAAGTGATACGTACACTTGCACGTAGGTAAATTAGCCATTCTTTCTCGTAACAATAACAACTCATTACTAATAGTGGAATGCTTTGCTGACTTCGCCCTTACAGTAGAGTCCTGAACACTCGGTCTAATGTGGACCGAAGGGCGGAGGAGTTTGTGAAAATGGCGGGTTATCGGAAATGGGGTTCAAACAGAATAAGTACAGGTGTTTCCTCAGAAAAGTACGTACTTTATGAAGGCATAGAGCCTTTACTATACATGAAAATGAAACTTAATGAATACACACTGTACAGTAATTTACCTGATAAGACAGATCTCAGAAAAATATTTTATACACGGGTCTGCGAGCGTTTTTTTTTTTTTTTTTTTTTTCGCCCTGACAGGATGTGGCTGAGTTGCCCGGACTGCTGGGTTATTGAGTGCCGAGTTTTAGGGACTCTACTGTATCAAGAAATTTAAAACGCATTTGCCCAAACCAAGCCGTTACGTTCGTGAGCTCATTCTTATTACCAAGATCGGCTCATACATACCTTTTTTTTTTTTTTTTTTTTTTTAGAAAGAAAATAGGGATTCTCGAATTTGATTTACATTTAAGTGTGCTGTAAAACTAAGTAACTTAGATTCATTTAAGTTTTTATATTTTTTATGGTTTCTTTTCAGAATTTCGCTAGTGAGTCGTACGTTTACTTTCATGTGTTATCCGAACGTAGTTCCTACCAGGAAATAAACCCGAATCTAGTACACAAAAGTTGGAGACATTAATTAGTTTAAAGGTTCTCGTATTTGCATGGAAGATTCGGTTTTGATTTCCGACGGGAATGAATATAGCTCGGATCCCATAGTATCTACAAATCAATATTTCCCACGTTTTGTTTCTGAAAGAAATTTTAATCTGAAATAATAATATTACAAAATACGAAGTGCGCACCAAAAGTATGTGTCATTTACACATAACTCCGGTCATGTTCAATTTTCGAGCTATATATATTTTTATTAGTTTCTAACACAATTCCCGTTCTCTTCTACACATTAGTGCAGTCTTTGTATCTCACTCTCAAAAGTACTACAGAAATCTTTTGTGGGGTATGCTATCACCGACCCCAAGCCCATTTATCGCATTTAAGCAAAATGGAAAAGACAAAGTTAATTTTAAACTTAAGTGACCAAACCTCGTACATGAAGGAAAAGTCTCGAAGCCTCTTCTCATCGGTTTCGAATGTTTTTGTATATGTATTAGTGTACTCGCCTCCAACCCTACGGCCATATATAGTTAAACGGCAGAAAAATTGATCACATGAGTGCTACATTTCTGGTGACTGTCTCTCTATGTTTGATTTTCGGGACTCTCACTTGTCGCCTACGTACTATTATAGTTAAGAGTTGATTGAACAATGATTCTGGTCCCAACGTTACGAGTGAAAATCGGAATTTTCCCGGCTAACCATATACAAGCTATAGTTAACTAAAAAAAAAAAAAATCCTCAGCGCTGTGCACGACTCTTGGGCGCGAGACCCGTCGTGGTCGTTGTTCAAAAAAGCACCCACAAAGGTACGTGGGATACATTGTTCTAAAGTTAGCATACATTATTTCTCCACACGCGCTTCCCATTGCGGGTTGAGCTTCGCAAATTAAATTGCTATTTTGTATATATGAAAGCGAACTTTTCAGTTTAGTATCAGTGACTGTGTTATACTTATAAACGTTTTGGTGTTATTTCGTATTGTCATATTTTGAACACCGTGTGCAAACGAAAATTCCTTCAAATCAAACCTGAATTGCTGAATGAAAGTAGTAGTACTATTTTAATGCAAAAAGATCTAAATCATTGTTTACGGGACCAAACAACGAACTTTTGGGATTATTCAATCAGCGACGCATGAACCTTTCTGTGAACCCTCTGCATCTAATTAGGACTCGACACCAGGACCACGACTACGTCAAATACACTAACCGGTCAAAAATCACAGTGAATACGATCATGTGTTTCAATGTTGCCACCGAGCCACCAAAGGTTAAAAACAAATGGTCGTAAACGTTATAATTAAAGATCTGTTTGTATGTTTAATATCATTTTGTATGCACTATAATCCGTAACATATTTCATAAACTGAGTTTTCCTTTAGTTGCTCACAAGATTGGTTTTTAAACTTATTGTTTACGTTTAATTCTAACACGTATATAAATATCTAAATATTCAGCCATTTTACATTTTTACGGTACTTATATTTTATTCGCCGTTTCCCAGCTTCGAATGCAATAAAATATAAGTATTGGATAAATCGAGTTTCGTCGTGGTATAGCTGGAAAGAAAAAAAAAGGAGGGGAAAGACAAGTGATGATTTGTTTGTATCCGTAGGAAATTCTAACTACACGAAACCATCGATTACAATGCTTCAGGCACACAAAAATGTCACTTCCGAGGGCATTTCTAGACTGAAAATTTCTGCCTTACAGAGAATCCAATGAGTTATGAAAACAGACAGAGGTTGTTGGGGGATATAGTTCTTGAGAGCAAAATAGATGAGGGAGCACTTCGATATTCTTATTCTGTAAAAAATTCGAGGAATTATCTATTCTTCATCCAGCTGGCGAGGGGCCTGACCGTCAACCGACTTTGACAATTTCAAGTAATCTCTCAAATTTTTTCTCATACTGAAATGAGAGAATCCTTTAAGGTTACAAACATACTGAACAGTTAGCCCTGTGTTCTGAGTGACAAGGGCCTAACAGGAGAATTTTAAAAAATTAAATGGATGCATGGATTGGGCTTCCAGACCTCGGCAGAGCTTCAGTTGAACCTTCATGCTGTAACATCTCGCATCCACTTGGCACCCAGTTACCAAGGGCAGGTCCTCCCAAACATCCTTCAAATGGCGACGAATATCAATATCTTTCTTACATGTAGACAAAATCTTTCTTAGGCACCTCAATGGTGAAATCCGTCATTTACGGTCATTAATACTCAGTGGTCGAAGTGAGACGGTATGCGGTGGTATGTCATACCGCCTCTGGTTTTTCAGTGATGAAGGCATACCGCCTCTGATTTTTCAATGATCAAGACATACCGTCACTGGAGAGTACCTTTAATAAATCCATTTTATACACAGTAATTGACGAATAGCTTTCCACGTAAAAGAGTTCATTTCTTATGTAGAAATAATTTCTTAGTTGACAACACCGACATCTTTTTCCTTCCTTTTGTTTTTAAAATGAGATTCAAAGAAGTTCATCCAGTTTATATTTTGATGTAAATATTGAATGGTTTCTTTCTTATGTATGTACGTATAACTGTTGTTTTGAACATAAGAGGATTTAGGGATTGTCTACTGTGGGGGCGACTCTTCCGGGGATTTGGAATACTTGTCAATCGAGTGGGGGTTCCGGGAGATTTCCCGCAGGAAATTAATATAAAAACTCGGTATTTGAGCATTTTCGTGTATAATTCTCTATAACACAACATAAGGGGATGTGTTTGATCCTTCGCCAACAACTTTCTAAAAAATATTAAAGTTTCTCCATGTCGCCCGCCTCCGTAACTAAAGAGAAGCTCTCCAGTGTTTTCAGTCATTATGTAAATAGAAATGTAATCTTTTAAACAACATACCCTCACCGTATTTCAACATTTAGATAACCGGGATGCCGAGTTAAAATCGTAATAAAACGTACCGCCTGTGCTTTTTCTCCACTTCGAACACTGTTAATACTCCCTTATTACTTATTGAACTATGACAAAATGACATGTAGTTTTTGTCCGCACCTCACAGCTAATAAAAACTTTAATGGGACAGCAGGCCTATCTAATAATAATAATAATAATAATAATAATAATAATAATAATAATAATAATAATAATAATAATAATAATAATAATAATAATAATAAAAGTCTTCTTAGGAACGAGAACAACTAATCCTACTGTCATAGGTTAGTTGGTTGAAAATAAATGTCCCTTTTCAGAACCACTACTCGGATTTGTATTCGAAGAAATATCCCAATCGGGAAGTAAACCCGGGATTGACAACCAGAAAGAACGCGGTTTTGTGATTTCACCACGAGTTCCACGTAATATTGGCTTCGATTCTAGGTAGATATTTGCTTAGGATAAAAACTATAAAGTGGTTCGAAAATTATTTTTAAGCGGTACAGGTTGTCTCAATCAGTATCGGTCCTGAAAAGTGGAGTTTACCTCCACTCAGTCAACATGATTAGTAGGCCTTTTCGTAGATGGATAAACGTATAAGGAGATTTGGATAGAGCTTGAGCCTCTTCAGCTTGTGTCAAAATCTTATTATACACTGTCCTGCTATAACATTATGAGCACCTACCTAACATATGGTATGTCCATCTTTGACTCACAGGACACCAGCAACGCGGTTCGGCACGGAAGAAATTAGACCTTGATAGGTAGCTGGAGATATCACGCATCACATCTCCACACATAAATAATTCCTGTAAACTCCGCGGAAGGGACGATGACCTCTGATTTCACATTCAATGATATCTCAAAGGCGCTCAATTGGATTAAGATTGTGTGAGTTTGAATACCATAGCATCCATAAAAATCACCACTGTGTTCGTCGAACCACTGCAGCACAACGTTGGCCTTGTGATAAGGAGCGCTGCTAAAAAATGCCATTCTCAGCTGGAAACATGGCCGACATGAATGGATTGTGCGTAATCAACATGACCTATCGACAGCTCGAAACCGTCAAAGTACCCTTCACACGCATTACTGGGTGCACAGAGACCCAATGAAGGTCACTCAAATCATAATGGAGCCAGCAGCGGCCTGTCATCATCTTACTGTGCACGTCCCGAGTCCTTAGTAAACGACGGATTCTGATCCAGTTATCAAAGTGATGAAGACAGATCATTGGATCATGCAACATTAAGCCATTACTCTGCAGTTCAATTACGATGAGCACGTACTCATTCCAGTCGTAATCGATGATGTCGTGCGATTAACTTTGGTACCCGAGTGGGGTGTCGGCTATGGAGGCCCATATCTAAAAATGTACGATGAACTGTGTTCTCGAATATATTAGTGCTTTTTTCACTGTTAAAGTATGCTAATATGTGCTGTTAATCATTCCACATTCTGTTGTACCAATATCGACAGTCTAGGGCAGTCAACATCGACATCTTTAATGAGGTGTGGCCGCCCATGTCTTTGATCTGGTGTCGTCCTTTATCCACTTTATTGGTTTGAAAGACACTAACCTCGACAGCTTATGAACTCCCAACAAATCGTGCTATTTTCGAAATGTTTGTTCCCAGCCGTTTGGCCATCACAATATTACTCCTATCAACTCCTGAAATATCGCCTGCCTTTCCGATTCTATACATGAGTATCACACTATCTGATCAAGTGGGATCCCTGTCATCACCTGGCAAGCAGTTCTGCAGTGCCCCGTGCCTCTTATGTCATCCCAATGACTTCGCTGAAAAAATAGCGGCTGGTTATATTGTTTCGGCTTGTCAGTGCACAGTAGTCTGCATTAAGAACATAACTCAATTATTGAATATCTTCATTCTGATTTTGTGAACTTAAAAGTCCCTTCCTTCTGAAACTTAAATATGCGCTTGTGCATTAATAGTTAGAATTCTTGTTTTTATAATACAGGGCAGCAGGTTCAAAACCTTTTTGTTTTATTTATTGAAGTTCGTTCCTTTTCAGCACCGAGGTTATAGGAGACGTGGCCCTACACTTCAAGGTAGAAACCGAACCATCGTAATGCGTTCAAATGGTAATGCTGTCCCAATAAGATTCGATTTCGGGACCAAGTACATCCAAGGCACGCATTCTAGCCACTAGTTCAAGAGAGAAGGGAGAGTCTACTTGAAAGCGGACACTGTCGCATTAGGCTTGCTGTTTCTAGAACTGTAAATAATTTTGTGGTTGAGTTCTGGAGACATCAGTTCAGCAGTCTACTGCTAATTCTTACGCACCTTTGGATGACATTAAGACTTTGTTGCCACATAGGCTTAACGCTCAGACTTCACTTCCCTTTAGGCAAATATAGGAAAGCAACATTACATGTAATATAGGAATATACACATCAACACGTAAGCGTTCTATATAAGTGAGTCTTGTCAAGTATATCGTATATCTATACGTTTATTGGATCTATCTAAAATGGCTTGAAAGGGAATAGCATAGTAAGTCAATAGTCAAATCTCGGTAACTAGTAACATAAATCTTACCGAAAACAGTCTTCAGTAACGGAATAATACGTATAAAAATCTTGTTGCTGACGGAGGTCAACCTGATTTTTCGTTTACTGGATTTTTCGTTTATTATAATAAATTTTCTGTTTTTAATACTTCATTCTACTCCATTTGACTAAATGGTTAGCTATACAGACTTGAGTGCAGGAGACCCAGGTGAGAGCTTGTGGAACTGGTGGGAGCTTACGTTGTTCGGATCCCATGTTAAGTTGAAAGTCTACGTCTCATGTAGCATCAGTAATTATATAGAAGTCTGAAACAACCACTCATCTTTTATTTACTCATAATAAATTATAACTGAGTATGGAATAGTTACGGAATAACAGAAGGTTCTGATCGCATGAGTGGATAAACTCAGGAGGATGACCTATCAATTCAGCTCGAAAGGAGATGATGAACTTTTTGTGCTGTTTATGCTTGAGATGTTTTGGAGCGCTGGAGGAATGTATTCTATCTGGCAGTTGAATTTTATGTTCCTAAACTACAAGACCATGAAGGACAGCATAGTGTTAAAATAAGATTCCAATTGTTATTAAATTTGTGTTGGAGGAGTTGTAATCTGGGGTTCATTTAGTATATGGCAAAACACCCTGCATATACTTATGTAAGGTCATATGCGGTAGGGTAGTGGAAGTAGCAACACTGTTCTAGTAATATCTTTCATGATACATTTTGCTCCCTGTCATCACGTTTGTAATTTCTTTGTGTTGACGGGGTTCCCTAGAGTGTCCCCCTCAGCTTTTACAACTCCTCAATGTAACGTATTGATTATCCACAAGAACAAAAGAGTGCCTGGGTTCTGAAACTGATAACGGTTCATATAAAGAGCAACCACAAGTTTCAATCAGCTCTTCTTCTGTCTCGAGAAGATGTTTCCTTATTCTGCCACCCCTCAAGGGAGGACGACCAACCATTGGACGTTAGATGGGCTTTTCAACTGAAGACGACCAACAGCCACTTAACAATGCTCTTGCGATTGTAACAAGAAAGAATCAACTGAAGGGATGAAGGGGAGATAATTTTTTTTAAAGGTAGTCAAAGCCAATCCAGCCGCAAGAAATGGAAACTGAAAGACAACGCAATCCTTTCAATCTCTTATATTTGGAAAGCACTTTGATAGATATGAAATACAGAAAAAAAGAATATTACATGATAAATATCAAAATATAACACTCGGATGAATTCTAATTATTTTCTCGCTTACACACAGAACATTGGCAATCCTTGACATACATTATCATTATCATCATAAGTTTTCTGCAATTATTGGCAGGTCACTTGCCGAAAACTGAAAAGCTTTCGTGCTCCACGGTCTTCAGCTGAACTCTTCTCTTTCACATACGAGTTTCTGTTTTAATGCTATCCATCGATTCTAGCCTTTTTCACCACTCCATCTTTTTCCTACCACCGTACCTTCTAGCACTCCTCATAATTCAGTTTCTCCTCGGCCAATGTTCCAATCAGTTTCTCTTCCATTCTTTAATTACATCCAGTAGCGTATTTAAGGGGCCTATTGGGCTCAAGCTCTCCCTCTAGATATAAATTTGTTAGTTTGCGCATTCCACGTGCAACAATTTCTTACCATTTCTAAGGATTTCGTCGATTTTCCATTTTCTTTTGCTCTTTGTTCAGAAATAATGCTGTATTTGTCAAATTTTATTCCATGTAAGAACTGTGTTCTTTTTTCTTTCTTTCGTCCATTCTACTCTTTCTTTCTTTTCCTTAGTTGTTACTTTCTTTCGTTTCTCCTATCATACTTTTGTCCGTTGTTAGTTGTTAGTTATCATACTTGGCCGTCGTCAGTAACACCAAAACTAACAGGAGCTGATAAGCGAAACTGATATTCCACACCAACTTACACCGATATCAACTTAACGGGACTTTAGTTATTATAGCAAAGGAATAGTTACATCTTTTAGTTATAAAGAAATGCAAACCTTTGAATTAAAAAGAAAATCAAGAGGGGAGGGGATAAGTAGCACGTGAAATAAGGTAGGTCAAAAGGATACTTCCTTTTTCTTCTATGAATAAAATAAAAAGTTAGATTTACTGCTAAATTTTTGTATTATATCACATAAGATTCACAAGTCTGCAATATATGCCATTAACACTACAATCAGTATATTTCAGTTTCAACTTGTCTCAACATTCTTTTTTTTTTTTTTTTTTTTAAGATAAAAACGTAGCAGATAAAATTGAATATTTCCATTTTTTCTAAACTGAAATCAGTTAAGTTGAAATGAGATTACAAATATTAAACATGTGTTTGCAGGAGCGTTATTTCAGATTTGTCTGGGAAAGGAGTAAGATACTCCACCGGCATACGAGTTTCACGTCTTTTCCAAGTACACAGTAAAAAAATGGTTGTGTTAATTCAACTCAATTTTAACACAGAGCAGTGGTTCCAATGTGACTACCACTATGCGGTGTTAATTCAACACAGACCTCGCGGTGTTGACGTTTAACACAGGGGGTGTGTTACGTTTTTAACACACAACCGGTGTTGAGCGGTGTTAAATTCGGATCTGTGTTAGTATTTTCGGTGTTGATTCGACACCTTGTCGGGGTCGGTAGTGTGGGGAAAAGTGTTGAGTGTTATTTGTGGCGGTGTTTCACCAACACGAAAAAAGTAACACAGTGTGTAATGTGTTAATTATTTTGTGTTAATATTACACTATGTCAAGTATCAATATAACACAGTCTCTGTGTTATTTCAACATCATTTTCTTATTTCAACATACAATCTGTGTCATAATTTAAGATCAATGCTGTATAAGTAACACCGTTTTGGTGTTAATTCAACACTCCCTGTGTTAAAAATCAAAGTCACACCACCAGATCAACACCGTTTTTGGTGTTAGTTCGACTCCACTTCTGTGTTACTGCGACACATATTTCGGTGTTGAAATAACTTCGTGTGCGGTGTTGATGTAACCATGCGTTGGAAAAGCTTGTGATGTGCATGTTTACGCTTACCGAAGATTCTAATTTTAAAATAAGAATAGTAAACTACAGAACACTTCATTTAGAAAATCTTCATAATTTTTTTGTCATCCTTCCAAACATTTATTGAGATGTATTTCTTGATGGTGCGAAACACAACCTTCACCAACATCTTGTTCAAGAATGATATGAAACTCTTACCTATATCCTTATATGTTTGCCTCTTAATCGTGTTTCTACTTGTTTTCCGCCATGTTTGAAACACAGTCCCCGATGTTGACTGGTGAGCTCGAGTGCAGTGTAGAAGTGACACAGTAACACGATGTTGTTTCTCGCTGTTGACATATTTCTTCAGAAACATTATGTAAAACAATTGAGAACACATCGCGCTGTTTGCATGTCGAAATTTTGCGAATACCTGGATTTGTTTAAGTATTTCTTTCTACTATGTTTGTCTGTAGCTTCAGTACATAAGCGTTTGTAATTAGATGCCCAATATATTTGGCAATCACGCAGAAAACAACACCGAAGATTCTACACTTGTGTTAATTTAACACACAGGCTGTGTGTCATTTCAACTACCGGCATTTGACACACAACTCCAAATGAAGGTGAGTTGTTCTAACCACCTGTTTGTATTATATTTTAACACAATCATGTTAACACATAGGCATGTCGTTGAAATAACACAATGATTTTTACAGTATATATTAGTAGACAATCGGATAATTCTCAAACTCAGGTGGGCAATTGCCCCTTGCTTCTCCGTGTTGTGCATAGTCCCCTCAAAACAAAATCCTAAATATGCCATTGATTACGTCTGAAATTGTTCTGTTCTCCCCTTCTATATCAATCACTTCTTCATTCGTTTTACATTCGACCCAGTTAATTCTCCAGCTCACGTGCAGATAAATTTTGTCAAATAATGAACATCGGTGGATAAAATCTTCATTTGACGTATTTTGTTTTATGTGTATATTTGAGAAACCTCTCATTGCTCTTAAAGACGGTAAGTTCGATCATAATAAAATATTTACATAATGTGTGAAGACTTCCTGGTTCGATTCCATGTTGTGGAAGTTGAAGAAGTATTACATCGTAACTGCGGGTTTTCCGGTTCCCTGCTAATAATTTCACTCCATCAATTTTCTCAACATCATTTACTTACACTTATCATTCATTTCCTTGTTAGTACAGAGCACAATTGCCGGACACCAAACTAAAGAATTTATTGACTTGTCCTTTTTGTTACGTTTAAATTTTCTTTGTAAAAAGTTAGGTTTTCAAGCCATATCATTAGTATGTTACGCGTCTAGATGTTCTTAATTTACTTAAAAACTTTTTAATCAGGGATAAGATTACGAATTCAACGTTTTATTGATAACATTTAATTACAGAACACTTTATACACTATATTAATCATAGTAAAAATAATTAATTAATGTTTCCTTGAAATTTTGAAAATACTTTGAGTAAAATACAGCGAAAATTTAATATACATTTTTCTTAAATTTCTAGGAAACAATATGTGAGAAAAGTCTAATTACTATAGATGTGCTGAATAACTACCTCGTAAGCTTTTTGTAGAAATAGTCATCTGACTCACTGCTACAAATAAAAGTAAATTCTCCCGTGGGACAAACTGCTTCTTAATATACAAAAACACAAAAGAAAACACATTATACAACTTCGGTAGGTGATTCTTAATAGCTATGAACAAAATTCTTCTGAACACGGGTCGAAATACGTGTCCTTTCCAGTTCCAAGTTGCCAAAGGTGCGGCAAAATCAATTTGCTATAATATTCAGCTTATCAGTTATTAAAGCATTTTGAGAAATTAAAGGGAAATAATAGAAGTTCTGTTTCAGAACAGTATGATTCCTACGAGAGAAATTTTACAAGACAAGGATAAGTATAGGAAAGATATCCTGCATATACTCAACTGTACATTCATTGTTCTGTAGGTACACACATAACGATTTTCAAACACAGATGTTTCGAAAGAACTTTTGAAGTTTATTTAAGATCTTCTGATTACTTGAACTAGAAGTTGTCAAGCAATTGTGCTTTAAAAATCTCAGTATTGGTAGCTTATAGCATCTGAAAGAACGCGTCTCTCTATCCATGTTAATTAGAACTGCATTCTTTGACTTGGCAATAGGAATCATATCTCGAAGCTGGGCACACATCTTATCTCAATTCTAGTTTCGTCGATAATAATCCGTACCAAGTACGGTACAATGAACCATATTAGTTTATAACAAATTAATAATAGGGGGTGATAGACCACTGACCACTGATATTACATTAGTGGTAATATCTCAGATGTGTCAGTTAATGCAGGATTTCCTAAACCAGACATTTCTTGAATAACAGTCGAACGAGAAGAGTGGATAACTTCGCCAATCCGTTCTCCTGATCTCAATTTTCTGTAGGTTTAGAACTACGTGAAAACCATCCTCTGTCAAGGCTATAAATGTTGACAACTAGAAATAATTTATCACGATATCTTATACATTTCTTACTCTGACACACCGAATATTTACAGCTGTCACTAACTAAAATTAAGGAATCGTCTTGACTTTAGCACAGCAACCAAAGAATCTATCAACGAACTCTATTACTCGAAAAGAAGATTTAAAAACTTGGGGAATTTTCTCTTCATTTTACATACGTTGTTGCTATGTCTACACAATAATTTGTTCCAAGACTGATATCCTACCTATGTTTTAGACAAACTGATATGTAACAATTTAATTATTATTATTTTAATAGACAATAAAAGGTAATAAGACCTACAAACCATGTTGTGCTTGTCAATAATTTCTAGAAAATGAAAAAGTCTTACATAATCCAAGGGAAATAATTTGGTTTACATACCGAAGAATTTATGTCTTCTGTTATCAGACAATTACATTTATTGTTCTCCAATATATCAACAAGTATGAAGAAATACAATTGATGCATTTCTGATTATATGAATAACTTTGTACTGTATGTGATATACAGTATATGATGTGTATGTGTTATACTGCAGAATTGTTTACTGCGCTGTTTAACTCTCCATTTGAAACATGAATGTGTTCCCAACATCAACAGCTGGTAAAGCTCTCATTTCAATTGTCTGTTCATAATTGGCGTTCATTGCACGACTGACGTGTTGGGTGTGGCGAGGGTATTTAATCAGAAAACCAAGCATTCACTGTCTCACCCGCCCCTCCGCCTTTCTCACTCACCCCCTTTTCAATTTTCTGTCTCTCTCTCTCTCTTTCCTGATTTTGACGATGTGTGATCATGTATATATGTTGATATGTTGCTTTGTGTATGTGTTTTGCATATGCGAATAAACGCATGTATATATATATACATGTGGAGTGGGGAAGAGAGAGATGCATGTATGTAAATAAACCACAATACAATGTATGGTATAATACATACACTGACAGGGCAAAAGTTGACATTTTAAACAATAACAAAAGAATTTTGCTAATTGATGATATGCCCTCAAGCAATCATTAGGTTCAGATATAACTTGATTTGCCTGATTGTTTTACCCAATAAAACGGCAATTAAAAGTCGATTTTGCAATACTGTCGTCGCTTTTGTAAAGTTGACATAACTCCTGGCGTTGATTACTTTTTCGAAATGTAAATATATTTCATTATTGTTGCTTTAGGACTCTACTACATACAAAAAATATATATTTACAACTTGTCTTGTTCACACACACACAATTAATAAAAGTAATTTTGATGAAAATTATATAACACTTTAAAATGTTTGATGAAACGAGTACAATGCAAAAGCTTTATCATCAGATCTTATCTATTAATTCATTTTATAAAATACAGTGATTTTTTTACTTACAAAAAATACTTAGTATACGTTGTATCTTATTTATATTGAAGCATTTTTATTAATATATTTAATATTAAATATTGTTTCTTCACCACATTTTACATGATTTCTTTGTAAATAACGAGGTTAACAATATGACTTTTTTTGGAAAATCTTATTCGTAAAAAGGGGTAAAAGGTATAATTTTAAAAATATATATCACATGAAATATACAGACGAGCATTGTTGTATTTCCTTTGATTTGTAGATCCGTGTTTGCCCTTAAAGTTACAACTCGATTACCACCACCATCTTATTAACGTTTCTCTTTATGCAAACACAGCGAGAAAAGTTCTTTCCGTTTGATGAAATTAGTTTTGTAAATAACTTCAGAATGAAAGGACAATTTGAATACACTTTTCAGTAAATCAAAAAGAATTGAATTTTCTGTACGTTTCAGTCATACCACCGTTGTACGTTCCAGCCATACTACAATTATTCCCAAAATAAATTTTTTACCAAACGATAAGAACTTTTGTCGCTGACTGTACATGCATATGGACTAAAATTTGGCAAAATGTGAAACTAAAATATGGATTTGTATACGAGTAAATAATGAATCAAGTTGACATTTTCACAGTAATTTCTTAGTTTGTGTGTAATTTCAAACAAAATATCGTAAACAATTTATTATGGAATGCTTTCCAGAGACATCGAACCTAAGGTAATAGCGTAGGGTGAGATTCGCAAATATAATATATTGTAAATTTAATGTAAATCTAATTAAAACGATCATTCTAATAACAAGTATTTCACATAGTACTCAATGTTCTCATTCACTTTTATTTTGGTTAAAAATTTAGTAAAACACCTTATAGAATATACTTTTTGATATTGTTCTCCTTTTTACTCATTTTACTTTTAAAAATTTGTAAACAGGCAGTTAAAAAATGAATAAATTCGTGTATATTTGACACACAAATACGAATTTGAATGCATTAGCAAACTTCAACTATTCATTTTCTGTTCAGATTGCACTATTTCACATCCATTTAAGGAGTATTATAAATACTGTACATGTTGTAACAAATTACTTACTACTGAGATTGTCTATTTGCAAAACACCCCTTACAAAACATTGTTTTAAGATTCTGAATGTGAAACTTTGTTTATTGTCTCTTAATATTGTTTTATATTAACTTAAAGATCTCGCTGGCTATACATCACAAGCAGTTAAGAGGAGTCACTTTAAAGTTGTCAATATCTTGAGAAGTTACATCTACACCTAAATATACGTAGTTCTACAATTAATTGATCTTTCAATTAAACAATGATTTTACTTACTTCACCGTTACCTGCAATCTTGGCTAGCGCTGTGTTCAATTTTTCTCTCAATACTTCTGCGATTTTTCCAGCATTAGAATTTAGATATTCGTCAAACTCTCCTACTATATCGAGGCCCTCGTTCAGTTGGATGCCTAACTTCTAGAGTTGTTAGTGCAAGTGTGATGCACGAGAAACTAACTTCAATGTACGCCATTTCATTTTTCACTGTGACATCACCAACAACACACAAAGCAGATTGAATTGAAACAACACTTTCAGAGTCTAGACCACGTAGCACATTTTGGATATATTCGAGGTGAATAAAATAATAATCTACGCCTCTAACCACGTTCCCCATCGTGTTACAATAGGTTCAAGTGGCAGTGGAATGTCACGGTATATATCTTTCAACAACTTAATCCTATTGTAAGCCTCCAGAAAAACTTATGTTATTGAAGAGATTAACAAATTCGCTTTGGAGTAGTTAGTGCAAATAATTTCGGCATGTTTTCCATAGATCAATTGAATCATCTTCAGATAAATTATATTCAACGCTTCTCTAGCCCTCAGTATGTAATTCATTTTCTAAACAAAATATAATTACTATTTAGGAGCGGAAACATTGTTACCATGTAGAATTCTTTTGAAAACTATATTGTGTAATAGAAATAACTATTACGTATTAATTACAAAGGGAGATTACCACTCATCCTCCAGGTAATTTGCACATTAAGTTTAGAATGTTCGTGACAGTTTGAACATACGTTAAATTATGCTCTTTTAATGGGTATTTATTTTACTTAGTAGAAGCAGTAGTACTATTCAGCCGGTTCGCACCGGTTTGCTAGAACCGGTTGTTAAAGTATTTCGAGTTCACAGAACCGTTTGTTATATCCAGACATAACTGCAAATTTTACCCAGTTATACCCAGGAGCAGTAAATTTTAGTTTAACTATATTTGTTCTTAAAAATTCTTACAGCTACGAGGTTAAACATATGATCTCTCAGAACAAGGTATAAGGGTTTATTTCTTAATCTCAAATGCTCAGACATTAAGAATGAGAACTGGGATCACATGAGTGTAATAGTGAGGGTTATTTATATTTGAGACGGGTACATACTATTATCAATAATTTTAAATCCATTGCTGGATTAAGGCCTTTCCAATATTTTCTAACAACCATCTATCTTGTATAATTCGTTTCCAAGATATTCGCAGTGCTACCTAATTTTGTCACACCACCTTGTAATATTAGGATACCTATCCATATCCATCTACTATGTCTCTCTCTCTCTCTCTCTCACACACACACACACACATATATATATGTATATTGGCGGATCCAAGGGGGGATATAGGGGTTATAGCCCCCCTGACGCTCAGATATACACTGAATAAAATGGGTTTCAATCCTGCTTTACACTGGATAAAACGGCAAAATATGGTTTTGCCCCTCCCTTGATATCCTGGATCCGCCCCTGTATATATATATATATATATATATATATATATATATATATAATAGAGAACCGGTTATTTGTACTACTGAGTAGAAGTTCATATTTTATTTAACTAATTTATACAATAACATATTTCATGTAGACACAAATATTACCATATTTCGCATAGACAATTAAATATATAATTTCTTTGTTTTATCAAAAGTAATCACACAACTAAAATTAAATCTGAATAGCTTATTTTAATATTCAGATAGCAATGTGAATCGTATGACGTTTACAGAAACTTGAAATACTTAATTTGTCTTAATATCATTTGCGTTCTGTGTTCATGTGCATAGCTTTGCTTACTTCACTTTGAGATAGCTGTGCGAGAGAATTTATGAAAAAAAAAAACAATAAAAAAACTGCATTATTTCACGCTCCGAAAATATGATGCTCTTTTAATCCATCAGTAATACTCTGTTATAAGTGTTAGATCTCTACTTAATAACATCCCTCACACATTGAAACAAGTAGCAGGCAACTGCTTTTTGGCATACAAGTAGAAAACGAACGACTGTTCAATTGACAACGCACTAGTAGCTGAAATCACATAGTGGCGCCGATTATACCTCTAGTGGTTATTTTATAACTCTTTTGGTGGCAACAAACATATAAACGATACCAGGACCAAAAACAAGACCAACACCAACGTGTAAGAGCAAGAATGTGGTATCACGATATCAAGAAAACCCTATAATACAGGAGTCTGTATATGATCAGCTAAAGCAATTAACACAGAACAGATAAAGAATTAAATTCTCCCATGCTGGACAAAACTTTTGGTTGAGAAGAGAACAAATGCCTCCAACTGCCTTACATCAAATATCAGTTCCCGTACTAAAAATCAAACCTGAGTTCATGCCCTTCAATTGCAAACATGCTAATCAATCACCTGTACCGGTACGGAGAAACAACTAACAAAACTTGCGGCATTGCTCCGAAAATAAATCTTATCTTTAAAACTAAAGGAAAATGAAAAATGTAACCACCAAAAAACTTTTGAAAACACTGTTTCCATAAAACGCACAAAAATACTTTTGTGTGTAAGTGTGTATGGATGTGTGTGCTGAAATAAAGAAATGGGACTAAAAAGAAAAGCATTGGACCCTCTTTCTCAGCTTGAGTGCTGAAGCCATTTTAAAACAAGAATGAATATCAGAGAAGTTCACTCGCGTCCAGAGCTTCTAATCTTGGTACTATTTCTTCACTTTATGCCACCAAAAGTGTACTGCTTTTATAAAGTTTTTTTTTTTTCGGTTACTAGTTTTTACTTTCTAATCTTCATTCAGTGTTTTTAAATAGTGTTGGAAGTAATATGGTCTCTTTTCTCTTACTACGGAAAGAAACATTCTCAAACTTGTTGATGTAAAGTCAATAGCAGGTTGAATTTCCGGAGAGGGTGATAGGGGGCTAAAAATTTGAACGCATCGTGGTGTTTCGAATGCCATCTCAAACTGTACATCCACATCTAGTATAGTCTCGGTACTGAAGAGGGAAGCTTATCTTCAATAAAGAACAAAATCAACGGAATGTCTAGTCGTATGCAACCAGTCATACTTCCGTGGAGTTTGGTTGTATAAGAATCAGGCGCTCAACAAATATTCCTAAACAGTCAATTTTATAATTTTACCGTGAAACGGTAAGCTATGGCTATAATTATGTGACAGCATTATATTAACATGGTGTTTACGTATCAGTACAAAACTTCCAGACCTTTATTTAATTTGAAAGTAAGTGGAGTTTAAGTTGCAAGATTTGCTCTAACAAAGAGAAAAGTAAGCTAATAAAATCATTCTACTATTAAGATTAGAAATTAGACTTCTGGACATTCGGCATCTGTGGCTATATTGGCGCGTCACGTATGAGGGGTGACGTCACTCGGCGATCACACTACTCAGAGATTTGGGGAGGAAGAAATCAATGGAGAAGGAAGGAAGAGGAATGGAATGTTGGTTAGGTTAGGTATCATCCCAGCATTTACCTAGTGTGAATGAGGAAAACCTTGGTCAGGATGACTGGCCTCACTTTTCGACCGAGTGTCTCCACCGGGAATCGAACCTGGAAATGCTCGCACCAAAGCCGAGAGGGTTAGTAACTACGCTATGCAGGGCCACTAAAAGCATGGTTACAAAAATAACAATAATACACGAATATAAGCCGATCCCTTACTATTCGAAGCAAAAAATTCAATTAATTTTAGGGGGAAAATTAGTGAGCATATTTCATCCTGAACAAGTGCGGCTTATATTTGAGCTAATACTATTTCTTTTTCTTGACGCAGTTTCAGAGGGAATGGAGATTCGAAATATTAGTTTGTAAGAAACTTTCATACTATTGTCAGTTTCAAACTAGTAACCTTAGACACAAACAACACAATCTAACATTAAAAAAATGTAACCATGGTACTGACAAAGCGTGAGGCATTCAATTTCATTTTGCTTAACGAATTGAAGAGAGTTTCTGAGCTACAAAAGATACTTATTTTACCCTTGCAAAAAAGAGACAAAGAGAAACGCTCATAATATATATTGGGATTTCTAATTATTAAACCTCTTCACGTAAACTGTGTGATTGCCTGCCCCATGTCTGGCTGTCCTCGCATGGGACACTCCGTAAATCATTTCCCGGGGAATAATCCTTCGGGCAAGCAGTTCTGACATCCCGCCCTGATTCTAATACCTCCACCAGGATTAAGGACCTGGATTTAAAATTCGCATCAGGAAAAGTGAGGGAGATATGAACAACGAATGAAAAGACCGGCTGCGGTGGGGTACGTAACGTGTATACATTAGCAGAGGCACTCCGAGAATTCTGTATTTCCAGTATTCCAATGAAGCTTTCTCCTTCTCCTTCCTCTCCCTGTCTCTCGACCTCTCTCCCCACTCCCAGACTCTAAGCGTCTAAGTAAGCAAACTGAAAAGCTTAGTTGTAACACCAAGAACGTATTCTCATTCATTACTTGTATGCCAATATTACTAATCCACATAATCTCAGAGACTTAAGTCTCAATAGAAACTCGCAGGTCTTTCTTTATACGAATTGTATAAAATTCTGATTTTAATAAAAGGTGAGATTGGCTTTGGAAATTACCTCCATTTCTCATTGCATTAATATAGGTGTATTTTTTTATACCACCGATCTTAAATCATTTTACTTGAACAAACCGTAGATTTAAACCAAAAACTGTAAATTTCTTTTAAAACTAGAAATCAATAAAGCACTTTTGAATATTTTGTAAGATTTCTCTACTCAGAAACAAGATTATAAACCCCCGTTCAAAATGATATTTATTTTGCATTCATTTCTGCTTTCTAACCAAACAACTGACTCAAGTATGTTTATCGAATTGGGTCAAGTGTTTTGCCAAAGTTTTATTTATTTACAAATTTACTGATAAAGCCTGTAATGATCTATTCAAACTGGAATAATTAATATGTAACAAAGACACAATAACAACGTGAGAGGAAGTGGCAGAAGATCTATACAGTAGAAACCCGTTATATCGCGCCTCCAAACGTCAGGGAATAGGTAATATCGCGTGTACAAACATGCCCTCCGGAGTCTAGTTGAACTACCAATTTCTATTTATGTGGGATGTCTAGTTCGAGCTTCCAATATCTTTGGTACTGAGAATTGTTATACGTACGTATTAAGAATTCACTATCATGTTAACCCTGAAAACCGATCATTCTTCAGTTTCTCGTAAATGTTCTAGTTGTGATTATGCTCGCTTGGGTATCAATTGAGATAACAATGTCTTCAAGCATTATGAGAAAAATTCACTTGTGTGTTCGCTTTGACGTACAAGATATGTATTGAATGCCTTGTGAGAACTCATGTCTTCTGAACTTTCTGTAAAACAGAAGGTCCACGTCTTATGTAGCTTCAGTACTGGGAGTAGAAGTTATTTTTCCAAATAAATAAATATGTTGCTCTCTTGACTATACCTAGGTAGTATTATTAATGATGATACGAAGTGTGAACATGAAATAAAAGCAAAAATAGGAACTGCGAAAGAAGCCTTTAGGAGGAAGAAAAGACTATTTTGTGGGACCTTGAATAAAGGGTTGCGAAAACGACTCATAAAAACTTTCGTGTGGAGTATTGTGCTATATGAGTCAGAAACATGGACATTACGCAAAAATGATTTAAAAGAAAAACGACTGGAAGCTTTCGAAAAGTGGGTGTCGAGAAGAATTGAGAGAATTAGCTGGGTCGAGCGGGAAACGAATGACAGGGTATTAGAAATGGTGGGGGAAAAGAGCAATTTTAGATATTATTAAGAAGAGGAAAAGGAACTGGTTGGGACATTGGATAAGAAGGAATTGTATCATGAGGGTATGATAGCAGGAAAGACAGGGAGTTGCCAAAGGAGCCTACAATTAATGGAAGATATCAAAACAGAAAAATCGCACCTGAAGACGAAGAGGTTAGCAGAAGACGGTGGAGCTTAGAAGCTTCTCAATTGCAGCAAGTAACCTACCAATAATGGCAGAATACCTATGATGATGATGATGGACAATTACATCTAATCGTCAGTAAACGCAGTCATATTTCCAATCTTTTTTACGAGTTTTCTTTATATGCGCCAGGAAAGTACTTAAAATCCTTCCCTCTCATTCGGCAAATCGTTTTTCAAATTTTTCAATTTTGTCAACTAAACTGCTTATTTTCTATTGACACAGCAATACATTTTCAACTTTGTCGTTTTTCTATGATATATTGAGAAGTAAAGAAACAAAAGGTTGAACAGTAGTTTGAACACAGGAACCAGGGAAAACGGTCTATTAAGTGCAGACGACTCAATTCCATGTACGGAAAATTATCAAGGTCTTCCGACAGCCACACCATTAATAACCCTCGCTGGGATAGACCAGAGAGGATGAGTAAGTGAAGTTGAAATGGGAAGAGGAGGTTGTTCTCCTGAACCTTCCAATCGATCACTTTCCGACTGGTCGCTATTGACGATCTCGCTTCTCAAAACTTCAATAGAAGTCTCTATCTATACAAACAAGAAGGAGATTCAATTTATCATTTATTATATATACGATACAGAAATCAACAATTTGCTCGATTTGGACACAGATATTCTGTATGGATGCAAGTTCAAAAGTTTAAAAACTTGAGTGTTGTTTTATATTTCTTTAAATCGTTCAAAATTGGAGATTACCCTACACTGCGTAGTATTCGTCTTATACAGTTTGGATTCGAGAGACTCGTTTTTGACCTTGAATATATGCTAAATTTACACTGAACAGAGATTTTCAATCAGTGTGCCGCGACGTTGATATATCGCAACAACATGACAATGGTAGAATATTTCGAATGGTGCAAAGTTTCAATACGAAATGTTTTTTGAGACGATTGAAATTCAGGAATATGTTAGTTATCAAACATTATGAAAGCCACATGCATAACAAATAACACGTCTGTTGTATCCAACCACAAATGATCCTAGTGTTAGCAGAATTTAAAAGTACTGTACAAAAATTACCTGCAAGAACTGAGTTGAGTTGATTTTTAGTTTAGCGTCCCTTTCAGCAGCGAGGCTCTATGAGATGTGGACCTACTGATTAACGTGGAATCCGAACCACATGAGCTCCCACTGGGAATCAAACCCAGGTTTCCCACGCCAAAGGCGGTGCGCTAACCGCTTAGCCACGAGGGAGCTCTACCTGCACGAACTCTAAGGGAATCTTCATACCGTATTTTAAAAGTAATTTTATGTATGTTAAAAACCAAATTTATGATCAGTAATGTTTAAAAATCAACACAACTTTTTTTTTTTCATAAGCTCTACCTCCTTGTCAAAACGTTGGATCGATGTGCTTCTTTCATCTCCTTCTTGCAAGGTTATGTATCAAAGCATTGCACCAATTGGCCCAGTATTAGGACATCAGAAACCAAAGATCAGTGGTGATTTCAAAAGATCTGTTCCAGATGGGAACTTTTAATCACGAGGAGTGAAAAACACTACTGTGAAAATACTGATAACCCCATTCAGCAAACCGATAACCCCAACAAAAAGGTATGAATTCTGGAAGAAGTTCCGTAGCTTGGGACGGAATCCCCAGCCCAAGCATTCCCTGAAATCATCACTGCAGAAGATATAACTAACTCTGAACTTTTTCACTCAAATTACTAATATAAGTTATCACTGGCAAATATCTGTCATGCAAATATTCTATGTTGTTAAATTGCATGCCTTAGAAATAGGGAAGTAATATTAAACTAATGAACAGTTAATTCTTAAAATGTATTATTATTTTAATCGTATTTCACTTCTTATATCAATTGTAACAGCGATAGCATGGCAAATAGTATTTAATAGAGTAAAAACAGTATAGCAATATTTGATAGAGTGAAAATAATTTGTCCTGAGTAATTGAACAGCACAGTATGGAACAATGAGACCCATATCAGGTGCCAATCATTCTTTCTGTGACTAATAGTAGTATTCTGCTTTCATAAATTTTGTTTACATGATACACAGAAGAAATACCAAAAGAAGTGCAGAGATGGGTGAAGCGGGAAACTATTTGAGTCAATGGAAACTAAAACTTAACTTCTTGATATTAAAACTATTAAAGGATTATGGTCCGCTGGACGAAATTTAGTAGAAACGTGTGGTCAATGCAATAAACATTATTCATCGTTGATGTTTCAGCTTTTCTAGACTGAATTTCACTACCGTGTAATTCAAGTAGTCTCTAATGACCTTACGAGTTGGTCCAACACGTGAAATTCTGTACAATTACCGGGAATCGAACACAGAGCCATGCGTGAAAATTGCGGTTCTTACTGCAATCTTAATTATGAACGAACCAATCACCACATTAAAAAATCATTTGCTCGGATTTGATTGGTTAGGCTGATTTGAGTTCAGTGTCCCTTTCAGAAGCAAGGTTAGGTGAAAAGTGGAGCTAGAGCTTCACGTGGGATTCCGATCTACTTAAGTTCTCGTTGGGAATTGTAATTGGCAACATTGTGTCACTGCGTACAGTGAGTATTCTGTGTGTAACGACAAAACTAGAAGGTAGAAGAAACGTGTATGTATCCACAAAAATATATTTAAAATATAATTAATAGCTCATTTATGTATAATTGCATGTACTTCACACCCTACAAACCCGATCAACGATAACAGGAATCGAACTCAGGTTTCAAGTCTCAAAAACGTGTACGTTAACATATAGCCACTAGAGAGGTCTTGTTCAGATTTGAATCTGTGTGTAAACAATAAATGAATACAATACAACAATGATAAATTGTGTGGAAGAATGCTCATTGATAATACAGTAAATTCTCGCCTGTCTGCTTTCCGTACTATCCATTCTAGTTCAAAAAAGATTTTTAAAAAAATGGTAGTGACAGAAATATTTTTAATGATTTACTCGACCTTTAACCTGATGTAATCTATTTGCATACGTAGAAATAGTGTGGTCTGGAAGGGGGTTTAAAGGGAAAAACAGGTATATAAGTTTAGTAAGAAGTTTTTCAAAAACTAAAACTGTAAGTTCTGGCTTTTTATCTCAGGCCCACCTTTTCATATTTCTCAATAAACAGTAAAATAAAATGAGTTTACATATTTTATATATATATATATATATATATATATATATATATATATATATATATATATAAAAGGAATTACGCCTATATATACACAAGCATTTCAAGATAGTAGTACACTTGTTGAATCAATGCAAGCATCTCTGTGGCGGATTTGCCCAGTTTCACATAGAATTTCACGTCTGCTCGTTATTCCAATCTGCTGCCCATGATAAAGTCGCATACGTGGTAACGCATATGGTCAGACTAGCACTAACTGCACAACTTCCGATTAACATGGAACGATGTCCCTTGGCAAACTGAGTTATGAAAGTCGGTGCTCCCTGTGCCTGTGCGTGCAGCCTTGCGTTGCCATCTGTTGGCGTGTTACAAAACTGGTCTTTTTGATACCACCTCGTATAATTCTTGGATTTCTTTCCTCTGCAGTAAATAGTTAAAATGCACAATGCAGTACGTAACGAACATTTATACAATACTGGCCTGCATTAAGAGGTCAGAAAATAAGATTTTTTTTTTTTTTTTTGTATAGAAAGTGTTTTTAATGGTACGGATATGACAAGAAGTGAGATATTATAGAGCTCTAGCATATATGGCTTTCTTGTTATCCGCGGCCTGTCATTCCGCACACATTAGGCCGGATAGTTCATAGTCTACTTCTTTTAAACTATGTAATGGTAATTTACGTAAACCAGTTCTAATTCAACTTTCCTCAATTGGCGTGGGAGACCCGGGTTCGATTCCCGGCGTGAGCTCATCTACGTCTCATATAGCCTCGCTGCTGAACAGGACATTAAACTCAGAATCAACTCAACTCAACTCAACTTTCCTCAGATTAAAAAAAAAAAAAACAAGAGAAAGGAAATGAAATATTTCAGTTTAATGTCCTATGATTATGCCCATTAGGGTAAAGGAGACGATGATTAAGGCAAGCGAATGATGATGAAAGAATTGGTGGAATGAGAAAGTGGGAGAAAACGGGAGTACCCCAAGAAAACTCACAGACACGATGTTGTCCACCACAAGCTTACTTGGCCGGAGATAGAACTAGGGACATTACGCGCCAGAGGTAAGCACTCCACCACTGAGCCATTGTGCTTTCCATTTTATTTAAATGTTAAGGTCTTCTTGATCATAGTGTCAGAAAACTTGAACATCGAAGAAGTATTAATTTGTAAGTGAACAGCAGGTTAATGTAGGAATTAACTTAGCAATCAGTTATTGAATACGTGATGGAGGACGATTTGTATGATGAGAGTTGGTCTTGCATGACTGTCCGAGAACCCAGTTGGCCGGGATTCAAATCTTGGTTATGATTTGAAGAACAAATTAATAGGTCCTGCTCTTCGTAACCTCTGTTTTAGATAAGGTCGTAAAACGCACGAAGAAATTCACTTGGGTAGATCTGAATTAAAATAACGTCACTGTAAGTTTATCATTTTATTTTAAAGAAGTATTCGGTGTCAAATATAGAAGTAGGAGGGGAGAAAATAGAACAGGTGACTTGTTTTCGATATTTGGGTAGTGCTATTAGCAGTGGCGTATTTACGATTTTGTTTCGGGAGGGGCTTTGCTAACTTTCGGGGGGGGGCTTTGCCTGGAAATGTGAAAATTCTGCAAGATATTTCATTTACTTTACAATACTAAGATAGATTTCGGGGGGGCTTAAGCCCGGAAGCCACCCCCCTAAATACGCCACTGGCTATTAGTAATTATATGAAGTGTGAACGTGAAATAAAAGCAAGGATAGGAATGGAGAAAGAAGACTTTAGAAGGAAAAAATATTATTTTGTGGGACTTTGAAGAAAAAAGTTGAGAGAAAGACATAAAATGCTTCATGTAGAGTATTGTGTTGTATGGGTCAGAAACATGGACATTACGCAAAAATAATGAAAAACGACTGGAAGTATTTGAAATGTGAATGTGGAGAGGAATGGAGAGAATTAGCTGGGTTGAGCGGAAAACGAATGAGAAGGTCTTAGAAATAGTGGGGGGGAAAGGACAACTTTAGATATTATTAGAAGAGGAAGAGAAACTAATTGGGACATAGCCTAAGACGGAACTGTATCGTGAGGGACATGTTAGAGGGTATAGTGGCAGGAAAGAGAGAGAGAAGGCGAAGTACACCACAATTAATGGATTTTATCAAAACAGAGAAATTATATGTGAAGACGAAGAAGTTAGCGCAAGACCGTGCAACATGGAAGCTTCTCAGTTACGGCAAGTGACCTGCCAATAATGGCAGAATACCTGTGATGATGATGATGATGATGATCTTCAACAAACGGAAACGTCTCAGAATATTCAAAAATGATTTACAACGAAACAAATACAGAAACTCCTTCGTTTCGCAATACTATCTAAATGTATGTGATTACTTTTCGGGATTTCTTGTTATTTTCGAATTTCTAACAAAACTAAGAAAGAAAAAGGAAAAGATCTAAGACTTCCTCAATCAAACAGATACATGTTTGGAAGCCCATTTAAGAGATCGATTAGACCTCTTTATCTTTTTTCTTTTTCTTTTCTTTTAAAAAAGGAATAGCCTATTCGCAGCATAAGAGATAAATAAATTGATTGATCATTTCAAGCATACAATTAGTTAAAAATCTGTTAACATTAGAACCACTATATAGAATGCACATATTTATCTCACCACAAATTTCTGTGTTTCTGCAATATCGGTATTAAAACAGAAAATAAAGTACTGTACTAACACAGAAGTAAATCTCATTCAGAAGCTCCTCCTACCGACAATGCTACGTAGGAAAATCTCAAATTTTGCATGTTCTCTGTTCTCTCATCCCCCTCCCTCTCTTTCTCTTGCTATCAATTTCCCTTAGCTTTTATAAGAAGTAATCTAGAACTGCTTCTGCGAAAATGAGAAATTTTCTTGAGTTTGGACTCCGCCATTCATCTCTGTATAAAAGAACATTACCATTAACTCAAAGTTTAAGAGGCAAATGTCTCTACGAGGAGGTCACTCGGCTTCCTCCCGTCTCTACCAAGAAGAGCAGCAAAAAGAAGAAAAAAATATGTCCTTACTCATTTGGTGGCAAAAATAAAGAGAAAGAACCTCCCAGATGCAACGCGCAATCAAAGGCGGGGTTAAGACTAAGCACTTTCTAGCCCCTTCTTGCAAAACAGCTAAGCTAGAAAAAATACAGCAGCAGTTGAGTTAGTCTCTTTACACACAGTTTATCGTAAACTCTGCTTCATCTAGAGCGCCATTAAGAGAGGCCGGGAAGACAACGATAAATTTAGGTACCTCGTAATTAAACGCACAATTTACAGAACGCAGCGATCGCCAAGACGCTAAAGCTAAGAAGCAGTGTTTTAGGACTAAATAACTAACAGCTGCTTGTTTTAGATAAACATGCGATATCACGCACTAGCCTCTTTTATACGTTGGTTTTCCTAAATATATACATTTAAAGATTTCTTTTTCTCTTTTGATATACGTATTTGTTGCTCTAAAATTGGTTCAACTACAGTTTTGCTAGGTTTACAGTTACAAGTAGTTACAATATTTATAATACGGAACAAAGTTAACCAAAACATTTTGCTGATCGGAGCAATATATATATTTATACTATTAGACATATAGATACTTACTGACATTCATACACACATTTGGTTTCACAAGACTGCAGTGACGGTTCTTGAGGGATGTCAATTTGATGAAAATCACAATTTTGTTGCTACAAACTAAGGGAAGAAAATTAACCTAATGTATTGATCCTTGTATATACAAAATTTACTATATTACGTACGTTTTCTTCCTTTAGTTCGAAGTGATCAACTATTATTATTATTATTATTATTATTATTATTATTATTATTATTATTATTATTATTATTATTATTATTTTGCCTACGTAACTTCGCTTAAGAGACGCCATTTCAAGACTGTAAGAATGGAATATAAAATAATACCAATTCAGTTGAATTATTATAAATATGGGAGAGTAAATGAGTTTTAAAAAATTAATCCACGCTGCACACAATAATACAAACTCCAGTCTGGAATTCTTGCCAAAGAAACTGTTGAGAATGGCAAAAAAGTATTTTTTTTTTAAATGTAATATTTTAAATCACATAAAGTGATAGCACACATGGAACACTATGTTATTGTACCATTAGGAATTAAAGATGACTTACAGTTACAAATAGCACTCCTTCACACATTGTGTCAGAAACCTACTTAACATCGGAACATCAGTTTTCAATATCATTCACTCTGATTCTGAAAGAGCCCCACATGGCTAGAGAGCTTACTTCGGGTATGCAATCTTTGGGATCTCTCTTGAATGACAGGTCTCGTTTATTATTGCCTCGTTATTGTATAACGTAATAAAATACAAGCCCTCCCAAAAATCTGGTGGCTAGCGTGTACGCCTTTGGTGCATGTAGTTCCGGATTCAACTGCCAATGTTGAAATTTAAACTGTAGATCTACGTCTCATATAACTTCGGTGTTGGAAAGAGACGCTTAACTCCAAGAAATAAACAAACGAATAATGGAACAAGACCAAAAATGTATGAGAGCTACGTTTCAGAAATATCTGTTTTATAGGGCCGTATTTAACTTTTTGGTTGAAATGAAAAAATGAAATCTTTGAGTTTTACGTCCCACGGGTATGCCGGTTAGGCTAAATGAGACGGTGATGATGAGAGATGAGTAAAATGATGGAATGAAGAAAGTGGGAGGAAACGGGAGAACCCCGAGAAAATCCAGGAGCACGGTGTTTGTCCACCACAAAGTTCACTTGGCGGGGGCTGGGATCGAACCCGGGACCCCAAGCACCAGAGGTGAACGCTCTACCACTGAGCCACCGCGCCCCCCAACTTTTTGGTTGAGTTCACGAGGCTAAGATATGCATCAGTACAGAAAGTTGTTACAAAACTAAACGGTAGCTTAGTGGTAGAGCTCTCACCTTTGATGCGCGGGGTCCCTGATTCGATTTCAGGTTATGAAAGATTGTGGTAGCCAGATCGTGTACACAGGCTCTCCTGTTTCCTCCCGCGTTCTCATTCCACCAATTATTTCATACTCTAAACTTTCACTAATAATTCGTTTCCTTTACCCTAGAGAGTATAATCGTGGAACATCAAACAGAAAGATTTCAATTCATTTTTTCTTTTCGTAAACACTATTGAAGAACATTAAGATAGCAGAAGCATATTGTAGCATTCTCATTGAAGTGAGACTAGGAAATATCACTGCGCATAACACAAAAATATGACAAATCTAAGTACAACGGATAATTTTCCTATAATTATTCAAAATCTGTAAACAATATTGTGTGTATGTTTCTTGTTTAATTCGTACCTGTAGTGAAGAGCTATGCTTCGAAACGAAGTGAGACAATGAGTTATATCACATTTTCTGTATTAGAATAATATAGAAACATGTGATCATTAGACTAGCGAATGCTCGAACTTCCATTTTCCGCTTGTTGGGTGGATGCACCGCTAATTAAACTAAGAATACGACGAGTAGTAGCAGCAGTTATTCTTGTTGAGTAGTAGTAGTTACAGTAGTAGTTTATTCCAAAATCACCTTTGGAAAACATCATTTTAAGCTCTCGGACATCTGGCGCTTCTTTAAATATCTGAATACTCAAAAACTGTGATCAAAACGCAACGAAAAAAAAATGTGGTGGTGAGTTTGTGAAAAAAAAAAGTTGCTGAGGATAAACAGATGATCGATTTGCTCAGATCCATTTGCACGTGACAGTTAAAATGTTTTCAAATTATCTGATTGATGTGTAGAACTGCATTGAAACACAGCATAACATTAAAGCTAAACACCAATTGGCTTCATTCCTTCTGACTAGTTTTAAATCTGGCACTTTTAATTTTAGCACTGTAAATGTAGCGCCTTTTCCTTAAAATGATGATATATCGAAGCAAATCCATTCTTTGTTGACAGATCGTTGTGTTGTTCTCTCTCATTCATCATTTTATGCAAAATTATGTCGTAAAAAAAATGCTGCAGAAGTGAAGACTCGAATGATTTTTCTTTTTCTTTACAATCTTGATGATTCGAAAGTCTCGACACTGTCTGAAGGAAAGAAGTGCTCTGGTTCCTCTGCTATGGCAATAGGCATAAACGAAACAAAAAAGTAAATTCGGCGAATATTTGGAATTTCGAGTTCTAAATGCGAGTCAGAAAATCGCTTCCTCCCTTTAATGTAAAAAGAAAGGGGTGGAAAAAGTCTGAAGATGGCACAAGGGACCACGACATAACTGAATTGACACTTACAGAGTCACCACTTGAAAACACAAAATTTTATTTCCAGGTGATTGTGCAATGCAAAGAAAATGTGTCTCAGAATGTTTAACTCAAATAACAATCTTAATTTGTTTAGGAAACCAATACAGCAGCGAAAAAATATTACTTTTATAGTGGTTATGTTGATCATATATTTCTGTAGTAAGGCTTCTTAATTCTTTTCTACATTTCCATTATGTTCATTACATATCTTAGCTCTCTTTCATACGAAGCCACTAGTGGTGCCCCTGCTTGCGAAACATTGCTTGAAGTTAGAGCTTTCATACGAAGCAACTGCAGTTGCTTCCACTAAAACAGTTGCTGCCACCGTCTGCTCTAACGCAACCATCTCGAGCAACTCTCAGTATCCGACACTCTCATTGTCTTAAGAGGCCTCATCCCGGCGAAATTAAAATACCGCTAATTTTACAGTAATTATGTGTTATCTTCAAATAGATAAATGATAGTTGTAATATGGAACAAGAGCGCTCTAGACAATATTATTTTACGTGAGTACCGTTATCACAAGTAACCTAGTGGTGTGACTTTCCATTTTCAGCCGTTTAGAAACGCGAAAATAAATGCCGATTTTCAAAATGGTTCGAAATCGAAAACAGATAAGTGAGTCGTGATACGGTATCTCATATTAAATAATATTGTCTAGGGAGCTCTTGTTCCACATTTCGATTATCTTTTATCTATTTGAAGATACTACATAATTATTGTAAAATTTGCAGTATTTTAATTTCGCCGGGATGAGGCCTCTTAAATGGACGCTTTCGCACGGAGACACTGCAGTGCCCGCCACCGCATAAGGTTGCAAATGTACGTTTGAAAAAAAAAAAAAAAAAAGTTGATTACCGATCACAGACGAAAAATGCACAATTGTTCATCGCTTAAAATTTACCTTATTTTACACCATATACTGGAGTTCCCGACTGTCTTAAAGCAACTATAGATTATTCCTATATTTTATGCTAAAATGCGGTATCATTCCTGTGATGAACGCGTAAGATACCAGGAACGAATTGTTGCTTGCTTCTTTATATTACTACCATCTTCAAAATTACTTTTATAACCCTAATCTTTCTGTAACATGAAACGTGCCCATGGGAGCTAACTAGTCATCTATTGTACTGGATACTGTTAGGAAAAATCAAAGAACGATAGAAATTTGCTACTTAAAGGTTCTTGTTTTTCTTATGCAGTACATAAATAAATAACAAAAAACTATTCAAGTATAACCATCAACTTTATCACAGTAATGAACACAAGAGTATTGGGTCTTACACGCAAGACTGAGATCAAGACCATACTTGCAAGAGTTGCAGAAGACCAACCTGCAGGTCTTCCACACGTACCACTTGAATATTTATTGCTGCTAGTTGTTGTCATTTAAAACATACATAAATTTTTGCTTTGTACTCACTTCAGAAAGTCCATAAGAATTAAGAATTTAAAATTTATATACTGTATCATCAACCAAATCTAAACATAAGATAAACAGATTTCATGCAATTGTACTTCTTTTCGTTTCATACAATATTACATAATCCCTTTCCAGACTTCCACGTTTCCATCAATACAAGTATGGAAAATCCGTGTCGTGGTTGCTTTTAACTGCTCCTTTATGGATACTTACACTAAACTAATAATAATAATAATAATAATAATAATAATAATAATAATAATAATAATAATAATAATAATAATAATAATAATAATAATAATAATAAAAATAAAATAAAGTTCTCTTTAGAGTAAGATGTAACAGATGGATATATTGGCCACGGAAAGGGTTCAAATTCAGAAAGTTTGTATTAATACATATGTTCCAAAGCAAAGTATTGTTACACAATGTCAAAAGTAATTTTACTTCAAATCAATTGCTCTGCCTGCCAAAACTCTTTTGATTCATGACTAATCCATTATCGTTCGTTGTCTGGGGTTGTGGGTTGTCCTTCGTAAAAGCAAGCAACAAGATGTCACATAAATCTCCTTTGATCTTCCTTTGGCACTTACCTAGAGCACGGAGAATCACAATGAATTGGAACGGTGTGAAGAAGACAACAGAAAGCACAAAAGGGATTTCCATTATTTTTTATTTAAAAGAACAGCGTGCTGAATAAATAAAACATATATTTATTCATTTCATACCGGGACCATAGCCCAACTCCCTTATGCGTAAAAATACGAAAAACTGGAAAGATATTAGAAATAGTTACTTTTCAATATAAAATAGTGGAAATTTTCCAACTGCACCAGCTATTTGGGCTGAACGTAAGGGCATGCAAAAATGACACTGAGAAGTGCATATTGTTGTGTATGGAAACTTGTAACATCTCGAATACGTTTCCCTGCGATGATGATGTTATGACAAGGACCCCAGAGATAAGCCTGCTGTGGTAACCAACGTTGCTTTTTCATGCAACTCTTTTCCGACTGAATTATATTTTTATCATTATAACTTGATATAATATTAAATTAAAGTAAATTAACAATATATTAGAGTACATAAATATAAATTTTACTTCTATTGTTGCTCAACAATGCTCAAGGGAAACTGGACTCTACAAGTCTCGTCAGGCGATTAGGCTTCGACACATATGCATATAGATAAATGTTTGCAAAAGGTTGCTGAGGTAAAGAATAAAAATGTTGTTGGCACTTCGATATTTATTTTGTAAATAAAAATAATCCTGTATATTTATTTCGATATTTATTTTGTAAATAAAATATTCCTGTAGGTTATGCAAGTGATGCAGAATCGTTTTGATTAATTACTAATTGCACACATATTTGACGTCATATAAAATATATATAAAACTACGGCGGTTTGAAGAAAGTGTGTAGATAAACATATTTTGAGGGTGTTATATTTGATTATGACTTGCTCATTACTTCATGGTTTTTATATAGCTATTACGCTAAAGATTGGAATCAAATTCTTTACGCTAAGATTGCAATAATCTAACCACTCTAATCGAGATGATATTCAAAAAATATTTTTTTCTTTTCATTTGAGGAAAGAAATACGTTCGCTATTATGCACTTTGAGTGTGACAGTGACTCTATATGGTTGCGAAGATTCCACTCTTGCTTCCTTGTCACCTATGTCTGCCTGTGAAGTTCCCGCTAATGGTTTGTTCGCACCCATACCATTACGTTCATTTTTAGATGCATTACTCGAGTCTTCTACAGGAGTGTCGACATCAGATAGAATGTCTTCTAGCAAAAATGCTCCTATATCTTCTGTAGAAACCCACTTCGACATTATTCCGGGAAAAAAATGCGACGGCTTTTGTAACATCTTCTCACAATATGTGATCCCTGTTGTATTTACAAGTACATAGACTAGCAGCCTGACGGGACTTAGAAGTATATAAAAGTAAATCCACAACCAAAGTTACATCAGAAATCGCACAAGTTTTTATTTGATAATACTATTGCTTTCTAATTCTAACACAACATTAAAAATTACTAAGTCCTTAACTTTTCTGTAGGACAACAAAATTAGCGCCAAATACACGACAACATGCTCACCACGATTACTACAAACACGATTTCAAAAGCTTCTAAACATTTTTTCCTCCTCCACGTTGCAGTGTCTCGAGGAGCTCCTGTCATCTGTTGTTCCTCTTTTGTACTCTCATAATCAACAAGTCCCCTCAGTCCACAACACCATTCAACACACAATGGAGAAATGGGACTTAAAAGTCCCGTCAGTCGGAAAAGGGTTAACATATGGCGTCTTACTAGTGTGGAGTCCAAATGGCTGGACTAGTGTGGAGATACTACCCACATTACGGAATTCTGATTACTCTGTACAATTTTTATCCATGGCGTCAAGTTTTGGAGATAATACATGAACATTGTTGAAAATCGAATTAATATAACCAAATACTGAAAGATATTATGTTTGAAATTGTAGGGACTACGTGTGTCACTCATAGGCGTGTCTGTATCATTATCAGAAGGCGCGATCTAATATTTAACTTACTAGCAGCGTTCACCCCACTTCGCTGCGGTCACCCCGGAACGCAATAAACTTTGTTACTTAGATAATTTTTACTTTTTCGCTTTCAAGTGATATGATAAAACCATAGAAGATTGCAGTAAATCTTAACATTATATCGCCTGTCATTTATGTTAACCCGCCTTCCTTCGCTGCGGTCATCCCGGTGCTGGCATATTGTAAAAGTGTCTGTAAAAATAAGCAAATCAATTAAAAAATTTTAAACAGAAGATTCAAGCTATTTTCCGCTGTATATCGCCTGTCATTTATGTTAACCCGCCGAGTGACACGGTCATGCGGGTTGCATATAAATACGTTTATTTTTACCTATGATGAACTAATAACAAAGGATTTGTACGTTATGGACACCTGAATGGTCAATTATCTCAAGACACTGGTAATTAAAAATTAAAGTGATATGATAAAAACCATCTAGGGTCCAAATCCTAATAACCCCCCAAAAATGAAAGAAATTGGTTCAGCCGTATTAGCGTGATGAGCGGACAAAAAATTGTACGTTCTCTTTTATATATATAGATTATTTATTTATTTTACGTCTGCAGTAAATAAATAAATATATCTTTAAACAGCCAATTCCAGAAGAACGATAACTATGTATTATTGGCAAAGAACGACACATATGTCCTAGCGCCATCAAAGTTCGTTCTCGTCCTCTTTTTCGGAAACTGCACATCAGAATTTACTCTTAAGCACGTTATTTTATTAAGCTTGATGTGATCTATTAACTGATGTATATCTTATCTTTGGGCATTTTTTCTTAGTTAACTAGAAATTAAATTTTGGAGTATATCTTATGTACTTTCATCTTGTTAGTGTTATAATGAAGAGCTTCGTGAGTGTATACTTAAGTATTAGTCCCGCCTTAACAGGTGGCGCGATTTCGTTGAGTTACTAAAATAATTTGAATTTTCCATTTTTTTCGAAAACTACGTGAGGTTATACACTGATGCATACCATTTTGTTCAGGTTAATGAGATGTATCGATTCGTGTAGGTCTGATCTTTGGACTCTTTTGGTTGTTGTTGAACGCTAATAATATCGAAGAGTTCGCCTTTCTGTGTTTGATTGTTACGATTTGAGTTGTATTGGAGCTTATGACAGATAAACAAGGGGTAAGGAGAATTACAATGGATCCAATTTTGACATTAAGCAAAGCATTATTTGATTACTTGCATGGATACTTCTTTGGAACACGGTGGCTCAGTGGTTGAGCACTCACATCTGGTGTGGAGCGTTCCTAGTTTTATTCCAAACCATGTAAGTTAGTTGTGCACAACATAGTATTCGCGGATTTTCTCGGGATTCTGCCGCTCTTCCACCCATCAATTATTCTATTAGGCATCCCTCTTCTTTATTCTAAAGGACACAACCGAGGGGTGCAATTGCATTTCATAAATATTTTTTCTTCTTTCGCATAATCTTACATTGGTAGTAAAGTACTATCCACAACAAATTTTACTTCTCAAACTATACTTTATTCACAGATGAATGATGATTAGTGAACTATTTTCTCTCTTTTTATTATGTAACTGCTACAACTCAAGATCCCTTTTTTCTCCTGAGCTCTTCCACATGGTGAATGTTGCATTACAATTACAGAAGTGACACTATAAGCGATAAAACAAACAAAATACAATCTTTGAAACCAATCTTTAAAGAGGGAGTAACTGTATTGAGAAAAATGTCCGGTATAACATTATTCTCTCAATTATTTCCAATCCATATTTCTCTCTCTCTCTCTCTTCTTATTTTAATTTTGCTCTATATTGATTATGAAATCAATTGCCAATTCGAATCACGAGGCTGCATGAAACCAAAGCTCAAAACCAGACATGAAGTTTCTCCGTTTCCATGCTGCTGGAAGAATTTCGCGGACACTGATTTTAGCTTTGGAAAATTATATTTGCTGGAAGAAATACCTTCTAAAAATTCTCTCACTTTTTAAGTATTTTGAAAAACATTATTCCTCAGCAATGACGTTGTGTTAGGATCGCTAATTCTCTTTTACATGAGAAGAAACAATGAGTGTAGTGTGCTATCCTTTTTCATTTTCGCTGGAATTTCTTCTTTCACCTTTTTCCTCTCGCGCGTTGCAGTCGAGGAGAATCGGTTCCCCTTTTTCCGATCAATCTTAGCACGAAATTTAATACCAAGCAAAGGCGGGCGAGTATTAACACAGCTCAATTACTAATCCAGGAAAATCGATCAGATAGTTTTTAATATGCAGAGTGAAACAGAAGGAGCCGGAGGAGACGTGTGGGTAGATGGAGGAAGCGAATAGGACTCTGAGGCCGCGATCAATGAGGCAATGAGGTACCTGAACTTAGAGCGAAGGCTGAAATAATGGAGGTAGGGTGAAGACAAGAGAAATATAGAATGGAGTGACGATGGAAAAGAGAGGGATAAAAAAAAAATAGAGAAAGTGGAATACGAGAACCTGGCGAAGACAGCTAGCTATTCAGGGAAAACGACAGCAGATATGATTGTCAATACATGAATTGAGAAAGAGGGAAAAAATATTCGCGAGATTTATATTGCGGTTGGAATCTTCATTTGTTTGTTAGAAACGAAGTTTTCTGAATATAAAAAGGAAGGAAAGGGAAGGGGGAGTTAAGGGACATGTATAAAACTTTTTTTTTTTTGTGTGTGTGTGTGTGTGTGTGTAGAGAATAATTAAAATACGCAACGACGGTTACATTAAGTATAATTTTTAGCTCTCGGTGTAAGCATACAGAAGATTATAATTTTACTCCTGATTATGCGTGTGTATGTATGTGGTACTTCATTTCTTGACAACTACTGATCAGATCTGAACCAAATTTGGTGGACAAGTAACCTATTGTCTGAGGGATAAAAAGATCGCTATACATGGTGGCCCGACCTCGGACAAGGACAGGTTCGGCTCGCAACATTTTGCACGCCAGGAGCTTGAGTTCGGTTCATCTCGGCTTGTTCAATTAAAGGAAGATTCATGTAGCTTTACATATGTTCACTTTAAACACCTATAAGTTACTCTACTCGTCCTAAAGCAATTCCATGTAGGCTACAACGACAACAAATATTACATTAAACACATCAATGTATCTGAAACATGTACAGGAACAGGAGGAACAGTGGAACAACTGTAAAAAGATTGTTGATTGGAGTGGAGGTTAGAATTCCCTTCGATGCAGCGAGGCTACATGCGAACCTCACGAGGTCCCACTAGGAATCGAACCCAAGTCTTATGCGCATATGCTAACCATATAGCCTCTAACCATCTGAAACTTAGTTTTGCGGTTCGAAATGTCATCACGCTACGCAGGAACAAACATCACATGAATTTTCTTCCTGTAGGGTAGCTTCGGTGGAATAGGGCCACCGGATGAATAGGGCCACTCGTTACGTTATTCACCTTACTTGTTTATAGAACAGAAGCAGCGAAGCGGATGCCACGCCGTGTCTTCACTGTGAGTCTCTACAAGTTCATCGTGCAGTTAGATTGAGTGAATGCTGGACGCTGATTGTATTACAAAGCAACTTTCATCATCAATTGAATGCAAGTGTTAAGAAAAATAGCGTATTTTTAATACTTCTGTCCTGTATTATTTCTTGTTACGCTATGTAGTTTTATTGGAAGTGCAGAAGTTTGATTTTCTTATCTTCAACAAGGTTCACTCAAGATATTATGACTAGCATGATAATCGAGGAAGAACCTAAACAGGGTTGCCAACCCATTTTTCTATATATTACCAATTAGGGTGAATAGGACCATATCTAGTTACGGTGAACAGGGCCATACTTTTTGATTAGGGAGCTGAGATGGCTCAGTGGCAGAACGTTCACCTCCAGTGTGTGGGGTCTCTGGTTGAATCCCAGCTCGCGCCAAGTGGTGGACAAACACCGTGCAGATGGGTTTTATCGGAGTTTTCCTGTTTACTCCTACTTTTTTCATTCCAACATTTAATTCATTCGCATCATCCTCGTCTCCTTTAGCCTACCCTGCATAACCTTGGGAAGTAAAACTCGAAGATTTTTTCCCACTTAAATTTTGTACGAATGCATGCATCAACCACACCCCACCCATTCATCCTATCTATCGTCTTATACATAGTGGTGATATAAGAATTCGATATTTTTTGTCTCTCTTTCTTATTTCAGATGGGAAATTATGAGCGTTAAACACAGATGACGTACAAGAAACAGTATAATTTTTTTGTCCTGTTGCACAATTGAAATATCTAATAAGGAAGCAGAAATTAACGCTAACAACTCAAGGTCTGCAGAGTAAGAAACGTCAAATATAAATAAATGACTTTATAAGCACGTAAATCTACCGTTTACACCTTCTATTATTTTAAAATATTATGTATACGAATTCTATTCTATGTTTTAGTACGACTTTACAATTGTGTGTGGTTTTAATCCACTTAATACATGTGGCCCTATTCACCTTACGAACGGCCCTATTCACCCAGATATGTTAGGATGAATAGGACCATTCGAGGCGAGTATATATATACATTTTTATAGTATTATACAATTTTTGAAGAAAATGATTTTTTGTGAACTTTATAGTAGAGATATGGTATATTATAAATCTGTAAAAAGTTCTTTAATAAAGCACCAATTGTAGCAGTACAAGGTAATTTTCTTGAAAGTGGCCCTATTCACTCCAATCTACTATATTGCTGTTTCAAATCCCGTATCATTCCAGCAATAATACAATTATAGATTTGAATTTTTCGTGTTTTCTTTAGTCTTATGGACATAACCATCAGTTACCCGTTAAACTTTCGATTTCATTTCTTGTAAAGTATGAGCGCTTTTATTTCTCGTATACAGTGAAACTTCCCTTAACGGACACTCCTCAATAGAGGATGTCTCCATAAAAGGGACATCTTTTATCCTGGCAAAAATATATGTATTACTATAGAAAAGAACCCTTCCTCTTACGAACATGGATAGTTGTCTTTAGTTCCATCGTTTTAGTAACCTCTCCACAGGGGTCTACCTACGAAGGGAGAAAAATGGGGAGCTACCCCAACGGCACTCAGACCCCCCAAATGGAGTTCGACTACTAGGTGTTTATTTAAACATGTTTACTACAACACATGAGAAAGCTAATAATACCAGGAAATCTAATAATATCAATGTTCACACACGGGAAGAATGTTTAATAAATATAAAATCGGAAATTTGATTGTAAAATCTTTTACTTTAAGCGGAATTGTTAAAACGATGCAATCATTTTTTAATATGCATTTACATTTCGAAATTCATGTCCCCTTCAACTTAGGCGAATACTTACATTAAGAATTTTCTGAATAAAGAATCGAAAATTTTAATATTGAAAATTGTCCCCTTTGGGAACTTAATTTTTGAAAATGAAACACCTTTTCGATTAAATTTCCATTAGGAGTTTATGTATCAAACTTTTTCATCCTCAGCTTAAACGATTACTCTCAGAAAGTTTTTCTGTATAAAGAATCGGAAATTTGAATGTTACAGAAATTGTTCCCTTTACCATTATAAGCAGAATTGTCGAAACATGTATTCTCTTATTTTTAATTAAGAGATTACCTACTGAATTCGACTCCTCTAACTTGAGTGACTCCTCACATTTGCCAGATTCTCAATAAACAATAGAAATTTTTAAGATAGAAATTGCCCCCTTTTTCCTATTTAAGAGCGGAATTTTCGAAAACTACTGAAACACGTGTTCAGTTATTTTTAATGCGAAGTTCATATGTCAAGTTTTCTCTTCCTAATGTTAGATACTTTACGCCTGGGAAATATATTTGACCCTCCTTTAACCCCCCTTTGGCAAGGGAGTTTCCTGTACAAATGTTATATTTATAGCTATAATAGTATATAACCTTTATCTTGAGTGAATCACTTTTACTCTTTTACTTAATAGCATAGTTATGACAGAAAAAAATTCTAAACCTCGGCAACATATAATAATAATTACCAAATTCTCAAATGCAATAATTAGTCCAACGCTGATCAGTAACTACAGCCAGAAATATATTATGGAGAGTTCAAATACTCGTAATTATCAAAAAGAAGAAATGCGCTTGCTCTCTCTCTCTCTCACACACACACATTATATATATATACATGCAGTGGCGGATCCAGGATATGATCAAGGAAGGGGCTAAACCATAGTTTACCGTTTTATCCAGTGTAAAGCAGGATTGAAGCCCATTTTATCCAATGAATATCTAAGCGTCAAGGGGGGCTATAGCCCCCTTGGATCCGCCACTGTATATATATATATATATATACACCAAGCACGGTGTGCTCACTGGCTGAAATGTAAACCATATACTCGGCCAGATATCAAAAAGATAAATAAAGGCTATGAACCCAAAGAAATTAGCTACAATGACAAAAATGGAGAAATATTAGGATATACACACGGCATACTAGAAAGGTGGGCTGAATATTACCAGGAACAATTAGGAAAGGAAAAGACGCAAGAGCTGGAACTCTCAACCACTGCAAACATAGGGAAGAATACAAGTGACGTCACAGAAAAGCAGCCAACATATGAAGAAGTGGAAACAATCTTAAACCAAATGAAGAACAATAAGGCCCCAGGCGAAGATGAGACAACAATAGAATTAATAAAGATGGCAGGCGTTACAATGAAGAGAGAAATTCATGAACTCTTAAGCGCATCTGGGAAGAAGAACGAATACCTAAGGATTGGCAAGGAGGAATTATCTGCCTAATACACAAGAAAGGAGACCGCACAAAATGCAGCAATTACAGGCCAATAATGTTACTGAGCACGGTGTACAAAATATTAACGAACATTATTAACAAAAGAATGAAAAAGTACACAGAAACAATAATCGGAGAATACCAGTGTAGATTTAGACCTGGAAGAGGCACGACTATTCGTTCTACTGCAAATTATAGAAAAACATTACGAATACGGACTTGACCTTATAATTCTATTTGTTGACTATCGCAGAGCCTTTGACAGTGTAAATAGAAACCAAATCATTAAAGTGATGCAGCAAATGGGCATTCCCAATAAGCTGATTAATTTAACACAAATGATAATGCGCCAAACAAGCGCTAAAGTAAGAATAGGAAATGCTATAAGTCGAGAATTTCAGTATTACAAAGGAGTCAAGCAAGGAGACGGGCTATCCACCACGCTCTTTATTATAGCACTGCACGCAGCTGTACAGGAAGTAGACAAAAGAGGCTCAATTTTCACCAAAAGCACCCAGATATGAGCATACGCAGATGATATTGTAATAGTGGCTAAAACAGAAAAAGATCTGATGGAAACATATCAAAGATTAGAAGAAGAAGTAAATAAACTTGGATTAGAAACAAACGTCAACAAAACAAACTACATGATTGTCACTAGGAAACCAGAGAAATTTAAAAAGAAAATCATAGTTATACATGGGAAAGAATTCGGAAGAGTGAGCTCGTTTAAATATTTAGGTATTTCAATCAACGAACGAAAAAACAAAAAGGAAGAAACGATAAGAGAAAGGATACACATGGGAAACAAGGCTTACTACGCAAATATGCAACTAATCAGAAGCAAACTCATAAACAGGAAAACCAAGGTTACCATCTACAAAACATTAATCAGACCAATCGTAACGTGCGTACGGAGCAGAAATATTTGTCATGAACAAGGCAGAAGAAGCAGCTCTACGAAGATTCGAAAGAATAATAATACGCAAGACATACGGCCTAGTGAAAGAAGACTATATATGGAGAATAAGGAGCAATGAAGAAGTAAACAGTACAGAGGTTGTTCAGCCTACATTTGGCCGATTTCGTTCCTTTCCCCTCCCGGGCAGAATGGACTCACCCGATCTGGCTCGTGGTGTCCTGCAGTGTTGTGCAATGGCTTCCTGGGAACGGAGTTGTTCTTCCGCGCGGACGACAATAACGCACAAAACAGGACCATTGTTGTGAATGTTGTGTTAAATTTGTTTCCAAGTGCGTGGGTTTCCGCTCTGTGACCAAAATGCCGCCCAAACTAAGCCGGTTTTGGGAAGGCTATGTTGCGGCTCTTTATGACGCCCACTTTAGTGTTTCTGTCATTAGAAAACAGTGCAAGAAGAATGGTTGCAACATCAGTTTAAGTGGAATAAAAAATGTTATTAAAAAGTACAAGGACAACGAAGCTCCACCATTTGGATCACCAACGAACTTGCCTAGGAAGCGGGAATGCACCAAGGCCACCTCCACCAAGCAGAGGAAACTTCGCAAAATAGCAATGCAAGAAAATCCGCCAACACAAAGGTTTATGGCTAATCGTCCTGACATGTCTTTGGGGACTGTGAGCCGGACGTTACACCATCAACTCAAGCTGGAAAATGTCATGAAAGCTCGCGGCCATCTTCTAACGGATGCCCACCAAAAGGAACGAAAATGTAACGCCCGGAAGCTGTACGAACGGCATCTGGCAAAACAAAGGTGGATGTACGTCGTAACGCTCGGTGAAGCATGGATTTACCTTTCCGACTGCGGCAAACCGAGAGCCATCATGTACCTAGAGAAAGGCGCCAAGAACTTCAGAAGGTGGGTCCGTGTCTGTAAAGAATCCTTCCCAAAAAGGTTCATGGTCGTTACTGGCTACTGTTACCGAGGAAAACTGAAGATTCGTAGGGTAACGAAGAACTGCAAAATAAATTCGCAGTATTTTCAGGAGCAGATCATGCGGCCGATCTCCTAGCATGAGATTCCAACAATGTACGGAAATGACGCCAATCTGTGCGCATTCACATGGACAAGGCCTCATCACATAACTCACGATCGTCCCTCGCATACTACAGGGAGATGGAGGAGGCAAGTGGTATACAGGTGATACATTTCAATGAAGTACCTGTTAAATCTCCAGGTGCAAGTCCTATGGACTTGGATTTGGATTGCTGAAGCGGGTTTTGGGAAAACGGTGTGTGGCAACTGTGGAAGGACTTTGGAAAGCAGTGCAAAGGGAATGGGACAAGATTCCCCTCCCAGTTCTTCAGAGAAGCCTATTACAGTGGAAATTACGCTATCGGGCTATTGTTAGGAACCAAGGGAAACACATCGAGCACTTACGGACCTGGCGCCATGGATTCTTCTAAATTTTTAGGTAAGTCGAAATTGGCCAAATGTAGACTGAACAACCCCTGTATATTAAAAAATGAAGATACTGTAACGTTTATTAAATCTCAGCGAATAAGATGGCTAGGCCACGTACAGAGAGTGCCAGAATCGAGAATACAAAGGAAAATAATGAAAGACAAAATATATTGTGTAAGAAGGAAAGGAAGACCAATGACAAGGTAGATAGACGACGTAGTGAGAGACCTAAAAAACGATTAAAAGTGAAGAGATGGTGGGAGATCGCCAATGATAGAAAAGCATGGAGGCACATTGTTAGGGAGGCCAAGGGTCACAAAGAGCTGTAGCGCCAGTTGGTAAGGTAAGGTAATAGTCGGCCAGAGTACTTCATGGGGTCTTGTGACATAAAGTTTAGTGTTATTTATTTTAGCACCGAGACTATAAGAATTGCAGGTGAGACAAATACAAAAGAAATTACATTCTTTTCAGTTTTACTGAAAATAATTCGCTAAGAAGTACCACTGATTACTGATGAAATTCGTTAAGAAGTACTAAATTCCTGACGCTACAGCCATGAACGACTATGGTCAGCAATGTGGTTCACTTTCAATTAGGTGATGGGTGGCCAGCTCATCGGTTCCCAGGTTTCATTATTTCTGGTCTTTCTGGATCGGAGTTTCACTATCTCTTAATTGATGTAGCTCCCAAATTGACTCATAAGGCTGGGTAAATATCAGAAAATTTTAGTTCTCCTAGCTAAAATAGGCCTGTACTTTTTATCATTCACATACAGGCAAAGTCAAACGAATGGACTTCCTAAAATAATTTATATTTCCTTATGAATAATTTACTGGTACATTTCCTACAGCCTGAGATTCTAATTTTGCAGTGTCAAAACCCATGTTTCAACTGCAAATAATAATGACAATAACAATAATATGTGTAATAGATATTAATATGTAGTCTAAGTTATTAATGCTATTACATGCTGAAAGAGGAATTTTGGTTCGCTTTTAGTATGAAGTCTGGCCACCCTGAAAAACTCCTTGGACTTCTCAAGAAAAGCTTGCTGAGTATTACTCATCTGATTTTTCTCTGCATGCGGCGAAGTTGGGAACTAACTTCCTTGTTTACAAGTGGTAGCAGCAACATGGCAGGGTCGCCAGAGGTACTAGTTTCTTGAGATTTCTTTTATAGTCAGGTTTTCGAGAAAATCAAAAGGATATGAACAGAAATATTTTCATTTAGTATCGCTTCACATTATGTTGATGGTGCCGGTAGGAGAATAAAATAGGGAAATGATATGCATGGTATACTCTATGAGGAAAACGGGGATGTTCGACGGCGGAAGATCTAGCTGAGGCACAAGGCCTGTTACTTTGTAGGAAGACGTCATGGCAACCCTGTAAAGGAATACAGAAAACCATTCTTGCCTTCCCTCCCACCGCGTCCTTCGCCCAGTATCAAAACATAAACACAAGAGCAGCGCCACTACAAAACAAATGCATAGACTCGTACGAAGGGTAATACATCCCTGCTTCTCCATGACGCATAAGTATTCTCAGCGGGAACCGGTCAAAACCCCCACAGCCAAAACCCCCACACTCAAGAAATGTCAAAACGCCCACACAAACGGTCATAACCCCCACACAAATGGACAAATCTCCCAAACGCACGAACGGTCAAAACCCCCACACTCAAGAAATGTCAAAACGCCCACACGATCGGTCATAACCCCCACACAAATGGACAAATCTCCCAAATACACGAACGGTCATAACCCCCACAGCCAAAACCCCCACACTGGTAGTCGGTCATAACCTCCAACGGTCATAACTCCCACACAAATGGACAAAACAGCCACACATAACAACGGTCACAATCCCCACACAAATGGACAAAACTCCCACATGCAGAAATAGTCACAACTGCCACACAAATTGACAAAACCCCCATACTCATGTATTGCCCTTGTACTTTTTAATAACATTTTTTATTCTACTTAAACTGGTGTTGCAACTATTCTTCTTGGGCGTCATAAAGAGCCGCAACAAAGACGTGAAATGACGATCATTTCAGAGTGTGGGGGATTTGTCCGATTTTGTGGGAGTTTTGTCCATTTATGTGGGGATTATGACCGTTGCTATGTGTGGCTGTTTTGTCCATTTGTGTGGGGGTTATGACCGATTGTGTGGGCGTTTTGACATTTCTTGAGTGTGGGGGGTTTTGACCGTTCGTGCGTTTGGGAGATTTGTCCATTTGTGTGGGGGTTATGACCGATTGTGTGGGCGTTTTGACATTTCTTGAGTGTGGGGGTTTTGGCTGTGGGGGTTTTGACCGTTCGTGCGTTTGGGAGATTTGTCCATTTGTGTGGGGGTTATGACCGTTTGTGTGGGTGTTTTGACATTTCTTGAGTGTGGGGGTTTTGGCTGTGGGGGTTTTGACCTAGACCCTTCTCAGCCCGAACATCTTTAGCATATAAGTGCTTTCTGTAATTGAAAATAAATTATTTCCCAATTGATCCTACGGTTACAAGGAATTTCAATCAGAAACTAGTGTCAACAGCAGTACACGGAGATAATTGCACACTTTTTCACACGAAGCTGATAGACCGTCAAGATTGATCAATTCTGTCTTCATTGTCAGTATTTCATAACAATGTTTATGTTCTTATTGGGTTACTTGTGTTTTTAATACATTTTCAAAAGGAACTGAGAACTTCTATATGGTATGATCTATACTTATGAACAAAAATTACAATTTGTAAGGGAATTAAGGAACTTGTATACGGATATGATTTATACTTACGAAGAAAATTATAGTTCGTAAGGGAATTAAGGGACTTTACTTACGATGAAAATTACAGTTCTTAAGAATTAAGAGACTTCCATAGGAATATGATCTATACTTACGAAGAAAATTGCAGTTTGTAAGGAATTAAGGAGTTTTCATAGGGGGTATGATCAGTACTTAACAAAGAAAATTACAGATTATAAGGGAATTACGGGACTTTTATAGGGGTATGATCTGTACTAACGATGAAAATTAAAGTTTGTAAGGGAATTACGGGACTTTTATAGGAGTATGATCTGCAAGTAAGAAGAAAATGGCCACAATCATTATATTTTGCACTTTACATCCATATATACAATATATATCCCCCATCAATCTTTAATTTCTTTGCAAAGAGGATTTTATTCTTATTTCCTCCACAATTATGAACGCCAAGTACAGCATTTTGATTTACATTTATAAGTAATATTTACTGTATACTCAATATGGGGCCCGAGTAATCGAAATTTATGTAACCTTTCAGTAATAGACACCTCTAATTTAGGATCAAACAATAATGTCCTATTGGTGTCCGTTATTAAGAGTTTTCACTGTATTAGGAAAGTGTGTAGCATAAGGTCATTTTTCCGTGTACGTTATACAAGCATATACTAGAATTTTAAATAATGTATGGGTGGGAGGAAAGGTAACAAAAAAGTCAATAAAAATAAGCGAGACAAAATTTGTAAATTTACACTTAACAAAAAAGTCAATAAAAATACGCGAGACAAAATTTGTAAAATTACACTATGTTCCGAAACTGAAACGAAACTCGTTCACGCTAAAAATTCTATTGTGGAAATCTAAATCGTAACCTGGTGAATTATTTATTAATGCTTTGGTCCGTTACAGATGATTAATATTATGAGAGAACTAAGATTGCTATGAAATTAGGGAAAAAGTAACATTTTATTCTTGAAATAATTAAACCCATTTGACTATATAAGTCTTAGTTCTTGATACTGAGTAAGGAATTAAAATTATCCTATTTATTATGCACACAATGAATTAACACTATTTTGAACTGATCTGATTACAAAATTAATCACTGAAACTGCAACTATAAAATAAAATCAATTTACTCGTACATTTTTCATTGATCATATAACAACAAAAACAGGACTATCTACAGAGCTTTATTTACATATTCATGCACCAATTAGTTTCAAGTAATATTAATTTTGTGGAATGCACTAGTCCTTCGAAAACCCGATTTTAATCCACGAATTAAATAAAATTTGTCCATTCGGTAAACTTCACAATGTTTATTGGACGGCAGCAATAAGCACTTCATTGCAGAATTTAGATATGCCATATATTTGCACCCTCTTCACTGAAACTGAAGGACGAACCTGTTTAACGCACCTGTGTGCTGTGTGCTAAATCACTAAACTGCACTGTAGCTGCCTTTCTATTTGAAAGTCTCTCCTCGGAATCTTCGCTCGTCTTCGGTTTCTTTTGGACAGTACTGGTTCTCAACTACTTCTCACGCATTCTCTCAAACGACCTCACCATGTAATACCTAAAGGGGAAAAAAGAAAAACAATGAGATGCTATTCCCGAAAATGTAAAATGCTGAGCATTTTAAGATTTTATTTGAGGAAAAAGGCACGCCTTTATGGCTCTATGTTTAAGACGGCGTCACCGTATTACGCGTATATTAAAAATTGATATATATATATACTCCTAATGTTGAGTATTAATTTATAATCTCGCAATTGATAAGATTGCTAATTAATGTCTGTACAACGTACAAAAATGACCTTGCTACACTTTTGTTTAGTTTTATAATATTAAAGCTCTTGTCCGGTTGTTCTTGTTCATTGTAATTGATCTCCAGGGTTATATGTGGAGATAGCTGAACCAAGCTATCACATAACATGACAAAATAACGGATTATTTCCTTTTATACTCATAATCTTGCTTAAACATTCAGAACCCTGTACAAATAGTACAAGGGCTCTACAAGTACATGCAAACACATACTATAAGGATTAGTATCTCTGGAATCAAAATTTTGCAAAAGAATTCCTGAATGGCATGCATATATATTAATTATTCTCCCTGCCAAAAAAGTTTGGCCAAGTTATGAATCAAGAATGCAAGTAGAAACAGAAGCATGTACAACACAGGCTGCCAACGAGACTAGAGCCGAGGCTGTCTCGTTTCGAAAGGAAGCCGTGAAAGTAATGTCTTCTCATGGAAAGTACATCTATTTCTATCGTGAGAACCTTGTACCCACGAAAAATTGTCTCGTCTCGCCTCGTGTCGTGAGCAACCATAATGACAATAATAGCACAGTTATTCATACATACGAATATACGAATTCCAGAGGCCTTATCACTGCGAAATTAAAATACCGCTAATTTTACAGTTATTATGTGATATTTTCAAATAGATAAAAGATCATCGAAATGTGGAACAAGATCGCGCTAGATAATATTTTGCATGAGGTACTGTTATCACGATTCATCTAGTAGCTTTCCATTTGCAGCCATTTAGAAATGCAAAAATAAATGCCGACCTTCTAAATGGCTGGAAATCGAAAGCAGATAAGTAAGTCGTGATAACGGTATCTCATGTAAAATAATATTGTCTAGGGATCTCTTGTTCCACTTTTCGATTATCTTTTATCTATTTGAAGATGTAACATAATTACTGTACAATAAGCGGTATTTTAATTTCGCCGTGATGAGGACTCTTAAGGCTGTGGATCCTACGCAGGATCGTTGTTAACGTTGTATTAAGAGCTTAACTAACGCATGACACTAGCTTCTGTCTTTAGAAACACGTGAATGAAGTTAACAACGATTTATAGCGAAGAAGGCCAGCCATGACTTCTCCGCAAGGTTGTCCAAACACACTGGGGGAAATCAAGGTATGAGAGACATCTTTTCTTTTATAGTGATTTCTCTAATTGTGTTTGGATAACCCTGCGGAGAAGTCGTGATTAGCCTTCTTCGATATAAATTGTTGTTAACTCCACGAACGTATTCTAAACACGAACGTCAGCATCACGCGTTAGTAAAGCTCTTACTACAACGCTAGAAACGACTCTGCATAGAGCACTATATGTCTAGCTCAATTCTCTGGGTTAGAAATCCACATTAAGCTGTAGATCCATGTCTCATACATCCTCAGTGCTTAAATGGACGCTAAACTCCAATTCAACCGACCAACGAATTGTTAATACAGTGAAACCTCCCTTAACGGTCACCTCCATAACACGGACAATTTCTTTTGTCTCGGCAAAAATTTATGTATTATTTAGAGTCAGAGTCCTCCCTTTAAGGACATTTTCAGATACGAACAAGGACAGTTTTCTTTCCTTCCTACCTCTCAATGTTTTAATAACATCCTCAAAAAGGATAGGAATTATTCTCAGTTCAGACGTATCTAGCACAGAAAATACTTTCCGTAATTTGAAAATGAATCTGCAATGCAGTGCACTAGACAAACAAATCATTTCCCCACAAAATTTCCTTATCATAAGTCGGTGACATGGTGACCCACTATGCAGAACAGTTTTAAGCTGTACTTGAAATTATGATTTTCCATTATCCACAACTTTTGTTCTGGTGTGAAATACAGAAAAGCTTTCAATGGGTAAAAACAATCGTGGAGAGCCATTCATATGGCCAAGAATTTTATGTGGAACAACTCTCCTTTTCTAACAATTTCATTTCTCTTCCCCTACAACACCAAAGATAGAGGAACAAACATAGTTTATTTTACGATAAAGATTTTGCGAGCATCCCTCCCCCAGTAATTCGAATACTGAGTAAAGCATTTCGATATTAGGCTATATTTACACAAATTAATGTATTTACAGTAACACATGAGCTGTGATTACAGTATCACATGAGTTGTGAGTAATGTAATATACTTTTCTTGAATCTCTCTGTGTAGGACATCTCTCATTTACGAACAAATAATCGTATTTGTATAAACGTATCACTACGTTTTAGTATTACGTAATAATATGTGAAATTACCCTTTGTACTAACGTTGAAGAATAAATTTTACTTCAAAGATAACGGAATAGATAGTGAAAGAATACACAATAGCATAGTTAGCCACTCTGACTGATACATTCCGAAAGGACACGATCTTAAAAATAACCTAGTCCGATTCTTCTACCTGTAATACTACACGATCAGCGGTTTATTTATGATTTTGTTTCGGGAGGGGCTTTGCTAATTTTGTTCCTGGAAATGTGAAAATTTTGCAAGACATTTCATTTACTTTAATACAGTAAAAACAATGTAGGGGATAATAAGCACGGAAGCCCCCTAAATACGCCACTATACACAATTTACATATAATCCCATTGGAATTACACGACGAGCCGTCATCGCGCGAAATATTTAAATTATATTATGACCAGAACTCAAGAAAACTAATTGCAATGGGAATTAAAACAATATCTTAAGCAATATCTTAATTTTGACACAAACTTGTAAAAAAGAAATAATGTACACCTACGTTGGTTGCAATACGAACCTACAGATTATAATATTGAGCTTCTAAAAGACACATGGCCTTCATTTTTGTTGAAAATGTCTGTACAATTTCAGCTCGTGATATTTACGCGTACAGTACCTACAAATGAATACTAACAGCAGAAGAGCAATGCTGAAATAACGCTGTTTCCACATATTTTATACATTTTATCGCTTTATTGATAGCGAAAGTGAAAAGAGCTGGTTCTCTCATATCAGAATACATAATGTTCGAAGCATTGCGAAATATCTACAACAGGATTTGCGTTTTCTCATTTTTTTCACTATATTGACATGTTATTGAGGATAAATTGAAAGGAGAAAAATAAATGAAATATGGGTAGTTAATTTAGCATCTTAAGCTTATGTCCTCTGGGTTAAAGGAGAGGGATGAATGGTTATGAAAAAATGGTGAAATGCAGATGTGGAATGAAACGGAGAACCTCGAGAAGACACACGGACACGATGTTGTACAGCACAAACTCATATGGCCTGCGACCGAACCAGGAACCTAAAGCATCTTCCACTAAGCCACAGTACCCTAAGGATACAATGAAAATAAGCAACATAAAAGGTTCAGTCGCATTATGTAAATTAATTCATGTTGATCTTCCGAGATATTGTGTAATTTCTTTTGATAGGTAATTTGGATTTAACGTTCCTTTACAGTATCAATGCTATATCACACGTGGACCCATAACTTAATGAAGAATCCGAACCATACGAACTCTCGCCGGGAATCGAACACTTAACTCCTCCCGTCCACAGTACGTATGTTAACCATATAGCTCTACGATAACGTTCAGTTTCTTTTACAATAGTCTTTAGCCCAAATGTTTTCCGCTATTCAAATACAACAGTTTAAAATTAGTTTATTCTTATTTTGACGTAAAAGAGAAAGTTTATTTACACCCTGACCACGCATGTATCTTTAGGAAGTCCCATGGCACTTTTCGCTGGTCTAATGGCTAGCGTATGCATCTTTCGTGCACGTGGTCTCGGTTTCGATTCCCAGTGGGAGAGCACAACAAATTTCATTATATTCTTTTTCATTAATCATCCGTCTCCTTCAATCTAAATAGCATAACGCAGGACGTTAAACTAAATTTTTTCGTTTACAAATTTCTATATTTATATTCACAGACGTAACTAAAACAAATATCTTTTGGAGGGAGGGGCAATTGAGTTTCTCCTTTCTACTTAGAAAGGCTACATTATAGTACAAAAAGACTGCACTTAATAACACATTTAATTATTTACACTTGCCTTATAAGTCTGTGTATTTATATGTACCATAAATGGAGTTAGGGGCCGCGGTGGCTCAGTGGTAGAGCGTTCACCTCTGGTGCTTGGGAGAGTTCCTACACAAGTGAACTTTGTGGTGGACAAACACCGTGTGCGTGGGTTTTCTCGGGGTTCTCCCGTTTCCTCCCACTTTCCTCATTCCACCATTTCATTCATTACTCATCATCACCGTCTCCTTTAGCCTAACCGGCATAATCGTGGGACGTAAAACTTAAAGATTTCATTTCATTTCATAAATGGAGCTTAATCACATTCTTGAGTATATTAGAGTTAAATACTCTTTCTGTGAGCGTAGTAGTCTATTTGACACCTGATGGGAGTGTAAAAGATGCGGCGAAAATGAAATGTTTAACGTCTGTACGAAGAAGGAGACAGATGATTTATAGGAGTGAGTGAATTCACGTCTCTGTCAATAGCGTGCCTGTATAGGGTGAAATCTAGTTCCGAGTGGGAACTGAAGCATTGTAGTGAGTTGATACTCTTCCGCCTGGAATCGAACCCGGAACCTTGTACACAAAAGGCACGATCTCTAGCGTGGGAGAAGGGTTCTAACTGAATGATGAAGGAAGAATTGGTTAAATGATTAAGTGTGGGGAAACGAGGCAACGGAGAGAAAATATAAGCCCCACAAACTAGTACCGGAATCGAACTAGAAATCCTTCATATCGGAGCCACTAATGCTGTAAAATTATTCGAATATTGGCTGTTCAAATGTTTTTTCTGTTGTTATTCGAATATTCCAATATCTACGATATTGGAATATTCCAATATTCCGTAAATATTCGTACTTAATATTCGATCCATTATTTGTTATTCAAATAATTATTCATTATTCGAACAACGAATGTTCGAAGAATTCTTTTAAATTGTGACAACATTAAGCCACACCACTAAGACAAAGCTGATCAAAAGACTAATTTAAATGGAATATTTCATTCTGAATATGACAAAAACAAACTTTAGAGAAGTTGTTTGTCCTATTTACACGGGAGGATCAGAAACTAAGGTTACAGGGCCGATATGTCTCGAATTTCGTCTGTTATAGAGGAATGAGGAGTGTGCGGTAATTATTTTCATATATAAGTTGGCAACTGTGCAGAGTTTTAGCCACTTACCACTAGTTGTAGGTAAACAAAAATGACTCGTTTGGAAAACTTATCTCGCGAAGAAGTCTGCTCAGTTCTGTGGGCAAAACATGTAACCGTGGCTGAAATTCACCGGTAGCTGGTAGAGGAAACTGCCAGGAATTCTCACCAATGGGCGTCATCTTCCTTCACAACAACGCGCGCCCGCTTACAGCCTAGAAGACCATCACGTTGTTGAAGCAGTTTCACTGGGAGATAATCAACCACCGTTCATACAGCCCGAACCTCGCTCCACGGGACTTTTACCTGTGCCCGTACTTGAAGGAGCATCTATAAGGCCGTCGCTTCGCTTCAGACAAGGAAGTGAAACACTTCGTGACAACGTGGTTGAACACACAAGGACAGGATCTTTACCAGGAGGGAATCTTCAAACTCATCCCACGAAACAAGTGCTTCAACCAATATGGAGAGTATGTCGAAAAACAACCTAATGTATGCATTCTCTGTTGGCTGTATTAGTTGTATGAAATAATATAGACCCCTATACACGTTTCACTGCAGGCTTTGTAAACTTACTTTCTGATCATTCCTCATGAGTCCTCCAAATAAAATGGATTTGAAGTTTGTTCATAAAAGACCCAGTAACACTAGGTGGATCTGTTCTAATTGAGTTGAGAGTCAAACTGTGAGGGTCATTTTTTCTTTACGAAAAAGAAGAAAAGTTAACAATAACTAGTCACGAAATGAAAGGAATCCCTTAACAAAAGACAAACCGATCCGGCAAGGAGTGAAAAGACAATGCAGAGTTAAAACAATCCCGTTAGTGTTCACGGCATTCTATGTATATAATTCTTATTTTGAAATTCAGTACTACGCTGAAGCAGAAATTCTAAACCATTCATAGTTGTGTTTCCTCTTCAGTATCGGTATAATATGTATAACCGGAAAATGACACATATGATATTAGGCACTGACCTGGAAGAAATTTAAAAGAGCGAAGGTTTCTATTTCTTGTGACATCGATCAATGATGTACCGTAGTAACTGATTACAATGGAAAAAGAATAGTTTACGCACCGTTTAACTCAAGATGAAGAGAAACACGTAAGTCTTCCCTCAGCAGGTTTTAACTGATATTTCTTTAAATGTAAACCCAAGTGTTACATTGCATGACTCACTTCCGTCGAAACAGGAATATGACATTGGTATTAACAGCCTTCATGAGTAAAACAAAGACTTAAGAACATAACAATAAAACATAAGCAACTCCAAGTTCTAACATTTCAATTCGGTTTCTGAAAAAGAAAAAAATAACATTATGCTTTGCATATTCCCATAACTGCCTTGCGTGATAGCTCATATAGCAACGATATGGCCTGACTGAACACTTCCTGACATAATTTTAAAATACGTACTTTTCGAAAAAAAATTGAAATAAAATTTTGATATTGATTTTGAAGAAACAAGTTCTGTATTAGCCTGTATGATATTGTATACCACCAGGGCCGTGCTGGGATACTAATGAGGGCGGTGGACAAGTCTACTAAAAGGGCGCCCATACAAACGGGAATATATATATATATATATATATATAGAGAGAGAGAGAGACTTTTTGAAAGAAAGTATGGGTGCCATTTTAACCTCGAATCGAAATCCTCTCCTCTTTAGGACAGAAAAACTTTTTAGTTGCTGTAATAACATTTCTGTCAAATAAAAAGAAGCTAAATGTATCAACAACTTAATATAGCACGCCTATGGACGCAGGAGGCTCACTGCCTCGTTTACAAAAGCTCTCCATTGATTTCTGTCTTTAGAAAACTGAACCCAGTTTCTACTTTATAATTCAATCTCTGCGAGAACCATTTTAGTATTATCCTTCCATCTGCGCCTCGGTCTTCCTAACGGCCATTTTCCTATTTGGATTTCCAGTTACAACTTCGAAAGCGTTTCTAATTTCTTCCATTCTCGCTACATAAACCGACCATTTGAGCCTCCTAGACTTGATGACCCTAACAATGCACAGTGGTTCAGGACGAGCAAAAAGCTGGGCAAAACTCAATTTTTGAAAATTGCATTAGAAGGACACTGGTTTGTGTATGGGTTACGAAATATCCATAGTTTATTATATACAAATAACGAACACGAGTAACATGTAACGTGTGAGTTAGAAAGGGTGAAAGTTAACCATTGTGGACATATCTGTGAAATGGCTGCCAAGTAGAGTATTTGTCATTCAAGTTCATGGCTTGGTATCTGAGAATATGTGCTTACAAGAAACATTTGTTGTATATGGTACCAACATACCTCTCAAGTACTGCAACTGTCCAAAGTGGCTATGCAGTATCTTCCATATCTACGTTTCCTCGAACAAAATATGTTAATGTGACAAAATCTAATTTGCTTTAGCAAAAGGTCCACAAAACTACAGAGATTTAGTATAGTGCCCAGCGTTCCCCAGCAGAGTTATTGAAATGGCCTGAAAGAATAATCCATGATGAATTGTTTTTCAGGAGGTTTAGGTGCGAATATGTGCGAATTCGTGAAATACGTGTTCCTTTGTGATTGTGTGTGGTGACAGGAAACTGAAATTAATTATTCCTACTTTTTACGTGCAGGACTTCTATAGTTCATAATGATGCTGAGACGCATCCAGATCAATGCGAAAATGAGATAAATGTAAGGACGTTGTCAAAGGGAACAAACACAAATGTCCAGACCTGGGTTTTGACGTAATTGGACCTTGGCATTCGAGGAATTGTTTCCAGGTTTTGCAGCCAAGTGTACCAAAAACTGTATAAGAGTGGCAGAAATCATGACATTTCCTAAAGACACATACAGAATGGCTTGATAAAGAACTGACATTTACATTCCGGAGACAGATAGAACGTCGATCAAATCCTGGCGGTTGTCCATCGAAGGATTTCAGAGAATCTATTGACAAAACTAAACAGAGGAAAGCGGAAGATTTACGTACATCTACAAGTACGTCGGAACTGGCTTTTGCTGCCAAAATGAGGCTTCGGGTATCAAATTACTTCGTGAGGTGACAGAAACAACTTCGACTAGAGTTCGTAAGATGAGACAAGTGTTTATGAGCGCAAATGGCCAGAGCATTTTACTCAAACCGTACACAAAAGAAGAGGCGCTTGCATTGCTTCTCGATCGTAAGTTAAGCAAAAGCCAATACAACTGTCTACGTCTTGGTGTCAAAACACGCAACGCAGACATTTATTCAAGTTATCATCAATTACTCAAGGCTAAGAAAATTGTTACCCGTCAGATGAGAGTATTACTGTTTCAGATGTCAGTGCAGAAATTAAATCGCAAACTTTATTGTAGAAAAAAGTTTAACGAGTCCAGTGCATCGAACAGCAGATTCAAGATCATCTATCAACTGTGAATGTCAATTGATTCCAATTTACATTGCATCACGAGCTTATTCTCACTATGGTCGATGGAAAAGTTAAAATGCACTCCTGAACAACAAATCTCTTCAAAAGTGTTATATTTGCAAAGCATCTCCCAAAGAAATGAACGATTTAGAGAGAGTTTCTACGAAAGACATAGACGCATCTACATTTCTCTTTGGATTGTCAGTATTACATATACGTACATACGATTTTTTGAGTGCCTCCTTTATATTGCATATAGACTCGATTTCAAGATGGCAAGTTCGAAAGAAGCACAAAGAACTATTGAAATCACGAAAACATGAGATGCAGAAGCAGTTTAGAGCAAAAATAGGCCTTAATGTGATATACACAAAGCAGAAGACAGTGGAACAAGCAAGAATGGGAACACTGCTAGGAGATGTTTTGCGGACTCACACCGATCTTCGCAAATAATTGGGATTTCTGAACAACTGATTACACGTTTTTCGGTGATATTATCTGTAATCAATTCTGGACTTGATATTGATCCCAACGCTTTTGACAGTCACGCACTGGAGGCATACAAACTCTTTGTTCATCTTTGCAGTTGGTTCTATGTATCTGCTAGTGTCCGTAAAATTCTTGTTCATGGATCGGCTACAGAATGCCATTTTACCAATAGATCAGCTTTTTGAAGATGCACAAGAGGGACGGAATAAAGACTTACGAACATTTCGGAAAGATCACTCACGCAAATTCTCTCGTACTATTACGAATCAGGATATGCTCCTTATTACTTCTGATCCCTTTCTTTCGCGTATTAGGCACATGGCTACCGGGAAGAAAAGACGTTGCTTGTCATATGAAGGGCGACTGCTGTTAAAGACGTCGGAGCGTGGAGCAGAAGGAGCCAACGCGGCGTCCAGCAAACAAGAGAATGAAGGCATTCCATTTTTATTCAGCGATATTGACAGTGACAGTGATGATTGACGTACAAATGTGGTTTACAAAATCAATTCTCGTTTTTCATTTATGTATGTGAGTGTAATGAAGACTTGTATGTATGAGTGTAGTGCAGATTTTTATGTGTGAGTGTACTGACGTAATGCATGCCAATACGCAGTACTTTATCAGTATTTACAAACATTTCCTACTAACTCTCTCCTGCATATAAGGCTAATGCAACCGAGCGATGAACGTGTTCATTAATTCTCAGTATTATAAATATACAATTTTCACATATTTGAGGCATTAGAAGCATTTTGTACATTGTTATAAACGGTTATAGATTTTGGCCAGGTTTTTGCTCGTTCTGAACCACTGTGCAATGTTTGGTAAACGGTATAAAATTATGCAGTTCCTCCTTATGAAGTTTCTGCCTTTCCCCATTCCCGTTCCTTTGGAGTTCGAATATTGGTTTAAGAATCTTGTTTTCAAATACTTTCAATCTGCGATTTTCCCTCAGAGTCAGTGATCATGTTTCACAGCCATACAGCACAACAGGCATGATTATCGTTTTATATTTTGAGCTACAAATTCCTCAACGGAATTAGTGACAACAAAAGATTTTTAACTGAATAATAGCACGAAATCCCTGCTTTCAGTTGACATCAAATTTTTTAGTGATTATGGTTTTGGTCTGTTAATAATGATCCTAGATATTTGAAAGTATCCACTTTGTCGAAAGAAAATATTATTTGGAATTTTAACGCATCCATAAAATGCAGTATTACGATCCCGACAAACTTCCATTTATTTAGTTTTCTCTGCATTTACTTTTAAGCCTATATCCCTGTAAGCGTTAATTAAGTTTTCTGCATTCCTTTCGATCATTCTATCATTACCTATTAAATTTACATCATCAGCATACGCCATAACCTGGCAAATACAATTCAGCTCTAGGACCTGATTACTGTCTTTGATTTTCCTTATCGTGTTCTCCAGAACAAAGTAAATAATAATGACGACAAGGCATCTCCTTGTTTCAGGTCATTCTCAACGTGAAAGCTTGTGAACAAGAATTTCTCTACTCGAACCTTACTTTGGGATTCATTTAAACATATTAATCTACCTTTTTCGGTATTGCAAGTTCTGTAAGCATGTTGTACAATGTTTCCCTCCTACCAGAGTCTAAAGTCAATAATTGATATGCCAGGATGTTGTATTCTTTCATTTCTTTTCAAGTATTAGTCGAATGGTAAATATCTGGTCGGTAGTTGTTCGATTTTACCTAAATCCGTTCTGATAATCTCCAATAATTTCATCTGCATATGGAGTCAATCTTGTTAATATAATGTTTAAGATGATTTATTGGATGTTAACAGACGAGAAATACCTCGATAATTATTAAATCTGTTTTGTTGCTTATCTTCTGAACTGGAACAATGATTGATTCTCTTTACTCGTGTGGCAATTCCTCCTTGTTCCAGATAATGAGAATGAGTTTGTGTATCTTGCTCTACAATTTTTCCCCTCCAGCTAAAATTAGGTCAACCAGAATTTTGTCTACACCCGGAGATGTGTGTTTAACGTTTTTTAATAGCGATTTCTATTTCTGTCTGGTTAGGTTCTAGAATATATGGTTATGCTGCATGCATTTCACTTTCTCCACGCGCATTAGTTTTTGGCTATGTGTTAAGCAAATCGTCAAAGAAATCTTTCCATCTATTTAAGATGCTATCTGAATCAGTGAGAACTGTTCCTTTAGGTTTCTTTAATATATAAGCACGAAGTTGATAGCCTTTCTTAAGTTCGTTGATGCATTTATACAAGTCCCGAATGTTTTTGTTTTCACTATTATCTTCAAGTTAATTAATTTTAACTTTCAAAAGTCGCGTTTCTTTGTTCTAAAAGTTTTAGAAGTTTTCTGCCAGACGACAATGAAATTTTATGTAGTTATTTCGTTCGGATTTTGTAGCCAACGCAGTTTCTTCTGTTTTCTCTTCTCTGCTACTTTAGTACATTGCTGGTTGAACCATGGTTTGTTCCTACGTATTTCTGCGTGCTCCAATATTTCTTCTGCTGAAATTTTAATGTTATCTCTAATTTCAACCAAGTATCTTGAACACTAGTGCACTCTAAACCTTCTAAAACCGAGAATCTATTCGACACTTCAATCTGGCTCCCCTCTCACCTGACTCTTCTCTATTTATAAAAAAAAAAAAAACGCTCCGTTTTCCGATATTGAATATTTCCTTTATTCAACGATAGTCTCTCTCTTACTATCACAATCAACTCCTCTGAACGACCGAACATCAGTTGTGCTAGACTGTTCTTTTCTGTCTACTAAAACATGAACAGTTTGAATATGTGTTTTTCCATCTGTTGAAGTCCAAGTATATTTATGAATGTCGCGATGTTGGAATTTTGTAATCTTCACGATAAGGTTTCTGGATATTGCACAGTTCGTGAGTCTAACGCCGTTGTCACAACCTTCCTTATTCAAACATTTATTCCCTATAATCGGTTTGAAAATACCATCTGGTCCTACCTTCGCATTGAAACCACCTAACAGAATTTTCATATGGTGTTGCAGAAGATGATCAAATACCCGTTCTATTCTTTCATAAAAACTGTATATTTTTAATCGCCATCCTTATTTTCTGTTGGGGCATGTGCATTTAAAACAATAATATTACACAACCGACCCGTAAGAGAAGTAAAATAAAATCTATCATTTACAAATTCAACCTATGTAATTGCTGACATTTCGTATTCGTTTGTGAACGGAAAGACCTGTTTCTAGTTGGTAATTTTTAATTTGTTCCCCGTAAAAGAACGTAAAATTTCCCGACTTGACTCCTCTATTTCTAAATTCATTTTTTACAAATTTTAACGCGCCTGCCCTATAAAGACTTCTTATATTTCATGTTCCAAATCTGATGTCGATTTTACTTTGCGGAGTTCGTGCCAAGTTATCAGTTCTGATCCGAGGATTCTGCGAACTTATCTGAACAATCTTTTTTTCAGGATGAGGTTGTTAGCCTCACACCAAATTCTCAAGCTGGATTATCACCCCTTGTCTGTCCGCGACTGCTTACTCAGTATGTTCGCAGCTAACCTCTATATCCCAGAGGCCTTCTCCTCGATCAACAACCTGAGGACGCGCCGTGCCGTGGTGACAGGAAGACCACATTTTACGGAAATTAATACAGCTATATTTCAGAAATACAATAGGGACTGATTATCCGAACACTGCTTTAAAACACACAGGAACAATGAATATGCTCGGATATATGGATGCATAGTAAGAATGTGAAAGTTTCGATGCCGTAAAAATCGTAAATTAGAGACTAGTGTCAGTGTAGTATTACACAAATGCATCGTACGTTTGACTATGCAAACTATTCTTGATGTATCACATTGTTTCGTTTTATAGCTATATAACTTTAAAATATTTTTGTAAGTGATTATACTGTTTACCTGTTCTCTGCCAATAGCAACTGTATGAATTTATAATACAAAACTGAAATACAGAAGAATGAAATAAAACAATTATATTTCGCAGGGCATCTTATGTAAAGGGCGCCTTGTATTCTTCACAGGTTCTGCACTACCAGTCAGTATTTGAATTTATTAAACAAAGCTGGTATACAGGATAAATAAAACCACTTATCTATAAAGTGATGTTTCGTAGGGCGCCTTATGTAAAGGGCGCACTGTACCTTTCACGGGTTCTTCTTCAACAGTGACTGTGTGTATTTGTTGTACAGAACTGTGCTATACAGAAGAGTAAATAACATCGTTCATCTTTGATGTGGTCTCGAAAGGGCGCCTAACGTAAAGGGCGTATTGCACCTTTCACGGGTTCTTTACCAATAAAACTGTAAGAATTTATTACTAAAAACTTGTACCTTTATTTATACTGTGATATTTCGGAGGGCGCACCGGGACACGTCCCGGTGTCCCGGTGGGCCAGCACGGGCCTGTATACCACAGAAAAGGGCATAAAAAATGCTGCAAAATAACACATCAACCAACTCTTTAGCTCAATTAGGAGAGCTGCAATTCTAATTTCAAAATTCATTGAACACGCTATTTTGGGGATTTTTTCAAACTTTACATAGCCCTATCTTCAATACTGCTTGATATATAAAGTTGAAATTTGATATTTTTCTTAATCTATCTAGAGGACATCTATGTACCAAATTTCATTAAAATCTGAGATGCTGAGGTTGTCACTGTGTTGAATTGATATGGAATGACCCGTTGTAGTTTTATTAATGAAACATGAATAAAATCGCCTAGGTAGTTTTTGAGAAAATCGTTCGAAAGAGCTCATCCTAAAAACAAACTACTCTTCGTTTTTTTTTTTTTTTTTTTTTTTTTTTTAGAACAAATGAGTTACGACATATTGTCAGGTTATTAACGAAATATTTATGTATGAAATATCAACAAAGGGAGAGTTGTTTTTGAGAATAGTGTCCGAAATTATCTCACCTCCAGAAAAAACTAACTATCCCTCGTGAGTTTTTCCAGAAAAATGGGTTATACCTTGGTACAGTTGTTAATGAATTATTGATACATGAAATATAAACGAAATTTTTTGAGCAGTTTTCGAGAAAATTGCTTTTTTTTTTTAAAAAAAAAATAGCTCTTCAGTGAATCAGCCTTGTTTTTGAACATAGGAAGATTTAAAAAACTAGTAAACTTTACAAAAACTTATATAAGTTTAAAATTTGGTGAGGGTACGTTGAATAGAATGGTTTCTACTCGAGTGGGAACACATTGGGATGAATGAACAGACGGACAGATATTCAAAAATCAATTTTTTTGGTATGTAGGGACAATAAAAAGTTTAAACCCATTTTAATCTCGAATTAGATTTTTTTTCACGTTCACCAGACTTTCTTCTATCTTGTCACTCGAAAGTAAAAACGGAGTACGTGCATTTTACACGGATCTTGTTTCTTGTTCCCTTATGCTTTATAAATGAAATAAATTTATATAAAGGGGGCAGGACAAGCGTCAAATTATTCCATTGGCGTGGCTTTTGCCTGTAAAGATTTTCTATTCGTGGTTATTGCACGAAAGTCACAAATCCCGGAATCGATTCCGAGCCTAATGTTGAAAAACTCCTGAATCCTGAATCGCGAATAAAAGAGCAACAAACCAAAAACAAAGAAGACGAACAAACTTGAAAAAGGTTTTGAATTTTTCTTTTTAATCTTCAACTGAAACAAAGCGACACACCAGAACCATATGTATATATACGAGAATGGATTGGAAAGTTCAGGCCTGACTAGGAACTAAGCAATTATTTTATGCTTGTATACATTAACTGCGTTAGTCACTTTGTAAAATTTTATTTCTCTATTGTGTCAGGTAAGAAATTGATAAGGCGCTAAGTCGGTGGAAGTGATGGAAATTTGTAACATGGAGAAAATCGAGCTACAAGCTGTTATTGAAAGGGGCTTAACATCACAGAAAATTTACACGGGCATGGTAGACACACTACGAGACTCCGCGCCCTCGTATTCCATGGTGAAAAAGTTGGTAGCTGAATTTAAGCGGGGCAGAAACAACATTAAAGATGACCCCGCAGTGGCAGGCCTTCAACGTCGACTACTACAGAATATGTTCATATAATTAGTGACCTGATTTTGAATGACTGCGGAATCAAAATCTGAGAGATAGCTGAGTCTATGAGTACTTCCTATGAGCAAGCACAAAACATTATCGTAGACGAATTAGGGTTTTCTAAGGTATCCACGAGATGGGTACCCAAGTTGCTTTCAGCTGAACACAAACGCAATCGACTCAACCTTTCCTGTGATTCTTTGGAACCGTTTGAAAGTGATTCGGAGGAGTTTATTGACATATTTGTGACTATGGACGAGAAATGAGTACACCATCATACGATGGGATCAAAACAACAACCGAATCAATGGAAACGACCTGGATTTCCTGTCCCAAAAGCCAAACAAGTTTTGTCAGCAAACAAGGTAATGGCACCAATTTTGGGGTATGCTAGGGGCATTATCCTGATTGACTTCGTGGAAAAGGGAAAGACTGTCAATTCTGAATACTACTGCATCCTTCTGGACATTTCCGTGAGGAAATCAGAATTAAAAAGTCAGGAATGCTCAAAGAAAGGTCTTGTTTCATCAGAACAATTTGTGTATTCCGACGTCCCTTACATCCATGGCAGAAATTCATTCCTGTGGGTTCTGTTGCCACACCCGCACTACTCGCCTGATCTGAGCCCCTCAGACTTTCACTTGTTTAGAAAACTTAAAAAGTTTTGGAGGTTAGCGATTTTCTTTACACACAGAAGTTAAAATTGCTGTACTGCGATATTTTGCAAGGTTCGAGGAATAATTTTTTAAAAGTGGCATAGAAGCGTTATCGGAGAAGTCGCGTAAATGTATCTCGGTCGAAAGGAACTACATGGAAAAATAAAACAGCGTATCCAAATATATATTTTTTAAAATTTTGTAGATTAGCCCACGAACTTTCCAATCCATCTTCGTATATTGGATAATGGAGTTCCCGAGGGACGCTTGGGAAAATCTAGCCATGAATCAGGGATTGATTCGGCCTGTGACCGTGGTAGAGGTGAGAAATGTCACGAAAAAGATGAGAAGTGAGCTCCAGAACCGAATAATATCCCTATTGAAGCATGGAAATTTTAGGTAAAGGAGTGCAGTGGTTTATTCGACTTTTAAATAAGATATTGAAAACAGGAAATATGCCAAAAGAGTGGAGAAGCAGCTACATTGTACCGATTGTTAAAAACAAAGCAGATGTGCAAGAGTGTGGCAACTACACAGGAATAAAACTTACGAGTCATGCAATGAAGCTCTGGGAAAAGTGATAGAAGCAAGATTAATGGAAGAGACCACAACACCAGAAAATCAATTTGGTTCCATTCCAGGAAGATCGACAACGGATGCAATATTTGCAATTAGGATGCTAATGAAAAATACAGAGAATCACAGCAGGGGCGGCATTTCGGACTTCGCTTAGGGAGGGGAAAAGAGCACCATCGACGTAAGACTTTGGCGTTTTGTACTAGTATATTAGTAGTCAATCGATTAAAGTATATATATATTCCTCAAACTCTTGGGGGGGACAATTGCCCCCTCCTGCCCCCTAAATGACGCCCCTGAATCACAGGAGGTATTTCATATGATTTTCTTCGACCTAAAGAAAGAAATAGAGTGCCATGGGATCTGATTTGGTGGACACCGAAGAAGTGTGTCCCGAACACATATATTTGTATAATGGATGCAGAACAGGAGTGAAGAGCACGTGCGGGGTAACAGAAGAGTTCGCAGTTAAAGTGGAACTTTATCAGGGATCTAGTCTTTCCCTAACTTCCGAGATGTTTTTCAAACCCATTTTTTTGTGCAAAGTTGAAAACGCTGTACCTTGTGATATACTTGTGGCCTCAACTATTTTGCGCACTTTGATTTGTTGATCACTCAAAACCATATTGTGAATTTTGTCAATCATTTCGGAGGAAATCATTTCCACTGGATGTCCCGAACAATGTTTATTATTTGTGGATGTATGCCCACGTTTAAACTCATTTACCCAATTGTGAACAGTCGCAAACACAGGAGATGTGCCATGAATTTAATCCAACTCGGCTTTGACCTCTTTCGGTGTTAAACTTTTTAAGTAGAAATGTTTAATAACCACGTGAAACTAATTTTTTTCCCATTTTTCTAAATAAACAAAAGTTTGTTTCTTCAATCGATTATAACCAAGGGCGCCCATGTTGTGGTTTCCAAGGGGGGGTAAGTATAAGCGACGTTTCAAAAATAGTTTCAAATTTTGCTGTAACTAATGTAAAAATTCTATTGGATTTTCGATATTCTGAAGTATAATTTCCTCTAGTGGGGGCGAGCGCCCCACCTTGCCCCCCTGATGGGCGCCCTTGATTATAACAATGAAACCACGTGATGGATATAGCTGAAACTTTAACAACAGACTAGTGAGAAATGACGCTGACTAAAACCAAACTTTTTTTTCGATACTACGAGTGTCATCTTTTGGATTTCCTAAGGACTTATTGAACGACCCTCGTATCCTAAGGTGGGGAGCGGGGGGCTCACGAGCTCGTCAAATTAGGAAGACTAAACGCGGCATATAAACAACTTATTAAAAACAAAGGAACACTTGTCTCAGAGCGTTTTTGGACATTTTCATTTTAAGGGGCGGGGAGTGAAGTAATTTCCTAAAATTTCTTTTTTCACATTGAAATCGACGTTGCCTGTTGATTACCACTGCATTACAGGAAAACGCTGAACTGTTTGAAATCATTGTTTAACATAATACCTACCTAAGCTTGATTTTTGTCATGACACTTTGATTGAAGGGCATAGGAGGGATAGGTTCAAAATGTCTGCCGAAAATAGACTATCTTATGGGGGTTTTATTGTCACACTTGTATTGAAATGCCTATTCTAAAGAATGAAAGAGGTTTCAAACACTTTCTACAAACGTATTCTCCCTGTGCGAAAGACGTGCATTTCAGCTGGTATTCAATAAAAAAGTATTCCAATACTATTCTATTACACAAAAGCAAGATTCAGTGACGCAACTACGTCGTACTTTCTACATAATAATAGTCTGAGTTTATCTGAAAGTGTGAAAGATTACAGAGCGGTATAGAAAAGCATGAATTAAAAACACGCATTAAACACTCGTTCGAATTTAAATTAAAAACAAGTGAAGTAGAAAAGACAGAAAGCAAAGCAAATCTATTAGCACTCTCCTAACTGTAAAACATGGTGAGGTTATCTTATGAGATAGGAGTGTCTGTCTGCCAAAGGAGTTGAGATATTCGCTTAATAGATAGTATTATGAATAAGTGGGATTATAAAATAATTTTGAAACAAAATATGAAGCCAAATGCTGAGAAGATAAGGATATGCCAGCAAATTACAAGTGTGTCTTCTAACAGGACAACGATAGTAAGCATATCGCGTACATTAAGAAAAGGAAGCTAATACGGAATGTTCCTCTACAACTGAAACCCCTCCGCAATCTCCGAACTTCAATCCTATTGAGAGTCTTCGGTCACGTTTGAAAGAGAGGTTTTCCAAAGTGAATGTAAGAAGCAAAGATGATCTTACAAACGTTATCCTGGAAGAAAGATTACGCCTTCAAGATGTAGCCAACATGTGCTGCTGGAATCAAAGTCGAGGGATATTGCGCAAAGCAGTAAATGGTACTATACGTTGTATTTGTTCACCATTTCTTCGTGTACTTTTGTGATTATGTATTCTATATTTGTTTCTTTACGTTCACCTTATACGAATATGTTGATACTTAGTGTTAAATGGACACGTATTAATAGGGGAATTTAAAAATATTTTCTGCGCAGTCTAAGGTAAGTTTTATCAATGAAATCAAAGTTTACGAACAAATATATTGGACTTAAGAAGAAGTTGGTCAAGTGCTATACGGTATATGAAGCATTGGACTGTATGGTTCGGAGACTTGGACATTACGGAAGTTAGAGAAGAAATATTTAGAGAGCTTCGAAATGTGGTATTGGAGGAAGATGGAGAAGATAAAATGGACAGAAAGAGCAACAAACGAAGATGTTTTAAAACGGATAGGAGAGAAAAGGACACTTCTAGCCACCATCCTTGTAGAAAGGCCAATTGGATTGGACACATCTTGCGAAGAAATTGTCTTCTTCACACCGCCATAGAAGGAAAGATGGAAGGGAAGCGAGGAATAGGAAGAAGAACACAGCTGATCGATGATTTGAAAGATAGGAGAAAATATTGGGAGTGAAAAGAGGAAGCTGAAGATCGACAAAAGTGGAAGAAACATTTCCAGGCCCAAATCTAAAAATTAAAAATAAATAAATAAATGAAAATAAAAAAAATCCTCATTAGTCCCAGGACCTGCCGAAAGGCAGAATACTTAATAATAATAATATTAAATACTGTACCTGAATGACTCCCACTCCACGTCAAAGTTATACAGAAATCGGCGGCACTGGCACCAAGTTTCTTTTTAAAAGGTTAAACTTTTCTAGTTACTGTGGAATAGATCGCCAAATACCTCCCCTCAATGTCAATTGGGTGAACGAGATAAGCTCCCTTGCCCTTGCCTAAATTATTGAAGAATTGAGAAAATAGGAGAAAGCAGAAAAGTCAAATTGCCAGAAGGAAAGTAATCAGAATTTCCGATATATGGTTATACATTTCTGCTATGTAATCAAAATTAAACAGCGGTTATCGTACCTGAAAATAATCTATCAAAGTATTAATTCTCTGTGGCATGAATTTTGGAATTTCAAGAAAATTACGTACTTAAAAAAATACTACCTTTTTAATATAAACTGAAACTATGTTAGGGTAAATCACCAGTAGGCTAGTAATTTGAATGTGGCATTCCATAATGTGCCACTAGTGCCACAACACGCACTTAGCTATTATACCTGTAACGGATGTAAGAATGGACGAGATGGATCACTAGAAAGAAGTTACTAATGAAAGACAGAGATGCAAAAGACGTAGATGCAGTGGGAAATCATTCCGTAAGTGCACGAATTGATCAGTTCATTGTGTTTGAAGAAAGCATCAAATTGTTTTCTTAGGATCACTGTCTGTATCAGCTTTTCTCCCACTAATGTGATGCCATCTGAGCCATATAAATTTATTTTTGCCTCATCTAACCAGATGAGACGATTCCAAAATTCCTGACTACCATCCAGATGCCCCTTAGAAATCACAAAATGAAATGAAGTCTTTGAGTTTTACGTCCCATGGTTATGCCAGTTAGGCTAAAGGAGACGGGGATGATGAGTAATGAATGAAATGGTGGAATGAAAAAAGTGGGAGGAAACGGGAGAACCCCGAGGAAACCCACGCACACGGTGTTTGTCTACCACAAAGTTCACTTGGCGGGAGCAGGGTTTGAACCCGCAACAAAGAAAGTGTGAGAGGATAAGGAAGAATCTCGACAACACTCACGTACACGGTGTTTGTGCCTTTGACGAGACGTGGGATCAAGCGGGATCCCACGCACCAAATGTTAGCGTTTTACAACCGAGCCATTGCTGCTCCATTATACCTGTATACACAGGCGGATCCAAAAAGGGGGCTATAGCTCCCCTGGACGCTAAAGTATTCATTGGATAAAATCGACTTCAATTCTGCTTTACACTGTATAAAACTGCAAACTATGGTTTAGCCCCTCCGTTGATCATTTCCTGGATCCGCCACTGCCTGTATATATTATTTTCATTGAACAAGGCTATTAAAAAAATAAATTAAGGATTTTCCTCAAGTTTTCAGCACCTGAGTAGTAGTATTGGTGGACAAAAAATAAAAATATGGAATAGAAAAAAGAAATGATTGAAATTGCAAAACAAACATTTAGGAAGAAGAAAAGTCTGTTTCGTAGACTTTAAAAAAATTAAGGAAAAGATTCATAAAATATATATATATTTTGAGTAACGCCTCGAAATGTAGATGGAGAGAAGAATGGAGAAAATTAGCTAGTTAGAAAAGAAAACAAATAAGAAAGTGTTGAGAATAGTAAAGGGAAAGAACAATTTTAGATGCAAGAAACAATTAGAAAGAGGAAGAGAAATTGATTGGGATGTTAGCTGAAATGAAACTCTATTGTGAGGGACGTGATAGGAGGTATGGTGGAAGGATACGAATGGAACGGGAGAAAGAGGCTACAGTTGATGAACGGTATTACTAAAAATAGGACAGAAAATCGCAACGTCAAGATGAATAAATTAGCTGACGACCATGGTGCATGGATGCTTCTCAATTTGTAAAAGAGATGTGCCAGTAATGATATATAGACAAAAATCACGCTTGTCCTGGAAAGATATAAGATTAAATACGTGACCTCCTCCTCTTCATCGATAAAATTCTGCGAACCTCTGAACGATAGAATACCTAATGATGATTCTGTGCAGAGACTTACAGAACACACTGTTTAAACGTATCGGAAACAAAGTAACTTAACGATTCTATGGGATTCCTTGGTATTTCAGATTTTGCTTCGGGAACAAGAGGGGATGGCAAAACAGTCCGTTATAAGTAGAAACGAAATTAAATGAAACTTTTCACTTTTATGTTCCACGATTATCCCGGCTAGGCTAAAAGAGACGGTGATGATGAGAAATAAATGCAATTGTGGATTGAACAAAGTGGGAGGAAACGGGAGAATCCCCAGGAAACCCACGAACACGGTGTCTCCGTTATAAGTAGAATTTCACGTTTTGCATATGTAGGTACCGTATACTATTATCCTGTTGATGAAAAAGTCCGCACATCTCAAACTCAGGGCGGCACGATTATTAAGAGGCCTAATCACTGCGAAATTAAAATACCGCTAATTTTACAGTAATTATGTGATATCTTCAAATAGATAAAAGATAATCGAAATGTGAAACAAGGGCGTGTAGACAATATTATTGTGCATGAGATACTGTTATCACGAGTTATCTACTACCTTTCCGTTTTCAGCCATTTAGAAACGCGAAAATAAATGCCGATTTTCTAAGTGGATGGAAATCGAAAGCAAATAAGTGAGTGAGGAAATCGATTTACTAGAAAACGGCTTTTGTTAATGTGACATAAATAGATATTTCATTAATAATGCTACATTATAGCAGAGCCCCTTTATATTGAAGAATCCAGAAGGGCTGATTTGCTACAGTAGACATATGGGGCCGTATGCAGAGTCGTTCTGACATGTGATTAGTGCCATACTACAGAGTTCGACTAACATGTTTCCTGCAATAGTCAAGCCTTTAGTATGACGTTAATCATACGTCAAAAACAACTCTGCATAAGGCCCATGCTTTCTTGACAATTAGTCTAACCAAAGATTTTTGTTAATTAACAACTGTAAAATACAACATAATATATTTCTCTTGGGAGAAAAAATTAGGAAAGAACAATACATACTGATAAATTATAAGGTTTGTTCCAAAAAAGAAACTGCTCCAGCGAATACGATCATATTTTATCATTAACAATTCTCAAAATGGTATAAATCTGTCTTTATATAATCAGAAAGGGTGGTTTAGCGATAGCAAATGTTTTTTCGGACACAATTCTAACTAAGGCTTATATTTTACTAAAACGATACAAGAATAGCTTGATCGTACTAACAATAAAAATGAGTTACTACAATAAACGAAGATCCTAGGACTGATTTTTTTTTTTAATTTGGACCTGGAAATATTTCTTCCATGTTTCTCGATCTTCAGCTTCCTCTTTTAACTCCCAATATTTTCTTCTATTTTTCAAATCATTGACTAGTTGTGTTCTTCTTCCTACTCCTCGTTTTCCTTCCATCTTTCCTTCTATGGTGGCATGAAGAAGACAATTTGTTCGCAGGATGTGTAAAATCCGATTAAACTTCCTACGAATAATGGGTCCTCTTCTCTCCTATCCCTTTCAAATTACTCTCTCTGTCCGTTACACTACGTTTCGAAGCTCTCTAAATATTTCTTTTCTAACTTCCGTAGTATCCAAGTCTCTGAACCATACAACCATATAGCACTTGACCAACTTTTTCCTAAGTCCAATATTAAGCCTGCTAGTTAAGAGTGATATTTTCTTGTTGAATATTTCTTTGACTATGGCTATTCTTGACCTGATCTTTTTAGTGCAGTAAGCGTCTCTCGTCAAAATACTTCCAAGATACTTGAAATGATCGACCTCTTCAAGTTCTCTTTGTTCTACTCTGACCCATAAAGGGGCATTTCCACGAGATATTCTAATGATTTTCAATTTTTCGATGTTAATTTCCGTTCCATATAGTTTACCAGTGTCAACTATTTTGTCATCTCTTGTAGTCGCTGCTAAATTTATTCGAATAATCAATTTAATTTATTCGTTAATCAAATATACGAATATTCTTTTTTAATACTGGAGTAATTATTTATTATCCACGTAATTAGTCTAAGAATCAATTATTCGATTTTTAACAGTACTATTTTAAACTTAGAAAATACAGGTTGTAATAATATAGGCTTACTCAGTATTCGGACTCTTAAGAAAGGAGAAATTATCTCCAAATGGATCTATTCGAAGATGATCAGAAGGCCACCGGACAAATTAGCAGAGCTACTGAGGAAATGATTATCAAATGGAGTACAAGCAGTGGCGGCTCTTGACGGAAGTACATCGGGTAAAAATTAAACTTTTATATGTAAACTAGCAAATGCTTCCACGTGTTACTGTGGGCAAAGTTTTGTAGTCTTCCTTCTACACCTTTCATAAAGAATTCGAATGTCTCGCGTGAGCATCTTAGGGAAGCACCCCCACCTTTTTGTTTTCATTCAAGGTCAAATATCTACAAATGCTATAACATGTATTGAATTAGAAAAGACCACGTACCAAATTTCATATCTCTAACCTTAACTTTTAAAATACCGTTGATGCAATTGCTGCGTCCATGCTTTAAACTTCAATAGCTCTCTCAGCCCCTAAGCTAGGAAAATAACTTTGGTATCAATGTGATCCTGAAGGACGAAGCTTTCCGCCGATATGCATTAAATGTATGTAGGGGGTACTACAGCCGAGACGGGAGAGTAAATTTTGTGGGTTTTTTGTTTGTTTGTTTGTTTTATCAGACTTTTTGGAAGACCATTCTCCCCATTGCGGGCACGTTCATAAGAATTGGTATGTGAAACAATGAGGTAGCTCACTAACCTTGTATGTGAACTTGTTGCTTATGGAGGAAGAAAGGTGGAATCTGTGTTCCATAAGCTTTCCAACGATGTATCCATCATGACTGTGATAATTAGAAGGTTCACCATGGCCTCGAACGCGAAGGTTCCCAACAGTCCTTCGAAAATAACATACAGGGCGTTTTTATAGGAATTTCGTTCTCAAATTTTATCTCGCTTCCTGTTGCAGCAATGGCTACCATTAAAAAAAAATATATATATATATATTAATGTCACAAGTGTGTTGCCTACATTATTAAGTATTGTGCCTTTTGGCAGGTCCTGGGACTAATGAGTTGTTTTTCTTTTCTTGTTAATTTTCAGTTCGGGCCTGGAAATGTTTCCTCCATGTTTTTCTATTTTCAACTTCCTCTTTTAACTCCCAATATTTTCTTTTATTTTCCAAGTCATCGATCAGTTACGTTCTTCTTGTCCCTACTCCTTACTACATATTAGCATCATTTTGTCAGCGTAGTGTTATTGCAAGGGTTGCCAGGCCCCCAATTATATTTTTTCATATTTTTTTAGGACTGTGGTTCTTCTTCCACGAATAGGGCGGGAACTGAACAAATATTACCTCTTTTGAATCTGTGTTTCATAAGCTTTCGAACGATATTTCAATCATAACTCTGTTATAATTACGGGGGTTACCTGGGCCTCCAACGTGGGAGTCTACGATTACGTTCAAACACCCTGGTGGCTGTTTAAAGGTTAAGGGATTGCAAGATATAGACATTTTATCAATAATAATAATAATGGCAATCCCATCACTTTTTCTGCTCGCTCCATTTCCTTCCCTTTTAAGTTAAATATCAAAAAAGAGTGAAACACTGGTTTTATAATTTTAAATGAGAAATTCAAATACTAAATTTTAGGTCTCCAACTTTATGAGCTCCGAGTTATGGACTCTTATTGTAATAATTGTAATTCCGCACTTTTTCTTCACAATCTCTTTTCTTTTTTTATATATATAGATCAAATATTAAAAAAAAAAAAGAAAAGCTGAAACATGTAGGCATATCTAATTATTTTAAACGAGAAGTCCAAACATTGAATTTAATGTAATTAACCTTCTGAGATATTAGCATCTTATTACAATAATTGTAATCCACACTCCTTTTTCTTCCCTTATAGGTCAAATATTTATTAAAAAAAAAAAAAAAAAAAACGTTGAAACAGAGTCTAATTATTTTAAATGACAAATCAATGTATCAAATTTCATGACCTTAATCTTCAGAAATTACAAGATAGGGCTACGGCCATTTTAATATATTAATTTCCACCTCACTTTCTCTCTCTTCCCCGTCGAATTTCCAAAATCTTCTCATAGTGGTATCTTACGTCACAAATCTTATGACCTGTTAAAACTTGAAGTTTCTTACTTAAGTAATTTGGTTTGGGCATTGATCAGTCATTCACTCACTCAGGACTACTACCCTTACACATACAGATTAGAACATTAGGTAAGCTATCTTCTCTTAGCTTGAAGCAATAATAATAATAATAATAATAATAATAATAATAATAATAATAATAATAATAATAATAATAATAATAATAATAATAATAATAATAATAATAAAAGATGTGACTGCTCAAGAGCAGCCATTGAAACATTGCATAAAGTAAGTGAAATTAATAAATAATCCTTCTATATTAAAATAAGTACTCCTGATATAAAAGTAGTGATCAGGACCTAGGCCAAATTGCTTGAGCTAGAAATTTGAAATTTGTACAGAATTTATGACGTAATGTATCATTAGAAAGGATTTCTCGAAATTTGACATGGAATTGAAGAAAATAAATGATGAAATTATTATTATATAACATCCATATCGACGACAAGGGCGCCGATTTATCTGGAAATTTGGGGGGGGCATTCAGGTGCAGACTGCATATATATGAGGATTATAAGTCAAATTGGATTCAAATTATGGCAAATATTGGATATTCATAAATACAGTGAGGGGCCCACATGAGCTGTGGGGGGCCCGGGTCCCCCAGGATCGGCGCCCTTGATTGAGGACCCCCTTAAAGTTAGGGACATGATATTTAGTATTTGAACTTTTCATTTAATATAATGGTTGAATTCTAATTACGGGGGACCAGAATTTTCCCTAAGAATTTATACTTTTTTTCTATAACTATGGTCTAATTTTGGTTAGATTAGGTTACATTACGTTTTAATAACCTTCGTGGTTTGTACTGGCAATTAGAATTAACACAATATAATTAAACAAGTTATTATTATTATTATTATTTGACCTAGGAAGACGAAAAGGGATGAGGATTTCCAACTGCTTCAGTAAGACACATACCTCGGAATCCCTTAAGTTAGAGAGTGATATTTAGACTTTTCAATTAAAATAATTAGGCATACTTTTTTAAAATCGTTTTTTGATATTTGACTTAGAAGGAAAGAGAACAGGGGTCACTATGATGCCCATACGAGCTGTTAGAATTCCATGCGATATTTCAAGCTCAGAGGATATCTCTGTGAAAGACGCAATGGCAGGAACGCAAAATTGCAAGCAGTAACGTGGGAGGCACTTGATGGTTCATTTTAATGAAAGTACTGCAAACAATATCTACCGTATTTCAACACAGTGTGTAAACTTTTAAAGACTGCATTTATTTTAAGGATACTATGCATCGAATATGGCCCATTCTCTCTTCCTCTTTTACCCTTCTGTCTTTGCTCACTCCAGCTCCCACACCTTCGCCAGTTCGCAACGAAAATTAACCTTAGTACAAACAGGTTTACAAATTAAAATTGTTAAAAAGCACGCGAGTATTTAACCTATTGAAAGATTATAGTTTCTATGATGACTAATGTTTAGCAGAAGGGTCCAGCAATTCTTTCTAAAAAATGTTACAACTTCGGTAATTACTGTTCACATTAGATTAGTTTAAGTTGGGTTTGATGACGTTATGTTAGTGTAGGGGTCCAACATAATTTTCCCAAAGATGATAGAATTTCGCTTATTTCTACTAATATTAGGTTAGTTTAAGTTGGTCCAAGTTAGGTTAGGTTAGATTTGGGCACGTCATGTTAGGGCTAAGTACTTGCATCATCAATTTCTTTTCAGTCCCTTATAAGTTTTGTTATGAAACACATGGGTTTCACTGGTAAAATTAACAGATACAATACTATTCTATTTTAAAAACTATTATTTTATCCTGTAGTACGTATTTCATTATTAACTGAACTCTAGGAAAAATATATTACAGCGGAAACGAAAAAAAAAAAAAAAATCTTGCCATTAGCAACTCCTGTAAATATCTACAATCAATTCAACTTAATACAGAATACGTGACAAGCGTTTATACGATAATTAATCAACAAACAATTTAATCGGAAATTGGCATTCTCACAGAAGTAATGTTAGCATGCTTCTGCAGATATATTACTTTCAATAAGCAATAATACTACACTTCGCTTTCATTCAATAATCTCAAAATATTTACAGTTGTAGTCTGCTACCGATAGACACCTTGTGATATTACACATTGGCAGGTGCAACATGCTCACTGCGGGGCCACACAAAACATACACCTTTTTCTCCCGGCTTTCAGACATATATTAGAAGAAAATGATCTCACATTGAACGTAATATGAACACACATTATTTCATTATGTATTTATGTTGTTTATAGAGTCATGTACTTACCTGGAAACCACTTAAATCGAAAGTTTTCCACACATCAATCAACGACTGGACCCTCGCAGCCATTTTCTACACACTACTGAACGAGAGCAGTAAACATTTATTGTAGTCTCAACACCAATGTGTTATGGTTGAATTTTATTCTATGGTTTGGTAAATGTAACTTTTGTAAGGGATTTAACGTACTAAAAAATATCTCTAAATTTTACAACATAGATTTATTTGTATTTTAGGTTTTGTACACTAATAGTCTTAATAAATCAATCACAGAGAGGGAAGGAAAACAAACATGGAGGTAACTACGGATAAGTTGGGCTTGACGGATAGAAAGATATTTCAGCATTTTCGCCAGAAACTGTCTAAAGATAATAATAATGTGAAAACAAAGAATCTTATAGACAGTAAAGGAGATATACTATTTGTGTGGGACGGTAGTGAAAGTTCCCTTTTAACGATAAATTTGAACAATGGAAACGAGAAGACTGAAGACAGGCCAACCTACCAGGTAAGTAAGTATGCCTTGCTTCAAGAAATCACATTTTTAGTAATGTATATGTGAATATAAGTTGATTAGAGAAGTATTTTATCAATGAAACTACACGTATAATATATCAGTTGAAATTGAGATGTGATCTAAAATATTCATAACTAGCTCTGGATTTGAAATCTTAACAAAAACCGGTAGTAGTATTGATTTACATGCTTCTCCTCGTAAACTGGGTTAGGGGTAACATTTTCTCGGCAATATGCGAAGATTTACTTAAATTTCAGTACTCACCTTGTCCCAAGTGATTTACATGGCATGAGGGTAGAAATATAATAATATTTCACTAATTTCGCGGCAGCATGCGTAATCATCTATATATATATCGTAATTTAAAATGATGCATTGAACTTGAAAATATAAATTAAAAGGTGCAGTTTTGCTATACGGATCCACAGTTTGTAAAATGCACAGAAAAATTTGGGCAAATGTTTAATTTGCCCATTTTTTGACGAGAACAGAACCCAACCAACCTTTTGCGGGGATTTTAACTCGTTCCTACTACTGCTACTATGGATCCATTTAGTAAAACTGCACGAATTAAAATAGGGCTAATCTTTAGTAGATGCGAATGCAATTGTTCGAATTCACGGGTTAGCTTCTCCGTTCAGTTTTACTATACGGATCCATTCTATAAGTAGTAGTAGTGGTAGTTGTAAGAACGGGTTAGAAGCCCCGCAGGGGTTGGTTGGGTTTTGTTCTCGACATGAAATGGGCGAATTAAACGCCCAATTTTTTCTGTACATTCTACAATCTATGGATCCGTATACTAAAACTTGCACCGCTTCCCTTTCATTTGTTAAATTACTGCTAGTTCCGTATCAGAACAAGTATTCAACGTTACACCATACAAAGCTTTCGTACTCATGCATATGCTACTAGGCGGGAAGGTTCTAGAATACAGGTCCCCCAAATAGGTTAGTAGCTAGGTTGGTTCCGTTCTGTACCAGAGTTTGATATTCAATTCACATTATATTGCTGAGCGACCGTCAGCGACTGAAGGCGGGTTTGAGCCCCACAGGGCACGTTGTTTTTTGTCTTTATTACAGCTAAATGGGAAGGGAAACCTGTGTTCTAGAACCTTGCCCTACTAGGTAAATGAGCGCAGACAGAACATATGCACTACCATGTTACTGAATTTTTAATGAACTGTTCTTGCGAGATCAGTTTATGTCTCCATTTAAACATTAATATCTAAGTAATAATCACCAAATTGTGTGTGCTTGAGTTCAGAGATTTTATTTAGTGTTCTTATACAGCACCGAGGTTATGAAGAACGGAGGCCAACTACTAACGTGAACTCCGAACCACAGCCGTAGCTTGAATTTAGTGCAGTTGGGGTGTGATCAGATCATCATGCAAGGTTAAGCCCTTAGAGTATGCGCCGTTATCCACCACACTATCTCGCTTCCAGGAGAATTGGCTGTCAGTAGCCTACTACGCCGCCAGCTTTGGGAATATACGATTAGAAAATGAACTAATATACAACTAATTTTAGCAGAAATCAGTAAAATGAGATAGTAATACTAATTTAGGGTTTACTTTTGGCGCACCACTAGAGCGAATAGTTGAAAAATTCTATGTTACGTTCTTTCACTAAGTTCCTCGTTGTTCCCTAAAGGGTTTTCGATTTGCGACATGAATATATATCAGTTGTCGTAGATAAAATTTAAGGGAGCCATCAGAAGTACCGTAACTGTTGAAAATTTAGTGTTCTACATTTTGCGTGTAAATAAATACAGCTTCCGAAAATGTGGCAAAAAAAAAAAAGTGCAAAAGACACAAGCCAACCTGTGCTACGTGGCCACCAAAAAAGCACGAATGTTATCTAATCAAGTCACGGCAGGTCGAAGCTAGTGGGCCAAGCGGGAGTGCGTCAGAAGGGAGCAGGCACATCAGCGATGGTGAGTACACGCGTAAGCGAGAGTTGTTAAAAGAAGTGGGTTTTGCCAGTAATACGAGTTTCAGTAGCACTGGTCATGGTTTCAAATTAGTAACGGTCCACTTGTAAACATAAAATATAGGTTCGGTGGAAAAGATAATCTAATAGAGTTGTCTTTAACCTGCGCTCATTTATTTTATGTCATTTTCACTTGTAATGATTTTACACTAGTAACCGTACACTTGTAGACCAAAAATACAGTTGTGTTACTTAGTATTTAATTCTGTAACTTCCCGAAAATGTGATGAAAATCAAAGTTAGACCAGGATTCACTTATGTACCAAAAATTGAAATCGGTGCAGCGGCGTAGGAGGAGTTAAATGTCAAATATAGTTACATTCATCTTTATTTATAAAGATTATGGACACTAGATAACTAGTCTGTTAGTTATCAAGTTTGTTTTATTCAAACTATTCATCCTAAGTACTACATAAATTGGGATTTAACCCATAATTTTGTATTGCTGATGTCTGTTGAGGCGGTTATAATTTTCTATCATCTAGTTTGTCGTACACTTTGGTTTGGGGGCGCGGTGGCTCAGTGGTAGAGCGTTCACCTCCGGAGCTTGGGGTCCTTGGTTCGATCCCAGCTCGCACCGTGTGCACTTTGTGGTGGACAAACACCGTGCTCGTGGGTTTTCTCGGGGTTCTCCCGTTTCCTCCCACTTCATTCCACCATTTAACTCCTCTCTCATCATCACCGTCTCCTTTAGCCTAACCGGCATAACCATGTAACGTTAAACTTAAAGATTTCATTTCATTTCATTTCGTACACATTGTTCTCTCACTAGAGCTCCCTCGTGCCTAAGCGGTTAGCGTACACGCCTTTGGCGTGGGAGACCTGATTCGATTCCCGGCGGGAGCTCATGTGGTTCGGATCCCACGATAATCTGTAGGTTCACGTTTCATATTACCTCGCTGCTGAAAAGGACACTAAACTCCAAGTCAAATCAAATCGTATTTTCTTCTTAACTGCGTTGAGCGATTGGACTGAAATTGATATGGGGAACATTATCAGAAATAAGCCAATAAATTCAATTTATTATTGGAGAAAAGAAGTCACATAAATTCCTTCATAATATTATGGGCAATTGCTGACATATACTGACAATTTAGTGACGTAAAGTTCTTAACAAAGCTACGTCAGTATTTTCAGTGATATTTGGTTACCTGCTAGAAGATCTATTAGCTCTTGAAAAGTCTCCAAAGTAATATCATGACGTGATCCTAGAAATTATAATATTTTTAAATCTTTCTTAAGCCACGATGAGATCAGGGTGGGAATTATGTCAAAAGTATTGCGAATACTGGAAGGAAACTTTCAAAAAGAAAAGCATAATTAGGTAAAATTTCACTACAAAAGAAAGCTTGCATACACTCGCTGAAAAAAAAAAATGTACACTCATGTCCAAAATGATTGTCACCCATCTATAACTGTCTTCTTGTAAGAATATAATTTGATAATGATTTTGCAGAGTACTTTTAATACTGATACTATGTGTATAATCGGGAAATGTATATTTGTGGTAAATTTCATAGGAAAAGAATTATAAGTGCGAAAATTAGAATGAGTGAAAGAAAATGTTGCTAAAGGACAAGAATGTTTTATTTTTCTTATTTACTGCTCTTTTGACATGAATTTTTGTCACATACATGTCTTTGCCGATTATACACTTACTAATACCATAAGAAATACCGGGCGAATTTGTTATCAACTTATATTCCTACAACAACATATTTACAGACATGTGACAATAATTTTGGACATGAGTGTACATCGTACATTTGGAGGAAAATAATAAAACCGTTGCAACTAAAAATGAATATGAGTGCATCATTAACGCACGTGTTTAGTGGTAGTAAGTACATTGTAGTATTGACTTGCAAATATATTCTTTTATTTAGTGCGTCCAATGCATTATTAGCTGGGCTGTTTCGGTGTTCCCTGCTACCTTCTTCAGCAAATCTGGACAACCCACGTGCTACATACGATCTAATACTGAACTCCATAATGTATGCAAGTGTAACTGAATTCATGTAATTCATATCCACTTGTTGCGTTCAGAAATTTTTTGTTTGCTTAAAAGTGTAAAGGAATACATATATATATAAATGGAAAAATAGTACCTGGTTTGTCCGAGCATTCATTTGATAGAAAAAAATTCAGTCCAGTAAAAGTTTTGCACAAGATACAGTTTGATGGAAATATAAAAGCAAAGAGCCTACATTGAATTTTACACACTGGTAATCTAAACAAAACATGTCATCGTGACATTTTACACAAATTTTAAATCATGATCGTATTTAGTTTCTTATTCTCCATCTAAAAAGTTTTTGACCTGGTAACACTTAACATCTATCAGAAAAGGCAGTTATAAACTGATGCATCGTTAGTGACCAAGGACCTCATATTTAAGAGGATTTCTTATCTAAAACAAAACTGCCATCGTTTCTAACTTGGGAGTGATTTGTCGCTTAACTTTCCTCTGAAATTAGGTCGTAAATAGTGGCTGCTAATTAGGTTGCACATCCTCTTCATAAAGCTTAGTGAGTACTGTCGTTGTGATACCTTGCTACTTGTGTAGAATTACAACTAGCTTATTATTTAACATACTGATTTAACAAAAGCATCAGTATGTAATAACTGACTTTTCATTTCGAGCTCATGAACGAAGTATTGAAAATTCTATATTTCCTTCTCTTTATTTATAATTTATGTAGCAGCACATGCTTTTCTCTATATTTGCAAGGTGTCTCCATTTATGGAATAAGGGAAATACTAAATAAATAAATTAATAAATAATAATAATAGTAACTGTTAGAACTGGGAGAGGGAATTCTACAGATTATCTGGAATTTTAAAAACAACAGACCAGGCAGTTGTTTTGCTTTAATCAGACATTTAATAGTAACTTGTAAGGTATTTCCTAATAAATATAATGCCGTCTGAATGCATTTTGGAAAGGAGAACAATTGCTTCACTGCAGTTTTATACTTTGAGCAAGAAGCAGATACATTGAAATTGTATAGTTGTCTAGTAAATGTGTGGCTCCCTGAGACTGCATCAAGCTTTTTTTTTCTCCCCCTCAATATTGACTTATTATAAATAGGAATTTCAAACATTGAGAATTCACGTTTGTTAATTGCTACGTTTCTGCTTCTTTCCGTTAGTGGACGATTTGAATAGGCAATGTCCATTGATTCATAGACGTCAGGAGGTTTCGAAAACTAAGAGCTCTATAGTAAACTCCATGCGTAACAGGGAGTGTAACTGACCCTCGGAATATATATGAAGCAAGACTTGTCTTTTAACAATTGAAATATTTATTTGCCCTTTTTATTACCAAGCTCATTCTGTAAGGTATGACCGTTGGTGCCGGGCCTTAGAAAAATGTTGATTTCATATACTTCAAAATGTTCTTAAGTCAAGCCCTGTTTCGCCCAGATGCATAAAACAAGGAGAAGGAGACGCAGAATAGGAGATTTAAAAAATGTATACATGACGTCAGCGAACCCCCTCGGGGCGACAGGAGTGAGGGGCGAGAAGGAAAAAGACCCCACTGCCAGATCTAAATCAAATTTGGTGGGCAAGTAGCCCATCTTGTAAGGGAAAAGATCGTCATATGTGGTTTCCGGGCTCGGCCAGTTACAGACTTGTCTCAGTAACGCTCGACATGTATGTGCTACTTTATTTCATGATAACTACTAGTCGAATCTGTATGAAATTTGGTGACAAGTAGCCCATTGTCTAAGGAATAATGCTCGCTATATTTGGTAGCAGCTCGGCCACAGACAGGCTCAGTTTGACTCCACTTATATGTCGTACTTAATTTCTCGGTAACTGTTAATCGAATCTAAACGAAATTTGGCGGGCAAATAACCTATCGTGTAAGGGATAAAAATCGCAATATTTGGTGGCCTATCTCGGTCAGGCACAGTCTTTGCTTGGCTCGACCCGGCCACAATTTTGCACACTGATAGCTTCTCAATTCGGTTCACCGACTGTCCCAACAACTTGTTCTGTCCTGGCCCACTGAGCAATATTAATTGACCATATCTGGTGGGTATATATAATAATAATAATAATAATAATAATAATAATAAACTGTGGTACTGTATATCACTGTATATTGTGAGAGGTGATTATATGTAGAAAAATATAAGTAATAAAGCGTAGTACTCACTGCATACTAAAGTATTCCAGTAAGAGGCACTTTCGGAAATTACAATTTCCATCATCGACTTAGTAGTTCGAAAAGTAAGTTTAAACATGGAAAAGTAAGATTGATGGCTAAAAATAAGGTTAAAAAGGAATAAAAAAATATGAAGTTAAAAAAAAAAAAACTCGACAAACGGAAGCTAACACGTGTTGTTCACCACTTAGTGATCACTGTTTTAGTGTTTCTTTCAGCCGGCGGAAATACGCGATAGAAAGATACTCCAAATTGTATTTGTCTCCTGTCTATTTAAGTGCGGGGGTCTCTGCGAATATAGTACACTTCTTTAATTCTACACTCCATCACTGTTTTTGCTCTCTCCACCAAACGTGAATTAGCAATATTGTGGTTTTCTCTGAGGCGCCCTGCCAATCCAGATAACTGCTGTGAATTACAGGACTTTGATGTACGAATGTCTTCGTCCATTCTCGTATAAGTATTCCCTTTCGTTTGACCTATGTATGTTTTGTTGCATTGACACATAGCAAGATAAAAAGCACTGCATTGTTGAGGGTCGGTGAAATATGCTGTGGCGCTGTAGGACAAATATATTTCACACTTATTTCATTAGGAAAGAAGAAAGTCCAAAAATAAATCCAAATGTGGACCAAGGCTAATACAATATCGGGTCTATCAAAAGTCTGGGCTCATAATGTAACTCTGTTACAAGTAAATAATAATAATAATAATAATAATAATAATAATAATAATAATAATAATACCAATAATAACAATAATAATGGAAGGAGAGGAAAATTGTTGGAAGTAAGTGGTTTTCAGTCTGAAATAGTGGAATGTTTTCAATCACACTAGCCGATTGCGCTCGCTTCACACTTGTAAGGCTCCTAATGTTAAGTGAAAAATCGTTACTAGTTCAGTAGGTTGTTCCCCGGAGCCTTTACCATATCCGCAATACAACAGTGTTGGGAAATTTTTTCAAAGTGCTGTAGGTTCTCTCACAACGATGTGCAAGGTCCTCATGCCTTTTTCTTTTCTTTTTTCTTTTATTTTTGTGTGTGTATTTTGATTGTTAGGTAGGTAGGTAGGTACACAACCCTTACCTTCCATTCGAACATCCTGCTGAGTTGGAATTTTTCATTTAACATAAGCCACCTTACCAGCGTGTATCCCAGACTGCTGGTGCGGTTGAAAAAAATCCAGTATTCTAGATTAAAAATCAACGATTTCCAACAACTCTCCTTTCTTTCCACTCTTTTGGTGTCTGCTTTCACCTATGACCCCTTATTTTCGATACACCCGGTATAAACTAGTATAATATTGCTTTAAGGAACGACCAATATTTAGTAATGGTATAATCACAGAATCTACCGTCATAAAAATTTCGAACAAAAAGACATTCTGAAGAAGGAAAATAAAATACAAAAAGAAACTTAAATTTATCTTTTATTTCATTTTACTAATCCGTCTTGTCACTCAGGCTCTCTCATATCAGTACTAAAGCGCTGGTATTGTTTGCGCGTCTTTCCAGTAAATATCGAAGTAATTTCGGTATGTTGTTACTTATCTCCTAGTTTTTTTTCTCTTGAAAATTAATTATATAAAACAAGTAACTACTATATGTGTAGGGAGAGTACGGCGACAATATAGAAGTCTTTGGTTCGATCCCACGTCATTGGAATTTGTGCCTGGACACCATCATGTGCGCAGGTTCTCCCGTTTCCTTTCACATTCTCATTCCACCGATTCATTTTCTTTCACGCCATTCTTTTCCTTTAGCCCAATAGGTATAAGCATAAGACGTTAAAGATTTACTCTCCATACATACACAGAAGAAGCAAAGCTATGCTTATAATTCACGTAAACTACTTTTGGGCTTTCCTCGAAGCGAAAAGTAATCTTACACTAGAACGTTTGTGTCCCTCATGAATTCTCAATAGTTTGTTCTGCTGGTGTTTAACATTCAACCATTTATTTCATATGACCATATGTTAGCATAAAACATAATGGAAATACGTGATGAAGTTTTCCCAATTCGCTGTTTTTTATATATATATATTCTTTTTATTTAGTGATTTTTGTCTCAGTATCTCCAAATAATACACACTGCTATACTTCAGCTATCAAATCGGATAACTAATATGAAATCTCAGTGATAAAACAACAGTACTAAACTATTGAAATTTAAAAAGGTGCCTGTCAAACTAGGTTTTGTGAAGTAGTGTGTTTGTAAAGTAAAGCCTTAATATTTGATATTTCTGATACCTCTCTGCGCATATGTAGATGCAGCAACCACATATAAAGCAATGAAACTGCAAAAATACAGCTTATGCACGTTAACATAAATGTGTACAAAATCTTTAAATAAATAAATAAAAGTAAACAATGCATGTGGTGGCTTCTCATATATCCGTTCATGATCACATGAGTTCGAAAATTAATTCGTTTCTTGATATAAGTATTATTATTGTACCGATATTTCTATTTTGTTCTGTACTTTAATGTTTGTCACCTTATTCCTCTTGGGGACGCGGTGGCTCAGTGGTAGAGCGTTCACCTCCGGTGTTTGGGGTCCTTGGTTCGATCCCAGCTCGCGCCGTGTGGACTTTGTAATGGGCAAACACCGTGCACGTGGGTTTACTCGGAGTTCTCCCGTTTCCTCCCACTCTTTATTACACCATTTCATTCATTTCTCATAATCACAGTCTCCTTTACCCTTACCGTGGGACGTAAAACTGAAAGATTTCATTTCATTTTACCTTATTCCTCTTTAGCCAAGTTTTCTTCAGCCAAAAAAGTAATTTACTTCTGTTACACTTTTTATATAGAACCATAAACTTTTTTTTTTTTTTTTTTTTAAATTTACACTCTATCAAATATTCTGCAGAAAGGAAAATGGTTTATTACATTATGATGTTTTTTAAGCTCTCAAGTTTTAGTGTGCCTTTCATTATACTTTTATCTGTATATAGATACAACAAATAATCTGTTTAAAAATACGCTTTTTTTTTCTTTTTCGGTGGTGGCCTTCAGGAACACCTTGATGCACCTTGTAAATCGTCAGACGATTCGAAAACTGAATCATTTTGTTAAATAAAAAATACTGATCGATTCCTTACGTTCTTTTTCCTTTTTTTTTCTGAAGACATTGTAGAGATCAAAGAATAGGAATATTATAAGTTCACAGACTAAAGAGTGATGGAATTTGTGATTGTTCAGGGATATGACTACGTAGTGTAGTGGTTAACGCATGTACGATAATGGGAGATCCAGGCTCGAATCTGAGGCCCAGTCGTGCGTTTTTTTAGTCGTTGTATATGAATATTTTGAGTGCCAAATCGCTAGTGTTGTAGCCAGCGAGTTATTCTGAAGGGGAGGGGGACGGATTTTCTCTTACGGAAAGCAAACCAAAAGTCTTCTTCCAGAATATGAGAGCGTTAGTAACTCTCCATTTAAACATATGTACTATTGCTATTACTCTATTTTCAATATATTATTTCAATATTATATTCAGTATATTTTCAGTATGGTGGATAAGTAGTAGAGCGCTTGCCTATGGTGCATGGTGTTCCTGGTTCGATCCCTGACCAGGTGAGTTTGTGATGGACATCATTGATGTCCGTCGGTTTTCTCGGGGTACTTCCGTTTCGCCCCACATTCTCATTCCACAAATTCTTCAGTCATCATTCACTTGCTTTAATCATTATTCTCTCTCAGCCTAACGGGCATAACCGTGGGACATTAAACTGAAAGGTTTCATTTTATTTCAGTAGGTTATTTTATCGAAGGGTTTTATCAGTGAGTGTGGTTAGAATCACAAGTTGTAGGAAATGTACCAAAAATTAATCATGAAAAAGTGAAAATTGTACATGGAAGTCAATTTGTTCGACTTGCGTTCATATGCATTGAAAAAATAAATAAATAAACAAATTCAGAGACTATTACGCAATAGTGTACTGTACGTCAAATTAAGTGAGAGCAACAAATTGGATGACTAATTCCAGTTGTTTCAATTATCTTATCGTGTTGACGTGTTTCAAGTGGTTGACGTTTTTAAATATATTTTTTTCATATTTTATTATAAAAATTCTTCAATTTCCTATTCCTTAATACACCAACACTTAACAGACAAACCCCGTTTAGGAACCAGAATATCCTTAAGGAGGGGAGGGGGCACTGCAAATAGCATCTAGTAGATATATTTGAGATAGTATTCATTCTTGTCCAGTTCGTTGTTTATGACGTCGCTGATTTGAAGATTAATTTTTCAGGAAAGAGAACTTGGTAGTAACTTTGAGTACAGCAAGTATTTTGAAAGTACAAAGTAGTTGATCAGAGAAATTCTAGAATTAACAGTATTTTGGAAAATGTATGAAAGTTGAGCGCTGGCCTGATGAAAACACTGAAAACCGTTATGTCTTCAATGGTTTGTTTCTTTTGTTTGTATCCTAAAATTTTGATCTATCGGTTAGTGTTCGTTTTCGCGATAAGACTATTTTCGTTCCATTGTAGCAGCGTTTCTGAAACTGGCTCTCGAAATATACCCCTGTGGTCCCCTTATATTGAACATTCATACAAAAAAATGACAGAAAATATAAAATTTAAGTGAATTTAGTATCACATACTGTAGTTGATGCTTTTTGTTATGTTTCTTCGTTCCCATCAGTTCTGCGGAATTGAATTTTATATGCGAAATGAAATATTTGAGTTTTACGTCCCACGGTCATGCCGGCTAGGCTAAAGGAGACGGTGATGATGAGAAATGAGTGAAATGGTGGAATGAAGAAAGTGGGAGGAAACAAGAGAACCCCGAGGAAACCTACGCATGCGGTGTTTGTCCACCACAAAGTCCCTTGGCGCAAGCTGGAATGGAACCAGAACCCCCCCCCCATGCATCAGTGGTAAACGCTCTACCACTGAGCCACCACGACCCTGTAATTCTATATGCAACTACAGTGAAATTTGACAGAGCCAAATGTTAATTCGTATACAACATGCAGCCGCTTCTTCCTGATCTGCCTATTGTTGATTACTTTCGTAGATTAGTTCAAACACATGAGTAAATAGAAATATTTCTATACATTTTTCTCTGTTTCTTGGGGTGTTACTCAACACGGAGAACCACATATATATAAAGTACCAGTAATGCTTTATTTATATCCCTTGCTGTTTTGTTCTCTCGTAGTATTCATGTTTCTGCCTCATAGAATACAGACCTCTGCACGAAACTTGATGTACGTGATATTTTTTTCGATTCTTTACTCGAAGATCTACACAATAAACTTCTATTGTTAGAAACTTCAGTATCTGCCATTCATGTCCTCCTTTTTATTTTACATTCGACTTCACCTCTTTACTAATAATTGTTATATAATAAGTGAATTATTACTTAATAGTGCATAAAGTTTTTTTATTAACATAAAACAAAATAAACAATTAAAATAATATTTTTCAGTGCAAATAATCAAAGCATCCAAAATTAAAAATAGCCTGAGGCCAAGGTTGTGTAAACTAAAAAATAAACTTTCCCATAACAAGCTATAGCGTAACACCTAGCTAACCTCAATATATGCATCTGTAATTTCACAATTGTTTACAAAAAAAGTTAAAAACAAAATATCTGGTGATATTTTAGTAAACAAATACACAAATTTTCCAAAACTAAACAAAAAAACAAAAATAACCTTTATATTTATATACATAACAATAATATTTATTAAAAAACTATTTTTTAACTAATTTAAAATTCAAAAATATAATACCAACTAATTGTAACAAACAAAAACATTTACAAATATAAAAAATCAAATTTTATAAACCAAGCAAACATTCTTTTGGGATCATTTCAACAATCATTCATTCGGAATCTACCATTTCAAATTCACATCGTTCCGTTCAAAGCTTCAACATAAAGTCTCTAAGTAGCTGTCGTCAGGACATTAAGTATAAACTAAAATATATATATATATATATATATATATATATATATATATATATATATATATATATATATATATATATATATATATATATATATATATATAACTAAAGTATGGTATAATATAACAAGTCAAAATTATTTATTAACAATTTACATATTTTTATAGTTATTATATGCTTCTTTTTTTAGTGCCATAATATATTTGTGTATTTAACTTATAGCTATATGTAATTGTTTCTTTTATTCTAAATATTAATTAATTACATTATGCATTCTTCTTATTATTTTTATTCAATCTCTTTTATTTTACTATCTATCACATCTAAATAAAATGTCATAAATCATTTAGGTAATGGTCTCCATGTGACAGGCAATACACTATAACTCTAATCCCACTATACTACCCGTTCCATTATTGTGGTACCCATTACACCATTAAAAATTAATTTTATATTAATTATTTTTTATATGTGTTATGGCTCCCCGAGCAAAACAGAATAGTCACTAGGAAAAGAAAGAAATAACATCTGCGTAAATATCTAAATATCTTAACTTCCTTGTATTTTACATAAACGATTTCAAGGTTTCACTGATCCCTTTTTAGTATTATTATCCTGATACACTGCTAAACTTATGATAAGACAAGAAAACCTATACGTTTTATTGCACATTTGACGGGGCCGCGGTGGCTCAGTAGTAGAGCATTCACTTCTGGTATATGGGGTCCCCGGTTCGATCCCTGCTCAAGCCAAGTAAACTTTGTGGTGCACAGACACCGTATGCGTGGGTTTTCTCTAGGTTCTCCGGCTTCTTCCCACTCTTCATTCCGCCATTTCATTCATTTCTCATCACCACCTTCTCCTTTAGCCTAGCTTGCATAATCGTGAGACGTAAAGCTGAAAGGTTTTATTGCACATTTCAAGTAATGTAGGGAGAAAAATTTCAAATATTTCTCTTGAATAACTGGCAGTATTTAACTATTGTTGAATGTCCTTGAAATATGCTCGTTTTATTTCGGATTAAAAGTTTCGATGTTCTTGAAAATACTCTCTCTCACATTGTTGAATCTGTTGTACAAAGATTTAACTGGTATATAACACGTAGCACAAACTTTTACTTATTTCTTCAGAAGTCATACCGTAATTGTAGTTCTGAATTACGATATTTTGCCTTTTAATATTGGAAATTCATTCTATAATATCCATCAATAAATAGTTACTGGATACTTCCTTTCTTCCTTTGCTATAATTGATATAAACAAATTTGGCTTATGTGTATTGATTCTTGCTTACGTGAACGTCTTTAGTTTGTTTTCATTCCATATTCTTCGCATGTTCTAAATATCATGTTAATTTTTGGTTCAGACTCCACAACAAGTCATGCCATCTGCAAACCATGTACAACTACCTGTAATTTCTACCTTCTACTGAAATACCGTCTTCTCTATGTACATTTCTCACCATAATAATCCAAATAAGCATCAAATACTGTTTTTGATTTAAATCACCTCCTTCTGCTTTAATAAATCCCGCGAAATAAAAATTTAAAACAATACTTCTATGAAACTTCATATTAAATGATGGAATTATTAAAATAATAATAATATTGCGTAGGAATAAATGTAATACCTTCAAAATTGAGTTTTTTTTAAAAGACAGAGATCCAGAAATCTGATTTTATGTATCTGCTTACTGCTTACCATTATTATATCATTCGCTTGAATTTTTATTTTATTTTATTTTTGATTTAAGGATTTGTTTCGAAAATATCACTTTTATTCACTTCGGGCATCTTTGAAACATTACAAAACCTGTGTTCACAATAAAGAAAGAAAAAAAAAAAAAAGGTAGGAGTAGTATGAACTGCTGGTGATATTTATTCGATCACTTGTATTAAAGAAAAAAAAGTCTTGAAATGCAGAAAAACAATACAATTGTGTTTTCTTTTATAATTATATCGTTCCCAACGGCAATAGAAAAAGCTATAATTCAAGTGTTTAGCTTAAAAGCAGCATATATTTTAGAAATGTGACGTTTAACATGTTTGTTCGTTGACTGCTTCAGGTACTTCTGGGGAGATAATTTAGAAAATGCTGATATCCAATACGAGCAGCTAATATATATATAATTTTGAGTATTCTTATCTGTACTAACATAAAGAGTGAATGGAAAATGTTACACACATTAATGATTCAGAACAAGTAATATAATTTATAATTGCCACTGAATATATTGTGAATAATTAGAGATATTGAAAATGGAAGGACGCTGAGGACTTGTTGCTCATTGTCTTCATTTACGCGGGATATATAGGATTGCAGTGGGGCAGGGTATTGAAAAGTATGCCGAAGATGAAATGAGGGAATTATAGAGTGAGATCCTGGGAAAAATACTTAAGTTCTTTAATTAATACTTAAGACAGCGTTAGAAGTACATCCATCTACTTGATTCGTTATGTTAGGTATTGCCCATAGATTTTGAATATTCACAAGAAGAATGTATAAGGTGGTTGGAAAGTTAGTCACAATTTTTTAATATCACATATCGCGTAAAGTAAACAAGTTTTTCTTGAAGTGAACAAGGTCTTCAGAGAGATTTTTAATATTACCTATCACATAATACACAAGTTTTTGTTTAAGTGAACAACGTCTCCAGAGAGGATCTACCATTTTACGAGGGACTACTGGAAAGATAGTAGCCCAACCCAGAAGGAGTGCACGTGGAAAGATGAAATTTTACACTTATTCTAGATATTCCCCCGGAAGTTCAATTCACTTCCTTACACGTGCTCCAATTTTTGCAGTCCAGTTAAAAACAATATTGAAAACTATTCCTCACACCACTGTTCCGTAGCATTAATCACTCCTTATCACATCCAAAGTGGCATTCTTTCAAGTATTGTTTGAGCTTTGCAAACAAGTAATAATCTGATGGAGCTAGATCTGGGGAATAAGGAGAACAATAACATTGAAACCTTAGATCATGCCATGCCATTGCACTTTCAGTTTCTCGTTCAGTTTTGTGAGTAATGCAGAGTAATACTCTCCATTAAATGTCTGACTCTTGTACCGGTAGTCTATGAGTACGACTCCACCTTTATCTCAGAAGAACGTTACAAACACTTTCGCAGCTGACTTCTGTTTCTTGAACTCCTTGGGGTGAGAGGAACCTGAGTGTCATCACTCCATTGACTGTTGTTTTATTTCAAAATCGTAGTGGTACAGCTATGTTTCTTCCATGGTTACTATTCGTACAGAAATTGGTCGACATTGCAGTTAGAATGGGAGATGACTTCCCTTGATACCCTCACTCTTGCACGCTTTTGAGCTGCTGAGATTTTTAGGATCGCATTTTGCCAAAAGCTTGCGATGCCCAATTCATTATGAATTACAGTACTGACACGTTCCCGAGAAAAGCGCACAATCTTTGCCACGCGTTTTGTTGCGATTCTCTGATTTTTAAGAATAATGTTATGAGTATCATCCACGATTTCGGGGACAATCATCGGTTTTAGTCTTCTGCACGTGAAGCATCACCTGTTGAGAAATCCGCTCTTTTAAATTGTGCCACTGACTTCTTCACCACTTCGTATCACAGAGGAGAGTCCCGTAGTGCGTCACCGATTTCCTCATGAATTTGCTTCGGCAAATATCCTTGGTGGAACAAAAATTTGATGACAGTTCCGATCTCAATATTCATTTAAATTCGCTGGTTGGGCACATACTATCACTTCAGGGACCTGAAAAACAACAATAAGAATTTCGTTATTAATAAGAAAATTTGAATTTGTACGTATAAAATGTTCTTTAAAACTGTACAATTTCATCATTGTACCTGCACTGCTGGGTTGAGCTACGAATTTTTCATCATCCCCTCGTATTAGTTTAAGCCACATTTCACCATATCTGCTAACATTCAGTCACATTTTGTGACCTTATGAGAATCCTTTCCACATGTCTTGGTACTGTTTCAGTTGGTACATTCCCTAGAACTTCTCGAATTTTTTCTTCAAGACTGTCAATGTAATGTTTTGACTCGTACAGTTGTTCCTTGATCATTGTTTCCCTCCCCTAGAGAGAGAGAGAGAGAGAGAGATAAGAACAAAAACGAATGAAGTTTGACTTCATACAAATCATTCTGTCAGACGTCGGCGACATATCCGTTGTTCAAATATTTTCTTCTGTTTACCACATTCGTTCTGTTAAGCTTGAGATTATAGTTAAGATTTTTAATGTATTTTTGCTTATCAATTTCATTAAATTAATTGAACTGCTAGCAATTTCATCAATAATCTTTATAGTAATTTATTTGATTCATGTTCTCAAAAACACCGAACTGCTGCAACAATACTTGTAAATAAATTCATATTACTCCATTTCTATCTCAGAGATAATCTAATTATTTACTAAACAACAGGCTAAAACACAAACTGCGACTTTCTGATAATAGAGTGTGTTCCCAATTGGCTAAACATAATTTGTTTACTACAATCTCTGCTCAACAAACATAACTTTTGTTGCGCATCCGTACTCATTAATCGTAGGTCATACATACATTTTCATATCTCGAACGTGCACCATTCGTTGTGTCATGTAACATATGAGCCAAAAACTTGCCTGAAGTCATGTTATACCATATGGTTACTTTAAGTTTCTTTGTTACATTTTTTTCGATTGTGATTTTTGAGTTTATTTCTTCCCAATAATGTTAGTTATAGTGTTTGATGAACACTCCAATGTGAAGTACAGCCTCGTCAATCCACAAAACTTGAAACAAATCAAGATACTATGTTTTCTGGTCATAATTTCGCGAAATGCCATCCTCTTGTTGAGGCTTCCAAGGGGAAAACATAACTATAATACTGTTTGTTTTTTACGGCTTATTATAGTGATTCAGAAACATTATTATTATTATTATTATTATTATTATTATTATTATTATTATTATTATTATTATTATTATTATTATTATTATTATTATTATTAGGATTCAAACAAACGAAATATATAGAGCTAAAGTTACGATAGGAACTAGAAAAAAAAATGGGAAAAATTAAGTGTCTGGCATTATGGGAGGGTTATTTTTGAGGCAACAAGTCGGCTGACAATATTCATAATTAAATGGCTGGAAATAATGTGCAGAGTTGAATAAAACAGTTAATAACAAATTGTAGGCAAGCTTTGTAAATAGTGAGATAGCCAGCAGCACACCCAAGAAGGACACATATTATGTGGATTTGATTACATGCATGAATGCAATAGTTCGTTAATTATTACTTTAATTATTTATTAACAAATTAGGCTTATAGGAAGTCCGTTCGTAGCTGCAGGACACCGTAAGTCGGGACATCCACAACCTGCAGATGTTTTCACTTTTCCTCCGTAATGTCATGTGCATCATTATTATTATTATTATTTAAAGCGCTTAGAAAATATTTAATGAAATGCACCTTGAATTCTAGTATGAAATATTTAAAGAAAGTTATTTGTTTGCATAATATAATCAGTACATAGTTCAATGGAAATGTGTTTTTATAAGTTACTTGCGTAAATTAGTGTTAGTTACATAAATAATGGTAGACTGATTGAAATAAATGTTATAATTCACAGTTATAAATCAGCTCGAATAATAATAATAATAAACTTGCAATGCGTAGTGCTATTACTAACGTTATTCTTTGCAAGTTTATTATTATTATTCGAGCTAATTTTCAACTGTGAATTATAACATTTATTTCAATCAGTCTACATTATTTTATGTTTATACGTATTTTCGCTCTGTGTACCTTTCTTCATTAACATATATGCAGTTTTTATATATTGCTATAACAGCAAAATTCAGAATAGAAGTTGCTGCAACAAGCAAGAATAAATAAATAAAATCACGGAATTTAATTATCTGATGTAATTTACAATTTGATAATCGAAACTTCCAGTTCTAAGATCACATGGTTTCAGTGGTAGGACGCTCAGTTCTTGTGCAAATAGTTCCTGGTTCGTTTCAAGATCATGAGACGTTATCATGTTGACAGGTTTGTGGAATCCCCCGATATTTGCACAATATATCATTTCCTTTAGTCTACAGGACCCATGTCTTGAACGCTAAAGATTTCATTTATTTTCAGCACTTGTTCCTCATACATTTTGAGATTTTTCCGTTGGTTTAGTAGTTAGTGCACGCGCTTTCGGTGCACGGGATCCTGGATTAAGTTCCCGGCGGGAGAGGCTGAAATTTGGGTAGTTCGAATTCTACTCTTAAACTGCAGTCTTGGTGCTGAAAAGGGACGCGCGAAATCATAAAGTTTGAGGGAAAGTATCGCATAATCGTTTTATATACACGGTCCTCTTCTTATTATCAAAATCGAAATATTTGAAATGAAATGAAATATTTCAGTTTAAGGTTCCACGATTTTACCCTTTAGGCTAAGGGAGACGGATGATAAAGGCAAGTGAATGATGACGGAAGAATTGGTGGAATGAGATTGTGGGAGGAAGTAACTATGTAGGAGAAAATGGGAGTATCCCGAGGAAACCCATGGACACGATGTTGTCTACCACAAACTTATTTAGCCGTGGTTCAAACCAGGAACATCACACATCGGTGGTAAGCCCACTACCCCCTTTCCCCTATCAAAATCGAGATAAAATCCTTTCCAGTGATATAAGAAGTCTTTCTTTACGAGGATTGCATAAATTCCTTATCAAATTATCCATATGTAATTATCAAATACTTTTTTTTTCAAGTGTGTAAACTTATTACAAATAAAATTGCTAAAGAGCGAAAGAGGGAGGAGGATTTGAAAGTGACTTATCTGACAGTGTATGCAGAGGAAGTTAGGTATTTCGGGAGTCAACTGTTTGTAATGTTTAGAATGTAGTAGCAAGGCATTTATGCGAAATTGGAACAAAAATCAAAGTATTCGTGCGGAATTGGAAGAAAAAGTAAAAAGTTTGGGATCCTGGGATTTATTGAAAATGACAATTGAAAACAGTAGTAACGACTTAAAATTTAGTATTCTGACCTTACAGTCGGAAAGATAAAGTGAGAATTTTCGATAGTCGATTGAGTTTATTTTATTTACATAGTTTATTTTTTAAAGACGATTATTCCTTTAGTTTCAACATGGAAAGTGCAAGATGGCCTTTAAATACACAAACAGTGGTTGATTTACTAATGTTCTTTTTACCGTGATCTGTTACATTTTTAAAGTCTTTGCCAGTTATATCTAGAATTGTATTAAGAAATTCGTGTAAAATTACCCGATCTCACGCACGAACGCAGCAATAATATGCTAGCAAGTTAGGGAAGCAATCCAACACTGGATATTCATTTGAGGAAGCTTTGACATTATATACACTATCTCCAGCGTCCAGATTTTTCTGATAACATAATTGCACCTTCCGTTACTTAAAGAGCATTTGAAAAGCAAAAATAATGAACTAATGGGAAATTTATATACTATCTTACTGACTTGTGTAATATTACGAATCAGGGCCGGATTTGGGGGAGTGGAAAAGTTCACGTGCACCCCCCTTCGTTGTAAATATACACTATCTAAAATTAGGGGTAAAGAATATTGTCACATGTCACTTTGAAGTGTTTCAGTATGATTGGTTATTTTGGTAGTTATTGGTGCGCCTCCCTTCAGACAATACTGGATCCAGCCCTGTTACGAATATATATATGAATAGGGGATTTTAGGAACAAATTAAAGCAAGAAGTTTGGATTTAAAGGCATAAAGATTTGGATAAAGTTCCTGTTTCCATCTCCGGCCAGTAAGTCCCCGGCTAATTTTAGCGTTGCAAAACGTTTTTATTGCTCATGCTTACGCTTGGAATACGCTGACCATGTATTTAAATGTGGATGGCTAATCACAAACGCGAAAGCAATAAAAACACGGAGAAAACGCCAGCTCGAGCGTATTTGGTGCGTTTCGGAACAATAGATCGCCTGCTGTTTATATGTCAATAGGAAGGGGAGGGGGGAGAAGGAAAGACGTGTTGCCAGGCAAGGGGATTTTAGCAAGAAACAGCTGCTTTGAAGATGCTTTGTGCAGTGTATTGGAACTCTGCTATTATAGACCTGGACTTAGCAAAAAAGACCTGGAAACCCTGACTGGCTCACAGTATGATTTATACCTCTGGCGAAAGTAAAGTTACTAAATAGCCACCTTGGTCGCGTTCGCTCTAGGGGGTAACGCTTCAAAAACGCATTCTTAAATAGCCACAGACTAAGTTTGTAGTGGACATCATCGTGTCTGTAGGCTTTCTCGGGGTACTCCTGTTTTGTCCTTCATTTTCACTCCACCAATTCTTCCATCATCATTCTCTTAATCATCCGTCTCCCTTAGCCTATCGTGGGACGTTAAACTAAAAGATTCCATTTGATATTCTTCGAGAATATTTGTATTATTGAAAAATTATCTATGAAAAGTGTCGGGTTAGTTGTATTCAAGGAAGCAGATCAAATAAATTTACATGAACAGTTTGCATCTTAACCCATTTATAGACCAGTTTTTGGGGATTGTTTATAAGATTATCGATAGAAAGACACAAATAATATTCGCAGGTTTGACAGAACCTAAAATTAGATTTTGAAACAAAACTGAGATCTGCTATATCAGCAGTTGCCTCTTAGTGCAAATGAAACTTTTCATCAGTTTAAGCGTTAGAGGGTGAAAGGTCATTTTCAAACATTGTAATGAAGTAGTAGAAAGAAATAAAGTATTCACGTGTTTGTGTGTGTCAGTTCTTAATCTTTGTAAGACCAGTAGTAAATCTCTTCGTTAGATATTAGTTGAGTAGGTAATTCACAATACAAAAGTAAGTAGTTATTATGAATCCATCGTGTATTCATTTTTAATTGTGTAGATGGTAGTTTCAGTTGATATTCTGTATTATAAATCTGTTAGTTGGTGCCTTAGTTCTTGTTTGTAATTCTCCCTCTGTCTTTTTTTATTTCAGGTGATTGAATTTGGTATTTGAAGATACTTCAAAGAAATAAGTGTCATGTCACAAGAATGAAGAACAGGTCTGCCATAGTGAAATACAATATACAATCAGTAATATAAAGCAATACAAAAGGACAGAGAGTAGAAGTATAAAAAGTGAAACATATGTTTCATATGGAATGTAGCTCTTCCAACGAAATGGTTTCTGTATGTGTTCTGGAATGGGTAGTAAGTTTTCATAGGTGGAAGGTAGATTCATACAACATACATTCATACATTCACACAGTTAATGCGTTTACTTTATTAGAATTGTGGCTTAGCGTAGCATGATCGCTATGTTCTCGCTTGTTTTGCGATGTGTCTCGAGTTCGATTCCCGGTGGGAACACGGTCGGAAAGGTGTAAAACCCTTTTCATCCTGGGTGAAATTTTTTTCTGGATTTTCCTCATTCACATTGGGCAAATGCATAAATGGTGCCTAATATGAGGATTCTACACTACTTCCTTACCCACTTCCCCGAGTAATGTGATCCCCGAGGGACGTCATTTCTCATACCTGACGGGTTAAAATAACCGTAGAGGCCGAGAGCAGGAAATATAATTCCCCTGATTCTATTAGAATTCGAGTCGTATGTCTTCCCGGCAAGAAAATAACATGAAAATTTGAACTATCTAGTGCTCTAGAACATAAGGTTTTGTGATATAAAGTAATAAGACTTTTGAATACGTTATTTTAAACTGAGAAATGAATACTTATTATGGCGTTATAAAGTTATAATAAATTTCTTAGTTAAAAACAACGTGTTTGGCTTTGTATCCAGAGCAAGTATCACGAACGAGATCGAATCCAAAAGTACGTCGGAAGCACACAAGTTTGCCATAATTAAAACAGGCCATAATTGAAACATTGTCATAATAAAAGGATTTAACGTGAAATGTTAATGTTACGTGTTCAATTTTCCTACAAGTTTATTTTCATTAGAAAATTAACGAATCATAGCTCCTGGTACATTTCGGTGACCGTCACTGCATTTTTTTAAGGGCTTAAAGGAGAAAACTACTTTAAGATATGTGATTTTAATTAACAATAATTTTCTGTTTTTGTTTAATTGACAAGTAATTTTTGCACATAAATGTTTAAACGGATACCATCTATAGGAAAGAAAAAGAAAAGGAGTGAAACTACTTCATTGACCAAAATCACAAAAGATAGATTTTTTTTTTTTTAAATAAATTTGTGTAGACACAGCTACTATTGAACCTAGAACCTCACATTAATGAAGCTAGCACAGTCGCTGTTCCAAGACATAGGACAAGTATTTATACAGTACTGAGATCATTTTTTCTCTTTCCCATACCCTTAAAAATAAATCGTAATGAAACTTCAAAATGAAATACTGTATTCTCAATAAATTGTAATTGTTGAAAATTTGATCACGTTATTCGAGAATAGAAGTTTTACAAAGCAAACCGGCAGACGACGGATCTTATTCCCTAACGAACACCTTAGTGCTTAAGTACTGTAAAATCTATGTTAATTCATGAGTTGCTTTGAAATCTATATCCCCTTTAGTTGCAAATAGAATTTCAGAAATTAAAAACCTGTGGATTGCGAATAAATACAACGAGTTGTGGTAATCAGAATATAAATTTAGCTCTAGGAAGTATATGTGAGTAAGAAGTAAGAGAAGATAAGGAGTAGGTAGTAACGACTGGATTCAAGCAAGCTTTCTATAAAGCAAACTCAGGAAGCTGGCCGTGTCGTTAGTAGTTCAGTTGGTAGAGTTATCCGTTTGCCAGATAAGAAATTGGCCAGATTTTCCTTATTATTCTACCATAGGAATGGTTTGATGCTTTTTTCTTAAATAAAAAAAATGATACAATAAGACTCCGCAGCTTCTTTTATTAATCATTGCATAATTTATAAGTCACCGAATTATATGTACTACTGGGTAGAAGTGTTTATCCTGAAATTTCTGATTAAATCTTCGTATATTCTTGTTTCTCTTTTAATTGTATTTCCCTTACATTATTTACTGTTGAAGAAGAATGTAGCGTAATGTCGTTTGCCGAAGACTACCATGTTTAATTATCAATGAAAAAGCAAAAGCAGGCAGTAATTTTTTACTTGGAAAAGTGTTTCATACATGATTTTTCAATAATCCATTATCGCCCTTGTAGTTGCACTGGAATGAACAGCACTACGACTTTTATTTAAATGCAGTTCATTCGAGCTTTGGAACCTCTTTGTCTTGATTAAAACTAAAATCTGACCAAAGTACATCTCTTACAATAAATAATAATGTTCCAGTTTCGGCAATATTGGAGCATCGCCTTCATCAGGCACATTATGAAATAAAATCGAAACGCTACATCTTATATATCTGAGAAAATGAAAGTCATTTCTAAGAACCAGTGACAGCCTACAACCTTTGACTGCATACAGATCTCCACTTTTAATGGTGAAGCTTTCACTTTTTATTTTTTTTTAAATTTTATTTTTATTTTTTTTTAATTTAAACTTTTAGTTGGATAGCTGCACCAGTCCACGTACACTTGAATACATCTTTGTCATTTTTTTTTCTGCTCCATCCAAAATCTTTCGCCACAAATCTTGGATATTCAGTCCACTATTCTAATTCATCAGTTTCTCTTCTCTTCTTAGCCATTCCACCTCTTTTCATTTCCTTATAATGCTTTTTTCCTCATTTACAATCCTTCCACACTTTCCCAGTCTATTTCGTGTTCTGTTTCTTCCACATGCTTATATACAGCAGTATTACTCCTCTTTACTCTAGTGTTGTGCTTGTGTTTATTTTTGTTCTTTTTTGCTTTTTTTTTTCAGTGTATAACTCATTTCCTATTCTTCGCACCTAATTCTATATACTAGCCCTTCCTCACTTCTTTAAATATCTGTTTCTCTTTTTTTCAGTAAATTTTATATTCTCCTACTTCTCTTCCAGTATGTTCTTTACTCCTCCTTTCTTCAGTAGATTCTTCAGGACTTGTTGTTTCTTCTGTACTTTCTATTCCAAGCCATATTTTCTTCTCACTTTTTTCCCTTTCGTTTCTTGCTCTCCTTCTTCAACTTTGCTCTACTCTATCCATTCTGCTGTAATAAACCACGGAACTTCTGTATGTCTTTCTTTCTTTTCTCTTCACTGTCTTATCATTTCTATCCTTGTTTCCATATTTGTAATAAAATTCCTTTTAGTTCCTTCATCTACATCGCTCCCTCTGTGACAATACACACTTGCTGAGCATTCTTTCCCGTACCACTTTGTTTTGAACCTCCATTCTATCTTCTTTATTGTCATATCCAAAAAGTCGATTTTACCGTTTTCCTCTAACTCGACCTCTACGTTTATTCCTTTTTCTTTATCCTCGATCCTTCTCACAAATTGCTTATTTGTTCCTTTCTAGATTCCTGAAAAATGCCATATATTTGGAAGACATAACCAATCTTTTTCCTCCTCCGTCTTTCACCTTTTGTTCCCATTTGTTCATATACAGTTACCAATAATACTGGACTTAATCTCTATCCTCTTCTCAGACTTTCCTTTATTCTCGCTAACTTTTCTCCCATATGAAGTTACAAGGCTTTAAAAACTTTTCCTTTCTTCCACTTCTTTATACTCTTATCCTTCATTTCTTCCTCTATCGCCTTCAAAATTTAATTCATTTTTAAGCTTGAAATATATCTTCGATATTCTTCACTCTGTTACTTACTTGTTCTTCTCTTATTTCTTCTGCTTTCTTCTCATTTCTTCTTCCAAAGGCTCAAAAATATTCTTTCGACAGTCCATAACCGATCTCAGCTTAACTTCTTTTTTGTGTATTTTTGGCAATCCTTTCGAATCCAGGTTTCTACCTTTTTCGTGTAATAATTTCATAAAACTTATTTTCTCCCTTTCTTTATTATTTTATCTTTTACTTTCTCTTTCATCTTTGTCTTATCGAACAAACCTAATTTTTCCTCCATCACTACCACTGCTTCACCTTTCTCAGCTTGTTGGATTAGGCTACTATGTCTTTCCTTTTCCTTAAGTTCTTCAACCTTCTCTTTCCCTCTCTCTTTTGTAAGAGTTGCTAATTTCTTGTGCATATTTTGCATCACTATTTTACTGCTTTACTTCTTCTCTTTCTTCCTCTCTTCTATGTCTATAATTGGTTGTTCCGTTGCGTGTAGTGGTTCTCTTGTTTCTCTTTTCTTCAGTTTGAACTTACTACCTTAATTCAAGCACATTTCTTCCATTAATATTATATTTCCTGTTGTCACTACTATATTCTTTTTTCTCCGTTTTTACTTCATTCATTCGTAATATTCGAATGGTCGTAGCAAATTCAGCAATCTAATAAAAAGTTGATAAACTTATTCCTGCGAAAATTTTTTTACGCATTATGTATACAGAAGAGCTTAGTTTTGATTGTAGAAGTAGTTTTTGTGAGGGAGCACATTGTTGTTTTGGAAGCGAGGAGGGGAAGGAAGGCAGAGATGAGCGAAAGCGGTCCGGCTCTCCATAGTAGTACAGACTTTTATAGCCCTTAGGTTCATTATAATTGGATATTGGACTGTCAGTGATCCCTAAATTGAAAAAGTAATCCTCAAACGTGAAAAGATTGTTGGCCATCCCTGCACTAAGCTAAATGCTTCATCAGATAAGGCTTTAGCGAAAGCACTTAATATTAGGTACCCAAATGTTTGTTGGATTTTGATTCTACGAAAAGAAAGATGATAACATGAAATAGAATGTAACTGGAAAATCAAACTGTCTGCTACCTCCAGCATGTAGCTAGACTATGGGTCCCACGGTTGTACAACTCAGAGGAAAATGAACGAAAAATTCGTTCAGTGCGTGGATTGGAATTTCGGAATTTTATACTTGTTATTGGTTGTCTAACAAATGGAACAAGTGTAATCCAATAATGCAATTTACTCGAAATATGGGGGAAATCCATTGGCGTGTCCCCACCAAGTCAAGTAGTACCACGTGTGACGTTATGGCTTTGCGCTGTCTTATAGCGGAGATCGCTCCTTGTTTAGCATTTCTGCCTCGTAATGTGTTTCGCTTGTGGACGTCACAAAAGTGGGCGGATTAATCATGTTGTAAATTTGTTAAAATAGCGTGGTTACTATTGACTCATTTTACTATATCCTACCAAAAGGCATATTTTTCTTCCCCTTTTACTAATGGACTAGATTTGTTCCATAAAAGCATATAGTCCCATATATATCACTGTTTATGGTCCAATGTGGACCTTCTTTCATTGAAATTTCCATTGAACTGTGACAACTGCAACTGGCAGGCTAGAAAAAAAAATTCTCAAGCATTACTTCTTTTTTCTTCTCATCCCGAAACAAACGAAGGAGAGCGCGTAATAATTAATATGTATGTATATGTTGTCAAAGTAAGACATTTTTATAAAAAAACAGCATAGTTTTCCTTCATGGTAGAAGGATTCTCTTTTGATCATCATATAGTTGATATATCTTCCGTCGAAAATCCGACGTTTTCCTTTAGATACCTCTTTGGTTTTCAATAATGCATACATTTCCCTGTGGGCACCATAATACTGGAATCTGGCCGTAGATTTGACGACAAAAAATGGATTGGATTGGACTTAAGTTCAGCAGCGAGGCTATATGAGATGTTGACCTACCGAGTGGAATCCGAATCACATGAGCTCCAGCCGGGAATAACGACAAAGAGAACATTTCACCATTTTATAGTATATGAAAATAAAGCGCGTCGGTGGACTTTTGAAGTGCAAGACCTCAGGTTACTTTTTGAAATAAAGCTAGTGAACTGGCGAAAGCACGGAACTTCAGCAGTACTTTCTTTTCTGTCGTCTTTTTTCAAGCTCTGAGTTTGGAAATTCATAACCAACGTATGTGGAGTTATTTCCTAGCATTTGCTCAGAAATATTCTTTTGCTACGTCTTCTTGTTTTTTACTGAAATGGCCAAAGAAAACTAGTGTTCGGTTTACAGCTTTTAAAATATGAAGTAAACAAACTTGATCCTATCTTAATTTGGTTAGAATATGATTTGGGAAATTGGGTTCATCTTGTGGGTTTTGTAATGCTAATTCCCCGTTTCTTGACAGCATTACAGATTCAGCTCTGAATAATATCTTCCATGTGGACACATCGAAAACCAGATATCGTCTTAGGCAGACCGTAGAGTGACGAAGGTAGTACTTAAAACATGATATATATCAAATCAGTATTCTCCTCTATTTTGCTCTTCAGTGTCATAATTGTGTGCGAAACATGGTTACAGGGTTTATAATCGATTAAAATACATTTTTGTTGGTTTGGTTTTATATCCCTTATTTAGGCTGTGTAGACTGTTAGAAATAAGTTCTCACTTTAGACAACTTCAACTATGCATGTTGAGTGTACACAATCCACAACTGTTGTAACCACTTATGGCGAATGAAGTTGGAAGATGACAATGTTTTGATGACTATATTGAAATTTCAATGTTGATCAGTTGATTCCATTGAAAATTCGTCGATGTGCAATAACTATTTGTGATTAGAAATAAGAACTGACTTGAATAAATCTGCTTCAATAGTCTAAAATTGTTACATGGATAATAAAACGTTTTTAATAAGTTTTTCTGTTAATTCGTATTCTATAATCAATTAGATAGTAAAGAAACAATATAAAGAAACGTAATACATCGCTGACTTTTATACACTTATACTGTAGGATTTCCATTTGCTAGATTCAGCATGCTAACAGCCCCAAAGTCACTTCTGTACATTCTCTATCCACCTACTGCAGACAATATCCAGATATACACTTTATTACACGAATCTGTATTTATTTGGTAATGTCTGAGTGCAAGTGTTCCCCAAAGAAAAAATGCTTAATGCAAGAATAAATAAATAACCCCGAAGGTTAACAACAGTATACTTGGGAATTTTAAAAATTGAACGAAAAAAATCATTAAGAAAAGGAACATTGTCATCCATTTGCCAACAATTGCCAGATAAATATTATTATTATTATTATTATTATTATTATTATTATTATTATTATTATTATTATTATTATTATTATTATTATTATTATTATTATGAAAAATAAGTAAATAAAACTTTAATATTCTTTTGGGTAAGCCGGGGGCCGCGGTGGCTCAGTGGTAGAGCGTTCACCTCTAGTGCTTGGGGTCCCGGGTTCGATCCCAGTTCCCGCCAAGTGAACTTTGTGGTGGACAAACACCGTGTGCGTGGGTTTCCTCGGGGTTCTCCCGTTTCCTCCCACTTTCTTCATTCCACCATTTCATTCATTACTCATCATCACCGTCTCCTTTAGTCTAACCGGCATAAACGTGGGACGTAAAACTCAAATATTTCATTTCATTTTTTCTTTTGGGTGAGCCGCTGCCAGTCGACGAAACTTTGTAAGCTTCTACTTGGATCCTACAAAACTTACCAATATATTGTCCTGAATTTCATGGTTTTTTGCAGTATTGCAGAATGTTTCCGAAATTTCAAATAGTCGACAAATAGGAACTTGAAAATTACTGCTCAAATGTTTAGTTAGGTGGATTAAACAGTCGTAGGTTGTTAAAAGTTCTCCCCGCTGGTTTAGCGCGCTCCTTTGATGCACTTTAAACTCGATTTCATGGATCCTCGATGATGAAGAGGGACGCTAATTTTCAGTGTATTACTCCACCAGTAAGTTGTTAGAATGCGACCAATTTCCAAGATACACGGGTAGCAACTTCTGCAGCAATAGAATGTTTGTTCTAAGCTAAATTACAGGTTCCAACAGATGAGACCAAGTTGCGAAGGTGGCGACATGTTCCATTGTAGTTTGCAAATTAACGAAACTTAATCCTTAGTATTAGTTAGTGATTGACTGAATTTTGTGATAAAACAAGAAATGAATTCGTAACATTGAGACAACGTACCTCCATACCAAAATAAAATGTGAGAAGGTATGGTATTCGCATCTCTGTTTTATTAGAGGACTCTTCACTGAAATAATATACGGGTCTTATTTTTACTAAATGGAAAAAAAAAAAAAACTAATATTAAGTTGGTAAGCTGTTGTAGTAGCTAGGGAGATAGCGTCCTTAATTCTTTTCGAAACTATCCTGATTGCTGTCTAGGAAAGTTTTAAGTAGCTTCTTATGTATAGATAATTATTAATCCTCAACAGATAAATAATGTTACGTGTATGGTAAATTGATTATTCAAGTTACCCTCTGTCACATCCCTCAGAATACAGTTGCTCCAAAATAATATCGTAATCAATTCTTGGTCCTCGTTTTAATTATTCTTATGTTGTTCTTTCTCTTACGCATTTCAGCATTTCACTATTTCTTTCCTGTTTCATTCAGCTAATTTTCGATATTCTTCTTCACATTCACATTTCGAAGTTATCAGTTTTTAATCCCATCGTCATGATATTTATGTTTTCACTTCAAAAGTACAATACTCTGCATGAAACTTTTCATGTCCTTTTTCTTTTTCTTTCTGTTTCAAGAACAAACAGAAATATACGTTTGTTTTTCCTAAGTATTTCTTTCCCTATCTTTATTTTCTATTCCGACTATATTTTATTTCTCGTTCATATTTCGTGTCTTCAAGAATAATATTGCCTAGGTTCCGAAAACTTGTCACCTGTTGTGCTTTATCCAGTCCAACTCCTATAATTGAAATAATGCTTTTCATTCTAAATAGCATTGCTTTGGCTTTAAAAATGCAGTTTTTCTATTTACAATTTTCCTTTAGGGTTTCCAATGTTAACTTTTAATTTAATTTTCTTAAGAAAAGCTACGTCATCTTCAAAGAGAATGTAGTTAACGCGTCTTCACAATCGCAAAAACGTCGTTTTCCGTACGTAGACCGTTTATCACTATTTCTTCTAAATAGGTATTCAATAACATTGAAAGAGAAAACATCCATGTCGATATTTCTTACCAGTTAACTTTCCCTGTGCGTTTTTGTGCTTTGTCTCTTTTGTTCTTGATTTTGCTATTTTTTTTTTTTATTTATTTATTTACGTACTTATTTTGATAATCTCACCATTTTCCTTTATGCTTACGTATTGAGATAGTGCATTTGGGTTGGAACATTTCGCATATGAAGGCACCTTGAACCTTACGATATTAATCATACATCTTTTACAAAGGTCTTAAGTTATTTAATACAGATAACAATCTGTTATGATTTTTATATGTTGTATTGTGCAGGGTCAGTGAGAAAATCCCATGACTTCTTTCTTCGAAACCGGGGAGCTGTCAGCATTCTGAGTTCTTCGTTTGCATCGGGATATGGCCCTATATTTGAGGGTGTTTTTGGTTCATAGATTCAGGGAAATTTTCCACTGTTATTTGATACATTATGTGGAGAATGAAAGCGCAAGAGAACAATGTAGAAGAGATTTTACCCTGCAATACAAATCATTGTGCTCTACATTGAATATTCATATTTCCTCCAAATTGCAAATCTCTTGTATGTATCACTCCTTGGACTTCGAGTTGCAAAACATTTAAACCTCATGTCGCACATCATCCTCATTGACGAATGTTTTATTACGAAGGAAGTATCCCATTGCACGGAACAAGTGGTAGTCTGAAGATGCTGTACACTGTTTTTTTTTTTTTTTTTTTTTTTTTTTTTTTTTTTAGGTGACACAAGACCTATGGCAGGGAGCATTGTCCTGCATTAACAGATGTTTGTGATTTATTTAATTTGGATATTTGGTCTGCGTTCACAACACGGCCATGAGGAGCAGGTTCCTAGTGCACGGTATCGTCAAAATTCCATCATAAACTAAACATGATTGTGTGCAAACAGCCCCTGTTTCACCACGGGTCCAACCATTGATTAGTAGTGCCTGGAATCCGATAGTAAAGTCATAATCCGTTTAGTGAAACCTGATCCATAGGATTTTTCAACAGTGCTTTGCACAGTTACATCCTTCGTTGTGCTTGCTCAGGAATTAGATCGTTGGAGCAATTCAACGTCGTGTGTACACCTTCCCAACAGTGGTCAATATTTTATGTATGCTTATTTTGATGTACCACCTTGCCAACTAACGTACGAGTGCTGGTGCTCGGATTTATCCCCACAGCTTAGCGTACTGTCTCCAAGTTGAGGGTGGGAGATCTTCCTGCGTGCGTCTTTTTCTGGCAAGTCATAATCACCTAATTTGAAGTTTTTGACCCACGCTTTTCCTGTGTCGTAACTCGCTGTAAGTTTCCCTTTCGCCGCACAGATATTTCGTGCTACTTCGCGGGCCGTGTCTCTCAGTTGAAACTCATACAACAGGAGCTAACGAATAAACATTCTTTGCCGCTCCATATTTTAGATCAGAAGAGCACCTGCCACAAGACTAAAGACTGCTATTAATAAATATATACTAGGAGAAAGACTCCCCTGTACAGTAGCATATTGGTTGCTATGTTCCTGTTAACCACTAATATTCCCAGTAGTACTCCAAAGTTTATGTTCTAACATGGCAGGAAACTTACGGGACTCCTGATATATAAAAATTTTATTAAGACGTTGTATATTCCAGAACCCAACCGAATAGAAGTAGAAACTGCTATAAAGAAATTAAAGAAACACAAATCTCCGGGTGTAGATGAAATTTCAGCTGAGTCAATTTTAGCGGGAGGCGAAAAATTGTGGCGAAAGATACACAAACTCATTCTCCTTATCTGGAACAAGGAAGAATTGCCACAAGAGTGGAAAGAATCAATCATTGTTCCAATTCACAAGAAAGGCGACAAAACTGACTGTAATAATTATCAAGGCATTTCTCTTCTGTCAACATCCTATAAAATCCTTTCAAATATTCTATTAGCAAGATTAACCCCATACGCAGATGAAATTATTGGAGATTATCAGTGCAGATTTAGACGAAGTCGGTCAACCAAATATTTACAATTCGCCAAATACTCGAAAAAAAAGTGGGAATACAATACCCCAGTGCATCAACTATTTATTGATTTTAGAAAGGCGTACGACTCGGTTAGGAGAGAAACATTATACAACGTTCTTACAGAACTTGGAATACCGAGAAATCTAATTAGATTGATTAAGGTATGTTTAAATGAATCCCAAAGTAAAGTCCGGGTAGGAAAATTTTTGTCCGAGCTTTCACGTCGAAAATGGCCTGAAACAAGGAGATGCGTTGTCGCCATTATTATGTAACTTTGTTTGGGAATACGCTATAAGGAAAATCAAAGATAGCAACCAGGGCCTAGAGTTGAACGGTATTCACCAGGTTATGGCATATGCTGATGATGTAAATTTAATAGGGGATGATAGGAGAACAATAGAAAGAAATGCAGAGATCTTATTAAACGCTTGCAGAGACATGGGTTTAGAAGTAAATGCAGAGAAAACTAAATACATGGAAGTTCGTCGGGGCCGTAATACGGTAAATTATGGATGCGTTAAAATATTAAATAATACTTGTGATAAAGTGTATACTTTCAAATATTTAGGATCAATATTAACAGACGAAAATCATATTCACGAAGAAATTAAATGTCGACCAAAAGCAGGGAATTCGTGTTACTATTCGGTTCAAAATCTCTTGTCGTCGCGAATTCTGTCGAGGAATTTGAAGCTTAAAATATACAAAACGATAATCATGCCTGTTGTTCTGTATGGTTGCGAAACATGGTCGCTTACTCTGCGGGAAGAACATAGACTGAAAGTATTTGAGAACAAGATCCTGAGACGAATATTCGGACCCAAGAGGAACGGGAATGGGAAATGGCGGAAACTTCTTAACGAGGAACTACATAATTTACACGGTTTACCCAACATTGTTAGGGTCGTCAAGTCTAGGAGGCTTAGATGGGCAGGTCATGTAGTTAGAATGGAAGAAAGTAGAAATGCTTCCAAAGTCTTGACTGAAAGACATCGGAAAACGACCATTAGGAAGACCTAGGTGCAGATGGGAGGACAATATTAAGATGGATCTCGCAGAGATAGGAATACAAAGTAGAAACTGGATCCAATTGGCTAAGGATAGAAGCCAATGGAGAGCTTTTGTGAACGCGGCATTGAACCTCCGGGTTCCATAGACCATAGAGTGAGTGAGTTAGTTAGTTAAAAATTTTATTAAGGTGAATTTCAAAATTATGGTCGTGAATACCATGTTCACTCAAACATAAAACTGTTCCGATGGTGAACTCGGAATGGCCGACACCTCTTCCATGTCGGAGAAAGAAGGGTATTCTGAGTTGGCTCACCCTGTATAATATAGTATTTATAGTTAGACCCCGAAGTTTAGAAAAGCAGTTTTAGCCATTGAAGGCCACGAAATAAGCTTTTTTAGATTATTAAAGCTACTTTGGCTACACCTTAGTCCAATTATGGATAGATCGAAAGAAACAAGCGCTGTGTAACAATTTATCTTAAGAAGTATTTAACACTAGCATTTTGCAGCTGATACACTGTACACAATCAGCCACATTTTAAAGTTTTCTGTAATGAAACTTTTTTTGTCAACTTGCATTTAAAAAAAAAATATTTAACTTCAGAAAGACTTTTGAACTGAACAAGTTGTCATGCGGTTACATTTCATTGACACCATTACTCGTGTGCCCTAAATGAATCTCCTGGAACTTGTCTTCCCTGATTTCTGCGCACTTGTTTCATATTTTATTATACAGGGAGTCCATAATACAGGGAGTCCATAAAGTCCTACAGGAAAGTAAAACTCTATAACTTGGAAACTACTTAATGTATTAACAAATGTTTTTTGGTGTACTTACAGAAAGATTCAAAGTTTTGTTTCGGCGAGTTAACGTTCATCGACAAACCTCCAGTTGTGCACCATTCACGTACAAACACTCTTGCAGTCGTTTTGGGAAACCAAGAATTGCGTGTTGGCGGTGCTCGTCTGGAATGTTCGAAATCACATCAGTTATTTTGTTCTTGAGATCGTGCAGATTAGCTGGCTTCTGTGAATACACCTTGGTCTTCATGTGTCCCCACAGCCAGTAATCACAAGGCGACAAATCTGGTGATCTTGCAGGCCAAAGTGTGTGTGTGTGTCCTCTTCGGCCAATCCATCTCTCCTTAAATTCTTCGTTAAGAAACTGTCGAACTTGAAGGGCATAGTGCGGCGGTGCCCCATCCTGTTGCATGTGGACCTCATTAAGCATGCCTAACCTAGTAAGTTCTGGCAAAAGGAATGTCTGTAGCATGTTCAGATAATTGTTACCATTTACCGTCTCTTACTCGAAGAAAAAAGGGCCGATAATGTGGTCCATTGAAACAGCACACCACACATTGACTTTGGGACTACCCCGCTTGTGCTTCTCGAATTCACGCGGATTTTCCACCCCCCAAATTCTGCAGTTGTGCCTGGTCACTTTTCCCGACACATGCAACGTGGCTTCATCTGAAAACAGAAATTGAGACAGAAGGTCACCATCTTCTTGTAAGCGGATAAACATTGACTGACAGAATTCCATTCTCATGTCACAGTCTTCCTCTATCAGCTCGTGCACAAATTTTAACTTATTTGGCCGGACCTTCAAATTCTTGCGTACGATCTTGTGTAACGTTGACTTCGATATTCCCAGTTCCAATGACCTACGTTTAAGCGACTTCATTGGACTCGGGGCTACGCTGTCCTGCAATGTGTGAATCACATCGTCACTCGTTCTTGGCCTTTCACTGCGTGGTAAATCTGACATACTTCCCGTTTCTTTGAACTTCTTGTACCACCTTTTGATACTTGTTTCTGCTGGGAGTGTTTTCTCATGCGTTGTTTGGAACTTTCTCTGCACTGAAACGCACGATTTTAATTCCGCAAACCACAAAATACATTGTGCATTTTCTTTAATAGACGCCATCTTAAGTCACGTGATTACCAGCGCAAACGTCATCGAGCATTGTGGCCAGAACAAAACTTTAAACTTCCCTTCTTCCAACCCCAAAAATTTATATACTTAAACGTAACGGTTTCCAAGTTATAGAGTTTTACTTTCCTGTAGGACTTTATGGAATCCCTGTATGGCTTGTTCTGAAGAATATTAAATAGTTTAGCAATAGTAAACGTTGCACCTACTGAACTAAGTATCTCTTTCTCGGACACGTTTAGTATGGCAATTACGAATTTATCTTTTAGCAGCAGAAGCTTGAATTTGAGGAAAAAGTAACCGTTTGCATTATTGCATCTGCGAAACGTCTGTACAGACGCTAGCTCTTTTTAGGATTTTGAGTTCCGTTTATCATTGTAGGCTAATTGTAGTTCACACACTCGAATCCAGTAAGCAGGAAACGTTAGGGTATCAGAAATTTTGCAATTACGAACCAAGAATTTTTTCGTAATTTAAACCTTACATACATTATAATTCGTTATAACAAAGTTTCAAATGAAGTTGAGATAGCTGATTTATTGTTATTATTGTTTTATTATGAATCTTTTCTCTTTAATCTTAATCCTGTAATGCCTATCGTTACAAATCTGTTGCATATGTGATTTAAATTCTTCCTTCCATAACGTGACCTATTTATTGGTAATGCCTCTTGGCTTACAGCAGTATTCAGATCACATTCGTGTGGCGGTCTGTTAAAGATTTGGGCATTGGAGGGTTAAGACGTTACAATATTTGTTTTATTTAATGATCTAGTCATACATTTGTTTATATATATTTAGAAAATAAGTAAATTGGAGTAAGATGTAAGTATAAATTATAAATGTGAAATAAACTTTATTAAGAAAAATATTTTCTATTTGGCTTTCATTTATTCTCATGAAATATCAATCGGTAACCATTTCCTCTACGTTTTCTCCTTTCATCCCTTCCCGAATGTCATGAACGCTATGAGAATTTCTTTAGACCTTTGCTGATAGTAATCAAAATCCCCACCGACTTTTCTCTTTCCTACTATTTGGAAAAGATAACAAGAAATGAAATTATTCACATTATTTTTCTGGCAATCTTCACTCTTAAGTGAATTTTAATTTCTATACAAGGATTATGGAAGAATTGATATCCGTGATTGAAAATTAATCATACAAGGATTCTTAATGTAATTTTATTTTACATGCACACATTGCACGTACGCATTTCTTTCCTACGTTGTCACCTTAAACGGATTCTTGTATGATCCAGGTTTTTCTTTTCGCTAAATTACAAATTTCTGAAGTCATTTCGGACCACCGGAAACTGTAATTCTGGAGGAAAACCGAGAGTCTGTATTTTGAAGATACCGTCCCATCATTCATATGGTGGGGCGAGAAAATCCCTCCTGGTAAACACTTAGATCAAGAATAGCCTGCTTCGAGATTCGAAGCTAGGTCTTCGTAATTGCAAAGTGACTCACTTACGTCCTATCGGTAAAGGTAAATTAAGAAATTCTTGATTTGTTCTCAGTAATGAAATGGACTCTACACACTTTCTGAAGATTCTCGTATTATTGTAATTGTTAACAAAATTGAAATATCTGTATTATTTATAGTATTTTCATTTGCGTGTGTTTTATTTCACATTACTACTAAAGATTTGCCAACCGTACATTTTCCAACTTTTTTTTATCCTTTTATATTGAGTATCGTTTCTCAAACTCTTTTAATGAGAACTACTTTTATTAAAATGTACTACGAATGATCCGGCTTTCGTCCTTTCAAAAGCACATTCATATATACAGGGTGTCCCATGAGGAAGAGGCAATATTTTGGGAAATGATAGTATGGGTGAAGCAAAAAAAGTTCGTATGAACATTGGTCCTAATCTCAACGGTTTGAGAGCTACAGGTTGTGAACCACTTTTCACTTTATGTTGCGTATATATATATATACAGGGGTTGGACAAAAAAATGAAAACGTTTCCAAAAGTGTGAAAATCATACCTAGTATGGTGTGGGGCCGACGTGGGATGGACGTGTACAGCTCCTGAATCGTGGTGTGTGGAAGTTTGTACCATTGCTCCTTCAAAACATGCTCCAGTTCCTTAAGAGATGCTGGTGGAGGGTAATGAGACCGACCACGCCTTTCTAACTCAGACCACAGTGGCTCAATGATGTTCAGATCTGGTGATTGTGGGACCCAGGGGAGGTGTGATAGCTTCTGGTCATGCTCCTCAAACCACGATTTCACCGTTTTTTGCAGCATGACAGGGTGCCAAATCATCTTGGTAGATGCCATCACCATCATATTTGGGCCATGGGTAGAACCTGGTCCCCCAAAATGCCCTCATACGCCTTAGCATTCATAATTCCATGCAGGGCTATGATGGGACCTGCAGAAAACCACGATATAACTGCCCATACTGTAATAGAACCACCCTCAAGCTTTACAGTTGGGAGCAGACAGTCTATATCATAGGCCTGCGACGGTGTTCTTCATACGTAAACACAACCGGTTGTTGGAAACAAGGTGAAGGTCGATTCATCGGACCACATTACGTGTTTCCACTGCTCATGAGTCCACGCCTTGTTGTCCTTGCACCACTGGATACGCCTCTTCGCATTTACTGCTGTGTCCAGGGGTTTGGCGATAGCGCCCCTGCCATGAATTTTCATTTTATGAAGTTCTCGTCGTACTGTTTTCGATGAAACCGGGTTCTGTAGGCCGGAATTGAGTTCAGACGTAATTTTCATTGCAGTGGTCTTCTTTTTAGCTGCTACAATCCGTGTTAATGCCCTCCGGTCCCTATCTGATAGGATTGTCTTTCGACCACTGTTTTGCTTTGCAGGCGTCGTTTGCCCATGAATTGTGAATTGTGTATGCCCTTGTGAAAACGTTTGCCCATGAATTGTGTATGCCCTCGTGACATTGGACACAGCGCCTTTCCAACCAGACGGGCACTAACAATCATGCCTCTTTGGAAGTCTGTCAGGTCTCCCATTTTACCGCACCACTTTCACACCACGACACTCACAGATGAACTGGTTACTGCTGACGGAAGAGGAAGGTCCACATGACACATTGAAAACAAAAAACGACCGGCAACCGCAACACGTGTTGTATAGTGGAGGGCCAAACTTACGTGTCCTGCATGAAGTGTTTTTAGATTTTTTGTGTACCCCCTGTATATATATTGAATGTTAATGAACTATACCGACAAACTGTAAGAAGTGATTCCTCACATCAAAATAAGGGAAAAAGTTCATATGGACCTATGGCGATAAGTGCATAGTTTCAGAGCTAGGGCTGTCTGAAATCGCGAAAAAGCCAAATTTCAACAAGTCCTATTTCGAATTCCAGAAACTGTGGACGGTGGTCCTTATGAGCGTAAAGTAAGCCACGCATACACAATCCAAAAGTGTATATTTCGTAAATTTTCAGTACGTGTACAGGGTATTGCCTATAGAGTGTAACTCTGATATGCTCTCAATAAAGTTTTCAGATATAACCTGATTTCAAGGAGGGTCCGAAGTAAGCAGGAGGTAAATCTCGACAAGAATAGACATCCAATGCTTCGGAGGGAAGTCGAAAGTGTTAGGAAGCGGCAGCTCTATGTTCTTTTGTATTCGGAATAAATGTGATGGGATATATTTCGTCACGGTATATTTTACGTTTTCTTCATTTCTAAACAGGAAAGAAAACATTTTATCTTCGTTTTCCGGAGTCCGAGAGACCGTGCTGCTGACGATCCTTAAGACTTCCGACATCGCGCCAAAGGATTCCGTGTTCACTGCTATCAGGGTTTATCGATTGCCTACATTGGACTAATTATAAGTCAGAGCATATCTCAGAATTCGGTTGATGGCAGTCTGGGAATGTCACCCTGCATGGAATATTCTGTACATCCATTAAACATTTATGAAATATGCATTTTTGGATTGCGTATGCGTGACTTCCTTTACGCTGATAAGGACCACCATCCACTGTTTCTCGAATTCGAAATATGGTCTCTTGAAATTTGCGATTTTGGATAGTCCTAGTTTTGAAACTATGCACTTTTCCCCACAAGACCATATGAACTTTTTCTGTTATTTTGATGTAAGGAATCACCTCTTACAGTATGTCGGTATAGTTCATGAACACCCTGTATATATAATATTTTTGAGCATATACCAGTATACTCATAGTATGATTGAAATTCCCTTAATTGTATGTTGGTATGATAGAAGAGAATACGTATTTTTTTAAAAATAGTTGAAATCAACAAGAATATTTTATAATAATACATCTATATAAGTTATTAGAATTAGTTATGTTTAGCTTATTAAATTGTATAGTTTATACCTGTTTCATATTCTCAACTATAGGGTGATACATAATCCACTTCGCTCAGCTATGGTATTTTTTTCTCTTTTTGGGAACATATGCTCAGTCGAAGAGGACAAGGACAGATCTCGAAGATCACTTGTTGCGGTCCGCGGACCATAGTTTGAGAAACGATATTTCTTTGTATTACTCTACCTCTAACGTTAGATCTCCATAATTACGAAAGCATGTGAGCTTTAGTCTCTTTGTGTGTAATTACTAACAATATTGAAGAATTCTAGAAACAGATTTTACTTGTGATGATGTAGAATTTTGTTTCCTGTAAGTAATGTTGCGTAAAATACTGGAAGAAAATTGAGTTAAAAGAATAATTTGATTAGGGTTCAAGGGTATAGAAAGAAGATGAATATGACACACAAATAGGCGATGATAAATGAAGTGAGAATAGCAGTTCGAGAATACAGGATAAGTTTAATGGTACGGGTAAGTTCTTTTGTTTAGTGAAACCCACATGATTTAGAATCGATCGTTTTCATCAGATTTGAGGTTATCATCACTGATCTACCATTCTTCCGTGGTGTATGGTTGTAGCCATGGTTTGTAATTGTACACACTGAAATAAGTTAAATAAGAAAAGTATGATGAAATGAGTAGTGTTTCGACAAGTTGAGTCAGATTTGGTATAATATGTGTTTCGATACGGATGGAGATGGGTAACATTGCGTTAAGAAGCAGTCTATTTGTCAATTTTAATATTGAATATGCTCCAGTCTCGCCCAGAAAACAAAATATTTCGAGAACTTATAGTTCCGTTAGAAGAGGAAAAGTTATTTCTGAGATTTCTTTCGTTATTTCGTGTACCGTAAAATAATAATGGTTTAGAATATTAAGTACAGGATCAGAGAAAATATGTTTATCGGTTGCATGTATTAAAATTTATGACACTAGCTTGTACCTGCCAATAGGCATATGTATGACAATAGGCTTTTGAGTCACATGTTCGAATCCCGGCTAGAAAATGCGTAGGTATTTGTTCTTCATTTCGTCGTTATTAAGTCATTCATCGTTTCCGTTAGTTCATAATTGTGGACAATAAAACTCAAACGTACTTTTTAAAATTAAAATAACAAATAAACTGTATTTGATGTGTCCTAAAATGTACACTCATGTCCAAAATTGTTATCGCATGTCTATAAATATGTTGTTGTAGGAATATAATTTGATAACGAATTCGCCCGGTATTTCTTATAATACTATGTGTATAATCAGCAAAGACATGAATGTGGCAAATTTCATGTCAAAAGAGCAGTAAATAAGATCAATAAGACGAAAATAAAACTTTCTTGTCCATTTAGCAACATTTTGTTTTACTCATTCTAATTTTCGTATTTATAATTGTTTTAATGAAATTTACCACAAATATAATTTCCCGATTATACCATAGTATCAATATTAAAAGTACCCTGCAAAATCATTATCAAATTATATTCTTACAAGAAGACAGTTGTAGATATGCGACAATCATTTTGGACATGAGTGTACATTGTATTTGTGTCATTTGAAAATACGGCATGTCTAAATAAAAGATGGGGTGCAGTTGAAGATGGTCTTACTACCAAGCGAAAGCGTTCTTGTTCTAGGAATTATATCCGTAGGTAGAAATTTTGTTCACCATATGGGACCCCTTTGTAAGTAGTGGCGAAGAACTTTCGAAGCATGGTCCATAAAGATCTTGTGCTCTGTTGCAACATATTTGCTAACATTGGGCCACACGAAATCATGAACAGTTTTGGTCGTATTGTCCCGTTTAGTTGATTTATTATGTATACATCTAGTCAAAAACTTCCATTTCCATTTGTTTCAGGTGGATTCTGAACATTGTTCTTCAGAAAATTAATACCTTGGCCACAAACGAAACATCATTATCTGGGCATAAAGTAGCGTTTCATACCTGGCCAAAAACGCCCATCATTCGTTGGATGATGTGATAAAGGAAATCACTTGATCTATTTTCTTCAAATACATCTTTGCATTCATAGAACTCTCCATCTTCACTCTAATTCAAAATTACCATGTAGCCGTTTTCTTTATTTCGTGTTCTGTACTAAGTTCTGGCTAATTTTAAACTGCTTTTTAATTCTTTTGCATAGGAAGCCTTTAAATTGTTTAGTTTCTCTATTTCATTCATAGTTCATAAGCTTATAATATCACTTCTTACCAACTCGCAATCAGTTTGTATTCTGGCGTTCTCGTAGCTCGATATGTATCGATTTTTTTTTTCTTATTACCTGTGATATTTTCCCCATGTTCTACGTTTAGTTGGAATCATGTTTGGTAATACTCCAGTGTTTACATCATGTCTAATTTTACACATAAATGTTCTTTCTATAACCATGTGTTCAATAGCGCACCCAATTTCTTGAGGTGCCCAAAGTTGATGTAATAGATTTCAATTATTATGGGGTATATTCTTTGATTCCTTATATAAGTTGATTATTACTAGTAATATAGAAAACTAATTTTATGTTTTATCGTTATGCTAGGCGTGAGTCAGTCTTGGGCTTTATAATTTTCATATATGTACAAAGTTTCCTTTTTTAGTTCAAAGTTTGTTTCAACGTGTTTTAGTTTGTTTTATATAATTTGTTTCTGGAATATTTTTAAATTTACGCAGCAAATCGATGCAAGACGAGTTTCGGGAAAAGTTCGGTAACAATTCGAAAGTTAAGTACAAACTGAACGTCAGTGAAAAGTAAATGGAATTTGTAGAGTTGACAACATCGAATATGTTACTGTTTAGAATTAAATATATGGAATGGAAAGAAGTATGATGTATTAATGTATTACCAAAAGGAAAAAAAAAATATACAGTAGAAATTAGAAAAGTCACGTTTCTTAATTTTTCTGTTCTGTATAACGACTGCGTTATATAATCAATCATTTCTTGCTTTTCTGTAATTTTCGTATTGTCTTTCATTATGAAAAAAGGAATTTACATTTTTTTGTACATTTACATTACTGATATGAGTGCCGGTATATAATGGTATGATAAACTGCTAAGTCCCGTTTAAATTTCTTTCGGTGACAAAAACATGGAAGAGTTATAAATGTAGTTCAGCGCTATTGGAAACTCCCGGAAGATAAGGGGAAAAATATGTTATTGCTAGTGCTGTTCAAATTTTGCGCAAGTTTTAATTTTGTATATTTTTTTTTTTTTTTTTTAAATGTAAACTCTTATTATCAGAGCCCGGATCTTGTTGACAAGTCAACTTTTTTCTGTTACGCATAGGACAAGGCAAGTTCAAATAAAAACGTTATTCATCAACTCTAGGTTCTAAAAATATAGTTTTTTAGGGTCAACTTTTGGTCACTTTTTGCTGTTTTGAAATTTCAGGTCATTTTTTAATATTTTAAGGTAACTTTTCGGTCACTTATGGTCTTTTTATTCTTTTTTTCTACATAAGGAAATTTTTAAATGAACACGGTTTACGGATGTGGAAAAGACGAAGTTGAATAATCTTTTTTCTTACTTCCTGACTATTGGGGTGGAAAAACTGCATTCTTAACAAGCTAATGAAAACTAAACTGTAGCTGGTTAACGAAAGGTGAGGGTTGGTAGGTGGCCAAACAGATAGTTTTGGGTTGTTGACCACAAAAGATGTGATCACGTGAATAAAAAAAATGCATTAGAAGGCGTACAAGGGTTTTAAACAGGTTTTTATCTATTATTTTCATGTAGTCTAAACTTGCTAAGTTTTATTATTTAAGAGTGCTTCCTAGCTTCAACTCGGGAGTGAATTGACGCTTTCAATACTTACAATGCCGTACAATGGACTGATCAATAGAAATAAATGATCAATGGACTGCAACTAACTGAAACAAAACTTTTTGAAATGAGTGAGAAATGTTAATTAAAAATCCAATGGATACTTAAAAAATGACAATGTTTAATGAAATAAAAGTTTGAGAAAACGTAAGTTTTAAGGTCAATTTTTGTGATTTTTAGGGTCATTTTACAGGAATTTTAGTGTCATTTTATAGGTCACTTTTTAAAATTTTTTAGGTCAACAAGATTCGGGCCCTGCTTATTATTGTTTAATGCATGCTTAAATCTTTACTTACTATCCATTCCAGAATTATTTTCTACTAGTTTTTGCACTGTAATATTATTATTTTGGTACTTTAGTGTATCTCCACTTGCATCTTCTTTTTATGCTTTTCAATAGAATTAGTCGCTCATTTAATGCTTTTTATTTTATTTTATTTTTTTAATTTTTCTTTCTTCAAATGCTGTTCCTAACAGTATTAAACGGAATTCAGTTAATCACTTTAGGCAGACCTGTCCTTATATTCTTGTATTGTTTGATATTTTCTTTCTGGTTTACAAATCTACGCATGTTGTTTTCGTAATTTCATGTATATAGCTATGAATTGAAGCACCCGACATTATAATATAAGGTGGCACACAATTAATTTTATGGTTTTCAAAAAAAAAAAAAAAAAAATTTAAAGAGTTGTTAATATTTGTTATTATTACTGTTTACAAGACAGTATGAAAATATATTTACATTATGTTTTAAAAATATGCGGCAAACGCCGGCCATTAGTAGCTTCGCGCAGATGTGATCTAGAGCATTTTCGATAATTCGTTAAAATTTGGGTCCTTACGCCACAGTTTCCCATTGAATATTGACCTTAGGCTCTTGTATGGTTTTGTGGTTATTGGTATATGCCTTACCTTTCAGATAGCCCCAGAGAATCGCGAAATTATAATTTCGCCAAAAAAATCCTCTCAAGAATGACATTGTCGAGAGGTGTGACCAGTAGCTCCAACTTGTCGTGACTACATAGGCTATCAGGATTGTTTCCCACTTCTCATCCTTTTTTTTTTTTTTTTTTTTTTTAACTAATCTTCATCAACGACCTTTTTCGAGGCAACCCCATACCATATTGTACTCCTACTCAAATCCATTTCACGTTCAATAATGGCTCTTAGATTGTTCGAACCCCATATCCTGTAGTTTAGTTTATTCACGTGACTGGATAAACGAAAGTGAGTCTCATCGCTCTTTCCATGCGATTCGTGATTTCTGTGGTTTTAACTCAAGTACCAGTTGCAGCTTACGGGAATAAATATGTAACTCGTAAAATTCTTTGTACGGACCGCCTTCTCATTGCCAGTTTCTTCAAAACGTCTTCTCGTGGAAGTTTTGGGGGTTTTCTTTTAATAATTTCTTGGACGCGAACAATATTTTCTTGCTTTCGGATTGATTGACATCTTCCGGTAAAGATCTCGGACCCTTCCTATCTGCTGAAAATGTTTAACCAGTGAATAAATTGGTGCACTGGGGGCGTTTCGAACATAGAAATAATTACGATATATTCGCTGTGCTTAAATAATCACATTTTATTTTTCAAAATACAATTGAATAACATACTCTTTTGTTCGGTGGTTTGAATTTCCGTTATAAATTCCGTAAGTATTCGCTTTATAATTCTGAAAACACAAAGTAAAGAATGCAAACAATAAAAACGGTATTTAACATACAAATCATAACGTTAATTATTCGCCACCCTATATATCTAGGTAAATAAAATTGAAAGTCAGTTTGTTGCCAACAGTTATCACCGAATGGAATATTTGTGACAATATCGTTAAAAAGGAGTGATATTCGGATGGATAATGGTGTAGGGTCTAAGCAGACCAAAATTTGAACGTGAATCATCAACTTGACAAGTTAGTTTCTTAGCACCTTCAATCTCGAATAGCATGGCGGCAGAAGCGAAAGTTCGTGTTCAGGATATACAAATCATCTTTATTTTTATGATCAATATTTTTACCCTATATTAAACATTGCATGGAATGGCAGTAGAAGTATGTAGAAGAACTTCAGTAAAAGACTTTCTTCTCGCATATCTCAGTATCTACGCATTGTATTTCTGGTTAATCTTTTTAACAGCAAGATCGGCTCATTTCGTAGGCATGTATAGGGACATGTCGTTACATATCTAGTTGCATATTTACATAGAATAACTCACTTGTCAGTGGCATAACTACAATGGAGCGAGTGGAGCAGTTGCTCCAGGGCGCAAGGGCGAAAAAAATAGAATACGGAAAACTGTTCCTTATGCAAAGAACGTTTGAAAATATTTCAAACGGTACGCTATAACTATTAGCAGTTAATTGGCAACAGCCGATATCGGGGAGGATCCAGGAATTTTTGAGGGGAGTCGCTGGTCCGTGCCCCATTTTTGGATTCCTACTGGGCGATACCTGGACAATAGTGATGACTTAGGAAAAAGATAAGTAAAAATTTTAGGTTTCTTAATAAAAATAACTTTGTATACTGTTAATATATAAATAATGCGGCAACTGAAATGCGTGGGGCAGGGGGCGGGTATGAGTAAATCAATGATCGATCGATCCAAGGCGCAGTAAAACTAGTTACGCCACTGTCACTTGCAATACGTTTTTGAGTGTTTACGTCGTCTAGCCGTAATATTCATATAAATTATTAAATTGCTGCTTTCAAATATAAATTTTGTTGCTCGTTTGTTTACGAAATGTACATAATACTACAAGTGGATAAAAAAAAGTTATGTCATTGTTATGAACAAAATGCTACTTGATAGTTTGGTAAATTCGAAAAATTAGCAAAATTACGGTAAATTGTAAAACCTATGAAAATTGACTTAACTAGACGATAGTTCAATTTCCAAGGTAACGAAACAATATAGAAAAAGAAAGAAGAGAGTTCTTGCCAAGTGCATAAAGAATACATCTGATTTCAAGAGTGTAACAATTTAAATGTTGGGTCTATTTAATTATATCCTGGTTTCACAGGGTTGAAGCAACTTGAATACGTGCTTGTATTTGAAAAGTACTGTTTCGTTGACATTTAGCTACTTCATTGCTATTTGTTTTATATTGCATTGTAGTTTTATATAATCTTTTATGTTTTACCAATACCCATGTGACACAAAACGGGGTGCTTTGAACAAAAAAGTGTTTCAAAGACAAGAGCTTCGTCCCTTATTTCTAAGGATATTGGCATTTTAATATTTAAAATATCCTATCAGCCTCGGGTGATTAATTTTGTAATTCGAGTGACGGGAACAAATAGCTCTATTGTACTTCAACCAATCAAAGTAATCTGGTCTTTCAAAATAAGGTACACTGTCCACTTTTGCTATTGTACCATGGTAATATATGGTACACTGCCAGCTATAGTGCATTAACATAAAACTATGTCAGTAATGCTATTACCGCTTATCAACAGAAATAGATTCTCTAAAATAAATTGAGCTACCTCAAATTTGTCAAAATATATTTAACTGTTTTTAACATACTTGAAAACAATGATTTCCAACTGCTCGGTATATGACGTAGGAGTATGGTCTTACAATGTGAGAAAAGCAGGGAAACACGATGATGAAAGAAGGGAAGGGAAATTAAGTGTTTGAAGTTTATATGCGCGGTCGTAGATCCACGAGCGGTGTACCTGTTAATTCACTGACTACACTATCGATGTTCTTGTTTGCCTATCATCACGTCTTTCATCAACACCAGGTTACCTGCGAGCTTCTTTCTCTCAGACAAGGCGAGTAGCAAACTGCAACGTTACAGAGCATTTAATTGGGAATGACTACTCTAAAATAACCTAGGTTCTAGGGATGGCCAAAATTTTCCGGAATCGGAAATTTCATTTTACGGGTTTCGGAAAAAGTCCGGTATTTTTCCAATTTTACTTTCCGGATTCCGGAGAATTAAAATTTGAGAATTGGCCATCCCTACCTAGGTTCGTTGTAGTTTCCAGAGCGCTGTTGATATCAAACTTAGCTTTGCCCCCCCCCCCCCCAAAAAAAAACTATAAATCCTTTGAAATCTCGAATTAGATTTGTTTATACGATTACAGATTATTTCTTACCGCCTTTTATTAGTGCAGCATAAATAATACGTGGAACAATATATTTGAAACATAGTATTAAACGTAAAATCATAGTTTCAAAATCCACATTTACTTTTTTTTTTTTTTTTTTAACTCAACAGAAAATGGAACAAAGCACACGAACGAAATTCTGATTCTATACTTTAAAACAGTACATGCATGTATCTGCAGTTTACTTATGGAGGGTTGGCTACTAAAGTTATTTTGGTATTACTAAATCACAAACCTTTGAATTACTGTTCCCTTTTCATGTCTTTTAATTTTCTTTTGTTTAGTACTGGTATTTTTTTTATTTACTTATTTTTATAGTTGTGTGCGTAAAGAAATTTCCAAAATAGTTGTTTAGTACATAATACAGAAAATTAGTATTTTATCACTGTCTCCTAAACTAAAGTCTCATTTAAAATATTCTCATGTACAAATATTAGTATACAGGAATTGCTTATGAGAATCTTTAATGGCAGGTTTAATTGTGCCTCCTGCGCCTATATGCATCCAAAGTATTGTCTTACTAAATGCTCTTCACTTTTCGATGTTGTTTGAATAACAAAGTTTTTTTTGTGGCTATTTTAAAGAAAGGTTTTCTTCTTTTAATGTAACGTCCCACGATTATGGACGAGGCCTACGGAAACTCTGATGATGATAATAAATGAAATGGTAGAATAGAGTGGGAAGATCCAGGAGAACCCCGAAAAATCGCGGTGCTTATCCAGTACAAAACACAGTTGCCACTAGCTGGGATTAAACGAGGGATTCAGCGCACCAGAGATGAACGCTTTACCACTCAGTCACTGCGGTCCAAATTTCAATTTAATGAAAGTGATCCATTTTATGACTGCAATTTGGGAAATCTGCTGAATAGTTCCAAATTATATTTTGAGAGCAGATTGTAGCCATCTCGAACGCTTATTATTATTATTATTATTATTATTATTATTATTTCACTTTTATTAAAATACGTATTCTAAAGAAGAAAAGGGATTAAAAATTTATGAAAAAAAGCATCTCACGAAGTCTTCATGTCAGGAAGATCACACTTAGTATAAATCTCATTATTATATGTAAGTGGACACGTGCCTCAACTTTTTAGAAAATTCCGTTTCTAAGGGGAGAAGGGCCAATTTATAACATTTTAATTTCTCATTTTGCATTTATAAGATAGCGAAACGGACTAAACAGTTAAACCATTTAAAATAAATTTTTGAACATAATTAGCACTTTCATTGATATGAGTTTTTTTTATTATCGTGAGAGGAAAGAATCTTTAAGGCATTTGATAAGAATAGCGGCTAAACCTTTGAAGTGAATTTTTGAAATTTACTTTTAATAGTGAAAGTGAAGCATATGTTTAAGTACCCTCTCCCTGTGCTAGAATTCAAGTTTTACGATTCAAGAAAAGTACTAATTTTAATGCTAAGGCAAAGGGGAAGTGTCCGATCGTTCCGCGCTGACTACAGGTCTTCCGTTATATATATATATATAATCTTTAACATTTGCAGTTTGCGTGAAACTTATACTATCTTGATGTACAAACAAGCTGGAATGTCTTTGGTTCAATATATACGTTAAAAAAAAAAAAAAAAAAAAGCTAAAATTGCAATTTTAAAAATAAAGAAATGGAAGTGTGAGAAAGCGAGAATGTGGAGAAGGTAGTAGAAGGAATGACGCAATCCGTACAACAAACGAACCATGCGAACAAAGAGAGAAACAGAAAGAGAAAATATATAAGACCCGTCAAACATGAGTTCTCAAACGACCCATCCAGCCAGGGTCCAGAGTAGAAAACAAGGCTGGAGAACAGGAGGCATTATTCATAATATGGAACCCAAGTTGAAACTAGGAAAAGCAACCGTACCTGCGCATCTGGAAATGAGCTTTACTGCCAAGTTTCGTTGATGATACGTACTCCTACCACGACTTTTTTTTTCTTTCTCCCTCGCTCTCAGCAAACACAAAGTTCTGAAGCTGCGAAATTTCGCTCCCGACAAGTTTTCATTGAGCAATATAACAAACCCACTGCATGACACTTTGATGACACGCTAACAGAGGAAATGGAAAGCTTCACATGAAATGGAGACACCCAACAAACCACCATTTAGCTTGGCTCCAACTACAATTTCTACCAAGATAACCATATAGCTCCTACAAACGCCAGGATTTGTAGCAGAGTAAACTTGCTGACAAATGAAACAAAGAAAGAATAGCAAGTTCACGGTAGGGCTTGATGTATACGTATAACGTTGTAAGAAAGAAAGAAAGAAAAAATAACGGAAACTCTGAAACTCAGCGAAGTAATTTTCTGTGTAGTTTTAATTAAGATATAGACAGTTCTAATAAAATTAATAAAATAGGTATTTGATATATTTCCTACGTCTTTCATGTTCTTTCAGCTTCCATTAGTACTCGTACTCCTGACGGGGAGGAATAATGATATTTAAAAATTATTAAAAATGGCCGATGTTAGTGTCGAATTCATAGTTTTCGGGTTCCCTAAGCTGATTGGCGACAGTTTTCATCCCCTTTAAGTCCAAAGTCACCTCCCAGTTGGGGTAAGATCCCCACTACTGGAGAGAAAGGGAAAACAAAAATGATGGGCAGATATTAGTGTCGAATCTATAGTTTTCGGGGTTGCTTAGAATAGTGATATCCCTGATGTCTTTTAAGTGCAGTTTAAACCCTCATTAGCTCCGGGTGGTGAAGTGGTGACAGATACGAATATCTAAAACAGTCGATATTAGTGTCGAGTCATTACTTTTCAGCGTCGCTTAGTTAATCGGTGGCAGTCCTAATGCCGTTTAAGTCCAAGCTCAGTCCCCAGTGGAAGCAAGGCCCCTGTAGCACTCCTGGAAGGAGTGGGAGAGGCAGACAGAAAAATGATTAAGACCAACCAATATTACTGTCGAATCCATAGTTTTCCGTGTTGCTTAGTGATACTCTAGATGTAATTTAAATTCCTCCCATTAGCAAACAGGGGGTGAAATTGTAACATGTAATAATAATTGAAAATGACTGATATTAGTTTCGAATCATAGTCCCTTGGGGTCCCTGGATTGATTTTTAGTGTAACATACAATGATCGAAAATGACCGATAAGAATGTAGAGCCCATAGTTTTGGGGGTTGCTAAGATAAATAGCGACATTACGGATGCCAAGTTCAGTCCCCATTAGTACTATTGGGGAGGGTGGTGACATGGAAAAAATAACCAAAAACTACCGATATTAGGATCGAATCCGTAGTTTTCTTGCCCCGGAGTTGATTGGCTACACTGCCCATACAATTTAAGTGTATGTTTAACCCAATTAGCCCCCCCCCCCCTAGAGTTGTGGGAAGAGATTGATTTGTAAAAACAATCAGAAACGACCGATATTAGTGTCGAATCCATAGTTCCCGAAGTCACTGAAATTAATAATTACATTCCCGATAGCGTTATAGTCAAGTTCAGTTTCCATTGTCATGGAGAGTGAGAGGGAGTGAAAAATAGAATGTTTCAAATGACTGAGATTAGTGTTGAATCCATAGTTTGGGTTCGTCAGGCTATCAGATTACGATTGCAATGACATTTAATCCCGAGTTAAGGCATAAACGGGAACGTCAGCTAGATTAGGAACTTATAGCAGCAACGCCAAGGCGTTGCTCGCATATCTATATATGAGGGTCATTGCAAAAGAATGGCCACTTTTTTTCTCTCGAAAGTGGTTACGAATAAAAAATTCTGAAATATGCAAATGGAATGTTACTTCATATGTAAACATTATATGTAGGGAGATGGATGAACACACACACTAACATAAAAATATAGCATAAGAAAAAAGACACAAAAAAGTCACTTCAAACGTGTTTACTGTCAATTACAACAGTACACAATAGTATAGGACAGAATCACGTACCTGTGACATCTTAGAGTCCCTCGAAGTAGTCTCCCAAAGAATCCATCACACACTGCCAATGCTGTGGAAGACTCCGAATACCCGTGGCCTTACCATGAGCGAATGTTCGAGATCTCACGCGTCACTGCTGTGGCAGTGTCTTTACGTGTTCGAAAGCGTCTTCCATGCAATGGCTTTTTCAATTTTTATATGAAGTCATAATCGCAAGGTGATAGGTCTGGCAAATATGGTGGATGCTACAGTATTTTCCATCCCCATCGCGCGAACAGATTCCACTCTCGCGCTGCTATATGGGCTGTCGCGTTGTTACTTAGAATTAATGCATCGTGAAGACGTTCAGGACATTTCTCCCGAATAGTCTGTCGTAGGTATCGTTGCGGGAAAGTGCGACAGTAGTACAGTGCATTAACAGTTTGTTGCATGTGGAACGAAATGGCACAAGGTCATTCCTTTAATGTCATAGGCTATGATGACAATTAACTTGACATGAGAGGGATCGCGACGCAATTTCTGCCAGTGGTGAACCTGGATGACGCTATTCCGCGGACTGGCGTTTCAGTTTTGGCTCATAGTTTGGGAAACTACTTCGATTGACTCTAAGATGTCACAGGTACGTGGTCCTGCTTTGTACTATTGTGTACTGTTCCAATTGACAGTAAAATACGTTTGAAACGACAAAAAAAAAAAAAAAATCGTCTTTTTTTCTCGCGCTGTATCTTTATGGTGGTGTGTGTGTGTTCATCTATCTCCCTACATGTAATGTTTACATATGAACTAACCTTCCATTTGCATATTTCAGATTTTTTTATTCGTTACCACTTTCAAGGAAAAATATAGTTGCCATGACTTTTGCAATGACCCTTTTATTTGGATGTATGTGTGTGAATGTGTATTTCAGCGTAACTCCGAAACGTCTGAAGCAATTTCAACCAAACTTGGTGGACTTATGGCTTTCAATCTATTATTATTATTATTATTATTATTATTATTAGTAGTAGTAGTAGTAGTAGTAGTAGTAGTAGTAGTAGTAGTATTGACACGTGTGAGGAGTAAGACACCTCAAGAGGTGGGAGTTGGGAGAAGTGACCTGTAAAAATAGTGCGAAACGACTGATACTAGGGGCAGTCCATTGTTTTCGAAGTCGCTGAAATGAATAGTGACCCTCGTAATGCCTTTAAATCCAAGTTGATACCGATTATCAGAGAGTGGGGAGGGAGGAAAGAAAAATAAGGAATCAAAAATAAGAGACTTGTGTCGAATTCGTAGTTTTCGGAATCGGAAAACCGTCTGACCCTTTCGAAATTATTTTTGGAAGATAGATAGTACCAACTTCTAGCTGGGTTCTTAAATCGTGTTAATTAGATTAAAGGCGTATTTTGTGAGAGTAGGGTTTTTGTGCTAAAAGTAAAGCATCTTTTGGATTTTTTTCATGACGCTTTCATTGAAATAAATGTTGTAAAGAGAAGGGGATTCAAATATTTTCCATAAACGTATTCTACTTGTGCGAAGAACGGGCATTTCAACCAATAAATAAAGTAAAATTAACAAAAGAAAGTGCACTAATGAATTAATGTATATGTATTTTTGTCCATCCAGTATACATGGAAGAACCTGAAATGGAGTGATGAAGCAAGAAGACATTTAAATATTCGTATTTTCTAGTTTTGTATTCAAACCGTATAGTTAATGGCAACGGTACCTTAATTGTTACATAGAAAAGTTTATTTATCTAATAATAGAACATATTGGTTTTAGCGTAGTGTTTAGTATATACGTATATTTACAATGAGAGTATTGACGTGTTTTTGGATCCATAACAAATGTGCAATCAACTAGAATATTTCTTCTTGGAGTTAGTGAAATGAATTTTATGCTGACAAAAGTTAGATTAGCGAAGGGAGAATCTTCCCTTCTAAAAGCGACAACAAATCAAGTCCTTGTCAGTCCTGATTTCATTGTCTTATTTCCGTTGTATGTATATATACATGTCTACATAGATGAACATATAAAACTTCGATACGCTAACGGTTTCGTTTCGTTCCCCCTTCCATTTTTCTCCTCCCAGCATCGCTCTACTCAACGCCGAAACGGCGCTTTTGCCCTGACAAACGCATTAACGCCGTAGTGCCAAATAATGCATACATAATATTTCCCAAGCATTCACTTCCAATGCAAATGTCGCGACTGGGACGGTTGTCATTAATAGAAACTTTTATGCATGGCTCCGTTGTACATTTCATTAAACCGGGCCGGAGAAGTGAAAAATACTGATTATGCGAGGTTGTTATATTAAAAAAAAAAAAAAAGCTAAGAGCTATAAAATCCGGTATATGCTTGTTTCCGTTCCAAAGATTGATGCGGCTCATCCTTTAAACTCGGTCCATGTGGCGAGACAAGCACACAATGGCTCATATTATCTCTCCAGTCGGGAATAGCGATTCTGCGGAAGGCGGATTCGGAAACGCTCAAACAAGGGTCCGATTGTTTTCGTGGATTTATACAGGGGCCTCCAACCAATTCTCTTTCTCTTTTCCTCTATATACTTGGGTTTACCTCTCTCAGCAGTGCCTAGAACACAACAAGAAGACGCGAGAAGACGTACGAGCGATAACGAATAAAAGGAAGCGAGAGAACGCAGCAAAATGTTACTCAGTTCAAGGAAACCTGGCAGAACATTTTCCTTTCCTAGGCGTGATTCCATTTCCTCCCCTCCCCCTACTTTTCTCTGTGACTGGAGGAAAGGTGGAATGAGTAGTATTTTATGACATTGTGTGTGCACTTCAGGGATTGGATATTGGTCTCAAAATTCACATAACATTTCTTCTCGTAGTTTGCATATGAAAGGTGACAAATGTCCCGCTTTCTGTTTGTGGCAGTGGAAGGGCACCCGTTCGACGAAAAAAGAGGAGGGAACGCAAAAGAGGATTGGGAATAAGGAAAAGCTTGGAGAAAGAGACCGAAAGAGAGATGTATTCTCGAGTCGAAACTTTGCATCTGAGAGGATCTGACAGAGTGTCTGTCACTAAGGAAGAAATCAAAAGCTACAAAATATATATACGTAGTATCATTTGAACTAAGAGTCTTTTCATTTCTCTTCTGCATTATATGAAAACTTCGATGCGAGAATGAGCAGTTCATTGTGAGTCATTTCCGAAACTTGTTTAATTATGTGATGTTACATAGTTCGAAGTTGATTTGGAAAAGTTTATTCGTTTATCATTACAATTGTACCCATGATATACTGCTTTCTTCTTAAGGCACCACGTGACGTTGTAGCGAATATTTGAGAACTCAAAGAGGTTCTCTTTAACAGTATTGCTTTTTAGGGGTGGGTGTAGATTTTTCCTATAGCTTCAGTGTCGGAAATACCATTCATTTTAACCTGATTTTTAAGGTTTCCAAACAATACCATTCATAAGTATAGGAAGTATTATAGAAGGCAATGTCCGTCTGTCTCTTTGTCGACAGGAATGGGAGCAAAAGCTGTAAGAAATAGTGAGAAACCATATCTGATATTATTCTGTGTTCGAAGAATGTCCTTATTCCTCTATCCCAATCGAAGGTAGTACATAGAATTCAGATTTTTTTTTTTTTTTTAATGAAATAAGTTGTACGTCCAACGATTATGCCGGTTAGGCTAAAGGAGACGGTGATGATGAGAAATGAAGGAAATGGTAGAATGAAGGAAGTAGGAGGAAACGAGAGCCCATAGAAACCCCACGTACACGGTGTTTGTCCGTTTGTCCACCACAAAGTTCACTTGGCGCAAGCTGGGATCGAACCAAGAACCCCAGGCACCAGAGGTGAACGCTCTACAACTGAGCTATTCGCCGTCCCTCAACCATTTTGTGTTTCAATCTTGCGCAATATAGAAGAATGGTAAGAGATTAACATTTTTCTTGTACATTCTGCAATCAGTTCTTATCCCTCTTACTCTACTGAAACCAGAAGTGATAAAATTTACTACAACTTTCTGTTTCAGTATCGATAGCCACAAAGCAAAAATGGTAATAGATAAAGTGGAACGTTTATCTGATACGAATTTACTAGACCTAAAATAGGTTTAATCTTGGCCAAAATGCCTGTATTGAAACCCAGAATTAGTAGCAATTCACTATCACACTTGGTTTCAATATTGGTCTTTGTAGAGGAAAAAATGTAATAGCAAAATAATATTTTATGTGTGCCAAGAGTAGACCAATCATGGGTTCAGTCACTCTGTTGCCGTTATTCCCAATTGGATACTTTCTGACGTCACAGTTTGGTACTCGGATTCGTAGTAAACCGTTCAGAGAGAGTAAGGAGAAGTCAGCAAACCTAGCATTGATAGAAGATAGTTGTGACGATGGTTTTGCAGATAAGCTTTTCGTGGATTCATGACCATAATCGAACACTGACAACAATTATTTTACCCCATTTCTTAACAGGTTTCCTCCCCTTTCTGTGCTAAGCCTGTTCTCTTCTGGTTCTTATCGTGAAAGCTCGCTTCTACGGGTCACACATTTGGAGTTGGAAATGACAGTCGCTTCCAGTCGTAGTGTTGAAGTTTCGTGAAGGTAAAAGAAGTAAAGAGCAGATTCTATGTCACTTATCCACTGAATGGAACCGGAACTGACACATCTATCACTTGGTAAGAATACTGGATCCCCATAGTTTGCAAGTCAAGGGAATAATGTGATACGCAACTCACTTGTTCTGAAAACAGTGAAACTTCTTTGGATGCTTCAAAAGTTGAACATAGTCCTTTGTAAAGTAAAGGATTTTGAATGAAGTAACATCGATAATCATATTTGGAATTGCATTTTTCAGTAATTTCAGTAATTCCTGAAATGTCGCGTATTGGCACGTGTGTGTCCACGATTTCCTTTGGTTTGTGGGATGGTTGAAAAAAAAAATAATGTTCTTTTTAACTTTCAAGCCCTTGCTATCGTATCATTTAAACGAAATAATAATAATAATAATAGAGAAAAGTAAGAATTTTTAGAAAACTTCCAGTGTTTGTATTTTTGATGTCCGTTCGAGATCTTCGAAATTCTTTTTACCAAAATATTATCCTACCTTCATATACGAGGCACATCCAGAAAGTAAGTTTCCCTCGCGTCCCATAGCTAGGAAACCGTATGTTACGCGAAGCGACTGCGTGTACTTGAGAGAGTAACGTCCTAACATGGCGCATGCGCCAGCAGAACTTCCCTAATTCCCTCAGTAGCGTCGTGGCAGTGATTGAAGATTGGCGTTCCTATTCCAGCTCCCGCCGCGTGTGAAGTGCGAGCAGTGATAAAGCTTTTGAATACACAGGACATAGCACCGATTGAAATCCATCGTCAGCTGTATCGTTGCAAAAATGTCAATGCTGAGCCTCTGCGCCTTGCTTTGTGCTGTAGGGTCAGTTACTTCAACACAAAACTTCTTGATCAACAGGCACTCCGTGACAGTAGTGTACAATAAGGAGCGGAAAATCTGCAGGATCTGCTTGCTTATGCCGTTAGGCCCATGGACCTGGCACAGTTAACAATGGATTTCGATTGGTGCTATGCCCTGTACATTCAAAAACTTTATCACTCCTCGCACTTCACACGCGACAGGAGCTGGAATAGGAACGTCCATCTTCAACCACTGCCACGACGCTACTGAGAGCACTAGGAAAGTTCCGCTAGTGCATGTGCCATGCTAGGACCTTATTCTCTCACGTACACGTAGTCGCTTCGCGCAACATACCGTTTCCTAGCTATGAGCCCACGCGTTGGAAACTTACTTTCTGGGTGCGCCTCGTATATGAAGGTAGGATAATATTTTGGTAAAAAGAATTTCGAAGATCTCGAACGCAGACATCAAAAATACAAAATTTGGCAATTTGAAAATCCTTTAAAATCAAAAGTATCTGAAACCGCAGGATGGATTTTTCTGAACGAGAACTGTGGCTAGAAGGATTTTCAGAAATAGCTAAATATAGCTAGAGTTAAAATTCCTTTATGCCAATTATTGACACCGACTATATATGTATAAATTTCAAAATTTAATGTCAAATTTCTCAAAAGGGAAGCAGGAAAGCATTTGGAATTTTGGCCATAGATATTGCTACTGGTTTTGAATATAAACTGTAGATTTTATGATTTGCACTGATCTAATTTTATCACAGGTGAATTTCTCCCTTCAAAATATTTACATTTTATTCCGAACATTCTTTACATTTAATACTTAACTTTCCCGGTATTATGTAATCTCAAGATTAAAAAAATAAAAATAAACTGTATATAAGGATTTTGAGAGCCTGTAAATCGTTCGATCAGTGCAGGTTTACGCCTCTGTAGGCTCAAGGCAACAAATTGTTAATGAAAGTGGAATAAGAATGTGCCAAGAAACAAAAGAATCTCGATGAAACGTTTGGACACGATGTTGTTCACAATCTCTCATAGTTAGAAATTGGACCAGCGATCGCTTGCACCGGGGGTGGTGCTTTATCACTAAGCCACTGTGCCCTCAAAATGTGATACTTTGTTTATTGAAGTTTAATGTCTCTTTTCAGTATTGAGGCTATAGATTTAGTCCTACAGGTTAAGGTGGAATCTGAACCAGTGCATTTACATTTCGATGCTCTCCCACTGAGAATCGAACCCGCGCGCGATAGCCACTATACCACCTGGGAGAGCTATACTGGAAAAAGTAACTTATTTATTACAGTAGTAGAATTACTTCATATGATTTTCTTATCCATTCTAATATCACCGAAATAAGAAGAGTAATTGATTTTCATTGTGCTAGTGCCTTCACAAAAAAAGTGACTTCTTCCTTTGCAGATACTGAATATCTAGTGGACACTGGTACGATCGTATAAGTTGCTTATTGGCTTGATAGTTACCTTCTCAAGTAATACGTAACTTTTGTCAGACGTTATGCTGTGAAGTATATCTCTCAGGGAATTTAAAATATTAAAATAAATATTAATATGTTGGGAACTGGATGTTTTGGCTATTACAACATATTCAGTCCACATATGAGGTACAATACCCCCCAAACAAATGAAAAAGATAATGTAACTTAAAGGGGTTAATCAATCGTTTGTGCTGGAATAGTATCTGTACTGATAGATCAAATATGTAGGACGGAACAGGCCTTTAAAAGCACCTGTCATTGTCATTCGTTTGACAGGTGAAAGAAAGTAGAACACTTAAGGTAACCTGCGAATTGTCGATTTGTTAACTTTCTCTTCTAAATTATTCGGCTCAATAGTAATTTAATTTTAGAAGGTATTAGTTGTTGCGTCCAAACCTTCGGCCTGCTATACACTATATGCTAAAATCGTGCTAAAAAAAAAAGTTTGCTCACAAACAATTCCATGCTCAATACAATATTTTTTTATGCAGTTGTTAAAGGACAAAGTTATATACAACAATCCTGCATATAGCGACATCTACTAGCGTGACTATTCACTATTGGGAATTAGCGTGACGAGCTGATGTGTTTGTCGTTTATTATAAAGAATTCTCTTGCGCCCCTTATGTTCCTACAACCAACATTACATATATATTCAGCAAGGTTGTGTAACATTTCAGGATAACATGACACATTTTCCTTTTATAATTAGAATTTTCTCGATCAACTGAAGGAAAAGAAAATCTAAAAATATATTGCTATAAAAGAGGCTTATAAGGGATGACATTAATTTTTCTGAGACACTTAGTTGGTTTGCGAAGCTTGTTGAAAGTTTGAAAATGACGAAGACACGCTCTGTTACTCTGAGTCATTGACTACATACATATTGTATTGCGATAACATCAATAACAGCACGTTTTGTAATCACGTTTCATCCTTGTTTCGAAATTCATTCTCTCTCGAGTTCATTGAGTTTCAGACTGAAAATCTTGTTTCTCAAACTTTCTCCCAATATTTCGCCTTATATATATAAAAGGAACCCAAGTACTCTTTCCAAGGAGAAGTGAATTATTGAAGTAATCATTGTCGGCTCTTACCCTCGTGAATAATTTTGGAATCTCCCGAATTGGAAACTGCCTTGAAGGTAGATTTTACGAGACGTAAATTACCTTTTACTAGTTGCGGAGTTAAGAATCCTTTCTCGGGAGGTGATGAGATGCCAGACAGAAGGATCGAAACGAGGCGTTGTCATATTCCCTAATGGCTTCGAGAGATCTCACATGCCTTTTAGTGTGTTAAAATTTTCTCCGCCAAATGTCAAGGAATCTGAGCAAAAGTGTTGCTCGCATTTGGAAGAAGTTACATAAGAAAGAAGATGAAGAAGAAAAATCTCAGATTGGTTGAAACTATAAAATTAGTTTACATATCATCTTCAAAACTTTAAGGAAAGAGCTTATGATACAGTTAGCGAATTATTAACAAGATATACTATATATTTAGTTTTAATTTATAATTTTCAGTGTGTAGCATAGTGTTAATACTTTTGATGATTCCAGAGACTTTTTGTTGGTAGGTTAGTGTTGCGTCCTTTTTCAGTACCGAGGCTATGCGAATGAGACATGGAATTACAGTTTAAGGTGGAATCTGAGTCATTGTAATGTGTTCAAATTTCAAGGCTTTCCCAGCGGGAATCGAACCCGAGACTTCGTACATCAGAAAGAGAGTCTCATACTATTACACTCTGTGAGGTTGGATTAGAAATGTAAAATCCTTGGAAAGTCCGTGATTTGGATATTTGTTTAAGAAAAAAAAAATGCTAAATGTCATTGCATCCTATGGCTGCCTGATGCTTTCGTAGTATATACGAAGTACGTGAATGTTCCTCTTACCTGGTATATTGTTACATTAATCTATAGGGTGGCCCATAATTATGTATATGTGTTTTCAAAGACTGCGGTAAAGAAACTAGCAACATAACCTGAACATAAATACATTACTCTCATACCTTTCCTTCCAAGAATTTTAATCTGTTCTCTATGATATCCACCAATACACCATCCAAATCGGTATATGCCTGGAAACGTTGCCACAAGCAGCTTGACAGACCCATACTGATATCCTGTGGAACTCTTCTCTGATAGCTTCCCGTAGTTCGGCCAAATTGCTTATGTGATGTTGATACACTTTGTCCTTTAAAACACCCCAAAAGAAAAAGCCAGTTGTCAAATCGGGAGAATCCATCCTCCGTCCCACCTCCGCGTAATTGTTTATTGCAGAATACAAACGCATACGCTGTTTCAGAGACAACCGTTCCGCCATCCTGTCTCGCAAACACTAATAGCATTTGCACACGTCCCCGGCACCGACAATGCCGAAACCGGAACCGGAGCTGCTTCGCACACACATCGTGATAATGCTGGTGTCGGTGGCCTTTTTAACTTTTGTTGCCATAATTTTAACATCTCTTTAAATTTCTCAAAATTGAAACAGGCTGTGATCACGGTATTTAAAATAATAATAATAATAATAATAATAGGTTCTGAAAAGGGAGCATTCCGGTTGCCTATTCACTCAGTCCACAATCGTTCTATGGAACAAATGCCAGACTAGACCCAATTTTTATTACGATCTATAGGGTAAAGCAGCATGCAACCACAAGACTGGAAATTTTCTTGTTCTGTTTGTGCTTTTTCAGTTCTTTCTATAGTTGTGTTTTAGTTTTTATTTACTTTAATTTTATTTACAACTTTTTTTATGCTTGGGAATGCCTACTTCTTCGATTATGATGGAGATTTAAATCCTTGTTTTCTTATTTATGAAGATTATTCATACCCTACATAGTGGGTTGCATAATTAACAGGATAAACACTGGGCAACTATCCTAGATTTATAATTTCTTCATATCTCCATTTTGTTCATTTCCGCCATGTTGATTTTTAAACTATGACTTCATATATGCTAAAACATATTCTCTATCCAAACGAATCCAACGACCCCTTTGTTTAAATCGTTTAAGTTTCCGCTGTAGATTAATATACATACATACATCAGTGAAACTTACTTTTCGCGTTGCCGTAGTTGGGTAATTCAAACAAGATCCAAATTTCCCTTGCTGAAAATTTATGTAAATAGCAAGCCGCTATATTTGTGGTACCTCACAGCCATTTTGATTATTTCATTCATTATATATTGAAGTGATGTAAAAAAAAGAAAAGAAAGAAAGAAAGAAAATAATAGAAAAAAACTGAAGTAAACAAAAAATCCAAATACAGGAAAAAAAACAAGAACACAACGCTTTTCCACTCACTCACTGTAGCTAGATTAAAGAAACCTATCAGCAAGCTGGCTCAGGCATTACCGGCTGCGTGTGCATCCACGCGTAAGAAAGCATTGTCGCCGACAAAACCGGAGCCGACACCAACATTGTCGGCGGCTAGGTCGACTGCATTTGCCGGTCCCGAGAGTTCCACCGACCTTTTTTGCTGGGTCGGAAAGCGTGTGCAAACTACCATTCGATTATATTGCCGCCGATTCCATCGCTGGCATTGCCGAGGACGTGTGCAAAGTCCAGTGACCGGTATCCTCCCTCTCAGGCTATACAGGTTTGCCATATCGAAACTTTTTGTCCAGAATTACTAAAACTGCAGTCAGTCCAACATCATATACATAATTGTGGGCTACCCTGTGAGTCTGTCATTTAAAAAAAAAATAAAAAAACTATTGTATTAGACAATATATTAATAAATAATTATTAAATATTTTGCCTTTCGGCAGGTCCTGGGACTAATGAGGATTTTTTTTTTTTCAATTTTAGATTTTGGCCTGGAAATGTTTCTTCCACTTTTATCGATCTTCAGCTTCCTCTTTTAACTCCCAATATTTTCTCGTATCTTTAAATCATTGATCAGCTGTGTTCTTCCTATTCCTCGCTTCCCTTCCATCTTTCCTTCTATGGCGGTGTGAAGAAGACAATTTCGTCGCAAGATGTATCCAATCCAATTGGCCTTTCTACGAAGGATGTTGGCTAGAAGTGTCCTCTTTTGTTCTGTCCGTTTTAAAACGTCTTCGTTTGTTGCTCTCTGTCCATTTTATCTTCTCCATTTTCCTCCAACACCACATTTCGAAGCTCTCCAAATATTTTCTCTCTAACTTCTGTAATGTCCAAGTCTCTGAACTATACAGTCCAATGCCCCATATGTAGCACTTGACCAACTTCTTTTTAAGTCCAATATTGAGCCTGCTAGTTAAGAGTGGTCTTTTCTTGTTGAATGCTTCTTTAGCTATGGCAATTCTTGACTTGATCTCTTTGGTGCAGTAAGCGTCTCTCATCAAAATACTTCCCAGATACTTGAAATTATCTACCCCTTCAAGTTCTCTTTGTTCTACTCTGATCCGTAAGGGTGTGTTTCCACGGGATATTCTCATGACTTTCGACTCTTCGATGTTAATTTCCATTCCATATAGTTTTCCAGTGTCAGCTATTTTGTCAATCATCTCCTGTAGTCCTCCTTCGATTTTAGCTATTATCACCGTATCATCTGTATACCTGATCTTGTTAATGATCTGCCCTCCAATCTTGAAATCTCCAATTCCTATTAATGCTTCCTTCATTAAACATTCACTGTAAATGTTGAATAATTGGGGCGACAAACTACATCCTTGTCTGACTCCTCTTCCAATCTCCACACTATTGGAGCTCCTCCGTGGCTAAGCGGTTAGCATACGCGCCTTCGGCTTGGGAGACCCGGGTCCGATTCCCGGCGGGAGCTCATGTGGTTCGGATTCCACGTTAATCAGTAGGTCCACGTCTCATATAGCCTCGCTGCTGAACGGGACGTTAAACTCAAAATCAACTCAACTCCACACTATTGGTTTCTCCTTCATTCAAGCATAGCTTCACTCGTTGTCCTGCATACAGGTTTTCAATAACTCGTCGATTTTCAATAACTCGTCGATCTCTCCAGTTGACTCCGATTTTTTAAAAGTATTTTCAGAAGTTTCGTCCAATTGACCCGGTCGAAAACTTTACGCCAGTCGATGAAGCACAAACACAACTCTTCCTTTACATCAAGAATTCTTTCTGATATAATTCTCATCAATCCAATAGCATCTCTGGTGCCTTTTCCTTTCCGGAATCCAAATTCATCTTCTAACCTCTCATCTATCTTACTTTCCAGCCGCTTATTCAGTATGTGTGCAATGATCTTTCCAGTATGGGAAATCAGGCTAATGGTTCTGTGATCGCTGCACTTCTTTGCTTGGTTTTTCTTGGGCAATGCAATCATTGTAACATCAAGACAATATATAATGCTAAGCTATAGTACTGTAAAACAAAGTTTGATACAGGTTGTCCGAAAACCTATCTACCAAGATTAAACTATATTGTACAGGGACAAAGAAGCAAAATTCAGACTAGGCCGATTGCAATGCAAAGGAATTGGCATTTGCAACGCAATATGTTTGATGTGTTGGCTATCCATCTCAACGATTTTGTGCAATTGCATTGCAAAATTGGACACCACCTTCGCGAGAACACCGGGGGAATTTTATGCTCCATAAAGTTCTCAGCTAGCCCATGGTCTGAAGGCTCATGTGGTAGACATTGTCCTTTACGCGACCACATTACAAGAAATAGAATGGAATAAGGTCAGGTGATTACACTACAGACATAGTGCGTTGAATGGGGACATTTTGTTCAAAGTGTTCATACAAAAGTTCGAAAATTGCAGTTGTGTATTGGGGACGTGTCCCATCTTGTGTAAACAAATGATTTGAGAGCGCAGCTAAAGATACAAGGACTCGAAAGATAAAGATATGTTTATCGTGGCTTTTTTGCCTGGGAAAGTTTGGGCTTTTCAAAATAATAATAATAATAAAACAATTTTAGTTTAGAGAGAATTTACGATCCACCTTTACCTTCCCGTTGTAACACAAAAATACATTTAATTACTGTATTTTGAAGAAAAAACCCTAAAAAAAAATCAAGAACCAGAAGAAAATCAGTCATTCGATAATAAAAAATAACGAGCAAACCAATGAACACAATGGGATTTTTAATTCAAAATTGTTTAAAGAACTAAAGTCCCACAACAAAAATGTTTTAGTAGAAAGTTTAATAGTGTTAGCAGTAACTTCACTTGAAGTAGTCGTCGCACTGTTTCCGGACTTTCGGCTACCCGAATGTACTCTTCGATTATAAAATTCACTACTCAGTGGAGTAAGCGGCGATTTTTTCAACGCTGTAGAATGAAGATAAAGCACGGGTAACACATGATTTCACAAACACAAATTTTATACTATTACAATTAGTATTAATTGAGATGTTGACATCTGGTCTTGGTTTGTGGGATTTAGGTCACTTTGTCGTATACCCAAATGTGGAATGTGAACAATATGCCCAATTTGCAAGTAAGTTTAGTCTGGGGGTGGAAGTATTGATGGATTTACGGAAAGATCAAATACTGGTCTCCCGCTGCCGCCTGATGCTCTGTTATTGAGCTCGGTGCAACGACATTGCGCAAATTTTTCTAAAGATTAGATCGTTGATAATCTAAGTAATTTATGTCTTATTAACGAGGAGCAGAAAGTGCTGAAATTGCGCAAATTTCCGCCGCGACGTTGCCAACAACAGGATTTAAGGAATTGTGTGAAATTTTGCATCGAAATGAAATGTATAAAGCTATTCCTTTATGAGATATATTTTATTGCATTCTAATATTTACAAAGCAACATACTTATTTACAGAAAATTTCATTTTACAGTTTGAATGCTTGAAATTTAAATCCTACAGCTTTTAAAAATGTCATACGTGCCTTCTCATAGTTTCTCTGCGAATTCCTGAACTCAGCATACTTCCTCATGACAAACTCGCTCCTTTTGACTTCTGCTGGTCTTTGGGCCTTTGAAATTCCTTTTAATATGGACGTTATTTTCATGGCAGTTTCCGTTTGGATCTCTAACAAAGCAGAAATCACCGTATGAATATCAGGAGCAGGGAAGTAAAATTGACTATTATAATGTCTGTGAAAAGCTTCTGGTCCATTTGTCGTCCGACGCATCGTGGATGGTATAGACGCCCACATGACAGGTGGATACCTAAAATTAATAAAATAAAAAGATCCTTAGTTCATGCACACAATTATTGACAATTTATATAAAACACTAAAACATTTATAACACTAGATTCAAGAAATATTTATAGTCTTGGTCCGTAATTTGTTTACAACTATCAAAACCTGCATTTTAATCTACGTCTTACATGAAGACAGAAGAAAATTTCACTATAATTAAGTTGCATTGAGAGAAAATACCATATCAGCACAACCATTAATGTTGTGTTCAAACTAGGACAACAGTTTTTGCAGTATTAAGAGTTATTGAAGCATGTGCTACTATAGATGAAATTCAAAAGGAAGCTACTTACTTGCAACCGTCTTCTATGTAGTTTTCTAGGACGTAATCGGAAAATTTATGCCCTGTATCATCCGGCGTCATTGATATTAGTTGAGTAAAGGCATCTGATACTTCTGTTGGATGTAAATATGGCAACCCAAAAAATGCCTTTATCCATGAACCTGTAAGAAAAGCAATAATAATAATAATAATAATAATAATAATAATAATAATAATAATAATAATAATAATAATAATAATTGTTAGAATAAGCAAGCATTGGGAAAGTAGTGAAATTGATGGATCTTACTGTTGGCTTTATAATTTCTTCATTTCGTACATTATTAGAACAGCAGTTTATTTGCTTTTAAGAATGGTGACTGAATTAAGATTCTTCAGTCAAACAGAATAAGATTCTATTTTCAACTGTATTCTGTATTAATATATAACAAAACAAAGTCCACATGGTATTATTAAATTAATAATAAAGAATAATAGACCATAATAATATCAATAATACCTAGTTCAGATTTTGGATCCATATATGCTTGTCGCAGATCATTGTCGGCTTGAATCCTCCGCCACCATGTTTGTCCCAAATGGAATCTGCAGCCACGAATGTCACAATTTGGAAACACATTCTTGATGACTTCGTGAGCAGCTGTTTCAAAATCAACGTAAATGATTTTCAAGTCGAATCTACTGTCTAAGTTTCTTATCATCTTCCACATGGCCACATACGTATTCTTGTCTTTCTTCGGCAAAAATGCAAAACATAGAGGTAGATAATATCCATTTTTATATGCATGTATTGTATATAACTGTGTGAAATGCTTAGGAGCATAAGTGAAAGTTCCATCTGCAAATACTTCTAACCCGCTGAACTCACACAGAAAACTGAAAAGAAAATAAGATTAGTGTCAGAAAAGAAAATAGTAAACAAGACTGTAGTGTCATATCGTTAGGTGAAATGCTATGTTACGATATATTTTGTGAGAATCAAAAAAAAAAAAAAAAAAAAAAAACTATTTTACTATAATTTGGAAATAAGACGGAAAAAGGAACTTTTCTGTTCAAGCAACTACTTCCTATTCTACTTCTTGATGCTGTAAATGAAACTCATTTCAAAGTTAATGGTTATAAATGAAATTATACTTACTCGATATTTTTCTTACACGTGAAAAGAATTATATTAGCTTCATCATCAACAAAGATGAATCTTTCTCCGTCAATTGCTATATCATCCTGCTTCTGAACCATTTGCTGTATAGCCTCTACGGTGTTTCTGGGTAGACGAGGAGTCACCTTTCTTCGATTTTTATAAATAACGTCTCGGCATCTTTTAATTTCTTTATGATCAAGTGTGTCATGATGTTCCAATTTTGAAACTTCCTGCCTTATAATTTTATTTGGCTTCTCGTTCAATTGTTCAGTGGCTCGTCGCTTACAATTCTCTCTAAGAAAATGCCGTTGAACACCATCTTCATCTTCACAATGATTATGAATATCTTTCCTTTCTAAAACTTCACTTGTATTTTCATCCATTGTTATACTAGCATTACAGCTTTTCTTAGTACATCTGAAAGAAAGGAAATAATAATTAAATCGTATCACGTGTTCTAAACTTACTATTTAAAGAAAAATGTATTCACTATTTCACTGGCAAAAATGTTATATCTTCCATCACCTTTTAACAAAGTATAGGTCCAATTGACTGACATAAATACTAATGCAGGCTTACTTATTCACTTACGAAAGTATAGGACAAATTGCCTGGCATAAATATTAAAATAGGGACTAGACACATATTTTAACAAAATATAGACCCAACTGACTGACATGGATATTAATGTAACTTTCCATTACTTAACAAAGTATAGAAGCAACTGAATGGCATAAATATTAATATAGGTTACATCACTTAACAAAATATAGGTCCAACTTCCCGACATTAATACTAATAGTGTGTTACATCTTTTAACAAAGTATATATGGATCCTATTGACTAGCATAAATACTAATATAGGCTTACAGAACTTACTAAAATATAGGTCAAGCTGACTACTGAAAATACTAATGTAGGCTTTGCATAACTTAGCAAGCTATAGGCTTATATACATGCAAAAATTATGTACTACATTAACTTACCTCCAATTTGAGCCTTTTTTTCCTTGGCGAAAGAAACGATACTTAAAGCCTCCCATTAATACACAAGGTACACCTTTTTTCTGTTTTCGTCAATGTAAACTCCATTCTGAAAGTTTCACTTATGTTTCTCCAGAAACAGAAACAGAAAAATAAATAATAAGGACGCCCCTCAGGATAGCCCGCGTCCTGACAGAGAGTAAGGCATCAACCATCTGTCTACATGCCTCTCCTCACATGCAGTTAGTAATCTATAGCATCTGTCGGTTGGGGATGTATGTCGCGGCTTCTATCTTTGACGGAGACATTTTCCGCGGATCTATAGTTGTGTAAATAGAAAGAAAGAAGGGTAAAGAAGAAGATAGGAAAGCGCGAGAGAAGGTTTATTATGTTTTGTGAGAGGGACAAAAAACCTGGAAACCAGGAAAAAACCCCCTATATCGGTCATGCTGCATGCATAAGAATTTACATGGCAAAACCACATTGGAAGGGTGGTAAAAATCCATGTAAACATGTCTGTAATGATATGGCTTATCTGTTAAATTAAAAAACCTATCTGAATTATTTGTTATACAAATCTGTGTTGTCTGTAAGGGGACGTGTATTGTTAGTGGGGACAAGTGTTATTTTTTCAACATGCAATTTGCCAATGTCGTTGTCCATTGTCGGTGCTGTGAGTCATCATCGGATTGCGGGTGACGGCTGGCTATCTATCTTCCTTTGCTTTTCCTTTTGCTCTTCTGCCGGTCCCCCTGCTGTGTATCTTGTTTGCAACTGTTTCTGGGTTTGTTACGTACAGCTGCCCTGTAGTCGTGGACAATGCGTTGATTGAGAGGTTGAATATCTTCTTGGTGGCTATAGCTATAGTTTCCGTGAGCTTGGTTCCCTGTTCTGGAGGTGTTGTTACCGTCAAGATGGATGTGACCCATTTTATTATTTTGTGAGTTGCCCTGTCTATTGCTTCTTCTATTTCTTTTGTAGTTAGTTGTTTTATGGTTCTTTCATGTTCTGATGCGCTGTCTGGTTTTTCTTGACTAGTGCTCTGTCCCTGAAAAGAGCCAGTTTTGATGGGTCTGTCTTCAAAGATTAGTTTCCTTCTTGTAGTATGTGAAGTTTTTGGCCTTTCGGGACAGATACTACTTCCGGTTCTATGTCCTTCTAATCTGCAAGTGGCACAAAAGTTGTTATTTATTGGAAGGTTGCAGGTGGTTTCATGTGTGTTCCCACATCTATGGCATCTTCTCTTGTTGGGGCATTGGTATTTCATGTGGCCGTATGCGTAGCAATTCCAGCAGGGTGTGGGACGCGGCTGGCTTCTTGATTGCTCTACTTTGTATGTTCTTTTTTCAAATTTTAAGCCATATGTTATTAGCTTATTTACATCGTCTGGATTAGTTGAGAAAAGCCTCACAAAATGTGTGGGGCCCGTCTCTGACCTGATTCTGGTGAGGTTACTGAAGTTGATGTTCTGATTGTATAATTCAGCTTCAAGATCCTTTATTTCTTTATTTGTGGGGTAGCCTTTAATTACGCATGTAAATATGGGAGTCTTCTTCGTCTTCTGCTTTCTCCTGGGACTTCCTGATTGGTTGGCATCTGTTCTGGTTCTTGCTTCTAATTGGTTAGAATTTGTAGCTGTTATTGTGGCAGCTGTACTCTTGGTTTCAGTTCTTCTCTTTGCTTGGTTCCTTGGTGAATGATTCCTGGCTTCTGATTGGTTGTTTGGTGTTTGCTTCTTATCATCTGATTGGGTCTTGTCATCTTTCCCTCTGTTGGTGTCTGATAGTTCCTCGTGGTTCTGAGAAGGGCCGGAGTTTGGGGTTCTCTCTTCTGAGTGTGTGGTTTCTTCCTGAGTGAGTCTTGGCACTTGATGTGGTTCTTTTCTGGCTTCTGATTGGTTGTTTGGTGTTTCCCTCTCGTCATCTGATTGGGTCTTGTCATCTTTCCCTCTGTTGGTGCCTGATAGTTCCTCGTGGTCCTGAGAAGGGCCGGAGTTGGGGGTCTTTCCTTGATTGTGGTTGGTTTTCACCTGTGTGCTAGCTTCGATCAGTGTGTGTGTGGTTTCTTCCTGTGTGAGTCTCGTCTCTTCTTGTGATGATTGCAAGAATGACACTTGATTTGGTTCTCTCGTTTCTGTGGTTTTCTTCCTCCTGCTTCTTCTCTGGACTACATAGAATTCGTCTTCTTGATTATTATCGAGTCTTCTTTCTTCATCTCTACAGGTAGATGACATCTGGGTAGCGTTGGAATTTAGGGCTTCTTGTGTGATTTCTTCTTCATCTTCTGCATTCAGGGACTTGTAGTCATCTCGGGTTGTTTCCCCTTGTTTAGCTCCCTCGGTCTCTTCTTTGTGGTTCTTACTTGTCAATTTAAACGATGTATCAAATACTACGTGTCTGCCAAAATCTTCTGATTGGAAGGATTTCAGAAATATTTCCCGCGCTGCCTTATTCATGAAGAACACTGTCATTTGGGTTTCACCTTCCACTACCAGAAAGGAGCTGTCATCCATCCTTTCGGCGATGATGGCTCTGATGTCTTCCTCTGTGAACCGGTGGGGGACACGCTTCAGGTATATTGGTGGTGTGTGCAGGTATGCGTTGAGGTCCCTGTCTGCGTATCGATCCAGGATCTTCTGCACACTAGCTCTTTTGGCGTCCTCTTCTTTGGTGTCTGCGTGTCTTCTTGTTGTGTCTGTTCCATCCCTGGCGTTCCAGAGCACTGGGTCACCTTCTGATGGCGTTCTTCTCTTGGGCGTCTTCTTGGGCGGGCGGGGCATGGCTCTGGTAAGGGCCTCACAAGCTTGGCTAAACAGGGTGTAATTCTAATTTTGTGTTTGGTGCCTCTCTATGCTATCCCAGAGAGATAATATTGCGTTCCCGTCAGCCGACTGTCGCCAAAGGCTGTTCAACCTATATGGCCAGCGCGAAGCTTGACGCACAATAGGGGGTCCAGCCGACGGAAAAAACAATGCTTATTTCTCCAGGAAGCGGTGTGTGTAAGTGTGTTGTATCAGATTTACTTTATTAAATACACACAACTCTTCTCTAAAATGTACTCTTACAACAGTAAGATCTTCTAAGCTGGTGAACACACCTTCGTTAACACCGCAAGGTTTCCCGGTGTGCCACGGCGTCCTCTGCGACAGTAAACGGCATCTTCCAGAGATCCTGGATCAGACCTATGTTTCTCCAGTTTATTGCTTCCTGTTTATATTACCCTCCTCACTAAAACTTGCGATTAATTCTCGATCCTGATTGGCTCGTTGTGATTCTCGTTCCTCATTGGCTTGTTCTATTATTGGTTTATTATATCCGCAATTCGTTCGGGGTTTTAACAGAACCTGAGGAGGTCTGACATACAGTTGCTGGTGACATTTGGGAGAGTGCACAACGGAGAAGAATAAGCTTTGCAGAGAAGAATTGCTGAGATGCATTGCTTTCCTGAAGAAGGTGTTCCAACCACAACCAACATAGATAACATCAGAGATGCATTAAAACAGCAAAACGTACAGTTCACGAACCTCATTCGTGTCCAAACAAAGGAGGGACCAGCACCCATCTTGAGAATGTTTTCAATATTTGCTCTGGCCATATACGTTGAACACGCTTTGCCGACAGTCGGCTAACGGAAACGCTTTGTTATCTCTCTGGGAGTGAAGCAAATACACAGTAATTAAAGAACTGAGGCCCTTTTCAGGCCCACAAACCAATTTCAGGTCCAAAACCTTTCTAATGTACACTGTCCGGTAAATATCTTCAGGATAAAACAGTTGAGAATGCTCTAAGAGCATTGCCAGAACGAACTTTAAAAGAATGGAGAGATCTAGCGGGAAGGATAGCTGTAATTGTTCCTAGATGTAAAGGTAAATCTTTTTATCCGCACCCTCTTCTCTTTCTCGCAAAAATTAACAAAATATCATCTCTTTATGACTTATAGTTCTCGAGATATGACTGCTTAAATATCTAGAAATTCGAACTTTTTTAGTCAGTATCACGGGAACGGTAAGTCATAGAGAGATGATATCAGTGTTAATCCCTAATAGAACATTAAACATTTTCGTACTGATATTAATTGATGGCCAGTTGCACAGTGGCCACCGGTTACTATTTGCTACCAAAATATTTACCACCCTTTTAGATATTGACCAACACCAATATGACCTCTCTATGACTTACGGTTCCTCAAATAATGCTCCTTAAATCTCTGGAAATCGGCCATTTTTGGCCAATATCATGGGAACGGTAATTCATAGAGAGACGATATTGGTCTTAATCAATACCTAAGAGGATGGTAAACACTTTGGTAGCAATATTAATTGGTGGCCATTGGCCAAACCAGAACTCTTTAAGTTCGTTGAAAACCGCGGCGAGACACAACATTCGACATGCTGCTTTAGAATTCTAACTGCATGTAGGAGGTACACGTAGATATAAGTTGCTGCATCACTCAAGGGGGCGAGCTTTCTTACCAAGGGGCCCTATTTATCTCTAATACACTGACCACTCATTCTTGTAACAATTTATACGATAATACCTAGGTAATATATAACAAATGTTTCTCACAGCACCTAAGAACAACTAAGACGCAAATGCAAATCTAAGTATCATTTATAGAAAGGTGAAAGGATAGTTATTAAGATATGTGGTAGACACACCTGAAATATGTATACAAGTGCTTGTTTCTGATTGGCCAAAACTGGAAGATATAGACAAATCTTTATTTCTGATTGGTCGAACGTCTGTTCACGATATTTCAAGAGAACTTCTAGAAATATTTATATATATTGTTTATTTTATATATGTTTGTTTTCCTTACAGTATTTCAAAACTATTTGCTTTCAATAACTATATTCTTACAGTTTTAATCTTACAGTTAGATATGATACGGAAAATGAATGACTGGGACACATTCCCCAGTCACCCTCTCTAACGACGCCATTGCACACATATAATATAGATGACTGAAAATGCTATTGTTATCCATTACTTTGTATTTTTTTTTTTTTTTTTTTTTTGTTAAAACGACTTGCATTTTGGTGACTGTTTTTATTAGTCGATATACTTATGGTAATGATGGCAACGTTGCACAAGATTTTTTTCGCAATTTCCAATTTTGTTGCCTGCTCATTAAGGCTTTATCTGTGTCAACAGATAAGCGTGGGAAAATTTGCGCAATGTCGGTGCACCCATTGAGCTACCATGGTCACTTTTCTGCATTTAGTTTTCGATCTCCAACTAAATATATAGCTTTCAGTAGCTATTTTGTGGAGATTGTACTTTACTGCGCTCGAGAGTAACGAGTTGTATCCGTATGTTTGAAACATTTCCGAATTCTATTTGTTAAAACAATAAATTGGAGTACAGTACTCTTACAAGGAAAAAGCGAAAACTCCTTAACATAGGTAAGAAGATGGAAAGCTATTTCTCCATTTACCATTTATCAAAAAATCTTATATTTAAGATGAAATTGGCCATGTAATTACTGTCAAAATTGTTTCTATTTGTACAAATTTCTTTTTCAAGTGAAAAGGTAAGACAAAATTTAATTATTTTTTAAATTCGTTTTATTGAGCAGTATATTGAGTAAATTAAAAGTGAAATCTCGAAGTTGTTATAATAGTCGGGAAGTATTGAATGGAACGTAATTTTCATTGACATGAACTTTTGATGATTATTATTAGAGGAGAAAAGAAAAGAATCATACATTGAACACAAATGAACTTGGTTTGAAGGGAAGCACGTGAACATATCAATATTTCCCATCATTTATTTATTTATGTTACTTACACTTGAGTATTGTATTCATAACAGATGCATAGCTGCTTGATATTTCCTAACTTCAGTTTGGCTAGCTTCAAACGTAAATTAATAGAATGATAATCAAAATTGACAGGGGAAGTTAAATTGGAGAAGTAACAATAGTGGGAATTTCTGTTCGCTTGTCAAGTTTTCGTTGTACGATCTCCTTCATTCATATTGAATATTCGATCTTCTGTTGCAAGGCCTCCGACCCTTTGAAACATGACGTGACGTTGGACATCCTTAATCGGAATAATTTGGAATACTAGAGGTATTAGTTGCTTTCTATTGTTTCTGAAGGTTTGGCATTGAATCAATGTTGCCAGTTATTACTAAATGTACACTTATGTCCGAAATGATTGTCGCATATCTATAATTGTCTTCTTGTAAGAATATAATTTGATGATGATTTTGCAGGTACTTTTAATACTGATACTATGTATATAATCGGGAAATGTATATTTGTGGTAAATTTCATAGGAAAAGAATTATAAATACGAAAATTAGAATGAGTAAAACAAAATGTTGCTAAATAGACAAGAAAGTTTTATTTTCGTTTTATTGTTCTTATTTACTGCTCTTTTGACATGAAATTTGCCACATACATGTCTTTGCTGATTATACACATACTAACATTATAAGAAATATCGGGCGAATTCGTTATCAAATTATATTCTTACAACATATTTATAGACATGCTGACAATAATTTAAAGTTGCAACACAGAAAAACACAAAGTGGAATGAAATTTGTATCACAGATTTGTTTCATCATTATTCAGAAATGTACGCAATTTCAGAACTATACAATACTTCTAACCTTCATAGATTATTGCGTGAAGGTTTCATATTCTGCAGTCAGAGCCTTTATACATCGTGGTATTAAATCCGGATAATGTATTCCTGAGTAGAGATGTGGACAAGACAAGATTTGAAGCTGCCTCGTCTCGAAAATGTACTGTAAAAGTCATATTTCGACTCGAAAAATGTATATTTCTCTGTTGGAGGAGAAGTGCCTCACCTCGAATTTTCTCAGGAAAATTCTGTCTCGTCTCGAGCGCATCCTTATTCCTGAGAATCGCCTCTAATGCTACTTGTGTGAGAATCCACAAGACACCTATTTTGTTGTGCGGATAACCGTAAAGATAACAAAGATGCCGATTATTATTATTATTATTATTATTATTATTATTATTATTATTTGATTTGCGAGCTTTAAATTTGTCAGCTGAATTTATGCATATTAATATATTGATTTGTTGGCTCCAACACATCCCACATCTAGATTCTAGGAATTTGTAAAGCTGCTAACTTATTTCAGCTGAAAGCTCGAAAGCGAAAAACCAACTGCTCCATTATTGGTAGAGGTCCTGATTGGGTTATTGCGGGACAAAAACGGGTTAAAAGAGAATTCGGCAGTCAAAAGATTTCAGCTGTGAGATCACGAGTTCAGTGGTAAAACATGCAGTTATGAGATTAACCATACAGTAAGGTTACTGGACTTTTTTTCTTTCAGTGGATCGGGGGACGCTTTTCAACTTCAATCACGAAGCATATGGACTTAACTTTTAAGGCCTTTAAAATCCGAGGGCATTTTAACGTTGCCCATACAAAACTGGACACGAACTTCGTGACATTGAAATTTCGCCATACATACGGAGAACCGCCAGGTCTGCTAACGTTATTCCAACAAACATGATTTCTCTTTTCCTTTCTCTCTCTCACTAAATTATCATTTTATTTCTTCTGCAAACATAGTGAGCAAATTTGAGTTTACTTTAGAATTCGCCTTTTATGAACTGTTGATACACGAAATGATTGTGTTTGTCATTTTCGGCATAAGATACCTGGATTCGACTCTTGGTAGGCACGTTAATTTCGCACCTTTAATTCCGGTTCTGCAGGACGACAAGCTCTGAACAGCTATATTAAGAATCAAACACATCTGAAATCGAGTTTCTGAATATTCGAGCTCGAATATTGGACATAATTAAACAGATATATATATATATAAAGACATTACTGCTGTAGAACTGATATGATTACTCCTGCTTCGTGGTCTGTCTGGGTCAGAAATAAGACTCAAGTGACCCATAACCGGAGTGGTCCGTACAGTCAATCAGATAAATTTTTCATGCTAGCATTAGAGTAATGTCAGAAGTTAGGAGAAATAAGAATATTGAATTTAGAATGAGTTAGTGATGTCTCAGCGTAAAGCTTTTGATTTTTACATAATAATTTGGAGACATCAGGTAATTATTATATATTATTGTTGTTATTATTATAAATTAAAATTTATAATGATGTGCACTTGTTTCATTGTGTTGGTCAGGTAAAGATAGATGGACAGAAATTCATTTATAATACTGCGTTATATTATTCATCAATCTGTTAGAATTGTTTCAAGAACCTTTCTATCCAATTATGCTGTCATAATATAAGGCAAAGTAGAATCTTGCACGTGACTGCTTTTAGTAAATTGTCAAATAAATTGTTAACTAACTTGTTGTGTGCCTTTCATATGTTCCATCGCTGCGTGTTGAGGAAGCATTTATGGAGTGCTATCATAAACAAATGTAACAATCTAATTTTGTTGACCCTTTGTGTTTAGAAGTCCTTTTGCATTATGCCAGTTAAGGTCGTTAAAATAATGAAAGCTTGTTTGAGGGTACAAATGTCCCAACTAGTTAATTATATGTTGCTTATAAAGCAACTCCTGCAGAAATAATGAAATTGTAATATATTATTGCTGTAATTGTGGTTTCGGCTTTCAGTTGGAAACATTTTGGTAGCTGAATCAAATAAGTTGCATGTGGGTTGGACGTCCACGATAAGTAAACACTTGTATTAAGTATTTGTATGCTGGAACAAATGTTTGTAGTTTGAGAGCTAGAAGCGTTTGAAATTTGTTACTGTATTTTATGTATTATTACTTATAATATTATGAAGTTTTCATTTAAGAGGGAGGGGGGGAGGAAACTGCAATATGTGATGTTTCAGTAAGGTTCTATTTAGAGATTCTTTCCCACCATTTTATCATTTCAGCATTAAAATTGTTTTCAATCGAGTTCATACGCTGGGATATTGATTGTATTTATTTATTTATTTACTTTACTTTACTCACTTTATTCACGGTAGACAGAGCTTCGTAATTATATTAATTCTGCTTGTAGAGAGTGTCTGTCCACCAATTGAGTGGGCCGGGTTCAATCCCCGTTAGGATCAGGAATCTTTTCTCGTCCCATGTGTCGAAGTTCATAAAGTGGGAAGCCTTATCTCCACCCAGCCCTTGGGTCCCCTATGGTCTGTCTCTATTGGGGAGTGGGGGTGATTATATATATATATATATATATATATATATATATATATATATATATATATATTGTAAAACTTTGTGTAGTTTTGTCTCATATATAAGGAAGAGGTAGAGCTGTTAATAAAAAGAGCGTCCGGAATCGACTCCCACTACCAGTATTTTTTATTATAAAAAGTTCCTCTATAAAAGTATTTTTACAAAATACTATACAAATTGATTTCTCTAGAATCAGGACTGAGTATAGGTGGTCTTTGACCGTAAGATCGCAGACAGGATCTCCAACAGAGCCCCGTAGCAGGCTAAGAGGAGTGAAATTAAGGAACCAATGCTCCGTAGCAAGCAGAGGCGGGTTAAGTCGCCAGCAGAGCCCCGTAGCAGGCTAAGCGGCTGAGGTTAGGATTCCCAGACAGAGGCCCGTAGCAGGCTAAGCCAGGAGATAGGATAGGCGTAGTCCCGTAGCAGACTAGAGACCTGGGGTTAGGTTACTCCAAGAGTCCCGTAGCAGACTAAAGGAGGGTCACCAGAAAACTGGTACTGAGCTGGATTCTTCTGTCCAATTTATAGCATCCCTTGGGTGGCGGTGGCGCTGCTGCTTCAATTTCGTCTTCTGCTCCGTGGGAGGGGGTAAACGTCGTCTGCAGGTGATTGCAGGTCACCCGATATACGTCAATTCGGGTAACGAGAAGTTTTATTTATAGGTAGTACCCTTAAGAAAAGACAGTACCGGACGCACAAGCCCGACTGCAGCAATTTGATGTCTGGGACACTAAAATGACCGGAATTTATAAGCTGACGCTACATTATATTGACATTTACGACAGTTGATCAAGAATAAATCATTTGGTACTGTCTTGACGGTGCAATGTCTTTTTAAAGAATTGTAGCTGTAGTTTCTAGCTCTGTTTCGGATCAAGGCATCGCTTTTGAGCTATACCCACACTTAGATGTCTTTTCTACGCTCGCCACCAGTCTTTCTCTCTCTCTCTTTATATATATATATATATATATATATATATATATATATATATATATATATATATATATATATATATATATATAAAAGATAATTCAGTTACAATTTTACAATATTGCTAGTTAATACCTACAAAATACTATTAAATGAATTAAACCGTTATTTTCAACACCTGTTGAAAAGAAATTTGAATACCCAACAATTATGATGTTATAGATTGCACTTCCAGATTTCCGGCCTATAAGAGAATTCCAGCAGACACGTTTTAGTTTATTCAAGCTCTTTAAAAGACTTGTCAACGGGTAATACATGACTAGATGTCATTTAGTCTAACTGGTACTTACACATACTGTATTAAATTGTAAGTGCTCTTCAGCCCTAGTTTTAGTCAAAATATCACGTGCTAGGGTGATATTTTGACTAGGGTCACATAGGGTCTCTCTCTCTCTTTCTCTCTCTCTCTCTCTCGCTCTAAGTCATATTAACTACAAAATTTGTACTTGGTTGGAAAACATTTTATCTTCGTACCTACTAATCGTAATTCAATAAAACTTGTCAGATATTATTTTTGAAAATATCTTTCGTGCAGCTCCCGTTATCTGATACCGATAGGGAGTGTCCAAATGTAGGTAAGAAGGTTTTTGAGAGACAATTTGAGAAAACTTTTATCAAATTTCTCTGGAATTTATGAATCGATTCGTAATACAAGGGTTATGGTATCATTCGAAAGCCTGATTCTTCCCGAAGTCAGTGGTCTACGAACGATGAAATTTAGGTGAGAAACATAGGATCTCAATAGAGATGCCCAAATTTTAAAAATATCCCCGAAAACTACAAAAAGGTATCCTGGATTCGTGATTGTGATACATGGGTATGTTGTTATTCGAAAGCCTGATTCATTCTGAAGTCAGTAACGTTAGGTGCGTAAGGTAAAAGCAGCAGTTTCCTAAATAAAAATCTACAATTCCTTTTAAAATCTCGTGATTGAAACGGGTTAATAGCATTTTGTAAATACTGTTGTCTGTATTTTTGGTCACATTTCTTCATTAGTTTTAAATTAACACTAAAACTTAGAGAAGCGGAAAGTGGTGTGGAGCAGAGCAAAAACTAGATTTAAATAAGTCATTTCCTTAGTTTTTTTTAAGGGGGAGGAGGGAGGAGTTAGTCTCTCTTTTTCTCCCTCTCAATGCAGAATAAGAACTTATGTTAACTAACTTACCTGCAGAGTTCAGAAAGTTCATTCATTCTTCTAGAAAAACGTCAAACCGGCTTGTTTGGCTAGTCGCAAGAGTAAAAATATCTGTTACCTATTTGTCTTTAATATACACATTTGGTGCGCTGTGTCCTATGATCATCTGATTGGACCGTTCTATTTTGAAGAGGAGACAGTGAATAGAGATTCGTACCTGGATATGTTGCAGAAATACCTCATTCCGGAACTGGAGGCACGTGGAATCCAGAACGACATTGTGTTCCAACAGGACGGGGCACCCCCTCACTATGCAATCAAGGTGAGACAGTTCCTTGACGAGAAATTCCCTAACCGATGGATTGGCCGCGGTGGCCCGACCGCTTGGCCGCCAAGATCACCCGACCTTGCCCCCTGCGACTTCTGGCTTTGGGGTCATGTGAAAACGGAAGTTTATGCAAAGAAGCCAAGTGGTTTGGAGAACTTAAAGGACAAAATCAGGGCGTCTGTGGCTGGCATTTCGGATCAAACACTGCGGAACGCTGTGAGTGGATTCCAGCGCCGCCTACGCGAATGTGTGGACGTAAATGGCGCCCAGTTGGAGGTGTGGCGGTGAATGAACTGAGCTGGTGTAGATTATAGGTAAAAATTTAATCCTTCCGCTACCGTTTGCACTTTATTTGATTTCAATATGAGCATTTTTATGTAAATTATAAGCGAATTAAATCCGTCCAGACTTTATGAAAACCCTGTACGTTGTCTGTCCCTGCGTAATGGATGGAGTCCGCTTTAAAAGCAATCAGCGCCTTTCATATTCTTTATTCATGGACATAGGTATGAAGGAAAAGAAAGAGAAAATGGAACATGATGAAACGTCTAAAATCCTAGGATTCTCAGAAATACGTAAAGCAATAGTTTCATTGGGAACAGCCATCACCAGCCATTGGGAACAGCCATCGTTTTCATTTCAAACATCATAAGGAAAAATGAAAATGACATCTTTGAGTTTAACATCCCACGATTATGCCCTGGAGGCTAAGGGAGACGATGATGGAAGAATTGGTGGATTGAGAAAGTGGGGTAAACTGGAGTACCCCGAGAAAACCCATGGACACGATGTTGTCCACCACAAAACTACTTGGCCGGGGATCGAACCTGGGAGCCACCACCAGAGGTAAGCGCTCTACCATTTAACCACCGTGCCCCACAAATATCATACAGAGTAGAATGTAAAGTATGTATGTTTGAGTAAAATCTGCAATTTGAATTTCACCCACTTCCACACTAATTTGAGCTCCGAATTTTTTTGTACAGATATATAAACCTAATGAAGATGCAGTATTTTCGCATAAGTTTAGCTCTAGCTTAACGTAAAATTAAGTTAGTAGAAATGTGTTTAGATTGTGTGTATGCGTGGGGAACTTGAGTTAACTAAGCATTACTGCAAAACATGGCAGAATGGTTCAGTGCTGGTTCGAAACCTTTATGTGACGCCTCTAACAGAAACTATTGTCTTCTTCGAGAAATTATATACTATGTACTTTGAAGTTAATAAAATAAGGAATAAAGAATTTATTGCGAGACATTGAATAAAGACTAAACAGTCAATGATAATAGCTTTTAAAAAAAGATTTGAAAACAATGCTTTTATAAAATACACTATAAAGAAGTTTTTCAGTGGGGTAAAATAAATAATTGGAATGGAGACGAAAAGCTTTGGGTGTGATTTAATGTTCACGTAAACTTCTCATGAATGCTTCAAGCGTGGGATCCATTGATTTTAATGGCTTATAGCCAACCACGTTCCTAATATCCATAAGAACTTTAACCCTCTACCTTAAGAACAGTATCCTGTGCTTTTAATCTTAGATACATTTTTTTTATTTACCTCACAAATATTAAGAACACTTCTTATTGCCTTTTATAAAATCCTTTTAAAAGAGTTATTTTTCCTTATATACCCCCCTGTAAACATTAGAAGCGTATTTTAGATTATTAATACTGTATTTTAGTATATATATTATAGCAGCTACAGCAATGGTCATGAGTGCCACGTACTGAAACAGGGAAGTTGCATCTAGCTGATGGTTTGGGGTTATGAGAGAATATCTTTCAAAATGAGTTTGCTTAGAACGGGGACATTTATGGTATTGAAGGCTTGTAATTGTTCCGTATGCTTCTGACAGTCAACCTCAAAAACGAGTGTAGCGTATATGTGTGTACGTTTGTGTATCTGGCGGGTAATGCTTTGTGTCGATCTTTCCCTGAGGCTTTACGCACTAATTGATCGGAACAGCGATGTAGAGGTGTGAAGTGGTAAAAGGTTTGTAGCCTCTCGGCTAATTAAACATGTGGCAGCCAATGTTGCTTTAACCTTTCTCTCTGCTTCTCTTCCTCTTTTCCTCCCGGTATAGCCTCATCTTTGTCATGCTTTCGATATCTATGGTAATACAGTTGAATATATGTTTCCTAAATGAAAGGTCTGTATTACTGATGAGACCTATTGCTTTTTCCATTGTTGACCACTTTAATTAAGAGTTTTCTCTTTTAAATTGAATGAAGTTTGTGGAGTTTAAGCAATTTTCCACAAGTTTGACTTTATTGGTAATAGTCCCAGTCATTCCTAACATCTAAATATTCCTAATTTATTTACTGAACACTGACATTAATTCAATATTTCATGCGTTCCAGTACTTATATATAGTATTAAAATAAAATTTTGTAAATCGTATTTCCCCCTATAATACTACTGATCGTGTGCGTTTTGTGTCTAACAAATGGGCAGTTTGTACGGGCTCCGATACGCTTCTTGTTTTTATGTCAACTCTTTAGGACAGATGTCTTTATCTTTTCAGTCTAAGGGCCACACAGACTTCTTCACTAAATCTCAAGGGTCAAGACCTAGCTAGCTCAAAATAATAACATACGGTAGCGTGAGTGCCATTTTGTGGGAGTTGCGAAATTAGTCAATTGTGCTTGGTTAGTGCAAGTATACAGTACCATCTTGTAGCGAGTAGCAGAACTGGAGCATGTTCTTATAACGTTATATATATATATATATCCTACTACACATTATACATTCCAACACCACATAATTGTATACGTGGGTTGCATACCTCTCAGGCGTTTATTTAATGGCCGAATGACAATGAAAAACGAAGGATAGCCATTTCTCCACTCTTAACAGTAAGTTGAATATTTACTGTTTGGAGTGTTTTGCCCAATGAACACCATATATCACTGATATTATAATTAATTGTGTGTGTAATGTATTTGCTCATTACATACTGCATGCAAGAAGAAAGAAAATACTGATCATACATGAATTAAAAGCTCCAACCGAAAGTAGGCTCAAATCTTACAAATGGTGCGAGATATTGAAAAAGTAGTCGACAAAATCTCCCCTTTATGGTATCTCTTGCATTTTTTTTCAAGACGTCTTTCACTTGTGTCTGTAAAGGGACATGTACAGATGAGAGGAATAACAAGGAGATTCATGCTCATATGTAAATGATGCGCTGTGTAGAGAGCGCAGGTTCAGCTAGTTTATATATTAAAATGCTAGGTTTATATGTTTGTCCGCAATCTTTTCGACAATGAGATCTCGAAAACTGCAAGTGCTAGAAACGAGCCGTTTTCACTGGTAGATTCCAAATTTTGGGTAGGTTGTCCAGTTCTCATTCAAATTTTCAAAAATCGTGTCGTTATATTTCTGTTCAACACTTTAGGGGCCGTTTTGAGTCCTTAAGATTAACATTATTGCACGCCAAAACTACGATGTTAGGCAACTAATAAAGAAGTTGCGTATGGCGGGTTGACGGACATTGCAGGCACTTTGCTTAAATCTGAATAACAAAACCTATTGCATGATGGCAAATTCAAAGGCCTCAAGAGACACAATGAGACGAACTCAAACAGATATGGATTTATTAGAAAAGAATATTTCCACTTGATATCGTGTTACTTCTACAGATTTACTACAAACTCACTCCAACATATATACATAGCAGTTAACTTCGTTTGTGAGTCTCCTATCCTTTACTTGTGTGAGTAAGGAGACATGCACAGTGGGAAGGAAATTCATGGGCATAACAGAACGATGCGCTGAATGAACATCACATGTTCAGCTAGTAATGTTTAATTTTATGTGAATTACCTGCGTATGTCACTTATTGTAAGTTTTTAGAATAAATCTCATATCTGTAATTACAGTTAAAATGTTCAATTTCATTATATGTATGTCAGTTATTGTGTTTCTTAATTGGTCATATAAAAACAACTGATTATTATTTTGTATGGTTAACTTAGTAAATTTTGCGATTTAATCAAAATAACTGTGACGAGCTATAGTTTGGTGACCGGACCATAGTTTGATTTTAGGGCATACTTCATATAGCTAACACTATGGCAAGAATACATAAGAAGAAACTACTTAGGTTTCAGTTTTATCCATTCTCTCACGAAAATTTCAGCCATCATAATTGATTCTACCAAAAGTCAGACTTAGTTCTTCAGATAATAAGATGAAAACATTATCGATACGTCTTCTTCAGTAAGGACTTGCTTCTGTTGTGAGCATACGTTTTTTTCCCTACCATTACGTTCTTAGGCCTGCTAGAGGAAATCAAAAATTGTAGTCATTGTGAGTACAGCGTGTTTTCTTTTAGAATTTACGGTTTTATAACATCAATTGCCATAGAATCATCTCACGTCAGAAACATTAAGTTTCATGTTAGTACAGTATTATTCTTATCCAGTGATCTGAAGTTTCGAGTTTTTAACAATTAATTTATTATTCACTAGTCCGAAAGTTGTGCAACAGCTATGTACGGAAGTTTGAAATATAAGAAATCGTTTTGATATTGCGAAACTCGCATTTCCTAAAATATAAATGTTCTAATTAACTTATTTTATTCACATCATACAATGTATTTGTGATCCGTTCAAATGAAATAAAAAAAAATAAAAACAATATGGTTCACTTGTTTAGAAGAACGTGCACAGACATTAATATCTTTAAAATATACTTTTACACTAATGTGATTTCACTCTTGACCACGTTTTCTTTAAGAAATTAGGGGACAGAAGAGCGACAGAGGAGCATGTATTCTGTTAAATATTTTACATCGGTTTTCTTGCGGTCCGGAGACTTCGCCCTTAGACCCCCGCATTTGCTCAGCCTACAGCCTAGCACTTCTCATGTCCCTAAATATCTCTAATCTTAAGGGATTTTGAGATATGATAATTTTAATATAATTGCAGCCCTGATTTTTTTCTTCGCTTGTAAGGGAAACATTTCTTTAAAAAGCACTGAAATACGTCTTAAATTATTTTAAATTAAAAGCCTAAACATCATTTTCATACCTCTACCCTTAAGAGATTTCGAGATACGGCAATTTATTTTAACCTTTGCAACCCCGACTGTCTTCTTCCCTTCTATGGGAAATATCAAGAAACACTGAAATATGTATTTAACTATTTTAAATGATGAATACCAAATTTCATGTCTGTAACCTTAATGAATTTTGAGATATGTCCATGTTATTGTAACAGTTGGAATCCCCTAATTCTTTTTACCATACTTTTTTTCTACCCGCCTTTTTCCCTTCTAGGGAAAATATCATAAAACGCTGTATCTCGTCTGTAATTATTTTAAATGGAAAATTCAAATACTAAATTTCATATCTCTCACCTTACCCAATTTCGAGATATGGACATTCAATTATAATAATTGAATCGTTGAGTGAGTTCGAAAACCGTCATCTCCATCGAAGCTAATTTGAGAGAAGTAACAAACAAAACTAAATTAATCAATATGTGTCCGACATATAGGGTTATTTTCATTTTTGGAAAGTAGAAGAATGTCAGTTCTACGGTCCGAAAATGAAAACATATTGACTAATTTAGTTTTGTTTGTCACTCGTCTCAAACTAGATTCGATGGAGATGACCGGTTTTCGAACTCAACGATTCAATTATAATTCTTCCTTTTTGCTTCTCTTGTAAAGCGCATATTTAAAAACGGTGAAGCACTTGTCTAATTATTTTACATGAGAATTTTACTCATATTGTAAACCGTACGTGTACTACATTTGGTTGAAATAACTCTATGCATTTCAGAGTTACGATGGAACATACACATAGATATTTATATATACAGATGTGTGAACAACACCTTCGGCGTTGCCGCCAGAATATTTGTGTTAATACACTGTATTTAAATAAAAATACATGACATTCAAGCTTTAATATATTGATTTTGAGTTCATTAGTACGTATGTGTGATATACGTTGATAGTATAAGCATATACAGTATTCATATCCAAAAATATGACTAGTGTTTGCTTTGTTCTTATACTGTACTTAAATGAAAATCCTATCTATAAACGGAAGATATCTTCACGCTAGAATTATATTGTCTTACATGTCTATTAGCGTGATATCAAGCTTCGCTTACTTGCCTGCAACGCCTGTATGCTATCATTGTTTACTCGGCTATTTTGCTTCATGCTTAAGGTGGGTTTTTGCTTCCAGAAGTAAGTATGTGCTTTTAATTTTTTATCGCGCTAAGCAATCGGATGGTAAACAATTAGAGCCTTTAAATAATCATCCTGTTAACCTACAGTGAACTGAAAGCTCGAGCGGAACTACTAGTGTTAAAAAAATCCACATTAAATTAGTTGCTTTACCTAAATGTTACGATGCAAACTCACGTTAGAATATATGTACTCATTATAAAGAAAGTTTTCTCATTATTCTCTGTTCGTTTTTCTTATTAGCTGCATTTCTTTTTCTCCCCATTTTTAGTGCGAAAAAATACGGGTACATGGATTGTCTTCGACAAGTTTCTTTACTTTTTAATCCTTGCACATTATACGAGCGGAAATTTACGGCGAAGATTACATTTCTTGCCAAATGGCACTGTGGTATGGTAAAGTGGGGCAAAACCCCTCTAAGTAGTCGGCGTTCCTCTTACCCCCTGCGACCAAGAATTTACGAGTTCAATCCCGCCTGTTACACCGAACTATTAATCTTACACCAATTACCGATTAACAAGCCCACAACTTAATCCGTATACCCTTCCTCATTCGTGCACTTTTACACTAAGAGTCTGAAAGCTCCGCCGAACATCCTGAGCTGTTCGATTAAAAAAGGATAAGGAAAGGAAAGGGAGAGGGGAAGAGCGACTAATAGAAGGGAATTTCTTTCTTAAACAAGTGTTCTCTATTATTTCTTGTACAGCATTTGTTGCAGAAGACCAAGGAACAAATTTGCGATTTTATCACGTAACTAGACAAACAGAAGATTCTGTTAATATTGCTAAGATATGTACTGATATATTATTGTAGTTTTTTTTTTAAATGAAATATTTTTCCTATTTCTTTCTTTATTCAAAAAGTTAGTACACGAATTTGATGTAATACATAAATCAGGAATTCTTTAATCTCTGAATTTGGATACATTAAATACTTTTGTAAGTAACTGTAAAAGTGAAAATGATTATTAAAACAGAATTTTTGTTCTCGTATTCGCCTTAAACAACAAAGTAGTGTATTAATTAGAATAGGATAACTAATATTACATTCTCGAAAGCAGCCTTTATATTTGCTTTACTTCCGAAAACATTGCAAAATGTTTCATTTGATTTCCTGATGCTTTTTTTTATTGGAATGTTGTCTTAAATGCGACAAAAATTAAATTAATATAAGTAATTGGATTTGTGAGATTTTAGTTAAGCGTCGTTTTCAACAGCAACGCGATGTGAAATGTGGACCTGCAGCTTAATATGAAATCCGAACCACTTGAGTCCCACGAAAAATCAAACCTGGTCTCCTGCACAAAGACACGTACACTAACTGTATAGCCACGAGGAAGCTCACTATGAGCAAGCAATTCTTATAATTATCAAGAGCGATTTTTGAAACAGTTTCCTTCAGAGTTGAATTTCATGCAATTCAGGTGCTGTATAAAACATTACCACGTGCCAGTAGTATACGCAGTTCTCACTTCTGAAGTACTAGTTTAGATCCTTGAACCATGATCAGAATTTTGAATTAGGCGAACAACTAATACTACATATAACGACTCCATCCGCCGTTCGTATGTCGACAGGTAAGACAAAAACAGTTGTTACTACGATAACTTCTTAGTAGTTTTCTTCATGTGTGATCGCATTTTTCTTACCTTTACGAAGAATGCATAACTATATATATATAATATGAAAAAAATACTAATCTTATATATAAAAGAGAACGTACAAAATCCTTTGTTACCTCATCACGCTAATACGGCTGAACCAATTTCTTTTATTTTTGGGGGGTTATTAGGATTTGGACCCTAGATGGTTTTTATCATATCACTTTAATTTTTAATTACCAGTGTCTTGAGATAATTGACCATTCAAGTGTCCATAACGTACAAATCCTTTGTTAGTTATTCATCATAGGTAAAAATAAACGTATTTATATGCAACCCGCATGACCGTGTCACTCGGCGGGTTAACATAAATGACAGGCGATATAATGTTAACATTTACTGCAATCACTTGAAAGCGAAAAAGTAAAAATTATCTAAGTAACAAAGTTTATTGCGTTCCGGGGTGACCGCAGCGAAGCGGGGCGGGTTAACATAAATGACAGGCGATATAATGTTAACATTTACTGCAATCTTCTATGGTTTTTATCATATCACTTGAAAGCGAAAAAGTAAAAATTATCTAAGTAACAAAGTTTATTGCGTTCCGGGGTGACCGCAGCGAAGCGGGGTGAACGCTGCTAGTGTTTAATATTTATTTATGTTATGCAAGTATAAATTTGGGGGAAAAAGTAGGACATACCAGACCTGTAGCTAGGAGTGCCAGAGTGGCTCAGCCCCATGAAACTTCGTTTTTTTGCTGTGTATGTATGTATGTATATATGTAAGGTGAACTCAAGTCCTCTCCCCAAAATGATATCCTGCCCTCTCTGTCTTAGTGTTCTGGCTACAGACCTGACACACGCGGTAGTAATGTATTATTTTTTAGATATATTAGCTGCTCGTAAAAGGTTTTGCAATATCTATTTTCCGATTAATGAAATTCAAAAGTGAAGAAAAAATTACCTGTACAGCAGTAACGAACATGAACGCTTGTTCTGTTACTCATTTGGGGGGGGGCTCAGTGGTAGAGCGTTCACCTCCGGTGCTTGGGACCCCTGATTCGATCCCAGCTCGCGCCGTGTGGACTTTGGTGGACAAACACCGTGCTCGTGGATTTTCTCTGGGTTCTCCCGTTTCCTCTCACTTTCTTCATTCCACCATTTCACTCATCTCTCATTACCGTTTCCTTTAGCCTAACCGGCATAATCGTGGGACGTAAAACTTAAAGATTTCATTTTCATTTTCTGTTACTCATTTCATTATTCTTTAGTGTGCATACTGCCATTGTTAGAGTAAGATTTGTATTTTTTTTTTTTTTTCATTATCAAGTTCAACTTTCCTATTCAACAATTTTAATTTTTTCCTTGGAATCAGTGTTCCCATTACTGGATGGAAAACCATTGATCACACGGGCTTATTAGTAAAAAAAGTAAATACTATGCGTAAGGAATCTTTTGTAACGATTTCCTAATGGTGAATGATGTTTAGGATTTCATAATAGTATAAACTAATATAAGACGAGTAATAATATAGAGTTCTAATAGTTGAAGAATGAATACAAATGTGTAAGTTTTAGTGTAATGTTTTAAAAAAAGAAAAAGAAAAAATCTTGGATGTGAACTTTCAAGTACTTAGTGGTTACCATTCTTGCAATTGATGCCTATTGTCGTAATTTTGTGTCTGTGTCTGTGCAGTGTCCATCTGCATACACGATATAGTTGTAAGACATAAAACTAAATAAACAGATGTCGAAGTATAACGAAATGGAAGTGGAAGTGGAAAGAATAACTAATGAAGTGCTATAAATTCAACACATGAGTGTGTACAAAGAACTGCGATAAATGATGATTGTAAAAGAAATTTGTTTTAGATTTGTTTGTAAATGTCGATTAATTTTATCAGCTTTAGTCGGGGTGTGCATTTCAGAGTATTTGGCTAAAAGTATAAACTAACGTATTAGCTGACAGGGTTCTTGTAATTTCGAGAAAGCTGAATTTCATACATATTGGATATTTAAGCATCAGCGTCACCTTTGTATTTCAACGCATCAGTTGAAATCATTCATTTTCATGTCCTATTCCGTTCCAGTTTTAGTTAGATGGTGGGACGCTCCCACCCTCCGGCATGCTTGACTCAAGTAATCCTACAGCAACTTCTACATTCTCTTTCATCTTCATCACCAGAACAATGAGCTCTGCTTTCAAGGTTTATTCTTCCTTGCGGAATGCTCTCATCTTCCTTCTCAAGTTTTGATGTCCTTTTCTGGCATTCTGTCTTGTTTTCCTTCGCTTTCTCCTTCCTCTCCGTTTCTGATATCGTTGTTTTGTTGTCTTCCTCCGCTCTCATTGCGTTTCTTTCATTCTCACGGTTTGCTTAAATTCCCCGCCTCTTTTCTTAACTTCTTCCACTTCAGGGTTGCCACGAATCGGTGAAAATAAACTGTTCGTACGTTAGATCATGGTATGGATTTACCTTGCGTAAAAAGATCTAGGTTTTTGAGCTCCTTCGTTTCTAAGCGGTTAGTATGGGAGACCCGGGTTCGATTCCCGGCGGAAGCTCACGTGGTTCGGATTCCACGTTAATAAGTAGGTCCCGTCTCATATAGCCTCGCTGCTGAAAGGGACGTTAAACTCCAATTAAACTCTACTCAACAAGATCTAGGTTTTCTTGTAACATGATGCTTATTTATTTATTTAACATAATTAGTTCATAATTAATTTCAGCTTGCGAGGCCAATTTGCATTGGAATCACTAACAATCAAAAATAATAATAGCAGCAGTGTGAAAGGAAGTCGGCCATAGCCTATAAATAACGATATCATTCCTGTATTCTCATGGTAGAACTCAGGAAAAACTGGAGGAAACTGAGAATGAAAGTTTACTGGATTTTGACTCAAGACTCCCCAGCTGTGAAGCAAGAATATTAACCATTAGACTGTATTTACTTTGAGTTTCGAAACTGGAGATGCGTGTGCTAATACGTAGTCATGAAGGGGGTCTTAAGCGTAACAGTGTAATGTGATACATACGTATAACTAGGATACTTCAGTAGATACGTTAAAAAATGTAGGAATGACAGATAATAGCTAAAAGCTAAACCTGAAATATGTATCCATAGTCCAGAAACGCACCTTTCAAAATTCTGAGTTTTTAGGTGTTGTAATAATTATTGAATGATGTATAGACAATCATTCGTCATTTCTATATATATGTGTAGCGATGCCTGCATTAAGGCTCTCTTAGAAGTCGAGAAAATGCAGTGAATAGAATCATTTCAGTATCAATGTAGATTGTATGGAAATACGAAATATTCTTTGTGAGATTTGGTAGAGACGTTTGAAGAACGTGCAAACCTGATATCCTTGCTTGGTTGATTGAATGCGGACACTATGAAAGCTGGCAAGTTGTATCGGATCACATTTTTTACAGAAAAAAAAACCTCAAACGTATACTGTTTTTCAGTTTACCGGCGTTTAATGTAGCACGGAGATCTACACTCACAATTTAGTGAGCAAGGTATTGGAAGAACTATAATGACTTTTTATTCCACAAGTCAGTTTTTTTTTTTTTTTATTGCAGCCTGTAATTAATACCAAGTGAAATGGATATTTGCACACAGTACTGTTCGGAGTATATTACTAACTAACGTCAATTACCCGTTTCACTTAATTAAAATAAGAAAATTAGTAATACGCTCCGTTAGTCAGTCACTTTTTACTATTATTGAAGTTCTCTCTGATATCAGTCATTGTTTTATATATATATATATATATATATATATATATATATATATATATATATATATATATATATATATAATATATAATATCTGTGTGTCTGTGTCTATAAAATCCCCCTTCCCTAAGTTGCGGGGCTGAATTTGGATTTAAACGGTATCGGACGTGTAACTGTTCATCTCAGTGACCCCGAAAACTTTGAATTCGACACTAACTTAATATCGGTCATTTTCGATTATATATATATATATATCCTAAGTTGCACCGCCAAACTGGAATGATAGAAACCATCTCAGGTCCGAATTTCATCTATGATGAAAATTTGATCGAGATCGGTCGGATGATTCAAGAGTTATTAAGTCACAAACATAGTCACTTCATTTTTATTTATATAGATAGATATATGAGCTTTAGCACCATTCCTACTATATACAAAACGTTTACACTCAAGCCTTCATTATTTGTCACGCATCGTGTTTAAAACTGTGTAGTGATCCTCAATTTCTATCCTGTATGTGTCCGCATAGGTGAATAATGACATGATGAGCTACAATGTAAAACAAACTATGTCCCCGGAGATGTTTTCTCAAAAATGAGCAAAATACTCGTGTTAATATACAATGTGGTAGGTAACTTCACCGAAAAACTTTGGGAGGCGGTTCCTTATACGAGATGAAAGAAAAAAGTTCTAATAAACATGGGTCAAAAAGGTCTCTTTTCAGAGTTATGAACTACCGAAAATTCGAAATATCACGTTTCAAATCGCCCTGGCTTACAAACTATAGGGTCTATCCCAAGCGGTTTAAGGTATTACACAGAAACTGGTATACGCTTTATTTAAATATCCATATTTCAGAATTCACCAGTACCAGCGACACGAACGCATCACTAGTATTTAAAGGAGTATCCGTATACTTCAACTTTCTTTTTACAGTTCCTTTCACCGATAATGGAGGATGGTAAAACATGGATATTTAAATAGAGCACGTACTGGTTCCTGTATAATTCCTTGAAACGCTTGTGATAGATCCTATAGTTTCTAAGTTAGGAAGTTTAAAGTGATTATTCGAATTTTCAAAGGGTCATAACTAAAAGAAGACGTTTTTCGGCCAATGTTTCTTAGAACTTTTTTCATATAAGGAATCGCCTCCCAAAATTTTTCAGTGGAGTTACCTACCATCCTGTATATACGGTTTGATGTTTTTAAATTTCATCTATTTAGTTGTATAGTAACGAGAATGGAGAACAAATATTGTTCTTCAATATTTATCCTACGTAAAGTTATTTAACTTTGGATGTAATTTGATTTGCACTGATCAAGTGATATAACTTTTTTCCACTAAATCTTGATAAGATTACGATGTTCATTTGGAAGTGATTTTGTGAAGTAATTATTAATAATATGGTTTTCAGAAATAAATGAAAATGTAATATTTAAGGCTAAAAGCTGAAAATAATGATTACAAGAATTGAACATAACTTGGATTTTAAAATGTCAACTCAATAATGGACTTTCCAGAAGCAAACCATTCATTTTGGGTGAAGTTTCTGCACACAATCTACAGGGCGTTCGAGTTCAAGATAGCTACAGTTCTCTTAGGGTTCATTACAGTCTTCCTTAATTTGGTAATGACTATAGTTCCTTGTAGGTAGCAAGTTGAGGTTCTTCTCTCAAGTTCAGTCTGGCCTTTACAAAAATACAGTAATTATCTCTTATTTTGAGCTCGGATATTGGACTAGAAATGTTTATTGCTGAAGAAACACTCTTGAATTGATTGCTAAATTTCCTCAGTAGTGAAAAAGGATCAGTAGTCACTACAGTGAAATAATTCCACTAGAAGTAATATTGAGATTTTTTTGTGTGCTGTTTTGCTTCCAAATATCGAATCCTTGTTGCTGTTTTAAAAACATTTAGTGATTTGTAGTTCCGTAAATATTTGGACTACCAGTCCTGAATTGACAATCTTCATGGCAAATGAATCTATTCAACATGTTGTATGAAAATACAGTGATATTCTTCAGGAAGGAGAATAGGTTCTTGAAAATGAATATCTTACAATAGAACGTCGAAAGAACCTATCGTATGCAAGAAACTGTGGGTTATATTTTGGAAGAAGCAACTTTGCTCCTCGTTTTGGTTGATAATTTAGCCTTAATTTAGATTGATTGATTGAGGTTTAATCAGCACGAAGGCTAATTGACCTTGTCACAACATGGCAGATAGCCGATACATGCTGCTCACAAAAATAAATAGACTTCTAAAATGAAGTAGAAATCAAATGTAAGTTTGACGAAATAATAAAACAGAAGCGAAATGAATAAAGAACATAATGTAAAATATGTAGGAAGAAAATAACTCAAAAATAAAAAAATAGTAAATTATAATAGGTAAATCTAAAAAGTAAACATCAGAGAACGGTAACTATTTCAATCTCACAAATAAAAGCGACAATACGATCACTAAATATCGCATTTCGGTCCCAAAATCTGAGATTTTTATGCCTGAGATTCATTATTTTGCCATCCTCATAATTACAACTTAATATTCCCTCATCACATCGATTGTTAGATTACCGCCAACAATGCATTAATACACAGCAAAATTTAAAGGCTATAATGGTAACGAAATAGAAGAAAAGATATAACTTAATATCAATTAAAAACTTTTTGAATAAATCGTAGATTTTTATTCTATACACTGAAAAATATAATGTTTTCTACATAAAAGACCACAGCTACTCAAATAGAGTCCCTGAAAGGGCATTGGTACTGACAAGTTACTTAAGAAAAAATGATAAGCTCATGAAAATTCCTATGCTAAATTCATGCTAAATGTATAAAGGCCATCAAGTACCATTCTTAGTGAACGTATAGACGACAATAGTCAACGATCTTGTGATAGAATCATATCCTTTACATTTCCTTTTTGCAGTAACATATTCCCATCGTGGACTGTTCAGTGCCTATAACTTCAGGCAACCAACATTACACTGCCTCTGTGCAGGTTGCATAGTCGTGTAGCAGTTACCTTTCTTCGTCGGTCTATGATTTTTCCAAAAAAAAAAAAAAAAAAAAAAGTCACAGACAGTATACCTGTATCGTATGCGATTTACGTAATGCATCTGACCAAAGAATTAAAGCTGCATTAACTCTTAAATCGTGCGTGTATTCTTTATTTAAGAGCCCAAGATAAATCGGCTTGTGCTTCGTTTTTATTTCGAAGATTGTTTAAATATTGTTGCAGATATTCATATAATTATGATAAGCATCTTGCTTATATAATAATCTAATCTAAAAGGGCATTACAGCTTATTGAAATCCAGTCGTTTCATTATTTGATTCCAATAATTATATGCTGCATAACACAATTTGATAACAATCATAAATAATTCAAATCCCATTCAATCTACGTTACCGTTTCACTATTAGTTTAATAATAATATATCAATTCTCAACGTTTCTGTTGACTTCGGAGCATATTCGCGAAACGTAAAACTCAAAAATAAAATAAGAAAAAGGATAGTGCTTGCTGAAAAAAGTACTGTTTTACAAATCCCTGGGATAGTAAATTGTATTGGCTACCGCAACCTAAATTATATATATTTTGTACAATTACGGAAAAGTAAGCTAATGGTAATATATAGACACTGGGTTCTGTACTTTAAATATTCCTGCACCTATAAGTTACTTTCTAGTTAAGCTAGCTAGAAATTTAGGTTGGGTCACAAGTTATATAAAATAAAATAATTCATCGTGCATCATCAATTTCTTCAACAAGATAAATTACTGTTTGAAAATTTTGGTGCTTTCTCATTACTTATTTTACGTTACTGTAATACATTTTTAAATTGTCTATCCAGAATTAGCGAAAACATTAATTGTCCATTTATGAAAGTATCAAATCTTACTTCATAGTTATTAGAATCCATACTAAGTATTAACTTTTCAAACATTTTTTACAGTTATAGTTTTCAGTTAATTAAAGCTTTCAAATAGTTTGTCAGGAAATAAATTGTTTTAATAAACAAGTTTCTCTTGGAATTTTCAAATAACATTCCTTCGTATTCAAATAATTATTATTCCAGTTGTGATATTTTATTCCATACAATAACATTTCAAATGTTCTATATCACATCTTCATTAATATGGCGGAATATACATGTAAAAACAAACGTATTTGAAAGAGTATATTGTAAAATTTGTTCCTGTGATTTCCCTTTAACTTGGTCACCACTAATTAATTGCTACAATTATTCACTTAGAGCACATCAGTAACGAATCTTCTACAGAAACGTCTTGTTCGGACTAATTATGTAAGTTATAAGTTTTAACCATATCGCACTAAATTTTCAGCTACTTTTTGTTGTTGTGTATGTTTTCATGTTTCACTCTGTAGCTATTGTACTTCAGCTGTATCGAGGGTAGAAAACTTATCTTGTTGTAGATGCAAAGTGGCCAACACTGTAGTTGGTTGTCGAGTCGAAACTTGAAGGTAGTATTGGGGCCGCGGTGGCTCAGTGGTAGAGCGTTCACCTCTGGTGCTTGGGGTCCCGGGTTCGATCCCAGCCCCCGCCAAGTGAACTTTGTGGTGGACAAACACCGTGTGCGTGGGTTTTCTCGGAGTTCTCCCGTTTCCTCCCACTTTCTTCATTCCACCATTTCATTCATTACTCATCATCACCGTCTCCTTTAGCCTAACCGGCATAACCGTGGGACGTAAAACTCAAAGATTTCATTTCATTTTTGAATGTAGTATTAATGTTTCAAAGATTTTTTTAAAAAGTGTATTTCTTTTCTGACACTTGAATTCGTTCAACTCAGCTAATTTGCACCATCCCTTCATTTTGGACTATCCTGTTTGCTTTCGATCATTTTTCGTAATTACATTGATTAGTTCTGTCCCTTGCATTTGATATGTCATGCGTATAAAAAGAAAATTGGAAATATCTATAATAGCTTCGTCTGTTCTCGTAAGGAGAAAATACTTTTTAAATATGATGTCTTGTAACATACTCTTATCAGACTTAATGTGTTAATGTTATAACTTTAATCAAAGCTATTACTTGTGGACAATGGTGAGGTTTGGCAACCCTGAGTGGTTGTCTCGCATCTGCTGGAGTTTTGAAGCTTCCCTCTAATGATTCTGCTGTTTCTGCTTACGCAAGAGCTGGAGTTTACCGAATTGTCATTAGACTTGAAATTGTTCAGCTTCCATTGCGAGTAGTAATTATTGATGAATTATGAAAACAGCCGTCGTTGGGAATCGATAAAACCGGGCCTGGAATCCTTTACAATTCATGAAGCATGCTGCATATGATTAGGAAATCAAACGCGACTGTTGGCGTGGCAGCAGGCAGATGCTTTTGGACTGTAGTTGCTATTCTACAGGGGACTTACAGGAGAAAGATGAAAGAGAAATAATCTTTGGTACACGACGCTTGTCAAAGAACGATAGAATTTGATACGCAATATAACAACATTGCGACAGATTGTTGTATTTTGTTTTGTTTAGCTCGAACGAGTTGTTAAATATTAAACAAAGTTGCATATATAACAGTCCGTAGATTATACTACTATAGTAGTGTTGAGTAGGTATATTTTAGGTGAAGGGTAATAGTGTCTTACAACTTGCAAATTGCCTCCTGTTACCACGAGGAGACAGAGATAAGTGTTTTCAGTAGATTTGTTTTCTATAGTTGGTCAAAGTAGGGTTGTGCACTAGACGGAATTTTCGTGACTAGTTTCTTTTTCCAATAGAAACATATTTTAAGACGAGGCATTTTCACGATTCTTTTCGAGACGAAACATCAGTTCTTGTCTCGTATGCATCACAAGGCGTAATGTGAAAGTTACATGTTCTACTTCGTCTTCTGTTAATACGGAAAGCCGATTAGGAGTTAATAATGATATTCTAATTATGACTAGAAAATAAATCTGTACACAAATAAGATATTCATCAGAAATATTTTCGTAATATTACTTTATATGTTAAATGTACTATGCCATTCTTAAAATTCGTGTGCTCAGTGGTTGCTAAGGTAATTAACTAACAAATTATTTGCTATCACAGTATAATCAGTATATACAGTACTTCATTACATTCGTCTTACGGACATGATAGGAACCACATCCTCTACTGATATTACTTACACTTATAAAACTCAAAGTGTAACATATAACCAATATAGGTTCTACAAGTTCTGGACGTCAACCAACGTGACGTATCACTAACTGGAGAAGGTTGCGAGGTGTTACTCTGACTTCACATCGATACTATCCTCAATCGACTCAATAACTAACTGATTCATACTAGCTGACTCATACTCATAACTGATTCATACTACTCAATACCTACCTGATTCATACATTGAATAACTTACACTAAAGTACAAATTGTTGAGCAAATCAACGTTTATTATAAAATAGTAAATGTGTGACAGTTTCGCCAACTAACTGAACATATTAGCTTCATCATACACTGTAAAAACCAGATAGAGTTGCATCTAAATGTAACAGAATCACAGAAAATGGTTCTGAACGCTGAAATAATCAAGAGAGCCTTAAAGAAAATCGGGAACGTTTCAACATACAGGAAAGGGAGTAGGAGACTATTGGACGTGTTACGCATGAAGAAAAAGAAGAAAGAAGAGGAGGAGAAAAGCCGAGAGGAGCTGATGGAAAGAAGAAAAGTGGTTTGTAAGATAAGGTGCAGTGATTGTAATAGTTGTTATATTGGTGAAACGGGGAAAAAACTAAATGAACGGTTAAAACAACAAGATGATGTGAGATTGGAAAGAGAAAGAAATGCCATTTTTAAACACGTAAGGGACACGGGGCATAAGATTAATATGTTGCGAGATTGAAGTGTTAGGACGGGAATAAAGGGCGTTAATAAGGAAGTGGAAGGAGGCCAGGTTCATTGAAAAAGAGAAAAGCTGTGTTTTGAATTGGAATACAAGACTTAAAATTGACGAACAGTGGAGCAAGGTATTGGAAAGTCTTAATTTGTAGCTTGGTTTTCCACTGGATCAGGGAGGGAAATTGACCTGCGGTGTTTAGTTCCATTTTTGTCAACTTTTGTTATGATTGGGTGAATCTGTTTTGATCAGCCAATCAGCGTTTAGAACCATTTTCTGTGATTCTGTTATATTTAGATGCAACTCTCTCTTGTTTATACAGTGTCTGATAAAGCCAATGTTGCTTTGCTCAGCAATATGTATTTTAGTGTAAGTCAATCGACTTGTTTTTACATATGAAACAATTATGCAAACGGAGAAATCCTCGATCGGAAGTATGTTCGAATTACGAGGTTCGAAGTTCAAAATTGAACAGATTTTGCGAAAGTTTGAAGTTGCCATTCTTTGAGATAGGCACTTCATTTTTGGTATCGGGGGATTTTCTTGAGCACCCAACACAATGGTAAGGTAAAAACATATGCAGTTTGTAAGATAAGGGCACTTTTGATGAGGAAGTGGAGAGTAATGGTGTCTTACAACTTGCATGGCACACAGTATCGATAAGCTAATAAAATGTATTTTCTCTCCCTATTTGACTGTATTATTATTCAAATATCACTTTCCTGTGTGGCCACCTTCAAATTGAACAATGGCATTTGTCTCCGAAACACTTTGCCAGACGTGCGAAATTCAATAAAGAACGTCATGGTATTCATAAATAATCTTGTGATAAGCTATATTGTGATGTTCTATCTCTTCTGTAGGTAGGAGTGAGACCAATATTTTGTTAAAAGGCTCTGTCACCAAAGTCCTTTTTTTTTTTTTTTTTTTTTTTGCGCAGATCCGCTGTCCAAAAAAAAAAATGCACTGGGGCTCACAACATAGTATCATATGTGGAAAACAAAAAATCAGTTTACTGTTAAAATTAAGTTAATCTAAATAAATTATTCGCTACAGGCTGGTACTGACAGTGAATACGAATATCAGTTTGCACCACCAGCATTTCATTTGTAATCAATCGCGCGGAATTGACGCTTCAAACCAATCGCTTCGCCAGAGTGGTCGAGCTGCGGAACTTTCTGAGCGGTACTCCTAACCCTGTCGGACTATTTTATGCATTGCGGAAGACGGTGTTTCAATACATCATCGCTTTCCATGCCTTTAGTTTCCAGGGAACTGAAATGCCGATTATGGAAAAATATTTGTCAAACTCCAGGGAATATTTGAAGATATTGAGCGACAAAATGGGCCGAAAACTTAAGAAAATGATTAGCGGAGATGTGCGCTCAAAGCTGGGAAAAAGATGTCTTTTATTCTGGAAAAAGCCGATGCTTGCATACATGGTCGCTAGCCGATTGTTTGTTTTTTGGCCACATTTATCGCCGATTATCGTAAAATATTCCCTGAAGTTTGGTCACGATTTTCCAACAATCGCCATTAAAATCCGTTGACAAATTATTTTTTAAAAAATACTAGCGATGAGATATTGAAACACTGTCTTTCAAAGAGGCCGACTGGGTTCGAAGTTTCGTTCACGTTAGTTCACGGCCAAACGTTTCGGAGACAAATGTCATTGTTCAATTTGAAGGTGGCCACACAGGAAAGTGCCATTTGAATAACAATACAATCGAATAGGGGTGACAAACATATTTTATCAGCCTATCGACCCGGTGTTCCAAACAGAAGGCAATTTGCAAGTTTAAAACACCATTACCCTTTACCTCCTCCATAATAAGTGTCCTTACCGTGCAAAATGCGTCCGTTTTGACCTCACCCTGTGCTGGGCAGCCAAGGAAATCCCCTGATACCAAAAATGAAACATGTATCTAAAAAAAATAGCTACTTCAAACCTTTTGCAAAATCTGTTCAATTTTGAACTTTGAACACTCGTAATTCCAATACGATTCCGATCGAGGATTTCTCCGTTTGCATAGTAGTTTCATATGTGAAAACGAGTTGATTGAGCATAGTATCAATATAAAGCCAGAGTAACATTTTCCTAGACTAGCGACCTTCCCTAGTAACACCTACAGTATTTTTTACCATGATCCACAGTGCACGTAATATATCCACCAAACATCAATTATATTGCTACCACATGTTTCTCTGAAGTCGCCCAGGACTTCTTAATCTATCAACCTAGATTCCATCTGCATGAGCTACAGCGCTGAAACTGATGAATATTGTTTTTCCGTTCTACGGCTTGCTATGTAATGACTGAGAATCGCAGTAATTTTGTCGCCTCACTTAAGCGCACAAACATACAATGCATTTAGCTCACGAACATTGCCAAGCTTGGTTGGGCATTCCAATTGATTACTTGTGTGCTGTGTGTACACATCTTCGGGTATTATCGCCAGCCTGGTACTGTTATCGGCTTGTCCGTTTAGTTTCAGGATAAGCCTTGAAACGAACAAACTACCAAACTGCATGCATATAGCGTGTCTCTACCTTGCCGAATCTATTAGCCATTTTTTTCATCGTAATACGTAATACTACTTAGATTAGAAAATCTTTACATCTACCTTAAGTTGAAATTTATCACTACTTATAGATACCGTCTTCGAGCAGCATTGGTGAGAAAACTTCAAAATTATATTATACCGTTTTTCGGTACTGTATATTTAAGAGTTTATTGAAGAGAGAAAAATACAGTAACATGCATTATTAAGCCGATCTTCCGGATGTGTAAGAACCAATGAATAAGAGAATATGTTAAAAAAAGAAGGGGAGTTACCTTTTCCATGCTTTATTATTAAAAAGATGATGATGATTGATTGAAACATCAGTGATGATTGAAACAGTAGGAACTTCAGGTGTCAGTAGTTGATGGGGAGAAAACTACACAGTGACAAGTTTACAATGTTTGGGTAGTATTACATCCAAGTCCAAATTGAAAATCGAAGATCCTAACAGGCGTAAGCGCACAGTGACACTCGAAGGATGTGTGATAGTATACAACAATGCACCAAAGCAGGAATACAACCGAACACATGACAATTATAAATGAAAGGTACTATATGTACCGAATCGTGTAATAATGTTTGTAGTACACCCATTATAATAAGATGCATGGAATTCAGATGTTTTGTGGTGACTCTGTAAATCCAATAATAGGGGAATGTGCACTCGTGGAACTAATATATGCCGTACAACGTGTTTATAAGAGTGTAGATAAGTTACTGAGGTAAAGCATTCCTTTCTTCCAACATAACAGTTCTAAGGTCTTATAAGGGTTTAGGAAAGAGGTGACGAGCTGCAAACCTCCTTCCCAAAGCGTCTCTCACTTCAATAGAGTTCAAGTCCGGAGAATGAGTAGATATGGAATCCGTTGAAAATCATCCCGTCCCAGAATTCAGCCACCAGCTTCGCACGAGAACAGGTATTATTGTCCATATACCGAACCTGTAGTTCGAAGTCTATTTTAAAAATCTTTACAATGAATTTAAGTGTTTATCTCGGTACGTCTGGACGGTCAAAGTACTTTGCTCCATCACATATAGGGGAATCTGTCCACAGATCACGATCTCGGCTCACACAAATATGTCAAGGACTTAATAGCGATCCTTTTCTCGGATATTGGAGGGACTCGGATATTTAATTACTTTAGGTTTGTATAGAGGGTTAAAAGAGGAGATAGAATCATTTCTTGGGACCCTGAATCGATTGCAAGAAGACGCTTCATGGTATTCGTACAGTTTTTGTTCTACGGAGATCAGTGTTGAAACCGGAAGAAATAGTAAATTTGTGCGACTTTTGGTGTTGGTAGATTGTTGTGGATTTTTGTGATATATCGTCTTGAGATGCTGAATCGTTTGCAAAAAAGAAACACTTTTCGCTAACTATTACGGTTTTCTTTCTGTGGCAATTAACGTTAAGACGCTTCTATTTATTGCCGTGGTTGTTCTGTGACGACGAACGTTGAAACCAGAAATGGCTAATTTTAACCACTTCTGGTTTGAATAGAACTTCAATTCAGATTTATCTTATTCTTGGGACGCTGAGTCGATTGCAAAAACCTGCATCTTGATAGCTTGTACCGTTTCTTTCTATACGAAAATCAATAATGAAACCGGAAGTAATAGTAAATTTTAACCACTTCCGTTTTCGTTAGAGAGTTGTGGCTAGTCATAATATGTCGTTTTGGGACGCTGATTTCCTTTTAGCTCGATACATTTTTCTCAACGATGTTCAATAGCTTCGATACTCTTTTCATAGTATGAACCGTCAATCTCTTCAAAATAGGAATTAACCGGATACTCCACCTCTTCATTGTTGGCGAATCTTTTACCACCGAGCCTTTTTTTTCAAGTTGGGAAAGAAAAAAATTTAAAGGTGGCTAAATCTGGCGAATAAGGTGCGTGAGGAAGTAGTTCGAACTTTAACTTGTTGATTTTAGCCATCGCGATAACGGATGTGTGAACTGGTGCATCGTCTTCATGAAACAATTTTTCGCCAAATACAGTCGTTTTTTTCTTGATTGCATCACTCAAACGCTGCAATAAGTTTACTTAATACTCGCCATTGATTCTTTTTCCTTTTTGAAAATAATCAATGAAAATTATCCCATGCACATCCCAAAAGACTGACGCCATGACCTTGCCAACAGATGGAACTGCCTTCGCCTTCCTTGGAGCCAATTCTTTTCCTTCAGTTCATTGTTTTGACTATTCCTTTGTCTCAGTTGTGAAGTGATGGACTCATGTTTCAACCATGGTTATGTATCGACGCAAAAACTCGGCTTTATTGCTATCAAACTTCGCCAAACACTGGACTGAAACATCCTCATAATACTGTTAGTGTTTCAGTGTGAGCAAACATGGCACCATCTCACTCACAGCTTTCTCATGTCCAAATTTTCAGTCAGTTTGCGATGTACAGCACTTTTTAAGTGCCTACCATATCTACTAGCTAGCACACTTTCAGTTGACGGTCATTCAATACCATTTTGTGAGTTTTGTTCATATTTGGCCTGGCAACCTCATTCAGTTGACCACTGCGATGTTCGTCTTTGCAGTTCGTACTGCCTCGTTTAAACTTTTCTACCCAATATTGTATTGTTGTAAAGGAAGGAGTAGACTCCTCCAGAGTAGCTCGGGTTTGATATTGATTGCACTAAGACCTTTCAAATGAAAGTATTATATCACATAACGATGACCCATTTTTTCCATGTTTACAAATTCACTCACAGCATTCATTATTGACAGCTGCCAAACAAATACTCAACAACGTAACGTTCTCAAACTTAAGCTCCATAAGGTTGGTACTTTCGATCATAGTAATGTTTCTCAAACAAAAACTGCCCTTTTTCAGGTCAGGTACTTCTAGAACTAACCACATGTGTATCTTTGTCCAATATTCTAGTTGAACAAAAATTAAGTTTAGATTCAATCAATTTTGGGTTAAATTGATTAACCAGCCTATATACGGTTGTCTTGCTAGTATCATAATTAAAACATTAATTAGTATGTACTTCGATATCGGCTTTATCTTAGTAGGTGGCGTTGTGTATCAACTTTTAGGTTTACAAAAATATTTTTTTCTCAATTTTTGCCCAAAACCACATATAATTTACTTACACTCTTATCCTTTTGCTGAGCTAAGGAATTCTATCGGTTGGTATATGTCTGATGTTTGGACATTTTGTTTAAATACTTTTAACACTGTAAAATTGTTCGTCAGTGAGCATAAAAATTAAACTTAATTTGGGGCTTAAACTTTTATACAATTTATATAAAATATTCATCTTTTTTGAAACATCTTAACCAATCAACACTTTTTAAAATGACTTCAATTTGAAACACAGGTGCTGAAAGTTGGTGTTGGAATTAAGATATGCGCGTTTCTTGTTATTATTCAACATCTAACTTAAGATCTTTCTCCACTCCCCATTTTTTCTAGTCACAGTTCAGATTAGTTAGATCCGCCCTCCCCTTAGAACCTTCTTTTGTGTAGTAAGTGTAAATGACACTTTTTTCCCCTTTTTTTCCCTTCCCCAAAGTTAGAGCAGCAGAAACGTGCCTCTCATTTAAACGCTAGTTAAAAAGGTCATCAAGGCTAAATGCTTCTTTTTCCACCTCACCCAAATTTTAGTACTTGTAGACGTGGCGCCGTGCTGTGACCAGAACCGAAAATATCTAGCAAAAAATACTTATGTTAATGCTAGGATATTTTTAACCGAAGAGAGAAAAATAGCAGTTGGTAATTAATTATCCCTTTTGTAATAATTTTGGGGGAGCTAAGATTTTTCTAAAGGGAAAACAACATGTGTAAGAAAGAATTTACTTAATTCTAAAATACTTTTTAATCAAGAAGAAGACCATACATTACATGTTCGTACATTTTACAAAAATCTTCCAATGTAATTGCTATGTTGTTAAAAAAAAACTGAAAATATAGCGTAATTTTTCTTTTTATTTAAAACTATATATATATATATATATATATTAAAATGCTAAATTTATATGTTTATGATCAAGAAAAGTTTGTTTGTGGACAATCTTTACGACAATGAGGTCTCGAAAATCACAAAGTGCTAGAAACGTGTCGTTTTCGCTGGTCAATACCAAATTTTGCGTAGATTTGCCAGTTTCATTCAAATTTTAAAAAAAGAAAGAGCTCTTAATTTTTCAATTCCACATTTTAGGCGTCATTTTGACCTATTAGTTTAATATTGCCACTAGGATGTTAAAATTGGTACCCTTGTGAAAGGCACCCAGGAGAGGGTTGATGGACATTTCAGGTGCTTTGCTTTAATCTGAATGACAAAGTCTATTGCAAGCTGGGAACTTCGAAGGCTTGCCGGACCCACAATGAGACGTACTCGGATATGGAATTATGAGGAAAAAAAATATTTGCATTTTGTATCATCAATCACTCATCCAAGTTTGCCACAAACTCACCCCAACATTCTACACTAAAATACTGTACTACATTTATATGTTTGTCTATATCAATTCACTTCCTTTGAGGGTCTTCCTGTCCTTTGATTGTGTCAGTAAATGGAGTTGCGCAAATATAGTGAGAAGTGGGAAGGAGACACTCTCATATTAGAACTGTGCGCTGTGTAAATAGCGCTGGTTCAGCTAGTAACATTTAAAATAATAAACTTTGTTAAACACTCCACTAAAGCTATGTTCAATTAGAGTTATAAGAAATGTGGACGTATATACAACTTAGAAATTCATAAAAATTCATGACGTCATAACAGACATATTTCGCATCTGTAAAGAATCTCGTTTGAAACTTCAAATTGCATTGATGGTATAATACTGCAAATACAATAATTAGTGTATATTTAGTAGATCCGAAGAAGGGCCGTGACTATCCATATTGTGCATGTTCAATTTGGTGAGCCGTTGTAAGACTTCTACTGACACCACCCAATTCTCGGCTTCTAAACAGGTATCGCATTCCTTAAAGTACTGCTTCAGTTCCTCAGGATGTTCCGTCGGCATCGAAATTTTTGTATGTCCTCATGGGAATTGAACCCAGTACCACGCGCGCTACAATTCAGCTATATATGAGAACATATTAATAATTCAACATACATATGACTGGTTCCAGTGAATAACCGGCTAAGTCGGAAAAAGTAAATTTTACAGGAAAGCAGTTTAAAGGTAAATTTTCCAGCAGTTACCAGGCTAATTTTGACAACCAAATACTGTAACTTCCTCAATTTTATGAATTCGCCTTAGCCTCTTCTACACAATGTAGAACTCACCAAAAGAAGCTTATACCTTTAAAATATCAATTTTCAAATAAAGTCGACATAACCGGTTATTCACTGGAACCAGCCATATAATATGCAGCTTCTGTGTAGATAGCCGTGCGCCCCAAAATACGTACTGTTCTTACCTCAAACGAACTGGCTGGTATGTCTGTGGCTTCTGGGGCAGCGGTGGCTTAGTGGTAGAACGCTGACTTCTGGTGTATGTAGTTCATGGTTCGGTCTCAACTCGAGTGAACGCTGGCTTGTGATGAACAAATATCTTATGCATGAGTTCCCGGGATTCTCTCGTTTCGTTCTACTTTCTTCATTCCGTGATTTCGCTCATTATAATTTCCTTTAGCCTCGGAGAAAATAACTGTGGGACGTTAAACTATATATAGTTTAATAGACTATATATAGTTCTCTTTCTTTAGGGGAAATTATGTCAACTCACTGCATTAAAAAGTCATTCGTATTGGACGACAGCATTTTGGTAAAAAAAAAAAAAAAAAAAGTTTCTTTCTTTTGTAACATCTACACCAACTTTGTACTATGTGGCATTGGACTTGTCTGGTTCAAATGCTTATTTGAAATATGTCTGGAGTCTATTTTGTCTTTTTTATTTTACTTTGTCATGTTTTGCACGAAAGAGAAACTATTTGTATAGGACTTTGTTAGATTGTTCAATCCAGTCTTAAGCTTGGGACTATCTGGATATAAAGCCCTTCAGTTAATAGTATTCCGAGCTAGCTTTGCAGTTTCATATTTATCTTACACTGAATAGAAAGCAAAATAAACGTAATGAGATATTTTATATATGACTGAAATATACTCAAATGTTTTCAAGTACAGGTACATATGTATAGACATATACCGTTTCGTAATGTTAATGAATGCTAATGTATATGAATAATGAAAGCTGTTCGGCAGTAAAATGTACTAGGTAGTTCCTAAATTTTCCCTGTCGCTTGATCAATTGTAGTCAACCATACAGGTACATCTTTGGGTGTACTTAAAATTTAAGAAACTCGTGCATATGTAGAGGCACCATGAGTTTGTTTGTAATACTAACGTTCGAGGTATTCGAAGAACAAACATTTTATTCGTCAATGAAAAGTCTTCAATTTAACCTCCGACGGTTATCCTTTAGGCTAAAAGAGACGTTTTGGTTGAAGAAATTAAATTATTGTGAAAGGATTAGTGAAATGAGAATGTGGAAGAACTCGGGGAAAAAGCTACGAAAGACAATGTGAAAGAAGATTTTGAATTGTTGTGCAATACTTGATCAGCAAATATTAGTAATGATTATAACATTTGATCATGTGCATTGCTTTGGTTATGCTTATTGCAACATTCATTAGTCACGTGTAGCTTCTACCGCAGCATCTGCGATCAAATATAAAAGCATTTCTTGTCTCATAATTCTTTTAGTAACTTTATTCATTTTTTCAACCTCTTCAAATCCGGAATCAGGTCACTTTTAGTGAACGTATTACATTTTTATGTCGTGTAGTTCAGTTACTGTAGTTATACCTGATTGTAGATATATTGCGGATGATTGTGTTTGAAACTTGGAAGACACTCATTATGTTCATAGCAGACTATTTAACAATCGCATTTCTTCTGGCTCATCTGCCAGTGATGTTTTATATTTTGGTATGAGACAGATAAAATACTGGAAAAAGCTGTTCTTAAAATTACCATAATATCTCGTACTATCCGTTACATTTCTCTTTTTTAATAACTCTCACTATAACTGCGCCGCAGTTATTACACTCTGCAGTGTAATAAATATTAACTATACTAACGGTGCAGTGAATTGTCACAAGAACAGGTAGCTTTGCCACCCTCATAAAAGTGAACGTTGGGGGAAAAACTACATCGTTTTAATCATCAACTCTGTAATAACACATGACGTAAGTGTTTAATTTTGCTAGAACGCATTTTTTCCAGCAATGTTGGAATCGATAAAAAAAACTGAAAAATAAGTAGAACGTTAGGTTCAAGTAATATTAATGAGCACTGTTCCAGGATTTTTACGATTTAATAATGGAATAGTATTATAAAACATCCAGTGTGTTATCAGCTCTGGCAGATTTTATATTTTTAATTAACAATCGCATTATAATGTGATTTTTAGAAGTATTTGTGAATGTGATCTGAAGCTATGGATTATCCCCCCTCTCTCTGAAATGGAAATGAATTTCAGAGCTTATAACCGGCACTTTTAATGGTTAAGTCCATCCATTTTTAACACATAAAAATTCCATATTAGAGAATAGTTCTGGGCGCATTGCATTTATCCTCACCAATGGACCCCTCGCTGGCACAGCGGTGATCACAGGAACATTTTTATAAATATATCACTGGAAACAAGATGTTGCCATTCGTACATCCACATATAACACATTATATTGACAATCTTTTTTATTTTTAGTTTTATCTGCATTATACATTCATTTTTTTCTGTCAGAACTCTGGATTAATTTAGTTATATGGATGCTTTTAAATTTACCAAGGTAAAAATGTTTGTTAATGTTTACAAATTAATAAAAAAATATTGCACTGTTTGTAAAAGTTTATTGAACATTAACGAAAAACTATTGTATTTCATGTACTTAAATAAAATATTTTCTAAGTAGCCTTATTAGTTTTTTTTTTTTTTTTTTTTTTTTTTTTTTTTTTAAGTTAATCGTCATCTAAGTAGAACTAGCTAAGTTTAATTTTCCACAGTTCAGCGTCTGATAAAAATTTAAGTTATGAGTTGCTTCTCGCTATTTGCCAAATTAAATCACATATTTGAATTTTGATTGTCATTATACATAAATTGAAGTGCTATATCTACAACGTGAAACATCATCTAGTAAATAAATAGATGATATCTAGTAGGCATAGGCGACTATTACGTCACCTGCTTGCTAATATCGCTTTGTGTCAATCAGCAGAAATCCCATCGAGCAGGTTTTAATATTTGTCAAGACGGCGGAAGCGAGCATTTTTTAATTAATTTTACATCGTGTCTATGAATTTCTAGGCTTTCTTCCATTTCTTCTCATTATTTTCATTCAAATAGTTCTTTTAGCATCATTCATTTCCTGCATCATTCTTTCCTGTAGTGTATAGGGTATAGTTCGTGGGTGTTAAAGTAAGTTTCGTTTCATTGTTATGATTCTTCTAAAATATATTTTTTTCCAATGTAAGTTCTCTAATGATCCCTTTGGTAAAGTCGTGTTCATTTTTCTTGTCCTTTTTTGACACTAACCCTTTGTCTAGATGCAATCTGAAGCTCTAATGTGTCTCATGTTCAAGAATGTATTAACGAATCACAGTAAAATTGTTAAATTTTTTAACCTCTAATTTGGGTACCTTCTCGAATTTGCAGCAGAGGTGGTAAGCACATAAAACAAATAATTCTTACAAAGTTGAATATTTTCTGTTAAAGAAAACGTGCCAAGTATATTTCGTGAAGAACATCGTGCATTGTTTACTCTTTTTCTGGTGATCGTTTCCTAATTAAAATAATGTTTGTATTATTCGAATTGTTTCTGCGTTACATACTATATGCGTATTTCTGCTGGAGCAAGATGTTCCTGTTTATTTTTACTCGTGTAATTCCTTTGAAATGCGTTGGAGAAAGCATCGGCGCAATAATTAAGAAATAAATACAGTATGAACTACTACATAAGTCTGTAGTGTAAAAAATATATTAACTTTCCATTTTCCCATAGAGACGCAGCGTCAAATTAGAACTACTTTGTATTCTGAGACAGGCTTAGATTAAACAATGCGTATCGCCAAAATACTCCTTTTAAGAGAAGTGTATAGTAGCTTTGATATTTTGTTTTATATTAATAATACATGGTTGTAATTTAGAATAATGAAGATTCAGCATTGGGAGGGAATTAAATTACTTTAAGTAAACTTACCAGTAGCTAGCTTTTAATATCACTTGCACTGCAGAATGCTTACATGCTTTCAAATGCTCAAGACGTGAATGGGTCATCAATCACTTTCACATTACTGATCCAAAAAGGAAGTATGCTCTTAGAAGCAATTAATGATTAGACAGTCATTTGAGAAACTGTAGTAATTGCTCGAAAATTGTATCAATCTTTCGGGACAATAACCAATATTAAGTCGATAAACTGCTTTCCGTATTCGAAATACATTAAAAGTAAATGGATTAAGATACCAGAGAATAATCACAATGCTAATGCCTTAATCAATAACGTTTAAGGATTGTTGTTTATAACAGCGAGTTCTTTGAAATCAATGACCAAACGACGAAGCGCCGTTTGGCCTTGAAATCCACTTAAAACTTGGTCATTTGAGTGAAAATTATTTGTCTCGTTTTTAATTGATCACTCTTTGATAGGCGAAAAAGCTTCTTTTTGTGTTGATCAAAATGGTTACTGATTTATGAATCTTCTATAACTTCAGTTTCCATTCAAGTACAAAGTGTCCTTGAGATTAGTTAATTAAAAGTTAATTTTGAAGTACCTTTTTGTTATTCGAATTTGTTGTTGTTTAAGATACTTAACAAAAAAATGTTAATACGTTGTAGGCGATCATTAGAACGTTTGAATTTTAAAAATACAAGTTGATAGAGGAACTCTTTTAGTTCGTTTTGAAGTACTTTTCTTTAATTCGTACGCTCATTGTACAGTACGTTCAAACAATATTTAACTAGCACATCTCAGTCAATAATGAGAGCGTTTAATTTTAAGAACGTGAATTCTGTTTAAGAATATAAATGTATGTTATAGTTCTTATCCAAAACATGAACTATGTCAGTATCCGAAGTAAGTGACGCTTTTTGGTGTTTATTGACATGGTTTTTACCTAGTAATTAATAGATTATTTAATGGTAATGGCTTCAATGTAGTATGCTTTCATTATTTTTGTTTTCATTATATCACATTAATATGTTTTTATATGAAAGAGGAATTGTTCTTTTTTGTGCATTTCAACATTCTGTTCTTTATTATCCTATATAAATAAAATCGTGGAAATATATAGTGAAAAAAGAGTAGCTGAGGTATCCTTTACAATATACTTTTGTATTGATTGTAAAATCCATATACGAAAGACGAGGTATCTTACGTTCACAAAAAGCCATCCAAAGAAAAACACTAATTTTCACAATATAATATAATTAATTAATTTCTGTGATTAAATTGTAGTTTTCGTTTGTTAGTTACCTGCTCATTTTGATTTTTTAAATAACATTTTTATTAAATTTATTGACAATCCTTTGTACTCTATTGTTATAACAAATTTTCTAACATCATATCATAGAGAAAAAAGTCCTATGACTAAAAATAATCATAATTATTTTTTTTAGATTGTCAGGTGTATTTCCTTGAGCATTACGTATTTCTACTTCTTTCTTCCTTTAGTTTTCATAAGAATATTGTGTTGTATAGATGTGATTAGAGGTAATGTTTCAATAACTGGAATATCTGGAACCATGAATAAATAGTGACATTAATGCTTATTAAGGTCACCTTTTGTTTCAAACGTGAATCACTCACCCACCTGAATGGTCACCGCACAACTGCAGCTAACAAGTAACACTTCACATCGTTGCTGCCGGTCTGACGCTAAACTATACATTTTCGGAAAGCACTAGTCCTAAATAGGATAACTACACAGTGCGACGGTCAGACGTTGCCGCGTTCAGGACTTATGGAGCGTCAAACATTAACATGGGGTTTATGAGAGTAACCATAGCAGTCGTATTATTTCATGCTAATTCGTCTTGCATTTGAACTCTGTGCTAACATTTGTGTTGTAGCAGTCGTATTATTTCATGCTAATTCGTCTTGCATTTGTACTCTGTGCTAACATTTGTGTTGTTTTTGTGTTTTTTAGGTATGCGTTGTAAGATGGATCCGAAAGTGGTCGTTTGGGCTCTGGTGGCCGAGATCGGGACAAATGAGCGCAATCCAAATTTGGAAGAGCAAAGGATGGTGGCACACATCAAGTCTCTTTTGACCAGCGGGATGGAAGTCGTTGAAGAGATTCGTACGCTCGGCTTCGGTGACAGTGATGGTGACCAGGGGGACGGAGACATGGATTTTGGAGACGAGGAAGACCAAGAGCAGGAGGATGCAGAGATGCCTTCGTCATCGCAGCAGTCTCATACGTCTTCCGCATCTGGCTCATCAGCGTCAGAATACCTGCCCTCTCCTGTGAAGAAGCCGAAGTTCCAGGATCAGCCTCCAGAAGACTCCAAAATGACACCAGAGCAGTGGCGCGAGTACAAGGCAAAAGCCTATGCCTACTGGACGGTAAATCCAAAAACAGGTAGGCCTTGGAACACAAAGACCGGTCGTGCTACCCACTCGACTCTGCAGAATCAGTTCAGGTATATTCGGAACATTGGCGTGCTACGTCACTTTGGGGCAACACAAGGCAAAGATGACAAGAAGACGCTGATGGCAGAGATCAATGAGGCAGTTCGGGGCATGTTCGCGGAGAAACAGCACACTGCTATCATTCACGATCGAACGTTGCGAATTTGGGCTAGGCAAACAGCTAATGAACTGGACCCTAACAAGAGTCTCAAGTTCAAGGCATCACCGTCGTGGGTGTACAGATTCAAGAAGCGCAACAACATCGTGGACCGTGCAATCACCCACAGGGTCGGCAGGACCTGGCAACTGAAAGAGTTGGACTTGCAGCAGCAGGCTGATGCTTTCGTATTAGCGACTCGCGAGCTCATTGCAAGCGAAAGCATCCCACCAACGCAGGTTGCCAATGCAGATCAGAGTAGCTTCAAGAAGTTGTTGCAGAGTACTCGCACTCTCCGTACCAAAGGAACAACAGTCGTGCGAGCGGTTGTGGGATCCATGAGCGCAACAACCCACAGCTACATGATCATGCCCGTGATCACCATGGCCGGAGAGATTCTGCGGCCGATGTATGTACTGGTGTCGGAACCAAGTGGAAAGTTTCCGGGAAACAAGCCTGCAGATCCACCGAACATCAAATCATTTGCTGGCAAAACGTCCAACATGAACAGGGACGACCTTAAGGACTTCTACGAGCAAGTGTTCTGGCCAAGCATGCCTGATGATCGGAAGAAGATCGTTTTGCTATTGGACTCGTGGACTCTGAACAAGGACGACAATCTATCGAACGCACTGAAGCCTGCCGACGTTGCGTTGCACAAGAGACTGATTCCTGGTGGTTGCACTGGAAAGATTCAGCCTTTAGATGTGCATTTCTTCCGTCAGTACAAGTCCTTTGTACGCTTTGTGACCGACACACTGGCCATGGACAGTGTCATGGATATCTGGCATCGCGATCGATTCCTGGCACTACAGTCGTTTTCACTCTACCAGTTCAGCGCACCCCGATTCAAGAACCTGATCCGGTACGCTTTCCACAAGGCTGGCTATCTGGACGAGGAGCCGGGAATGTGGATCTCTCCGCACGAGTACTGCTTTGACTCCCTCGACGAAGGTGACGTGTGCTTCACGTGCGGCGAACTACCGTTCGTCAAGTGTGCACACTGTGAGCGCACTCTTTGCATCTCTCATGCTCTGTTCGACGATTTGCACATTGATTGTACCCTTTAACTTACGCAAACAAGTGCTCAATCAGACAACGTCGATTCAAACGTCACAAACCTTGTGTTCTTCTTCGTTTCCTGTAACTCTCATAAACCCCATGTTAATGTTTGACGCTCCATAAGTCCTGAACGCGGCAACGTCTGACCGTCGCACTGTGTAGTTATCCTATTTAGGACTAGTGCTTTCCGAAAATGTATAGTTTAGCGTCAGACCGGCAGCAACGATGTGAAGTGTTACTTGTAAGGAATTAAATATTTAAGTATGAATATAAACGACAGTGATCAATAATTGTGTACGACTATCAGTGTAAATCATTATTTAGATATTCATGAATATTTATGTTTTATTTAAGTTCATCTTCGTGAAGGGTGGGTAGAACGGTAGTAATTTCTTTAAAGAATCATCACTACTCTAAGGCAGTAATGCATTGTTTTCATCACATAATTGATGTAGCTACGAGAAGACATTTTTCTACTCGGTTATTATCAATTGGAATAACAATTATTTTTCTTTTCAAGGCAAACTACTGCAAATTTACCCCACTAGCTAAATTTTGTAATATTAGGAATACATTCCAAGAAGCTCTAAAGCACATGTATAATATGAACATAGTATCCGGAAACACATACAGTATATCAATGTATGTTCTTGCATGCACCTGTTTGTTTATTACTAAGCTTCACAATTTAGACACTGTAAGCACATTTGGATGATAACTCAAAGTACAGTTAAACCTGTCGTAAGTTGGCCACTCATGGTATCGAAGAAAATTCCCAAATTATGCAAGCATTTAACTTGAGATAGAATATGTTATGCTGATTCAATGCATCTGCAGCCAAGTGAATGTAGTGCCTCTCAATGTTTTTTAAAAAACCCTATTAATATATATGTTGTTTTTTTTTTTAATATGTACTTAAAGGGTAGAGGAGAAAAGAAGGGCGAGAAGAGGAAAATGCTTTGTATTCACCATATTGTGACACACACACACACATATATACACACACACACACACACACACACATATATATATATATATATATATATATATATATATATATAATATTATATATATTATAGCAGTTTAAAAATTGGTTACAAAAACTTATGGGAAGAATCACAAACATTGAGCATTTACATATTATATCGGTTAGTACATTTAATGTATAACCTTAGTTTATTGTTTTTCTGTTTCAGTTTTCGTTCTATCAGGTAAAATCTTGAGACGTTACTATGGTATTCTGTGGGGTGTAACGTATGTGAACGAGAAATGCAAAATGTGTGGGTGGTTTGGAAGGAGGCGCACCGATCAGTGTCTCTGCGCGCACTGTTCTTCTGTGACCATTGAGAGTTTCCGTTGATTTCAGAAGGCGGAGCTGTCCTATGCATTCGAAGCCAGGAGCGGTCAATGGGCGGTCTGGTAACGGGGCATGCTCCCCGGGCCACGAAGTTCCTCTCTTATTCTTGACGCTTGTGCCATCTACCTAGGCCACGCGTTCTCAGTACCTTTGAAGACTCGGATGAGATTTCTTCTTAGCGGTTTATGTCTGAAGTTCAAGCGGAATAAAACATTTTTCTTTTAAGTTTGCACGATTAATTTCATACTAAATAAAAATACTTTTTTTTTTGTTTCTTCGAGCATGTATTTGCTCTATACTCTGTAAACATTCCCAATATATATATATATATATATATATATATATATATATATATATATACCGGGTGCACCATTTATAATGTCCCACCTTTATAACAGAGGAACTAAGAGAGTGAGAGAAGCGAAACTCTGCACAAAGCAACTACAAGAAGGGGGACATTTATCCATGTATTGGGTAACATCACTAGGTGAACAGTGTTGTCAACCCAATATAAAGTTATGATTTTTTAAATGGAATGACCTAAATTTAATATCATAATTCGAATCAGCAATGAAAACAAAGACGAAAGAGATTAAATTCGCAGATCAGTGTTGCATACTTTTTGAGAAATATTGTAAAACATATGTCAAATTTAAACGCCTTTAACACACACAAGGAATGAAGTAGTAACTATTTGTGTACATTAAATGAAATACTGGAAAGAACTCTTTAAAATGACTTCAAGTTTAGAAGGATCAGTTACACAGTGTTGCCACAACAGGAGAGAGAAAAAATGAGTTTGGAAATAGTGCAATAACTTCGAAAAGGTCTCTAGTACAGTATGGGTTTAAATGCATAGAGGAAATCAGTATGTCATAAGGAGCATTGTCACGTTTATTTGAGATCGATAAGTGAAGTACTTACCAAGATATTCGGTACTCTGTAAAAGCTGAGAATTTTGTGCTGTACAAGATGGTAACGCTGTTTCAAAATTCCCTTTTTTCCCTCTGCCTTGGAGAAATATTAAAGTACTAATCTGTGACACAAGTTATATTCTGTGACATGCTGAATTAAAGCAAAATATTTAAAATAAGGAAACAGAATATTTTTTCTGTTTCATGAATTTTGTAATGTATGTTACAAATAATTGTTTCTTGATCATCATAAACATATATTTCTTTAATTTAATTTCTTTCTCCTGAATATAAGTTGGAAAAGACAATAAAACGTAGATATTAATAGTTGTAAAATTTGAATAGAAAATACATAGGCAGAGTTCTGTAAAATGGTAGCAAATTGTTTCAGATCATCCCATATTTATACGTACTGACCAATTTTAGGGGACCATACACAACTTATTTTATATTTCATTCACCACGAAATTAACTACAAATAATGTATAAATTGTTTTTAAGTAGTGAGTTGCATTTATGGATTCATAGGTGCCGACTTCCTTATGAGGACCCAAACGTTACGAGTAAAAGTACAGCACGTAGAAATATGCCATAAAAGCTATAATGGAACAAACACCAAACAACCCCTGTTAGATGTCCATTAAAAACAGGAAATGTATCTGATCGGAAATGGAGAACCTGGTGGGTCCATGAACGATTGGATCCGTAGTGAGTTGACGAGTAAACGAATAGAGTGTAAAAAAAATCAAATCTATGCTGGATGGCCACAAAAAACAAGGAAGTATTTAACCAAGTCAGGGCTGGGCCAAGGTAGTGGAAAATCAAGGTGTCTATAGGGACCAGGCGCGTTAGCAAAGGTGGGTATGCTTGTAAACAAAATAGGATAAACATACTGTGTAAAGAATATTCCATAGTTCTTCTGCAAATTATATACGACATCGTATTACTTAGCGCAGCGTAACTTTCTGTATAACGTCCCACGTTTATGCCATTTAGGCTAAGGGAGACAATGGTTAAGGCAAATGACTGATGATAGAAGAATTAATGGGATGAGAATGTGAGAGAAAGCGATAGTACCCGACAACCCCATGGACATGATGTTATCCACCGCAAACTTACTGGATCGGAAATCGTATCAGGGACCCCACGCACCAGAGGTAAGTGCTCTACCACTGAGCAACCGTGCCCTCGCAGTTTAACTTTAAGAAGACTTAACCACAGTATTTTCTTATTATAATTCAATCAATTTTTTTTTTTTTTTTTTTTTTTTTTGTACAATGATTCACAATAATTGAATACAGAATTATGATATACTGCAAAATGATATGTCTGAAAAGCGATTATTCTCGAAAAAATACGTGCAAACCCATGCATGGTGGTCACTAGAAACTATCATTTCATCTATTTGAACTGAACGAAGTTGCAAACTCACACGGGCATTTGTCCGTATGGAGGAGGCATTTCAGCGACAGTGTATATGCGCATGATGATAAGTGTTCCTATATCAACATCGAAACTCTATGTGGAAAGAATTCAACTGAAATTTACAATGTTTTGCGGGAGGTTTGTCGAAATAGTGTAGTGGATCATAGCACTGTATTTCGGTGGTCAGCTCGTTTCCGTGAAAGTCGTGTAATCATTGCGGACACCTCAAGATGTGAAAGACCATCAACTGCAACAGACTACACTCCTGAGATTATTGTGAATGACATTTTGAGAGAGGGTCGACGAAAATATGTAAGAAAATTGCATATGAGACCAAAATATCTGTCACTTCACTTTACAAAATTATTACTGAAAAGCTGAAAATGAAGACGAGATGGGTTCCGCATGATCTGAGTAAAGAGCAGAAAGCATGTTGCAAAAGAATCGCAGAAAAATTGCTTCAACGTTATCAAACAGAAGGAGATCAGCTTTTCAAACGACTATTGCAATTGATGAAACCTGGATACGAGAGTTTGAACCAGAACTGAAGTTTCAGTCGTCACATTAAAACAGTTCAGACTCTTCACGCCCGAAGAAATTCTGCTAGCAACAATCAAACGTTTTACTCACGATGATCTTCGCGTATGATACGAATAGAGATATGGCTACAATAGAGTGACATAGGGGACGTCTATACCAGGCGTATATTACAAGCTGTTTCTGCAAAATGTTTTGCATCCGAAAAGTATTGAAAGAAATCCCGACATTCTTGCAGCTGGTGTATTCTGAACGATAATGCAAGGCCGCATACTGCTCTACAAGTAAAAGTCACACTTAACAAGTATGGATGGGAAATACTTTCCTTCCCAATATGGTCCTGATTTGAGCCCACCAGACTGAATTGTTTCCCAAATTAAAATAACCACTCTGTGGAAAACGTTTTGATTCGATTGATGAAGCTTTCAGTGAAGTGACCCGAGTGATCAGACACCTCAACAATGAAGGTGCCCTATCCAGAATACAGAATTTGCCAAATGTTGGGAAGTTGTCATAAACAAGTATGAAGATTGTATTGAACGCCTGTAAAGATATTTTGTACAATAAATTATTAGCTTGCATAACATCTTTCAGTGTGCAGAACTTTCGAAGTGACTGTAGTACAATATATTGCAAAAAATTTTCCGAACAGTTGCTAGGACATAATGTTGTACGTACATCTAAATACTAATTGCAAACATTAGAAGCTATTGGTACCATAACAAATAACAGTCTGTGTGCCACGCTAAATAACAGTATATGAGTCTAATTTCGTAATAATATTCGCAAAATTTGCGAATCGCAAACGAACGCAGAAACGATGCAATAATTATTATTATTGCATACCGATAATCGAAAAAAAAGCCATATTTTAAATTTCGTTAACACAATTCACTGCAGAATGATGTCGTATAAAACATTTTAAGACATTCAGTAATTACGACCTAACAATTGTGTATGTAAGAGAAAATTTGAACCAATGATTTTTGTGATATTAATGCAAAATTCACAAATTTTTACGTTTGCTGCAGTATCATAGAAGGAGTTTACTAAATGTATACTAAACTAAGCTAACCAAAGCCAACCTACGTATCCTAACTCATATTTTATGTTCAAGGACAAAAAGAAAGAAAAAAACACCTAAGTAAAATTTTAGTGAATCCCATCAGCACTATATTACAAACGTATCACGCATTGTTGTGCGTGAGCCAGTGTACAGTACATTACGTCAGTCTTACTACTTGCTAGTACTTGCATTTTGGTCAATTTATTTACCTTTGAATTTATAGTAAATATGGTGCTTTTTTACTTTTGGCGCAACAAATTTTGAAAGATTTACAGGTAAAAGTCCGTATTTTGCATGAAAAGACATAAACAACATTTTTCTGCAAGCGATAGAGTTAAATACAAAGTAATACACCTGTATTTATGTTTACAAGTATAGATTACTATAGTTCGCGTCCCTCGAATTGGCGTGTGGCATCAGCCAACAAGATAGTAGTGCGCTGTTACTATACCTTCAGGGAGGAACCTATTCATTCATAATTGTCCACAAATACGAACAAAATTAATTATGAATGATTTGATTCCTCCCTGAAGGTTTAGTAACAGTGCACTGTGAGTTTATTGGTTGATGCCACACGCCAATTCGGGTGGCGCGGAGTATAGTGTAAAATTCTTACAAGTACTTTACTAGGGATAAAATAAGTGAGTGCATATAAATGATGGTTGTATTAGAAACTATTTTCCACCGGTGCTGTATTTGTGCACAGTGTACATAAGTTGTATTTTATATTCACAAGTGGAACGCTACAAGTATGAAACCTTGACAAGTATTATTGAAACTCATATCATTACCAAAATCCACTCATTTCACTATCCTTATTTTTGCATATAGCAACCTTCGCTGACGCACCTGCTCCCTTCGAACTCACCCCCTCTCTAGAGATGCCCTTCAGTTTCGCCCTGCCATGACTCGGTTAGATAGCATTCGTGCTTTTTAGTGGCCTACTAGCAAAGGTTGTTTCTTGTTTTTTGCATTGCAGTTTTTATGCGTACATCCGGACGCCGTATTTACACGCAAATCCTAGAAGAATTTTATTTTTTCAACAATTGATTACGATGGTCCCCTTGAAATTTAACTATTCCATTTGACATGTTTCCATGTCGGCCAGCGCCAATCATTTAGTAAACAATAATAATAAATTTGTAAAGAATTGTAATTTTTGAACAATTATTTCGAGTTGTACGGCAAAAGTAAAGCTGCACGAGAAATCTTCCTAAAAATGTACTTAAAACATTATGTCGAGCTTCACATGAAAGGCAGTAGCGCGTTTCAAACTTATTCTATGATTTGTATCTATACATTCAATAAATGAGCTGACAAATACAAAAGATAACGTGCAGTTTGAAAAGTTGGCGGCAAAGTAGAAATTTAAAAAATACACGAATTTTATGGTACATATAATTAGGTATTTCCAGGGAAAAAAATGCCTATTTCATTGGTGCATATAGGCTACAACTCATACAGCTAACCTTTGTAGCGATTTATAATATGGTAGCAAAATAATAATAAATAAAAAAAATGTCAGTTAGGGCCAATGACGTTAAAATTTTAAGTTCCTAAGTGAGAGTTCATCTGTACAAAGTAAACCACACAAAGAAATTTGTTTCGTGACCTGATGGGTAATGCCAAAGACTTGGGGATCTATTCCGATATGGGTTAAGTCAACGCAAAGCAATATTTAACATTTTGTTAGTGATCATCGGCATAGCAGTTATAATGACTTCTTGCATTTCTTGTATGATCAATTTCTTGAACAATGCTTCCGAATGATCCTCTTAGACGTGCAAACGAAGAAAGTGAATAATTATCTTGATTACACCACTTGGCTACACCCAACAGCTACAATACAGCCAAAGATATTGTGCTCACAAATCATCCTTTGTATTGCTTCAATTGGAACACTCTTACTTATTTCATTCATTCGTGTTTAAAAAAGAAATAATAACAAGTCGGTAATATTTACAGATAATATTGAATTATTTCGATATTACTCCCCTAAAGTTGCACGAGAATAAGTATATTCACTGCACGAAATAGCTATTAGGTAGGTCTCGTAAGCGTATTTCTACCATCCTGTTAAAATTTGAATTGATATTACTAACTCAAGAACAATTTATATTCACATTACGTTTAATTAGTCCCTTCAAGGACTCAAATGGGTTTCATTTCATTGTATGTCCATTGGTTAATGTTTTATTTCATTTTTAATCATTTCTTCACAATTTCTCCAACGCTGAGGGAAAAAAGGGAATTTTGAAACAGCGTTACCATCTTGTACAGCACAAAATTCTCAGCTTTTACAGAGTACCGAATATCTTGGTAAGTACTTCACTTATCGATCTCAAATAAACGTGACAATGCTCCTTATGACATACTGATTTCCTCTATGCATTTAAACCCATACTGTACTAGAGACCTTTTCGAAGTTATTGCACTATTTCCAAACTCATTTTTTCTCTCTCCTGTTGTGGCAACACTGTGTAACTGATCCTTCTAAACTTGAAGTCATTTTAAAGAGTTCTTTCCAGTATTTCATTTAATGCACACAAATAGTTACTACTTCATTCCTTGTGTGTGTTAAAGGCGTTTAAATTTGACATATGTTTTACAATATTTCTCAAAAAGTATGCAACACTGATCTGCGAGTTTCACCTCTTTCGTCTTTGTTTTCATTGCTGATTCGAATTGTGATATTAAATTTAGGTCATTCCATTTAAAAAATCATAACTTTATATTGGGTTGGCAACACTGTTCACCTAGTGATGTTACCCAATACATGGATAAATGTCCCCCTTCTTGTAGTTGCTTTGTGCAGAGTTTCGCTTCTCTCACTCTCTTAGTTCCTCTGTTATAAAGGTGGGACATTATAAATGGTGCACCCGGTATATATATATATATATATATATATGGATATTGTTTAAGTAATATTGGCTTGAATAATATATAATACATAGATATAGCTTGACAGCAGTTATTAAATATTTCCTGTAAATAAATTCAAATCTTTTTTTCCAAATATTATATGTGATTTGTAAGTTTTGGGACTAAGTGTTTCTATTGTTTTCTTTAATCTCTGTGAATATCACTTTCGATCTTCAGAGCTAAGGAATATTTAAGAATAAAGGATACCATGTTTTGACATCCACGAAGAGGAGGACAAGAGTTTATTCATATTCACAAAAAAAAAAAAAAAAAAAAAAGAAAGAAAAAGGAAAAAAGAGAGAGGATTTGGTATTCTCAATCCAAACCTATATAGTAGGCAGATGGTAATGGGAAGGAGTTAAGGTCGAACTTCACTCTCGCTTGTTGATAAGTGCCTGTGGTTACGATTAAAAGTAGGCCGTTTTTAAACTTAACTGAATTGGAAGTACCGTAATAATATCCCCATTGTTTTCTGAGGCATGACATCAGTAAGTCTCACTTTGCCTTAAATACTGCCCATGTCTCCATTGATATTTATGAGAACTCCAGTTTTTATATAGGCCCTATACGCTAAATGGAAACAAAATTATCCTGATTAAAGTAAAAATTGCTCCTATTCTGGCTCTGAGTATTAAGTGTATTTTATTTATTACTTAATAAACATGTAAAATTTAGCATATTATATGCAAAGCAAGGTGAAGTTAAAATTAGATAGGACGGACGATGAGAAGAAATTAGAGATAAAACTATGTATTCTTTAATTAATTTTTGTTACACCTTTATACTTTTTTCATTATTAGACATCCCCCTCATGAGTTAATTTACCTCTAGACCATGTGGTATTCATCCTGGGGTACGCGATAACTTCTTATAGGGTACGTAAAATGTAAAATAACAGTTCTATTAAATTTATAACATGATTCTCATGTATATAATGAAACTAGATTGCTTAATTAATAACTAATAAATTTTATTTAATAAACTTTTTTTTTTTTTTTTTTTTTTTTACAAATTTACTTTCGAATTAAACAGCTTAAATCTGAGATTGCATGCTTAAATGTAAGATTATCGGTAGGACTACGCTGGAGAAAATGATTGAATCCACCGCTTTAGATTATAGTCATCCATATACGTATGCTAATTACTCGACTCATCAACGTCTCCTTTAGCCTAGCCAGCATAAGTGGGGGACGTAAAACCTAAAGCTTTCTAAATATACTCAAGGTCAGCAACAAAAGGGTTAACTCTGACTTTTGAATTTGCAGAAATCTTACTTCCAAAATTCACAAGAAAAATCGCGGGTAAGTTACAAGTTGGTGATATATTGTATGGTTTTTGTGTATACCATAGGATCACACTCTTGTGTACCAGTCTTCCGGGTTTATGACGCGAGCCTGATTATTTCGACGGTTTTTCGTTTTAATGATTTCCAATTATCAACTATAATGGCTATTTAATTTTCGTCTTACTAATCTACTTATGAAAAGAAAAGTATGTGAAGGTTACAACTGCAATGACAAATATAATTTAGGTGATTAGTTTCTGAATTAAGTTTAAAACTAACTACTCTAATGAGAGACGGGGATCTCTATAATTTTTTTTTCTTTCAATGGAAGGTATACATACACATTAGTGTCTATTCTACATAATGAGAGTTACTCCATATATATTTTTTTTTTTTTTCATTTAAGAAATGAAGGGAGGGCTGTTCCAGTTGAGGAAACATAAAATTGAATTGAGTCTTGTCCATGACATGACTGTTCTCATCAGTTTACCAGAAAGTAACAGATTCAATAAATAAATAAATAAATAAATAACTGTAGAATGTTATCAAAGTAAACAGAGATTTTGCTCACAACGCTGGGACCTAGCTACAAACGAATAATTCGGCGATTGTAGTTGTTCAATTTGGTGAAGGTTCTCAATTTTCCTTAAAAGGAATATCTCGACTCTGTATACACATTTACATAGAAATTCATTCTCCAATCATGTCACTGTTCACGATTGCATGAGAATAGCTTAGAACGAAGATGAAAGTCAACTTGTTGGAGCGTGACTGTATATTGTTTTAGCTAATATATAATTTAACTTTACATATTTATTTATTGTCAAAGACCTAAGAAACATATTGCATAAAACGGAAGTTTTAGGGATGCTGCAAGACTCGTACACGAGGATTCGAGAATTGATCAAAACGGGAGGCCACGCCAAAAGTAGAAAGGATGATCAAACGTCACCCACAAATTAATGTGACTCAAGAAAACATTATGAGTATAACTGATACATCTTATGTGCAACGACTATTGAAGATTTAGTTCTTTCGGTTTTGTCTTTCAGAAACTCATTGTGTAACCTTTATAAAAATCATTATGGAAACAAAGGATCTTTATTTCTGAACAATACAACACTTATAACGTAACGAACATATTAATGTAATGTAATTAAATATTTGAAAAAAATAAACTCTGGTTAAAAGATCTTATCTCAAACTTAAGGACTGCAATCTTCTTCCTCACGTGCAGGTCAATTTGACGTCCCACGGGTATGCTGTGTTGGCGAAAGGAGAAAATTATAACGGGAATAAATGAAGTGGTGCAATGAAGAAAGTAAGAGGAAACGGAAGAACCCCGAGAAAACCCACGGACATGGTATATGTCTACCACAAAGCACTCTTGGCACCCCACGCACCAAAGATGAACGATATGCCACTGAACCATCGCGGTCTCAATAATAATAAACAGTGATGTTCACTGTTGTTTGACATTGAAAGGGGATCCCATATACCCTAAGTTCCACTATGAAGGTTTAACACAGGATGCTAATGAACTATACTGATCCTTACGTCAAAATAAGAAAGAAAAAAACTTCATTTGAACCTGCAGGGAAAAGTGCATAGTTCCAGAACTAGTGCAGTCCAAAAGTGTGGAAAGAATACATAGCAACACGTGTTATTTCGAATACAGGGATCTGTGGATGGAATTCAAAACCGGGTAAAGAAAGTTACTCGTACCCCATCAAAGAATGTATATTTCAGCAATGTGCAACGGGGGCTCAAGGATCCCCCAGGGCACAATTCAAAGACATGTTCCCAACAAAATTTCCAGATACTGTATGCTCGTATTTAGAAGTGAATTAAAAATAGGCGGAAATTTCACCCATGACAGCCAGAGAACACAGAATGCTGGAAGTCGGAAGTGTTAGTAACTGGCAATTCCATTGTTGCTTGTGTTTGGATTAATTCGCTCCTCGATATATACGAGGGCTGATCAATAAGGCATGATCATAAACGAATAAAACCTGTATTAATCCTGAAAATGTTAATGGTCTTTCTCAAAATATTTCCCATTACATGCAATGCGCTTGTCCCAACGCTTTTACCAGTCATCAAGGACGTACTGGAAGCCAATTTCGGACAGATCCTTCAAAATCACCTCCGCAGCTTTCACCACTGCCGCTGAAGATGCGAAATGCCGTCCCCGGAGGTGTTCCTTCAAAGTTGGAATAAGAAGGAAATCACAAAGGGCTAAATCAGGGCTATATGGAGGATGGGGTACACACGGAACGTTGATCTTTGCAACATAGTCAATAACAACATTGGCAATATGGGGCCTGGCGTTATTATGGTGTAGCATCCATCCTGTTTCTTTCAAGTGTGGTCCTTTCCAATGAATGTCACCTTGGAGTGTTTGCAATACACCCTTATAATATATTCCCGTGACAGTTTAGTACACCATGCCTGGAATATCGAAAAATGAGATGACCGTAACTTTGGTAGCAGTAGCAACCACTCTTGCTTTCTTAGGTGTTGATGATGATGGAGACTTCCATACAGAACTCTGCTGTTTGGACTCAGGGTCATAATGATGAAGCCAACTTTTATCGGCACTGATGATTTTCGTCGGAAATATTTAATCGTTTTGCAGCTTTGATTTTCATTCCGACCAAACCTCTTTTTGATCGGGAATGAGCAATCGTGGAACCCACCGCACGCTCACACGTGACATATGCAATTTGTCTGTGAGCAGCGTATGAGCGGAATAGTGATGAGCAAATGCAAATCCAAGACCAAAACCGGGGTGGTCTTGGTCTTGTACATCTAGTCTTGGTCTTAGTCTTGCATTGGAATCCTTGGTCTTGGTCTTGGTCTTGCATACCCAGTCTTGGTCTTGGTCTTGGTCTTGCAGGTCTTGCATTTAAGAAATCTCAAGCTTTTCATAGGTAAATTTTACTATGGAATAAGGGATAATAAACTCTACAATGCGCCAATAGTAACGGAAATACAACGTATGTTTCTGAATTTAATATAGTTTAACTTCGTGTAAATATGATGATAGTGTACAACCTTGGTGATAACCTTTACTTTTTTAATGGGTGCCCACGCTTCGCTACTTATAATATATGCCTAAATCACAACGTTTCGTAATCTGTTTATATTTTTTAAGAGATCCAACACTCCACTGGTTCCCAAACTGGGGAGGCTACCCCTGAGACGCATGAAAGAAAATCAAAACGGCAGAAATTATTGAAGTACCACGAATTGTAAAATTATTTTTACACTCTAAAGGCGTCAGATTTTTCTTTTCAACCACGATTAGCTTATCCTTGTATTAAACAAACTTCCAATTAAATATTGAGATTTTGTTTTACTAATCCAATATATACTCTATGGAGCATAAACATGGACATTACGCAAAAGCGATTAAAACAATTCCAGGCTTTCGAAAAGTGGGCATGGAGAAAAAAGGAGAAAATTAGCTGTGTTGAACGCAAAACGAATGAGAAGGTTTTAGAAATATTAGCAGTAGGGGAAAAAAGAAGAATTTTAGATATTGTTAAGAGGAAGAAGAGGAACTGGTTAGGATATTGGCTGAGGAGGAACTATATTATGAGGGACGTGCTAGAGAATATTGTGGAATGAAAGAGAATGAGGGAGCGAAGCAGACCAGTTGAAGGGAGGTATTAAAACAGAAAATTGCCACGTCAAGACGAAGAGACTAGCTGAGGACAACCGAACGTCGAATCTTCTCAGTTGCAGCAAGTAACCTGCCAATAATGACAGAATAGCTATGATGATATGTTTAGCAATATTGACCAAAAAAAAGAGAGAGAAAATTTAAATAATAATTATTATAATAAAACCTCTTAATATTTTAGAATGATTTGAGTTAAAACTGAAAATGACTCAACTGTCTGTCTTGTGTAAACTCAATTTATATGAATACTTTCGACTTGTATTAGAAACAAAATAACGGCATCAAACTCCAAGTTATTTGAAGTCTCACTTGCGAATTTGGATTACTAGCATCAATTACTCATTCCGTTGGGTTAAACTAAAATAATAATAATAATAATAAATTTAGTTAGTCACTTTTTACTATTAGTAAAGCGCTCTCTGATATCGATTATTTTTATATTCCTCTCCCCTCCTTCTCCCCAAATTGCGGAGCTGAATTTGGATTTGAACGGCATCAGAAGTGTCTCAGAAACCTCAAAAACTTTGGATTCGGTACTAATATCGGTCATTTTCAATAAACATATAGGGCTATATCTCCTCCCCCATGTTGTACGGCATTAAAAGTGTCATTGTTCATCCCAATGATTTCGAAAATCATGAGTTCGATATTGATAATAGTCATTTTCGATAATTTTTATGTCTCCTTCCTCTCCTAAGTTGCGGTGCTGAATTTGCATATAACGGGATAGGATGTATCACTGTTCACCTTAGCGACGCCGAAAACTATAAATTCAACACTAATATTTGATCATTTTTGATCATTATGTATCTCCCTCTCCCCCAAGTCACGAGGCTGAATTTGGTCGTAAACTTTATCGGAAGGTCAGTATTGAACTCAGCGACCTCGAAAACTATGGATTCGACACTAATATTCGTCATTTTCGATCATTTTTATCTCTCTTCCCTTCCCCTCACTTAGCTACTGGGCTGAATTTGAATTTAAACAGCATCGAAAGTGTCACTGTTTAGCTCAACGACCCCAAAAACTATAGATCCCATTTTAATATCGGTCATTTTTGATCATTTTAAAATATCTTTCCCCTCCCCCTCCCCTAAACAACACCGTCAAAGAGATATGACAGAAACCATCTCAGATCCGATCCTCATCTATGATGGAAATGAGATCGAGTTCGGTCGGGTGGTTCAAGAATTATTAAATTTTATTTATTTTTGTACATTTTCCATCCCATTCTTCTCCCCTAAGTTCTACCGTAAAAATTATTTGATAAAAACCACCACATGTCGGAACCTCATCTATGTTGAAAATTTGATTGAGATCGATCGGCTGGATCAAGAGTGATGAAGTCACAATGACAGTCACTTATATCTTTAGTTTTTTACATATATCTCCCTCCTCCCCTCCCCTTGTTGCACCATCAACGTAAAATTATAAAAATCGTTCCAGGCGTGAAGTTCATCCATGTTGAACATTTGATCAAGATCGGTCGGGTGTTTCAAAAATTGTTTTATTTATTTTATGTATATAAATCTCCCCCTCACCTCCTCCTCCCCTACATTCTACCATCAAAATAAAACAAACTCTAAAAAAAACTTTCCAGGACCGAACCTCATACATGTTAAAAATTTGATTGAGATCGGTTCAAAAGTTATTAAGTCACAAACTTATTCACTTTATTTTTATTTATATTGATTTTTGTACATGTCCCCCTCCTCCTCCTCCCATACGTGTTTCCGTCAAAGTGAACTGACGGATAACATTCCAGGCTTGAACCTCATGTATTTTAAAAAAATGATCGAGTTTGGTCGTTTGGTTCAAGAGTTATTAAGTTTTATTTACTATTTTATAACTCCCTCTTCTCCCCTCCCCTAATTTTAGCGTCAAAGTGAAATGATGAAAACACTCCCAGGCCCAAACCTCATCTATGTTGAAAATTTGATCGAGATCGGTCGGGTGATTCAAGAAATTAGTAGTCATAAAAATAGTTAGACGGTAATGATGAGAAATGACAAATGGTGGAATGAAGAAAGTAGGAGGAAACAGAAAGACGCCGAGAAAATCCACGCATACAGTGTTTATCCACCAAAAGGCTCACATGGTGCAAGATGACACCTATCTAGCTTGAAAACGAGCAATATCTACAGAAAACGCAAACAACCAATTTAGAAAACGACATACTGTAGCTATATGCTACAGGGGCTCATCGACTCACACGGATTGCATAAACTACTGAGAATACATTCACTTTAGCAGTATTTTTACTGAAGCCAAGAAATCCATCTCCTTCTTTTTTACATTTTAAATAAAAAATTCTAATAATGTCGGTACTTGTGCAAGACTCTTGCGCTCATCATCAGCGGAATCAAATGAAATGTCCATTCTTTGCGCTTGTTCTCTTACCGTGATTCAACGATCTTTTCTCACTATCACAGCAGCGGTGTTGATGTTCACTTCCGTTAGAGCAGTTACTGGAGCTCCGGGCCCACCTTCCTTTGAAGTTGATTGTCTCCCAACTTTAAACATTTTGAACCATCTTCGCGCTGTTCTATAGGGAAGAACAGACTCCCCATACGTCTCCTGTAACATCGCAAATGCTTTAGTTGCTGTTTTCTTCAAGCGGAAACAGAATTCCAATACAGCGAAAACAGTGTACTGATTTTGCGTGTCACTTCCATGTTGCCTTATGCTAAACAAACTATGTGCTTGAACGGCTGTTAAAGTCACACTCCTTACGTCATAGCCTTCAAACCTGCTCTATCTATTCACAGGGGCGGATCCAGGATGAACTTCTGGGGGGGGGGTTGTAATACTGCTACTTAGAGCTACTTTTAAGAGCTCCAAACTCTGAAATGGGTTTTATTTATATATATAAAACAAGAAAGTTTCCTCTTCTGGGGGAGTGCGATGCCCCCTGGATCCGCCACTGTCTATTCCTCACTTCTCCCACTACACAGACGTGTTTCGTTTGCTCAGCCTTGTTGTTGTTTTTACCTCATACATACTGATGATCAGTCTCTATTGATCAGCCTTCGTATATACGGCCTTAGCTCCAAAATTATGAATTTCTGTCCACATGCTCACATGATCTTTTCTGATTTTGATGCGAGGAATTGCCTCGTTCAGGTTGTCGGTGTATTTTATTAACATCCTGTATGAAATGTGAGGACTTCCAACTGCGAGGTTCCTTTGAAATTCCCTCGCAGTGATGCACAAAACATTGCTTTACTTCTTGAAAATTGTGTTTATTTATTAACAAAATATTCCTTGACTATAGTATTCGGTATAACAATGTTGTAAAGCCTTTAATTTATCGCGGGAATCATATTCCTTTAGTCTTGCAAAATACTCGTTTACTGTCTTCATAGAGAAAATCCACCAAGGTATTTAAGTTTCGATAAAAGGTGGAAGTCTGATAGAGCTAAAGTTGATGAATAAAGTGGATGTAGCAGCAAGTTAGATTTTTTTTTTTTTTTTTGCAGTTGCAAGGATACTTAACTGAGGCCGAGCATTGTCTTGATATAAAATGAGTATTTTCTTGGTAAACGGATCCTTTTTCGAGCTTTTCCTCCTTATAGTTGTTCTAAGAACTATGCGTAGCATTCATCCATGACAGTTTTACTAGGGTAAAAGTAATGTATCATTAGAAGGATATCTTTTGCATCCCAAGAAACTGATGCCAGGAATTTTAGGGCAGTTGTTATCTTTGGATATGGAAAATCATTATATTTCTGTTGTTTTGATTGTTATTTCGTCTCTTGAGATAGGAGAGTTTCCATGTTTAATTGATGGTTATAAATTCACGCATAAAATTAATTGGATTTATCTTCTAACGACTAAATTGTCCTCAGGAATTCGCATTCTGATTTGCTTTTGGTCTTCACTAGTTATTCTTGCAGACAGTTGTTTCTTACATAATTCTGAGATCAAAACGCGAGCTACTTGTTGATCTAAAATGCCTGGATCTTGTGCAGTATTATTCACTTTTAATCGGTGATCCTGGAGTATCGTATCTTGTCCTGTTTCAATAACGTCTGGAGTAGTGACAGATTTGCTTCGTCCAATTTCTCAGGTCATCCCCCAGACTTTCACAACCACTCTCAACTCAGATGTCAATTTGCAACAATTGAAACTGACGGTCGAATTTCCCAGAATATTTTCCATATCATCATTTATTTCTGTTGCGTTCATACGTTTCTTTAATATAATTTAATGATCCCTCAGTATTCAAAATTTGTCATTCTTCACCTTGCGAAGAAATAGTCTTCTTAAGGGGAAAATATGGAAGGAAAGCGACAAGTAGAAAGAAGAAGAAACTGATCAACGATTTGAAAAATAGAATAAAATATTGGACTTAAAAGGGGAAGTTGAAAATCGAGAAACGTGGAACAAACATTTCGAGGCCCGAACCGGAGAAAAAAAAACTTAACTTTCCAACAGGCAGAGTACTTACTAATTACAAGGGTCGTTCAAGGTTGACCGGGACTTTTATTTCTTCTGAGGAAACATATAGCACAAGAAGCACCAAATTATGTCAGCTTTTCAAAGTATTCTCCGTGCGCCTCAAGGCACAGTTGCCATCATTGTGGCAGCTCCCTGATTCCTTTGGCGTCGAAAGAACTTGGTTGTAGTTGTAGCCACTGGAGGACAGCGTTCGTGAATTTCTTCCCTCCCAGATGGTCTTTAAGGGATGTAAACAAATGATAATCACTGGGGGCTAAATCTGGACCGTAGGGGGATGGGGTAGAACTTCCCAGCGCTTCGGCCAGAGTTGTTGTCTCATTGGCCGTGTGAGGACGGCCATTGTCATGGAGAAGAATGACATTTCCAGACAACATCCCAGGTCTTTTCTTGCGAATGCACTTTCGTACAGCACCATTCAACAATGTGGAGTAATACTGGGCATTAATTGTGCTCCCTTTGTCCAGAAAATCCACATAGATAACACCCTTCATGTTCCAGAAGACATTTGCCATGATCTTCCGTCTTCTCATCCTTCGCGAAATTGTTCACATCATTCGTACACTCTTATCCGTGATTGAAGATCTCAGCTGGTTTAACTTTCTCCTTCACAAGAAATTTGATAACACACTGTTGCTCCACAGCCATAGACACACTGCTTGCCGCCAAATTCGCTGCAACTGCTGCGCATGCGCCAAATACGTCATACCGGGCGCTAGTTACTCGAGAAGGAATACATTACGTCACCCGCAAGTTTCATCATGATCCGGCTATTCATCAGTTATTTACGTACGAAAATCCCGGTCAACCTTCAACGACCCTTGTATAATAGAAACAAATATATGGTAGCACAGGGAAGTAAAGTAATCTGCATGAATAAACACAGTAAAAGCAAGGATGTCATAAAATATAGGATCTGCGCTTACAACAAAATCTTGAAGCCATACGTCACAGTTTCGCCACCCCTACTCTGTCCACTCCGCCCAATAAGATCGCACTGCTTTGAGCCAACAATCATGGTGGAAACGGAAGTAGCCAATCAGACGATGGCGGAAACAAGAGTAGCCAATCAGACGTGTCGATGCTCGGTTGTTTTTTGGCTTCAGTGATTTAATAGAATGAAGATACTTATGGGCAGATCCTCTATTTTATAACATCCTTGGGAAAAACATATTTTATTGACGAAAGTGCATGTATACAGTGTAACATTGGTGTTTTAATTACAAAATATCAAAAACTTTCTCTTCTCAAAGATGACAACGAAAAGATGTGCTCTCTTTCAACATTCACATTCAAATGGCCTGTTATGGAAACTGCGGTATGCTGGTTGTAATGTCTCAGGGAGTGGCAGTGATTTCGTCTTCAATCTTCTGTTTCAGTTCATGGATAGTTGCAGGATGTGCGCGATACACCTTGCCTTCAAGATGTCCCCATGGGAAGAAATAACACACACACTAAGATCAGGGGATTTCACGGGCCAGGCCGGATAATGTGACGGTTACGTGAAATGACGCGACTTCCAAACAACTGACGAACGACTTCCATTGATTGTCGAGAAGTATGTGATATAGTTCCATCCTGCTGAAACTGCATGTTTTCGATGTTAAGATCGTGGAGTCTCGGTGTAAAGAATGTTTCAAGCATATCAACATACCGATCGAATGTTACTGTTGCAATACCATTCTCACGTTCGGAAAAAAGTAAGGGCCAATAATACGTGACATGATACAGCACATCATACTGTAACCTTGGCGCTATGCAATGAACACTCGTGAAGCTCACTAGGAATTTCCTGTGCCCAGTAACGGATCGTCTGACATCCAAATGTTAAAGAATTGGTCTTCTCGTTGATTTTTAGCCAAACCCTTTCACTAAACGCCCTGTGCTACACAGTGTTTCGTGAATGTTAATTTCTGCACAATCTGTAACTTATAGGGGTGAAATTTTCGCAGATGCATGTTGTAGAACGGAGCGGCGAGACTCTTCTCGATGGAAACTCCAACAGCTACAGTGTTCTCTGAGCTACGTACCGTTCGAACGCCACCTGGCTTCTTGTTCAAGGCTGAACCAGATTCTTCAAAATTACGCACTATGTTGTAATCGCATGAGCAGATGGGGCGCGTTAATGACGTTCTAGCTGGTAAATCCTGGTTCATGGCGTCCTATCGAAATGCCCTTTGCGCAGCCTCACACTACATTCTACTTGTAAAACGCTCTCACATTGATAGCATGTTCTGCACCATTCAAAGCTGCATGATTACTTAATGGAAACACGTTTACAACGCATGGGTTCCGAATAACTGCCGGCACTACAGTGTTGTCAACTCTAACGTCCAAAATTTCCCGTTTCCCTGTGCCATCCTATATATCACTGCAGTTGCACAACAATAATTACTTATAATTTCAAGTGTTTTTGCTGATCCAGGCAGTAATTCAAAGTTGCCATAACGGAAAGTCGCTGATAATAATAATGTATTCGGTTTGAAACTAGTGCTATCATGTGTGGGTCATCCATTGAATTTCCAAGTGGTCCTTGTAACTCTAGCCTTCATCCAATTCATCTATAATTTCTCTACAAAGAAAATTGCGTATATTCAGTTTGATGATACTCTTTCATACCCATTTTCTTCATATTGCAGTGTTCATATGTTCTATCATCGTTTCACGACCTACTTTTCACAGTATTAGATATTTCCTTTCTCTTTATATATGATAATGTTATACAAACATGTGGCAAAAGCATCCAAAATATTATTACTTTGGTGGAGAATCCGATTGATATATTTGAACGATGGTGTCTTATCGTTAAACGTGAGAATAGTTTTCTGTCCTTCAAGACGTAAAGATAACGTTCATCGTAATCCAGCTTTGTTGTTAATGTTGAAGGAACTAGATATTATTCCATGAGTGAAGTACTTTTGTACGAGGTGTGTGCTAAATGTATCGAACCTTTGGTTGGCCAAAAATGCATTTATTGGTTTGAAAATCCGAAACATTAATCTCCTTCAAAGTAGTGTCCTTGGTAATGCACACATTTCTCCCACCGCTCTCACCTTGTTGAAAACACTTCTGGAATGCAATTTTGGGAATGGTGAGCAACCATGCCGTCGCATTTCGCATGATGTCTTCTGTTAATTCAAATCAGGTTCCTTTTAGTGGAATTTTCAGCTTGGGAAATTACCAAACTCACACGGAGCCATGTCGGGTGAGTAGGGAGCCTGACGATACATAGGAATGTTGTGTTCGTTGATGAAAACGTGGATCAAATTTCGCTTACACTCTCCTCATACACAAATCGTCGTTCAAAATTAAATGTACAGATCCGAATGAATGGTTTCCGCTTAGATATCACCAAGCTTTTGGCAAAATTTGATGCAATATTGCTGCTTAAGTTTTTCTGTCATTTTACAAACAACTGAAATCCGACGACCGCTCACTACACTTAACTCGTTGGTCGACTGCCAGCGACTGACGCTTTCTGCGGGCGAAAAAAATCATGACTGCGCTTGAGTGTCCCTTCTACATTTGCACTGAAAGAAGTCTCCCGCGCTTCATTAGTTTACACGGGGAAAAAAAAATAAGGTTCGATACTTTTCGAGTACTCCTCGTATTTCTTGTGTTACTAAATAGATATGAAATTCACACCTGGGTGCAATCAACCAGAAAGTCATATAGTCTCTCTGAGGAAATTCTTAACCATATTCTATATTTATACATCGTTGAACAAATAATACTTAACGAATCAACTGAGCATATCCAATCGGCTATGTGCTCATGCTGTTATTCCAAATCTTTCCTTACATATTTTAATCAAATTCGTTTCATATGCTTTAACCTTATGTAATGCTGTAAAACAACAAAATTCAAAAATGAAAAAAGAAAAGAATCTCTGTGTATGAAAGAAATTCTAACTGGATGACTGACTGATCCAACGCCTAAGCCAAACTGCTTAAGCTAAAAAATTGAAATTCAGACAGTGCATAGGATTTGTGGTGTAAGATACTGCTAAGGAACGATTTTACAAAATTCGACGCCGTAAAGGGGTAAATTGTGGTAGCTGTTATTGTAATAAGACATCCATATCTCGGAATCCCTTACACCTAAAATTTGGTAGTTAGATTTATTCTGTAAATGAATTAAATACATGTTTCAGCATCCTTTTAATTTGACCTAGAAGGAAAGAGGTAAAAGGAGAAAGGAGGGTGGTTGCAATTATTATAAGATGATAACCATATCTGGGAATCCCTTAAGGTTAGACACAAAATTGGGAATGTAGTATTTTGATTTAAAATAATTAAACACATATAGGCCTACTTTTTTATATACTTTTTTATTATTTCATCCAGATTGCAAGTAAAGATGTGGGAAGGAAAAGGAGTAAGGTTAAAAGTATTATATTAAGATATCCATTTCTTTTCCTCCTTTCAAGTTAGAGACATGAAATTCAATGTTTAGACTGCTCATTTAAAAATAATTAAATACGTGTTACAATTTCTTATATATATTTTTTTATATTTGATATAAAAAAGGAAGAAAAAGAGGTCAAATATAACTGTACTCTGAAACACGTATTTACTCATTTTAAATAAAAATGTCAAATAACAAATTTCATGTGTGTACTTAATAGGATTCCGAAATATAGTTACCGGTATTTTATTATTGGAAATTTAACTCAGAAGGAGTGAAAAGAGAGCCTCAATTTTTATAAGATGTTCCTATCTGAAAATCCCATAAATATAGAAAAACGAAATTTGATATTTAGACTTTTCATGTAAAAAAATTTGAACATGTGTTTCTGCGTTTCTTGTTTATAATATATATATATATATATTAAAAGAGAGGAAGAGGGGTGAGTGGCGAGTCGAGCTCGCACTGCCCCCACTATCTTCAATCATTCGTATCGGCAGAAGTTTGCCGATATTGCATGTACAGCTACACACGTGTGGATATTCATTTAGTATTCATTAAACTTTATTCTCCTCGTGCGAAGAACGGCGACTTTTTGATATAGATTGTAAAAATAGGAAGTCGAAATTCTATGTCTCATCATCATGGAAAAAGTATCAACCGTTCAGATGAGTTTTTGGACATACTTAATCCTTGAACTGGATTTTTGCCATGTCATTTTGATTAAACTGCGTATCCTAAGGGGCAGGAGTGTTCAAAATTTGGGCTAATCTCAGGAATTCTAAAATTTAAATGAGATGTAACTCGGTATATAAACTTCTCATTAAAAATAAGTGAACATGTATTTTTCAAAATTCCGCTCTCAATTGGAAAACGGGTGTATTTTTATATTTGTTCAATACATAAATATAACATAAAGGTTTTTTTGTCTCATGGTTACGGAAAATCGGCTTAACCATTTCAAATGAATCTTTGATCATATAACTTTGTTCGAGCTGATTTCATATAGTGCCACTTTAATAATTAAAATATATACAAGGTTTGTCCGAAAAGTAATGTCCTACATTTTATTTTGAAGTGACTGTACGTTGCAGCGCGCTGTATCCGCCAAGATAGTTGGTGTTGTAAGGCAGCTACCGAGTGAGTACTTGCTCAGTTGTCTCCGAGCTCTCAGACGTGAAGGATGGGAGATTTCGTAAACCTCTGTTTAATCTGTTGCACAAGTCGTGATGCAGTGCTCACCGGAATAAAGATACACGATCAAGTTTTGTGTGAAATTCGGCAAGTCTGCAGCGGAAATTTTTCCAATCGTTCAATAGGCCTTCGAGGATGAGCGTTTTATCACAATGGCAAGTCTACAAATGGCACAAAGCGTTTTTGGAAGACCATAAAGAGGTCGTCGATGAAATCTGCGCTGGACGCCCGTCAACCTCCTCAAACGTTGAAAATGTGACTCGTGTGAAAGAATTTTTGCAAACAGACCTTCGAATGAGTGTTCGGTTAATGACCGACATGCTAAAATGTTCAAGAAGCTATCGTCCACGTGATTGTGAGCAAGGATTTGCACATGAGAAAAGTGTGAGAGAAGGTTCCTTTTGATTCCTCGTTTGAAATTTCCCCTGAAAAGACATCGTTATAGAGCAATTAACTGCGTGAAAGCAACTTGTGAAATGCTTTAAACCCACTTCCTAAGTAGGCTTTCGAGGATGCCTTCGCAGATTGTACAATATATTAACACAAGAGGACAATATTTTGAAAAACTTTAGTACACAGTTATTATTATTTTTACTATTATGCAAATATTTATTACATATATGTTGGCTTGGTGACATTACTTTCTGAACAGACTTTGTATATCCGAATGTGACAAGAGTGTTTAACATATACGCCAGAAATCTCACCAGCCCTCATTTTATATGATGAAAATTGGTAAATAAACTCTTTATTAAAAAGCAAATATATACATGATCGAACATTTAAAGCAATTCCGCTTCTAGGGGGCAAGGGGGAAGCAAGTTTTAAAATATCTTGTTATTTCTCATTTTGTACTCATAAAATAGACAGTGATAAAATTCTTTGCTTCACTTCTAAGCGGGTAAAGGAAAAGAAATCTATTTTTTTTTTTTTCACAAAGGATAACAGCTGCACCGTTCGAAATGCATTTTCGAATTTAGTTAGCACTTGGATCGAGCTGATTTTTTTTTTTTTTTTTTTTTTTTTTTTTTTTTTTTAATTGCACATTGATTCAAGTAAGCATCGTAAGGAGTAAAAGGGGTTCAAATTATTAAGTATTTTTCCTATCCGCAGGTCCTGGAATAAATCGGGATTTTTTCATCTTTCCTTTTTAGGTTTGGATCTGAAAACGTTTCTTCACTTTTCTCGATCTTCAACTTACTAAACTCCAAATATTTTCTTCAATTTTTCAAATCACTGATTAATTGTGTTATTCTTCCTACTCCTCTCTTTCGTTCTACCTTTCCTCTAGGGTGTTATGAAGAAGACACTTTCTTCGCAAGATATGTCAATCTAGTTGGCCTTTCTACGAAGGATACTGGCTAAAAGCGTTCTTTTCTCTCTCACTCGTTTTAAAACATCTTTATTTGTCGCTATCTTCGTCTTCCTCCGATACTACATTTCGAAGTTCTGTAAATATTTCTTCTCTAACTTCACTAATGTTTAAGTCTCCAAAACCATACAGCCCAATGCTCCTGTACAGCATTTGACCAGCATCTTCCTTAGTCCAGTATTAAGCCTGCTAGTTAGGAGTTATATATTTTCCTGTTGAATGCCTCTTTGACTACGACAGTTCTTGACATTATCTCTTTGATGCAGTAAGTGTCACTCGTCAAAAGACTTCTAAGATATTTAGAATGATCAACCTCTTCAAACTCTCTTTGTTCTACTCTGATCCGTAAAGGCGTGTTTCTGCAGAATATTCTTTTTATGACTTTCGACTTCTCGATGTTGATTTCCATTCCATGATGTTTCTCACTGTCAACTACTTTGTCCATGATCTCTTGTAGTCCTTCGGTTCTAGCTATAAAAACCGTGTCATCTGCATATCCGATCGTATTAATGATATGCCCTTCAATCTTGAAATCTCCAGCTTCTATTAATACTTTCTTCATTAAGCATCCGCTTTAAAAAAAATAGAATAACTGGGTTAACACAATACATCCGTGTCTGTTTCCTCTTCCAATCTCCACGCTGTTGATTTCTCCTTTATTGAAGCGAAACTTCAATGTCTGTCTTGTGTAAAAGTTCCGAAGGAATCAACGATCGCTACAGTTGATCCCGATTTCTTTTAAGTATTTTCAGAAGTTTGGCCCAATTGACCGGTTCGAATGTTTTTTGCCAGTCGATGAAGCACAAACACAATTCTTCCTTTGTCAAGAACTCGGTCTGATATAATTCTCATCAACTCAGTAGCACCTCTGATGCCTTTTTGTTTCCTCAATCCAAACTAATCTTCGTCCAACGTATTTTCTTTCTTATAGCAAGCACTCGTCAATCCTGCGCGTTCGGGACCACGGCCGCGCCAGATTATCGATTTTGCCGGATCATCAAACGTCAATATAGTTTTAACTAGGATATCAAAGATAAACCAGTCTAGACAGAAATACCAGCTATTAAACCACGTATTTTATTTGCTTACGCACATTTTGAACCTGTGTAGACAATATAAATATCCTACTGTACAAAATATGTCATCATTCTAGTAACTATAGGGTTTTAAATATTCTTTTATTTATAATTTAGTATAGTACAAAATTAAATTCAAACAGTAAATATTTATTTAATTAAATACTCTTGCAGCTCCATTGGTGCCGGATTGTAGAATGTGCCGAATTGTAGAATGCCGGATTAAAGAGCGCTTACTGTACTTTCCACCTGTCTATTCAGTATGCACGCAATATTTCCAGTGTGGGAAATAAAACTAATGGTTCTGTGATCACTGCATTTTTTGCTTGCAATTTTTTAAGTTCTGCAACTTCTAGAAAATCCTTTGGTCGTTCTCTACTCAGGTAGATCTTGTTAATAAATGAAGTTACTACTTTTATTGCATTGTCTCGTAATCCCTTGTGCAAACCCTCTGGTATGTCGTCTCCAGTGCTTAATCCTTTACAAATCTTCAATGACTTTTACTACTTCACTTTTCAATATACTTGGTCCTTTTTCTTCATTATCCACCTCTTTTTCTGCTTCGATCGCAATTTCTTCAGAGTGGTTCTTCTGGTCATATAGATCTTTTATGTATTCCTCCCAAACTCTAAGAATTTTTTGATGGTCAGTGACTAAATGACCTTGTTGATCTTCAATTCCAAACGTCCGTATACATTTGTTAGCTTTCCCTCCTAATTCTTGTGCTTTCTGATACATCTGATCATATCTACGGCGTTGAAGCTCTGTTATTTCTCCGCATATCTGTACTTAGGTAGCATGTACTTCTCTTTGTCTGTGTCAGTCTCTTCTCTCAATTCATTATTCAGCCTTCTGTTTCATTATTCAGCCTTCTGTATTCTTTGATGTCAAAGCATACCCCTTCTGCATTCCTCCATCTTCTTAAGCATAATTTTATCCGATTCATATTATACCTTTCAGATATTTTCCATAAATCTATTCTTCCCATGCGAGAAACGGGTGTTTCAGCTAGTAATAAAACCAACTTGCATTCTGTAATGTTATAACATTTTCTGCACCTATTTGAAAATTCGTTATTTTATACCAGTTTCTTTATGTATTCAGTTTGACGAAATTATTAAACTTTTTGGTACCGTGTTAGTTCTGAAGGAGTTCGCGTTACTTAAGATTCCTAGTTTGTCTGCTCGTGTGTCCGACTGGAAAACAAAAATCTCAAGAACTACTTGATATATACAGAACCGGATCCAGGATTGTCTGAGCGGGGGTGCACCAATAACTACCAAAATAACCAATCACACTGAAACTCTTCAAAGTGACATGTGACAATATTCTTTACCCCTGACAACGCTGATGTATAGAAAGGAGGAAAGTATTTTAAAGAAGGTCGCAAGTGATTGCAGGAAAAAATGTTCTCTCCTCCTGGCTTCTGTGCTATCTTCCCTGCTTGACAAATGCTATATTGTTTTGCATGGTAGTTATTAGTGCACCCAATAACTATATTGGAATCCTTTTCCTTTATCCTTTAGAAAATCGACTTAAACTATTGCTTTTGCAAAGCTCTGCTTTCTTTAAGCCCCAAACGGAAACACGATGGCAGAAAGTTTCGGAAAGTGTTGCTATTTTCTCTACTAGCTTCTCATTTTAGATAGTGTATATTTACAACGAAGGGAGGGGTGCACGTGCATCGGTGCACCCCCCTAAATCCGGCCATATATACGAGGGTCATTCAGAAAGTAAAAAAAAAACGTTTTTGCATGGTTAAATGAAAATAAAAGATATTAGCACAAAACTTTGTTTACAAAGCAACATGACCTTACTCTACTTTTCTACGTAATCGCTATAGTTGTCAAAACATTTGTTATAGCGTGGGACCAGTTTTTCAATGCTGATGTCATACTCATCTCCCGCCAAAGATTTGAGCCAGACTGTCACTACTTGCTTGAGTTTATCATCGCTTGGTAACTGTTTTTCTCCCAAAAATTCCTTAAGTTTCGGGAATAAGTGAAAACCACTTGGTGCCAAGTCAGGACGGTAAGCATGATGTCCAAAGATGTCCCACTTTAGATGAAGTTCCTGCTGTGTTCGTGCTGATGCATGAAGCTGGGCATTGTCATAGAGCAACAAAACTTTTGTCGACAGCATTCCACGTCTCTTGTTTTGGATGACGCGTCGAAGTCGTTGGAGAGTTTCATAATAGGCTTCTGAGTTTATTGTTGCTCCTCTTGCCATGAACTCCGTACTTAATATTTGGCGGGATTTTCAATTGGCTCTGGCATTTTGAATCGCTGCAAAAACAAGTAGCGTGACCGCACAGCATTCAGACTCGGCTCAAACTGAGGTGCAGGAATTAGCTAACTGCCGCGCAGTCGATCACAATGGTGGGAAGTCGGTTTCGGGCGGGATACGCAATCGTTCTTTACTTTCCGAACGGCTCTCGTATATATATATATATATATATATATATATATATATATATATATATATATATATATATATATATATATATATAATATGGAAGTGATCCATCCACCGAAGTGGTAGAAATCAACCATTTCTAGTCTTAATATTGATCACTATAGAGTAACAACGGTAATAGCTAGTGAGAACCGGCTTCCTGCAATCTATTAAGCGTCCCAAGAATACAAGACAAGTCAGAGTGATGGAGCCGATTCAGAAATTTATTCGGTGAAATCTAGTAAATATACTGTGAAAGATTAACTTACAAACTTTAGTTTCCACGCAGTGTCTGAGAGCCAACAGTGAGCATGAAATGAATTGTTGAAGAAAATGAAATCATTCAGTTTTACGTCCCACATTTATGCCGGTTAGGCTAGCGGAGATGGTGATGATGAGAAATGAATGAAATGGTGGAATGAAGAAAGTGGGAGGAAACGAGAGAACTCCGAGAAACCCACGAGCACGCTGTTTGTCCACCATAAAGTCCACACGGCGCAAGCTGGGATCGAACCAGGGAGCCCAAGCACCGGAGGTGAACGTTCTACCACTGAGCCATCGCGCCGCCTATGAATTGGAGTTTGACCGCAGCATGCTACAAAATGTTTGGCAAGAGATAGACTATCGACTTGATGTGTGTCGTGTTACGCTAGGTGCTCACGTAGAACACTTGCTATATGTTTTGAAGAAAACCTTTTTCTTTTACACTTCACCTTTCTTAGCACATATCTCAAAATAACATATGCTTATTAGATTTCACATAATAAATTTCTTTTGACTTGCCCTGTACATTTCATCTACATCGCTACCTTTCTACTTAAACCGGAAGTGATGGAGATCCACAACAATTTCTAATATCAATAGAGGACAAAAGTCATACGAGAAAGCGATTGTTTTTTACTCTATTTAGCATTCTCAGAATAGCTACTATTTCTCGTAACCCTCTCCAGAAGTGGCAGAAGTCAACAACTAGAGTAATAAACGGTAATAGATAGCGAGAAGGTGTTTTCTGTAATCAATTTAGCGTCCTAAGACCTGTATATTCTGCGACAAACAGAACTCCGTCATGTAAGTACATTGTGAAACGCTAGTAGTTTATATGAGCTCACTTATATCATTCATACATAGACCTATATATTAAAAACTTACTCACGTCCCTGCCAACAAAAGACTGTAACCTCTTATTAGACGGGGCTAGATCATGTTAATCAAACAAAAATCAAATTAGATTTTATGTCGACTAGGCATAAGGTTGTGGTTAGCGTTCTTGATTCGCAATTGGGAGATCTCGGGCTCGAATTTGGTAACCAGCCGTCCTGACAGATTCTTCCAATATTTTTCCTCGTTTCTGGCAAGCAGATGTCGAGATCGTACCGTCATCCTAGTCTTTGGCCGACTTCATTTCCCTTGTGGTTTTTGTTGATTGTTAATGGTTTCAGTGTAAATTAGTTTCGTGGGATGTATTTGGCAGTTAAATGGGTATAAGAAAACACTATCTTTAAAAAATAAACTACTATTTATTTTTTCCAGAAATATGAATAATTGATTTTTTTTAATGAATGCGTAGAAATACTGATGCAGAATCTAAAGATCATCTATGTGATTAGTTCCTTCAACCGCCAGTTACAATGAAATGTTTCTTTAGTGAATGTATTGCAGTAGTACCAAATCTTAGATTTTATTTCGAGTTAAATCTGATTCTCATTTTAGTTTATGAAACGTAAGAAAATACGGAACTAAGTTTACCTCTAAACAATTGTATGTATAGAGTTGAATCATGATGTAAACTCTGTTACACAATAATGTCTGTGAATTCGTCTTATGCGCTGATGACAGCTTCTCTTGCATAATTGAACTCATTTCAAAAAGGTGGCACAGAAGTATTTCTTTCTTTCTAAGTTCCGAAATTTGTTCTGGAACCGGGACTTTGAATAGTTTTAGGGACGTGGTGGCTCAGTGGTAGAGCGTTCACCTCTGGTGCTTGGGGTCCCGGATTCCATCTCAGCCCCCGCCTAGTGAACTCTGTAGTGGATAAACACCGTGTGCGTGGGTTTTCTCGGGATTCTCCCGTTTCCTCCCACTTTCTTAATTTCACCATTTCATTCATTACTCATCATCACCGTCTCCTTTAGCCTAACCGACATAACCGTGGGACGTAAAACTCAGATTTCATTTCAGAATAGTTTTATTACTACGTGTGGCTTGGCGTCACGTCCGCGAGTTTTTAGATTATCAACCGTCAGCAAAGATCCTGATATAAAATGTTAGGTAATTTTAAAGACAGTGCAGTCCAATGGTACTCAGAAGATAAGCAACGTAAGATCTATGTCCGTTGTCATCGTGGACACAACTAAAGTTCTGTTTTCTCTGTTTATCTGATTTCAAGTATACAACAGTATTCAAATTTAACACCGCCGAAACGGAGGGTGATCGGCATAATCGTTACGGGACTAGTAAAGATTATTAACCATCAGTGCTTCCTCTCCGAGACGATAAACCACCACCAGTGAAGACCATGTCAGGATCGGAGCTGAAATCACAATGAGAAGCACGGAACTGAATATTCATCATCATCGGGATCAATCAAGTATGTGTCAGAGAAATCTGTTTGTACTAGGCTTTCCAAGTGCTTAAGACAATTCACTAATAGACACATAGTTCACATTCAAAATTAAACCCTATTGATTTATGAGATTTCATTGTTGTACGTCTTGCAGTACACTACAAACTTGAACTTAGAATTGATTGTGACAACATTGCTAGAAATAATCTCATATATCAACAAGATTAGTGTAGAAGCACTTGCAAAAGTTAAGAATGAAATCAGTTTTTATTGGCGTGTGTCGTACTCCCTTGGGGTGGTTATATGGTTAGCATACGCGCCTTCAGCTTGGGAGACCCGTGTTCAATTCTTAGTGGGAGCTCATGTGGTTCGGACTTCACTTTAGAAGCGGTAAGTCTACATCTCCTATAGTTTCGGTACTGAACGGGATGCTAAAATCCAAATCTATCAACTAATTTGCAAGTGTCCTAAGGAGAAAGAATTATGTGAGACTATCGACTTTTTTTTTCACGTTTGTAAATTTTTCTAGCAGGAAGATTTCTGCACTGCTACCACCATGCTAAAAACAAAAGAAAGATTAAAAGTAGAGGAGGACGAGGAAGTTGGCATATGTTTTGCTTTCGTTTGATTGTTTTCAGATAGCCTGTATGAAATTTGTCCTCCAAGAGCAGTACTGTGTTCTTTCAAATAAAATATTTTTTTTCCGTTTAAGAAGTAATTGTATTGTGTTGTAAAATGCTGTGTTCTGTTGAACTAGAGAGCTCTTCATTCTTGAATATGTATCTGCTAAGCTCAATTGTTAAAAGAGTTGAACGTTGTATGGTGGAGTGCTGTCGATACTCAACGTCTTTTCTTCTTCTTCTGTAGTGTACAAAAAGTATTTGAATAGAACGAATTTACAGTAAAAAAAAAATTGTCATAATAACCATAGAAATTACAGTTATTTAACAAGAGGATAGTAAAAAATAAGAAGAGGTGAAGGATAATTATTTATAAGTTTTCTGATCGTAAGGTATACTACGCAAGAGACTGTGAGTGCCACATCAATATTTAGAATGAGTTTGAAGCGTTTGAATGGTCTCTTTAATTCCTTTATTTCGAACAAGAGAGCTTGAACGCATTGTTCATGGTATTCACTCAAGCAATGACCTCTGAACGACAAATCTCTTATGGGAAAGAGAACTGCAAAGTCCTTTTGTTTCGTACTTTCCTTTGCGGTAGCTGCCTATGGCAATCTTTGGCAATTAGTAAGTACTTGGTCAGTTTGTACTAGGGGGAAAGGAGATCAGCAGGATTGAATGTAAAGTGCAAGAAAACTAACTGAGAGGCAATAAAGTGTAGCAGTTGAGTGAATGAGGAAAGGTCCTAGTATTGTTCTTTGCGTAACCTTTGGTGATATTTTCTAGAATTGCGCTGGCAATAATAAGAGACCTTTTACTCCCTATTTCCCATAATAGCCCCCACATATAGTAGGGGACGACGATCCATATTGTTTTCATGGAAGGGGATTTCTAATACTGAGCTTATTTCTTTTTCTTTTCTTGTTTTTATCATCCTTTCCTCTCTGAATTGAGTAGAGGTAAATCGACGTAGAATGAAGAATAACTTATCATCCAGTTGTTAAAAAAAAAAAAAAAAAAAAAAAAAAAAAATCTTGCATGAAGGGGGAAAAATGTGGATTCACCGTCGACTCACAATATAAATGCCAACCTCTTCCTTTTTCTCTAAACGGGAAGCCCCTTCTCGTGTAGTATAGACAATGTATTGGTATTTGTCTTGATCAGTGGACCACCATTTTGATAATGCAATTTCCTGCTGAGAAAAATCGTCAATTTGGGAGGTTTGAAAAGAAAAGAAGAAAAAAAAAACGTGAAAGGAAGGGAAAAATAAAAGGTATACAGAAATGCAATTTGGTCGACGAAGAGAAATCGCCGATTTAGAAAGTGTTGGAAAACAAATGCCTCCACTCAATCTAAATTGAGTTAGACAGCCTCATATTGGATTTGCCGTGTAAAATATATTTCTTTCTGCGGTGCGGAGTCCAAATAAAGAGCTCTGCTGTCGGCATCAGAGCGATATTAGCTGGATTAGTTCGTCTCCGGGCACATAGTTTGACGGGATGTTCCGAGACCTAGTAATGACCAATGAAACCTCAGAGCGGGCAATGAAGAGAGAGAGGAGAGAGAAAAAAGAGAGAGTTTGCTCTGGTACGACCTGTTATTCCCCAACAACGTGATGAAGTAGGGTCCGCGAATATCTCTCGGGAATCGTTCGTGAAAGTCCTGGGAGTCCGCAGTAAGTTCTCGTGAGCGATGAGTCTTCTTTAAGGAAAGAGCTTGGTCACGGCTGGCACCCTACTGTGAAGCTGTTTCGGTGTGGCTTGATGATCAAAAGTAACTTTTCCCCTCTTTATGATGGTGTGCTATTGATGAGTAGAAATGAACGCCTCCCCTGTTTCAATTGATTTTTTTTATCCTTTTCTCCTCTTGAATAGTATTAATTTTTACTGATAGTTTTCTATATTAGCTGAATAAATGTACTCAGCTATCTTATTGCTGATCTTTTATAACGAATTCTGTTTTTATCGTACATTGTAAGAGGTACATTTTTTCTGTATATATACCTATATATGAAATAAGAAGTCCCGACTGACTGGTCAGCGATTAGCTTAGAATATCTTTACCATAGCTGATCGCGTACGAAGCTCTTTTTTCTATTTCCGACTCGGGGAAATCAGATTGGGAGGGTACGTGAAAATATAAGCAAATTTCTCGCAATTTCCAAGAACGCCATGCATGTATGCAACCAACATTACGTCTTGGTAATGTTGCATAACAACCAAGGATAAATACCCGGGAAGTGGAATGGTTGTGAGGAAATTCTTTAAGGATATTCTTCTTTTTATCCAGGTTCTGAATTAAGATGCAGCACTGACGAGTGTTTACAGCTAGTTAATAGTAATAAGATAGTACGTAAGGGTCTATGGTTCGATTCCAAGCCGAGTGAGTTTGTGGTAGACAGCATCGTGTTCATTAGTTTTCTCGGAGTTCTTCCGTTTTCTCCCATATTTTCATTGCACCAATTATTTCATTAATTACTCATTTTCATTAATTACTCATTTTCATTAATAACCCGTTTCCTTCTTCTTACAGGGCCATAATCGTGGGACGTTAAATTAAATTTCATTTTCATTTTTTGAATATAGCTATACTTAATTTGTGTCTTGTAATTAAATTTGACGTTAAAACGTAATTTTCTTCTAATATTAGCCTACTCATTGTGCAGTGTATAACTGGATTAGTCGTTATAGAATTTGTGTCGAGTTCCTTCTTTCTCTATCGCTTATTTTATTAATGCACGAGGTATTTTAAAAATATTATAAAATTAGAAATGTACAGTTGTTTTGCTGCATAAGTATTAAAATTAAACGCAACTACTTTAATATACTCAGCTGCGGCAAGTGACCTGCCAATAAAGGCAGAATACCTATGATGATGATGATGACTTTAATATATAGAAAAAAACTCATATTTTAAAACGGAAATATGATTAGTAGTAGTTGGTCGCAATGAATATCCTTCATATTGGTACTATGAACACTTTAATATCGTAATGGCTCTTTATTTCAGATAGCGTACTCATATTTCAGTTCCCTAGAATAATATCGTAATTTAAGTGTTATTTTAAATACACCATTTTGTGTCTTTCGTCATTTATAAGTTTGCATGGTGACTATTAAGTTTATAATGAGTTTGGTCTTTTAACATTTTTCATCTCCCAACCCTTTTGCATTAAACATAAGCATTATTAGCTGTCATTATCATTTTGTTTGTTTGTTTGTGTGTGTGTTTGTGTGCACTATATCACCTGGGCATTATGTTGAACTCTATGCAAGTGGTCTTCTAAAGAATGGAATTTCGTAGAATTCTAAATCATTTTTTGTGGTGATAATGTTTTTTTTTTATTCTCGTGTAACCACGCATTCTCTTTGTGTCTCTGTGTGTCCTTTCCGTACCCTGCAGGCGTCTTTCTCACTTGATTAACGACCAGCAGTGGAATACCTGTAAAAGAGAGAAAAACGAATATAATAGGGCTTCTTCCGTCTCTCTTTGCTCTAACATACCTGAATAACTGCATTATTACTGGTACTTGTGGTTAAATTCAAGAATCAAGAGAAAGTTAATTCGAATCTCTGTCAGTATTGTACAAAATCACAGGTTCCAGAACTTGTTACACCCGGAGAAGTCAAGGAGGTGGACGCAGGTCAAAGATTTATTTTCTATATGTAATATCTTCCATAATTGTGATACGAAAGTTTTCCAAAAGGAAGAAATGAATCATCCTAAATTAAAACTAATATCAATAATGTTCATTTATTTAATGTACCAGTGGCGCCCGCAAACGAAAGGTTTTGAGGTTTCTGCGCTTCCCCATTGAGCAAGATATAATGCAAAAGTAAACGGTTGTCATATCAAGATATGTGTACAGACACCTGAAACTTTATGAAATTGATATCTTGAAACTCTATCTTGACGTAAGGGGCGCGGTGGCTCAGTGATACAGCGTTCCCCTCCGGTGCTTGGGGTTCCTGGTTCGATCCCAGCTCGCGCCGTGTGGACTTTGTGGTGGACAAACATTGTGCTCGTGGGTTTTCTCGGGGTTCTCCCGTTTTCTCCCACTTTCTTCATTTCACTCCTCTCTCATCATCACCGTCTCCTTTAGCCCAACCGGCATAATCGTGGGACGTAAAACTTAAAGATTTCATTTTTTCTATATTGACGTACTTCTTTCTTGACGCTGCATATATTAGAAATAAAACGAAAGGCATGAAATTGAAATTGTACTGTAAATCATCACTTTTTGTCCACAAAAGAGCGTAAATACCAAAATTGTGAAAATTGCAATATTGAACAGACTGACTTCTTAATTCTGGAATAATTATAAAGCTAATTTTTCTGTGATTTCATTTTTAAATCAATGAAGAGTATTGATTCATTTGGGAAGATAATACAATTTTCGACCCAAATATATACATTTGTTTTTAAATGTAGTAATATAATATTTGTTAATATAAAAAAAATGGAAAGCAAAATTTTAAGTAACACCTTTGTAGTTGTGCCTGTAAATATACAAATGTGATTTATTAATTTGTTTATTAATTATTTTATTATTTATTATTTTTATTATTAATTTGTTAAGAAAGATAAAATAAAATAAGCTCTCCTGCTTTCAAGTGATTGTAATGAGTATTTGTTTCGAACACCTTCGTAGTTCTCAGACTGTGGATATATCCCGTTTATTTGTCAAAAAAGCGTACAAATTTATTTTGAATGTTTTCGATTTTGTTTATATATTTCTTACTATTAGAATCCATATTATCGCTGCATAATCCACCTTAGATCGTACATAGGCAGTGTATAATGTTTTGAGGACATGAGTGTTAGAAAATCACTTCCTAATCTCATCACAAAACCAAAATTTCTAAAGGCCTCACCAACTACTCTGTTGACATGAATATCGAATGATAGATTTGACCGCAGAGTGACTCCAAGATCAGTAACATAATTCACTACCTCAATTGGAGTTTAATTAATAGTACACACATTGCGTATATAGTTCATTTTCCTGGTGTATGATACTACTTTGCATTTTTTAGTATTTAGAAGCAACTTGTTTGATTCACATCATTGGGAAATGGCATTAATGTCACTTTGCAAAGAAATAGCGTCTAATTCCGTAGAGATACTGCTATAGATTTTTAGATGGTCAGCAAACAATAGTTTGTTTGAAGATGTAATTACTAAATCGTTAACAAATAGTATACATAATAGAGGTCCTAAGTTCGATCCCTGAGGCACACTAGAGTGTAGGACATATTCCTTAGTTAAAATATTCTTGTATCGAACGCTATGTTTACTTTGGCAAAGGTAGGACGCTATAAGTTGTTGAAGATGTTGTGAAAAATTGAATGTCACAAGTTTGCTGAGAAATATATCATAATTAATTACTTTCAGAGTCAACCCACCTTTTGATATCCAAAATACTACAAAAATGAAACAGTAATGTTTGGATTTCTCTGTGTAAGTATTAGTAGTAATAGTGTTGTCGCGACAGCAACCAGGGCCTAGAGTTGAACGGTATTAACAGGTTATGGCATATGCTGATGATGTAAATTTAATAGGGGATGATAGGAGAACAATAGAAAGAAATGCAGAGATCTTATTAAACGCTTGCAGGGACATGGGTTTAGAAGTAAATGCAGAGAAAACTAAATACATGGAAGTGCGTTGGGACCGTAATACAGCAAATTATGGATTTCGTTAAATTATTAAAGAATACTTTTGATAAAGTGGATAGTTTCGAATATCTAGGATCAATATTAACATACGAAAATCATATTCACGAAGAAATTAAATGTCGACTAAAAGCAGGGAAATCGTGTTACTATTCGGTTCAAAATCTCTTGTCGTCGCGAATTCTGTCGAGGAATTTGAAGCTTAAAATGCACCGAACGATAATCATGCCTGCTGTTCTGTATGGTTGCGAAACATGGTCGCTTACTCTGCGGGAAGAACATAGACTGAAAGTATTTGAGAACAAGATCCTGAGACGAATATTCGGACCCAAGAGGAACGGGAATGAGAAATGGCGGAAACTTCATAACGAGGAACTACATAATTTATATGGTTTACCCAACATTGTTAGGGTCGTCAAGTCTAGGAGGCTTAGATGGGCGGGTCATGTAGCTAGAATGGAAGAAGTAGAAACGCTTTCAAAGCCTTGACTGGAAGACCAATCGGAAAACGACCATTTGGAAGACCTAGGCGCAGATGGGAGGACAATATTAAGATGGGTCTCGCAGAGATTGGAATACAAAGTAAAAACTGGATGCAGTTAGCTAAGGATAGAAGTCAGTGGAGAGTTTTTGTGAAGGCGGTATTGAACCTTCGGGTTCCATAGGCCATAGAGTTAGTTAGTTAGTGTTGTCGCGATCACAAAATACGTGTGCAAATAATTACACCATAGACTGTTATCAGCTGAACATATCATAAAGGTGTACTTACTTAACATGCTTATCATATGACGACATAATATATAGGCTCAGATTGTTTACTTCAGATTTTGAAAATCTTCAGAGTAAATACTTATAGGATTTTAACAAAATATTAATCTCAAGAAAACAAATTGATTAATTATGTATACCATTATGCGATAAATATGTTGAATATTGGTCTGTAAAGTTACATTGTCTTCAAGAACTTCATTCTTTTAGTATTACTATATACACAGAATAGTGTAATTCCATATTTGAAACAGACATTTTGTTTGTTTGTTTCAGTTCTTTCCAAGATATTGCCAGGTAGATACCCAAAGTGGTGTGCCCAATTCTCAGTCTTGGCCTCGACCTCAGTAGTTCAGCGCGAGTTCATGAGAGCACGAGCCACAATGAGGATACCTAGCTCAATGATGTTAATGAGCACAAGGTCGAGCTAGCGCGAACCTCATTAAGATTAGTGTGAGCAAAACTAATTGAGGAGAGTGGGCTTCAGACCGAGTGACTTCCTCACAAAATGGCCTAACTTGGCGCCCCCACCTTTGGACATAAAACCTAAATGGAATTCCCTATGAAAGGATGTGTGGTCCATGATGTAACCATATGTTGGATAGGATTGTTAAATATAGGGTGTTTTATATAGGAATGTGATCTGAAAAAAAAAAATAAAACTTAAATGAAAATGGTTATAGGCCTATTTTACATGTATGCAATCAGTAACATCTTCCATTTAGTATTAAATATAATATCAAATATATACCTACTCCCGTTGAGTCTGCATGTATTTATACGCTCTACAAAATTATTGGTAACTTCTCGCGAATGTGTCTGTACCAGTACCTCCAATCACGTATATAACTTCTGCCATCAGTTCCAAAAGAGTGTGTGGTTTATTAGCGTGCATCTGTGATTTTAGAAGAAATCACAAAATCACAGTGTAAAATCACTTGACCTTGCAGCCATGCCTCGTCACCGTGCAGAGATCACTCACTGTGGAAATGTCTGAAACTTCAACATTAGTGTACGAACTGTAGACTCGTTAGGTGCTTCATTCCTTCTAAAAATCGTTTCGCACTGTATGTGTTACACTTTCACAACTTTGGTAAAATGTCTTCACAGTGAGAACACGGTTCTCAGCAAACTGCTTCATACCAGTAAACCAAAACTACATTAGTTGAAGCTACATTAATCAGAGTAGCATCAGATAGCAACAGTAGTTAGGACAGATCTGTCAACTTCAAAACAAACAAAGAACTCGATTCAACTTCGGCGTTCTATACGGAATTCATTTTAAAACAAGCAGGCTATATTTCACAATGGAAAGAGAGTCCAGTATTTCTATATTTAGCAGTCTAAGGATCATCCAAATATTTCTCATATTTTCTTAGATTCAGGTCAATATCGGGATGATACTCTCAACAAAGATAGCAAGTTCTTCTTCACCTTTCTCCTCGTTCAGTATTCGTATTAGCTGATATGAATGCCTTGGAAATCGTGTTTATTTTAGAAATGCCAAAGCTGAGAACTAATTTTAGGCATAAGGTTAAACAAAATAATTAATGTAACATCTCCAGCAGTTCTATCAGTTTTATTTAAAATTCTCGTTTGTATATGATCAATAGTAGACCGAAAAGGAAGTAGAAAAATATGTCCATCGAAACTTATCTTTAAAAAAAAAATCCATGAAATCCAATAACATGTTATAAAATAATACTAATACCGATATTAATAACATAAATTAGGGTATATTCGTACATTGGAAAAAAGGAGAGAAACGAAAATACTGATTGATGATGCTTTCGTTGGGGAATTTTTTTTATTTGTTGTGAAAAGAGCAAATCGTGTTTCGGATGTACGGATCTTTCACATAACTAAGCTCGTAAAAGGATCATAAATATGTAGCAGCATTATTAGGGGTCTGTCTCTTCAGGGAGTTTTTCTATATCTAAGTATAGGGTTGTGTATTTGATACACATGTTAATAGTCATAATGGTAGACCATAATATAAAAATGATATATCACCCTGCAAAGTAATACTTTATACATAGATTTTCCTATCGATTGCAAACCGACTTTTATGAAGTGATATTTGCCTATATAACGATGACGTATTGACAAGTGTGATGCATCAGGCATCTAAAGTATCCCAGATAATGTCTGAGCTGTGTATTATGTGTACATATAAATATCCATTATTATTTGGAACAAAACGTGTGGTAAGAGGAACATGATATGTTAACGTTTAAATTAAAAAAGAAACAAGAGAGAAAAGTAACCTAGAGGACTCTATAGATTTTCTGCCATTTCGCTGGTTTCTGTTCCATTGAATACCTGTTAATAATTTAGTAGTTTGTAGAACTTCGAAGAATGTGTTTTCGAGTAGATATATTATTTTGCCCACGTTCTTAGCTTATAGACATAAATTAATGTGTGGCACAGCACTTGTATGTGACACGTGGTTTTATCATCCAAGGAACAATAAAAGTTATAGAATTTGAGTTGTAGAATGCGTTACTACCATGGGCGTCATTTGGGCACAATGGAGCACAGTGGAGCAGTTGCCCCTTGAGTTCTCTTAATAAATTGTATATTGATATACTGTATATACTAAGTTTTAGGAACACAATCTCTTAATAAATTGTATACTGATATACTAATAAAAGCTGTAAAATTCTTATGTCACTGGAGAATCTTGCCATCCCTCCTTGACATATCCTGAAATGATGCTACTGGTTACTGCATTCCAACCATAAGAATCAAACATTTCAGTTTATGCTTCACAATAAACAGTCACACTAATACAGTAGAGCGTCGATTATCCGAAGTAATTGGGGGACATGGGTGTTCGGAAAACTGGTTTGTTCGGATAATCGAACTGTACTGTACTTCTACAGCCAGTGCCAAACCGACAGAAGTGTGCTGATTGTTGAAACACAGCGACTGGCGGCTTGGCCGGTCAGCAGCGCCTTATGAAGGCCCCATTAGAAGCAATGTTCCGCCAGCGGTGGCTCAGTGCGGCGACTACTGTGGAAAACTTAGTTTGGGAGTGAGGGGATGATGGACGGTAGGGTGGGAGAGTAACAGGTGCGAGCAAGTACACAGTTCGGTTAAGCGGTCGTTCGGTTGACGGACGTTCGGATAATCGATGCTCTACTGTAGATGTCGCCACTCATGCTATTGCTTGCTAGTCAATGATTTAAATCAACAGAATGTTGTGTACTGTACAAGGTGTACCAGAAGTAGTGACTCACCTTTGGAGTGATCAGTACATTTTTATTATAATCAAGAATGGCATGAAACAAAATTATAGGTACAGAGGAATGATGTAAAAATCAAATGCTTTACAGTATCTAATCCCTCTTCTCCATTTGGAGGTCCATCTGGCGGCCATTATCATCGATGCATGCCTGCAACCGAAAACGCACATTTCTGCACGCATCTCGGCATATCTGAACCGCAATGTTGTTGAATTTCTCCGTGATTCGCAGCGTCAATTCCACAACACTGTTTATGGGTTTTGTATATGACTTGTCCTTCAAATGTTCACATAGGAAGAACTCGGAAGGGGTGAGGTCTGGTCGCTGGACTTCCGGAACGTTGTATGTCTCAGAAAACAGGCGAACTCATTGGACACGTTTCTCAAGCGTCAGTCTAGCCACCATCTTGTGGTGTTGCCAACTGAGAAAAGGAAAAACATTATTACACCACAACACAAACAAAAACAAAACAAGAAACAAGCAACAACGTCAATCATTCAGCCTAACCTACCGCACCTAACATGTGAGTCACTACTTCTGGGACACCCTGTATAACGAAGCCTTTGAATAATTGCATAAATATAGTGCGGAAATTGGAGCGGTTGGTAGACAATTTTTTTTTTAAAAAAATAATGTTAATGTTAAAAGTAAACAATTAGTGCTTTTAATTAAGCACGATTTTAGCATATAATATACAGCGAGCCGAAAGCTAAGGGGAAACGGCCAGTTTTACTCAATTCAGTACAGTAAGGTAAAAGTCAGAAAGAAGGAATACTATTGTCATGAGGGCATGTTTTTATTAGACATGTAATTTTTACTTCTTTGTATACGAATGGTTTGTTGTATACATTCTTGATTGCGTGGTTCCGGGTTCGATTTCAGGTGGAGACAGATATTTTGATGTTGGCTTAATATCTAGAACGAACTGGAAGAAAAGTTTTTGTATTCAACTGAAATATGTTACAAAGGAGCTGTAGAAGAATATTATTTTTACTTTTTGCGCTATTTCATATGTCTTCTGGTAATTCCTTAATAATAATAATAATAATAATAATAATAATAATAATAATAATAATAATAATAATAATGAAGCAGGTCACAAAAAGGTCAGAACTCATAATGCTGATATTAATAATCAGGATTGACATTGACTAACGATCAATAATAATAATAATCAAATATAACGATCATTTTAAATATGAATCGTAAATATGTATCGCTGGCATGTTATTTACCTAAGGCGCTATAACAGTATATGTTTGGCAGCGGTTCATTGAAATTTGACTGAAAATCTTATACTGTATATTTTTGTTCTCTACGTTTTAGTTAAGAAAATTTTCATGTGATGAATGCAGTTAATAACGATATAAATGTAAAATATATGGAAAATAATATACAAATATACCATTCTATAGTATAAGAATTGTAGACCTGTATCCAATAGTGGTCTAACCCAGTGGTTCTCAACCTTTTCGAACGTAGCACCCTTTTGCGTAAATATGATTGTCCTGAGCACCCCATCAATCTTAATTCAGTTCACCATCCACGAGGCTGAACATAAGACTTGGACGAAACAGTGTAACAACAGATAAAGGCTTCAGTTCTTAAAGTCAGCTTTGAAGAATCTATGTACATTAATATTTGTATTTAAAAAAAAAAAAAAAAGTTTGAACTTTTGATCATTTGTAAAATGCATAGTGGCTTTCGTCCAATAGTAAGAAAAAAAATCTAACAGATCATGAAATCTCAAACGTCCCCTAAATAGTCTAATAAACTTCTGATGCGTGGATCACTGGTTCAATCCCAACTCGCGCCAAGTGGGCTTTGTGGTGGACAAATACCACGTTCGTGGGGTTCTCCCGTTTCCTCCCACTTTATTCATTCCATCATTACACTCATTTGTCATCATCACCGTCTTCTTTAACCTAGCTGACATAACCGTACATAACTGCAGTATTCATAATCGTGAGACGTAAAACTGAAATACATGTATTTCTTTCCAAATCTGTATTTCGATTATTATGTTAATGGCAAAAGGGAACTTTTTTAAAGAGCTACCTTACTCAATTAGTAAGACTTAAGTTTGCTACACGTTTTCATTGGTGTTTTTAATAAATTTTAACACAAAATTATTATCCATTGGAACTTAACGCTAGGAATTTAAAAAAGAGAAATTTGAATACCATTTTTTACACGTAATTTATGTACAGTACTAAGTTCAGTTAGTTTAGAAAATGCTGTACTCCCACTGCCACTTGAGATTGAATAAACAAGCTGGCAGCTAGAACACTTCTTAAATCTAATGTCTTCAGTACTGAACTAACAGAAACTGCTGAATTGTAAATAATGGAAAATAATTTGTACTTGTCATGGCAATTCTTCGATTCATCGAAAAAAATAATCCTAGCAGGATAGTTATCAACGTGTTCAACTTGGCCCCGCGTTTAACACTCCATTAGTCTACCCTTATACTATATGACTGCGTAGCGTAAAATTTAGCAAAAGATATCTTAATGTATATAACATTAAAACTAATTAATTCAATACTTTCAGAAAAAGGGAAATATTGGAACGTTCTCTATGAGCAGATTCAATTACATTGGTTAGATTTATTATCTGTTTCAGCAACAAGGCTATGTAAAACTGGGCCTACAGCATAACATGGGATCCAAACCACTTGAACTCCTTCCGGGAATCTAATCCGTGTCTTCCGCGCCAGAGATTCGTACGCTAACAATATAGCCACGAAGGAACTCTACTATATAGTTAGGGTACGTGTCTTCAGTGCGAGACACCTGGATTCAATTTCTGTTGCGGGCTCATGTGGTTCGGATCCCACGTTAAGTTGTAGGTCCACATCTTACATACCTTCGGTGTTGAAAGGAATGCTAACTCCTAAGGAAAAGATGGAACTCCTAAGCATCCAACCAAGACTGACTGTAGATTTTTTTTAGTTCTTTCTAGTTCTAGTTATCTCCCTTACGGGAGATTTATATAAAGGAAGTCTCGGCCTTAGAGCCTTGTAGACTGTTTCACTAAACTTGTTTTGAATTAAAATTGTATAAGATATAATTATGTATTAAAATGGCTCGTGCCAATATGGCCGAATTAGCCGGTTTTAAGTATAATTGTTTTCACTATGTAAATGTAATACGGGAGGATAAGCGGCGCATGAATTCATATAACTTGAATCACAGTATATTAAAGTTGTAATAAATAACAAAATTGTCCAAAATATTGTAAAGTAAATAATAAAAATTGAATAAACACTGAGAGCAAAGCTCCCCAATACTTACAATTTACAGCGCCATCTCTTATCCAATCTTTTAGTTCTTTATGGACATGCAGACAAGTTTATTAATATAGTAACTCTTTAAATTATTGTTTAAATGAACAATGTGTTCTTTTGTTAAAGCTTGCAAATATAAATGCTAAATGATTTATTGAATCCATGTCTTGGCTTGCCTTTCACCTTTCTCTGCATGTATATATATATATATATATAATATGTATGTGTGTGTGTGTTGATCTAAGGTTTTAGGTCAGATGTTCGAAGATTTGTGTTATTGATGTCGATGAAGTGTGTAGGAAGGAAGGTTGACCAGCCCTTTCGACACGGCGTGCTCACACCAATATAATTTATAGGTTGGAGGGTTTCATTCAACAGGTGAATGGAACGAGGACAGTCAGCCAGCAGCGGAATGTGTAACCATCCCACTTCCCGTTTGAGCTCCGCGCAAGAGATCGAATCTTTATCGGAGATCCCTTTCACTTTGTCAAAGTCACATTTATTTTATTGCCGCATATATTCGACTGCCTCTGAAGTGAATTTGGTCAATACTTTGTTATTCCCTAATACTATTTTCTCTGAAGTGAAACCATAAATGTAGTAAAGTGTGTTGGACTTTCAAATTACGTGATGCTTTTGCTACACTTGATTTTTAATATTAGCATTTTATATTTTTGTACAAATTTCTTTATAAGAGAGAATTTCAGCTTTTTCACGTGTGAAAGATATAGTGATGACATTCTCACCTTCAATTCTGTGTTCGTTCCGTAGCGTTCTGATTTTTTAAATTCTTCTTTTAGGGAGAGAGAGGTTTCTCAACACAGACAAGTGTATTCTGGTTTTAGGCGTGTTTACGATGGTTTTCAACAATGCGGTTTAACTTATTGGTGTGTAGACTATATCAGAATTCATGAAGTAAAGATATTAGAAGCTTGTTAAGTGAAAAAGATATATATATATATATATATATATATATATATATAATGCACCTTTCGACTCCTCGTTTAGACACACAAATTACTATGTGGCAACGTCGCAAATAAAGAACCATAGATTAGATGTACCAATCTATCAAATAGTTATATCGATTCTTTCCAGATGGCAGCTCAAGTCGATATTGATTGACACTAGCATCACTTATTAGTGTGGCAATCGATACACTCGCTTGTTATATTCGTAGAGTAATGCTAATGATTCCAAGTCAGTCTGCAACTTTGCCACATTGTGAAATTTTGATTGTTCATAGCGGCTAAAGGCATCCCCATAGGGCATACAATCAATAACATTTTCGTTTTATTTTGACATGTAGAATAGTGCTCTGTGGCCCATGGGCACTATATATATATAATATATAGGGTGAATCTGAAAGGTGTGCAAAAACTCTGGGGAGGTGATTCGTGACATCAAAAGAAAACAAAAAGTCCTCTTGCATATTGTCGAATTCCACGTCATGTAAGAGTGACGGGAACGCCAACTTGGAATCGAAAATCGAATCTTGACAATTGGAACGGACGACTTTTTGTCTTCTTTTGATGTTACAAATCACCTCACGAAGTATATGCACTACTTTCAGGTTCACCCTGTATATATAATAATGACGTATCTCTAACGCCTGAAAAGAGTATTGTGAGTGAGTATAAGATCATACTTAATCAGGACACAAATACTTAAATAATCCTGATGTTACTCTTGACAAGTAGAAGTTGTGATTGTGATTTGTAACTTTATGTATTAGGCTATGAAGAATAAAATCTACATTTAACGTGTGATGTACTCCACTACTGGTTTGAATTCGAATTATAATTTTAAGAGGTTTGAACCTGCAAACATGTAGGTCGAAAACTAGAACTGTTATGATGGACCCAGCCCCAAAGACTAGTAGTTATAAACACGCACAGGATCAAGAATCAATGAAATGAAATGAAATGAAATCTTTGAGTTTTACGTCCCACGCATATGCCGGTTTGGCTAAAGGAGACGGTGATGATGAGTGATGAATGAAATGGTGGAATGAAAAAAGTGGGAGGAAACGGGAGAACCCCGAGAAAACACACGCACACGGTGTTTGTCCACCACAAGGTTCATTTGGCAGGGGCTGGGATCGAACTCCAAGCACCAGAGGTGAACGCTCCACCGCTGAGCCATCGCGGCCCCGATCAAGAATCAAGATCGTTCACCAAGATATATGATGCATAACGGTTCAATGCTCTGTATGTTACATTGATTGAAATCTTTTTAAGAATGATTGTCGCGAATCCTTCTCCTGATAGGTCAGGGACATATTCATTACTGTAAGTAGAGGGCCGCGGTGACTCAATGGTAGAGCGTTCACCTCCGGTGCATAGGGTCCCTGGTTCGATTCCAGCTCGCTCCAAGTAAACTTTGTGGTGGACAAACACCACGTGCGTGGGGTTTTCTGATTTCTCCCGTTTCCTCCCACTTTATTCATTCCACCATTCCATTTATTTCTCATCACCGTCTCTTTTAGCCTAGCCGGCGTAAGCGTGGGACGTAAAACTTAAACATTTCATTTCATTGCTGTAAGTAACTGAATAATGTCAATTGTCCTTTGATATGAGAGGCTGGCATAGATGGAATTTTGAAATATTTGAATATTCTTTACTTTCACTTCTATGCTATCACTTGCCTGTCTGACACTGATAGATGTCGGGACATGCGCTATCGAGTGTAAACTGTACAGGCAATTTGCCGATTTAAAGTTACTAGTATTTATAGAGTTTCCTTATGGCTATATGGTTAGCATGAGTGTATTTGGCACGGGAAAACTGGGTTCAATTCCCAATTGAGATTCATGTGGTTCAGATCCCACTCTGAGTTGTAGGCCTACGTATCATAACCTCCCTGCTAAAAGGAAATCCAATAACTTACTAGTATTTATAAACACGTTAACGCTATTTGTACATGGGCAATTCGTACAGTCAACTGTTCATTTTCTATAATGTCATTACGGTTATAATATTATATTAGAGGTGCGTCGTGCTATGTGCTGTGATGATTCACGTGATACGATTTCTGAGATAGGTTCTTCCCAGATGATTATTAGGGTGAACAGAAACTCAGGTAAAAGAAGTAATGCGAGATACGATATAGTGCGGGAAATTTCCATGAAATAAATGACAGTGTGTGTAGGCTGATCCATCTAACTGGTTGGCCAAATTTTGCTGTCATTCAAGTAGGCGTGCTGTAAACCAGTATTGCTCAACGTTCTTCCATGTGATCGGACACACCAAACTGAGGCGAATGGATATGCGTACTATCTAGGTACATCTAACGAATTCACCACCACGATCACATGAATAATTACCACTACTATTACTTAGTTCTCATATATATATATATATATATATATATATATATATATATATATATATATATATATATATATATATGTATGTATGTATGGGTAATTCCACGGGATTGTACACCAAAAGTGTATTTTCTAAACTTATGTGTTTCGCTTGTTTTTGTCGCCCATATCTTCGATTGAGGTCTAAAATTATGAATGCTATATAATTTGCTGCAGTTTGTAAAGTGCTGAACTGACAGCAGTGCTGATTCAATATGGCCGCTCTGTGAGACAAGCTGAAAGGCATATCGACTGACATTTAATTGTCGATCATTCATTTTATTGAGAAGAGAAGAAAAAGGTGTTTACAATTTTGAGTGCAGAGTACCGTATTGTGTACCACTACATATGCGAATGTTGTCTACTTTCAGGTATTTAAGTAATATTTCATATTAGAAAACTGGTCTCGTGGTGTAGTTTCCTGCTGAAAGTTAGTTTTTGCATGTATCGGTTTAATACTTTCAATTTTCCTTCTTGATAGATAGAGCAACTATTTGCCGTGATATTGATTTGGAAACTCAAATAAATACAGACTTACAATTACTGAAGTGTATGTAGTGTGCGTCACGGGTAGTGTGTGTCACGTTCAAGCATAGCGAAAACTGCTGCACAACGTAAAGCAGAGCACGGAGAGGCTCCGTACGTCCGGAAATAATGCCGAATTTCGAATATCTGAGTCCGTTGTTGATGAGACTCAAAACCAGAGAATTAGACGTGAAAGGAAAAAGAAAAATATTACAATTGAAGAGAAGGAGCATATGCGAAAGAAGAAGAGGGAAGAAATGAGACGATATCGCCAGAAGAAGAAATTAAGCACAGCTATTGATGCTATGTTAAATAAACAAGTACCAGTGCATCTTCACCTAACAAAGTGTTTTCATCTCGGTGTTCATATGGGAAAGCTATGGCTAAAGTTAAAAGAAGGGTACCTCATAGTTCGAATAATCGTAAGGTTGCTGTTAAACAATTGTTTGAACAGTTTGCACCCAACAATAAAAAGCCAGCCAAGACACTAGATCGAAGTTCATCAGAAACTGCAACTGAAGAAGCAGTTATTCAGTTTTATTTAAGCGATGCAATATCTTAACAGGCACCAGGACTTCGAGATTGTTTAATCATCAGAGATTCATTCGGCAAACAAAAAGTTAAAAAACGGTACTCGTTCCTAACACTCGGTGAAACAGTTCAAGAAACAGAATCCTGATACAGAGGTTGGAAGATGTAAATTCTGTAAACGTCTGCTGAACGCGAACACCACAAAATCTTTCTGTGTATCAATCACGAGAATGTTAGATTACTGTTAAATTCATGTTCATTTCTGTCAAACAGCACAAATGATCTGATTTCGTCTCGTAGTGTGCGACGATGAATCTGAGACCTGTATGTTTCATACTTGACAATAATGTGGTGATTTACCAAAGTTCGTTTCGCTTCTCAACTCTACTCAACCAATAGACACGAATATAGAAATCACCTATCAACAATAGACTACTGATGAGACTGGCAAAGTGCCGAAAGAGAAAATGTCAGGAACATTAAAGGAAGTGATGAAAAAACTATAGAATAAACTGCCCGTTTTTTTATAGCATGCATATATACTGCGTCACCAGGCAAATTATTTTAAAATCCTGAAAAAAATGGATTGATTTAGTTTAACGTCCCACGGTTATACCTGCTAGGCTGAAGACGACATGGACCTACTGAAGATAGTGGAATTCTAACCACTTTGGTCCTTTAACTGTACCCCCACCGGGAATCGAACCAGGACCACGCTATCCGAAATCAAGCGTGCTAGCCACTAGGCCAAGCGGGGGTTCCCTGAAAGAAAATGTACCGGAAAACACAATAATCATGCAAATACATTTTAGTGAAAACTACACATTTCCGAAACATGCTAAATCCTTTTTTGGTCGCTCAATAAGTATATTTGAGTTTGCTCTTTCATTTCTCGAATACCTTTCGACATATACCTCAGTTTCCTATTTTTTTAAAGTGCGTTTTGGTTTCTAGCAAACATTATTGAAACGAAACTACTGCGGGTATCGATAGGCATTTGAAAAAACAAAAGAAACTATATGCTTATTGAATCACCAAAATGCGTTTATTTATTTAACGAACACCAGATACGGCTCAGAGGCCATTTTACACTAAGGAAAGGATTTGGAAAAGTGTCGACCAGAGTGGATTTGCTAGGTACCATCCCGGCGTTTGCCTGGTAGGACTAAGGGAAAAGCAGAAAAAACCGTCAGAATGGTCGGCAGCGGTATCGAACCCACAACCTCCCGACAGCGAACCAACGCTGTACCAACGGAGCTACCTCAGTAGCATGTTTTGGAAATACAATCCACAGTTGTACGAGGTACGATGAATAACAAATTCAAACAATCAATAAGATTCCAAACAATAGGAAAATTTAAGTGTTGTCATTGAAGGAAATGTAGTGTGCGTCACAAGTGAACTGTAGTGTGCGTCACAGAGAAATTCAATTGTCATATATTTACTACAGTGAAGTGCGAATGAAACGTTGGTTGTGAGAACACTGCATTCCTTCCGAAAAATGTTTATGTACAAAATACATTTTGTAAAGTCATACGGAGGAAGATTTCCTAAATTCAAAATATGAGTAAAATTTTACTTACCTTTCTGTAGTGTGGGTCACGTTTTAGTGTATAAATATAACCTGGTATTTTAATAATTAAATAGAAAAATACCAATATGTGGAAATTATAATATGTCCTTTCTATAATCATATTTAGTGGTTTGTATTTAAAAATCGTTACATTCATTACCATAGTTAAGGTTTAAAATATACGAGCTTGTTTACTTGTAGAGTGCGTCACGCATGGAAATAGCCATATATATAATATAGTCCACAATATTTACAAGTTTACTAGATGTATAGGAGAATTTCAAAGATTCTTCTTGAAGATTTAAAAGTTCCATTTCTAATTCTTCAAGACTCCGCTTCTAATTCCGAAGATATCACGTCCTACTTCTAATCTTAGAAGTTCGTTAACACTAAGAAGGTGGAATGGCATATTGTTAAACACAAATACTTGTTCAAGTACTCTGAACTAGTTAAATCTGTAACTACATTCGATCATTAGAGTTTCAAGATGTTTGTACAAGATGGTATATCACATCCACCGCCATGTATCATTTCCACAACTGATCTCAAATTTGGAAAGTGTGAAAGGGAACTCTTGTCTAAGTATGCGAACTACCGTTTAACTTTCTTTCGAAGAGCTTTTGCTGCGCTTACCATATCTGAAAATGCTGAATCTTTCCCTTGCAATACGAGATTTAATACTTTAATTTTGAGGTGTTGTTTCCCAAGAAAGATAAATTTAGTAGCCATAATGTTTGTTTCAGAAAAAATATTTCTCGGAAGATTATTAAGAGAGATATCTGGGGAAGTATTTAACGTGGATATTGAAAAATATTTTTCATCTTGAAATGTAAACAAAGTCTGGCAAATTTAAGATTTGCTTTCAAAGGTAGGTAGGAAAGCAATGTAAGGGCGTCTCGGTGAACAGGCTGCCCTAAATCATACAACATTTTTTCCTCAGTGTACATTGCTTGTAAAGATTATTTACAACTTGTGGGTGTTACTTAGCAAGAGCAATCTCACTGTGGAATAGTTCACTGAAAATCAAGTTAAAATATTCTAATATTCAACGCATGTGCAATAAAGTGTAGAAGGTATTGTGTTAGAAACAGATTACATAATGTAACAGGGATGCATTTCAAGTCGATCCTCTCTCTCTTTCTCTCTCTCTCTCTCTCTCTCGCTCTGTCTGTGTGTGTGTGTGTGTGCGTGTCTTTTTGCTCCCCACTTGTACTATGTATCTCTTTTGCCCTTGCGACCGGGTCACCTACGGCCACTTACATTAATTAACTTTTCCTCTTGGAAAAACCAAACGTTGCGAAAATCCCCTCAGCCTCTACCATTTCAGAGATAATAATCGAACGAAATAGAATTCTAATGCCTGGTAATCGGAATTCCGTTATCCCTGGGATATGGTAATGACTCTCGCATACGGTGGGATGTTCCATTTGCCACCAAATCTCAACTCATCTAGGTGCATTTGTATTATCACTTAAACGTATTCGTCTCACCCTCTGTGTATATGTATGTCTGTGTCTGTGTGTGCAAAGTTTCACTGTTGCGGATTAATATTCCATTTTGGAGTTTTCTATGAGAGGAGGTTCAGTGAAAAGTGGATTTTTTTTCCCTTCCATATCTATAAAATCCCTCCAATACGTGTTTTAAGCTCTTTGTGTTACGTGTTATGTGTTTCACGAATAATTAGAAATAGTGGGGTGTGTAAAGAAAAAAAACGAATGAAAATTTGCGTCATACATATATATATATTTTTATTTCTCTGAGTATGTAGAAGAGGTAGGGAATGATTAGTGTAAATGGAGATGTAGTTTTTTTCATGTTATTTAGCCATTTAGTTATTTTTTTTTTTTTTTTTTTTAGCTTTATAAGGTTACTATAGATAAACTATACTTCATATTTATCCCATCTCTTCCTGCTATTCTATTATTAGTATTATTAAATAATAATACTAATACAGAACAAAGATTCAATAATATGTGCATATTTTAAAATGATAAAAGGATAGTTTGGAGGAAAATAGATGGAACCAAAGATATGAAAATTACATTCGAAGTTTATACAGTTTTCCACTTAATGACTATGTTATGTACGCAAAACTGCTTTTCCTTAGTGTCACTAGCTGTTTCGTACTTTCTGTTTTGCCAGTCTCAATATACCTCCGCGATTTACCGGTCCACAAGTATCGCAAGATTGAGAGCCACTGTAATATACCATTAGTGCGTAATATGATTGACGTGAGGGTGTGCAAGCTTTTCCTCTCGCTCTATATAGTGCATTTGTTTCTTGCTGCTGATTGTAACCAACTCAGCGCCTCTGAATCTTGTTAGTTGCGCATTGAAAGATTAGCAAGTTCAAAGTGAAGTTGTGGTCTTGTCTTGTACAAATAGTGTTATTAGGTAACAGATAAATATTTTAAGTGTAGAAAATATTTTCTTAAGAACAAAATAACCATAATTACAGCGATAACCTTCATTTAACAATAATTAACTTTCAGTGGAGATAAAAAGGTTATATTTGTGTAGACTGATTATGCTAATTAACTACAAACGTGTTTAACTGACAATTATGTATAAACAGCTCTTAATTAAATTAACATTGTTTACATTTATAAAGGAAGAATCAGTATTCATACGCTAATGTATATGTCGGCGGCTGCAGTTTTGGTGTGTAGCTGTTCATAGCATGCTAACAATGTATTTATCGTAGGCGGAAATACAGAGGCCATGGGAGCACTGTCTCAGTCGTACCCTGATTTTAACTTATATGAAGTCAAAAGAATTTTGTTTCTTATCCTGTGCCTTCCCCTTCTTTACCAGATTAGCTGAGACCGATGGCATGGTCCTCTCTTGGCAAAAAAAAAAAAAAAAAAAAAAAAGTGTGATGGGAAAGGACTTGTATAATGGTTGTGCATCCCCTAACGGCACCGGATTTAAGTTGCGAAGTGGTTTGGAGTGCATGTACATAGTTTTTCCCGTCCTTCATGAGCTCTGTGTTGCACAAGAAAGTAAAGCAAGATCATTTATTCAATGAAATTCTTTCCCTCTTGATTGAGGTATCTCCGTCCATTATGTTTATAGTACAGAAATGGCTTTGTAGATTGTCAAATACAGCATAATAGGTGAGAAATGATCATTGACAATATTCAAATATTCCAGAATTATTAACATTTTGAAACATGTTATATTACTGAATATATCAAGACTTATCTAGTTTTCAAGCTCCAAAGAGAAAACTTGGGAACTATGTTTTTGAGCAAGGAAAAAAAAAGTTGAGAATGCTCGAAGATGCCAGAACGAATTTAAAGAAAATTATTTTCTTCGAAATTTATATGAAGTTGTATATTAAATTTATTTGATTAAATTCGATAGATAATACATTTACACATTTGGAACCTGCGTGTTAGAAGATCTGTTGAATTAGTTGTATTGAGCTGTCACTTTTTATCGCTGTATATATGCTGAAAATGCAGATATAACCAGTAACCACTGGATACTATTTGGTACCAAAATGTTCATCCTCAGGTATTGATAAACACGAATATTATCTCTCTATGAATTACAGTTTCCGAGATAAGGCTCCTTAAATGCCCCGAAATCGGAACATTTTTTGGCCAATATCTGGGGAACAGTGGGCAATTGGCCATGGCCACCGGTTACTGTTTGTTACCAAAATTTTTAGCATCCTCTTAGGTTTTGATGAACACAATATCATCTGTCCATTGCCTACTATTCCCGAGATATGGTTCCTTAAATTCCCCGAAATTTGAACTTTTGTGGCCAATATCTGGGGAACGGTAAGAATTACGCAAAAAATTCCATCACTTCTTTCAGATAGTTTCTGATGCTCGTTCGAATGGAGGGCTTAAAATGGAAAAATTCAGAAATAACAGACACACACACAGAGACATAGAGAATTCAGTAACGAACTTTTTTTTTTTTTTTTTTTTAGTTCGTTGAAAAGAGAAAGAAAACAAAATTCAGCTGAAAGAAACAGTAAAGAACTGATCTGTCTGTGCCGTTTCATCATTTGCTTCTGAAACGGTGTAAAACCGTACAAAATTTTGTAGTAGCGCATGTACACTCATGTCCAAAATGATTGTCGCATATCTATAACTATCTTCTTGTAAGAATATAATTAGGTAATGATTTTGCAGGATACTTTTAATACTGATACTATGTGTATAATCGGAAAATGTATATTTGTGGCAAATTTCACAGGAATATAACTATAAATACGAAAATTAGAGTGAGTAAAACAAAATATTGCTAAATGGACAAGAAAGATTTATTTTTGTTTTATTGTTCTTAATTACTGCTCTTTTGATATGAAATTTGCCACATACATGTCTTTGCCAATTATACACGTACTAACATTGTAAGAAATACCGGTATTCCTACAACAACATATTTATGGACATGCGACAATAATTTTGGACGTGAGTGTACAATAGTTACATTTGACCTGTATTTGTAGGACAGAGAAATATTGAATTAATCCTTCCAGGTAATCCATTACGTATTTTACACACTCGTAATGACAAAATTATAGAATTTTATCTATAGTAAGGAAAAGACAAAGAATAATAAAATATTCGAAAAATGATTAATATGTATTCTGTAAATGATCTTATATATAGTAAACTTAACTGGGTGCGGAACTACTGTAGGTGGTTGGTAGGTAGTTGGAGAGGAAGTGTATATACCAGTGTTTTATAAAGAATCATGTACAGGCATGTTTTAAAAACCTGGTAATCTATTGTCCTTTGAAAAGCTTGGGCTTTAACAAAATTTTAACAAATATAAATTAAACTTTTGTTTTTCATATCTGGTCAGATGTAGTAAATATACACCCTGTTTCAAAAAGAATATACGTATTACGAAGAATTATTTTGTCCAAACTAGCGATCGCTGTGCCTCGGCTCGGCTACTGGAGAAACTAATACATAGTCCAGTTTATATTAATAGCAACTAGATGTCAGTTGTCTTCTGTTTTGCTTGGTAACAGTCATCTGTTTAAAATGGCTACTCCGCAGCAGATATCATTTTGTGTTCTTGAGTTTGCGAAGTGCAATTCCGTGGTTACAGTGCAAAGACGTTTCAGGTTGAGGTACCAAATTGATCCTCCGAATAGGTGGAAAATTCGCAGATGGTATCGACAGTTTGTAGATACAGGATGTGTATGTAAAGGAAAGAGTCCTGACCACCTTCGTGTTCCTGAAAAAAATGTTGCACGAATTCAAATTGCTTTCCAACGTAGTCCTTCAAAATCAACTCGTCGTGCCAGTCAGGAGTTACAAGTGTCGACAACAACTATTTGGCGTGCTTTGAGACGTCGGTTGGTTATGAAACCGTACAAGTTACAGCTGTTACAAGCTCTGCGTCCTTATGACAAACGCAAACGTGTGGCATTTTGTAACGAGATTCTGGATGCTATTGACAATGATAACACTTTTGCACAACGCATCGTGTTCAGTGATGAAGCGACTTTCCGTGTTAGTGGTCAGGTAAACAAACAAAATGTTCGAATTTGGGTCCTACAGAACCCACATGCAGTCATTGAACATGTACGAGATTCGCCCAAAGTCAATGTGTTTTGTGCGATATCCCGATCATCTGCTTACGGTCCATTCTTCTTTAATGGAAACACGCTTAACAGTCAGCAGTATCTCGCTATGTTACAAAACTGGTTGTTTCCGAGGCTGCACGAAGACAACTTCATTTTTCAACAAGACGGGGCACCCTCTCACTGGAGTCGGCAAGTGCGTGAATATCTGAATGAAACTCTACCGAACCGTTGGATTGGTCCTCAAAGAGCTGGCAACTTAGCATGTCTCAGCTGGCCTCCACGGTCACCGGATTTGAGACTCTGTGACTTCTTCCTGTGGATTTTCGTTAGATAATGTTTATGTACCACCACTCTCACAGAACCTGGAAGAGTTGAAGAACTGGATCCGTACTGCCATAACATCAGTGACGCAGGACATGTTTGCCCGAGTATGGGAGGAATTTGAGTATCGATGTGATATTATTCGTGTCGCTGATGAAGGACATATTGAACATCTGTAATTTGAACTTTGAACTGTAATTTGAACTTGAGAGGTTCGTAAATATGTGTGTAAAATTTCATATTCGTATGTCTTAAAGTTTAATAAATATATGCATTCGAAATACGTATATTCTTTTTGAAACATGGTGTATTATGATTTTTGTGTAGGTTGTAGATGCAGACTAGACGGTTGGACAGATGTTATGGACATGATGTGCAATTGTGGTGTACGAGTACTATAAATTGCACACAAAAATTAGTACATTATGTAATTTTTCCTTAGTTTGAAGCGATAAAATTTTAATTTCTTACCTTTGTGGCTTCCGTCGAGAATTACTATTGAAGTTGTGTATTATAGTGTTAGAAATAAACTGGGAAGTATTTGTGTGAAACTATGTACTATATTTTATGCAAGAGTGTAAGAAGAATCTGATAAAATCCCATCAAGCAAATAGTTTGTACTGTTACACGTATTATCCGTTGATATATATTATATTGACTTGTACTTTTCTTTAACTGAAAGCCTGCTGGCGTTATATAACAATTTATTCTCTGATATATCAAGTTCGACTCATGAATAGGGTACTAATATTAGTTTATGTCTTACTAAGTAAAATAATTTAGCTTTTAATGTATAAGCATCTTAAATACTGAAGTTTTTTTTTTATTCTAGTTATTTCATTACAGGTACGATGTACGCGTATGTGAGATTTGTTGATGTAACAGATTGTGATTTAATGAATAATTTTAATCTTTATTCAAGTGATTTAATGAGTATTTTTTTCACTTTATCCAAGAGAATTGTTGTTATTAGATGACCTAGTTCTTTAAATTATCATGTTGTATGACAGAAAGATCTCATACTGTTTTTAGATGAGTGTTTGAGTGTTCCATTTTGCTATTAAAGCGATTCATACACACACTGTTACAAGCACATTGAAGAAAATGGAGTGTCAGCGGTGTTCGTAGGGATGTCGAACAGAAATTTCATTGTTAAGTTCCATCAATAGAATTCACTGAGTTCTTCTCCCTTAATCATCTTCCTATCGATTCAGCAGGGATAATTATTAATCGATTGGTTCCTCATCAATCATTTAGCGAGGCATAACTCTAGATGAGCACATGGGAGCTCCGATAGCAATACAATGACGGCAGTCTTCCTCGCTCCAACGGCTATTGAGAGAGAGTTCTAGAGAGCGATAGAATGGAATAGATTCGTGATGAGTGAAAAGCGGATGCTGTTGGTTCGTCCATAGAGAAGGAGTCCTCCCCTTTTCTCTATTTCTCGAAAGCGGAGATTCCTGGGAAAACTCGATCGCAAACGACAGTGGTCTCATTCCAAAACCAGGCCGGGTCGCTCGTGTCATCGACAGCAGCAATAAATCACAACTGCTAATGGCTTAATTGAATTTCGATTAAAGATGCACATGCAATTCAGAAGCCCAAGGAGCTGCTTCGTTGGTGTACATGGTTTGGATTCTCTTTTCGATAGTCCCTTTCATTTCCTCCCATTTCCTATTGCTTCCTGAAATGAGAAAGATGGTAGAGTACGCGAGAAATAGGAAGGAGTTCTCGATTCATTCACTGATTGACTGACATGTGTGAGTGAAATTCCAAACAAGTTGTACGCCAACCGAACCAGAAGACTAAAAAATAATTAACGCATATCTGATGAAATCCGTGAACATCTCAAGACAAAACCCAGCGACAGATTTAAATGCTTTGCGCTTTCTAGGTGGAATATTGTCTTGGATTCCTATCAATTGTTGCTTTATTATCATATTTATATTTTATATGCATTGATACCTACATTTTTCTTTGTATATTAAAACAATAAAACAACTTTTCCGTGAGTAATATAATTTTCTTTTCTTCTTCTTCTTCTTCTTGACAAAGGCATTTATAATTATCTAATACGGGATATGTTTAAAAACAGAGAACGTTTTCGAAAAAGTTAAATAGAACCTCCAATATTTTTGTCGATAAATACTTGTACTGATGAATGTAGTTGAAATACCATTACACTTATTTAAGCGTACAATCTGTATAATAAATATTATTTTAAAAAATAAATAAATGCGTACGGAGATAAGTTAAAATTGGTGTCCATATTCTCATACTTGATTGACAGACATCAATTTAAGACATATTTCGGTCGATTTACAATCACTTACGTAGTTGAACGTTTTTTTTTTTTTTTTGTGTGTGTGTGTGTGTGTGTGTGTGTGTGTTCGTGGTGCCGACTTTATGCTGGCTGGAGTATAAATTTTATGTATTCTAACAAAATGAATTATTTATAGAACAGCAAAAGTTTAATTAAAAAATGAAGACGAAAAAAAATCAATTAAATTTTAATTTAGAAGACTATTATTGAGTAGTGAAAGAATTCTAACCCTTAAATATCTTAAACCAACTTCATATCTATATTACCTCTGATGTTACAGATGTTACAGCTGTCTGCATTATCTAACGGAAGAATAAATTATTCTGCAATGCGGGATGGATCTAAAATTGTCAGAAAGTTGCACTGTCTTGAGAATTATTATTATTGGGATTATCCAATAATAGAGAAATATTTCCCGATGCAAAACGGATTTTAAAAGTCTGCTAAGAAGATTTAGTAGATTTCTTGAAAAGTTGATTTAGACATGGACTAAATTATAGATACTAATGGTCATAAACACAAAGTTCTGTCTGCAATAACAAAAGTAAATCCTGCAGATGCTAAAGCGTGTCGTTCATTGCAGTAATAATCGATTGTTTTTATTCTGCGGAACTGTTGTACTGTATCTAGGTATGTGTATAAAAATACACTATTAAGTATCATATTGTATCTATTGTTTATGTTAACGTTAACACACATACTCCTAACAGTGACACACATACTACTAGCAAGGTTTATTATTTTAGCTAGGAGTATTTAATTGTTAATTTTCTTTGTGACAGCCATATGGAAGTCTCATGATCGATTATTTTTAAATATCGAAAGTTAGCTACTGTTATTTTAAAATGCCTTTTTAAATAAAATTTTAAAAAAAGTTTCTTTTTGAAAAGAAACAATGCTAAAGCATGTGCCATAAAAGAAACAGATGCTTGGACAAGTATCGACCAACATGTTTATGTTCGATGTCGTTTTCTCCATGAATTCCTTTTCGTCAACATGCCAGACACGAATTTTACATTTATATCCTGTCCGCAATATCAGCTTTCTGTGTTGAGCCCAGTGGTTTTCTTCAGCTCAATAGACAGATCAAATGGCATATTTTCTGCTGTTGCTTCTTCTTATGTTGAGATTTACTTTCCTTTTTTTTTCCTTTCTCTGTTTCCCCCTTGCCTCTTGCGAAGAAATGAAACTCATATTTCATCTTCGTTTTATCAGCTAGCGTCTTTTCCCCTCCCTCGCTCCACCTATTATTAGATGTTGGGCCTAATTTGACAAGGCTCCCTAACGGTATTATTCAAAATATTTCCCTCAGAAGACAAGTTCAATCAATCATAAACTTTCATTAATCAAGCAGAAAATTTGGTAGTCGATAACAGAAATAACTTTCCATTCTTTCATTCTTTTCTAAGACTTCAGTTTAAGTTGGTGGTATGTGTTACCAAGGAACCCATACTTTTGTAAGATAACTTCTGGGAGTGGCACTTATTCCAATTTAATGGCGCCCCTATTCGACGTTATTATTAATATTGTTCGCTTGAATAATAACACAAAAAAATCCGTTTCACGACTATTTCTTTTTCTCCTTTTTTTTATCATTTTCTTCTTAATACTGGAAAAAAGATGCGAGATACAAAAGAAATATTTTAGGTTTGGTCGTAGAATAAGCATTCCTGTGCACGGAGATAAGTTTGACAAGCAAACTTTCTCTCTCTCTCTTTTGTAAAAGATCCATTTCAATTTGTGAGGCAACTTTGTTATTGCATTCTCTGCTTGCCTGACAATACTGGGTAATTTGCGATAACGCGAGCTGAAAACATGGCATAAAAATTATACTCCTCATACAGATTACTAGTGATTGATGTAGGTTAAAGGAAAAGAAAACACGTGGAAAAAAAGAAATTTTTCACTTTTCTTCTATTTCTTGAAACCCCACACACATACATAAAGAAAGAACTTCCGGAAGAAACTGAAAGAATATCAGTAACCATTTCGATGTTGTTTTCAATCTTATAAATGATATATGCGTACTTATTTATGGTAGTTGAAAATATCCACGCTTGCATCACATTAACCTTCTTACTATATTTACCGTAAGATTATAAGTGTTTCTGTTTATTATTTTCTGTGACAACGGGACGAGCGAAATACTGTAGTTATCAAACTATCATATTGATAAAGTAGACAAAAAATACCGCTCCTGCCAATGGTTAGAGTGGCCACGTTTGGATAAATTTCTAATTGCTCTTTTTATGCTGACGTGACAATGCTGAATAGAGTGAAATTTTTGAAAAACATATCCATCCACGAGGTCACGAGGAAAAATGAACTCAAAGTTGGAATGTAAATTTTTGCTCATACTATTAATCATAAAGGAATTCCTTGAATATATCATGCTATAAAATTTGCTTAATCTTATATAAATATTTTTTTCCTTTATAAACTTTCAGTTCCTGACTAAAATAATAATTAATTAAAAAATAATATGGATATATAAACATATATTTGCAATTACATGTCTGAAATGTAACATTATCTCGACAACTGTTTCATGTTGTTGCTTTTTAATTAATGTGTTATATTTGAACTTAAAAACCTGGCTATATAGGAATCATATTTATTTATTACACACTATTAAAGAAACTATCATCAATATCTGAAATGCAAGGGTAGTTCAAAAAGTTACGCACAGTCCTCTATGGTTCGGTAGTGGAAAGGACTGGACTAGAGAATTGTAACGTTATTTTAAGAAGTATTTTCTTTTGACCTTTGGAAATGCCGTGCTCCGTTTGTTTCACTGCACCACAGCCGTCTTTGTTTCGATGGCGCGAATACACGTTTATAAAACTCTTGGAGTTGGTTATTCAACGCGTAGATTCTGAATGTCACCTTTTCTATAACTGCCTTTTGCTTTCAGGATTGAAATGAAATAGCCAGGTTTCATCGTACATGGTGACTCCATGAAGGGATTCTGGAAAATCTCCAAGGAAACGTTGCAGATCACACACGTTCTTGATTTGCATCATTTCCTTTGTCCAAAGCCATGAAACCCAAGGAGCACATTTTTTCTGTATTCCAATCGTTGGATTAGCGTTAACACAGGTCTTTTTTTACCATACCTTTGTACTCCATGATTAGTCTTGTAGTGATACATCTGTCTTTTTGGCTAAACTTTTCAATGACTATAATACATTTTCATCGGTTGTGGCAGTTGAAGGTCTATCTGATCTTGGCTGGTTCTAGATGCTGTAATCATCACGCCGAAGCCATCGACACATGTTATTTCAATTCATTGTATGGTTCTCATGGACTAGCAATAGCTGCTGAGTTAATCTTGGATTTGTAGAGTACTTCGACCACTGCACGTAGGCGTAGTAGAGTGTCACGTTGCTCATCCATGATGGGCTACCTGCAATAACAGAAAATAAAAATTAGTTATATGTTAAGTGGTTATACTTACAAAATTTCATTTCTCCATTTCTTACTATTTCCGAGCTACAATGGGTTATACGTTACTTTTTGACCATTCTTCGTATAAGCAAATGTATCTTTCAATGTTGAAGCCGTTTTTTTCGTGCCCCCACGGATGGGTGTGCTTGATAATAATTTCATTGGATTGTGAATATTATTTCAAGAGTGCAATTAGAAATTTATTTCACGATTGGGAGGGCAAGTAGTTCTTTCACAAGATAAGTCATGTAAATTGTATACAAAACGGGTATACAAAGATTACGTTTTGTTAATCATTGCTGCTCTTCTACCATCCTTGTGGATGCGTAAATTGTTGGATACGAGTGAGAAGATAAGAGTGGAATTAACTTGTTTATTGTCTTTGATATTTATTGTGTGAAGTGTTGTGGAGGTAAGAAAAGGCAATGTTTCAAGGAATGTTAAAAAAAAAAAAAGTTCTGTACTCTACCCTACCTACTGAGAACTAGTACATATTTTACTGTTATCAACGGCAACCCATTTCTAGATTTCATTACTTGATACGTGTACCTTTATAAACAATTCTTCTTCTAATTGTATGTGCCTGTGTTACGTAGTATTAAAAATGATTCAGAGACTTAAAGAAATTAAGCTACCTTGTATGTTTGTGCGAAACCTCTCACAAGGCTGAGAGCAATCAAGAGCGCTCGAAGAGAAATGTATCAGACCTCATTTCAACTTTTGATTGTCGTATGCCTCTCCAGATCTAAGTCCTGTAAACAGTGGCGTAACTAACGGACAATGCGAGGGGCCTATCGCAAAAGGGAACCCATTGAAGTTTCGAGCATTATTGTGATGTTAAAATCCACCTTTCAGGTTTCTTATTATTTCACACTTTTTCCTTAATATTGTTCTGTAGTCTTCTATTATTTTCAGTGCCTAAAATCCATTTAAATTACCGCGGACACTCTGCATAGAGAATGAAATAACAAACAGAAATTATTTGACAATCTTTATATATAAAGTTCTTATTGACTAATCAATGTCCAGGCCAAACCAGCTAAGCTAAAAACGTGGAAATTTGGTCAGTGCATAGATTTGTGACGTAAGATATCACTAAGGAAGAATTTTTGAAAATTTAACGAGAAGGGGGGAATAGAGGTGGTAATTATTATATTAAAATGTGCATATCATGGAATCTCTGAGGATTAGACACATTAAATTTGATATATGGACTTCTCATTTAAAATAATTAGACACGTGCTTAAGCATTTATTTTTATATTTGACCTAGAAGGGAAGAAAAGAGGTGAGAAAAAAACGAACAAGGATGGAGATAATTATTATAATAAGATGTTTATATCTCGGAATCTCTTAAGGTTAGAGGCATAAAATTCGGTATTTGGACTTCTCATTTAAAATAATTAGACACGTGCTTAAGCATTTATTTTTATATTTGACCTAGAAGAGAAGAAAAAAGGTGACAAAAAAAAAACGAACAAGCATGGAGATAATTATTATAATACGATGTTTATATCTCGGAATCTCTTAAGGTTAGAGGCATAAAATTCGGTATTTGGACTTCTGACTTAAAATAATAAGAAAAGAAAGATGGATAGAGATTGCAATTATTATAACCTGTTCATATCTCGAAATTCCTTGAGGTTAGAGACATGAAATTTAGTGTTCGGATCCTTCATTTAAAATAATTAAATACAGATTTATTGCTTTTTGATGCTTGTCCTAAAAGAGAAGAAACGAGGCGAGAAGAAAAAAATGGGGGTTGCAATTATAATAAAAAGTCCATATCTCGGAACCCCTTAAGCTTAGAAACATGAAATTTAGTGTTTAGGCCCATCATTTAAAATAATTATACACATACTTCAGCGTTTTTAGATGTTTGACATAGAATGGAAGGAGAAGGCGAGGTGCTTCCCTAAAATTCCCGTACGAGATGTTCGAATTTTGAGAGAGATTAGATTGGATTCAGACGGATTCTGTGTTAAATCCGTAGAAGGAAGGATGCAAAATATTGCCCACAATAACACGTAGAGACATCTGCTAGTTTTCGATAATTAATTTTAAGCTAAGAGTGAATTAAATTTTAATGTTTTTGCATGGTAACAATGGGAACAAAATCAAGCGGGGCATAATATTATTAATAATACAGTCTAATGTACAAGTTTTGTATATGAACAAGTAGTGACTGACTAGGTAAAACATCCAAAATAAAAATTAAAAAAAAAAATGTTTTCTGTTGCTGTATAAATTTTATTTATCTTCATGAACATAGGAAGAGGGGGTTCCTTTCGACATTTTCACGGAGGGAGGGGAATACTTCCTTAGTTCTGCTGCTGCCTATGGACTACCAATTGTGAGGCCTACTGCAGGAGACAGGTGAAATTACACAACATTAACAGTTTGAAGCGCGCTCTTACGCAGACAGTTGCAGATTTCTCTTTAGAAACAATGCGTGTGCAGTTAGTGTGTACCCAGGAAGATTGTAGGTTTGAGTATTCATTGTTTTTCCCTATTCACAATGTATTACAGTATCTCTCATCATATTGGGCCTTATACAGAGTCGTTTTGACATATGATTAGCGTCATACTGAAGGCCTGACTACTGCAGGAAACATATGTTATTGGTACGTTTTAGTATGGCACTAATCACGCGTCAGCACGACTCTGCATAAGGCCCATTGTGTTTGTTCATTGCTTACTTTTTGATAGGATTTATGATAATTGTAGGTACCTCAAGAAAATTTGTTATAATCTGTAATGAAGAAACGCCCACATGACTAATTTCTAGTACAATAAATTTATTCTGCAAGACAGGGGACACACAGTCAGGGGACTCTAATTCTAACTCTATGGCCTATTGAACCCGGAGGTTCAATGCCGTGTTCACAAAAGCTCTCCACTGACTTCTATCCTTAGCTAATTGGATCCAGTTTCTACTTTGTATTCCTATCTCTGCGAGATCCATCTTAATATTGTCCTCCCATCTGCGCCTAGGTGTTCCTAATGGTCGTTTTCCGATTGGTCTTCCAGTCAAGACTTTGAAAGCGTTTCTACTTTCTTCCATTCTAGCTACATGACCCGCCCATCTAAGCCTCCTAGACTTGACGACCCTAACAATGTTGGGTAAACCGTATAAATTATGTAGTTCCTCGTTATGAAGTTTCCGCCATTCCCCATTCCCGTTCCTCTTAGGTCCGAATGCTGCCCTATGTCCTGGCATAGAGACTAATTCGGGCCTGACAATCACAGTACATAATTTATTCTTGCAATTATATTATTCAATCGTAAACCAGAAGTAATCTCAATTGCCTAATTTGAATACGGGCTTGACCATTACTGAATATTCACTTGGTTATATTACAAATATATAGAAATTTTAACTCATTTCGTTTCTTTAATTAAGTGTTCAAAGAATTATAAACTTACAAGATTTTTTTTTTAATGGAAGAGTACTAGAGAATCATTATATTATTAACTGCAAAATTGATTGTTGTTGCTGTGTACTTTTATTCAGATATTACTATGTTTGTTATTTTCCATACTTGCGTATCATTTCTGACGGCTCGCTGCATTTCAAAGTAAATCCGATTTTGTTGGTTTGGCGCCGCAGTAGTCTTCAGAGTTTCTGAAAATTGTTCGAGCTTGGAGTAGCTCGGAGACTTGGAGCATCTTATTTTCTCTTCTCTCTCTGTTTGTCTTTTGTTGTGTGTGTGTGTGTGTTTCTTTCGTTTCGTCCCTCCTTCTCAGAACCTCATCCTCTTACCACTTTGAGAGCTCAGCACGGCGGAAACTCGGGGGTCGTAAGACATTAACGCGTCCGGGCCTCGATATTTCTCTCCATTCTTCCAACTCTAGACATTAACAAAACAGCATGCAGCATTGCAGCAGATATTAACGGATTTTTATAATTACCTTTAACATGTACGAGGTAGTAGCTTTCCTACTGAAAAAGATGGAGGTGGGGGTGGATCCAGTTTCTTAATTAAAGATGCTCTCACCGTACTTCTCACTGTAATTATCAAGCTGACGAGCTTTGTTAAAAGAAGATTCGTATATATATAAAAAAAGAAGGTTGTTGCCGATTTCGTTTGTCCCTCCATTTTCTTTCGGGCTCCTATCGTCACTATCTCATTTTCAGGGTCATTAATAGATTCTGTGACGAGATACCGGAAAATAAGTACAGTTTGATTTTAACAAAACTCTCGGAAATCTTCTTACAATATATCTTCTCCGTTAGCAAGGGAGTTCGAGGACACAAGAAGAGACGAGATTCATGCATCTTACTCCTTTATCGTCGCGATTCGTATGCAAAATATTTGATTACGGAAAGGAGTTTGGAACCCATTTCGCAACTAGAATGAGATGCTATTTTTTTCATTTACCCTTTCTCTCTCCCTTTCTTTGACTTTTTTGTCAACTAGAAATTGAAAGTGCTGAAGAAAAACACCATTACGATCCGTAAGTTTCTTTTCGCTGTATAACGTACTCTTCTTTTTAAGCCCCAGGAAGTGTCATTAGCCGGCAATCGGCATTCCAAGGAAATTAATAAACATCTATCAAAACCAAACAAGCTGAGACCTTCTTTCAATCGGAAGAACAGTTTCAGAAAAAAAAATTCTATCCAACATTATCTTTTAAGATCTACGATTTATATCTTCGCCAAAACTGACTTTTCTTCCTTTTTAATGTGTTTAGTTCTTAGGGCAATGTCCGTGAGAATAGCACATTAAAATTGAATGATTTTGCGTAGGAGAGAAGAAGTGACTACAGTTACGCTTGCATATTCACGAAGAAGCTAAAATTATATTGGCAAAAATAACTTGAAAAAAGTACGTGTAACCAAACAAGGTAACTTTACAAACAGTAATCTAACTATTTGTTTACTATTGTGCAGAGGAGAGATGTCACCTTTTGTAGCTCAGGAGAGACTCTAAAATTAAAGGAATGGAAGCTGACATATCTCCTGTGCAACTTAATTTATATCAAATTATGCTTAGGAATGTATAAATGAAACGCAACAATTACAGAATATGAAAAACAGACAAGATTAGACAAAGGATGAATGGGATGAGACTATCGAGAAGGAAGTTAGCTTTAATAGAGAGTAATCGAGCACAGTACCTATGTTGCGTGCGACGAGCTTTGGTCCTTCCCCAGTGTCGTGGAAGTAGTGATGGGTGTTGCTGGACGTACGGCTTTCAAGCACAAATGATGCGAAGATAGATGCAAGATTCAGTAGTTAAATTATGCGTGTTGTATACCGCCAAGGACGACGGTAATAGAGATCTACCCAAAATCGGTTGGAGAAAGTCGGTGTCAGTTAAATCCACATCGAAGATGGTTGTTTCTGTGGGTTTAACCTGGCTTAACACTAGGGATGTTTTCTCAGTCTGGAGACAACCTCTTGCCTCCAAAGAGACTAGCGTAGACTTCTGCACCTCTCGATTGACACCACAATCAGCCACAACTGTTCCTGTCGATTGATTTTGTACGTCTTCTCTAGTGATGTCGGCGTTCATTTGTCCTCATAGATAGGGCTTATGTGTCCGGAGAGAATTGACATGTACTTCAAGAGGAGTGTGATTGTGGGAACGAAAGGTCTTACAAGGGAACCTCTTATATTGATAGTGGCGTTACCCAATCAAACAATGTGCAATCGGTAGAGGAGTGAAGAAAGGTGAGAAATCCAAAATTTTACGGGCCAACACCCAGAAACACAGGAGATACAGAGGAAAGAAGAATCTAGAACAGCGTTTCCCAACCTTTTTCAATTTGCGGCACACCACGGATGTAACTTCAATTCTCGCGGCACACTCATAGATATTATTATTATTATTATTATTATTATTATTATTATTATTATTTATTATTTATTATTATATTCGTAAATATAAAATACCGTGGTATTCTTTTCTGTGATTTCTGATCTTACAGGGAAGAAAGCTCGATCGCTGGTTTTCCCCAATATAGGACTCAGGTTTTTAAAAATACACTTTCTTTTTCGAAAACTGTATCCAACCTTTCACTAAGAAGGAAGATCACTAAATAACGAACCAACAAACTAATCTCTTGTACTTTAATAACACAAATATAGGTAATTTGTATAAATGTTTGCTTTACCGAAAGGAATGAATGATATTTTAATCATACCGAAAGGAATGAATGATATTTAAATTACAAAATATTCTGTAACAATAAAGAAGCAATAATGGTCATAACAATGATGACAAATACTTTTTTCAACGTTAAAAATGTACAGAAAAGTAACACAGTATGAAACATAATTTATTAACATCGTTGATCTACGTTACATTTTTTAAATATTTTATGAAGGTTAGAATTGTTCAATAATATTAGTAATGTAACATTATTTCAATAATATCTATTGAAGGTTGCAATTGTTTAATATTAATATATGAAGGTTACAGTTATTCAAAAATAAGTGAAACAACTTGGTGCACGAAGCAACATTAATGTGCAAATTGAACTTGATGTTCTTTCATAATCATCTTCAATTGTGGACTGATAGTTGTTAAACGCACCCTCATGTCGTGTTCCGGAGTTAGTTGTGACCCGTTCTTACACTTGATTGTGTTCATTGCAGAAAATCCTGCTTTACTTAAGTAGGATGTATTAAAGGGAATATGAACTTTGTAGAAATAGCTGGATATTTTCTCCGGAGAGAAATCCAGAGTGATGTCTTGTCTTCTTGTGAGTGTTGGAGCTTCAAACCTCGGTCATTCTTCACATCGACCAATTCACTTTTTTCCTGTACATTTAATTCTGCTTACTGTAGGACAGAAGACACAAAGAAGTCCCTCACCCAGTCAAATGAATTAAACTGAAGAGTAGAAAATACTTCTCAACATTGGTACACAACAAAGACAATGTGTCTGAAATGAGTAGTGGTCTGCACGGATGCGGATACGGTTTTCCACTTCTTTTCCCTACCTAACAAAACGCTATGAAATTTGTGATGATGGTGGAAAGAGCACTAAGAAACGTTCGTTTTGAATTAGAAGTTTTTAAAACCGATTGAAAAATAACTAAAATCAAAATAAGTGTGTTTGAAGCTTGTGCGTCAGTAACTGCAAAAGGAGAAGAAATGACAGGAGAGAGTTGTCCTTTTATTGCTCTTTTCAATAGCTATTTAAAATGTGTTTCAAAAATTTTTCGAAATCATGACTATTATAGAATATGTAAGTTTATATATTTCCTACCTCATTATCTGCGGATGCGGGTGCGAATAGAAGATTGTGGATGCGGGTAGAGCTGCTGTGGATGCGGATGCGATGTTTTATATCCGCACAGATCTCTAGAAATGAGTGTTGAGAGGTTTGTGACAATTTTACAGCATTCTGTAATCTCAAATGTCACATTTGTTTTGTTTTCTAATTCTGACCTCCCAAAATGAAAGTTTCTCCCTAAATAGAAAATTTTGTCACTTGAGGATAGGATATTTTCCTTTTTTCCCTGTATGCATTTGTTCAGCGTATTCAATGTTTGGAATATGTCGGAAAGAAAAGTAACTTTATTGCACCAAGAATCATCAAGGAAATCGTCATTTTCACTTTCTTCTGACAGAAAGAAGTTGTTCTTTAAGTGCATAAAATCTTGACAATACACGACTACGAGACAACCACCTCGATTTCGTCGCGGCACACCAGCGGTCCATTCGCGGCACACCGGTTGGGAAACGCTGATCTAGAATCATGAGAAAATAGCAATGCAAAAGATACACTGGCACAGAAAGAACTTCAAAATGATTAAAGTTATCAAAATGACATTTACACAACAGTATAGTAAGCAAACATTATACCCACAGACATGCTCAATAACATCATATGTATGCAGTGTTGCCAACTGACCACAAAATGAAGTTTTGTTAAATGGCACGGAACACAAATTATAACATGTAGAAAATCTATTCATGAGTAGAACCATACCTGTGAAGTCATGATGTACAGTGTTGCCAACGTTTGAAGATAGGCCTATATGAATTCCTATATGAATCTCGGATGTAGAAGAGAACATACAGTATACGATTCAAACTAGTTAAAACCAAAATATGAGACCATAAACAAGAAGATAATCACTGAAGTACGAAAATAAAGGACGAAGCACAGTGTCGAAACAGGTTTGCCCAAGTGGAAAATCAGAATAATATCACACACACAAAACTGAAATGATACATGCTCTTGGATTGACAGTTGACTAGCAGGCTTACTTTTCTGATACGCGTAACATTGTAACACCTTATTGGTAGTCAGTTTTTCAGTGTTGCTCTTGATAAAGCGCTCCGCAGTGTATTGACACTGTAAGTACTCTTCTACATCCGAGATTCATGTAGGAATTCATATATTCCTATCTTGAAACGTTGGCAACACTGTGCATCATGTTCATGACTTCACATGCATGGTTCTACTCATAATTAGATTTTCTAGATATTATAATTTGCGTCCCGTGCCATTTTGTGCTCAGTTGGCAACACTGCATTACATATGATGTTATTGAGCATATCTGTGGGTACAATGTTTGCTTACTATACTGTCGGTAAATGTCATTTTGATTACTTTAATTATTTTGAAGTTCATTCTGTGTCACTGTATCTTTTGCATTGCTATTTTCAAATGATTCTAGATTCTTCTTTCCTCTGTATCCCTTGTGTTTCTGGGTGTTGGCCCGTAAAACTTTGGATTTCTCACTTTTCTTCACTCCTCTACCGATTGCACGTTGTTTGATTGGGCAACGCTACTTTCAATATAAGATGTTCCCTTGTTAGTCTGACATTTTCTTTCCTATAATTTTACGGTTCTGATGAAACTGATGAATGTCTTTATAAATGCTTTAGCTGTCTATATACTGCAGAGTTAAAAGTTGTAAGTTAAAGTAATTGTTTTGACTGAATTTAAATAAATGTTTTCAAAAGACCTTGCAGTTTGAAATAAATAATAAAGATGATTGTGGAGGCAATCGGGTTCCTTCACACTTTTGTGTATTTCATGTATGATCCACCATTTTGCGACACACTTATGTGAGGTCAATTGATGTAGTTTCTTTCGTTTTAAAATGTAATGAAATAAATACAGTGTGTTTCAAAACAACACCGACAACGTTTGGGAGGTGATTCCTGACACTAAGATAAGACAAAAAGTATAAGACCAACCTGGGTGCACAAATGCTTCCTTTCGGAGTTATAGGATGCCGAAAAACATGAAAAAATTAACTTTAAAGGTCCATAGCTCCAAAACTATGGGACCTACCATAGGCGAGTCAAGACTTTACTGAGAAACTAGCATGTGCCGTATCCAAATATCAATGTTTCAGATTCCCGTGGTACTTCCGCAACAATTTCTATAGAGGTAGCTGGTGAGTACTTCAGTTTATATGCCTGTAGCCAAATTTCCTCTATAAAAATTGTTGCATGAGTACCGCAGGATTCTGAAACATATATTTTTGGATAGCGCGCATATTAGTTCCTAAGTGAAGTCTTGACTTGACTACGGTAGAGCCCATAGTCTTGGAGCTATGGACCTCTAAAGTTCATTCAGTAGCCTATAATTCCGAAAGGAAGCATTTGTGTACCCAGGTTGGTCTATACTTTTTGTCTTATCTTGGTGTCTGGAATGTTCTCCCAAACGTTGTCGGCGCTGTTTTGAAACTCCCTGTATAGATGCATCGTGGAATAAGATCGTACTTCGTTTTATGTTCTTGTTTGAGGCGGACAGACGGTCAAGTTGATATAAGTACAGTAAATGAAATAGAAAAGCCGTGCAAACTTCATTTGAAAACAAGTATAGACGTACAAGGGGGTGCTGATAAAGATTGAACCTTTCTTACCTTGAGAGAATCGAGCTAGGAAACTGAAACTGCTACACTACTCTCGGTGGTGTCATTCAAATCATTTAAGAATTTGTTCTATTATTCGTGTATAACAAATGGTTCCATGATTAGTATTTAACAACAGGTTTTATTATTAGTATTTAATAAGGATGGCTTAAATCCGGATTTTTATTTTCCCGATTACGAATAATAGGAAAAGCCTGCATTTTGGAAAAAATCCGGATATCGGGTAAAATTCAGATTTCAGAAAATCCGTATTTAGGATAAAATCTAAATTTAGTAAAAACTCCGAATTCGGATAAAATTTACATTTCAGAAAAAAATTGAATTTCGGAAAAATTTGGAAATAAAAAGCTTCCGGAATTCACAAAGGGTTTACAAAAGTTCTCCATGATAGATTACAATAGCGACCAAGTGATAATGAATTATGGGCTTTATGGATTGGGATACCTGTAGTAGGAAACAGTACTAATAGTATTCACTAGTACAGACATCATTGCGATATGAGTCTTGTTAAAATAAAAGAGCCCGAATTATTTTTTTTCTTCGTCTGTAGTAGTCAAATAGGTCCATGTTTTACGAATAATAATTTACAAGAGGACCAGCTCTGATTTCTATAGCACATTCTCACGTACTTAGCTGGAAATGAAACTAGTTCTCTTTTCTATAGAACTGGCAGGGAAGAAATTTTTTCTCCAAGCGGTTATACTGTTAAGTAGTTGTAAATTAGTAATTCTGAATTGTTATTTAGTCATTTTGTTAATTAGTAGCGCTAGAAACATGTGGACATGGTATTATGAAATGGATCGGAATAGTTTTCGTTACTATTCTTTTCACGGCTATGTGGGAAGGGACAAATTGTATGGCAGTAGGATGCGATCCCAAAAGTATTTATTCTTTTTAAACAAATAATATACAAATTAATTTGCATTTGAAGTTGGATCTAGTGTGTAGTCGTGATATATGTACATACCAAATTGTTGAATGTTGTTAGAACAAGCAGTGATGTAGCCAGAGAAACATCATGGCGTGGATAGTATATCCTATATCGTAGAAACACATACGCATACATTTTTCTTACAAAAAAAAAAAAAAAAAGTCTGCATAGCGATTTGCAATACACGTTCAAATTTGATTGTCATTTACAATTTTTATACAACATTTTTCGCACCAATAGAAATGGAAAATATTTAATTTATTTTATTGTTTTACGTGGGTATGAAGAATGAAAGTAAACAGTTTTTGTGTATAGCAGACATGTGTGATATTGTAAAAGTAAGATGGGGGAAATAACGACAAGTTTTTTAAAGTACTAACTTTGTCATTTTACAGATTGCTTACGATAATAGTCGACTTGCATGTATTCACATGAAACTTATCAGTCTATACTGCTACCAATGCTATGAAATAACTATGTAGATGTATCATTTATGAATTTCTTACTAAAGCTTGAATGAACAGAATGACATAAAAGAGTTCCTTCTGTTGGTTCAGTATTTTCCCTAATTATCTAATTTTCGATCCAGGTGAATGAGCAGATAACTGATAAGTACTGGAAAAATATAATTGATAAGTCTCCAAATAGGAAGCGTTTCCGTCAAGCTTCAATCCAGAAGGGAATTTTCTAATCAGGTTTCAACTGAACAATGCACAGGCACATTACAATAGACAAGTCCGTATATGGCTGCACTTGGAACTTTCAGAATATTGGATATTATTTCAATTGATGAGGATGGGTTAAGTGACCCTCAATAGTCCAGGCTTGATACTCCTTTATTTTTATCTTTGAGGGCAGTTCATTGTCTTGTTCTATGGTGAGAAAGTCCAGAATGCCTAGATATATCTCATTTTTAGAAATTATCGTGTTGCACTGAGTTACCACGTGTCAGCATATTTCGTCATGTCATTATAAAATGGGTAAATCTTCTTCAGCTTTGCAGAATAGTCAATGGCGGCCATTTTGAATATTGTGTGTGAATGGAATTCCATATGTCTCCTACATTTTGTTTCATATTCATTTGAGTAAATAAATAAAAAGTTTAGATAAAACTTGATTGGTCCATATCTTTTATATTTCCGATGATAGCATTGGCCACTAATCACATGAAAATCGTTACTTGTTTGACTGAATTAATGGGTTTCAGGGAAATGAAATGTATTATCGAATGCGCATTGGCTCTAAGGTCTGTTAGTCGTAGAAAGCATCTTCCGATGCCGAAACCTCCAAGGTTCAAGGAACTTCGAAGACTGGAGAGGGATTTAATAGGGAAGATCTTTACGTATATAGAAATCCTAATCTTGCCTGCATTCTTGAATTTTTACATGAGTCCCACTTCAGTAAAATAAACTGAATGATGTCGTTTGATACATAAGTATATCTAAACAGCAAATGGAACATCTCATTCGTAGTTATGAGTCTACATCTTAGTTGTGACTTGGAATTTAATCAAATATGGTATTTGCTCCTACTTCCAAGGAATGTAAATAGTGTATTGTATGTCTGTATTTCGAGTATAGCAATTGCTCATTTGCATTCAGCACCGCATAATTAGAAAATCCGTATGCTCCCATGTTATATATTCCGCATACAAAAATAAATAAATAAAATCGTTTAATTAATGTAATTGATGACATACGTCAAATAAGCGAGGGGAAAGATATTTAAACAGACATATTCTGATGTTTCACTGTGCATTAGCTGTGTACATAAACAAAAAGTAGTTTTCCATAATACTTTTCGTGCTCTATGTTAAAAAAAGACAATGGCTTAAATAAATTCGTATATCTTGACATAACTTCACCGTGAAGTTCATTAAAAATAAACCTTGTAACAAGCATTTGTCTGGTACATTTTCTGTTCTTCTAAATCAAGAATCCTCCTACCCAGTGTTCACAGCATATAAGTTACAAGAATAGTGCATGAGGTTGGTGTCTTGTCTTGCTGAATCCCACTCATGACAACTAAGATTATTAGTATGGTAATTGTTATTGTGCTCATAACATAAAAGCGATTAGGATATCACAAAATTACCAGAGAGCATGTGCTTTTAAGTTTCATTGTGACATATTACACACATACCTACCTTCAGAGCTTTGTCCAGGAAACAAAAATCCAAAAGGTCGTAATTATTTTACTTTTTTTTAGAATAGGTGGGGAGAAAAGCTTTTGGGGGAAAAAATAAATAAATGGTCATTACGTGTTGTCGTACATACGTAAAACACACACTCACAAACAGAGGACTTTATCACTTCTATAACTGCCACGCAATATGTACATATACAAACAGGGTGTGGCGAAAAAAGTCAATGAAAGCAAAAATAAAAAAGTGAGAAAGGGTTTCAGAATTTCCGTGCTGTGCCACACCCCAATGTTAACGTGCAAAAGAACAAAACAAGAGGCAACAATTACACCTTTGCACATTAAAGTATATATATACATATATATAAAAAGGAGCTTGGTTCATATGTAGTGATAAAACTAATTTCCCCCATCATTCACTACTATCAAATCCGTTTAACCGGGTTGCTGTCACAAATCAAAACGCCAAGGGACTTGTAACAAAGAGTCGGAAACGAAAGTACTGTAACCACTACATACCTTCTCCTTTTTGTGAACTGGACCGGTTATTGTTTTTACAAACAACAACTCCGCCCTGCAATTACATTTACTTAACCTTATAAAGCACTGCCACTGAACTCTTGATCGCAGCTGCAAGATGAGTGACTTCTTTTTTTCTTTCTTTCTTTAATTTTTTATGCCTCCTGTTATATACCATCCATAATGTTCATCCTCTAGTACGTGTTTGCAAAACCATCATCATTGTAACAAATAATAAGGTTTGTTGTAAAGGCTACTGAAACAACAGATGAGATGTTTTCTGCTATAATACGTAAATTCAATTATAATTGCTAAGTTTGGACTGAATGTGAGTACTTACTTTCAATTTCCGTTGTCATTAGTCATTCCAAGTGACCTTTGTTTTGTTGATTGAGTCTTGCAGCTTATCATAGCAAGTTAAGTTATTTTCCCGCTATTTACCTGACGTGGGATTACAAATTTTAAGTAAGAAAACAATCAACTAAAAAAAAAATAATCTTTGAGTTTAACATCCCACAATTATGCCTGTTAGGCTATGGGAGACGATGATTGAAGCAAGTGAAAGTTATAGGAATGAGAAAGAGGGAGGAAACGGGAGTACCCCCGAGAAAACCCATTAGAGCTCGTTGTCCACCACAAACTTACTTGGCCGGGAAGTGAACCACGGAGCCTACGCACCAGAGGTAAGCGGTCTGTCACTGAGCCACCGTGCCTCCCATCATCAACAAAAAATAACTTTTGATACTAATGTACCGTTTCACTCTTTTGAGTTCCGTATAAAATCGTTGAATAATATATTAATCAAAATCTTTCAAAATTCTGCAATATTTGCGTTTAATGAAGAAAATGTTCAAACGTTAGACGTATACCAACCCATAAATCTTATTGAGCTAAACAGAATGATACGTGTGGGCGTGAATATTCATGCGTGGTTTTCGAGAAATTGGAAAAGAAACAATTAATTCTTAAATGTAAAAGTTTATCCTGTACGAGAACAATGTCACTTATATATTAAGGTTAAACTGATGTTAATATATTATACTCTCATTAGCAAGATGGCAGTACTTAATATGAGATATCCTAAAACTAACATTAACTTTTAATTTATGTTTAACTGAAATATCGTCCTGTACTAGTTGGTAAATTAATTACATTGAGCTGAACAACATAACATGCTTGAAGGTAGTTAATTCTCATGTGTAGTTTTCGAGAATACTGATCTCGAAACAAAATGAACTTTCTGGACGCAAAAATGTGTCGTTCGTTGTCAACAATATGACAATTATTTTTTAAATTTCTCTGGAAGAAAGAGCCTATCCGGTTGCAATGATGTGAATGGATTTTAGGGGTGATGGCTGAAATTCAGCTCAAATGTAGAAGAAACTATGTAGATTCTATATTCCAAAAGCAAATTGCTCTAAAATGGATGGAATATAGTTTTTTTTAAAAAAAAGCACGAAACATTAACATTAATGTCAATAAAAAATAAATGAAAAACATAATTCCTCCACTTATCTCAAAAACCAAAAGAGGGAGATCGATGAAATTCAGCTTAAATATAGAAGAGACTGTAGATTCTATGTTTCAAAAGCAAATCGTTCTAAAATTGATGGAACATAGTGAAAAGAAAAAGCACAAAACATGAACATCAAACTCAATGGCAAATCGTGAAAATAATAATAATAATAATAATAAAATCGTTCACATATCTAAATAACTATAGTAAGATGGCTTATTGAAAGCTTATGACTTAATGAAGAGCTTAAAAGCGATGTATAACATGTAAGGTAAATATGAATAGAACATTGTCAGAAGCCAAGTTGTTTGAGTAAAATCAATAATAAGAAATAAAGTAATATATACATCTTCGAATTACACAGGATTACCCACGAGGAGGTTTGCATCTGGATTTGGAATAATCAGACGCGATTTAGCACGCAACGTGACTTTTGATCTGATCACGTGTCACAGCCTAGTCCTTATGGCAAACCGGATAGGCCCTTATGTTTTCATATACTGCATATGTAGCGAAATACAAGATTGATTGTCTTTTCCCAACGGTGACACATACTCTTTACGCACATGCTACTTGTAAAAATGACATCGAGAAGTGAAAAAGCTTTTGGAAAATCAATACAAATAGTTTTTTTCTTATACTCCGCTATTTTGTATGACGGCTTGTAAATTCTCAGTGGATGCTCATGTTCAAAATCCGTGGCCACTTCTTTCTTTCTTTCAAAGATTTTCTACTGAAAATTCATACACTTAGAAAATTCTACACCTCAAACACTTTCATTTGTGTCTGTTTGGGGATAAGATTACAGAATTAAACATAAATAAACGGCTACAGATTTTATGACCATGTCCGTGCACAGTACAAAATTTCCATACTTGAATAAAACTTTTAGCAAAACCTTTAGTTATACTAAATATCCCATAACTATAGGATATTAGTATAGTTTATATATATAATATAGGGTGTTAATGAACTATACCGACAAACTGTAAGAGGTGATTCCTCACATCAAAATGGACCTATGGCGAAAAGTTCAATGTTTCAGAGCTAGGGCTGTCTAAAATCGCGAAAAAGCCAAATTTCAACAGGCTCTATTTCGAATTCCAGAAACTGTGGATGGTCTTCCTTATCAACGTAAAAGTAGCCACGCATACACAATCCAAAAGTGCATATGTCATCAATTTTCAATAAGTATACAGGGTATTCCCTACAAGGTGTAATTCTCAGATATGCTCGAAATAGTTTCCAGATACACCCTGATTTCAAGGAGGATCCAAAGTAGACAAAAGGTAAGCCTTCACAACAATGGACATCCAGTGCTTCGGAGGAAAGTCTGAAGGGTTAGGAACCGGCAGCTCCATGTTTTTCTGTGTTCGGAAGAATGTGTAATGCGATGTATTTCGTCACGGTATATTTCACGTTTTCTTCACTTGTAAGCGTGAAAGAAAACATTGCAGCATGCGTTGTCCCGAGTACGGGGGTCTGGGGACGGAGCCCCAACTAGCCAAAGGCTTGTATTAATATAAAACTAAAATACTAATTAAATAAAAAAAAAGTTTATATTAGCTTTTTTCAATTCAATACAAAACTATTCGCACTACTAACCAACTAGGTAAAATCATAGTCCATCTAAAACAAAAAGTGTGTAATAGTTGGACTGTTGCAAACAACTAGCTTTATTATAGGTTTGTTATATTTTTAAATAAATTTTATGTACTGATTTTTCTATTCGGTTTTATTTTTTTATTATTATTATTTTAGAAAATAAAAGTTGTGGCATCTTTCAATATAGGGAAATTATGATTTTCCGAATCAGTAATAAACAACACAAACTTATATCTGTAAATTACCGATTTCATTATGTATCAGAATTGAATTAAGACTGTCCCTGTGAAACTTTTTTTGTGTGCATGTGTGTGTGAAAGGGGCTGAGAAGCGGAAATTTTCTAAAACGCTTGCTTTATTTTGAGTAAGTAGCTTAGGATTAGCTAAAATCATTGCCAAGTAATAAAATTACAGTAACACTTGGATTCATTATTCCGAAGTGTGTGTGGAGGACAAGGGGTTACCAAGCTTCACAGTGGAAATCTGATGTGCGTGAGATTAACTTCTATAATTAAGTATCAGAAGAAGCAAAGGCGATTTTCCTATAATGTTGTGCTCTTCCAGTTCTAGCTTTCGAGATTAACTTTTTTTTTCTCTCTCTCTTCGAGCAATGTAGTAGTGGAAAGAAATTCTCATATTACAAAACTCTTGTTTTGAATAATTGAAATATAATTTTTATCGGGATGCACATTCCTAGCTACTTTTTAAAATACTTTATTCAACTACCACGTAAAGTTTAAGAATAAAAAACGAAAACTTTTTTCTGTTAGCACATATATGTTCCTGTGGTATTGGGGAGAATTCGTGGAAGAGTTTTGGTCAAATCACATCGTGTATTTTAATGGTTCAACAATAATTATTATAGCATTTAGGTGAAATCATTATTGAATGTTTTATTACAAATAGTATTTTCCTTGTCTCAGTTTTATGTTTTAATTTTTCTTTCTTCCTTTCCTTGTCTACATCAAAATCTTTGAATATCGTTTGGAAACAGATCATGAGGATCATTTCTTTGTACTTTAACTCTTTTTCCGAAATACAAGTACAACCAATCGTTAATTTTTTGTAATTGTCAAAAACTAGGCGTCCCTCCATGTTTTACCCTAAAAATGTAAAGCCTAACATTTTATAAAGTCAGTTTTCACTTCCTTCGTATTTCTTAATATCTCGTTACATCGAAAACTTCATTGAGACATTATTTATTTTGTGCAATTTTTCCTCCGTTCATCTGCTTGGTCATGCAGTACAAGAAACCTGATGCGATCGAGAATCAAGCTGAGAGCTATCTACCGGGAATACTTGTTGTTTTTTGTTTAGTGCCCCTTTTGGGTACCAAAGCTATATGAAACGTGGACTTACAGCTTAGTATGTGACTTTTGAACACATGAATTCCTACTGAGAATCGATCCCGGTTCTACATACCAAAGCCGTGAACGCTAATCATTATATCAAAATTACTCTTTCGTGACCTTTATATTATCTGATTCATTTCAGGTTTTGTGCATCTTCTTCCAGCTTATAAGGTACCACCGAACGTAAAAAAAGTCCTTTCCGACCACCTTAGAATTAAAATTGAGACAACACATAACACAATAATCCCACCTCGAAAATACGCGATGTCTATCCTGAAAGAAACTGAACTTTCTAAGTATAATAGTACTTACCATTTGTGCAAGTTATTCATATTTTTCTCCTTCAAAATAGCTCCCATTAATACATCATTCCCAGCGCGTCCTTAGCTGCTGAAACATACTTCTTGAAATAGCCTCGAAGTTTAATAGCATTTTTTGTTGTTCTTCAGTGGATTAGTGAACTTTCAGGGTGGATTTCAACTTGAGAAGTAGAATGAAATCTGCAGGTGCCAAATCAGGTGAGTAGTGTGGTTGGAATACTACAGTCGTATCGTTCTTCGCTGAAACCTCACTAATGAGGGGCGCCGAATGCCTAGGTAAAATACTCTTGATGATCATCCATGCCCCGTTTTCCAAGCTTCCGGTCTCTTCTTTCTTACAACTTCCTTCAAACGCCTCATCACTTGTAAATGAAACTCTCTGTTGATGATTTACCACTTATTTATAATGAACAACACGAAAATCAAAGAAAATATATGTATTACTTTAACGTTTGAGCGAGTTTAAGTGCTCTTTTGGGTCTCGGTGAAGATTCTCCCCCATCCTCCATTCGGATGACTGCCTTTGTTTCAATGTCATACCCGTGAACACAAGTCTCGTCACCTGTTATGATGTTTTTCAAGAAACTATCGTCTTCGTTTGCAAGATTCAAAAGATGTTCACAGGCTTGTTCATTTGCTACCAACCATGAAATGACCGTTGGAACAATACAATGCATGTTCAGTTTTTTAACTAATGTAAGATCACATGACAGGACGATATACTGATTTCTATTTACTTAGCTATTTAGCGGATGGTCAAACGGCGATTTTTACGCACAACATTGCTCACTTTCTCATTGGCGTCCAGGTTTTGCCTCGTCTTCGATAGTCCCTATGTGAAACAAAGTTTGATGCTTATACGCTGCTCTTCCAGAATCTTCATTGTCGTAATATTGCAAATACACAATTTCACTCCAGCGCTCGCGGTCTCACAATGATACACGGCAGGAGGGTACAATTACCGTTAAAATGCATGGGAAGAATCCTACTATGTGGTACTGGCAAACAGAAAATCAAGAATGGTTTTGTTGATCGTATTTTTTAAGTTTTGTCTAAACAGATATCGCACCTATTTGTAAGACTTAGTCAACTTTTCAGAAACCAGCAAAAGGAAATAAATACGCCCATGTGTTAATATTCGCCACTGTTGGCAACATATTTTGTTCTCCGTAGCACTAGGCAATAAATCCTTGGTTGAAGCGTTATGTGTCTGAGTGAATTGAGCTATATTGTACTGCTTCTTTGTATTCCCATCAAGAGTGAATCTCCATCAAACTTTTCTTCAAAACTCTCCTAACATATGAAAATTGCAAGGTGAAGTAGGACTCTACGAGGTAAGAGTTTCTAATGGCATTTGTGTGATAAAGTTGTTTGCATACTATAAGCTGTGTTTTTTAGTTTTCATCTCCTCTTGCAACGATCTAGGGTGTCGACACTGATTGTTACAGTTCACTCCAAGAATTCCTTAACTATATGACCATGATATCGAAGAATATCATCGTCTTACCGCTTTCCTCCAGTTTCGTTTGAGTCCTCTTTTATTGCAACACAGATGTGCTTCTTTTTCGGTGTTAGGAGTTGCTTTGTTGAAAGTAGTAAAAGTTGACTCCTCATTTTCTTATATACAATTAGTATTAGATCATCGAGAATAGCGTGTTCTTGTCTACGTGAGGTTCAGTTCTGCATGAAAGGTTTTATAAAATCGTTACGTTATAGTATTGCTTTATTTATTTATTTTTAATTAATTGTACAAACACAATTACAATGTGACTTCAATCTACAACATTAAAATTAAATTAAGAAACATTCGTCTTGATAGCATGGCAATTTCTTCTACACATGATAGGTTTCATTTTTTTCAACAATTTTACGGTGAAAAACAAATGTCCAAACTTTATTTTTCCGTAGTAGCTGTTCGTTTTGAGTTTTTTTTTTTTCTGGACTTATACTTTCAACTAAAGCATATTGACTTTGCATAGCAAACATTCTTTCTGCTATTTTTTGAACTTTTAACATTGGAATGCATAAAGATGGAGAAAATTGATTTCTTAATACGCTGAAGGTCTTAGCAATATTAAATACCATAAAATGCTTTTGAGGGAGGAAAAAATGTTTTTTTACTGTTGTTAGGAAAACTACACAAAAATACCAATGCATACTATTGAGCATTGCATGTTTTTGTACGGATTTACTTCCAATGTTATAAGCGCTGCTGTATTGTACAAAAAGTTTACGAGTGTATGCAAGAGAAAGAGAGCGAAAATCGCTCGTGGCAGCGGATGCCGCAGTGTTTATATTCTCCATTCATTTTCTCCAAATTTCGGTCTTCTTTCACCGAGAGGAAAGAGGTGATCCATTATCCCTGTGACCGCAAATTACCGGGAGGAGAAACGGTCCAGCATGCCTAGGCAGCCGCAAACATACTACATAGAATGGAAAAAGGACGGGGAGGATAGGAAGGGGGCAGTAGTTGAATCCAGTGTTATGTCGCGTGAGCTGCCATTGTCGAGTCTCCACGAAAATTTGTGTTCCCGAAGGTCCCTCTGCTCCACAATGACCAGAATCAAAGAGTAATTACTTTGCCACGACAAAGAACTGTTTTGCCATTGCCACACAAAGATCAGAAAATAAAAAAGTAGAGAATGTATGAAAGAGGGAAAGGACGAAGGGGAAGGTGCATGGAAAAAGAACTTTGGAGATACGGGTACATTTCACGTGCTCTCCTTCTACTGGTGTTTCGTGCAAGGATTATGAATGAGCATTTTTTTTTCTAGGTATCTACAGCAGTTTGTTGTTGAGAACATCGATAAAGATGCGACAATAGCTTCTTCCCTTAAGTAAATCCCTTTTGGTTTGGACCTTCTGTGCTGTTCTCTTGGATGTGATGTATCCACCTTTTCAGATAGAATTGCCGTCAATTTGTTTTCCTGTTTAGGAGAACCGTAACTTCGTCGTTCTCTCACGACATCTGGGGAATTCCATCCGAAATTTTCTATCCCTGAGCTTTGTATTACGGTTGAAATGCGTGTCTGGCTATTTTCGTGTTGAATCATTATGTTTGGTACCTTTTGTCGTTGTCCTCGACGCTTTTGTCCACTGGTGAGATGAAGGATACCCATCACTGATGACTGTAAGTAGATTTCACGTTCTGTAATCCAAAACCAGGACGAATGTCTGCCGTGTTCGGCTAGTATCATCTTTTATAAAGGAAGAAGAGCATTTTCGAGTGATTCTATAAGGTAGGTATATCATAGTTAATAGTTCGCTTCATGTATGCCGGAGATTTCGTGATCGTTAGTCACACCAGAACAAGAGAAAGGGGTGAGGAATGGGGGAAGTTATGAAATAGTCTGCTCTCCCTCTCTTGGATAATAACAGCGACATCGAACCCAGCTCGCAGCAGGGCGTCTTCTGAAAATCCCTTAGGCACGAGACGCTTATTAATAGCTGTACGTCATTTCGTAATACAAACGCGGCTCTTTCTTTTATGCGTTGTAAACGAGAACGCAAATCATAGCTATTTTTTCTCATCAACTATTTTTTTCAATTATATTGGAAGAAATATCGGGGAAAATTTGTAGTAACACTTTTTTCATTCTTCTTTCCTACAGCGAACTACTAGTGAATCATCTTTTTTATTAATGTGCACATTTTTCTATAAAGCTTACGAATACCAAAACTTATTATACTCCACATCCTCCTCCCGCCAACCAAAGTGCCTGTTTCTTGTAATAAAAGAATACACGAAAGAGTAGGTTTTCGATACCTTTAAGTATTGTGAGCTGTTCCATATTGTTAGTAAACATATGTTTGGTGTATGTATACCCGAATTCAATTCCCTTTGTTAGCACTTGTGATATGATCGGAGATCAATTTGAATTAAAAGGGAGAGAGATCACATCTTAAAAACAGAAATAAAAGGAGGATCAAACGCTGAACGCACATCACTAAATTGAACAAGCGCCATTTGACTGGCAAGAGTACTTCGTGATTTACATACACAGGCAATTCAATGCATATAATATCACTGATCAACAAGAGTTAAAAAACTTGCTTCCCTGTGGAGAGGTCACAAGAGCGGTTCTCGTAGCTAAATGTTCACTAAGGCTTTGCTAGCCTTAATCCGCCTTGTATACACAAGATGATGCGTTAATATTCACAGTTTTTAATTTTATTTATTTATTTATTTTTTGTAGTAGTTCTGGAGTATGGCCCCTCAAATTTGGTAAATCTAAAATATTAAGCATATAAATGGAGATAGAAATACGCAACTGATCATCTGTTAGTCTTACGTCGCATGGTTATGACGTGTTGAGTGAATAAAATACATGATTAATGAGAGTGAATAATTATGAAAGGAAATGGTGGGATTAGAATGTGGGAGGAAACGGGAAATAACCACGAGAAAACCCACTGACAATGTTGTTCACCACAAACTCACGATTTGGTTATACACGTACACAAACTCACGTGGCCTGATATCAAACCAGGGGCACTTCACATCAGAGATGAACGTTCTATCGCCGATCACAATACCGCTCGCAAGTAATCAAATAAAGAGGGTAGGTCTGAAGTTGAAGTAGCAAGAAAAGAACATAATGCAGAAAGTCCTTTTATGGAGCGCCTTATCATACAAAAACTTTTTCGGATCGGGGTATTTTTTGAGTAAGATGATTACCATCCGCCTGAAGCAGATTCTTACCGTAACAATTTTAAAAAAAGATCAGCATATATTTTTTATGGTATTATCATGTTCCTGTTGGACTACTGCACATAAAGACACAAAATTTTACATAGGGAGCTCTATATAAATAATTCACGTCCTCGAGTTCTATATACTTGGTGCAGAGGGAAGGGAACGGTTCCTTTTGAACCACGGGACGTAAAGAAGAAGAAAAGCGCACGAAGATACTGCATCTGAGAATGTGATGTGGTTTGCACGTACGCTAATTGAGTATGGGTGATGCAGAAGTCACTAAAATATTGTCCATTATAATGATACGTGGGGCCATTTGTTAGTCATAAATAATAAAATTTGTTTGACAAGTTATACATGAAAAAAATGTAGAAAAATTTGTCCCTTGTATCTCATTATCTGCAAGAAAAACGCCATTTATGTATATTGTCAATATTACCACTTACATTAGTATCGGTATTCCTCAATGAAACAAAGATGTGTCTTTACTTGATTCAAATTTTATTTCTTGAGATGAGGAGAGGTTCTTTTAAGAACTTAATAACGTGAACAAAATTTAAAATGTCAAAGTAATCTAGAAAAATTCCACAGAGTATCAGTCGTTAGACTTGTCAGTATTCTATTCGCAGGTGCTATTTAGGATTGTAATATAATACATATCGTAATATCTTATCTCCGATTTTTAAAAATTATACCATCACATCTTACTGAATTTGCTAATACTATGTTACGCTTCCTACTGGGGTCACAGCCTGCAATGAATGAAAAGGACCGGTCCATTGTAATTTTACAACACAGGGACAGGGAAAATTTAGATGGTAATTCCCTATCCACTTTCTTGACTGCGAGTCTTATATGTAAAACGAAAGTTCCTGTGTTCTCTCCGTAATTTCAATAATCGATTTGCAGATTCTGGTTTGTGAAGAATAGAAATATCATAAGCAAGGAGAAAGGGAGAATTTATACTTGGAAGGATATTGTTGGAGATCGATAGACAGTTGTTAACTCTTGTGAGTGAATATATAGTGTACAGTGCTTCCAGAACTCAGAAGGATATTGTTTGTATAGTATTATTTAAGTAGATTGAGTTCAGTAGACTATTTCGAGAGCAAAAATAAGAAAAGACGGAAAGTATTTCATGAGATATTTTTAACTCATGGAACACACTAAGGCAAGTCCAGATTGGTGTGATTTTTTTCAAAGTAGTCTCCGTTGAGTTAAATATGAATACACTTTTCTCAGTGCGTCTTTCAGTGCTGGAACACGTGCTGGAAACCGTCCTTTGACATCTTTAAAACAGTCTCAGCCTTCTTCACAACGGTTTCCGTAGAACCAAAACGCTCCTCTCTTAGCTCCCTTTTCAGACAGTGAAAGAGAAAAATGGTCTTAGGGAGCTGAGACTTAGACAATATTTGACCCGCAGAAACACTGAATGTATCCAATACTAACAACATTGCACACATGAAAGTGTACATTGTCGTAGTGAAGGCACCAGTCATAAGGACGCAGTTCGTTCGATGTCTTTAGCAAGAACGTTCAAAACAGACTTGTAATACTCGCCAGTAACCATTGTGGAGGGACTTCATGTTGATACATCATTCCACATCAGTCGAAGAACAAAATGACGATCACTTTTCTTGCCGACCGAACAGCTTGCGCTTTCTTTGGTGTTGGAGAACCAGATGATTTCCCTACTGAGCTGGCTACTTGTTTTCCGGGTCGTAATTGTGAAGCCAGTTCTCATTACCTGTAATGATAGAACTCAGGTATGCATTCCTATGCTCCACTACCAGACGTTGAAGTTCCTTCACATTTACACTCGCACCATCTTCTGGTCAGGAGTCAAAATCTTGGGATCCATCGTGCATAAATGCCTCTCATGCTCAAGAGAACATGCAGAATCAAAAACGCACTGCCACTGAAAATGTTTAACATGTGTGCAAGTCTCTATTGTTATTCATCAGTCTTCACTAACAATGGCGGCAGCTTTCTTAATCATGGTTAGGTTTACTGTTATTCCTAGAGCACCTAGATCGCCTTTTATTGTTGTTGAAACACGGATCTCCCTAAATTTCTAGAACTATCGAGGTGCTGTGGATTGAGGTAGAACATCATCACTATATGCCTACTGCAACAGTCTACGCTTTCATGTCGGATTTCTGCTAACGAACTCAGAACTTCAAGTAACTGTTGCTCTTCATGAATCGACTCCAGTTTGCATGTAGGCGACTGGCGAGGTTTGCTCGTAGCCTGTGCACAGATCCATGCGCGAGCGAACTTCTATTTTTGGCCAACATGCAGGGATGATAACATTTTCATCATACAACATTGTTTCAACAATGTTTCTTCGCTGTATAAAACAAATAACAACTCTCAGTTTTTGTTGACGGCCCCTACATACGTACATTTATGAATGATGCGATGTGGATAGCCACCGTTAAAGTCGCCGTTACTCGTATGAGGATGTTATTGAATTTACTCTATTAACGAACTCGACCGAGATAATAATTCTGTCTATTGCAAAAAACAGAATTCAAAAATTCCCTTCCATTCAGAAGTTATTGTGTGAAGAGGGAGCGCGGTGGCTCAGTGGTAGAGCGTTCGCCTCTGGTGCTTGGGGTCCCTGGTTCGATCCCAGCTCGCGCCGTGTGGACTTTGTGGTGGACAAACACCGTGCTCGTGTGGGTTTTCTCTGGGTTCTCCCGTTTCCTCCCACTTTCTTCATTCCACCATTTTCACTTATGTCTCATCATCACCGTCTCCTTTAGCCTAACCGGCATAACCGTGGGACGTAAAACTTAAAGATTTCATTTCATTTTTTTATTGTGTGAAGTAACAGCCGTACGTACTACTAACATTACGGTTGTTATAAAACCTATTAACGTGATCCCAAAAAAGTATACAAGAAAATTAACAATTGATAAAATGTATCAGCCTATTATATTAAATATAATTGATAATATATTGTAAACGTCAATAAAAATTACAGATATATATTAATGTTCATTATTATAATTAGTAATTGTATCATGCTGCTGGTGCTATGTAATTAGGATCCATCATAAATGCTTTGTCGTACTCAGGTGCTTCAAAAATTATGAGAACCACTGATTCTGTTTCGTTTTCAGTGGAAGATGAAACCCTTCCTTTGTGCATATGCTTACACAGTTTTTCCAAAAAGATCATAGTGGCCCAGTCGTAGAGAGCTCACCTCTGGTGCATGCGATCTCTGGTTCGATCCCAGCCAACACCAAGTGAACTTTATTGGGGACAAGCACCGTATACGTGGGTTTTCTCTGGGTTCTTCTGTTTTTTCCTACTTCCATCATTGTCATTCATCTCATTATCATAGTCTCATTATCACAGTCATTCTTATAATTGCGGAACGTTAAACTAAAAAGAAATTTCCCAAACATTATATGCTGAAATAATCTTAATTTATAAAACTGCCTTTTCAAAAACTGAAAACATACCTTCGTTAGCGTTGACGTCATAACGAAGTGACAAAACGCTTATCTGTTTGTTGTATGTACAAGGGTCATTTAACTCCAACTGGCAACACTGCTACGATTGAAGTACGAGTCAGTTCAACGCTGCTGCGGTCCCAAATTATGGTTTGTGTATGGCGAGTAGACATTGTTAAAGTGATTGTTGTGTAAAATACCGCCCTAACGCAATGTTCACGCGTGCAGAACAGCGTGTGTTTACGAAATTCCAATTGGCACGAGGGCGAAATGCTAGGACGATTCACAGAGGATTAGTAGAGGCCTATGGTGAAGCTACTCTACTGTATCGGACAGTGGCGAGATGGGTTGCAGCATTTCAGGCGGGACGACAGTCAACAGACAAAATGCACAGTGGAGGACATATGCGAACGGCTACGGACAAAATTTATCTTGCAAAACTTCAGACACTGCTTGACGGTGATCGGCGCTGGACATGTAGTGAATTAGCGCAGGAGCTGAACATTTCTTCCGGATCAGTGATCCGCATGCTAACACAAGATCTTGGCATGCGGAAAATTGCAGCCGGTTGGTACCCCATGCTCTGACCGAGGTTCAAAAGTAGCATAGGTGAAAATATGCGCGCCTACACCTTCAACGTTACAATGAGGAAGATGATGAGTTCTTGCACCGTATTATTGCTAGTGACGAAACGTGAAGAAGATCCTACGAGCCTGAATTGAAACGTCAGTCGAGTGAATGCCGCCACCCAGAATCTCCACGACCGAAAAAGCTTAGGCAAGAGCTAGCAAACGTGAAGATGATAATGTCATACGACCACGAAGGCATTATCCTGTCACACCAAGTTCCACCGGGCGTTACGGTCAATGCTGCATACTATGCTTCATACCTCAGTCACCATTTGAGACCAGCATTGCGGCGCAAACGTCCGCACCTTCTGGAGTCTGGACCAATTCTCCTACTCGACAATGCCATATGCCATGCAGCCAATCCAGTACAGACTCTGTTACGACGATGGGGTTGGGAGGTATTGGGGCATCCGCCATACTCCCCGGATATGAGCCCCTGCAATTTTGATCTTTTTCCAAACGTTTCAGAGACATTCCCAGCATTGTTCGTACCTTAGGGCGCACTGTCAACACCCTCTTACAAAGTGGGACTTTGACAGGTATTCTACGGTTACCAGACATCTGGCGAAGGGTTCAACAGGATGGCGGAGACTACATCAAAGGACTGTAAGTTTCTTGAGGTGAGTGATTCACTATATTCCATTCACAACTATGTTGCCACTTCGAGTTAAATAACCCTCGTAACTATGTAGATCTAACAACGGTTACATTCGAACATAATTCTCAATTTTATTTTGAACGTACCGAAGTTACGTTTAAAATACTACCGCTAAGTGGCAGAAGAATGAATGTAAAATGGATCTCGGTAGGTGAGGGGAAGGCATTTTTCGTTTCGATGTTATGTGAGAAAATCGATTTTGAGTGTCCAGCGTGAATTTCGTACGCAATTTAACAGAGAGAAATTCCAGCGAACAACTGTATTCGGAGTGGTATGATAAATTCCAGGCGAACAGACATTGCTGCATCGATAAATTGCATTAGCAATGAACAATGGTTAGCACCTATTCTTGTCACCGAGATCATCGAACTTAACACTTTGTGATTCTTTACCTTTGAGGATATGTGAAGGCAGAAGGCAATGCCAGCAAAGCATCACTTCATCAATGGGTGCATGACCTGCTAGATTGCACTTGCCCTGCTGTGCATATAATACCACTTATGAAACTTTGCAGGATAACGAAGGGCGTTCACATAGAGCACTTGTTAGCTCCTTTCGCAATAGCTCTTGGTAAATAAAGTAGGACAGTTACAATGCTCGTCTTATTTTGACACTTTGTAAGTAAAATATTACAAATTTAAGTTGTTGAGATCGTTTTGAAATGCCATATTTCAAATAAACAGTGGCATCATTAGAATAGTAGTAACCACCCAAAATTTTACTTTTTATCTACAACAATAATCAAAAACTCATAAATACCTTAAGACAGTAGAATTCTCACTTCATAATACAGCAATCTCTCTCGCAGAAGCATCTAGAAAAACAATTTTCAACCGTGGTGCCACATAGAACGTTAAAAGAAAATATGTTTTAATTTTAATAATTTTCAAGACCTGAGGAAAAATAAATTTCGACGAAAATAAAATTCGAAAATAGCATTATATACTGTATTTTGTGTGTTTAAACCACATTTTTAAAAGTGAAGAATGCAGTTTATACACACGAGTGATATGAAACTGTACATCCAGCAACACTTAATTGCCACATGGTACTTGAAGCACAAAACATTATCATTGTTGAGTTCACTTTGCCTAACATTTTCATCTTCAGATGTTTATACCCAGCTAAGAATTAAAAAAAAAAAATAGTTGGGAGTTGCACACTTAGAATACAGGAGTAAAATAAAGGCTTCGAATATGAAAATATTAAGGAACTGATACATCAACACCAATATTGTTGGGTCTATCATGGCTTGATTCTGCTATAGTAGCGTAAGTAGGAAATTTGTTACGAAGAAACTGAAAGATGACAGTAATGAATAGAAAATAATTTTAAAGTCCAGTCATTACTCGTTGAATCTTGAAGAAAGAAGATAATTCTGTTTCCTGCATCATTACTATGGTACCTTAATTTTCTGAATTAAATTTATACAGTTCATACCAAGTGGTAGATAATATTGTACTATTTGACACGTTGTAACTCAGTTTTACCACCCTAAAAACATAACATAATAAACTAAAAACATAAAATTTGACGACAAATATAGTTTTAAATAAAATTAGATGAGAAAAGATGTACCAGAACCATATATTTCATTATTTGGGGAGTGGAGGTTTTTTATATGTATACACAAAGGTCTCATAGAGCAAAATCTCTGTTTTGTCACTGATCTATTTTGGTTACTGAGATTTGACCCTTGGAAAAGATAATTCTTCGTCGTTTGAAAGGCAGCAGTGAGGATTAGTCATTATTAAAACATCTAGGAAGAAGTGCTGTTTGTGATAATCCAGATCTGGATTTATTCATATATGAACAATGAGTTCAGTTTCCTGTTCTACTCACACTGTTAATCTGCGAATACGAGAGGTAAGCATGCAGTTCGCAGCTTTCTACCTCCTAAATGCGGTTGCTAAATATGCAAAGGGAGCCATAAAGCCAACAAACAAAGAAAAATGCTGTAGAGCTGGGATTTTCATTGGCTTTTTCGATGTATTATCAGGTATCTTACTTTGATTGTAATTATTCCGTGCGCACTTCAAAATGAATCAACAAAAGGCAAGCGTAAATTTGTCTTTAATGGTTAGGAGCCTTTTCATATTCTGAACTTTTTTCTTCCTCTCATGATTTGCTATAGTACTGTAATATAGGTTTTAAAAAAAAAAAACTTGGTTTGCAAATCCACCGTTCTGTAGCTTTGTTGGGTATTCTCGGGTACAAACGAATATTTAAAAAAATACATTTATATTCTCCATATTAGTTATTATAGAAATTGAATTAAACTAGATAGAAAAAATATATAATAATAATAATAATAATAATAATATAATAATAATAATAATAATAATAAAAAAGGAAAAGCATTTTTTTTCAGTGTTGGAGACAAGTAAGGAAACTGTTTGAACAAAGCAGTGCTGACTTTGGATTAATTAAATGAGAGTCGTTGTGTAGATTATATATACCCAGTTTAGGATGTAATATTTCAAGTCAAAACTGGCAAGTATACCCTTTCGGAAAGAAAAACTATAGGAAAACGGACAGGACAGCCTCTGTTTAGAATAACGGGGACACGGTGGCTCAGTGGTGGAGCGCTTACCTTCCGTCCGTAGGGTTCGTGGTTCGATTCCCGTCCAAGTAAGTTTGTGGTGGACAACATCGTGTCCGTGGATTTTCTCAGGGTACTCCCATTTTCTCCTACATAGTCATTTCATCAATTCTGACATCATTATTCACTTGGCTTAACGTGGTTCCTAATGGTCAGCGAAGTCAGGGAAAATGGCGCAGGTCAGGAAAGCTCAGGGAAAAAGACTGAAAATCAAGGAAAGTCAGGAAAATTTTATAAATATATTTTTTCTAACATTAATTGTACACCAATTTCAGTTTAGCCAACCATTAGAATACATATTTGGTAAGATAAGTGGAATGTATGTTTGAGAAATTAATTACCATTTGTCTCTACAGAATAAATGTTCTCATCTATAATTATTCGCCATTATTTATTCCTTATTTATATGTCAACGTCACCCAGCACGTGTCATAAGAGTCAGGGAATTTCCTGCCAAAGGCCAGAGATAGTCAGGGAGAAGTCAGGGAAATAGATTTCTTCAGATCAGTAGGAACCCTGCTTAATCATCTTTTCCCTTACCCTAACAGGCATAATAGTGGGACGTTAAACTGAAATATTTCATTTCATTTTCTATCTAGAGTATCATCTTGGCATTAGTATTGTAGAACTGATGAGAAACCTGTTAAATCGTAGGTCTGATATTCCGTTTATCATGTGAACGAACTTCTGGGTGCTCTTTTCAGTTTTATGAGTACTGAATTTGCTAGATCGTGGATTCCATGCGCGTGGTCTCAGATTATGTCACATTGTCGTTACCCCTGAGGTTCGAGTCTGGCTGCAAACTAAAGGTGCTGAAAATAAATATTAAATTCCAATCAGTCAAACAAACAAACTTAGCAACTATGGTCAACAGATCATTCAGATTGTTTCTCGTAAAGCTTGGATATTAAATTATTATTCAACGTAAATAGCAATCAGATGCAGGATTTGGTCAAGGGAGGCTAAATCTGTACAATTTTGTCTATTGTAACGTAGAATCAATGCTACTGAAGAGAGTAATGTAGTCATCTTAAATTCTTGTCTATGATATTGTTGGCAGAAGTTCTCTGTTTTATCTCAAACGTTTTGCTTTACATGTTCATGTAACTTGGAAATTTTGAAAGGAAGAGTTAATATTAAACTGAGTTAATTGTTTTGAAGTTAGCGTCCATTTTTCACTACCGAAGCTATATGGGACGAGCACCTACAGTTCCACATGGATCTGAATCAGTGGAGAAAAAAACTGTACTAGAGTGAAATGTAAAACACTACAGTTGTATCCCTCAGCAGAATTTGAACCTGAACCATCTACATCGAAGGTAAGCACTTTACCCAGGAGGCTACTGGGAATCCTAGCTCTCCACGCTGGTTTAGTGGCAAATGCCTGAGGTTTTAGTACATGTGGTCCGGTTTGCTGTTCCCAGTAGGAGACATATTATAATTTCAGAATCAATCACTTACATTAATCGTCCGTCTCCTTTAGCCTAAAGGACATAACCCTAGGGTGTTTTAAACAATCCTTTCTTTTTCTTTTTTTATTGAGAATGAATGAGATTTTGTAAACTTTATTTAAGAAATGTATTAGAGAAAACATGTAAATTTGTTTGAGAAGAAATATATCCTCTACATAATTTTTAAAAGTACAAAACTTCTGAATATGCCTTGCTTGAGATTACTGTTATCTATTGCTTGCGATTCACTGTACTTAGAAGAATTAACCATATCACAATCTTACCAACTGTATTTATTATTATTGTAACCCTTCCGGTCTGTTATACGAGATGAGTGGTGGTGTGGTAACTAAAACAAACAAATGCAGGAATTTCTCGTAAACATTGAAGTTACATAGATCCTAAGAAGCTAATCCTAATGTTGTTTATGTCGCTGTTCATTTTATTGTGAAGTCTATGTTTCTAGTATATATATAACATGAAGTAGTTGATGTAAAAACTGCTGTCGTGTGGTAATGATATGTTATAATCTACTTCTACAGTGTATTCTCGGCAAAACTTACTTTAAAAAAATAACGAATACCAATTAATCGATTAGATGCAATGTAATAATTTGTTTCAGGAATGAAATGTAATATTGCTTGCTGTCCGAGTCTTTTGAGAAATATTAATGATTTCAAAGCAGGGTGGAACTGTGTTACAACCCTTTGCTGTCTAAATAGATCTGACATTCAGGTATAATGTTGTATCATGACGTGGTTTATGGCAGATGTGTGATGGAGTTTCGGAAGGAGAAGAACGGGATGTCTCTGCGTGGGGGCGCACGCATGGACTGATGTGTCAGACCCCCTGTGGAGACGTCCATTATGCATCTCTTGGAGTCCACGTGCTTCCCCTTCCTCTGTTCTAAGTTCGTCTGATAAGAGAATCAACAATACCTTCTTACTCACGATATCACTTCCAATGATTTCTCTTAGACATGGAAGAATTGCTGAATATGTAGTATTTCATTTTATGTAATCTCAAAGAGCGCAATATTTATGAGTTATCGTTTTCACTGTGTTTACCGCTAAGGATCATGCATATCATGCTTGGAATTGCAGCAAGACAAATAAATATGTAGCATGAAATCAGCCGTTTCGCCTTTTTAATGACAAATCAGAAATCATGCTACTAAATGTTAGCACGATAGTTAACTAGTGTAATTTTTTATTGACGATAAAATTCGTACACATTCTTTCCTGTGAAAGTTAAATGGAACTCATCCCTAAATTTGGAGTAGATAATATTTACCCTCATATGGTTTATAGTATATTGGTTAAAATGATTTAGCAGTACTTTTAACATTTTGTAATAGAAGGAAAAAGTGTCCTCTGATTAAATGAGTAAGACTTTTGGAAGCTCTATTTATGATAACAGATGGGTTTTGCAATTAAATATGTATCCAAAAACGTTTTGTTTAAAGCTAGGGAAATAATAGTTTGTTTTGAAACGGTAGTTAAGGTTTATTTATGCATCCTGGCAAACAGTTGCTTGGTGAAAGTTTGTTTGCGTGTTGTATTACTTGTTGCAGTTATTGTACGAATGATGCTTGAAAGTAGGGAAGAGCTCTGGACATGTGAAACCAGTGTTCATGTGATTCCAGTGATATCGAAATACTATATTGGAAATAAATTTCGTGTGAGATATATGGGTTCCATGACTATTACCGCACAAGAAAAAGGTCCTGGTTGTTTTCCCCTAAAACGTATTGGCTTTGCTCAATGGCATAAAATCCAATATTGGTAAATTAAATAGATACAATTACTATTATACAATATTAAGTATTAATGTATTAAAACTTGTATTGTTAATAGGAACCCAGAATTATGGTTTAAAATTAAACTACTGTAGTAACACATTAAGTAAATTTTGAATACGAATCATTACTCACTGATTATGTATAAATATAAACCACTACTAAGGTACTACACAATTATATTCAGTAAAGGGCTACAAGTTGTGTAGCTTGTATCTCCATACTTCTGCAAATCTCTCTTTTAGCACCTAACAACTAGGATAAAAACGCAAATATCAGGATGATTTATAGAAAAGTAAAAATGCAGTTACAAGGACAAGTGATAAAGGACATACCTGAAAGATGTCAACAAATCCTTTTTTCTCATTGATCGAACAGATCCCACGGAATTTAGAGGAAACTCACAAACTATTTTTTTCTAAGAAAATTGTTTGCTTTCTTAACAGCTTCCCAATAATTAATTGTCAGTAATTACTCAAGTTGAAACTATATTTCAGTTTTCTTCTTCATTTGATGGTCCTCTCCATTAGCCTAGTGACTAGCGCGCCTTCACATCGATGGAACACATGGTTCCAAGATAGTTCCGTGATAGGAGAGCATTGAAGTTTGAAAGCATTATGTTGGTTCGGACTCCACCTCAAACTGTAGGTCCACGTCTCATATGAAGAAACGCTAAACTTCAAGAAACAAACAGTTCTTCCTTTGCTGTAGTTCAAACACGGTAATTTCATCTCGGACAGAATTTGAGACAGAAGTTTTCATTTCTTTTAAAAGTGAGCTTTTATTTTGTAGAGGTTGTCATATTTCCAATAATGGGAAACCAACAGTAGCAATAAGAATTGCTATTTTTCTCTCACCTCAAACTTAATATCTAAACTTCTATATAGCTTCTCATTTAAAATATAACATACTGCATACATTTTTTTTTTTTTTACGATTATGGAGTGTTCAGTTGTTTCAGTTGAAGATTAGGAAAAAACAATTTCAAAACTTTTTTTCGTTCATCTTTTGGTTGTGGTTTTGCCTTTGATCCAGGTATAGCCAAAGAATTCTTCACCTTTAAATTCTGGCTCGCTACTTCGAGAGAACAGTGACAAGTAAACAAATATCAAAAAGTTATTAAGGTACAAAGGCCACGCAACGGGTGCATGTTTCTACTGGGTTCTTCACGTGAGTAATGTCATTTTATTTAAGCAGTACCGAAACATTCGATGATTGCATTTATTAGTAATTTGTATACGTACGTGTCTTTCAGTAAGTTAGCGATTCTTTCGCGTGAGCTCATGTTGATAGATTTATTGATTTGTGTTTACGACCTTTGTCAGCAGCTAGGCTACAGAGGATACGACCTACAGTTTAACCGCTTCCCGGTTTAACCCGATTTATTTCGTTTTACTAAGTAGGTTACTCCTGGTCGAATTTTCTTCCCAAACGTGACTATGTTGTACACGGTATATCTCGCAATAAACCACGAAAGAACGGTCGACGAAATAAGGTGTGAATTTACTCGTACTGATCTCAATTGAAACAAATGGGAAAACGTAATAGCTCGGGTTGGTCCGTCAGGACCTGGTTACTTTGTATAAAGTGGGCCGGGAAGTGGTTAATAAACTACTGTTGTGTGCTCGATGTTATCTCAGTAGGAATTGATCAAGGGATCTCGTGTACCAAAGGCATACGCGCTATCAATTAGACTAGGGAAAAAGGCGGGAGAGATTACCCCTTAAATAACCTTGGTGCTGAAACAACTATCAAACATTAGTTTTCTTGTACGAAGGACGAAATCTTTTCATCGCTCTTGTCGAATCTCTTACAATGAATGATATCGATTAAGAAACTAAAAATTCCTTTCATTTTGATCAAACAGTAGTATACAATAACTTGAGATTTTGATTACATAAGTACTTCTAAAAATATAACTATATTCAGTCCTAACGCAGTTACATTAATATTATAGTTTTCATTTATTTAAATGAATATACTTTTCAATTTGATGTTTCAGTTTATATCTTACGTTTGTGTGTGAAGTAGATTGAGAAAGTAGCTAGTTAATTAAATTTCTTTCAATTTTTAATGTGAAATTTCATTTAACGAAAGGTTAATTGGATAGGCCAGACAAAGACTGTGAAATATCGCGACTGAGAATTCCTTTTCAAAATTTGCACTTGCCGTGAAGTAGCATCACCTTTAGAAGAGGATTTATTGAAGCGGCTCCTGCTCCGAAGAAACTTCGACGAAGGATCCGTCATCTTGATATGCAATATTTATACTAATTACCAGCGCTGGAAGGAAATATGGCTGGAACAGAGGCTCACAATATTGAAATCCTCTAAATTAAAGTTGCCCTTTCGCCTTAGCTTCTGAAGAATAGCTCCGACACTTACGTGACACATGTTGTTCTCATCAAAGGCATTAGAGCAAATGAGACGTCCCGACTCTCTCAACTATTAACAGAGACAAACTGTGCACAATATCCTGAAACGCTCGAATGGTTGGAATATTTTAACGTAAACTGGATACCTTGTCTCGCCATTCGCTTCTATGTGGAATACCGTGTCAATTTTCTGGAGGTCTAAGACGTCGCGGATTAAATTAGCAATAAATACGTAGAAAAGCCTTACAGACGCTGTACTACGGTGGCTCCCAAACTGAAGTACGCATTCCCCTGAGGAGGTATGCAGATATCGAATGTCGTGCCGACTGCTGAAAGATAATGCGGAATAGATTAAAGGGGAGATTATGAGAAATAATTATTTTATGAAATCCTTCTGAAGGTGAACCCGAGATCACATACACTAAAGGCATGCACTGCACTACATCAACGACGGGAGGAGCATAACATTTGCTAGATTTACAAAGAAAAATGCCAGATAAAAGTTCGAACAACCTTAAGTTTTCTATTGTAATTTGATCTTGTTGGACACGATTTTATATATATATATATATATATATATATATATATATATATATATATATATATATATATATATATATATATATATATATATATATATATATGTGTGTGTGTGTGTGTGTGTGTGTGTGTGTGTGTTCTAAAAATAGTGTATTTGAATATTAACAATTAAAACTTAATTGAATTTTTGTTCCATTGATAGTATATGGTAGGTATTAATGTATTAATAGTTAATCATCAAAGATACTTTGTCATCAGAGACAATTTATTTATTGCACATTTGGCAGTTCTCATGCGTTACAAATGCATCCACTGACGTTATGGTTCTGACTTTGAAATCATACATGTTAATGCCGTTCATCAGTTATTGGTCGTCATCGTCTCCTTCCTATTCTACCTTGTATCTTGTTTTCTGTTATAACCTTCATAGTATAATTTCTCCTCAAAACAGGTGTTCTGTCGGGACTTTTTCCTTTTAGAGAGGGCAAACATGACAGATGCGGATAAGAATTCAAAGAAACCCGTGTCCCCCACATGAGTAAGCTTGAAAGATGTGCGGTGTCATATGCAGTCAAAAACGAAACGCGACTCTCACTCTTCTGTGGACTATAAGTTAGTTGTTTTTAGTAATATATATGTATTTTTATGTGAAATTGTGAGTATTTTTTATTGGAGCGTAGATCTCTGCTTTTTCTCTTTCTAATTGAGAGTCGATGAGGCTGTGGACTGTCGGCATAGACAGAGTATGTTCTTCTATTTATAAAGGTAGTTGAGATCAAGCCTAAATGTGCCTGATAGCTGATATTATCCCAGTCTGCTGGAGTATATCATGTTCTCGATTTCTAAGTATTTGCCAAAAGTTCCGGGTGTAGATTTACAGTAAGTACGCCAGAAATTTTTACTGAGGGGGGGTGTTCAAAATAAAAGGGGGGTGTGCTCTCAGAATAGTGATACAATTTTTAAACAAACTCAAACAATAAAACAGTATATTTTGTTACGCAACTATTGCAATATTATTATTATTATTATTATTATTATTATTATTATTATTATTATTACCACTACTACTACTACTACTAATAATAATAATAATAATAATAATAATAATAATAATAATGATATCAACTCTTTGCAGTGATAGGTTCAATATAGTTAGTTCACACATTTGAGAATTTAGTATTATTATTAAACTAAGTAATACAGTGAAACCTCTCAAAACGGACATCGGTGGAACCGATTATTTGTCCGTAAATGAGAGGTGTCCCTAAAAGAAGGGTTCTCTCTCATAACACCACATCACACATATTTATGGCACTGAAAAATAAGAAAGTTTGTTCTCTTACGAAGATGTCCACTATTGAGACATGCCCGTTAAGAGAGGTTTCACTGTATTAGGAATTAACCTCCACTATTTTACCTAGTAATTACATGTGAATTGATTACATACGAAATATTGTAATTTAATTATTTCGCAAAATTCTGCTATTATTTAAATTAATTCACCCCAGCAAGTTTTAGTGGGTGATTTTTTTTTTCAAAAAAAATATTAATTGGGGAAAAAATTCCCTCGTCCCACGCTGAAATCACATTCGTTTAGTAATTAATACTGTACATGGTTCCAATTTAATTTCATTTAATATTCTAACCCTGTTGTTAACGTTAATTGTTGTAATATTATTTGATCTCCGTTCCTGCCCCTTCTTGGCTACGTTATTGGCTCTAAATGTCTTTCATAAGAATATTATTCATTTATTTAGTTGTTTTCCAGAAATACAGTTTTTCATTTTACAAACATATTGTATCTTTGTTTTGTCTTCTTTAATATACCCTAATTTTAACAATCCCAGGGCACATAGTGGTCTTCTCTCTTGTAAATAGTGGAAAAGTGACCAAAAATGGCCAAAAGCACACAAAAAGTTACCAAAATCTCATCATGCCTCTTTTTCCCTTTGTCAATTTCTCCATCACCTCTCTCTTTGTTTGTTCTTTTGTTTTTCTTTACTTCTTTTGGAGCTTCCTTCTTTCTTAGGTTTTCAAAGTATGCTTTGTAGTTACGGTAAGCAGACTTAGCAGATGTAAAAAAAAAAAAAAAAAAAAAAAAAAACACCTTCTAAGTAAGTGAAACCAGTTCTGCCTATTTCCGAATTTCTTCATCCCAGACATTATATTTAACTTCCCATTAAGAGTACTCAAAAACGTGAAATATTCAAATTCATCACCTACTCTTAACAAGAACATACAAAAAGCATAACACAAGACGAACATTATGAAACACACAAACACACACAACGTTGAACGGAGCGTTAACTATTACGAGAGAAAACTAAAAGATTATTATGTTAGAAGAAAGAATAGACACAGAAGGGTTCTCAACTCCACCTTGAGAACTTAAGCATCCACCAACCGTTCACTGTGCTTTAGAAAGAATAAAAGCTCAAGTGAGAATAAAGCTGACTGTTTCACATGTGGCAGCAAGTTCTGAAGTTTTCAGAAGAGTAATGAGTAACAAATTTCTGCCTTTTTCCATTTGTTTTTATATTTTTCTTAGAAAACTGCCAGTGCATAACATAAACCACACGAAAAAGTCACTTTACGTCTCAAAAAAGCAACTTTTAGTGACAAATTTGAAAAAAAAAAAAAGAGTAACTTTTAGTGACCAACTTGAAAAAAAAAAGTAAATTTTAGTTTAAAAAAAAAAGTGACTCACTATGAGCCCTGTTCCGCTCAATGAATTTACGTGAATAAAAAATATACTATACAAAAATTAAGCTAGCGCCAAATGCGTTCCTGCATAACACTAGACTCAGTCTAAAAATATATAATTCTTACTTCGATCGATCTCTTCATTTCTAAAAACGTCTTGACTACACCCTTGTAACGTCCGTCCGTTGATACACCACTTGCAGAGCAAGCTCGAAACCAGCCACAGAGCTTTGGGGTCCATGAATATGTTAGGAGGGGTCAAGTCATTAAAAATTCTCTTCTAAATATCTAAATTGTGTATTTTGTGTTGAGCTCTGGACTAGACATGAAAAATTTAGGGAGGGCCAGGCCCTCCTTAGCCTCCTTTGGTTGCGAGCCTGTTCCAGAGTAGCACTTACCAACTGAATCTGGTGTAGGCTTATTACTATATTGTCACATTTTTCCTTATTGAGGAGGAGGTAGGTGAATGACCGCTCAAGACGTTGCCAATTTCAGTAATCTGCATCTGTCCATCAATCTCTTTTCTCTGAAACGACCGCGGAGCCCAGGAGGGTAGGTATCAGCGGTCTGTTTTGTCAATTGTTTCGATCAAAACACCGCTCGAAACAATGTCATGAGGTTCTCGAAGCCGTACATGAGAACGAGGTCGCTTCGTATTTTGAAGTGAAATAAATAAATAAGAATATCGCCTTCTTTCCTAAACGCTAAACCTTTTTTAACTTAATGTAATAAATAACCTATATGATACTGATTGATACAATTGGATTTGGGGGAGTATTCCTTTTCCATCCAGGGGTGTGTGTAAAGAAATTTGGAGGGGTGTTAGGGGGGTGTTGGGGGGGTGTAGATTACTCCCTGTAGATTTATGTTATGTTGGGCTGATTTGGGAGTCCAAGATCTGCATCAGTTGAGAAATTCTGGTATCCTATCCCTATATACGTATCTTCAATATTTATGTTTCTTGCGCTTTTAGAGCACTTCATTATTGTGTTTCAGTTCGATCCAGTTAGATTTCCGTATTCACATTTCGAAATTTTATAGTCATTTTTCTTTGGTTTTTTTTTTTTTTTTTTTTTGGTACTCATGTTTCATAACACAATGATATACACAAACCTTCTGATAAATCTTTTATTGTTAATAATGATCAGTGGCGTATTGGGGGGGGGGGCTTCCGGGCTTAAGCCCTCCGAAATCTTACTTACTATAGTAAAGTATATGAAATATCTTGCAGAATTTTCATATTTTCAGGCAAAGCCCCCCCGAAAGTTAGCAAAGCTCCCCCGAAACAAAATCTTAAATACGCCACTGATAATGATAGTAATATAGGTGCTAATGCATTACATGTATAGATGTATAGCATCTTTCGTGATTGTATTCTGATGGTTTTAAGATTGAAATGTGGAACAAGTTCAGCAATCGTAGATCGTTTGTTGTATATCAAATCTTTATATACAATTTAAAGCATTTAAAATAGGTGTGTGGATGTGCTTTCTTAAAACTGTTCACTATACTTGCCAAATCAAATTTTCTCTTTTACCAGAAAATAGAGGAGAGACAGATTTAAATTTTTATCATTAATTAAACATGTTCGAAAAAAATAATTCCACAAATAATTTGAATATTTAGAGCAGTATGTAGCTGAGAGTATAATTTGCTCTGTAATTTTGCATAGTAAGCGTAATAACTTCAGTAACATTTATTAATTTTTACCATTATATATTTCAAAACTACAGTGTATACTGCTTGGAATAAGAAGATAATGTAATAGATGAAAAAAAATTTTTATCACTTTTTGACATTTCGGAGAGCAAAACTATTCATGTGCTTGTCCGCCATGTTGGTCGTAGATGAAATTATAACTTGAGATATTTTAATTTTACGTCCCACGATTGTGTCATTTAGGCTAAAGGAAATGTATGACTAATGAAAATGAATGGTTATGAAAGAAATGATGGAATGTAAATGTGCGAGGATACGGAAAAACACGAGAAAACCCGCGAACACGATGTTCACCACCAACTCATTTGGTCTGGCCGGGGCCTCCAGTACGTTTGGTGTCGTTAATTGTCCAGCAGTCTGTAGAGATGTTCCAGATATATATTCTAATATAATCGTTCAGACAGTTTAATCTTAAAGTGTATATCCAAGAGAGAATATCCAGTCTTAAGATTTATGCTTCAGTTATTCTTTTCTGACACTTTTAAGGTTCAGTGTTAATAAATTTATTTTTCGCAGTATCATCATCCAAATCGTATAACGCAGTATCATCATCCAAAGTTGGTTTATTTCTGAACATACTTGTGGTCGTAATGCTCTGAGTCTGGTTATCTTTCTATCCTGATTGAGATTCTTCCAAAAGTCTTACTCAGTCTCACAAGTAGAATGCTGGGACGGTGCTTGTAATATACATATATGTAGCATTGCTTACTTTGTTTCAGAAATCGTTCTCACGTTCCATAGTTAATTTGGGGATAGATAGAACTGTGAATTAATAAATAAATCAACCTTGCAAATTCGGTAACTTCAGCTTTCTCGATATTTTTTTCTTTGATGTCTCTGTTTTCTTTTAAAATATATTTAGTTCGTATTTTCAGCATTTGGCCGATATTTTAAATGTAAACGAAAAGCATATTACGACGAACATTACTATTTTATGTTTCGTTCTGTTACCTCGTTTTCGTGTTCTTTGGTTTTCATTAGCTCATATACGTATACAAAAAGGTGGTGCCATAAATACTGAAGTCACATGTAAGAGTTGTAATTACCTCCAATTGTTACCCTTATCCTGTATCATTTGTGAGCAAGCATTAAAGTTTCTTAACAATACTATAGTATAAACTAACCATGTGTTCTTTTTTCTTCCTTTCTTTTATTTATGAAATGTGGGAAGAGGATCGCATTATTACTTTGATAGGCAATATAGGTTGATAGTTTGGTTTTTGATCTTGAATCACAAGCATGCTTAACCCTTGCTACCTGTCGACCCGAGCTGACCTAACTCTTCCCCCACATTCTCCTACTGCACCCGTTCCACCGTCGTTGCGTACTTCCTAGCACCGCTTTAATTTCCCTCTACGGTCTCAGACGGCCAAAATTATTTCGAGCCAACACGCGGCAACAGGCTGTAATTCACGTTTTCGGGATAATGTGTTATTAATGAAGACCAAGAATTTCATTAAAGATTGTTTGTATATCAAAGTGTCCACTAAATTATGCCCCTATTTAATGATAAGCCATTTTAAATGAGGCCGTGGAAGTGTTACACTTCGTGCATTAAGCGATTTATGCTTTGCAACGACCGTGTTTGTTTGGTAGTTGGCTGGTTTATTAAACCACCGGTTAGGAAAAGTCCCCAGGATTTTCCCTATAGCTTCATTCTAGTACCGTTCCCTCCCTAACGTAAATCACTCGCTGGGTCACCCACACATATGTTCATAAAGGACCGATGGGGATTGGTAGAGAAGCAAAAAGCAGAGTGGAAGAGAGAGAGAGAGTATCGAGTCCATACTCACCCACTCTACTCGCGTTTTCTAGCTCCAAATTTTCTCTCTCTTTCTCTTTCTATCTCTTGTAGTTTAGAGAAGGTTGTTAGGAGAGGCAAGGAGGGAGGTATGAAACGTCGGAATTCTGTTAGTCGGGGTGCGAAGTATGGAAAAGAGCTGGTTACAGCTGCTGATGATTTTCGTAATAGACGACCTGTTCTCAATGCAGGTAGAAAACTATTGTGGCTACTACCTGGTATTTGAATCCACTAAATAAATGTACTACAACTATTATTATTTATTCATATTATATAATATATAATCTTTGTGCGTTTTTCCTCCTGACTAATGAGTGTTAGTGAAGTCTTTATTTTTTAAATGTGATCCGTCATGGCTCTGAGAAATCGGAATTGATAGTGCGAAATAAGGGAAGAATCGAAATAAAGTGATGGAAAAGTTTCACGTAATATACGGGCTTTTTTTTTTTTAATATTGTTTCAATTTTATAACACTGTAATGCCTTCACATTACTTCGAGATTAATGTATTATACTGACTTTTTATTAGCGTTTAATGGAAAATAATTTGTCCAAAGATGAGACATATGCGAACCGAGATCTCTCCTAGCTGGAGGGGAAAAATGATAATAGATTATAGGTATATCATGATATAATAAAATTATAATAAGTATATCATCGTACATAGTTTTCTAGAAAATCGAGAACAACGAATCTTTGTGAACCTAAAAATTAATGCTGTGCAATAGCCATGCCACTTATTCAGATGAAACTCATACTGCAGTATGTCCTCATCAAACCTTTAATTATGGCAATACCAGAATGACAGTACACAAGTTGGTTAATGTAATATTGCCCAAAATTGCGATTAGCTCTTAAACTCTAATTTTTACAAATCTATAACTGTCCAAAGATAAGATCTAGATCAATTGAGCTGATTGAGCTGGTCAGCATGAGAGGCTGGAAGATAAATTATCATGGGTGGTTTTCGAAAAAAAAAAAAAAAAGAGAGAGAGAGAGAGAGAGAAAGAGAGAATTTTAATGGCGCTGAAAAGGCGTCGTCGGTTGCCAATAGTAATTCATAGTTTTGTATTCTTCTGAAGTAGTTTCTTTATTTATTTAATGTACAGTATATGTAACAAAATACACTATTAAGTGGCAGATTGTGTCTGTTGTTGTCAGTCGATAATACTCTTAACAATGACACATTTTATTTTGGAATCGATTTTGACGTAAAGTACATTTATATAAGACATGACACTTTCTATGACACTCTGAAAACAAGGTAATGCCTTGCTTTATAAATTCGTGTGCATAGCAGGTTATCATACGTTATTGACTGTCGAACACCAATAGGATAGAGTACTTGACGTGTTTTGAGCAAGCAGATGTTGTATTGCTCTCTACATATTATTATTTAAGGAAAGATGAATATATGTTCTTCACAGATTCAATCTAAGCGTTTATTTAGAGAACAAGAAATGCTCACGTAGGACGACGAGTAGAATACATATTTACGGAACTTGCAGCAGCAATAAAAGTAATAATAATAATAATAATAATAATTTACAAGAGACTGGCTGAAATGGTCTTCTTCCCACGGGGCGAGTAGGTTTATGGAAATTGAGCCCTCTCTCTCTCTCTCTCTCTATCTCTCTCTCTCTCTATCTCTATCTATCTATCTATCTATCTATCTATCTATCTTTCTTTCTTTCTTTCTTTCTTTCTTTCTTTCTTTCTCTCTCTCTCTCTCTTAAGATATCTTTGTCAATGAAAATGTAATAATAAAATTCCCAAAAATATGCTGCTTTTGACATAAATCTGAAACTCTCTAGGACACACCCTTTAATCATAGTTATATGATAAAATCCCACGTCGAGGTAGGTAATAACTATGTTCAAAAATTCACTTCAAATTGTTCACCCGTATCCTCGTAACGTCGATGTAATTGTGAAGATCGCGCCGTGTGGACTTTGTGGTGGACAAACACCGTGCTCGTGGGTTTTCTCGGGGTTCTCCCGTTTCCTCCCACTTTCTTCATTCCACCATTTCATTCATTTTTCATAATCACCGTCACTTTTAGCCTAACCGGCATTACCGTGGGACGTAAAACTGAAAGATTTCATTTTTAATTGTGAAGAAAGAAGTCGTAGTAAATAACCTCACTGAAACGAAAATTTCCAAAAATGCTCAGGCATGTGTCCACTTATTTTTAATGAGAAGTTTTATATCGAGTTTAATCTTTCTAACTTGATGGGCTTGCACTATACTGTGTTTTATTTACATGAATTTTTAGCCCCTGTTACGATACGCCCCTGAATCGAAGTAACGTTATAAAAACTCAGCACAATATAGGTACATAACTATGTTTAAAAAAAAATCATTTCAAACTATTCAACTGTTTCTTCATGATTCAATCATAAACAACAGGCATCATTACTTTCAATGCGAAGAAAGAAATTATAGAAAACGCACACTCCTCCCCCCCCCCTTAAAACGAGAATTCTCAAAAACATCGGGACACAGGTCCACTTATTTTTAATGAGGAGTTTATATATTGATACCAAGTTTGAAATTTCTAGCTTGATAGGATCGTGAGATAGTCAATTTTTTGCATAAATTTTGTCTCCTTTCCTTTTAGGACCCACATTTTAATCAAAGTAACATGATAACATCCCAGTTCGAGGTAGATGATAACTATTTCTTTTAAAAAGAAAAATCAATCGGCTCAGCAGTTTTCCTGTAATTCGGTTACAAAAGAGATCAGTTTTATTTTTATATAATAATAAATTAGAAATTTAAATACTTAGTCGTAGTAGAAGCAATAACAAGAAGTTTAGTGGAAATAAATTGTAAATTAATGAAGGGAAATGCTTCCTTCTAATCTGCCCAAAACGTTTTAACCTCCGCAAACTGTTAGCGAAGAAATAAAAAGTTAGCATTTCTAAAAGCATAATTTTGCATGCTATACTGTATAGATGCGAAAGTTTACCGTTAAGTTGCAAAGGAGAAACAAATGAAGATAATCTGATCCAAATATGGATGAACACACTGATCTATAGGAAAAATAACTCACTGTGAAATTCAAATATCGGTCATCCAATGTATATCCTAAAAATTAAGATTAGGTGTCTAAAAAATTGTTCTTCTGTGGAGAGTTTTTAATTTGGGAAGTGTTTCTGAAAAATTGTTGTTATCTGGTCCTTTAAATCGATCTTGATTGGATCGGATTTGCACAGGATTGGATTAAATGACATGCTTTTATTTCTGTGTCGATGAAATAATTTAAAATAGTTGTGGCTCAGTCGGTAAGGTGTCGAGTTTTCTCATTCTACCCTCATTCAGTGTGGCTCAGAGATTCACCTAGCTTCTGTGAAATGAAATAAATGAAATCGATAAGTTTTACGTCCCACGGTTATGCCGGCTAGACTAAAAAGATGGTGATGATGAGAAATGAATGAAATGGTGGAAGGAAGAAAGTAGGAGAAAACGGAAGAACTCCGAGAAAACTCACGCGAACGGTGTTTGTCCATCGCAAAGCTCATTTGGCGCGAGCTGGGATCGAACCAAGGACCGTCTGTGAAATGAATACGTTGGGGGTAACGGTGGTCGTAGCGTGGTGATTACATCTAAGGCTCTGCGATATTTCCTTATATCGATCGAAATTTTCAGTTATCGATACCGAAAGATTTTATCTATATTACGAGAGTTTTCGATATTACGTTATTTCCATATTTTGCTGTATTTCGATATTTTCCATTTTCTTATAAAACTTACGTTTGATGTTGCTCTATACAAGATCTAGTAACACATGGGCTGAAAAGTCCCGGGCCTAACACATAGATGGCGCTAGTTGTATTGCAGTCACCTTGTTTTCAGTGAATACTAACCTTCACAAGACAGCTGTGAGAATTTCATGATATTCTATTCATTCGTCTGTGAGTTATTGTGCTAAGAGTGACCCTACTTGTGTTAGTTTCAAAACAATGGATCAAAAACAATTTCGTGTTTTAATTTTACACTGCTTCTTGATGGGAAAAAATACCGTTCAAGCGAAGCAATGGCTTGAAAAGTGTTATGGGGACTCCGCTCCATCAGAAACAACAATAAAACGTTGGTTTGCTGACTTCAAACGTGGTCGTAGAGACACCGATGATGCAGAACGCAGTGGACGTCCAAATGAGGCAGTAACATCAGAAAACATAAAAAAAATCCACAAACTTGTTTTGAATGATCGAAAAGTGAAGGTGCGTGAGTTAGCTGACATCGTAAAGATATCAAAAGAACGTGTTGGCTTTATATTGCATGAGCATTTGACTATGAGAAAGCTATGTTCAAAGTGGGTGCCGCGTTTGCTCACTGTTGACCAAAAACAAGAACGTGTTGATGCTTCTGAGCAGTGTTTGGCCATGTTTAAACGTAACAAACCGGACTTTTTGCGTCGATATGTGACCATGGATGAAACATGGATCCATCACTTCACTCCGGGATCAAAACGATCGGCATCTGAGTGGACAGCAACTGGTGAACCTCGTCCAAAGCGCCCGAAAGCACAACAATCGGCTGGCAAGGTTATGGCCTCGGTATTTTGGGATGTGCGTGGTGTAATATTCATCGACTATCTTGAGAAAGGACATACCATTAACAGTGACTATTATATAGCGTTATTGGAGCGTTTGAAGGCCGAAATTGCAAAGAAACGACCGCATATGGCAAAGAAAAAACTTTTGTATCATCAAGACAACGCACCGTGTCACAAGTCAATCAAAACAATGGCAAAACTACATGAATTGAACTTCGAATTGCTCCCACATCCACCGTATTCGCCAGATTTGGCTCCCAGCGACTACTGGCTGTTCGCAGACCTGAAAAAAATGCTCGCCGGTAAGAAATTTCGCACGAATGAAGAGGTTATCGCTGCAACTGAGGCCTATTTTGAGGCAAAAGATAAATCGTTCTACAAAAGTGGTATTGAAATGTTAGAGCGGCGCTGGACTGATTGCGTTGCTCTTCATGGAGATTACGTTGATGAATAAAGCTAATTTTGAACCAAACAAACGGTGTTTTCTTTGTTAGACCCGGGACTTTTCAGCCCATGTGTTAGTTCAATTTCTCAATGGTATTATAGTTGAACAGAACTTTCGCTAGCTTTCAGGATCCTCAAGTGACGATATGAGGGAAGAAATGACGATAGGAGGCACGAAAAAGTGATTTTTCTATGTTCGTCTATCTGCTCGTTCGTATCATATACAGTATATATATATTACCAAAGTTACGACAAAATGTAAGAGGGGGGGGGGAATCGTCTCCAAATATGATATATGATGTTTTCAATCTAAAGTGAAGGAAATTTTTAAAGTGGACGAGCCGTTTGGGCTATACACTCTTTATGCGCCCAGTGTTAAATGAATATGCAACGTTGCCATTTACCTGGACCCACAACATAAGTGAATGAACTTATGTTTGACATGGAGGCTGGCGATCGACACGTTAGCGTAAAAGACAGTAACTTCATTCACTTTTGTTGTGAGTCCAGGTAAATCGCAACGTTGCATTTTCATTTAACGCTGGGCGCATAAAGAATGTGCAGCCCAAACAGCTCATTCGATTTTAAAAAATTCCTTCACTTTCGATTCAAACATATTTGGAGGCGGTTTCCCCTCTTACCCTGTCAAGGGACTTTTGAGACACCCTATATATATATATATATATATATATATATATATATATATATATATATATATAATATAAAATATACGCCTAGAGACTATACTGTTGAACGTGTTCTGATTACATTTTAAACTTAAGTTTTTCACAAGGTACTCCAGGAAGATTGAATTTTTTTCTTATTCTCAAAAGTAAGGGTAGTTTACTGAAGATTGATTTAATAAAAAAATCGAATTTTGATATTTCGATATCCAGACCAGGATGTCACACAGCCGTAACTACTCTTTCAATTGCCGAAGTCGCTGAAATGTGGACCCTTAAGTTCACCCAAGCCATTGAGCAATAATGTATGATATGTCTTGAATTGTATGTTTCCATAAATATTAAATGGTTTTAGTAACAGTAGATGAATATATTTACTCTGAATAGAGGGAAATAAGTAAGTAATAGGAAGCCTTTCTTTGCGTTAAAAAACAGAGAGAGAGAATGTGATGTTAGTGCATTATTAAAGCCCATTATGGTATTTGTTAGCAACAAAAGTAGGAAGGGAATTGAGCCAACATGAACTATAAAACCTAGATTATATGGAATATGTTAATGGTTTAGCTAACTAATGAGCTAGGGGTTTTAATTCATTGTATATTCAGCTGTGAAAAATGATCCAACTTGATCAAGTAAACTGTTTTAAAGAGTTTTCAAGAGTAATAATTAACCGCATATAAACAAGGCAAAGAAATTAAACTCCTTCTTGTGTGTTTATCCCAAACGCAGTGGTTGGAGGAATACAATTTTTCGTATAATTAAATAATCACAATAATTTGGTTCTAGTTCTTGTGTTTATTCCAAACTTCGGTCAAGAATTACTTTGAGAAATCAAAGGCCTTGAATTTAAGGAGATTTTCTGTTTCGTTTATTTTCTTTAGTAGCGTTTTGCAGTAAATAACTGGCGAATTTAATGTTACGTGAAATTGAATGCAAAGTTTTACGCAATAATTTGTGAGAGACTTATGTAAATTTCGTAAGTATTTGCTGTTTGTTCTTTATAGAAGAGCAACTATTTCTTCGGTGCCTAAATTATTGCTAGGTTCTTATGTTAGCGTTGGATTTTTTCATGGGTTACATTTAACCCAAGGAAAATCCCAATGAAATATTCTAGCTGCTGCTTCAAAACTTTCTAAGATTTTCAGTGTCATTGTATCTTTGAACATTGTTGAGAGTTTAGATGTAAATTAAACTTACAACATTACTAGATAGAAGGTAGACGAAATTCACGAGTTGTATCTTTTTCAATCTCTGCAAAAAAAGAAAGAAAAAATAAATAAATAAATAAATAAAAAGAGAAAAAATATTTGTAATTAGAATTCAGAATTTATTCGATACATTGGAGGAATGACACTCCACGTACCCACATAAAAGTTTTAACTTATTCTTGTCTGAATATTCTGTCTAAACCAAGGTTTAGCTGATTTACTAAACGAGGCTAGGTGAAGCTGAGGAGGAATAGGGAAGACAGTTTCAATCCTCTGTGATTCAGGATATAGTAGAACAGAAATTAGGGCACTGAAGTGAATAAATACAACGTAGAGTACGAATTAAAATTACAGAGGTTACCACTTACACAAAACCTTAATAACTATAGTTTCAAATCAGACCTATTACTTGCATCAGTTAATATTCCTTCAATGTAAGGCACTCTGATTTGTTTTTTTTTTTTAAAAAAAAAAAAGAAATCTTTAAACAAAGGTGTTTCTTACATGATTATCAAATTATGCCACTCAGTTATGTTTTATGTTGTGATAAAAGATATTTTGTTTATATGACATGGCATCAAAATTGACAAAATTGAGGTAGTTCATGAATCGACTTTTTAAAGTGAAAAGTTAAAAAAAAATCAGAGAGAGACGTGTGGAATGTTATGACAATAACGTTGTGTATCTACTTCCACATAGGATAACACATATATGTGTAGTATTTAATATATTTCGTCATATAAGGTTAGCAAAAACGACAGAGAAATTTACTTACTGGAGAAGAATAGTAATTTTTGTATGATACCTTCCAGGATCATTCCGCCCTCCCTTGAAAATACTTGCTATTTTAATGTTTAAGTAACTGTATTTTTTTCAGCAATTCTCACATTATCGTCACACAGAGTAACCAAATTTGAAATGAATATCTTGAAATTCACACTGGTTTAAATTATTTACTTGATCGTGTGACAAAGTAAACATTTTATCGTATTGTGCTTCTTTCTGAATTGTGCCTATTAGTTCGATAGTGTAAAATTCGTTAAGAGAAGCAAAATATGTAGAATACAGATGAATGTATGTATTTGCAGTATAGAAAGATGTATTAGAAGTATTTGATCTTTATTTTACATATTCATTCTATTAGTGGATATCAGAAACATCTCGCTAATTACCTGGTATACCTAAAGAAACGAGGATTCGTAGAGTTAATAACACGCTTTGTACTTAGAAATAATTATGAAGGTTCAGAAATATTCTGTATGTTAAGTTAGATATCCTTATTCATTATAATGAAGTTAGCAGATAGTAATTAAAATTGAAAGCCATTCTAATTATTTATAATCGCAAAAATTCGTCTCCACATTTCAGAATCTAATGGGGACAATGTACTGAACACAATAGTCACATTAGAAAAAGGGATAAGATTCAGACATATTAGCTGAAAAAAACTTTTGTTTAAAATTTCAACGCATAAACCTCACAAGAAGACTTATTATATTAGTTTCAGAGTTGAAACATTGAGAACTCGTAATAGCTAAATATTTCTATTTAATAGTTCTTTTGCCAAAGCAAGAAGACGTTTCATTGTTCCTTATAGTTGTTTGGCTCGGCGCCACTAGTGCAATGCGGATGTTCATTCAACCAAACTTTTTTTTTCTAAAAAAGAAAACGTGGATTTTAGAACTCCATTATTTCGACCAAATTAACTTCGAAACCTGCTACAACGATACAAAAACTTCTTTCTATTAGTTGTATATCATAATATTTTTCTATGGTGGAAGTAAATGTGCATAAAAGAATATTAAAGAAAAAACGAGAAAGAATTCGTCAATGTGATTCACATAGTGTCAGTAGTTTGGATATTTGAATCTAGTCTACTAAAAGCCAGAATAAATTACCTTTTTCTTGTTATTGAATAAATACTTTTTTACTTCATCTGATATAAAATAATTTGGAGTATGTACTTATATCTTCAAAGGACCCCTTAAATTGATTTGAGAGGAGGAAATTTGTTTTACTATCTTGTCGGAAGATAAAAGTGGCAGAAGATACACTGTTTTACATACTTTTTTTAATTGAATGTATTTTCTTAGTTTAACGTCTCACGTTTATTCTACGAGGCTAAGGGATAAGTGATGATGAGATCGCTGATAATGGTAGAATGACGAAAGTAGGAGAAAACAAGAGCACCCTGAGAAAACTCATGTACACGATTTTGTTTGTCTACGACAAAATTTACTCCGCTGGAGCTGGGATCGATTAGTGAAAGTAAACTGTACAAGATTCTAACAGTAAGTAACAATAACTTATATAGTACACGAGTGTTCCATTTGGAAATTCGTTTTTAAAAAATGTGCTTTGTTACATTCAAATTTGATGTAGATTTACGATTGATAAAGATGATTTAAGTGTTGAAAGTTAAATGGTAAGGATCAGTGGCAGATCCAGGAAATATTTTTGGAGGGGGCTTGGTTATGTATATTTCAACATGAGTTAGTTCAATTGAAGATTTTTTTAAATTAATTATACATGGTGCTAAACATGCTACATTAAGGAACCATAATTGCAAGGAACTATAAACATGCTGTACAACCTCATTATAATAAGTATACAATATAGAATGAAAAAGTAACATTTATGCCTAATGCAATACTGGTTCATTTGACCTTACCTGGTTTACTGGAACAACAATTGCATTCGTCGGGGATGCAACTGAGAAAAATGCTCTATAACTTCTTCAACACTAATGAAAACATTTTCTCTGTGAATGTTCATTAGAGCAAGTCCATGTAGTCTATCTTCACTCATTATTGTTCACACTCACTTTCATTGCTTATTGAAATGTTCGTAACACGATTTTTTTGTTGGGGGGAGGGTGCTTACTAAGGACACTGTTTTATTATTGGATGTAATGTATTATCCACCACGTAATTTTAATTACTCAGGATTAAGTCTAGATTTTCATCGAATTCATGAATATGTTATTAAGTTAATATAGATTGTGAAATGATAACTCAAATCTTGATAGATTAAATTTAACTGCAATATTGGAGTAACTTTTTTTTTCCCACAGAGGTTAAAGTTACTATGTGTGCTATTTTGTTTTAATCCGAATATTCACCATATCAGCGAAGAAGTAAATATTCTGTAAAAGAAACTTAAAATTATTTGTAGAATTTCACCCTGCATCAAACTATTATATTATTATTATTATTATTATTATTATTATTATTATTATTATTATTATTATTATTATTATTATTATTATTATTATTATTATTATTATTTTGTTGCTTGTTTTAGATAATAGTTACAAGAAAATGAATGTCAAATTCATTAAATATATTCTGAAACGACGTTTTATGAATTTGTTGGTAAATATTATTCAAATTTCGTTAATAAGAATACATGATTACTTGTTTAAATCTTTATTCTAACTACATTTTGAATATGCCTTCGTAGGTTTGTGTAATTTACGTCTAGCTTTTCATCTTTATGGCATTATTGCATATCATCTCTATATTCTGAAATGGACCAACATCAATTTATTTATTGTGAATTTTTCAAAGTTCTAATCTTGGAGATGAGGACAGATTTTTAAAAGAGACCATTTTAAGCCATGGTCTTACCATAAAGCTGTTTCGTGCTAAATTGAAACAGAATTTAAATTGTTGCAGTTTTTTGAATTGTTATTGTACAGAGTTGAATTTTGTTTGTGTCGTTGTTGTCTGTCACACATCGACGAGTGTATTGTGAATTCTCCACGACAGTACCAAAAGTATTGTAGAGCTACGGAGGGTGATGCATTTTTCTTTTTCTTCTTCCTTTTTTTTACAGCGTGGCTCCTTTTTCTTCCCTTTGTTTTGTAGGTTGTTGAGAAGGATAGTGTAAATAAATATCGTTGCAGAGAAGAGCCTGGGAACGTAGTCACATGTCGGGTAATACCACGTCGGATTAATTACGGGCATGAGCTCCTCTGAGGACATTGTCAAGCAAGGCTTATTTGAAGGGACGAGAGGAAGGGGGTACTTTTCTCACAGGTTACTTTGGAAGCATGGGAAGGTATTTTTGACCGTAGGACTATCCCTTGACATTACACGCAACGATGTCCAGCGGACTATCAAAACGGAAGCAAATATTTCACATTAATTCTAAGAAAAGGACAATGATATAAATGAAAAGATAATTACATTTTTAACAAAGAGTGGCTATTTGTGGTCTCTTTTAATGGAAATCAATGTTTTATTGCTTTTAATGCTAAGAAATGGCACAATTAAAAGAGAATAGTATCTGAAGTAAATTTTCTTTCTTCTATGCAACCAACAATACAACACTGTTTAACAGGCTGTATAGATGTAAGGGATGAACTGGGATTATTATTTTTTTTTTTTTTAATTTACGCATGACAAGTAGTAAATGTGTGTATTTAAACTCATTGGGCCTTATGCAGTGTCTTTTTGACGCGTGATTAGTATCATACTAAAGAGTTCGACTAACATAAGTTTACTGCAGCAGTCATGCCTTTAGTATGATGATAATCATACGTCGAAACGACTCTGCATAAGGCGGATTGATATTAGAGAGGAAAACTATCATTATATATGTGATTACTATGCAAGGTTGAAAATCGCTTTAACGTTTTGAAAATTGCTACCTAAACTCTAAATCTGCATAAAGTTAACTTACACGAATAAGTAATCCAAAGGAAATGTTGAAATCGTAACGAAGAACAAGTGTATGAAGTATATAGAGTCTAAGATATGAATAATAAGGCGCATTAACTATCTGAGCGATTGTGGTGTACTTCACGTGAGTATCATATCCTTTTATCATTTAGGTTGGACTACCTTCCAATTTAACGTAGATAACAGTTTAATTTTCACTGCAAAATAAAATGATAAATTTGTTTGTGAGTGTACGTTTTCTAGGGTTTACAGCTTATATATATATATATATATAATATGTCTGAATCACTGAATAAAAGACTGACTTTAAGTATTCCATGAAACAGAAGTCCATAGTGTTAGATCAGGCGCACTTGGTTGTCAGTGCATTTTAAGACAATATCCACTACAAGTACAAACCCTGGAATTATTTACCTAAGCAGCCCCCTTAACTCATATTTCCTGATAAGGTGGAAGTCCTTCACGTTGAGAGTTAAGTGAAATGCCTTTTTCAGTTAATATTATAGGCAGCATCACCTCGTCTAAGATCTGCAGACAGATTACTGCATTGACTAATCCGTTGATGGTAATAAATTTGATATTCATCCCCGATCCTCATCATATCACCAATATCCCAAGTCCTTACACTTACAGGAAGCAGCACACTATATGTTGTCACCAAACCGTTATCACAAATGTTTTTTATTAAACCAGTTTGGGACAAATATTGGCCATATATAAGGTAGTATGGGGAATTGGGGGAGCTAATGTTTGTATTAGTGCTAACTGAACTATTGTGTACCTTTATCATAGCATAGATAGCCAGAACATGGCTGATGCTGAACTGTCCTGTGGCTTTAAACTTTGTGGTCAGCTTCTTGGTTTGCACCGTTGGAGATATCTGGTTGGTACATTTTATGTTGAAATTCATCGCAATAGTGGTAGAACTACAGCTATCAACAAATAGGATTATCTCCATCTTGCCTTTGGTCAATCGTATTGCGACACACCAGCAAAGGGAGAAAAATAGAGATTATCATTTGTACGAACTTAAGTCACTCATTTTTAACAATCGTAACGTAATATAAACAAAGAATAACTTGTGACGTGTAAGAAGTGTTGCAAAAATAACTTCATCAATGTTTTACTCTGCAAATTCTATCTCTAAAACACGGATTCTGTCCCCATTCAAAACATTCAGTGATTCCAATATTGTGAAAATTTTTGAGTGTGTACTCGTAATGCTAGTGGTTATTATCTTAAATCTTCCCTAGTCATTACTACTTTCCAATTAAATGGCCCAGTACTAACTTTAAGAATATCCTGCATAAGCAAGAAAATTCAGCAGTTTCCCGAATTTTCAGTTTTCGGAAATATATATATATATATATATATATATATATATATATATATATATATATATATATATATATATATAGTTTTAGTTCAATAAACCTGAAAAAGTAGAGGGAAAATAAGAAAAAGTTAACAGTTCTTGTTAAAAAGAATCGAAAATAATTACAATTAAAGTTTCTACAATCTCTTTCTCAAAATAATGTTTTCAAAATGAATTTAAAATTTAAATAATACGGTTCTTTAATTTAAAATATAGCTACGATGAAATGCAGTGGTGAGATTTTTTAAATAGTGTTTGCAAGTGAGAAACGTATAGTATGCTCGTGATGTGTTTCCTAGCTTTCACAACCAAGTCGGAAACACTTAGGATTATGTTTCTTAATTTCTACATTCTACCCCAATTTTAATATTACATTTTATTTTATAGTTATTTTGAGAAAAAAATAAATTGTATGAGTTTTATGTAAATAATTCTGATGTATATGTATATTCCAATCCAATAGTTGTCTATACACAAGACCAGACATAAAGAATTGTTTGTACGATATGTAAAAATTGTGAAACTTATATAATTAATTTAAATAACAAACTACATTTTTCGCAATAAGTTTTTTTTTCGTATGACTGCTTGAAGGTAAAAGACGTCTTCAGCATGTTTTTTTTAAATCTTAAATTTATTGCATCTGTGCGAAATCTAGAGCGTGGTCGAGATTTAAATTGACAGTCGTCACACGATGGTTGTCTGCATATCTATGTTCATTCTTTCTTCTGTCATTTTTGTAGTTTGCATAAATTTGTTTCTTTGACATTTTCATACAGCAAATGAGGGTTAATGCACCAGAACAGAAGACTTTTCACTTCACAAGAATTGTTCTAATATGATGTCAGGAGCTTTTAAAGAAAACAAATTGATGCATATAACTGCGAGAAAAAAATGTTACTTAAGGTGACAATGCTAAAGACATAAAAGAAAGATTTTTTTTAGTTGTATGTCACGTTCCCCTTGTCTTCTTTTCGTCCATCTTCCAATTACTTTGAACAGGGAATATTTGCCATGTCAGCTCTCTAAAAGAAAAAAAATCTCAGTGTCATTTTAGGTTCTGCGTCCTTAACGCCAAATTAGTGTAAATTTCAATCTCAATATTTTACGCATTGTGACGTTTCTACGGGCATTTGTTGAATGTAAAATTTAATGCATATTCGACTATATTGAGTATAATATCGTTGATGTCAAAAGTAATAGTAATGTTATCTGTCTACCTGAACATTCCGTGTGTTTTAAATCATTTGTCGAGTAATAAACATAAATTCCTGTCTGAAGTTCCATTTATTATTTTGCTTCCCTTTTATTGTATGTCTGATATCCTTATAAGTAAACAGGTTTTACATATACATACATACATACATACATACATACATACACACACACACACACACACATATACATATATATATATATATATATATATATGGCAGAGAAAAACAAATGCAATATTGCTCATAGATGCTAACTAAAGTGTTTGAGTTTCAGCCTGCTGTAAAAAAAAAAAAAAAAAAAGGAATGCGCTCCTTTGGTACGGGAGACCCAGGTTCGACCCCCGATGGAGCCCATGTTGTTCGCATCCCACGTTAAGCTGTAGGTCCATGTCTCATATAGCCTCGCTGCTGAAAGTAACGCTAAAAACTCAAATTCAACCAAGCTATAAAAAAAAACTTTATTTTAGGAAGCTCCATACCCTCATTCCTAACAGTAAGTAGAATTGCAGCAAACATGTATGCAAACATAATTTGTTCCACTATTGCAAGTATATGTAACAAAATAGTTCTCTATATATAAGTGGAGAGCTTTTAAAACTAAATGCTTAATTTTTTAATGTCAGTGTACTTTCTTGCTTGGTTTTGTTCATCCTATATATGTGCATAATGCTAGTAATAATAGGTTTTGAACGTCCTAATGGCAACACCATCAAATTGTTTAAACAATAACGTTGTATTGAAGATGCGAAGGTGATAATTTGTTTCTTGAAGTTTAGTTTCTTTTTCAGCACCGAGGCTATATGATATATGGACCTGCAGTTTAAGATGGAATCATAATGACCGTAGTGAGTTTGAATTTTAATACTCTCCCAGCGGGAAGCGAAAGAGATGCACTAAAAGCAAATTATATTACATAGACCTAAGCACCCCCGGCAAAAAATTATAAAGTGCGTATTTTATTGCTCAATAATATGTTACATCACCTGGGCGCGGATTACAGCTTTGATTTTCTGTGACATTCTGTCGATCCAGAAGGGGATAACGTTTAAGTCCAATTTGGATCATCCTTGAATAATTGGTTGCGCAGAGCGACCATCGTGAGGGTATGTTGATGTCTCCTCTTCACGGTACGTTCCATGTCACAAATTTTCTCTATAACGTTGAGATTCGGCGAAGTTGCTGGCCAGGTGAAACATGGAATCCACCTCATATTAAAAAAAAAAAAAAAAAGACGGTTCGGGGAACGATGCAGTTATCTTGATACAGGGGTCTGGATCACCTGGAGCAGCCGTCATTGGAATAAAGTCAGAACCGGAATTCGTCTGACCAGAGGATGCGTCACTATTGGTCTCTAATTCAGTGGCAGTGATCCCTCGCCCACAACAGGTGATTTTTCTTCTGTATGGCATTCAGTCTGGAGCATACTGGAGGGCCTCTCAGGTTGGGGTTCATCTTCAATGCCGAAGTGTTCTGTCCTAAATTTGACGACTCAGTTCTTTACCGTGTCATAGCATGGGGCGTGAACCCCGATTGCTTGTAGTATCTCATCATTGATGATCTTTATAGATCTCCCCTGGAGGAAAAGGAACTTGATGATTTCTTTTGTTTAATCATTGAACTCCACTTGCTGACCTGTCATCTTCAGTCTTCACCTGCATTAAAAATAAATCTATTAGTTCCAGTACTTTGATTTTGGGTTACAAACATATACAAACATGTACCTTTCAATCAAAACAAAATTTATTGAAAACGAAAAGGGAACAAAGCTAAGGACTTCCCAACATCCCCTCGTAATTCTAAAAATCCTGCTACATTAGGTAGGAACATGAAATAATCGTATATGCTGTGGAACCGTTTATGAAGAACTTAGTTCAGTAATGAAAAGCTAGTTTAATGCTAACTGATCTACTAGTCAACTTGAATGAGACTTCAATATTCTTCGTGACTTATTTTCCCACGAAATCTGGAATGGAACTCGAAAAGGCTTATCAAAATAAACTATAGATATGTAAAATTGAGAAATAACATTCAGGAAACGTTACATATCTAGTGAGTTTTCCACTTACTTATTGCAACACCTGTTACAGAATTGAAATTGCTAACAAATGTATATACAGTGAAGTTAAATGAAAAGAAATAATCTCGCATAATAGGTTTATGCTGCTTGATTGATTGTGCTAAATTTTGATGTTTGTCTTTTCATTCTTATTATGATTTCCACGAATATTTGCATGCAATGCAGAACTATAATTGAAGTTACGTTCTTGAATAGAAATTTCTGAAAGTATATAACACTAGTGCTTAATATATATCGGCATAGAAAGGATAATATTGCACTTTGCTTATATTAGGCTTATGACAACATACATTTTGTACTCGTAATATAAAGCATGAATTTAACACATCAAACTGGAAACATCTTGTTCAAGATTATATAGATGTTACATTTCTTTGATGTTTCCAGGTTTTGTTCGCAAAACGTAATTGCGTTTTGGGATGTTTCGCTTCTATATTGGCACACCAGATGTAAATGTTTTACTCCGTTGTCTACTTTGGACGTGGAGCTCTGTAAGGATCGAAAATAGCCAAGCGCACAGAACTCCATTTGGTAAAGATATTTAGTTCATTTGGCATCGATGTTGGAAATGCAGTGTTGCTACGTCAACTAAATATCCTTTTTGTTTCGTCAGTTTTAGTAGTATTATTTCAATGAAGGTCCATTTTTTGTATTATTTTTAATAAAATAAGAAAGTTCTCGGTGGAACATCTAAACCTATTTCTAAAACTTTTTTCAAAATGAAATGAAATCTTGAAGTTTTACATCCCACGATTATGCCGGTAAGGCTAAAGGAGACGGTGATAATGAGAAACGAAAGAAATGATTAGATGAAGAAAGTGGGAGGAAGCGGGAGAACCCCGAGAAAGCCCACGCACATGGTGTTTGTCCACCACAAAGCCCACTTGGCGCGAGCTGGGATCGAGCCAAGGACCCTATTCACCAGAGGAACGCTCTACCACCGAGCCACCGCGGCCCCCAACTTTTTTCAAGTGGGGACCACTTTTATTACTTAGAATTCTGCTCTCTTTCCCTTCGAAAGCAAAGGGATCGGCCTTTTTCTGCTTGTATTACTCGTAGTCATAAGAAGTAAAGTGTGCATAAAAGACAATAGCTATATTATGCAAATATGAAGTTCAAGCTTTAAACGTTGAAACATATTATAACAAGTCACATAAAGAACACATCAGACAAACACATAGTTATTGATATTCTGCCAGTTACGAGGGTTTTTTTTTTTCGAACTTGCAACAACAATTGTAGAACGAGACGCTTCATGAACCATTATACGGTACTTCTTGTTTCCGTGAAAACTAAAGTTGATAAGCTTATCGATAAGCATTCGTAGAGTGTGGTTCATGAAACGCCTCATAGTAGAATTATTGTTGCAAGTTCGAAAAAACGTCATAACGCAGAATATCAATAATCATACTTTGTTTGCGGAGTTCTTTATGTGACTTGCTACAATATTTTCCATATTTACCTTACCTTTAATGCATTAACTTCATACGATATACTGGCTTTTATGAACACTCATTTTTATGATTATCGTAGCCATAAAAGGCCGATCTGTAGTCACTCCTTTGTTACTTTTTTTTTAATGTTTTGAGCGTGTGTTAATACCAATACCAGTATACAAGAACTTATATTTTTAAAATAGTATTAACTCAAATTCCCTTAATTTTATTATATTGGTATTAATTGAAAAAACACATACTAGTTTTTTTAAAAAAATACTTGAGGTCTATCAACGTTATTTTATAATAGTAGATCTATATTAACTATTAGAATTTGTTTAACGATTACCTTATTAAAGTGTATAATCTGTTACTTGTGATCTATACCTCTTTGAGATCCTCAACTATAATGTATCATACACAATGCACTTGAATTTAACTTTTCTGTCTATGTTAAAAGAATGTCCAATCTAAAAGAATGACGAGGGTAGACCTCGAGAAACACTTGTAGTCCGCGGACCACTGTTTAAGAAACTCTTATCTAAATTATGAGATGTAGGTTATTTATTTCTAGGTTTAAGTGCTCAAACTATTTCAAAGGAATATAAAAGGTATTTTAGTGAGGAAAGTCAATCAACCATTTTCTGTAACTATTCCAGTATTTGATTGGACCAATTAATCACCCAAAAATGTCCATTTCGGTAGCCAGCCGCGGAATTCAAATCCGAAACCTCCCAACCTCTAAAAACGATGTGTCACTTCAACTAGGAACATAGGTAAACCAGCATTCAATATCAAATTACAGTACTATAATGAGGAAAAGATATGCAGTCATAAATACCGATCGTCGGCACTTTTATTAAGCTATGTCATAGCTTAGTTCCCTAACCGGTAAATGATGTGATTGTCGCGCTCGGAGCAAAAAATTCTAATCTCTGGGGACAGTGCATGCAGTTCAGATCTTACGATAAACTATAGGACCATTTCTTCCCTACTGATTGAGACGTTTGACTCGAAACAACTGTAAATACTTCAGCATTATTCAATTGAAAATTAACAAATATATATATATATATATATATATATATATATATATATATATATATATATAAATGTAACTTAAGTATTATCGATCTAGTACTCAAATATTCCTTTATATGTATATGTTTCAGATAAAAACATTAGGAGCATGAAAAGAAAAACGCGGTATAAAAAACAAGGCATTTAAGATCAGCAGAGATGATGGCACGCAATGAACCGAAGTTCTGTTTTAATTTGCTAGTTTATTTTATTTTATTTTATTTTATTTATTTATTTAGTTTTAGTGCCACGTTTTTGTATTTATTTGTATTTATACTATAGAAGACGATGATTAATGAAAGATAATGAAATGCATGGTGAAGGAATATACTCCAGAAGTAGAAATCGCTATAAAGAAATTAAAGAAACACAGATCAAGGAAACTCTGGCTGAGTTAGGTTTAGCCAGAAGGGAAAGATTGTGGAGGAATACGATACACACACGAACTCATTCTCCTTATCTGGAACAAGGAGAGATTCCCACAAGAGTGGAAAGAATCAATCATTGTTCCAGTTCACAATAAAGACGACGAAACTAAATGTGATACTCTTCTGTTAACATCCTATAAAATCATCTCAAATACTCGATTAGCAAGATTGACCCAGTGCACAGATGAAATTATTGGAGACTATCAGTGCAGATTTAAACGAAATCGACCAACTATCGACAAGATATTTACTGTTTGACGAATACTTGAAAATAAATGTGAATACAATACCTCGGTACATCAATTATTTATCGATTTTATAAAGGCATACGACTCGGCTAGTAAGGAAGAAGTATACAACATTCTTACAGAATTTGGAACATCGAGAAAGCTAGTTACAATGTAGATTAATTAAGAAATGTTTAAATGAATCCCAAAGTAAAGTCCGAATAGGAAAATTCTTGTCCACGAGCTTTCACGTCGAGAATGGTCTGAAACAAGGAGATGTGTTGTCACTATTATCAACTTTGTTCTGGAGTATGCTATAAGGAATATAACCAATGATCTGGGCTTAGTTTCTACGGAGATATGCATTCAATGTCTCAAATTATGATTTGATCTTATAATGATTTAGGGGACACGGTAACTCAGTAATAGAGCTCACCTATAGTGTGCGGGATCTCCGCTTTGATCCCAGGCCGTGAGGTTTTTATGGTGGACAATATCATCTTCTGATATTTTCTCGGGATTCTCTTATTTCTTTCCACTTGTTTATTTACAACAATTCTTTCATAATCATTTTATTTTCATTACCTATCCGACCTCTTCAGCCTTAAAAGATGTAAAATTATAAATTTAAGTTTCATTTATATCATAATTTCCTGTTCATCATTAAAGAAAGTTCAATACGCAAAATGCAGTTTTCAATCATTTATTTTAAGCGTGAAACATAATATTCATTTTAGTGTAGTTTTTCTTCATTTGCTATGTAGATATGCGCGTTACGTATTATTACGCTCTTAGTTTTTCTTTACTTTAGTATTTACGCTGGAATGTCACTAAGGAAAAAAGAAAACATGTTTCCTTTGAAAGCAGTATCTTTTTGACACTTTTCTTGATATTTGCAACACAATAAACATTGCTCAACTTCCTAAATATGAACATTTTCGCACTGTATTTTATGTAGTTTTCATTTAACCAAGTATATCAGCGTTAGTTTGGGATTGTATACGGTTTGCTACCTTGGATAGAGTTAGTGCGTGAGAAGTTTTGTTGAAACGATATTCACTTTACTTACAATGCTAACTCTCATATCTTTTGAAATCATCTTTAGTGCTATATTAAATTATATTGAATGTAATGCATTATTAGTATTAATGTAATTGACTGTTTTCTACCTTATTCTTGTCGATATTTTTAAGGAAAGAAAAGAACTTGTATGGTTTTACTGATTAAAGACTTCCCAAATTGCCATCACTCATAATCATATGTGGTTTTATTTTTGGCCTTGCTAGTGGCAACACTGTGAGATTTTAGGAATTGAAAAAAATGGGGAGAGGGAGATGGTCAGCAATACCAAGTCCCTCTTCAGATAACACCCTCGTTTCCCAGATGTAGATGCAAGACCTATAATTTTTATCGCGTTGCTACAGACGTACTTGTGCACGATCATATGCAACATATACGTGCCCAAACTGCGCTCCAGTCATTACTTCAACAGAGAATTCCGCATCTAACCAACATTAGTTAACCAGCCTCCCCCTCTCCACTACTTCCGCCCTTTCTTTCTTTCCTGCGTCGAAATGAAAACCTTCAACTCACATATTAAACATTTGCACGATGCAGCTTCATCCTTCCCCTTCCATCGTTTAGCTTCTCCTTTTACGTATGAAATCGATATTTGCGAAACGAACTGCCCACAATCAGATGTATTAATGTGTGGACACAAGTCGCCGTCAGAATGAGAAATATGTTTTTCCCCCTTTGTTTTTCGTTTCTCTTCCGGCTTTTGTCTTCATGATTACCTGCGTGGCTGATTTTTGATACAGCATGCGTTTCATCGTAATCTTCCCTCATAAATTTTGCAGAAAAAACTGCAATTTATCTATCTGAATATTTATTATTGATTAGAAAATGAATCCTCTGTTAATTCAGCTCACATAAGTAGAGATTGATTGTGATTTAGGATCCTTGATTCGTGATGCCACATTGTTTACATCAGTGGTAACCAATTTATAACACCTCAAGCCGGAACAATATAAGAATCATACTTGGTGGTTATTTTCCTTCTCATTTTAACCTCCTGAGGTGACGGTTCGCTCAGTTTGAGTAAGCCATCGATTTCTGAATCTTTCTTCTCATCAGGGTATCCTGTATCTTGTTTCATGTGTCTAGGCCACTTAGGGTCTCAACTACAAATAGTAGAAATATCTGTATGAAATCTGCAGTTTTCTTAAAATCGGCTCAGCATTAACTTCGTGACCTTGCAGAATGGCCTTGATAACCAAAAGGTTAAAGAAAATATACTTTCATAAATATAAAAATCAAATCTCAATTTAAGTATATTATGATTGCTAACCATACTCTTCTTATGCAAAGTTTTTTTCTTTTTTAAAAAATCACACTTTTTCACTTTTAATCCCAAATCGGATGAGAGAGACTCACCAGCAATTTCACCATCTCTAGTTTGCATTATTTAGACCAGTTATATTTTAACCTCACAATTAACTTATTACACGCTGTGGAAAGCAACTTAGATCTTTTTAGTAATAGTAAAATAATACTTTAGCGATTGTCTTGAACGTATTTTAATTGCTACATAAAATACGATCTATTAACTAATGAAGACAGATTATGAACTCAGCTGAATGTCTATGAAAAAATTGTTGAAATGCATGGAGAGAATAGGTATTCCCGAAGAAAGAAAAAAAACGAAGTACTCGATGTTTTCTACCACAAATTCACATGACGTGGGATCGAAACAGAGATCATTCATGCAAGAAGTGAACTGTCTGTTACTATCTCGCCTTGCCTTTTATACACAGCGCGTGCTATAAGTTTCTTGACACTACCAGTTACTTAGTTCACAATTGGTTGGAGTACCAGTAGTTGATTGGCGTAGACAATACTCTATGGTGCGGTTCATTATAAGAAGAGATTTCATAAAGGATCTAAACGTTGTAACATTGTAATTAGCTAAAAGTGTGCAATGAACAGAAAGTGATCAAAGGACGAACGTGTGATCCTACTTCAAAAGTGCTAATTGCGTGACTACAATTACCAAGATGTGGTTGAGTTATTTGTGCAACGCTTTTCCGAACACTGTACTTCCACCTCGACAAGCAATCCATAACTTAAATAAAAAGGGTCTGTAGCGGATCTTCCTAGACCAGTCAAGCCTAAACGTGTGACTACAGAAGATCTTATGACTAGCGCAATGGTTCGTGCAGTCTCCGACCCAATCAACTCAGAAAGCATTCGGTGAGTATATACAGATTGTTTTATCAGAATAACGAAAATGTCTTAAAAATTCATGCTCATGGAAGACGTGGAACATTCAATCAATGAGAAGAGAAATAACAGTAATTCATAGTCTCTCTTCCAGCAAAATTTTACCCTTTCAAATTTCAAACAAATTGGAAATACACGCTTACAGTCATCGATCCTAACATTACACTCTCAGAGTGGTGTTGGATGATACGTGATATTTATGTTGAATTTATGATGTAGCCCAAAGCTAAAACACAACTACTATCATGCAAAACAATGATAAAGATGAATGTATACAACTAGCTACTCTGTGCAGCAGTTGAAGTAACATTTCACCTTGGTCATTGTTTTATTGTCCCCTCCAATCCACTTACTGTGGCGTTGCCAACGCTGTGGTGTTGGAGTCCGATTTAGTTGACATGTTTTATGTTCTTAACGAGACGTGAATCTTACCAACATGTTGCAGTCGTGTTCACCCACTAAAATAAAATTTTTCAAACGCACATTTGGCAATAGCGCATCGCGAGTTCATCAGTTAATGTCAAATGTTAAATCGGCTGCCGCCTAATATAATATTAACGTCGTATCACTACACTGCCAAATGTCTAGAATATTTGCTTTCGTTTTGTATATATATTCTAATTTAAAGCCTTTTGGAAGTACAACCTCTCAGATACATACCTGGACAAAAGTTTGAGTCTCACATTAATAGTACAAAGGGGAATAAGAAAGTTCTGCAATGCGACGGACGGATCATCACAGCTGCTACAAATTGGCGCGTGTTTAGATCTGCACTATAGCCGCTGTAGTCTCTGTGTCGGTGTCAGTTGCTTTATAGCTCTGTTAGTGAGAAGAGATAGTGATATCGTAGTGGTCGAAAACTGACATGACATGACATTTTTGAATTTTACGTCCCACGGTTATGCCATCTAGGCTAAAGGAGATGGTGATGGTGATGTTGAGAAATGAATGAAATGCTGGAATGAAGAAAGTGTGAAGAAACGGGAGAACCCTTAGGAAACCCACGATGTTTGTCCACCACAAAGTTCACTTTGCGGGAGCAGGGCTTGAACCCGGCAGACGTGAACACTCTACCACTGAGCCACCGTGGCCCTCTGGTCGAAAAGTGAATAAGATGTAATTTTGCACGTGAGTTAAAAGTTAATCAGTGTTTGTGTAAACGTCTCCTTTGCGTTGAGAGAATTGTTGTAATCGTACAATATTTAGGTAGTACCGAAAGTTGCAAACAAGAGATTTTAGCCTGTAGCACGCTCCAAGGTCAGGTCGACCATCTTCATCTGTGAGGGAGGGGAAAATTGCTGCTTGCGTCAAACAGTTCTGTGACCTACCACCAAATAGATGTATCCGTCGACATAAATGCTTCGGCATTCTACGAGATCACATTCCAATTCTCTGTATCCTTTGGCTGTCTTTAACTTGACCGACGATCAGATGCCACATCGTGTTTGATGGAAATACTGAAAATGTTTGAAAATGGTAAATTTTGCATATGAAAAATATTGTGATAGGTAACAAACCTTGGGTGTACTATTGGACATCCCGATCAAGGCTCAGAACGTATAAAATGAGGAGATCCGTATGACTGTTTGCAAACCAAGCTCAGTGAAGAAGAAACTGTTGGCATATGTTTTTAGTTGAGAGAAATGTTAGTGCGTGTTGTATTGAAAACTCAGAAGACAGTCAAAAGAAGTGGTATATCGAGGAATGCCTGCCTGAATATGTCGAAGCTTTTAAAAAGCAGCTCCCAAGCTCAAGAATTGAGAACATGGTTTCTTCGCCACAACCTACAGCGCACTGCTCCAATATTTTTTCCGAGTATTTGGCCAACATTACAATAAGCCTTGTACAGTATTCTCCCTATAGTCCTAACTTCACTTTATGGAACTTGGCGCTGTACTTCCAGGTAAAGAACAAACTGAAAGAGAGACGTTTTACGAGCGATGATGACCACCTAAAGGTTTATAAATAATGAGTGTGCCCCTCTTTGAGGAAACATGCCAAAGTTTGTTTGAACGCTGGTTTTCAAGGATATGTGAAAATTATTTTGAAAAATATTACAAAAGATAAATAAATAAAAATAAAAATAAATCAGTCTTATTGCAAAACATTCCTAGTCCCTTTGTAAATCAGCCCGGTTTAATCACCGAAACCTTTGCGGCGTTTTGAGACATTTGTGTCCCTTCCTTTCCCTAAATGAAAAATATGTTTGTAACCTTCTTTTTCTATTATTTACATTTAAGGAAAAATCATTGTACCATTATTTGACTGCAAATTAAATATTGTACCATAAAAGTTATCTTTTGTTCGATAAACGCCGAATTAATTTTATATTCTCTATTTTAGCTTCCTGCATTGGTTTACTAATTACTTGGGTCGGCTTTTACAGTTTCATTATTAAAAACTGATGCGATTCCCATTCAGCAGAAGAATAACTTAAAAGGAATTACTGGAAGAAATGGAATAGCAAATTAAAAGTGTGTGGCTATGAATTATCAGATATTCTTCAATATATCTTGGATATCATTTTTATGTGGTATTTCGAACCTTTACCTACAATAGGTTTTTCTTCTAATTTGAAAAAATATAGAGCTTCTGCCAGAAAGCCTTTTAGGTGCTTTTTAACTGAAAAATAGACTTTGAACTGTAAGGGTGCTTTTTTTAGATGAAAAAAAGGAGAGACCACGAAAAATACTTCCCTTCGCGTGTGTATCGAGAAAAGGAGTTTGAAATTAGAACCATGTAATTCCGTGAAAAGTGCCCCTCTCCTATTCCTCTCCTCCATAACTGCCTATGCATTATTCGTGCCATAAAATCGTAGAGCCCTGTTCAGTTTTATTCAATTTGTTACCGAGAACCATAGAAAAAAGTAAGAGGGAAAAGAGGCACTCTCTCATTATATCGTTTCATTTAACTTAAAAAATGGCCATCATTTTTAAAATTAAGTGAGGCCCCATTGGTGGTGGCTGAAATTGAACAGCCTAATCCGGAATATTGCTTAATTTAAATGAGCCACATATAAATTATCGGAATTAAGGAAGACCTGAATCCATCTCGACTGCGAAGACACCTTGGGTGCGAATATTCCGCAGAACAGCGATGATTCGGAGAGTGGGAAGGAAATGTGTTTTCTTAAAAAAGGAGGCTGAATTCACCGCGTCTGGTAGGATGTGATGGAGTATAAGAGCAAGCGGAGGGAGATTGACTCAGGGGGATGGAAGGGGGAATAGGAGCAGTGCTTCCTGCCGACAATGTGGCCCTGAAAGATCACGAAGGACAAATTGCATCTTATTTCAAATTTAAGTAATCGCCACGTCAAGCCTTTCCGTCAGCGAGCAATCCGCACATTCGGCAATTCTCCTGCTCTTTATTTTCCAAATGAGAGCGCCTTAAATCTCCAGTAAAGAGCTGACTTAAGACGACATCTGCAAAATGCTCTTTTCTGAAAAACGTGCACTGCACGTGGATTGCCTGCCAATGAATACCTGGCAACACCGATGCTTTTGGCCTGCACTTAATTTATTTGTTTCAAAATAAAAATTTTCTGGTACGAAATAGGGATAGAAGAAAATTGGTGCCACATTTGTTCACTTCGTCTAATTTAAGAAAACATTTTTCTACACGCTACCTCACTGCACCCAAAACATTTCCGTAATATTACAGCACAATATATAAGCAAAAAATCCCTTGCAATATTTATGGAAAGTAATCTCATGAGATTTTCAAACAACACAAGTATGTGTTCTCCCTTTCCAAGTATGTGTTAGTATTGTTGCTGTGTTCGTACGTTTTAACTGAAGGTAATTATCTTGGAGTGTTTTACTATTTCAGAGTTATCCAGAAGAACTTATACCTAACGATACCGATTCCTTTTATGTAAATCAACTACAGTTTCATTTGCATAACATATTATGTACGGTTGCTATCGGAATCGCGGTCTCTCAGTGATACGTCATTCATCTCTAGCGCGTTGGGTCCCTGGTTCGATCTCAACTTTCGCCAAGTAAGTTTTGTGAACAAACACCGTGTGTGTGAGTTTTCTCAAAAGTTTTCAATTTCCTCATACTTTCGTCATTTCACCAGTATAAGCCATCTCATCATTGCCGTTATTACATAATCAGTCAAAACATAAACTAAAAAAAACGTATTACACTAAAGTTTAAAAAAATATTGTTGTTACTTTAAAAACCAAAGACTATTAAGTTTTACCGACTCTAGCTGACTAGCATTTCTCCACGCCATATGTTCTTCGTCTTTTTACTTAGATCATGCTTGAAGGAAGCATTTTTTAAACGTTCTAACGATTTCGTATTTAATTTAACCTGGGAGCTCATATTTCCTTTGTTCAAAAAAAAAGAAGAAGAAGAAGAAGAAGCAAGATGTTATTTAAATCTGTATAAATCTGTAATCGTGTATTTTTTCATAAGAAATTGTATCCGTAATTCTTGCACCTCGAAGTATCTTCTAATATTGAGGTAATTTTTTCTTGTTGTTTATATCGTTCCATTTCAGCACTAAAGAGGTTATTTCAGACGTGGAAACTGCAGTTTAAGGTAGAATCCAAACCACCATATTTTTAATGTCATCCCGCCGTCTTCCACACAAGATATTGAACCCAGGACCACATGCACCAAAGGCATACGGCCTACCCACAGGCCAACGGAGAGCGGTTTGAGAAATCACTGTTCTTGTGCTATCCATTTTTTATGCATATTGACCCTGATGTAAATCAAGATAATCTCTATGACAAATTTTGTTCCGTAAAATATCAACGCAAACATTTCCACTGATAGTAACACTGTGGAAAAATGGATATCTGTAAATGATAGAGACAAAAATGAAAATAATTTATACTCAAGGTTGAACAGTTTTTTTTCTGGGTATTCCACAAACAATGCTTACACAGAACACATGTTTTTCTTACATGAAATTGTCAGTGTAGAATTGTAGTTTTCTTATACTCTGTTCTTCAGTGCCTGTCATCATTGAACAGTCAAAAGTTTACAATAAAACATGCCTTTTGATCTTTGGTGAAAAATTTTAATAATAATAATAATAATAATAATAATAATAATAAAATAGTGGGATCTTTTCGTATAGAAAAGAGCACCTAGTACGACTAAAGTTTGTATACAGATAGATCTTCACGGGATCTAATCACGGACGAAGCCATTCTTTCGATTTTAATGCTCAGGGGAATTGGAGAGGGGTCAAAATGTATTTGAAAATGCATGCACAATTTTCGCTTTTTGCAAGAAAACTTTGCTTGTATGCAGTCCAGCATTACCGGTACGTATTGGTTATGCTGGCTTACGTAACAGTAGAAGATGAATATCCAGGCAATGGAATAATATAATTCTTCATCCTCTCATCTTACCCAAGTTCTGAAGTAAGTCCCGGCAGCAATGGGTGCTTGTGATTGAAAATCAATGCATGTGCTTTATGTATATGATATTAATTGAACTGTAAACGACTGAATCTCTAAGTCGACTTAGGTTAATATCATCGACTTCAAAATTTCAAAATTAAGGAATAAGTTACATTAACTATAGATTAATGAAATAAACAAATCAGTGAAGTTTCACTTGGAAGAGATGCCATAAGTAATATGGGGCCGCAGTGGCTCAGTGGTAGAGCGTTCACCACTAGTGCTTGGGGTTCCGGGTTCGATTCCAGCCCCCGCCAAGTGAACTTTGTGGTGGACAAACACCGTGTGCGTGGGTTTTCTCGGGGTTCTCCCGTTTCCTCCCACTTTCTTCATTCCACCACTTCATTCATTAAGCATCATCACTGTCTCCTTTAGCCTAACCGGCATAACTGTGAGACGTAAAACTCAAAGATTTAATTTCATTTCATTTGCCATAAGTAATATGTAATTTTGTTATAAAGCGTATCCCATGTTTAAACAAATATTTGTATTGGTATTTCACAAACAAGAATATGTTTTTGTTTGGTTGTTTCTTAATTTAACTTTAGCATGCCTTTTCAGAACCGTGGCTATCTGATACATGGAGCTATAGTTTAAGGTAAAATACGAACTATCCTAATGTGTTCATTGCTCTCCTAGCGGCAACCCAACCTATTACTCCATGCACCGAAGGCGGGCGCCAACCACTTGACCAGCGGAGAATGCAAAATTAACATGTCTTTTCACATGTAGCATTGCTATAAGAAAACATGTTTTCCGGCAAAATGGTTCCGTTAGGGAGTTCCTGGTAAACGTCTTATCTAGAAGTTATACAGTTCAAAAACAGAAGGGTTGTCAAAGGTAGTGCAAATAGCTTTCATTTCCCTAGTTAGCAATGTATTTTAGAAAAATAGTCAATTTTCAGTTCCTTCTTCTTAAGCATCCTAATTTAGAAATTTTACAACTCGAACAAAGATGTAAAATATTTCATACATCGATTTTGTTAACCGAGTTAACTTCCTTGTTAATACGAGTTAATACTTTCTTGTTAGTTACCGCCTGCATGTTATGCAACCCAAAATAAACGTGTAAATTGGGTTGCATATATTTCAGTCATCTAGTCAACCGAATAAGCTATAAAAAGAATACTTTTTTTTTTTCTAATTTCTTGAGAGTTTCTATTAATCACATTAGTCTATAAGTTTTATAGCTAATCATTTAAAATTAAGAATTCTACCATCACTGACAAGCGAACGGCCTAGCCGCACTAGAATACTTATCATGAAATCGGCGAAGTCAGGCAGTGTCGAGTTTTCATTTGGTCCGAAGAAAATGAAACCCTTTCATACTCATCAGATAATATTGGCATTGTGGTGTCGAGCGACTTTAAAAAAAGAAGTATCGAACTTCAGTTTAGAAAAGCATGATTAACAGCGAGAGAAACTGACGTTCTGGTCACACATTACTTCAAATGCTTGTGTGTCGCAAGCTGGCTGATGGACCCTGGCCGTTGTGCTTGAAGTTTATTATATATTTACCAGGTCATATGCGCAATTTTAGGAGCCTCGATGTGCTACGATCCTCCACTATCCCTCTTCTGTTTGACGTAAGAATTGACTCATTAATAGCGTCCGTTAGGTCAATATTCTTGATTGTCATCATCTTTTATATTGTGCCATAGCCTCTTGTAAAACTCGTAATAAAACTGTTAGTTTATAGTCAAATTATGTTGTAACTAACTTCATTTACTTTTTCTAACCCTGTCCACTATTTCGTCTTTCTCCCTTCGGTATTTTGCTTTCCTCAACTTTGGCTAACATTTCGTGTTTGGGTTCTCATTCTGCAGCCATTTTTGTCTATACCTGCATCACAAACAACTCCGACTCCTTAACTCTACCTATACATTATTATATTATATATCATCCGAATCTTAAAGAAACGAATAGCTTCCGTAAAAAAGTTTGCAGGGTTAAGCTGTCAGGCCAAGACACAACAGTATGCAAGCAACTTAATCATCGTTGCAAATTTGATACTTGTAATAATCATCGTTGAAAATTTGATACTTGTAATACCATATCGAATAGTCTAGAACGGCTGGATGCTTCAAAAAGTGTTCCGAACACAGTGAAGAGCTCCTTCGTGGCTAAGCGGTTAGCGTACGCGCCTTTGGTGTGGGAAACCCGTGTCGATTCCCGGCGGGAGCTCATGTGTTCGAATTCCACATTAATCAGTAGGTGTCTCATATAGCCACACTGCTGAAAGGAACGTGAAACTCCAAATCAACTCATCAACCGAACACAGCAGGGATGAAAGAAATCAGACACAATCAGTGAAACTCATTATCGAACCGAACTTCATTTGATCTGTCTTCAGAAATGTTTGCATATATTATTTTGTTTTCAATTTTTATTTATTTACTTTTGCATCAAAGGAAATATTATGTGTTTAATATGGCCAAAACTTTCAATTGTGCAAGAAAATTTAACATATAGTGGCATTAATAAACAGATCATGCCGAAAAATATGATAAATTTGAAGAAGCAGTCATCATCACAATAGGTATTGGGCCATTACTGGCAGATCATTTGTCGCAAAGTAAAAAGCTTCGGTCCGTTTCCGTATTATTGTTTTGCTTCAAATGCGTAATACCTCTGTGTAACATGCAATAGTACTTCACAGTAAGTTTTAGCAGTATGAATAATAGAATAGATTGGAACTACAAAGTTAATGCTGGAAGTTAATCTTACTTTTTTTATCGGGAATTTTTAAAGCAAAAATAAAATTAGGAATCTATTTACTTTGCTGTGCAGTTTGTTCCTTCGAAAATTTCATTTCACCTTGGAGAGTATTCCCCCAGAGTTCTAGTAAGCTGCATTTGATGCTAAGCAATATAGGATTATCCTCTGTGGAATAATATTGAGATGTTATTTTCGATCTCTCTCAAGATAGTTTTCTATACCGCGAGAAAGTGATACCTTTATCAAAGCGATGAGTTGAAACTTTGTGAGACTTCTTGAACTTTTTTAATCAATACGAAGGTAGAGGATTGTGCAATGAACCGAAAACTGTTTTGAAATGCCGCAGGGAATTTTCTACTGAATAGAAAGAAGTTTTCGTATAACTAGAATTAAACGTAAGCTGACTTTTTAATCTTCCTATCTTTCCAATTTCTTGAACGTTTTCCTTTCCTTTAGGAAACGGCTTTATGAAGATATTAATAAACGATGCCTGTTACAGAGGCAGTTGTTTAATATTATGTACCTTTAATGTGTTCGAAGGTAAGTGGTGAAAACGACAGAAAACATTGTGAAGATAAAGATTTTTGAGCTTTTCTTTTTGCTTATCTTTTAAATTAAATAAAAACATATTGATTGTAGCCTTCTAAATATTATTAGTTATCAACCGTAAATGAACTTATTAATATTAGTTATTGATTTTGTATGTCATGTAAATATATTAATTATTTTCGTTTTCTTATACACAGTTCTAATCAAGTGTCAACTTTGGTCCATTTTGAAGTTTGCAGAATACTAGCACATAAAGATTAATTAATGATTTGCGATTTAAACGTCTTTTTCATGTCAGAGGCTATATTAGGGGAATCTAGTACTTCATGTGATCCGAGCCTATTCTGTATCTCACCCGAAAACTAAACATGTTACCACACGTACAGAAAGCATGTATTTTGACCATGAAAAGATACTAAAGATTGGTTAATATAACAATAGAAAACGTTGGAATCAATACAGAAGCATATTGAACGTTAAAATTATATATCTGTTTCTTATTTACATGTTAATTAAAAAAAGAGTGCCGTTATTAAATAATGCATGAAGTACATTCTTTAATACATTGATTAGCCTATAATTAATACTGCACGATAACAAATATTCCTAGGTATAGTTGTCTATACAAATATATTCCTAAATGTAAATATAATTTAATGTGAAAGGTAGTCCGTATTAAAAACTCATCCATTTGGAAGCATGTTAGTATAACTTTTATTTTTAAATGTACGTGCTATCATACTGCAAGGACATTTAGTTTCTCTGTATCGTCGATCCAATAGACTTCTCTATGGTTGATAACAAATGTTCCATTTCAAAATATAAATATAATATATTTATTTGTAAACTCTAGCTCAGAAAGTAGCTGGACTAGCGTAAGACTGATATTTGATTTTTCATTGGCCTAACGTTGAAGTTTGTATTTATTTATTTTAGTTTAACGCCCTGTAAAAAAATGCTCCGGGGTTAAAAGAAGACAGTGATGATAATAAATGAAATGGTAGAATGAGGAACGCAGGAAGAAGCAACCCGAAGAATACCAACGCATACAGTGTTTCTCAGCCGTAAAGCCCCTTTGGCGAGAACACGGAACGAACCAGGAGCTTCCCATATTTATGTTTGTGTGTGTGTGTACGTTTAATATTGTTTGATACATCACCAAAAAGTGTGAGAATAAGGATATCCAAGAACCTAATTAGCTTCACAGCACTTTCTAAAACATTGCTGTCCTCATCAAGCACATACGCAGTCATTTATTTCGGCGGGGGAGGGAGTACAAATTCATTACGAGGATAAATTATAAAGAATATAACTTTTAAAATGTCCGCCATTTCTGTTCTAATAAGTTGGCATCACTGAACATAACACGATTTCGATCTGTTGTCTTTGTAGTTAGTAGTCACGGTGCGCTGAATAGCCCATGATCGTCATCCATTTTCTGTACAGATAGGAATAGAGCGCTTCACGATGGAACAGGGTGTTGTCATAGTGAAAATTTATTCCAAATGTAAGTGTTGTGCAGAGATTTCGGAAACTCCATGGAATATTTGGTCAACTTCATTACAGTGGACTTGTTTGGTGAATTCGTTCAGTGCTGCCAACTGACTAGAAGAGAAATGGCGGGCATTTCAAAAGTTATGTTCTTTATGGGACACCTTTTATTAAAATTTGTAAAAATTACTCCTAAAATTAGACTAAATTTATAGAGAATTCGGGATATCAGGAGGGGGGGTTCGGGCCCCCAAGACACTTCCTGCTTAGGTCCTCATTTATATTTGCAGTCACCAGGGGCCATTTAGAATGTATGGCGTAATTCCTGTGAAATTATTGGGAGATTTGATTGTTCTTTCAGTTCCTTATTCAGAAGGCGAAGTCAAAAACAGTTTATTAGTACTCGATCCCATCTTCCGTTAAGCTGAAAAGAATCTGTATTTGGTTTTATAGGACTATCCTGGAAGTATACTTAGCTTAGGTTTTAAGAGCCCGATTTCACCTTTCCTGTGAATTCAAAAATCAAAAATTCCAGGCAAAACCTGAAATATTTCTCCAATTTTTGCCTTAACCTCCGCTCAAATCCATCTAAAATTTAAAACAATTCGAAATTAACTCAAATGTCAATAGTTATTACTGTCAAAAATTTGTGTTTGGATTTTTTTCCGACAAAAGATTCTGATTTACTCTATCAAAAATATCTAAGTAGAAAATCATTGAGGATATTGTAAATTTTAAAATTTACCTCCCGAAGATAGATAGAACCTGGTGTCCCCAATTACTTTGTAAGCAAAGCACAACCCTGTAGGGAAATTGTAGAATTGGGAGGATTTTCTCTGTCTGAATGAAACACTATAGACGTATAAAGAATCCTTTATATTTAAAAGGTGCGGTATGATCCTGGACCAATGTAGATCGTTAGATCACCCAACTCGAGCATTCGGCTACAGATTCCTATTTCTAGTCAATCGTTATCAATTTATTGCAGATTTCCGACAGTTCTGATCTAATTTATGGTTCAAATCATCAAAAATATCCATCATTGACAAGATTTTGCCCCGCTATTTCGTTGCACAGAATGAAACTAGAAAATTTGGTTGAGAATAATGACACCACTTGACAAAATTGCCTTGTGTATATATTTAGGAGAGAGAGTTAATACGATGTACTACATATTAAAGCGAAATTGAAACGATCATAACTATTGCGATTGCAATTATCAAGTATTTCTAATGTGTGAATTATTGAATAAGAGTGGATGTAGTAGTATTACAAAAAGCACATAAAATGCAGTTAGTATATCCGTAATATATAGGGTGTTAATGAATACCGTATCATAAATTCGGGACGTGGCTCAGTATACCTAAATACAAAAAAAAAAAAATGTTTATATAAACATATGTCAAAATCAAGGAGACAGACTACCAAGATAGGAACTTCAGAGCGGTGTTTCTTGGACAAACAATCAACGTACGCCTGGCTGTTTAGGGATTCATCATAGAAAGCAACCCTGTTCTATCCCAAACCGCAGATGATAAACATGTGCAATGACTGAGCAAGGAATTCTCCAAAGGACGTCAGTGCTTCCCAAAATGTGTCTGATATAAAGATACGTCAAAATATACATAGAAGAAACGGCTTCCCACTAGGAAACAGGAGTTCGTTGTCGACAAGTTGATACTGAAATGAGATTCAACATGACCGAAGGGTTTTTTATGTTACGCGTATTTTCACACCCACAGAAGACAGGTGACTGTACACAGTGCCTTATCGAGTTTTCTTAATTTCGGGAGGAGGGAGTCTAAAGTTTTAGGGGAGATAATATTCATCACTATGTGTTACACTTATATAAACAAACATTTTGGGGAAATTGTAGAATTGGGAGCATTTTCTCTGTCTGGATGAAGCACTATGTAGACATATAAAGAATCATTTATATTTAATGGGTGCGATACGATTGCATAAATTGTTAGGTATGTCAGTCATAAGATGGAACTATGACATCCCTAGACGAGCAATCATATATGCAGAAATGAAGTGAATGAGCGCCAGTCGGAAATTCGGGACACAGTCTCGTTAGGAACGTTGGTGTAAGTCTCGGTCTTTGTACAAATAAGTGAACAGTTGTAAATTCAAGGGGCTGTACTTTCTGATTAGAGAAGGTGTTGAAAATTATTTCTGAGCAAAATTACACTTTTGTGAACGTATCACATTGCCATACACATGATGTTAACGCTGTCAATTCTCAGAATTCTGTCTGAATTTTTAACTTTAACATCCGTATAATTCATACCGATTATTGATTAATACTATTGAATCCTTTGCATTAGGCTGTATTTAATTTGTTTTTCTGCAAACTTTCTTATGTTGGTTTAGAGTGTGTACTAAATTATGTTTATAATGTTTTGTTTTCAGACATTATTGCTTAGTGACCCACCAAAATTTGAGGTGGAACAAATCCTTACCAACATGACTTGTACGAAGATAGCACTTGTTGGTCCTCAAGGAGTGTCTGTAGTAGATGTTCCACGTCGCTGGGGAAAGGATGCTCTCTTTCAAGGAGGAAAGGAAATTATTTCTTGCAGGTAAGACACTCTTTTCTTTGCTCTAACTGTATTTTACATGCGTTTCCACATACAAATTAACTAAAGCTCGTGTTATACAAGAATCAATAATAAACAAAGCGATAACATACTTTCGTGTCTTACACGAAAAAAAAATTGATGTAATCCTCATTGGGACAATTTTAGTCTGCTTTCTTTGCTTAATTTTCCATAGCTGAAAGCTGGGAAATGACAATGATCCGTTACATTAACATAACTGATTTCCTCGTTTTATTACTTTCAGTACGTTTGTAGATCTAAGTTCATACAGCTTTAAAAATGTCCTTCCCACATTTTAACTCACTATTACTTTGTATCGAACATAGATATCAATGAGAGGGAGATTTAACACACTACAGTCTTTAGAATTTTACCTGGCAACATTGGATATATAACTTTCTCATCATGTGACTTCAAATCGATGTTTCCTACAATCCCGCCTTTAAACCCGAAGTGGTTATCCATCACTTCTTATCTGAAATGCGCGCGATGAATGCTGATATCTCTGATTTAAGGTCATCCAGATTTCTTGGGTTTCCGCATACATTTCCGTCTTGACCTATCCTCGCATCCAAAAATTTGGTGAGTTTAATCTATTGAAGCTGTAGTTTTCTGCATCCAATCCACCTTCTTACAAATTCTTGATCCAGAAAGATTTTTTTTACTACAATAAGGAAAATAGGGAAAGATTCTGTTCTTGCTTGCAGTTCATGTCAGCTTTCGTACTTAATACAACTAGCTGAGGCTGAAGGAACGTCTGCACCATGTTAACGTAAGTAGCAGCTGTAAGCAATCTCATAACACTCTTCGCCTTTTTCTGAATAGACACCATCCTGGAACTATGTTATCGTTGGAGCCTTGTTACTCTCTCAGTATGCAGTGTTCAGGTTAAGTTTTGCTATGTAATGCAAACTTTATTTCACTCAAATGTCTCTGTTTATTACAAAGGATAATGAATCGGGATGCGAAAAGGGCTTTCGGAAAACTTTGTACAATTGAAAGTGTAATTTCGAGTTATTACCTTGAATTGTTTCTTATCCACGAATGGTTTTGAGTTACGTCGTTGTAATCTATGTTTACTACGTCGATTTTTCTTTCTTTAGCTTTTTTTTCTAATCCATTTGGGATTTAGAAGAAAATACATTTAGATCAAATAAGATCTCTGTAGTTGACTTAGAGGAAATGTAAAGAATTTCCCGTGGATTGGATTGAATTCAATATATTTGACAGGCGAATTCACGCAACCGTATTATGCTGTCCGTGGTTTTATGTATATAAGTAATGAATAATAATTCTTTTTGAAAAGTCCTGACAAACATGTGCATTGTTTGAAAGAAATCACACACACACAATTATATATATGAAAATGTCTGTGAATAATGCGCATATGTAAACCTCAAAACATTGAAGAGTTACAAGTTGCTTAAACATCTAGACGAAAATATTTAGATGTTCCTAATTCTTATTATAAACTGAAAATACCTCAGTCCGTAGTCCCACCAGTTCCTAATAGACTACAGTCAGACTAGTAGTTGTAGCTAGCTGTTGTGCCTCCCACCTGACGCCAAGATAATATGCCGCTAGCGTAAGCTGATTTGCAGATGAGCTGAAGGCTTCGAAGTAACAACTAGTATTATTAAAGGAAACAATGACTACAAAGCATTAAGGCCAAAATATAGTCCAAAGAACGATTGTGTAATTTCCTCGTCTTTCACTTTTTGTCCTTCATTTGTTTGTTTGTTTGTTTTTAAATCTACAGGGTTAGCATAAATGATTCATTTATTTTGAAAAGGTTATATTTTCAAAAATATTACACGTACACACATGAAATATATATAAAAAGAACCACACGTTTGTATTGTGTAGAGATTGGCACAGCGTGATTGGCACATCTCCAGTTCGTGACTACCTGAACAATGGATTTCCGCAATGCTGGATTTCGCATATTGATAAGAATGACCTACTTAAGTTCATATAGCTTCACGAGCTTTGTTCCCCTGGGCTCCCAGATCTCCTGATTCAACGTTCTGTGACTTCTTCCTATGGGGGTACGTTAAGTACCGTATTTATGTACCCCCACTACCACAATCCTTAGTTGAGCTCAAAGAACGCATCAGTGTTGCAGTGCAGACAATTGATAGGACTATGCTACAAAATGTATGGAATGAGCTCGAAGATCGTCTGGACGTGTGTCGTGTCACCAAAGGGGCACATATTAAACATTTGTAGAGGGTGTATAAACCTCAGGGTTTCTGTTCTTTTCATATATCTTTCATATGTGTATATGTAATACTGTTGAAAATATAGCCTTTTCAAAATGAATCATTTATGCTAGCCCTGTGTATCAGAAGGACGGTATATATCGTATATGATCGATGGAACTCATCCGATCTTGACCAAAATTGGGATGGCAATAGCATTTGACGAGCTTACTACACTTACGAAATATTTTCGTGTGCAGGCATTTGGTTCCTGAGTTAGTGGATGTCAAGTTTGGGTTTGACTTAATGAAAGGTTATGCTATCGATAGGTATTAACCAGATTTTGACGAAATTTAGTATAGTTATAGACCTCTTGTAGCTTAGTATAGTATACAGATCATTGGCGCTCGAGTTATTTACCACCAAATTTGGGTTTGGACTAGGTGGAATGAAGACATTTCACTAAATTACGATCGATAAAAAACATCTGATCTTGACCAAATTTAATACGGTGGTAAAGTTCACGAGCTTTGTACACATTCGAGCGTAGTATGAAATATTATTGTGTATAAATCTTTAGTTTCCGAGTTACTGGCCATCAAAGCTAGGTTTGAACTCAGTAAAATCAAGAAATTTCACTGAAACTAGATTCATGTGACACATTCGATTTTGACCAAAATTAAGATATTATGGTGTGCAGGCATGTAGTTCCTGAGTTGTTGATCATCAAAGTTGGAGTTCGACTTAATGGAGCGTCATTATATATGATGTGCTATCGACGATACTAATCCGATCTTGACTAAATTTGATATGGTAATACCTCGTAGATATCATAGCTTAGTACTTTCATGAAATATTATGTATACAGACCGTATTTCTCGAGTTATTGACCGTCCAAATTTGGGTTTGAACTTAGTGAAATGAAGAAATTTCACTTAATCACGATCGATAAAACCCACCTGCTCTTGGCCAAACATGGTATTACGGTAAAAGTTGATCAGCTTTGTACTCATTCGTGCATAGTGTGAAATATTATGGTGTCCATATCCAGTTTATAAGTTGTTGGCCATCGAACTCAATGAAATCAAGAAATCTCTGTGAGAGCAATTACTATAACTCATAAGTCCAAGCCTCAAGTTTAATTCAATAACTCAAGAACGAAATGCTTACACACCACGGTATTTCACAGGTATATTACGCTTGTTTAGGTTTACCAATAGTTCAAATTTGATCAAGTAAAGGTCTTTAGTTCCCGAATTATTGGCTCCCAAATTTTGGGCTTGAATTTACAAACTCATTACGAGAAGTAATTGCAGTGTGTATTTATAACCAAGATTTGCTTGCTAAAACTCAATGAAGGACATTTTTTCCCGCTGTAGGGAACTTTACTAGTTTATCATTGTGTCGCTCGCACTGTCTTTTCTCCCTTGTGTATGCTTTCATACTTGTGAAATCCTATATTTCATTAATTGTAATTCTAGTTTCGTGGCCCCACGTAGCGTAGTCGCTAACGCTCTCGCCTTCGGTCCCGGGTTCGATTCCCGGTGGGGCACTCGGTCGAAAAAGTGTAAAACGCTTTTTCAGGCCAGCCACCCTGAATGAGGTTTTCCTGGGTTTTCCTCATTCACACCAGGCAAGTGCCGGGGTGGTACCTAACATAGGTCCCAGGCCGCTTCCTTCCTTCCCTTTCCCCGGATTGTGTGCTCGCCGAGGGACGTCATCCCTCAAAACGTGACGGGCTAAATGGCCTTAGATGCCGAAAGCCCAGAAATCTAAATCCTAAAATCCCTGTAATTCTAGTTTCATTTATATTGAAATCCCATATGAGTCAATCATTAATACTAAATCATTGCGAAACACCTGACAGTTGCAAGTGATATGTATAAAACCTAAGCCAAACGTTCAATATGGCATCTTCGTACAAAAATGTGTTTACATAGAAATTCTATCCGTTACAGAAACAGATTCCCACTATAAGGTGAGAGAAAGATAGCATTGATGTGTGGTTAGGTGTCTTACACATCATATGCTCTGGCATCGGAGTTTATTAAAAACTGAAATAATAATAAACAAAAAAAAACTAATGCAAAATTATGGAGTAATACCTCATTGCACCGTGAAACTTTTAGCGATATATTTACAAAAATTCGTTTCACGAAAAGGAGTTCATTTTGGTTGCTTATCTTTATCGATTCCCATTTTCAGTCCTATATTTAAGTATTCTCAAATTTGTGCGCTGTTTGTATATTGCATATTGCTTTCCTACCTTTCATGTAAGTCCTATCATAACACCAGAGATGCTTGTTTACTCTACATTGCTTAACTTCCTCATTGTCATGATGATGTAGTACGTTGGCAATGTTGGTTCTAAATTTCAATCTTCCTACTCATTCTCCATTGAATTTGGAGGTGATTTAGTCTCAACTAACTGCAAGCAAATTAAATTCATTGCATATTCGTAATAAAAATCACTTGAAGCTAGCAACCGAACTGTGGTCAACTGATTGAAACTTCGTTTATTTGTCTCTTCGTATTGATACACCTGTTCAGGGAAAGCAACAACATTGTGGCGAGTTTCAAAATATTTACTTTCCAGCTGATGTTATTAGAATCATGTGAAGTATCAACATTCAATGGAAATATTTATGAGAAATATAGGGGAGAAATGGAGAGCGGGAGAGTGGGAGTAGAGAGTATTTGGAATCACGTGTAATCTTCGATTAAACTGTCCCTCAATGCAGAAACAATTATAATACGTACATGTAAACAGGTTAATTTACTCCGAACTCAGTTTTCTAGAGTCCAATTTCGTGGAGGCATCTTGTCTTCATAGTATATGTTTTCAGTTATAGTTATTTCGATTCTTTTTTTTTTTTTTTTTTAATTTCCATGCAAACGCTCTAATCTCTTCGGTCTTACAAAATAGTTATTTAGAACTCTCCTCTAAACTCACCCCCTCCCCCTTGTGAATTTTTGTGAATAACATGAAAAATACAGAAAAGCGACCAGGTAATATCTTCAAAATGTCGTTAAATAAACTGTTTCCAAACCGTTTCTTATAGGTCAGAAATTTGGGAGGGTACACAGTTTGACGTCTTAGTAGTAGTAAGGTACCCAAATTCAAACACTATTCGAAAAATCTTGAAAACAATTATATTTTTGGTGTTTTTCATAGTCTTTACTCAGTATTTTTTTAAAAAAAAAAGAAAAAAGAAGAGTGTATGTCTACCGAAGAGCATTAAGAAATAAAACCCTAGGTATTGCATGCGCTTTGCATATTTTTCCCAACTTGTAACATATGTACGCAATTAGATATAAGGTCACAGTTCGATAATACTAGTTTTAGTAACCACCGAAACTTACTTTGATAATTACTGCAAGAAATTAAACTATTTTTGTTCCTTTAAAGTTTTATGTTTCTTTAATACTTATTATTTCTTCGTTGTATATCACAAATACACACCTATCTTTGATGGCGTTCGTGCTTATTGTATCTTAACAGCATAAATGTATATGTAAGGTCACAAAATTTAACAGCGTAAATGTGCAGGACTGTTCACCAAAAACGGTATCTTAAGTACTAGATTATTGTCCCGAATAACACATAAAATACATATTACCGTTGTAAACTGAGATGTTATTGATTCCTCAAAAAGATATGGCCTTGTGCAATGAATACTGGTGAAAATTATAAATATATAAAAGACAGTCAGAATGTCCAGCCTCAAAATTTGTTTTAACGTCATTTTTGTTCACTTTTATTACTTTGTTACAAGTTCTTTTTTTCAATGGAAGGAGTTCGTATTCTTGGAAGAAAAGTTTGAGGAAGAATATTTTTAAAAATTGTTGTTTTCGTTAGTAGTAATTAAATTTTCTTCGCTGTTAAAACGTTGTTGCTCTAATTTGCTAGCGTAGTTGATGTATTTGTAAATGAGCGTCTCGTAAATTACATTTAGATGTGAAAGTAAAATAAAACGTCTCCTGCATCGTCGATCTATTTGCCTATCTTTGACGAGCGGGAGGTACGCCTAGTTCTCACCAGGTGGTCCCGAAGAAGACTTCACCTTGATTTGTTTATTAATTTCAGTAAATGAAGGAAGGAGGGGCGAGAATCACATATCTTGATCCTTTGTCCCCCACAGAGAGCAAATGGGGAAAATCGCCTGGTGGGCCTTGGCTTTCTGCAGAGCCATTTTTAATTAATAGATGATGTAGAGAAAATTTACCTTTCTATCCGTGAAAGTTTTTCTAGCTTCACGGAATATTTTTTTTTCTAAGGAGGGTGATTCAGGAAGTTGTGAAATGATAAATCCCCTTCACTCCCTGAAGCTGACATGAAATGTTATCTTTCAACACAAGAACCCGTCGGACAGATTTAGCACTTTTTAAACCAATTAAGATCTCAAATTACAAAACAAATATATATATGCGTGACAAAAATTGCTTTTGGTGATAAGTGTCTACTTTTTAGTTTTGAATATATGGTATCCAACATTGGGACACGTCTTAAAGAGATCGTATGACTCATAAGGAATACTCCCAATTTTCTAATGAGCTTTGTAAAACTGAAACTTCAACCTAGTATATCCTTTGAAGATCTGACTTCTTACAAAGTTATGGCTGTTAATGACCATAAAGAAGTTAAGTAAAACATGATCTGCATGTGAGTTCGGGTAGTGGAAAAAATCTTAAACAAATCCTTATATAACGTCAAATGTAAGTAAAAAAAAAAAAAAAAAAAAAAAAAAAACAATAAGTAACTTTGGTAACATGATGTTGTTCATTATTTTATGTCGTTAACTTCAACATGCTTCGTTAAGTAGATTTTTTGACAATGAAGGTTAGCTACACATTCTGAAAGACGGATACTTGTTCCTATGTAAGTCTTACCACCTCTACAAAAATCTACCAAATCCTTAATGCTTTATTCCATATTCCATAAACATGTTGACATGATATACCATATATTCCATATTCCATAAACATGTTACCATATAATACTTAATCTGAGTCAACACACCATTCTTGGCTTAATTATGAGGTAACTTTAAGTACTTTTACTACAAAAGTATACTAAAACATGGAGACATGCTGGTTCAGTGGTAGTAGGGCCGCGGTGGCTCAGTGGTAGAGCGTTCACCTCTGGTGCTTGGGGTCCCGGGTTCGATCCCAGCCTCCTCCAAGTGGACTTTGTGGTGGACAAACACCGTGTACGTGGGTTTTCTCGGGGTTCTCCCGTTTCCTCCCACTTTCTTCATTCCACCGTTTCATTCATTACTCATCATTACCGTCTCCTTTAGCCTAACCGGCATAATCGTGGGACGTAAAACTCAAAGATTTCATTTCATTTTTTGGTTCAGTGGTACAGCATTTATCGTTGATGCAAAGAGTCCCTGATTCGATTATAGTCTATGTGAGTTTGTGACATTGTTTCCGTGGGTCCCCACGTTTTCTTCCCTTGGGGCCGCTGTGGCTCAGTGGTAGATTGTCCACCTCTGAATGTATAATATCTTTGTCGTATCAGTATTTGAAAACAAATATAATGCAGCCTAGTTGGTAACATTTGCGTCACTTATGACTAGAGACCGGATACTCGGGCACTAAAAGCACCTGTAATTTGAAAAATAGGCACTAAAATATAACTCGAAATAATTAACCCCTTTCTGCATGATTTTCTCTTGTGGCGAAAAAAAATCAATATTGGAAATCCTCATATGGGAATTTGAAAAATGAATTAAAACTTGAATTTTAGATTTTTCACTTAATTCCGACGAGAAATAAGTACCATATATGACACACTTACAACTCACAAAGAACATGCCAGATGACACCAAAATATCTTACTCATACACGTCAATAACTCACACAGCAGACAAAACAGTCATTTGGTGCCTTTGATAAATCACAAAAAAGCTAAAGTGAAAAAAGGGTATGTGCCATATATGACACGGCATGCTCTAAAGGGTTAAGATAAACGTATAATGACACACACATATTGAAATTAAGCCGAATCTGGATTTAAATCTTACTGATTTACATCAAATCATCTTTCTTTCAGGTTAGTTGTTGTTCGTGAAGAAACTAAAAGAAACTTCTTTGTACGTATCAAAAATGTTTCATTCTCATACGTAGTTTCTAAACTGAAGTTACAAAATCTAAGTGTTTCTTTTTTTTTTTTTTTCAAAATTACTTCAAAATTTAGAATTTTCAATTCTGGTCTTTTAGACTACTCGCTGTTTTTCATCACACACTGTATCTTACTCTTTATAGGATAAACTACATATATAATATATGTACATTAAGAAAAAGAAATCCGGTCATTGGAAAGTCTGCCCCCTAAATTATATCCTGTTTCAGGTAATGAACATCTTTTCCTACATTACTCGGATTAACGTATCCATTTAAGTTAGGAACTGAAATAGTCATACTCATCCGCATACGTGCTTTGATGCATTTTGATCTGTGACCATTTACATTTACCCGAACATATTTCGGTTTACGTCTGTTTGGTTTTCTTCAAATTATCGTGCAAATAAGGTGTGGGATTTTTAATATACCTGTTGCGGAGATCTCACCATATCCATCTATTCCTATAATAGTAGAACCCATTTCTTGTATGTAGTGGATACAGTAACTTTCCTAAAAGCGAATGGATTAAAACCAAATTTAGTCAGTTCATTCATATTACAAATATCGAATCCGATCCGTCAAACTGTTTCGAAAATGGAGACCGTCTGAAAATTTTAAAACTTCAAAATTCCTTTAATTTTGGGTCATATAGTAAAGAAAAAAAAATAATGTGATTTCTAATTTTCATTTAAAAGGACTTGGACAGTTGTTAAAATAGTTGTTGAGTATTTTAAATGACTTGATAATGTGCGTCACGAAGATTGAACCGAACATTACCACACTAGTGAAATCACACCATGCTTAGGTATCTCATTCGCTTTCAATTTTAATTGTATTTCAATATGCAGGTTTTGTTGCATTTGTATTTTTCTGGTATTTCAATATACAGTTGTCATTAGTTTCATATCGTATCTCCTTCGTTTAAATTGATTTTTTAAAAACTCTGCACCTGTTGAAAATGTTCAGTAGACCTATTTTTTGTTGTTCTTATTAGTACTATGTATCAAAATAAAAATATGCCTATCAGAACAAAATTCAAAATAATATTTAAAACTATTTTCTGGTTTTAGATTCCAATCATATTTATCTCTTCCGCTTGTCTTCGCGACCCCAGGTTGAGAAACCTTGTGAAAGACTGAATGACTTGTTCCAAAATCTCGAATTAGCTTTTGTATTATGTAATCGATCGCTTAAAAAAATGGATATTATAAACAGCTTTCGTTGTGTAATAATGACTAGTAGCAATTTAAGTACGAGTGTTATGAATATAATTAAGGCGTTGCTGCAATAATGTTTCGTATAAGCTCTCTATATGGGAAGGAGGTATTTGTTGTGGTAAATCGGGACAAATTTCCGCTGCGAAAGAAACAAGGAAAAGAAATTCGAAGCTTAACTGCCTCATTTTCAATGCTAAAAGATATCCTTTACATCTTTTTGCCTACAGTAAACGGGGTAATAAGATCCAGGGATTTCGCCAAAGTGAGGCAAGTTTCACATCCAGAAAAAAAAGGAAAAAAAGCAAGGAAAAGTGTGCGATGGAAAACCTTGTATTTTGCTGTTTATATTACACCCTTTAACAGCATTTCTCACAATTCGAGGTGAATTTGCACAGGCTGGTATTAAGAGAGATCCTGGCACTAATCGTTGCTGCGATTGCATAATTGCCGAAGATAATTTTACTGCGTTTCATGTAGCTCATTGTAAAGCAGTTCTATTATCCAGTTTCCTTTTCTGTTGTTGAGATGGCTATTTTATGCATTAAAAAGGCACATAGGAATCGTTTTCGTTTGAGCTGCCATAAACCAGTTGCCAGCACCTTCTGTGAAACTTTCTATCCCTCACCGTTTTACAAGGATATTGCTTAAAATTTCTATAGGTCAGAATTGGAGTAAGGATCCTCAGTGTTTTACTGAAGTTAATCTTAAGGCCGTACACAATTACCAAAGTAGATATTATAAATATTAACATGGTGAATGCACACGGCAATAAACCACGTTGGGTTAGATGTTTGACTTCATGGTATATTAGTGTTTTAAATAAACGTGTTAACTTTTAAAGACTCTCCTAAAGATGATATATTCTTCTAAGCCGTTAATAAGTGACAATCCGTAAGCTTATCTTTTCTGTTCGTCGCTTTGTACACTCATGACTGGCCCACTTGAGATACTGAGTTTGGCATGCCTATTCTAAAGTATAAAAGTATGGACCGTAAGAAAAAGACAAACCATTTTCATACTTAATTATGCATTTAAAAATGAGTAAATAATTAGAGTATTATCTAATACTATAGTTCTTGTAAAAAAAAAAAAAAAAAAAAAAAAAGAATATAAGAAAATTCGAGTAGTATATGATACTTATTGTTTCTTCCCCGACACCTAGTATCTTTTCCCTGCATATTGAGTAAAATTATATATTTTATTTTCCCAGGATGAAGGAAGAGCCGCAGAAAAGTGGGTCAAGGGGCACATGTAACCCGTGGGCCAAGTCTTTCGCATTCCTGCTTCAGAATGTTTATTTCGTGTCGACATGGCCCTAATTGTACTATTGTGTCAAATGTTTACAATCAAGGAACCAAGAAGCCTAATTTTTATCTTATGATTGTTGAGATGAAAATGGCTTGTCTTTTTTCTTACAATCCACATTTTCATACTTTAGAACAGGCGTGCCAAAGCCACTATCTCAAATGGGCTAGTCATGAGTGTACAAAACTGACGAACAAAAAAGATGGGCTTACTGGTTGTCACTTGCTAACGCCTTACAAGAATATATCATTTTTAGGAGAGTCCTTAAAAGTTAACACGTTTATTTGAAACACTGAGTCGAACATCTAACACAACGTGGTTTATTACCGTGTGCATTTACCATGTTAATATTTATAATATCTACTTTCTCATTATGAGCTCCTTCATGGAAATGTCGGTAGCAAAAGTAGTCTTTGTGTTTATTATATATACTTCTTGAGGTTAGAGTGTATATTTTATGTAAAACTTACACATCCATCCATCAATAATATATATACCCCTAGCACCTCTAGGGGGAGGGGAAGACAAAACTTATTAAAAACGACTGATATTAGTGTCAAATCCGTATTTTCGAGGTCACTTAGATAAAGAATAGCACTCCAGGTGCCATTTAAATTCAATTTTTGCACTCTGCGGAGAGGTGGATTTTTCTGTGTAAAAATAATTGAAAATGGCATATAATAGTATTCGTACTTTTTGGGGTCCTTAAGTTGATTGATGACACTCCATATACCATTCAGGTATACGTTTAACCCCCATTAGCACCCCTAAAATGGTTGGAAGTGGTTGATGTGTAAAAATAATCGAAAATGACCGGAGTTAGTGTTGAATCCATAGTTCTCGATGTCGCTGAGATTAATAATTATACTGCCAATAGCGGATGTATGTGTATGAATATATATTCCAGCGGAGCACCGCAACGTCTGGATCAATTTAACCCAAACTTGGTAGACATGTGACTTTCAATTTGTAAAAAAAAATATTGTGGATTTGGAAGGAGTTACATGAAAAAATAATACAAAACGACTTATATTAGTGTGTAATCCATAGATTTCGGAGTCGCTGAAATGAATATAAATTTTCCATTCCATTAAAATAAATATTATCCATAAACCCATTCTCCCCTTGCGAATAACGAGCATTTCAACTAGCGTATGTATATATGGTAGTTTTGGAGCAAAGAAGAATCTTTCCAATATGATGTATAGATCTAGAATAAATTAGACAATAGTAGAGCAAGACAAGATTTTTTTAACATCCCTAGAATGGTGGGTGTAACAAATCTATGGAATTCTAGAATACACGTGTAGTATACAGTGGGTACTTTTGTATAGGCGAGCCAGCATACAAAATGGTCACTTTTTACTGAGTTTGGTTTGCCAAAACTCCTTTATGTATTTCCCTAGTTGTTATTGTGTCCATCCTGCATACAAAAATAATGTGTCAGTCCGGAAGAAAAATCGTCAGCAATTTTGGCCAGGAGGTGAGGGATCAAAAGTGAGGAATCGAGATCGTTGACGGAGGTAATATTCAAACCGGAAGTGGTTGAACCATTTTCAGTTTTAACGTTATTCTATGAAGGAAATATGTTATAAATAGCGAGTAACGGCTACCTGCAATCAACCAAGAGTCCCAAGAATACATTTCATCCCTTATCTTAAAAATCCACTGCAACTTCCGGTTTCAATATTGATCTGTACAGAGCAGGAACGATAAGAGATAACGAGAAGCGTGTTTTTTAAATCCATTTACCGTTTTAAAAATACGTCTCTCTTACCCTCTATTGAAACCGGGAGTGGTAGAAATAAACTACTTCCGGTTTACGTATGATTGATGTAGAATAAAAAGGGTGATAAATAGCGAGAAATTGTTTTCTGCAGTCAATTAAGTGTCGTAAGAATGTATTCCATCTTCATTATATTATTTCTACTAAAACCGGAAGTGATGCACTGCCACCTTCCTTTTCGAATATTGGAAAAATATGACACAAGACCAAACTCTCCACGTGGTGTACACGTGACACTGGTTCTTTTAATTCAACTTTTTATTTGTGTACAGTAAAAGAAAAAAGACTGTTTTCTACAAGATTTGAGTTTAACGTATCTTTCCAGGACTGAGGTTGTAAGTTACAACATAGACATATGAAGTGAATGTAAAAGATGATGACATAAATGAGCATTCTTTTCATCAAATTGAAAAAAAAAGAAAGAAAAGAAAAAACCTGGTTAAACTCACAAGAATTTGTTCATTAGATATCCAAACTTTGAACACTTAATATTGATAAATATATTATGTCGACATTTAATAAGACATGCTCTCTATAATGATACATTTTGGTTGGTTGATTGTTCTAGATTTTAATATTCCGTTCGTCGACAAGACTGTATGAGACTTGAAACGTGGTCCTACAATTAACTAGTGAATCGGAATCAAATGAGCGTGCGCAGGGAATTGAAGCAGGGTCTCCCGCGCCGATGGCACATATCTTAACCATATAGCCATACTGAAGCTCATAGTAATATTTTGTTTTAAAAAAGTACCATTTTTATTACTAAAGATGAAAAATAGTTCAGTAACATCTTTTGAAAAATGACTTTTCTTTATAATTCTGTCCAGAATGTTGCTAGCACTTGAAGACGAAAAGGGTGACTTGTCTAAACAGTCTTATATATTCCTATACGTTACTAACACATTTTACATATCCTATAAGAATAAGGGGAATAATTGGTTAAGAGAAGTCAAGTTTGTTCAAGAACAAAAGCTGAAGTCAACATAAACTTTTATTTCATAGTAATGGCTTAACCGATATGGAGCAAATTTGATGTGAAAATTAGCGGCCTGCATAAGTAACCTTTCTAATTTAGTTTTGATCATTAAAAGCCAAAGCCCAAAAGTATCATGGCATTCATGATACCTTTAGAAAAAGGAAATATGTTATGAAAGCAATTGCTTGCATCAGATCTGTCTGAGAGATCGATCAAAAGTTGATGCCAAAGCGACAGATGTATCAGAGATGACTTGAAAATAGGAACGATGATATTAACACACTATAGACCTTGTTTGTGCACAGTGATTTTCGTTCGAAAATTGCGATGCATAAACAGGCCTTAGAGGTCCTAGAAGGCTCGGTAACAAAGATTGGTCGACAAGGGTGAAAGCTAAAAGGTGATTTGATGAAAGCCAAAGTCAAAAATTAAATTTATTCTGAGAACGATCTTTACAGATATGGACTAAAATTAGTATTTAGGACGCTAATCTTCTTTATATAAGATGTTTCGTTAATAAGCCATGAAATGAAATGAAATTTTGAGTTTTACGTCCCACGGTTATGCCGGTTAGGCTAAAGGAGACGGTGATAATGAGTAATGAATGAAAGGGTGGAATGAAGAAAGTGGGAGGAAACGGGAGAACCCCGAGAAAACCCACGCACACGGTGTTTGTCCACCACAAAGTTCACTTGGCGGGAACAGGGTTTGAACCCGAGACCCCTAGCACCAGAGGTGAACGCTCTACCACTGAGCCACCGCGGGGGAATAAGCCATGTTCAGGACCTCAATACAAGAATAAAAGTTTATCTGCAACTTTGTTCGGAAATGCCTAATTACGGAGATGGCGTCAATTTAAGATAATTAACTAGTGACTACGCCGCTAACACTAAATGAAACAATCGTCGAACTATACGTGTGTGTTTTGGACCTCAATAGAAGAAAAACAGTTTGTCTTCACTTTGATCGAAAATCCCTAATTATGGATAGTGAAATTGGACGTAGGATAATTCTTCAAATTCTCTATGGAACGCCTGAAACAAATTTCAATCAAACTTAGTAACCATATGACTTACTATTTAATAATAATAATAATAATAATAATAATAATAATAATAATAATAATAATAATAATAATAAAAGCTTTTGGAGTGAGACAATTGAATACAACAGAAAGAAAAGAAAAACTAGGGGTGGGGTGTAAAGGGGCGACGTGTAAAATTAATCAAAACAACCAATGTTAGTGTCGAATCCATAGCTTTTGGAGTCGCTGAGGTAAATAGTAACATTCGCAATGGTATTTTAAGTCCAAATTCAATCTCATTGGCGTAGGGGTGAAAAGTAAAGTATCCAAAATGACTGAAATTAGTGCCGAATCCATAGTTTTCGAGATCGCTAAGCTGATTTGTGACAGTCCTGATGACATTTTTAAGCCGATATTTAACCAAATAGAATCTAAAAAAAAAAATACCAGAGGTGCAAAAAGTGCAGCCAAGTTCGTCAGCCTCAAAAAGTATTGAGATGAGGCTGGATGAGCCAAGTTCTTTGGCCACTGCATCTGAAAAGAACACTCGAACTTGGCTCGAAGTGTCTAACATATTAGAATACACCAAGATGTCTGTTTCTAGTTTCATGACCGGGACATTTCAGCCCTAAGGCTGGTGGTGGCCCCATATCCACCACGCTCACTAGCACCATCCCTAAGGCTCGTCAACATCATTTTCCTTGACATCTCGTGGAGGATTATAAGTTTTCCTTATCTGGTTTTCGAACTACCGATCTTAGTGCAGTATATTGTATATGTGAAGTATATCAAGCGCATTAGCGAAGTTGATATTCCTAAGGTTGATGGTGGTCCCAAACCCACCACTGCCACTACCACCATCCCTAAGGCTACTTAACATCACTTTCCTCAATACCTCGCGCCAAGTTCCAGTGTTTGTTTCAGATGCAATGGCCAAGGAACTTGGCTCATCCAGCCTCATCTCAATACTTTTTGAGGCTGACGAACATGGCTGCACTTTTTGCACCTCTGGTGTTTTTTTTTTCTCTCTTTTTTTTCCAGATTTCACTTCTTTTTGTAGTTCACCATATCAATATTGTATATTCTGATTCTCAATCGTGGCATATTGTTGGATTTAAATTTAGAATTATACATTTTTAAAGGAATCATAATGTGTCATATGCAACATTAGTCCCAAGGGATCTTCCACCGGAAATCGAACCCAGGACCCTGGACAACGAAGGCATACATGCTAGCCACTAGACCAGCGAGAAGGATTTCTTCTATTAAATATAGAGTTATGTCCAAACAAGATTCTAATTCATTTACCCGAGCTACAAAATCACGATCGCTAACATCTCATTTTTCATTACCTAAATACGAAGAGTATCAACAGGGCCTCAAAACCCTTGATACTGAATCCTCACTGCTACATCACTAGATATGGCTGCTGTTTCAATATACTTACTTGTTCTTTACCCTTCCACATTGCGAAATTACGGAGTTCATTTCATTTTTGCGCATGTTACGCAGTTTCATACTGCCTCGAGATTTCCTTCCAATGATATACACCTTTCATATACAGTAGTTTGTAAAATGAATTATATTTTCCACTAACATATCTCATATAAATATTAAACAATTGGATTTCTCATTTCTTGGGAAACTTCATTAATTCTAAATATTCCCATCTCTATATTCTCTTACTTGTCAATTTAATTTTAATACCTATTTAATACCAATGTCTGCAATAAAGGAAAAATATTCACCGAAAAAAGAAAAAAATACTAGCTTTCCTTGTTTTGGTTTCCAACCACGATATTTACGGCAGCATGAACGTGCCTCATTAACTTGCTTAACTATTTATTACTAGGTTTCACTTGTTTTACTCGCGCACACAGAAAAAAAAAAAGGTATGTGGTGTACCTAAAAACGTAGATTACATTTATAAATCCTATAATTTTTGGACTTAACGTACACTAAACGTATAAGTGAAAAATGTATTTTACAGTACTTTCCGTATAAGTGTTCCGAATAAACTTACTTTCCATACAAATGAACGATCTGTATATAGGCGGTCAGGATCTCACATACAGATGGACATATGTAACTTACAGCTGACGTACGCAACATACGTATACGTATGTAATGTACAGAAGACCGTTCGTTGTCAGACATCCTGCAACGACATGGTGTAACATCCAAACGGGGAAGAGGGCATAGCATATGGATAACGTATGCTAAGTACTGATTTCTGTAGTAAATATAAGGATCCCGTATATATTTATACAATATTCAGCTGTTCGGCTAACGAATTTTTCTCAGTGAGCTTAGCTCGTTTTTCTATTAACCTGGAATGACAGGGGCACGAACACAGAAACATCGAGGACAGTTAAAATTCGAAAGGCTCTTCCACCAAGAATCAAACCCGGGACCACGTACACAAAAGCCGCACGTGATAGCCAATAGATCAGCGGGGAGGGTACCCACTCGACCACTCTGACGATTGACAAGATTATCACTATACACATGATGTGTTGAATAAGGGAATCGTTCCCGATTTCTGATTGTAAAGACAGTTTTTTGCCAATGAAAAATTTTCCATACCAAATTCCTCAAATTTCATACTCAAGCCGTTATAAGGTACCTTTATAGAGAGTTTCACATCTTTATCTCATTAAGAAGTACCTAATGGCTATAGACAGTTTTTCGCCCATAAAAATTTCCTATAGTATATTTTTTAAACTCGGAACGTTTTCCATACTCAAGTCATTACGTAAGATAGGTACCATTATGCAGAGTTTCACGTCTGTATCTGATTGGTAAGTACCTAATCAATTTGATGAATGAGTGAATGAAACGATTTCTTCCTTGGCTAAGGACACTTTTTCGCCTATAAAAAATTTCCCATAACACATTCCTCACACCTCGGACTTTTTCCATACTCAAGCCATTATAAGGTACCTTTTGCAAAGTTTCACGTCTGTATCTGATTGGTAAGTGCCTAATCAATTTGATGAGTGAGTGAATGAAACGATTTCTTCCTTGGCTATGGACAGTTTTTCGCCTATAAAAAAATTCCCATAACACGTTCCTCACATCTCGGACTTTTTCCATACTCAAGCCATTATAAGGTACCTTTATGCAAAGTTTCACGTCTGTATCTGATTGGTAAGTACCTAATCAATTTGATGAGTGAGTGAATGAAACGATTTCTTCCTTGGCTATGGACAGTTTTTCGCCCATAAAAAAATTCCCATAACGCATTCCTCACATTTCGGACTTTTTCCATCTTCAAGTCATTATAAGGTACCTTTATGCAAAATTTCACGTCTCTATCTCATTGGGAAGTACCTAATCAATTTGATGAGTAAGTCAGTGAGCCTGAAAAGTGCAAAATTTAGGGGTCCGGTACTCAAATATGGCTGAAGCTAGGAATACAAGATTTGGTATATGAGCACATCTCTCGGATGTTTCCTTAAATTCTAAACCTCATATTTCTACCTTTAATAGAATCATTTTTACAGAGCCTCGAAATCGGCGATTTTACCCAAAACCCTTCGTTCGTGTATAATATGCTTACGGCAGTGCAGGCCAGTTCTTCTTCGCGGAACTTGGCTGCCATGCACTGCCGTGCATGTTGATCTATTTAGAATTTTTTGGTACATAAACTTCTCATTACAAAGCGGACTAGATTTCCAGCATTTTCGAAAATTCTACTTTTAAGAAGGAGAGGAAGAATTTCTGTAATTATTTTCCCCACATTGAAAGCAATCTTCTCTGTTTGATCACGTCCAGAAGAACTGCTGACCCGTTTGAAATGAATATTGAAACATAGTACCTAGACGTCAAGCTGAGTTTTTATCATGCCACTTTAATTAAAGGACCAATGAAGTCCAAAATTTACACCAAAATTTAGCAGCTTATGGGTTTATTGAAATGGGGGGAGGAAGTTCAAATATTTTTCGTGAACCTAACTTCCCCATGCGAAGTACGGGCATTTCAGCTACTTGACCTTTAAAGTAAGCTGCACATTTTCTTTTGATTGTTTAAGCTTAATGAGTAATACCGACAAAATCTGAAAAATATCTTGGAAGTAAAATTTACATCAAAACGGTTTAGAGATCTTACAAGACACTCTGATTATGATTGATCGAAAAAAAAAAGTATAAATTTGATCATGATCAGAAAGTAACACCAAATAGTTGCTTTATTTAATGTAACATTTTCGTGAGTCTTGTTGATGGCCTTATTTAAGTAAACTGGCAAATTTCGTTTTACTCGATCAAAGGCTGAACTCATTGAATTTTATTCCTATATATAGCCTTTCATCTGCATTTACATAATATTCCACTAACGACCATCAGGCCAATTTTAGTCAAAGCGATAGAATAATTTCTGATATACTAAGAGACCGAAAAATAACCTGAAAATAGAAGTCACCATATTAAAAAAGTAAATTGTCGATAAATGTGAAACTTGTTTAAGGCCAAAATCAATACAAACTTTTCTTTTAGAAAATAAAAATTTGGGGTAAATCTGGGCGACCGTCATTGATGGCCTACCTAGGTTCCTTGGAGATACCATAGACTGAGCATATACTATATTGCGATTAATGATCTGACACACAAAGACAAGTAGACCCGTTTAAACGTCACAAATGCATCATATGTGACAATAGAAGAAAAGAGGGGGAACGTCATACAAGTGCTTGCAATTAAAATAAGCAGATGACGAGAGTTAACTGCAAATGAAATGGGCGTGATCATTGGAACCCACCGATTGGTCATTCCATATGTGAGATTTCTGGCAAATTCGAGATCTCACGTACTATAGTGTATAACCTAGAGGTAAAGTGAAAACGATATAGAGTATTAAAACCGCATTCTCTACCAGGGAAGCTGTGAAATTCGCCTCATATTGATCGATTTTATCTCAGACGTAGTGAAAGTACACCGGCGAAAGTAATGGGAAACTGTAGTCATAAAATTCGGGTCTGCATCTGGGCGATGCCTGTGCATGTGCCTCGGTAGATGTTAAAATTAGAGTACAATAGGCGAGCTGCAGCCAATAAGTCAAGGATAAGATATATGACCGAACACCACTGATCACAGTGGTGCAAAACACGGCAGGCAAAGAGCATTATGTGGAATGAAGAATCGCGCTGCATGTTGCGGTATGCCAGGTGAGCGCTACTTACCGGAGTTCATTGTTCATACTGTAAAATTTGGCAGTAAAGGAATCGTGTGTGAATCTATTTCGCATGGATTTTTTTAAAGTTTAACATCCTATGGTTATGCCCTTTAAGCTAAAGAAAACGGATGATTAATGAAAGTTAATGAAATTATTTTTTGTGCTCTGCCACCGGGAATCGAACTCGAGACCACGTGCACCAGGAGTACACGAGTTAGGCTTAGGCCAGCGGCGAAGGCTTCTGTTTCTGATGGATTGAACTAGAATCCCTGGTTGATGCCTGGAACAATAAATGCTGATGCCTGCCAAAATATTCTAGACAATTCTGCGTTACTTATCCTTCGGCAGTTGTTCAGTAATGGGCAGTTTGTGTTTCAACTTACCAATGCTGCCATCCATTAAGTGCACTTCATCACAGAGACGTTTGAGATGAAGATACAGGCACTCGACTGGGCGTCCCAGAGCCTCGGCTTCAACTCTATTTAACACGTTTGGGATCAGTTGGAACATCGGTTGAGAGCCCGACCACAACTACCAAAAACACAACCGCACCGTTTGCCATGCAGGAAGAATGGAGAATAATACCTCCGAAGTCTACCTGAATTTTTCTAGAAAGATTTTCCACAAAGTTGTGATAGTCATCACGGTATACTAACTCATCAGCGGAAGCTAAACAGTTTTTTTTTTTTTTTTTTTTAAAGATGTCCGGTCATAATGGCAATGTAGTATAGTTCTAAAATAGAAAAGTGTGAGGTCAGAATTTTGAAGGTGTTAAATTACTTAATTCTGAATACAATATCGATTAACTGGACACACAAACATTCTCTTGTCAAAACAAGTTTTGCAGTTTTGTGCAATATCGAATGTAAGGAGGACAAGGCGTCTTACAAGTATGTAGCTGTTCTTTATCAATAACATATAATATGCATTTTTGATGCCTTGTAGTTTTGATATGCATAAAATAAGTAACTATACAATAAAGGAATTTTATATCTTTTGTGACTAATTGTATCTACGTAACATTAAAAAAAAAAGTTTTAAAAGTGCGCATCGAGTTACGGTGCTTTCTTTATCCTGTACATGTTTACAGCATTGCAATTTGTTTTATTTATCCTTTAAAGCATTCCAAGTTCAAGAATAAAAATAGATGAATATTTAAATTTCTGTAGTATTATGCAAATTCCGTAGAGTAACATATGTATATAAAATTATATAATTCAAATTGTACAGTTGCCTTTATAAAAGGATTCTTATACAGATTGAATGCTCAGATGGTGTGAAGAGAGTCTATTTAGGCACCACTTTTGGATTATCATTCTGGTGCAATAAGGAGCAAGCATTTACATATTAAGCGTGACAAAAATTTGACGCGGCTTTCAGAAAAATAGAAGACTTGATAAGGGTCACACAAGAAGGATCCAGAGATTAAAACAACTTCAATATTGTCTTTTCGCCCACAGAATTTCTTACGGAATAATACATTCAGGAACACAGCTATATGTGTTTTTTTCGTTGTAATCATGAGCGTTAGAACAATACAGAGGACTCATCTCAGACCAAAATGAAGAGATAAGGGAAGGGGGTTAGCAAGTGAAAATTCTCGAGTCGAGCCACGGAAACAGGAAAGAGGGTTTTAAATTCGCAATGATGGCATTTTTAGAAGATTCACCACTCGCCCATTGGTTTCCACAGCATCTTATGTAATGATCTTCCTTAATACAAGAATTCAAGAAGACGAAGAAAAGAAGAAAAAACTAAAAACAGTGCTAGCTAGAGAAAGAGAAGAAGCAAGAATTCTTTCACTAAACTTTGCGCGCATTATCCTACTGCTGAGTTTCTGGCCCGGGCCATTAGTCCCAAGTTAAGACGTCTTTTTGTCAGGAAAGAATTAAGATTTCTTGTTCCTTGCTTTTCCGCTTTCTCTAAAGCTAATTCACATGCAGTTTGTGTTGTCAGATTGCCGTGGAGACATTCACAATGTTTTCTCGCTTTATAAACTCTTGTGCTCTATCGGGTAAGAGGAACTGTTTTGTTGGGGAGGTATCAAACAGCGTCTTGGAAGGAAGGACTTCTTTAGAGAACCACGCCCCGCCAACTTTTACATTTGTCCCCCTGCTTCACTTCCTGCCGCCTCAGAAGAAAGTATTAGCTTGGCAATCGTTTCCATGACCATTAAGGACTAATGCCGACTCGTGGAGATTAAAAGCAAACCATCGTTAACATTAGCCAGTGGGAAGGCACGCATTCTGCAGGATTTCCACAGGGATCTAAGGGACTCAGTTTTATGAGGACAGGACGCCATTCTCCGGTCTCTCCCGGATCCATCGTGGACGTTGTTCCCTCTTGTGCGAATTAATTCCACATCAGACTCTTAATGAATACGATTTTGGCCGTGAAGTATCCCTCCAAGAATAGTGCTGCCTTACTTCATTCATAGTCCTTTAAACAGGCATAGCATAAATAACGTTCATAAAAGAAACTTTCAAGATCTGACTCTTGTACACAACCTCTCACACGATATAAGCTTCTGTATCTCCCATCATATTTCATCGAACCATAAATAGGACTTACTAATGCAGAAATGGAACGTCTATGTCTATAATAACATTTTATCAGCCACAACTGGAAGGTGACTTCTCGATCCTCGGAGCTATTAACCTGATGCAGAAGACCTTGACAACATATTAGCAATTTTTAATTATTTGTTTACGAAGTATTAGGGTGGTTAGTTGTCACGGAAGTGGAAGTTCACATGGAAATAAACGTGTAATGATTGAGGTGGGTTTTGGTGTATCACTCGTATTTTATGTGGTTTTAATCCTTTCTGTTTACATTTGAAAATGATAACTGTTTTCGAAACGTAAGCAGAATTGACTAAAAATCAAATACAATACGTCAGGCGTCTGAATTAGTAATACAAGTAGTTACAATAGGACCGTAATATTCTTATCATTATTTATTTATAAATCGCGATAATAATTTTTAAAAAATTCTCGCCATCTCTTACTATTCTTTCATTACAGCGATCAGTATTCAAAGCGGAAATGATCAATTTCTAGACTATTCATCTTTTACAGAGCTCAGTATTCAAACCAGAAGTAATGGTCCCCTTTAAGCATAGTCGCTACCGCTCGTCTTTGTCTCCAGCGGGAATTCAACCCGGGATCTTTCGCACCACTCAGTCGAAAAGTGTAAAAACTTTTTCAGGCTAGCCATCCTGAGTGAGTTTTTCTGGTTTACCTCATTCACTCCAGACAAATGCCGGGATGATACCTAACATATATATCCGCTTCCATCCTTCTCCAATCCTTTCTTCTTTCCCTTTCCTCGGATAGTATGATCGCCAAGAGACGTCATCCCTGATACGAGACGAGCTAACATGGCCATAGATACCGAAAGCCCCGAAATCTAATTCTTAAATCCCAAATCAAACCGAAAATGACCAATTTCTGCCACTTCTGTTTACAATAGTGAAACTAGAGCCGATATTGGTCATGTTTAAGGAACATTAAAGTCACATGAAGATATTGTTTCTCGCTATTTACTTCAGCGTTTGATCTATGGGAATCAAGATTGACATCAGTGTTGCAGTGAATTTCAACTATTTCCGATGTTATTAGAGTGATAAGGTCGGAGACGGAACCAATTTTTGGGGTGTTGAATCCGTATCAGAAAATGGTTTTTACTATCTTTGACACCTGTCAACAGACAAACGGACATAGCCGTTCGATAAAACTCCCATTATTTTGATCACGTAAGTAGGGTTTGGAAGATTGTAATGTTAGGACGTCCGTACGTCCGTTAGAGTACTTTTGAACAAAAGCGTATCCTAGAATTGTTTTGTGCAGTATATGTCTAGAACGATTATTTCGATCAAATTCGTTAATGGTGTCAATCGGTCAACATCTTAATAAGTAACGGTGACTCAGTTTGTTTCATATGGAGTAACGGACGGACGTAAACCACATTTTATTATATTTATTTTTACAATAGATAGAGCGATTATCTCGGCCGAGTTAGTTAATGGAGTCGGAGGACACAGTGGCTCAGTGGTAGAGTGCTCACATCTGATGGGCGAGGTCTCTGGCAGTGTTGGGCAAAATCAATTGAAATCAATTGCAATTGATCAATCAATTGAAAGTAATTGCTCTGAAAATTAATTGCAATTGATTTCAATTGCAATTGATTTCAATTTGTAATTGACAATTAATTTTAATTGCAATTGAATTCAATCATAAAATTTGCAATTAAATTTTCGTCAATTGTTATTTCTTAATTGGTCACCAGGCAGTTGAAACATTTAATTGTTAATTATCAATTGCAAAGAGTGCAATTGAAACATTTAATTGTTAATTGCAATTGACAATTGAAACTTGTAATTGTTAATTGTAATTGTTAATTGCAATTGAAATCAGCAATTAAAACTGAAGATAAGAAGATATATGTATATTGTGTTGTCCACTTGTTACTGTTTTACATATTTTAAAAAAGGTACTTATAAGAAATGCTGGATAACTACCATCCCTTCGCCCCCTGGGAACAAAGCCATGAAACTAAGTACTTTTAAATATATAAAAGTATCTATAATTCAACAAGGAAATACTTATCAATGATAATTATCATAATTACCTATATAATTAATTTCATTGTAATTTGGTCCATGACAAACACTTTACCATTTCGTACTAGCTGTTCGCACGGATCAGATAAAATATCAATGTAAACAAACTGAACAACGGAAGAACAATTAAGAAACATTTCTAAAATTGGATATATTCTGTGTAAATATATATCCAACAACGTACATGTGTTTTCATTGGGAAGGCCGATGGGGGCTGAATTTGAACGTAAACACTATCGGGTCACGTGTCACTATACATCTGAGCAACCCCGATAAATATGGATTCGACACAATTATTGGTCATTTTCTACTACTTTTACATGTCTCGGTAAACGCCCCCTGAGACCCCCTTGGTTCGAATCGTGAAAAAATCGCGTCTGCCCCCCAGCCGATACCGCGAAAACTATGAATGTAACACTAACATCGGTCATTTTCTACTACTTTTACATGTCCCGGTAAACGCCCCCCCCCCCCGAGACCCCCTGGTTCGAATTTTGTCAAAAACGCTTCGCCTTGGTGTGGGACCCTGGACCAAGGTATCCGTGAAAAAATTTGGTAACTCTCGGTGAATTTGTCTGGTCCCCAGGTCGGTTCCAGTAAACGTCCCCGTGAGACCTCCTAGTTCGAAATTTGAAAAAAAAAAAAAACACTTCGTCTTGATCTGGGGCCTACACCAAGCTACCCGTGACCAAATTTTGAAAACTTTCGGTCCACTTGTCTGGTCCACAGGACGCACAAAGATGACAGACAAACTCAAACAAACTCTTTATTTTATTTATATTAGAAAGGTCAGATCCACCGTTATAGTAATAGAGCGGTGCTTGAGCGATTGATCGTAGAAATTCAAACTCCGATGAGTGATAATTTCATAGGCTTGTTTTATTACAAGTTTAAACCCTTTAGTCAGTAGAGAAAAGGCCGTGAATCATGGTTCAGAGTTGATGACAATGGGTTTTGGTGAGTCTGTGGGTCACAGTGGGTGAGAGTAGTTCATGGTGGGCTGTGGGTCAGAGTGGGTCACGGTGGGTCGTGGTCACGAGGGGTGGTGGGTCAATTGGTCGTGGCTAAAGTTTTCATTGCTCCACGGCCTCTCTGAACTACAGTGTTGAAAATTAATCAGTGAAAATCAATTGCAATTGATCAATCAATTGAAAGTAATTGCTGTGGAAATCAATTGCAATTGAATTAATTGCCAATTAATTTCAATTGAATGACTGGATTCAATTGCAATTAGTTTTCAGTGCAATTACTTTCAATCGATTGATTAATTGCAATTGATTCTCCATTATTAATGGCCAACTGCAATTAACAATTAACCATTGCTTACTTCAATTGTTAATTGCAATTAACAATTAAATTTACAGATTAATTGTTAATTCAATTGAAATTTGCCCAACACTGGTCTCTGGTTCGATCCCCGGTCAAGTAAGTTTGTAGTGAACAACATTGTGTCCATGGGTTTTCTCGAGGTACGCCTGTTTTTTGCCACATGCTCATTCTACCAATTCTTCCACCATCATTCATGCCTTAATCATCCCTCCCTCTTAGCCTAACGGGCATAATCATGGAACGTTAAACTGAAATATTTCATTTCATTTTTAATTAATGGAGTCAATCTGTTAACATTTCCATAATGGTGACTTTAACGGTAGCCATCCATGAAGTTTTCTACCATTGAAATAATGGTGGTAGGTAGAAGTTACACATTGCACCATTAGATAGCAGCAGACATCTTGCAGCAGTTGACATCTACTGAACGAAATTGAAACTTCTAGTGCATGATCCTTTCTACCGAAGTTTATTTATACATGATATAATTTGGGAGTCTAGCAAGCAGTTTATTAGTTCTCAGGTCAAGTTATTAGGTCATTAGGTGTTTTTTCATGCCTAAGTGGATCAAACGTATGGTCTAGGCTTCGGTTTGGGTGGGCCGTTTTATTCATATAAAAATCCGAATAATAGACCACCCAGTAAATTCTGCTTCATGAGAGATAATTATCTCCAATCAATTAATCACCTACATTATGAATTATCCTTCTTTTGAGTTCTGTGTGTACTATAATATATATCATTTGATACCGCTTATGTGTTTACTTCATTGCTTTCAAACAATGAGAACTTTTTATGTTAACTCAATTTCTGCATTAGATCACTTTTATTATCCTTAACAAACCAATTACTTAAAAAAAAAAAAAAAAGTTTTCATTCATCTTTCGTATTAGGTATTCAACATCCTATTGAAGGTTGTACTGCTAGGAATTTTGAAAACAGAATGTTACATTTTCTTTACTCTCAGAAGTATGGTCGAGGGTGCGTAATTTCCGTAATCAACTGTAGGAACGGTTGGGCTCTAACAGCTGCTCGTTAAATTTGAGCGTGACATTTATTGTGGTTCAACTGTGTCATAACTATGGATCTTATTTCCTTTTCAGAAGTGCAAGAGAAAAACCAACGCTATAGTAGCGGTCTTGTAAAACACCAAAGTGCAATCATTTGGGTTGTGAATTTATTACTTTCTCAAGTTGGAACATTGGTCTCGTATGTTTATAATTAATGATGGGAATTTCTTTCATCAAGTGCAATTAACCATTCAGCCATTACCTTTAAAATTAATTTTCTTCAGGGATAACACTTTGGATACATATCTGAATATTTTTAGTGTAGCTTTTAACTAGTAAGTTTATCGCGTATAAGTACAACAAAAAAAAGTATAAACAGAAATGACCCAAGAGCATAACATTTCCTCTTAGTATATGCACACCTGAATGTTTGTGTGTTCGCTATTAAAATTCACAGTTCAACCGTTCGAAATGAATTTGCAAGCACTTTTTAGTACTTACCTCAAACCGCGTTTTTATCATGTCACTTTGATTAAAATACGACTCCTAGGGATGGGAAGGGGTTTAAAATCTATGCCAAAAATAGAGTATCTCTGAAGCCCCGTCAAGTTAGGAAGATCAAACTCTGTATATAAACTACTCATTAAATATAATTGGGCGCATCCAACGTCTTCGAAAATTCCGCTGCTAAATTGAAAAAGGGTCAAATTTTGTTATATTTTCTTTTCTTTGTGCATAAAAATGACAAAAATAAGAAAACAGTTGAACCGATTAAATTTTTTTTAAAAAATGATACTTGTGTTTTTATCATCATCTTTTGATAGAAATGTCTTTTCTTTGGCGAAAGAGGTTTTATTTTTATTTCTTTTTTTTACAGAGGATAACGGTTCCACTGTTGTTTTGGTACTCACTTTTCGGGGTTGGAGGGGCAGGTGGGATAACAAAAATGCCAGATAGGCCGGATGCGAGATGCTCCATCCATACTATTAGAAGCACATTATTTATACCAAAATCGCTGTTGTTAACATTTCCTCGCTTCTTAGGTTACTACTTTATAAATGTTTCCTATGTATTGTGTTGTACCTTCTATAAATTTGACTAAAAAAGAAAGTGCTAAAATAATAATATTGCACACATTTTAAGATAAATTTTATAATGGCTGGAAATATAAAATGTACATATATACATTTTTTTCAACAAAACATTAACGTAAAACGTAGGCCAAATCCTTATGTGAAAAATGATTTAAACTTATTTTACAGTTGTGATTACAGAATTATGAGAAGATAGGTCTAAGAGAAAAAGAGTTACTAAAAAAATGAAATGAAATCTTTGAGTTTTGCGTCCCACGATTATGCCGTGTGGACTGAAGCAGACAGTGATAATGAGAAGTGAATGAAGTGGTTAAATAAAGTGGGAGAAAACCCACACACGGGGTACTTGCCCACCACGAAGTCCACTTGACGCGAGTTAGGGTCGAACCAGGGACCCCACGAACCAGAGGTGAAAATATACCACAGAGCCACCGCAGTCCCCCAGAAACTTTTTAAATTTTCAGACAGTTGTTGATGGCTGCTTCTTCTTGGCAAAGTCGCGTTTTTATGTAGGCATTAAACGTCGAGTAGATGATTCAAAGAAATATTCCTAATTTTATTTTAAAGATTAGAAAAAATATTCAAACACTGGATATATAAATAATAATACATTTCCGTATCACAGTTGTGTTCCTGGCTCTTATAAATGTCCCCTATGTATGGCACTCTCCCATACTGGAAATCGTTGCGGGATCTCTTCTGCTAGTGTAATATATGAATATTTTTGAGGGGTAATAGACAAATGTGAATTACATACACACAAACAAAAGAGTGCATTTGTGTAATAATATAAGTAAATTCAAATACGAGGAAAACATAGTTCTAAAATTACACTAATATTAAAAATATTATACATATGCATAATAATAATAATAATAATAATAATAATAATAATAAGATAAAATAATAATAAAGGAAGTTCAAATAGGAGGAAATCAAATATGAAATTGTGCACGTATAATAATAAATATTGTAACATGTACTATACGTAACATATATGGTAACATAAATACTGTCATAATAATAAATATTGAGTTGATTTTGAGTTTAACGTCCCGTTCAGCAGCGAGGCTATATGAGACGTGGACCTACTGATTAACGTGGAATCCGAACCACATGAGCTCCCGCCGGGACACCCACGCCAAAGGCGCGTACGCTAACCGCTTAGCCACGGAGGAGCTCAATAATAAATATTGTAACATATGCATAATAATAAATAAATTCAAATAAGGAAAAGAAAATGGTCAAAATTGGCAGAAAAAAATCCAAAGTTCGTATTGTTCATTGTCTAAGAAATGCGTTTAGTAGAAGTCGGCGTCGTATTGCTCTAGTATCAGATTAGATTTTAGGGTGGACCCACTCTCCTTTAGTCTGTAGAACATAGTGCTAGATGGAAAACTGAATAAATAAATAAATAAATAAATAAATATTTACTTACATATTCAAATATTTTTCGAAATTATTGAGTTTTCACATTTCAGTTACATCTTTCGAAATTAAGTTTTATAATTACGTTAGGATACTACGAATACATGTGATAAACTCAAAGTTCTGTATTCATACGACATTTACCGTGGAGAATAAATGAAGCTGTCCAACTCGACAAGTTATTGACGTACACACGGTTGTGAATAACCTTGTAATTATTCGTTAAAAAAAAAAGTATCAAACAGGATTCTGTGTATAAAGTATTCTCGTTACTCGTTAACAGGCACAGTTACAGCAATCTTTTATTTTATTTTTTATTTTTTCCGCTAAGCTCTTGTAGTTCAAAGACTAGCGTTGTGATGGGTTAAGCACTTGTAATATTCTGTGAAGTGGTTTTCGTGGTGTACCTCTTCATCTAAACGTTCTTGTTCAATACACCACGAAACATTGGGAACCCGTAATACATAATTTTTTAATTACTTTGGTCTTTTAATATCCTTCGTGCAAAAACGTTTTGTCACATATCTGCATGATGCAAAATTATTAGTGGTTTGGTAGTAATTTCGCTTGCTAAAGGTAAAGTCTCTTTGTGCAACCGTTCTAATAATATTGAAACCTTACTGAGGGAGTAGACAATCAAAGGTAATCAATTTCTCTTATAGTTTGTAACGTTTTCCCCATTTACCGACCTTGTAGTGTAGTATTAATTTGGACCCTTTGCGGTAGAACGTTATTCAGGCTCAAGATATGAATATACAATACAGTATATATATAGTCGCTTTAATCGAAATGAAATAGTTGCATCGACGACGAAACTTGTCAAGTAGTGATTAGTATTCCATGTAGAATATACAGTATATATATTTGTAATAGTTCTGTTTTGTTGGATTTAGAAAATTGTCTGTGCTCGATTATATGGAACACATTTTAGCTCTTGTGTTCAGTCGTAGACATAAAAAATAATCACAAATCTTTAGATTCCGTCCATAAGCTTCCTCTTTCGTATGGTTTTTAAGCGTATTGGAAAGTGGGTGCGTTAAAGTCTGTTCATTGAATCATCGTCATCATCATAGGTATTTTACCATTATTGGCAGATCACTTGCCGCAGCTGAGAAGCTTTCATGCTCCAAGGTCTTCTGCTAACTTCTTCGTCTTCACCTTCGATTTTTCTGTATTGATATCATCCATTCATTGTAGTCTCCTTCGCCCCCTCTCTCTCTCTTTCCTGCCACTATACCCTCTAGCACGTCTCTCATGATACAGTTCCTTAGCCAATGTCCTAACGAGTTTCTCTTCCTCTTCTTAATAATATTTAAAATTGTTTTTTGTTTCTTCCGCCATTTCTAACACCCTGTCATTCATTTTCCGCTCGACCCAGCTAATTCTCTCTATTCTTCTCCACACCTACATTCCGAAAGGTTTTAGTCGTTTTAAGTCATTTTTACGTAATGTCCAGTTTCTGACCCATACAGTGCAATACTCCACACGAAACATTTTATGAGTCTTTTTCTCAAGTCTTTATTCAAGGTTCCACAAAATAGTATTTTCTTCTTCGCCGTTTCTATCCTTACTTTTATTTCACGTGCATATTTCGTGTTTTGAATATACAACATATTTTCACATACACGTATTTCAGAATACTAAATAAATGACCAAAATAAAAATAGAGCATTGAAATATTAAGATTGTGTTAGCGTATTACAACTAAACTTTGTAATTTTAGATAGTTGCTGTTCCGCGTTGTTGAAGAGTATGTATCTGAGCAAATTATGGCATCTTACCCTTTGACATGCACCACTCAAGAATGAAGAGTCTTGAAAACACTGGGTAAATTGTAGTTTTCTTAAGTACTAGTTAATTTCAATGTTAGTTGTACTATTTTAATTTTAATCTTATTTTTGACATTATTTGCCGTGAATAAATAACCTTTACAGATATGTTCTACTGTTACAGCTTTAATGCATTAGGTTTACTGTCTTTGCAACTGTGTCAAATTCGAACGGAATATTATATTAATTATTTATATCATATTCTGTGTTCGTGTGGCTGACGTTCGATTTCTAATTGCGTGGTACGGTGACGCGCTCCTGTACTCCAGCTCTATAGGCGTGATAGTATAATGCGAAAGATCTATACTATGAGGATTGATAACGCGTGGTTCGGAGGCCACTTTAGTAGTAGGCCCTGTTTTTCGTACTAGTACTTTCAATTGCACGAGTTGGAAGTTAGATATTTACTCTTATAGCTTGATGTTGAAATTAGTGAGAGGGAGAATCACTCGTTTTAACAGTGTTCGGGATCACTAGTCTTTGTAAGTTGGCTTCTGTAAGTGATACCTAAGTTAGACAGCGAAGAAACGATGACCTCCAACTCACTTTGATACTTCAAAACTGGTCTGATGATACAAAATTTCGTAGTGTTGACAAGCATTAACCATAACTACAGTACAATGCAGTCAAAGTGACAAATTCAAGGAGAGGCAAAAGAAAATACTTCACCTTAATCCAGATACAGTATGGAAGGTTCTAGTGCATCCGTGTTTACATAGCTACATTCTAATGTAGACCATAACATTTTTCAAACCTTTTGAAACGATGAGTTAATATCTTTCTCGTGAAAACCAGCAGATTTGGAAGAAACTAGCTCTAATAAGATTAGGCTAATAGCGTGTTTATAATCGTCATATATTCTTCCTCGTAGTAGTTTCTTCATATTTTGAAATAGGAAGAAGTTTGAGTGTAACACATGGGAAAATTGTGCGAACAGAGCAGTGGTTTCTCGTCACGAGTACAGAGTTTTGCTTCTGTATTTAGGTGTAACGCAGCGTTTTAGGTAACAGTAAACCATCTCCCTTTTTTTCTTGGTAACAAATCCTAGTTGTATCAACCTCATGTTAGCGTGCCCGCCGATGACGGCTTAGGCACGAGGTAGCTACTACCCTACATTTCATTTGCTCGATAAGCATTTCCCTTTTAAAATCTCAGGTTTTCCTTGCATTCCTGCGAGTAACATGTTTACAAGCAGGTTTTCTAAAGGAAATTCAAAGGAACGAACAAAATCTCGTATAATTATTACAGTTCTATTTTGAAATAAGGATTCATATGCTCATATATATTATTTTAATGAAAAATCGTATTTTCGTTGTGAGTGCAGATTGTGGATAATCCTTGATCATGTAGGACATTCTTTCATTTTATCCTACAAAAACAATAAAACACAGTGGAAGATAGGTAGCTACACAGAAACACGAAATTCAAATCAACTTAAATCTTAAATTACTATAAACACAGCGTCTTTATTTTGACATAATAAAATCCTGTTGTTCGCAAAATCATTCAATTGTTCTGTAATATCATGCACTTAAATAACTATTCCAGAGAAGCAGTATACTCCATCGTGGCTAAATGATTGTCTTTTCACATTGTTTTAATAGGTAATGGATTGGCTCTTTAAGGGAGCTTATGTTTTCAATCCTAAGTTAAGCTGCCTAATAATACTCGCTTGCCTTCCTTTACTATAACGCTCGATCAGTTCCTTCTGTTGCTAGAAAACAGATCTTGTTGAAGCATACTAACGAGGAAGGTCCATAAACCGTGAGAGTTGAATTTTGATGAAAATTTGTGACAAGATTCAGTTCAAGTTGCTAAGTAATGTAGTAATAGTCACTCGATGCGCATGTGCTTCTTTGAGCTGCTACACCCGACGCCATCTTGAAATCCAGTAGGCAATGTCCAAGAATACCCTTTTGGCACAAAAATGAAAAAGCTTTTGATGGATATGACTTTAGTATTGTAAACCTAGGTAGAGCATCTATATGTGGGAGTACTTCCAGTGCATGGTCGCCATCTTGAAGGCGCCATATTGAATCGCAGTCAAATATGATAAATAGCAAGGGAGTCATGTGGAGTATCAAATAGGACTGGAATTTACTCCTGAATCCATTTTTCAGGAGTTAAGAGGTTCAGAGTTAAGAGGTCTCTTACTCACATGAATGTATAAAAAATGTGCGAGTTAGGGTTATGTTATGAAACACGTTCGTGCGAGCACTTGCAGGATTTTAACTAATGCAGTAGTTAATGCAGTATAATAGCTACTATAGCAATCAAATCTTGAGACTAGTAAGAGAAATCGTTAATTAAATTGAAATGTAGTGAAAAATGGAATAGCAGCACTGTAACAAATTATACCTATTTCAAAGTGCGCTATATATATGAGTATGTGTGTTGCGATTATGCATAGCATTTAAATACTGTAATATAAGTTAGTGCAACGGCACATATGACTTGCTCTTCAGTTGTGATGATGGAGATCCAAAACGAAGTGATTAACACACAGCATCATGGAACAGTGCAAACACTTAACAAATTCATTTTCGTCACAATCTTCATGACCACAGACACTATTTTTTACTAGTCTCCAGAACATTTGTAAATGAATCAACTATTGCTCCTGTTACGTACCCATATTTCTGCCATGCATATCAAGCATTTCCTTTAGGACTGGCGCACAAAATTGACGATACACAACAGAATGCATTTTCTTTATGAACATTCTGCTATATAACCTGTACACCGAACAAGTGAACACCTGCTACAATTAGTTATTTATCACAGTTTTGACATGAAAACTAGTCTTGCCCTTATTATATGCAAGTGTTTTATCGTTAAAGGTGGAAAGATGCAGATATTTAATTATTTAATATTGTAGGAAAAAGCAAGAAAGAGGCTTGTTTTATGGATAGCAACTTGGTATTGAATCTTGTAATATTTATTGTCATCTATTTTTAGCAGGTGTGTATGTGTTCTCTTATCACTAATAGCAGAACAGACACAAGAAAAGTGAATTCTAAGTTTCCGGGGGTATCTTCTTCTAAGAATAGGCTGTGAATTGATAATTTAAATCCACTTCATTGTTCAATGCGGCAGCAATAAATCGATTGTATTTAGGCAAACTGGCAAAAAATAGATTAAAGTATTTTAACTTCGTAATATACACGGTGAATTATAGGTTGTCAAGTATGAGTATTGGAAAAGAACGCAATATTCTGCAACAATGATGGTCTTTGCCTAAGGTTTCAAGATTGGAGAAGAAAACAACACACTATAACGGACCACGTAAAATTGCCTAAAATAGATTTTTGGCTTGATACAGTTCAACGTCCCACACTTATGCCTGCTACGCTAAAGGAGACGTGGACCTATTGATTATAGTGGAATCTGAACCATTTTGGCCGTTCAAATAATATGCACCAGTTTATATCATTTTCTAATATATATCCGAACAATCCCTTTGGTATTCTCTGCTCGTCAGCACTATTAAGCATGTGTTTCATCGACCAGCAGTTTATTCCATCGCACTTTGAAATAGGTATAACTTGTAGTATGCTGCTATTCCATTTTTCACTACAGACATTTCAATTTAATTAACGATTTCTCTTACTAGTCTCAAGATCTGATTGATTCGTGGCTATTGCACTGCATTAACTACTGCATTAGTTAAAATCCTGCAAGTGCTCGCACGAACGTGTTTCATAACATAACCCTAACTCCCACATTTTTTATATATTCCTGTGGGTAAGAGACCTCTTAACTCTGAAGTGAAAACAGATATGTAAACTTTGGTTGCGGAATTGGATTCAGGAGTAAATTCCAGTGCTATTTGATACTCCACATGACCCCCTTGCTATTTATCATATTTGACTGCGATTCAATATGGCGCCTTTCAAGATGGCGACCATGCACTGGAAGTACTCCCACATATAGATGCTCTACCTAGGTTTACAATACTGAAGTCATATCCATCAAAAGCTTTTTCATTTTTGTGCCAAAAGGGTATTCTTGGACATTGCCTACTGGATTTCAAGATGGCGTCGGTGTAGCAGCTCAACGAAGCATTTGCGCATCGAGTGACTATTACTACGTTACTTAGTAACTCGAAGTGAATCTTGTCACAAATTTTCATCAAAATTCAACTCTCACGGTTTATGGACCTTCCTCGTAAGTGAAAATAAAAAGTTACCTATAGATTAAAAGGGTTTAAAAAGTTTAGGAATCAGTTTTATTCATAACTAACTGTAGAACACCCTCGTGTCTATCTGAATAGTGTACGCGCCTGTGGCGCGGGAGACCCTGGTTCGAATCCCGGCAGGAGCTCATGTGGTTCGGATCCCAAGTTAAGCTGTAGGTCTACGTCCCACATACTCTTGCTGCTGAAACGGACGCTAAACTCAAATAAATAAAATCATATCATAACCAGTTGTATTTATATTCATTATATATAGATCTCTTTGTCTTCCGACAAAGAAAAGGATATATTTCTCGAGTACGACTCGACAATGAAAGCGAAAGGAATAACATGAACACAAGAAAATTAAACATTTTTTTCTTTCTGCATTAATAGCACAATATAATTCTTTTAACAACAGTAACTACTGGAGTTCATAAATTTGCAACACTGTTTTTAGTTCGCATATTTTCCGTCTATCTTGTCATCTGTGGCGCACTATAGTGTATAACATTTATGGTACCCAAGAAATGTAGTACAATTGAAGGGTTGGATGCAAGAACCAGGTAAGTCCATTTTTAGAAATGTTTCCAGAGCTAGTCGCTTCTTCCTCTAACTTCACGATGAACCTGTATGTAGGTACTTCCTTTGCATTATAACACCGAATATAATAATCGAATCCACATGATTCTTGCACACAATGCAGAGTGATTTTTCCCTACTGAAACGTGAAAATCTCAAATTTGCTACTACTACTACTACTACTACTATTACTAGGAAGTGTCACAATGGCTGGAAAACCAGTGTTCCAATGCAGCAATGACCTCCGCTTCTGAAGAAAAACGCCGTCCTTTCGGAGACTGTTTCAGTTTTGGAAACAAGAAGAAATCTGACTGCTCGAGGTCAGGTGGATATGGAGGATGGGGAAGTAATTGGTACTCTAGGCGTTAGAAAAGATTCATGGTTCCCTGGGCTTTGTGGGCGGGAACTTTGTCAACTAACAGGCGAACAACTTTGGTGAGGATGCCACGGCGCTTTTCCTTTAGAGCATCGCGAAGTCTTTCTAGTAGACCTGTATAATATGTTCCAGTCACATTATGCCCATAAGTTAGGTAATCCGTAAGAATAACGCCCTTGCAATCCCAGAAAACTGAAAGCAGACCTTCTTAGCAGAAGACTGTACATGGGCCTTTTTAGGGGGTGGGGAGCTGCTGTGTTTCCACTGTTTACTTATCACTTTAGTTTCTGGGTCAAAGTGTTATACCCAACATTAATCCATTGTCACGAGACGGTCGAAAAAGTCATTCTGATTAGGTACACAGAGAGCTAATACTTCCGATGCACAATCAGCGCATTGCTGTTTTTGAAAAGGAGTGAGTAACCTGCCGACAGTTTGGATAGGTGCAAGTGATCATGCAAGATAGTGAATACTGAGCCAACTCATTAACAATAGTATTTATGGTTATTCGTCTGTCGTCCACTACTAGGAGTTCCACTTTTCGAATCATGTCATTATTAATCACTGAACACGGTCTTCCCTCTCTAGGTTTGTCTTTCAAACTCATCCGTCCACACTTCAGTTTTCTCTTTCATGTTTTAATAGCGCTAAAGGACGAATCTATGTATATTCACTATAAACAAATTTTCATCTCTGCGTAGATGTTCTTGACTTTCATCCCCTTTAGTTGGAGGAACTTTATGACTGCGCGATATTCCACTTTTGCCACTTCTACACTTTCACTCTTCCCAGACGCCATATCTTCCACAGTTTTGAATCTAGAAGCATAAAATTTACACATAAGTCTCATCAGACATTGCCACATTTCATACTTAGTTTGCATACAAATAGCTGAAACTTTTCTATACGAGGGCAAAAATACATTGACCGCCCCTCGTATACAGGAAAAATACAATACTGTACTTTTAATCAAGCACACTGTTCATGCTGATAATACAAAAATATCTGGCACACTGTAAGTATACACACTTCTAGTTTAAATAAGGATTTTCGGACTGCATCAACTGCTTCAGATTTTGTCAATTAAATCGAAGAATGAATATAGATTTCGTCTTTCCTTAATAAAAGTTGTTTCAACTGTTTTAATATGACGTATTTCTCTCTTTTTTCTTGCATTGTGTAGTTAAATTTTAGGATTAAAGCCTAAATCCATTGGCTAGAAAATGTGAAACTGTCGCTGGAATAGTAGTAGTAGTAGTAGAAGTAATAGTATTTTTCAAGCTATGCATGAGATGATTTTTTTTTTTTTTCAGAGATTTTGTGTTTCAAGTAAAAAGTTCATCTACTACTTTGCCAATGAACTAATTCAGTTTTATTGCTCTCCGGGACTTGCCTAAGCAATAACGAAAGTAAAATCACGTGTAGTGTGCAGGTTGCTGTTGTTTCTCTAGTTAGTTAACATTTCATAGAATTGGAAACACTATTTCATAGCTCTGTTTTCCGTACAAGGTAACTTGTAAAATAAGCGTGTGTGTACCAGCACAATTTTTGCATCTTTTTTAGCGTCTCATACTGGTAGAAAATTTAATGACCAATTCTTGTTTTCAATGCGTTTTTCTGGATCCAGACAAGAGAGCTCCTGAGTAATTTTTCCTTATTTTATTGCTCATCAAATATGTGCCGTAGAGGCAGGACTGGGACCGTAACCCGTAAATACTTGATAGGCGAGTGTGTCGCCATCAGACGGCAGGCCTCCCAATCAGTCCCGCGGTTGGCTGATTTATTCATTAATTAATTTCTATCCGCAGCGAAATAGGCAGGGTGTGAGAGGATTGTAGAAGATTGTTCCGGTCACCGACAAGGTAGAAAACCCATAAAGGGATGCAATCTCTTTCTCATTCTCTCTCTTTTATATATATACCATCAACCCCTTTGGATATCTCTCTCTGAATTTTATATATATGTATAGACGCGCAATGCGATGTTATCCGACGCACTTGGTGATGCTGAAAACTAATAAATGAAAAGAGAAGCCGTTCTTGTTGTTGAGGGACTTTGCGTGTATGTAAATAAATACGTAATAAGTGTATAAAATTGGTGATTTCCAAACACTCTCTTTTTCATTGAGAGAGTGGTATCATTTTACGGAGAGTATTTTTTATGTACTTTTAGAAAAGTGTTCTTTACGCGTACGTTTTCCGAAGTTCTGATTTAATTTGTTTCCGACAACACAATTAAGTGTTGGAAACATAGTAATTTATAGGATATTTGTCAGATTTTTTTTCCCGTATCAGTCCGTATGTGTATAATGCAACGATTCTCAATCTTTCCAGATTCACATAGTATCTTCTTCTTTTTCACCTCAACCATAGGTTGGTGGGCAACATGGAAATTTTAAAACTTTTCTCTCCTTTGGGAGAGCTGTTTTATTCTTTGATAAGGGCTTTTCTTTGTAACCACATCTAGATATTCTCTCCTTGGTCTTCCTCTTCCTAGTTTTCCTTCTGCTTTCCCCTCTACCAACACGGTGATCCAGTCGGAGTGCCGAATAAGATGGCCAAGCATGCTGTTTCTTCCTTTTCCTATTATCTTCATAATCTGTCGTCCTTCATTAAGTTCATTAGCTTCTTTTTCCTTTCGGTCCATGATATGCGCAACATTCTGCGCCAACACCACATTTCAAATGCTTCCAGCTTAGATATTTTAGCTTTGCTCAATGTCCACGTCTCCGATCCGTAAAGCGCCACGCACCATACCAGGGTCTTAATAAATCGTTTTCGAAGGTCCAACGACACATTTCTCCATGTTAGAAGTCCTCTTTTCCTATTGAATGCTTGTTTAGCCTGCGCTATTTTGGAACTTCCTTTCCATTGTTTTGCTTTTTCACGAATTTGATATTTTTTAAACGAGCACTATAGACAATTACAGTGTGAAATCACTTCTCTATTATTAATAATAATAGATTTGAAAACAATCATTTAAGCTGTAGACAATGTTCAGCACGTGATTTGATTTTTTTTCAAGTGATCTTCAATCTATATTCGTAGATAAGCATTTCTTGAAACTCAAAGAATGTTTGTAAAATGTTCTTTCTTTGGATTCCAGGACTACATCAAGTGTTTTCTGTATTAAAAAGAAAAAGCACTAGTAATAATTTTTTGATTAGAGAAAATATGTCTGGTCCTGACAAGAGAAAAATTGTAATTACAGAGAAGACAATAATAATAAAAAAAAAACTATTTGATAACAAGGTTAATGAAGTTGGGTGATGACATCATTCTTTCTTTTTATATTTCTTTGTTTCATTTCGTGTGCAATGCAAATTGCTCTGGCATTTCAATATTACAACAAACGTTGGAGAGTGGAAAGAAGATCAAGAAGAAGAAGAAAAAGGATAAATATCTCTACCTATAATTATTTTTCCCCTTAGTTTCATTTCTTTTCTCCGTTTTACTTCCTTTGGGATATCACCAACAACGTTTGCACGTATCTCTCTCTCTCTTTCATTTTTTTTTTTTTTTTGTGTGAAAAATGAAAGAAGGGAAAATTCTGATGGCTTTTGTCGGACGTAAAAGAAAAGTATATCTGAGGTGGTTGTCGAGGAAGAAGGCGAAGAACAGCGAGGGGGAGGAAGGAGAAAGGAAAGAAACTTGGAAGATGAAAGTCCGATCGTCATTTGTTTCAGTGACAGTTGTTTTGTTAATATTTGTGATTCGGTGTCAAACTGTTCCGGTGACAACTGTTTTTTAATATCCATTTCCGCTTCCTCATTTGAAACCGTTCTTTTTATACTCTGTGATATTGGTGGTGATAATACAGCATATTTATCTATAAAATTTGATACCTACCTACTGTCAGATTTCATTCATTGATACAAACACTTAAATCAGAAAAATCAAAAACGTGTATTAAAAATAGTGAAAGTACGAGAAAACAAAGTGCTGAGGTGAGTTCATATAGTTGAAAAAATGACTGGTTTTGATGGTCATCGACTTCCATGGATGACTGTACAAGTGTCGTCTGATCATAGTAAACTTGGACGTGGTGGACTTTGTTTCATGAAACGAACTTCTTTCGTCTGCTTGTAAAATTATTGAAAACCTGAACTGCCTGTAGAATGTTCGTTCAGTGCCATATATAAAAATCCAAAGTCCAAAGATTAGATAGAGCCAGTAGTCTAAAATTTAGTAAATGCCAATATCACATAATATATATGTTTTACAGTTGTAGAATGGACTAGTGAGTTCCCATGAGCCATAGGGGTATTATTTAGTCTTGAACTATTTGGGCACCTAATGAATAGCACATTATCTTAATACTAAACGTGCTTCAGATGTCCGTCGACACTATCCACAAACGTTTTAATAGTAGTGTGTAAATGCAGCTGTTACACATGCATGTGCGTTCCTTGCTCCTGAATGTTACTTAAATATTTGAAAGAAAATACTATCTTCTTCTGTTTATGTACTTAGTAAGTATACACTCATTATTGTTGATGTAATATCCAGTTGTTAATTACTTTCAAAATAGTAACAGTTACTGCTCAATGTAGGCCTAAGTTTAACACTTCTGCACCCATATTGTTGAACACCAGTTAAACAAATATATATATATATATATATAATATATATATATATAATATTATGATGCATGGTGTGGATTTAATAATTACACCATTTCATTTACGGAAACAAAAACACTTTTACACCCTCCAGTTGGACTTGAAGAGATTAACATTTAGTATTTTTTTTTTATTTTTTTTTAATAGAATTTAAAAATAAAGCTGCAACGAATTCTATACAGCACTCTGCATTGTTCCATGCCTTCTGTTTTTGATCAACGATTATGTCTTCACAAATCAAACTCCACAAAAAGTACAGGGTGGCCCAAAAGTAGGTATACACCCCTGCATTGATCAAGTATAACATTCTAGCTTATAGGTTTATTTGCTTCGCCTGTTCCGAGCTTAAGATATTAAGATATAAGTAAAATGACACTAAGAACAAATAATAAAGAAACTAAGTCTAGCTGATGGATAGCAATAAGAAATTATGTAAAAAGCAATGAGTTGATCAGTATAGGACTGTATACCTACTTTTGGGCCACCCTGTATATGTATACCTCACTCTCTCCCGATGGCGTGCTATAACAAAAGTTCTCATGAACAGGTTGATGATACCTTGATATGTATTAAATTAATATAGCCCAGAATATGCTTAATGGGTATATATTATTTCTATTAAGTACACTAATTGGCACAGTCATATGAGCGTTCTACTTTTGGCTGCACACCTCTCCTACTGCTTGGTAGAATTATTCTCTTAACTTCCATCGTAACAAATCGAAACAGAATATCACCAATTCAGTTACGATATTATATATATATATATATATATATATATATATATATATATATATATATATATATATATATAAACTAAATTCTTACAAATACTATTACTCCTTCACTTTTCGTAAAAGTTGCTCGAGTTTAATTCTGCTCATCAGCAATCAATTTCGTGCTCTTTCTTTTTGAGAAGTATGTTTGTTTTGTCCAGTATTCTTGTTATTGTAAATTCTTTGGAACCACCCCATTCTTCTCTTGCATCAAAGCTGAGTGGGGTTTAATCAAGTCAATCGCTGCTAAACTGAGGAATTCATAACTGTTACAGAAGTAGACTGAAAGTTCTCAAATGGCCACAACCACTTGTCAACAATACGAAAATACATAAGCGATGTTGGTATATATGTTCTTTTCATGCTAAGAAAGAAATTTCTGCCATACACCCATGTAAGTATATCCTGAAACAGTTGAACCCTTTGACCTGTCTAACAATCAAGATGGTAGAGGGAATTCTGTAGACTATAAGAAAAGCGCATTACAGAATTGCCGACCCGTTGGGCCACGTACATTTTACTTCGTAGGACGACTACGAAAAAAGCTTATCATATATAGACCCACCTGATGTTTACTGTGCGTAATGAATAATTTTTATTCTATGTTAACTACCCCTCGCTTTTACTCTTATTACAATTTTTCAGTAAAATAGAAGCAGTTCCTAGCTTTTGATAAATACGTATAGGATTTAAGATCAAAGAGAGATTTTTAATCAAACGGAGGTTGTTATGGTAGCAGTTACATATCCACGGTAAGTAAGTAGTATCAAATCATCATCAGTTAACCATTGTTAGTCTACTTTTGGATAAAAGTCTCTTCAATTCTTCTCCATAACTATCTATTTGGGCAATTCTTTTCAAAGTTCCGCTGTAGTGCCTCTTGATTTCGTCACAACACCTTGTAGAGGACGTTTCCTAGGCATCCAGTCAAAAAGTTCAATTAGTCTTTTTATTATACATTTTCAACCCGATTTCCTTGCTCTTGACATTAAGTTCTTCTATCATATCTTCCATATCTGTGTTACTGTTTGCTAAGAGAATGATGTCATCAGCAAAACGAAGATGACTCAAATGTTCCCCGCTTACATTTATTTCTTTATCCTCCCAGCTCAGAAAAATCTAAACACATACTCAAGTACGTCTGTAAATTGCTTAGGAGAATAGTATCATCTTGTCGTACATCCAAGCAGCTGAATATTTCCACTGGCTTGGTTATAATAGATATTATCTGTAAACTTTATATAAGGGTCTTCGACTCCACTTGATTTAAGAACCTTAATAACTACTGATGTCTTTACCAAATCAAAATCAATAAATAGGACATATAAGGATAATTCGTATTCGTTTGACCTTTTTATCTGTTCCCTCACTACTTGAATATGATGTACTGTGCTGTAACCACTTCTAAATCCACTCTGTTCTCTTGGGTGGGGAGGACTGTTTTCCTAATCTGAGCGTCAATATTTTCATGAACACTTTGTAAATTTGCGGGGAGTACATTAATAGCTCTATCTAGAATCTATTCCGTTAGAGTACATTAATAGGTCTATCTACAATCTGTTGCGTTAGTCTTATTTGAAAATGAAATGAAATCTTTGAGTTTTACGTCCCACGGTTATGCCCGTTAGGCTAAAGGAGACGGTAATGATGAGTAATGAATGAAATGGTGGAATGAAGAAAGTGGGAGGAAACGGGAGAACCCCGAGAAAACCCACGCACACGGTGTTTGTCCACCACAAAGTTCACTTGGCGGGGGCTGGGATCGAACCCGGGATCCCTAGCACCAAAGGTGAACGCTCTACCACTGAGCCACCACGTTAGTCTTATTTGTATCCTTTCTTGTACAGCAGTATGATCTTAGCACTTCTTCACTTTTCGGGGATTTGACTACTTTCGTAGATATTTAGTATAAAGCTATGCGAAGACTTTTTCCGCTTCTTCATTAGCTTTCTTTAATATGTCTAGTGTACCTCCATCTTCTGCTGGTGCCTTTCCTCGTTTTATGCTATAGTGTATGCGACTTCTGCTTGAGTATGTGAGTTATATTTGCTTCCTCTTCATCTTCGCCTTCTTTCACTTCCGGTTCATCACTTGAGTATAACTTGCTGTAGTGTAGTTGAATTTTCTTGTATTGGTGGCTTTGAGTGGTTGTGCAGAGTTTTTTTTTTTTTTTTTTCGGCACTGTAATCTGTCTCTGCCCATTGCTGAGGCTCTGCTTTTTCTTCTTAAGCCCCATATTGTTTTCAATCGTTTTTCTCACGAGGTTGCTGTTGAACTTTATTATATTTTTCGTGTTGTCTTAAAGAGTTCCACATATTATATTTTGGATGTCGCATTGTCACTACTAATCTTTTCTCTTTTTTTCATTCATGAGATTGTGTTTCTTCGGAGATTGTCTTCTCATTCTTTTCGGTCGTAATACTTCATATCTTCGTAGTTGTATCCATAGATTTTTTTTTTTTTTTTTTGTAATCTTTATGTTAGCTTTTGAAATATCCATATCCTCCTCGAATACGGTAAAACAGTTTTTCGGTTCTTTCTAAAATGCATTTCATTACTGACTAAGAACTTTCTTTCCTACACGTCCCGTCTTCCTATAAACTTCTTTCCAGCTTGGTCTTCAGGTGCAGTTTGCGCCTCAACTTTCGATGGTCACTTTCTGTGTCAAATCTGTTCAGAACATTGCAGTTTTCCGTCACGTATCTTCTGTTTGATATGACCTAGTTAAGTTCGCTTGTCCTTCCACTTGGATATCTCCATGTCCATTTTCCGTGGACTTTTTCTCGAAGAAAGAATTCATAATACACGAATTCTTGGCTTCGGCAAATTGTACAAAGAGGTTTGGATGTTTGTCTTATTTGCCATATCCGAAATCTTCTACTGATTTCTCATTTGGCTTTTCTTTTTCCCATTTTGTCGTTGAAATCTTCCATGATAATCTTTACGTAAATATTTCCTTTGTAATTTAACTCTGTAATTTGTTCGTATAGAATCCTTCCACTTCCTCATCTAAATGGCTTGTGGGAGCATATATTTGAATCACTTGTGTGTATCCCTAGCGAAGCTTGACAACAAAACATGGTACTCAATTGGAGATTCTACCTATCTCCGGGACATTGTCTTTCAGTTTTTCGTTGATAAAAATCCAATACTGCCAGTCTTGCCACATTCTGATCCCCTGTAATAGGATATATGTCCACTCTTCAATTCAATTAGTTCTTCTTTTCTTCTTCGCTTAATCCAATGATGTTTCTGTTGATCTTCTAATTCATGGAATCTTGCTTTTGCAGGAAACCTTGCATTATACATAGCCATAGTCAGTTCTAAGGGGCAACCTAATCTTTAACTCCGGAGATTCTTAGCACCCTGCGTTTGCATGTGATTCTGGCCATTGCCTTGCCCACAAACAATTCGGCTTCCAGAAAATATATTAAACGAAATTATTAAAATAGTGTAGTAAAAGCTAATATCTGTTTCCCTTTGACTCTATTTTGTACTGGGGCCTTTTTTGCATTTTTAGCAAGAGAAAATATAAATGCATTTATATTCCTCTGAAGTAAGATTGTATTGACTTAATAAGATGCTGATGCTGGTAGCTATATACAAAGGAGTAATGATTCTGCCATAATAATCTCCCATATAATATTGCAGAATTAAAGTACAGTTTTATTCCTTAAGCAAAATGCTTAATTGAGTATTTAAGAATTTCAGATACAGTGAAACCTGTCTATGTTGGCCACTATCGGTTCCATTGTAAAGTGGCCAACTTAGACAGGTGGCCAACTTACAGAAAATAACTGTGATTTTTTGAATAGGATTTCTAGTATTACTTGATTGTAAAATTTTAATAAGTAATGGCACGACAGCTACTTTTAAATAATGTATATAGAGTACTCATAACAATACAGTACTGTATTTCTTTTATTCTTTTTAGCACATACTCACATTATAATTTTGTAGTTAACTACCCTTATCTCTTGTTAATGAGTTACAAGCGTTTGCTTCGATGCAAAAAATGTTTTAGAAATCCTAAGGAAATTCACATCTCAAAACCTCCGCTATCTTTCGACAAGCTGTCAGGTGTCAATAGTTGATAATTAAGATGGTTAGCTTTAACTTTGAGAATTTTCCGGAATTACTACGGCTCCCCACTGATGAAAGGATCCAATATAGCAATTGGTTCTACTAAAACAGAGAGGGTAAACAAATAAGTACAACCATTTCCTAAATTTCTGTACATGCTTTTTCTTATTCACATCTTTCTCCACCATCCCTTTATCAGGGTAGTGTGCTGGCCATTGACCTCCAAGAAAAAATCGTGGGAATCCATTCTTTTTTGTCTCCAGTCACAAATACAGAACATCTGCCTCTCATATGGGAATATGATAGAATTAAGAACAAAACGGTATTTTGCTTGGCCAAGATACACAGATAAATTTATCATTATCATAATAGAGTAAACATTGCTTCAATGCGGCCAACTTCCAAAATAGACAGGTGGCCAACTTACAGAGTATTAAATAACGAATGTCTTACGGGAAAATGCAGGTTCAAGACGAACCAGGTCAAGATGAGCAAGTGGCCAACTTACAGAGGTGGCCAAGTTGACAGGTTTTACTGTACAATATCTGGGTTAATCTTTCAGGTAGTATATTGCTTCGTAAAATTGTGAATGAGTGAGCAGTTTGTCTACAATTAATTTTAAAATTACTTTGTAAGTTTGAGACTTTATATTGAAAATTGAGCAAAAACTCTTCAAAATTGAATAATAGTAACGATTGTTTCCTTTGTAATTGTAAAGACTTATTTCGTTGGTTGGAGCTTACACTTTCTTCAGCATGGAGGACTTATTGTTTAAAATTATGTCCAAACCACTATTCAGGTTGGTATCCGACGGAAGTACCATCACCAGAAATCGAACCCTGGACCACGGGCACGGAAAGTACACGGGCTACTCACTGCCCCTCAAAGGGACATTGATAATTCTCTCGATATCAGCTATTTTCGTTTTCGTACCTGTGTTGTTCAGAATGACATATTCCTAAAATTCAATTTCTTACCGAATCTTTTTTTGGATGTAACAATATAAAAGGGCATGAAAGAACTAGAGAAATGTATGGCTTGTTGTCGTATAGTTTTCTCTGCCTTGGAGCACATTACTGAAGAGCGTTAGAATTCAATTTAATTTGGCTCCTTGTTTTATATATTACCTCACTTCATACATGCTGCTTGTTATGGGCCTCAAAACCAGCAAAGTCTAGAAAACGGACCTCAGAAATATACAGAAAAAGGAACCCATACAGAGGGATAAAGAGCGAAGAATATTACACAGTATGGTTGACACTGTTGTCTCTTTCTTTGAAAATTAGTTGTATTTTATTCAATTACTAGACTTCTACTAACTCAGGTAATTCCTTCATAAAGCTTCAGTTTTCCTGTTTAACTTGTTTAACATTATCCGCGATTTACGTGTTTAGGACCATTATTTGGTTACAGATAACAATATAAGTGATCTAATGATTCCAGATACCCGTGATCCTTCAAACTGTGTAAGCAACCTCTTATCAACCTCTTTTTCTAATTAATTTACAGAACCTTTCATCAACTCTCTGTTCCGAAGTGTGAATCATTGAAACAGTGACAAAATCACTATTCCTGTTACTTCGGGCCATTACGGTTTCTTTTCTTAGCAGTACTTTTTCTCGGCCATCCGAACTGGTGGGAAAGTAGTGGTTTTCCGTAGTGGGGGATGGAGAATAAATGTAAGAGATGCTTAGAAAGATGTGAAGAGAAGAAGAAAGACGAAGAGGGATAGAAAGAAGGAAGAGACCTGAGGAATTTGTTTTTCAACTGTTTCATGAGAGAGCCAATCTCCACCGATCTCATTTTCACGGGGGGTAATTCGAGTTCATTCCGGGGAATTCCCTAAGGTAGCGCTCGAGTCAGTCTGATATTTCGTGCTGACGACTTTGCCGACTCTTAATACCCTTCCCTTAATGAAACTCTTTACAACAAATTAAACATTCAGAGAGCTGTTTGGCATTTTCCAGGCCCCTGTTGCTTGGGCTTAATGATGCTTTTCTTTTTAAAAATAATAGGTAACATCGTCTGTACTCGCTTCCTATCTTCTTTGTGCCCCACCCATTCGCATCTCTTTCTCACTGCGGGAACGGCGGCACATGAAGTAAGTATTAATATGGATTTACCAATAGCTGGAGAGGAAATGTCACAACGTTATAAAATAAAAATTGCTTCAACTTGTAACTTTTCCCTTGTGTTTCTCAAGAAAAGAAAGAAAAAATGTGGAAAAATAATAAAAGACGCCCTTGTTGATATGCTTGTGAATCCTATGGTTGGCTGCGGTGTTAAGTAAGAGGTAAGAAGTGGGAATGAAGAATAATGAAGATCGCCTTGTTGTCCCGGAAACAGATAACTTCTAATACAATATTGACAACAGAATCTTACAAGAAGCATAATTACCTAGCCAAAATAATGTCGAAACATAAAGATTGTATAATTTTAGAGGCAAGTGGAAGATGTTTTAACTTAATTTCATTGGATGCCTTTCATCGACTTTTCCATTCTTTCCATAAGTTTATTGTAATAATTTTTGCATTCATAATCAAGAAAAATGTAATAAATTTTAAACAGTGTGTCTGTTTAGAACATGGAAGTTCATTATGCAGCTTCGTTATTTGACAGAATAATTATATTTCTTACGAATATAGCGGGTAATGCCTCTGAAAATGTTAAGTGAGGCACAGTTAACACACATTGTAAAATAATATTGTAATGTGGCATATCCTTCTTTAACACTGATTAGTAGGGCTCGGAAGTTGGAAGACCTAAAAGTTGCGTAAAAAGAACCTATAAAAAGACCTAAAGATATCTTTTTATAAAAGGACCTAAAAACTGGATAAAAGGACGTAAAAATAAGGCCCAATTTAATTAAAATTCCATATTTAATGAATATAATGGTCAAGAAATACAAGCTTTTGGTAGGTTAACGGTCTGTCCTTCTTCCACAAACTAAAATAAGAAAACTTCCCCCCTCTCCCCTTGCTCGAGTAAATTTTTACGCTTCCTTATCTGACTTGTGATTGTTGCAGATCTGGTCTTATCAGTCCAGTCGTTGAAAAATGTCATCTTTTGAATTTTCTTTACTAAAGAAAATATGTTTAAGAGGTGGTTGTTATTCGAGTTAATGTCCAGTAAATTTATTGTTGAAAGATGAAGTGCAAAAAAAGACGTTAAGACCTATTAAAAGCTTAAAGACCAATAAAAAAAACGCCGAAAATGGCAAAAAAGAACTAATAAAATCCATCATTTTCTGGCCTACAATGACCCAAAATGCACATATATTACTGTATGTTAAGCCTTATCTTCGGGCACTCGTAAAAAAAAAAAAAAAAAAAAAAAAAAAAAAAAAAAAAAAAATCTCAACTTTCGGGCTCTGCTGAGTAGGTTAATATACATATCACTGGTAAAACCTGTTAGGTTATCAGAACCTATAGGGTCGTAAATTATAATTGGCTAAAGAACAGAGCTAGATGAAGTGGTTGTAGGATTTAAAAAAAAAATAAAAAACATCTTGAGTAGTATCAATCCGTGACTGAAGAAATTACTGCACATGAGTGTTTTACCTGAAGGGCAACGACGCAGAGACGTAGGAAACGGGGGAGGAGGTGTAACTACCATCTTCTCATCAATTCTAATGAAGGAGAATGACATATTTGCCCCCTCATGAATTTCTAGCGAAACACCCACCTCATTCAAGATTATTGAGAGTTATCTAAGCTTTATCTTGTATGGAGTTATATAGTATTATTTGCAGATCTGTAACTTAAATATACATATTTGAGTGACAGAAACAACCTGTTTTCTAAATGTAGCACTTTATATAAATACTATTCTTTTAAACATATCAATTTTATCATCTCAGATTAAACAAGATTTTTGGGACTTGTATGCTTGTAACCTAGTGTTATAGACTATATTTTGAGTTTGCACAATTCTAAGACTGTTTAATAGGTGATGACTGCAAGTTTAAACGAGTAAAAAAACAACGAATCAATTTAGAGACAAAAAAGGAACAAGCTATTTCTTAGACTTATTGCCTTACTAGACACACATAAAATAAATTGAGCCTGAATGTTTAAAATATACGTTGTAATAACTTTTAATGTTACTACAAGCGGGAATCCATGCTCGTGTTCCTCTATGAAAGAAATAAGCACCGTCCGTGACATAAGAGCTATGAGACGCAAGAAATCAGTCAGTTTATAATGCACGCTACCCTGCCATAAGTAAATAGCCCCCGCCCCCCCCCCAAAAAAAAAAGAAAAAGAAAATGAGCCTGTGACCATTGCTGTATCAGTGCATAGGAGAAACTTTTACTGATGCTTCTGGAGTTAGTATTTGATTGAGCCCTGTTTTGCAGCACTCCGACTTACATGGCATCTAGTAAGTCATCGATGGTGTCTTATCACACAGGTAGAGGCATTCATCACAAAGTGTCTCAAACATTGTTATTTTTATAATTTTATTCGGGTCTTTGTGGCTATTTGTGCAATTTTTGTTGTAGAAGATGCCAAACATTTTATGTGGGATTCATGTCTAGATCACAGCAGAGTTTAAACTATATTTTATCTTTCTAGCGGGCTGTCGCTCTGTCCTATGTCATCTATGCATTGTATGGCGTCCCATGATAGTTCTTTTGCTTCAAAGAAACGTAGCAATCCATTTCGCAATACCTCAACCCAACAATGATGTACTAATTGCAGAAAATGAGGTTCTTATGACCACACCTTCAAATTACGCTCCACATCATAACGTGCCAACTGTATTCCACCACAGGATGGTTGTGTTGAGCTGATTTATAGCATGTTGGCCGCTTCTACATTCAGTGTCGACCGCTGTCCGAGGATTGACAAAATTGGCTTTCATCGGAGAATGCAATATGGCTGCAATAGAGTTTTGGTACAGGCGGTGGCTGAATTGTGTATTCATGTTATTTGTGACCGTAGGCAGAGGCTTGCTTTTGGACTTTTGAAGATATGTCGGTACATTCCCACTCTGCGAAAATGCCGATGGACGGTTCTTATTGATCCATGAACCTAGGCTGTTATGGCATGGGGAAATTTTAATATTTATAGACCTACGTTCAGACACTCCAGATGGTCGAATGTGTCAAGCGTGGCGTTGGACCTGATCTACTCAAAGTCGAGTGTATGTACGAGTATCAAGAATTTTTTTTCTCCGGAACGGTTCAGGTTATCAAATTGCGGTAAATGGCATTATGATTGCGTTGTATGTAGGAAACCATCTAACTCATCGTAGATGCAATACATATCTAAGCACTTTTTCGAATAAAGCCAGTATTTAAAAAAATCAGTTTCTTGTGACTTTGTTCCTATTTATCCGAAATGCCTAAATAGGAACATTATGGTCATAGTTTTAAATGATCATATGGAAACATTATGGTCATAATTTTCGACACTATGTTACTTTAGATATGCACCCCCGCGTTCTCTCAGTTACTTTATTGCTGTAGAGCTCCTTTGTTGTTAAACTTTTAGCGTACGTACCTTTGGCGTGTCAGACCCGGATTTGATTCCCGGTGAGAACTCATGTCATTTGGATTCCACGTTAATTCGTAGGTCAACGTCTCATTTAGCCTAGATGCTGAACGGGACGTTAAACTCAAACTCAACTTTATTGTTGTAAGCCCTGCTAAATTTGGATATTTGTGACATTGCAGCATCCTTAGTTGGCGACACTGAATAATAATGTGATATTTTAATGTTTCGTTTTACATACAGATTTGAAATATATAATAATAGGCGTAGTGCCATTTGGAAAAATAAAACTTTATATTTAGATGGCAACTGTTAATTCGTAAAATTGTCGAGTATGTCAAACTTTTTCCCCTTCTGATATTCGCTTGGTACAAAATTTCAGCTATTTCTATCAATACTTTCGAAGAATAATGACAGAATAGCTATACTGATGATATACGTAAAGATAGTTGCCCAACTTCCTCTCTCTCGATCAAAAATTTCGTTCTTACGCGCCTGCAAGAATCCCCGTCAGCTTCGTTTAGTCAGATCTGTCAGCTCAATGATATATTCCTATGTACCATTCTAAATAAAAACATAAGATAATACTTAGAAATGATACATACATGTCTTTCCTCAGAGTTAAGTCCTATGTCCGTGAACAGGTAATCACTTGTACTAAATGAATCCTCTTTAAGAGGAGAACTTTTAGAAATACACAACATTATTTCCAGTACTCAAATTTTCACAACAGGGTATACACTATTTTGTGAACGTCTATGATTGACATAAAAGGGCATATGATTGATATGATAATAGAGAAGGCATATTTTTAAAAAAATAAACAATGTAAAATGCATTTATTAATATTTGCATTAAAATATAAGGGCGCGATACATTTTATGATAGTAAGTTACAACTTTGTTCACAAGCATCCAAAAATGTTTGAAGAACATGTCCTCATATTACAGACAATAGATGCGCAAGTATATTCCAAAAGGACGTTGCAGATTCTCCGTGAATTGCAGTATGAACCCCTTCTTCACCTACCATATTCTCCTGACGTCTCTCCCACCGACTATCATCTGTTCCTCCATCTCTAGTATTTCTTGGGAAGGAAGACTTTCCCTGATGATCGAGAGGTGCAACATGCAATTGAAGACTTCTTTTCAATGCAGACTTGTTTCATCATAGAATACAATCATTGGATTAACGATGGAAAAAGTGTATGGTTGCAGATGGAGACTATTTTGAATAGCCATTAATTTTAGTTTTCTTTTTTCGAAATGGCGCTTGGAACGGACGCTTTATTCCACAAAATTAATATCTATTCGAATTTTTCGGAGACCGACAAAAACATCGAACCATCCCGAACATTGCGATTCATCGATCGACTTATTGCTCACTGAGAAATACAGAAACTTCTTGAGTTGCATGAGCCATCCTCCACTCAACTGATAAATATTTGCTGTTGGGTAACAATGAATATTCCGATTACAAAACCCGTTCACTGATAATATATCCTCATACTCTTTTTTTGCCTAAGAAGTAAGGCATTTTACCACTGGAACAATATACTCACACACAGCACAGATGACCAAGTTTACCGAAGATACAACGAACTGTATTTGAGTCCGTGTTGTAAGTTTCTTACATACGGAGCAAGTGCAAAGTTCTGCATCTGAACGTGTAATAAAAATACATCTTGGTAAGTGAATGTTTCGATTGCGCGCAAAGTAAGTGATACCAAGCGTGTGAGATTCATATGAACTTATACCATGTAGGATACACTAGACACATTCATGTACATTCGCTTCCTGAAGTACCTACCATCACACACGACACAGGCCTATATCAAAGCCCATTTTCAAGGGAATATTATTCATGGAGACTGTTTTCTAGTTGTTTTCGATTACCGATGGGGGACTGGGTCGAAAAAGCATAATGGTTTTTCAGGCCAGCCACCCTGAATGAGGTTTTCCTCATTCACACCAGACAAATCCCGGGGTGGTACCTAACTTAAAGGTCCCAGGCCGCTTCCTTCCCTTCCCAATACTTTCTTCCTTCCCTTTCCCCGGATAGTGTGCTCATCGAAGGACGTCATCCGTCATGCGTGACGGGCTAAATGGCCATCGTTGTCGAAAGCCCAGAAATTTAAATCCTAGATCCTAGCTTTTGAGTTGTTGTAAACTTAAATTTTGTTAAATATCTTCCTTGAACTTTATTTATAAAATAAATTCTGACTATTAGATTCAAAAAATATACATGATATTAATTCATTTACGGTGGTAAATCAGAATAGATTGAACAAATTTGAACCCTTGCATTCCGAAGATACCAATATCATAAAAAAAAAAAAAGGCCTGAGTATACTCATTTTACAGATGTTTGAATTCCTAAGATTCATGTGAATGGGGGGGGGGGGGAGTACGAGAATCTTCATACTTCCACCAGGGATCAAGCCCGAATCGTCAGTTAGTAGGAAGATGCCTTACTGACTATACCGTCCGGCTCTATATCCAACATCACACGTTTACTATATTAAAAGAGTTATTGTATATTTTCGATATTCCCAATCTTCTATCTAATTGTAGTTCAGCATAAAAATTATCCCATTTCTTCCTGTTTGACTATATATTTTAAACCATGAACAATATCTTGCCATTTAAAATGTATAGACTATAGAAAAGCCTAGTTAAACATTGATCGTTCTTCACTCATCATTACTGTTTTATATTTTTTCAATATACTATTTATATTTTAGGAGCTTTCTGTGTTGTATTGGTTTGGGATTTTAACTATTTCAAATTTAGAGAAAATGGCACATGCAAACAACAAATATTTGTTTTTACTGATACATCTGTAATCCTCCCTGCTGGCCTATTGGCTATCGTGTGGGCCTCTTGTGCACGATTCTGGGTTCAATTCCCCGCAAGAGAGCATAATAATTGACTGCATTACGTTGGTTTGGATTCCACCTTAAACTGTGGGTCCAAGTCACATGTAATTTCGGTGCTGAAAAAGGGACAATAAACTTCAATAAGCAAGCAAGGTGTAACTGTCAATTATTTGATATGTTTCTAGATTTATGCCACAATTGAGGGCTTGTCTTCATCTGATTCGAATTTTCTTAGATAAAATTCTGTTCTGTAAAAAGTTGTAATGGAATATTAAAAATACTTCATATCTGTATAATACTATTATTAAGAAGATTATAATAGAAAAGCGAACTATTTTCGGATTTATGGGAGAATTTAAATTATGAAATTATCAAAGTAAATTTTTAAGACTTGATTGTAAGAAAAATTATTGGTTCGTTAAATAGAATCAGCATATGCTCCTTTGGTGCTCGTAGGATTCTATAGATATATTTTTTTTTTAGAATGTTCTCAGTACTACTACTATTGTAATATACAATAATTTCTTGTAGTATCCATATTTCATTCTACTTACTTTCCTTAGAAGAAAAATTGGACGAAATACTTCAAAAAGCGGATCGGGTCGAGCGGTTACATACATGAAATTTTCTGGTAATATGATGTTTCTGATATATATTATAGTTTCGATACTCTGGGGAATTGGGTGACAGGGAAACGCGGATAATCTGCAAAATGGCCGAAGAAGGACAAAAATCAACACTAAATTGCTTTTGAGCAATATTTGTTTACAATAGGAGGCTTATGACTTAATAAATAGTAGTTCTGTATTAGTTTGTTGATTTACTTTTTTTACAAACGCGGTCAGCTGTTCTTTGTAATTGAAGTTTTTAACAACATTTTGCAACAAAATAGGAAAGGAAAACCGCTAATAATCCGCCCGTGGATAATCGAGAGTTTGCTATATGTATGTGCACTCATCCCTTTGAGCTGATGTGTGGTCAGCACATTGGCTCCCTTCGCCATTAGTGCTGGCTTTCTAGACCGGAGTGTGATACTTCTTTCTTTGAAGTAGCTTCGCTGTTGTCTTCAAGACGCTGGCTGAACGCCATAATGCCAACGTCATCTAGTAAGTATGAACGGTCACGCATTATTCCTTTGACCAAACCCGGCACTGCTTCACTTCACTGACCTCATGAGAAGCGATATTCCAGCGCAGCTAGAGAGTTGGCTCAGTATTTTATATAAAAAAAAAAACTTTAAAAAATGGTTACATCCAACGAGTTGAGTTGAGTTGATTTTGAGTTTAACGTCCCTTTTCAGCAGCGAGGCTATATGAGACGTGGACCTACTGATTAACATGGAATCCAAACCACATGAGCTCCCGCCGGGAATCGAACCCAGGTCTCCCGCGGTTACATCCAACGAAAAGCTATGACCTGCTAGTTGACTTTTACTCGAGTAGTGTGTGGTCAACAATTCAGGTAAACCTTAAATTGCCCACGATATTGGATCAACAACGAAAATGCGTCCTCAGCGGAATTGAATCCGGAAGCTAACCATTCGACTACACGAAAACAGTGCTTATATATATAATGTTTTGTATTATAATTATTGTCGTACAAACACAATAAAACTTCATAAATCAAATTTTAGTTACTATTATATGCATTTATTTTCTTGAAAGTGTCACTTGCTTTAAAATTTCCAAATTCAAATTCAAAATTCAAATGCTTTTATTAAAGTGGGTGAAATTCATTTAAGGCTGTTCTAACAACCTAGTTTTGTCATCGAGAAAAACTAAAACAAAGAGTAATATGAATAAGTTCTAAATTATAGTATTGACCTGAGTGAGTATAATACGACCTCGAATATAATACAACCAAAGTTTTTCGAATATATGAAAATATAAAAATATTACACATACTTTGAAAATATTACCGTATATATTCTAAAACTTAACTGCTGAAAGCTTTTTTTAAGATTTAAATCGCAGGCAGGATCAGAATTGAGTATGGAAAGTATACTCAATTCTGAACAATGTGGATAGAGTAGTGTAGTGTAGTGAAAATAAATTAAAGCAAATTTTAGGTATCAAGTCGAACTATAAGACCATGCATTATGATTACCTATTTCTGTATACGTCTGATCTTGACGAGTCACTCGGTGGCATTGCAGAGGCACGGGAGAATGACATGGATAATACAGTTCTGAGTTATTACAGCTGAAAAAGTTCATTGTACTTTGGTTAATACTGTAAATACGGTACTAAATTCTTGTCAACACGGTATATTTGTTTATTCACTAGCCAATATACTTCCATCATTATTGTAGTCTAAGCTTTGTTTGCAGTTATAATAACCTGCTTCCGTACAATTCTCAATAAGCTTTTATGTTTTTTAGAAATATATTTTTCGACTTACTTTCAGTGAGAATTAATTTACCATAGCTTAAATTGTATTGTATAATTATTCTTCATATAAGAAGCTGGTAAGGAAGCATTGATAATTGCGTTATTCTTATTTTGTGAGTTAGATTTTCCTCTGAAAATACTACCGCATAAAATTTAAGAAAATCCTGTTATTTCTGGTCGTTATTTTTCCGTATTTAATGAGAACGTTCTTTTTATTTCAAATAAAAGGAAAGGAACTATAAGGTATAATATTCATATCTTCTTTGCGAATATCCGATCCTCTCTCATGGTTCCGGCCCGTGATCTTTTGTTTGAAGATTAGGAACGATGAAGATCTCTGTACGCATCCATAGTTACCACCCACCTGACATAGTTGCGTTTAGTATTTTACAGATCTTTTATTTCCAGTCTTATTTTTTAGTCTCTTAAATATTATATTATATTATATCTTCGGTACGATATTTTTCTCTGTTCTTTATCCCTATTTCTCTTGTCTTCGTGGCACAAAAATCTCGTATTCGTCATTTACAAAACCTTTCTTCGGCCAGATTCAAAAGATAAATCCTCTAATTGAGAGATCTAGTTCATAATGAGCGGAATAATGTGGCAACCATTTTTCTCGGTCTGTATGTATGCTTTTCTGTGTGGTATGCACATATATATTAAGCTATATATATGTGTGTGTGTGTTCTTCTGCCCCTTCTCCCACTATTTTATTCCTCGCTTTCCTTTCTACACAGCATTGTCAATTGCATATCAAACAAAGATTCTTAAGAAGCAAACTGGTATCTCACTGCAAAGCAGACAAAAACCCTATTGTCTCTGGAAAAGTACGTTTGTATTGGATACCCTGTGGGATTTCTCTTTTTATCATTGCCTTGGAAAATGAAATAAAAGAGATAGAAGAGAAAGGAGGGAGTCTTCATTTTTTCTTTTTTTTTTTTCCTCGCGAGAATTGCTCTGAAAATTAAACATGTTAAATAGACAGTAACTGCAGAAAAATTTATAAATGCCTTTAATTCAAAGCACATGGTATTTTCTGCCTACCTTCGACTTAATCTGCATACAAAAGCCGAAAGCTATAACTCTTTGTCTTTAATGATTCATCTGAGGGCGGAGTAGGAGGGGCCCCTATTATGCATGACGGACTAATTGCTAGTGGGAATTTCATCAAACTGTTTCGACTTGGAGCCCATTTTTACACAGTTTTATCAATCCTCTAGTCAATAAACCTTTATTATTTGGATTCCAAGCGAACTCTTTAATTCCAAGTGTGATTAAAAAGTTATGGTATCATAAAGTTGGGAAGCTCTATCTAGCCGTGAGAGAATTTCAGACATGAGAGGGGGGGCGGAAGGAGGAGGAAAATGATGATAAAGGAAAAGAGAATCGGGAAGAAGAGGAGTTATTCATGTTACGAAGCGCGGGGAGAGCGGAAACCTCGAGAAGAACCACGTGACGGGGTTCAGTTGAAGGCCAGTTTCCCCTGGAGCCGAAGTAATTTGTGTTAAGTCGGGGAGGTGCAAGAAAGGAGCTGACCGCACTTCTCGATCCCCTCAGCTACGGTTTTACCCTCTCCCCAGCTTGAGGTAGATAATAAACCGGTAGAAGGTCGTGAATTGAAGGAACTGAGTAAATGAAAGAGAGTACGGTGTGTGGTTTTAGAGATATTTTGTAGACCTATTGTTAAAAAAGAATAATAATCAGAGAATGTTGAAAAAGTAGTGGAGAAACACTCTCCTCTCATATTTTAAACTTATTTTTATGAAGGAAACTCAGTTTTCACATTTATTCGGCTATTATCAATGAAAAATTAATACTATTACGTTCTGATCAATCTCTATCCATTGACACTCAAGCCTCTCTCTCAGTACTGAATTTGAGATTTTGTCTTTTGTATCCTCATGGAACGCCGAGCCCATAAAAGGCTAGACCCAATATTAGAATGGGTTCTGAACGACGACCAGCACTTGAATCCAATGTTGTTTCTTATACACAATCAGCCAAGATTAACTCCCACAGTACAGACGCTCTCAACACACTATCTCACCTGCAACGAAGTTATATTACAGAGCCATCAGTCCCGGCCAATTGTTGTGGCATTCCTTTGTTTAAGGGCAATAAGTGGCCTTTTCAACTCCTCTTTGTTCCAAGTAGATTCCAGGTGATTGGTTTGAAAACTGCCTCCTAGAGAGTAGCAATGAACGGTTCACTTTGGACGAAACTAATCACAGTAGTCGGACCATGTATTTACTAACATGTATTTTGGCAGTAAATTATCAAATATAGAACGATTTCTACTTAGCTTGTATCAATGAACACATTACGAAGAAAACTACTATAATATTAGAAACGTTTTTTAAAATCTTACCGTTGACTGGCGGAGACTTAAACCCTAATCTTCTAGTTGCCGAGATCATGGCATGGCATTTAAGCTATAAGCAACACGGACAGATTTTTCTCAGTGTTGATTCTTCCTGCGATCTCAAATAACTTTGGTTAGCAATTCAATTCCTGTAATAAATATTTCCGTTTGAAAGCAGAGTACTACAAATTTCAAGTCATTTTATATGTCAGACAATATCAATGCGTGCGTTTGAAACTCCGTCTGTCAACGATCTTACATATGTTATTTTTATTTCATGTTTTCTTTTCCAACTGCTGTGGTTAGTTTCGTCTAAAGTGAGTCGTTTCCTGTTACTTACTAAGAGACAGTTTTCAAGCCAAACATTTGACATATACTTGGGACAAAGAGGAGTCGAGAACACCACTTATTGCCCTTAAACAGAGGAATGCTACAACACAATTGACCGAAACTAATGGTCCTGTAATGAAACTCTGTTGGAGGCGAGATAGTGTGGTAAAGACGGTCTGTACTCTGGAGGTTGATCTTGGGTGATGTCTGTGCATAGACTATCATCAGATTCAAGCGCTGGTCGTGGTTCGGAGACCACTGTAATAGTGGGTCCGTCTTTCATACCCTCGCTGTTGCATGAGGTTACAAATCACACAAACTGTAATTTAGTACTGACAAGTAAACCTTACGTTTGGGTGAATCGAGTTGCTGACTGAGACACATATGAGAAAGTAGTACTAAATGTGGTCAGTATTTCAGTGAAGTTGTAGGTGCGAAGCTCCAGGGGTTTAGGAGATACAGCTACCAGAACATCACATGGAAGTACAGAATAGTCTTCATACAGTTGGAGGTAAAAGCTCTGTAAGACCTCTTGTAACGACAAAAGGTGAATAACAAATATATGGGTACATATTAGGAATAGGGGGAAGTCATATAGTAAGGGTATACCTGACGGCGGCCATCTTGAAATCCGCCATTTTGAATTAAGGTTAAGTTTTTAAAATAGGAATAGGGTCATGTGATACATGAAATAAGGCGCAAATTTAACCAGAAGAACAATGGTGACGTTAATTTTGATTTACGCGCAATTGGCAAAAAGTTACAGGGAAATTAAATATTGTTGCAGCATATGTATTAGTCCTTTACCCCACCTTGGAAATTTTGTGTTAATGATAATAATTTAATAAAAAGCAGGTGGATAAATATTAAGTCTATGGTAAGAGTTGCCATGATGGCGGCCATGTTCAAATCCGCCATTTTGAATCAGACAAAAGTTTTAAATAAAACGCATAACCTTGACACCTTATTAATAGCAAATTTTACCATAAATCCAACGGTATAACCATTTTTGCTTTATCATTAACCAGTATTTGTTATCGCTGGTTGCTAATATAAGGAAAAATGACCAAAGTGGAATTGAGTCATAATTGATCTTGGGTCTTTCTTCCAGAAAAGTCTTCAATTAGTACAATCAATATGTAGTTAAGAAAAGAGTGCATGACTTGCACAAATGCTCTGCTCACAGTGAACACACCTGACAAAGGCAATCGAATTACACTTGACACATTTGTCGTTAACAATTCCGTTAAAGCAGTAGTCATAAGGAGCGATCCATTTAATTCTGTGCTGGTTAATGATAAAGCAAAAATGGTTATACAGTTGGAGTTATGGTAAAATTTGCTATTAATAAGGTGTCAATGTTATAGGTTTTGTTTAAAACTTTTGTCTGATTCAAAATGGCGGATTTGAACATGGCCGCCATCATGGCAACTCTTACCATAGACCTAATATTTATCCACCTGCTTTTTATTTAATTATTATCATTAACATAAAATTTCCAAGGTGGGGTAAAGGACTAATACATATGCTGCAACAATATTTAATTTCCCTGCAACATTTTTAGCAATTGCGCGTATATCAAAATTAACGTCACCATTGTTCTTCTGGTTAAATTTGCGCCTTAAATCATGTATCACATGACCCTATTCCTATTTTAAAAACTTAACCTTAATTCAAAATGGCGGATTTCAAGATGGCCGCCGTCAGGTATACCCTTACTATATGACTTCCCCCTATTCCTAATATGTACCCATATATTTGATATTCACCTTTTGTCGTTACAAGAGGTTTTACAGAGCTTTTACCTCCAACTGTATGAAGACTATTCTGTACTTCCATGTGATGTTCTGGTAGCTGTATCTCCTAAACCCCTGGAGCTTCGCACCTACAACTTCACTGAAATACTGACCACATTTAGTACTACTTTCTCATATGTGTCTCAGTCAGCAACTCGATTCACCCAAACGTAAGGTTTACTTGTGAGTAACTATATTCGTCACGAGCTAAGTGCTTTGTTCGATCTCAAAACAGCTCTATAATGTAGTCACAAAGGCACGTGCCTTCGCAATTAATGAAAAGATAACTATTTTTGAAAACTATGGGCATTTACTCCTGTGTACAAATAAGGAAAAACAGAATAATAATTTAATGTGGAGTTTGCAGCCCTGATTTATGTCCATAAGAGAGATGGTAATCACAATGCTTGATGTTATCTTCTATTCACGTGTTCTAGCTTGGCTCTTTCTAGCGTACGCTGCTGTCACAGAACAGCCCTTTAAACGCCTCGCCTTACATATAATGTAATCACACATTTTTCATGATTGAGATTTTCATGATTGAGAAACTTTTGTTTTCCTGCCTCTTTAATGCAGACGGGAAAGAAGAGAATAGGCCGGAGCCACAGTCTAAGCTCTGTTGCTCGCTACATTGAAAAAGGGAGAGACTCGAAGGACTTTCTGTTCTGCTTCTCGCGGGAGAATGAATGAGTTATATTGTTTCAAGGGCGAGAGACCACTTCAATAGATTTTCAGTGAAATATTGTGTTTCCTTTACGATGTTCGTATAGGGGTACCAACTCGTTATGAGTGCTTTCTGTAGAATCATTGTGATAGCAAATTTTTAAAGAACTTTAGACCAGTAGTTATTGTTCATGTCTTTGTTGTGCTCGTTCTCTGGTTCGATTCCCAAGTGGGCACAGATTTCACAAAAAAGCACAATTTAGATATCTAGATAACACAATATATTTAAACGAAGAAATTGAAAAATAAAATAGAAAGAAGTACTACGATAATGTAACCAAACTTGAAATTTCATATAGAGAAAGAACTACTGAAATTGAAAATGTATGGACAGTAAAAAGGAAAATATTCTTTAAAAGAGTATGGTACTGTATAAATCCGGAACATACGTCGATTCTTCAAGAAATAAAACTGGCAATATTGTGGATATAGTGCTGGAGAGGAGTCCTTGAAGTGTCGTGGACAGCAAAGACAGATGTAAAGGAAGCATTTGATTCATTTTGGCAGTGATGGAGGAAAAAAAGAAAAATGTAGTACGGGTATGAGTGCACATGTACTTCGTCCTTCAGAATGAACTGATATACTGGGAGAAAGAATTGAAAGAAATATCAGATATGGATGACAAAAAATATTTAGACAGTATTAAGAAAATTCAGTCTACAGTGTAAGTTTTTACGCGAAAGGATAAAATTTCCTGTGTATTATATGGATAACAATATACGTATGAGATTTACAATATACAACTTGCTATTCATAATTATCTTTCAGATTGCGTAATTTCTTGTCCACAGAAAAACAAAATTAGACACTATATGTATTAATGGGGTACAAAATTAAAAATTATCATAACTAAAACGAGTATGCTCTATCAAATAGTGGCATTTGTATTTTCTCGTGCGATATTTGTGCCGTATATGAAGGCCAGAATACGAATTTTATAATGACCAGAATCTACTGTTTCATTCTGAGTTTGAGTCTACGCAAGAAAATAATTTTTTGTTGCAAACTTACGAGGGAAATTTGATAAGTAACGTGGTTCGCTTGCTAATAGATTGCGCTAACGTGACATGTATATGTAGTCATAAAGTTCCCTTTCTATGAATAAATATTATGTTGTCTTAATCCGTCTCCACCTTTGTGTCAGTTGGGTTTTCTACCTACACCCGCATGGAAGGTACTTCGTCCAGCTATTTTTTCTATCTGGCTGAACTTAAAAAAAAAAAAAAAAAAAAAAAAAAAACCTAAGCACCTAAGCACCAGCCCTTACGAATTTCAACAAAGGTTTCGATCCCATTTGTAGTAGTTTCAAGACTTCAATGTCTTCTTATATTGATGATTCTAAAGACACTGATTCTGTTGGATTTGACTTTTTACAACTACACGTACTTATGGCTTTAAATTGCACGTCTTTTCTTTATTATTCACTGTTGAACTGGTTTGCAATCTTACCAACTTTTCGTCATGTCTGTGTATGTCATATACGTATGATCTTAATTTATTTAAATGCTTTGAGTAGCCTCCTTGATGTGCAGGAAAACATCCTTTCGTTCTTCAGAAAATCCTCCCATTATGTAACAGATTATTAACACAGGAATATGAGGTAAAACTCTTCTGGGTTCCGAGCCATGTTGTCAGAGCTGATAATGGAGAGGCAGACCGTGCAGCGAAAATTCCTAACCATGAAGGAAGGTAGCTTTATCTACACATACCCGCACGGATTTGGGTTCACTATTTAGTGATCAGTTGCATCAGCGCTAGCAGCGTGAATGGGACCAGGTTATAGTGCTGTCAAAATGTCTTGATCCATGGCAAAAATGCAAACTAAAGCTCTCACCCTCGACACACTTGGCGTGACCCAATAAAGGTTCAGCTGTTGCTAAGCGAGAGAGCCTAAGCGAAAGAGAGGGAATTCCTTCAGCCGATAGCAGCGCTCGGAACGCAAGACTAGATGTCAAGTCAATGTGGTATATCTATATCAACAACATGTTATATGTACTCAAACCTACACTTGGTGTGTATATCACCAACTCAATATCTTCTCGACAGAAGGAACGAATTCTAACTCGACTTTGCATTGAACATTCACACTTAGCACTTGGATTTCTACTTCGTAGCGAAGACCCACCATTGTGTATGGTCTGCAGAGCTAGACAAAGTGTTGAACATCTGCTTGTGGAATGTCCTTATCGTGCTCAGCTTCGAGCTGACTTTGTTCTACCTGGGGACTACCAACACTGCTCAGAGACGACCACCGAACAATCTCAATCTCTACCACCGAGCAGGGTTTTGTATTTCTTCCTTACCTCCATGCTACCCGCATAACAATTGTCCTAGTGTTTATACTTAACTCATTTCTTTGTTTGTCCCCTGTCTTTTCTTATTAAACGCATTTTCATTTCCAGTTAAATTGACAAACCCCGACAATTGTTCGACTTCTTTTATCTTTCGTACTAACTTAAGCTTTTCTTTACCTTCGCCGCGCAGCCCTGGCAAAAGCAGATTAATGACCCACTGTGTTACTATTTTTACACTAATTCTTTAATCACTGTTTGCGTATTTTCTATCTTATATTTTCTTTCATGGCATACTTGTTATTGAATTTTAGACGTTGACAGATGCAGAAAGACTTTTGCAGTATTACATATCCATTCCTAATCTCTCACCCTTACTCTTTAACATCAGTCTTTTTCCATTTTGTCCATTTTGTAAATTCATTTTTTGTATCTGTGTACTCTATATACGTTTATTGATTCATTTTATGTTGTTTTTGATAATTTTGTTTATGTAAATTGTTCATTGTGAACACTGTGAGCATTGTGTTCAAATAAAACCTTTACTAAATAAATTCTAATTTGTTTGGTAAATTCGTGGGAATGCGTTTTCTTGTCTCTTAGCATATGCTAGAAGCATATATCTAAGAGAATGTTTACACCGTTGGGAAGATGTTAGGTTCGTAAGAGAGAACATCTTGTATCTGGTGTGAGTTGTGACGGTGGTGTGTTGTGTTCACCTACTCTTCGTTAACGACCGCATACATTACACTTCGGCTGCCATTTTTTTCTCCCCTTCTACCGCCACGTGTGTTTTATGGCCGCTCCTCGATTACTTGGGACAAAGCACAGGTAATGCTTAATTGTTTGCTTAACGACCACACAGAATCTTAAAACATGATCTCCTTTTCCTTCCTTTCCTTCTCGTCGTTCGTTGATGGTGGTGGCCTCGGCGGAATTCCCAATTTGCAAGTCTTCCCTATTCCTCAAGAAATTTGTGTCCCACGAGTGTAAAATTATCTTTTGAATACCTGTTCCTTGGATTTCAAGTTTTCTCAACACTTGCTCGACTAAAATAATTTTCCATTTTTCTTTTCTTCTTTTTTACCTTCGTTGTTATATATTGATTCACGTGTATTGCATATTATTTTGTATTCTAGGTATTTATATATTCTTACATTCTCGTTTTCCTAATTCTCATTGGATCTGTACGTGATTCTGATTCTAAGCCGCGTCTCGTTTGGTTCAGGGCTGAAGAACAATTATCTTCGAACATATAAATCTCAATTTATGTGCTTGTGTAACTTTCTTCATGTGTATTCTCACTTTTTAGACCTTTCTCGAGTTCTTACTTCGCCTTTGCTGTATGGTACAAATCGCAAGACCTTATTTTTTTTTACATCCTCGAATTTTTTATTTTGGATGTAGTTTTTTTACACCCTCAAAACTTTTATTTTGCATGTTCCTGAATGCTATTTTAGTCATGCTTTTTCAAGCTCCAAGTTGTAAACCCAAGAATAGGTCACTGTGATAAAGACCAAATATGTAATCGAAACGTAAATTTTAAAACGTAGAAGATTTGCTCGTTTCTTTTTCAATGAAATTCCATTAACGCTTTATATGTATCTGTACCTATAATATTACTTATTATCCTTTCTGTAATTTTTCAATTGTTTCTAATAATTATAGATCCTGTAGCTGTTTAATTCAGCATCTCAACATATCTACCTTTAGCCCTTTATTGAATCTGTTGGTTTCAGATATATATATATAATATCGTCCGTTTCGAGACAAAAGAGCATATCTCATTTTCTTAACTTTTCCAGAGACAAGTTTAAGCTTTTTAGCATTATTTCTTCTATCGTCTTGTTTTAAAATTTAGTTTGATTTCCTTCGTTTCAGGTATATTGCTTACGAGATCAAATTAAATTTTAACAGAACACGATGAAATAAATTACGATAAAATCTTTAAACTTGTCTCATGGAAAAGTTGAAAAAACTTAGATATGCTCCTTTGTCTCGAGAAGGGCGCTATAATATAATGTGATATATAATACAATATTATATATATAATGTGTGTGTGTTTGTTTGTTTATAGGTAGAAACGGTTTTATGTGTATCGGCGTTCGAAGAATTCATTTCATCCCTGCCCTTATTCCTTAATTGAAACCGGAAGTGATACAGATCTACGACTACTTCTGGTTTCAGCGTTCGATTTCCGTAGGGGTCATTCCATATGAAATCACCAAATTTGAAACTAAAATGTGGCTCGTTTTAGATTTTCTTCAAATTCTGTACAAATGTTGTGATTTCCAAACATATCACACCTGTCAAATTTTACAGCTCTACCTCAAAAAGGACTCTGTAGGAGCCATTCGAAGTTTGGGGTTTTGTGCAAAAAGCACTGAAGTCCGCCTTTGACTTAAAGTACTGAAATCGCTAGACTTCCGGAGATATTGAAGCTACTTGAAAAGGTTTTCACTAAAACAATCTTAGAATTTGTAACATTTAAAACATTGTAGTAGTTAATGTTTACGTGCCCAAGTGAGGTTAAGATATCAATTTCACCATCAAAGAGGAAAAAAAAAGAAGAAAAAATAATGTCAAAATTTGACAACTAATTCTGAAAAAGGCCCACCTAAAAATATCAAAATTTGACAACTATTTCTGAAAAAGACGCACCTAACATCAACTTCAAATTTTCAAAATAAGTAGCTCTGGTGTTCCTCTTTAACATATTAAAAAATTAGGAGTGTTTTTTTTTGGTATGTTCAAGAAAAAACAAATTATGGCACAATGTAAGTTGAGGGCGGAATTAGGCACTTTTTGCACAAAACCCCCAAATTTCCAATGACTGTTTCCAATTTTCCGTGTTGAAAATGTTTATAATTGTCAAGACTGAGGTGACTGAATAAATGAATTGTGCCAAAAATCTGAAACTTCAAGTACCATTGCTGAAAGGACTCAGAGTCTGTCATTAGTTCCAAAATCATGGATGACTATGAAAACTATTGAAACATTTCAAACAACCGAGTATCTCGTTTGTAATGCTCAGAAGATGAGAAAGGAGGATTGTATTTTAACCAAACATGGTTCTAGAAAAGGATATAGTATTCCTGCAAACACCTGTAATTTTGTCACCGAATTTTACAACAGTGATGAAGTGCCCTGAAATGCTGGATTGAGTGTCAATGTCAATAAGCATATGAATTTCATCAAGGGAAAAAAAAAGAAAAATAATGTCAAAACTTTTCAATTATTTCTGAAAAAGGACCACGTAACATCAACCTCAAATTTTCAAAATAAGTAGCTCTGGTATTCCCGTTTATCATATAAAAAATAGGAAGGTGTTTTTTGATATGTTGAAGGAAGAAAACATAATTCAAGTCTCATATTATTTAATTTTCTAGTAATATGACTTGCATGGCTAAGTATGTTCCTCTACAACGATTGATGATTCTTATGAAAAAATAATAATAAAAAGACCAAGTAGAAACTCTTCCTTAAATGTAATTTATAAAGTTATTTTAAAACAATATGTGTCTATTACGCAGCCTATATAGTGCTGTTTGATTTAATAAAAGAAATACGGAACAATCGTTATGTAATACACAAATAACATTTACATATTTGGTTGATTGTAACCAATTTGAAAAAAGCCTAAGATCTCTCATCACCGATTTTAGAGAAGGTCTTCTCAGTAGCTTTAATTTCTTTTTCAGAAATGCTGTAATTTCTGCCAGTACCAATTGACATACTGGGTTCTCCAATATTAATGATGCAGTTTTCGTATGGAATCCAGCATGTGTCAGGTGTTTTTGGCCAGAAAAATATTTTCATGGATCCATGGGAATGAAGGAAATTCACATTAGTCACGATGTTCCTGTAAATTCTCAGCTATTTTTCCAGTCCATTTCTCTTCAGAAATGCACGCAATAAACTGCTCACATGAAAGATTAATGTCTTTCGATTCTGCTCAAGTATTTAGAGTGAATGTTGTCTTTGAAGAAGTTACACGACTGACTTCAAATTTCAGCAGGTTGTGTTCATAATGATAAATTTCACGCGTCCCTTGCAACGTGATGGATTTTTCAATCTCTTTTGAAGCATTGGACAAAGATTTCCAGCATATTCCAGGATAAAAAAGCTTTTGGTTATAGTTTGACATTGGTTGTAGTTTGAGAAAATTCGAAGAAATCGGCAACAGTAACAATCCTTTCAACCAATGGCCTCTGTAAACTAGCATGTCTCGCTAGACATTTCAGCGTCTCAACTATGCCATCGCAAACACTTTTGCCGTGAGTTGTAGCAAAATAGTTCCACTCACAAGTGAGTCAAAAATCACTCATGCAGGCATAAGTTGACAAAGTTTTTTTTTTTATAGTCTTTATATCGGGCTGCTGAACCATCTCCAAAGTAGATAACGTGTTTAATTTGAGGAAAAACATCGTTAACATACATTTAAAAAAATAACTTGAAAAACATAAAATGTAATTGTATCGTGCTTTAACATATCACTGACACAACATAATAAAACATTTTATAACAGAAGTTACAGGATCTCAGGATGTTGCATTTAAAAAGATTAGAATATTGCACAGTTAGAATGTTGGTCCAGTGTTACTCTTAAACTTTTATCTTAAATAATACATGAGTAGTTTTCAGCAAAATCAACTATAATTAAGCATGATTTGTCATGCAAAGTCTCTATTGTATTTGAAGTAGTTGCTCTGGGATTTGGCTATGAAATGATGCTGCGCTAATTTGTCATTTTATTCCTACCAAAATCTCAATGAAGTTGCCTGTATCTTTAATCATTGTCTCCATTTGGGCTTTGGCAGTTTGAATCCATTGTTTGTACTTTTATCTTATAAGTGAGCCAGTTCTTTTAATGCACGAACGAGATACTCGGTTGTTTGAAATGTTTCAATAGTTTTCATAATCGTCCATGATTTTGGAACTAATGACAGACTCTGAGTCCTTTCAGCAATGGTACTTGAAATTTCAGATTTTTGGCACAATTCATTTATTCAGTCACCTCAGCCTTGACAATTATAAACATTTTCAACACGGAAAATTGGAAACAGTCATTGGAAATTTGGGGGTTTTGTGCAAAAGTGCCTAAATCCGCCCTCAACTTAAATTGTGCCATAATCTGTTTTTCTTGAATATACCAAAAACACCGTCCTATTTTTTTTTATATGTTAAAGAGGAACACCAGAGCTACTTATTTTGAAAATTTGAAGTAGATAAGCCTTTTTCAGAAATAGTTGTCAAATTTTGACATTATTTTTCTTCTTTTTTCTCTTTGATGGTGAAATTTATATGCTTAACCCCACTTGGCAGTTCATTACTACAATATTTTAAATGCTACAAATTCTAAGATTGTTTCAGTGAAAACCATTTTCAAATGACTTCAATATCTCCAGAGATCTAGCGGTTTTAGTACTTTAAGTCGAAGGAGGACTTAGGTGCTTTTTGCACAAAACCCCAAACTTCGAATGGCTCCTACAGCAGTCCCCTTTGAGGTAGAGCTGTAAAATTTGACAGGTGCAATGTTTGGAAATCACAACATTTGTACAAAATTTGAAGAAAATCTACGCCACATTAGCTACCTTGATTTGTTGATTTCATGTCAAATGGCCCATAGGGCAAAAGCGATAACAGGTATCGGGAAACTAATTATGATATGGATTCATTGTACTAAAAATAGATTCCATATCCCTTAGAAGTACTAGAACTATCGCTTCCAGGTTCAATATTGGATCTCTATAATGCGAAACTATGCCTGCTTGTTATATAACCTTTTTTCACAGCTTGTACAATCATTTATGCAATAATTTAAAAAGAATTTGCAGTATGAAAGTTCTGCAAGTTAACACCCAAGAACCAACCAACCTTGAACTAACCGTGCTTCTTAATTATAAACATGTTAAAATAAGCGTACAGTGCGTGTATTAATATTTTATATAGTGTATTCTTCTTCATTATACCATCTTTGCGTAGTATATACTGTAATTAAATAATAAACTAATAGTCAAGTAAAGAAAATCAATTTTTATTATAAAACTTTATTATTGTATGACAGTTCTGCCAACCGAACACTCGACTTCATCAAATACAGTAGATAGATAGTGTCTGATTAGCCAAGTGTTTAGTTCGCGGAACTGCCACAAGATATTAGTTTTATTTATTTATAGCATATTCTTGTATTGTAAATAAAATTAAAATAGTGTTTTTGTTCATGCGTATTTTTTAGACTATAATACTTTCTTAAAAGTTCTTTGTCCGTTCGATCGGTGTGTATCAATATTGTATTGTAGAATTTTATTTTTTTTATAATTTTTCGCACAAATCCAAAATCAGGTTAGTGTTATTCCATTATCTACTCGAATTATCAAAATAACTGATAACATTCGCTTATTGTCAACATACCTACATACAGTAAATACAAATTTATAATTTTTGACTTTACGAAGTATACAATGTATTTTTTTGAGAAAATGATTAATATTATACATTTGTATCAAACTGTAATTTACAGCATTATAATGATTGTGAGATATAAAATTATAACAATGTAAGAATTAAAAATATGTCACAATAATTTTAACACATTTTGATATAATTTTACATATACTATATTACATTTTTCAGTAGGGTTTCATATAATCTCAAAAATTTTGTACATAAATGATTATTAGAAAACAAATTTTGTTTTAATTCTAACATTCAAATTTAATTTTTTTCCTAATCATTGTATTATAAACAATGTGTATTTAATTTTCTAACGGTACATGTTGAACATCTTGCACACATGTACTATTCTGAGCTTCTCATGTATAATTCTTGACAATTCTCAACCAAACTTACAATACGGTATATTTTTCTTTATTTCAAAATATTTTAGGATTTATTTTAAATAAAAAAATTTCATCCATTTTGTGTGTGAATGGGAATGAATTTAAAACACTTATTGCGTTCTCTCTTTGAATTAATTTGAATTTTATTAATTAATTTGTGATGAAAATTATGTTCCTTATTGTAGACATTGGAATGGAAATTGAAATTTTATAAGTGACAGAAACAAAATTGAGATGCATGAACTACGGATGGCCAGATCCGGATATCCGGACACTGGATCCGGATCCGAGATTTCGGATCTTGGATCCGGATCTGAAAATCCGGATCTTGGATCCGGATTCGAAATTTCGGATCTTGGATCCGGATCCGAAAAACCATGTCAGTAAATTCGGGTGTTCCGAATCAGCAAAATTTTCGAAATTATTGACAAAGTGATTTTCATTCCTATGCTTAAAATAAGATTTTAAGACACTTTTGGTATTTGATCGTGTGACAGCCTTGCGTTCTCTTCATTCTGTTGATATTTGGTTTTCATGCCTTAATATGTCACAATTACTCCAAATTTGATTGAGTAAAACTGTCGAGTTAGGTGAGAGCAATCTCATTGTCAGATTCGATTCTAGTGGAAATACTTGACCGAAAAGGTAGTAAATCTTTTTTAAAGCGGTCGTCCTGATGGAAATTTGTCCTTTGTTTTCTGTAACACTAGTCAAATGCTGGGATGAAACCTTAGTCTCAAGCCCAAGCTTCTTCATTAGACTCAGGCTGTTTACTTTTCTAATTCTTTCTGAGTTATTGTGGTCACTGAATGAGGCCATTTCCTAGTCGTGATGGACTAGTCCATTGCTAATAGAACAGCCCATAAAATATAGATCAAATCAAATTAAGGAGCAACTTCTTTCTTGCTCTTGATGAGATTTTTTTCTTTCTTTAAAAATACGTTTCTCTGTGACCGTACCACTCCAATTAGAATTAAGAATTGTAGTAGAGATGAAGTTCTAAATGGCAATTAATATATCAAAATCAATGTATTAATGTACTGTATGTGTATACCATACCATACCATACAGTACAAAATACCATATGGAGCCTCGAGCAGTAACACGTATCTTTGTAATTAGTAATCCACTGCTATTAACTCTGCATAGGTTGTATAAGGAGCTATATCATTCATGTAAACACATAGGCGGATGCAGTGGGAGGGCGAAAAGTCGTTCGCCTCTACCCAGCGCCACCATTAACAATGTACTTTAGTAGTAATTTGTGGCAATTTCAGATCATCTAAGTAATTTTTCACTGCTAGCATCCCCAATCGCCCCCTAAGAATCCATCCGCCCCTCCAGGAGTCCGTTCTAGATACGCCCCTACGCAAACATAATATACAACTCATTCAAGAGTACATTTTGGTAGCCTTTTAAAATTTTTATCTTAAAGGATTGTCATTTCTTGTGGCTACTTATGCAATTTTGTCCACAGGCATACATGCAATTTCCAGTCATTACGCAAATACATTTATATACTTAATAGACCTCGGCTAGTTGGGGGCTTCGCCACTAGACCCCCGTTACTAGGGCTTCGCACCACAAAAGCCTCTAATCATAATCAATTTAAAAATAAATGTCTGGGGATTTGCCCTTAGACCCTCTGATATCTCATTTGATCGGCCTATGACCTCGTACCTCGTAAGCCTACAACCATACCGAATCTCAGTTCAAATATCAAATTGTATGTAATAACATTCCGGTATCCCGAGACATACCGAATTTCAGTGCGAGTACATGGGGGCTTTCCCCCCAGCCCACACATTTGCTCGGTCGAGGGCCGCGGTGGCTCAGTGGTAGAGCGTTCCCCTCTGGTGCTTGGGGTCCCGGGTTCGATCCCAGCCCCCGCCAAGTGAACTTTGTGGTGGACAAACCGTGTGCGTGGGTTTTCTCGGAGTTCTCCCGTTTCCTCCCACTTTCTTCATTCCACCATTTCATTCATTACTCATTATCACCGTCTCCTTTAGCCTAACCGGCATAACCGTGGGACGTAAAACTCAAAGATTTCATTTCATTTTTACATTTGCTCGGTCTAGGCCTCGCACATCATACACCTGCAAACATAACGAATTTTTAAGGGGGCGCGGTGGCTCAGTGGTAGAGCGTTCACCTCCGGTGCTTGGGGTCCCTGGTTCGATCCCAGCTCGCGCCGTGTGGACTTTGTGATGGACAAACACCGTGCTCGTGGGTTTTCCCGTTTCCTCCCACTTTCTTCATTTCATTTATTTCTCATAATCACCGCCTCCTTTAGCGTAACCAGCATAAGCGTGGGACGTAAAACTCAAGGATTTCATTTCATAACGAACTTTTGTTCAAATAATAAGTTTCATTTCTCTAACATTCCAGGATTCCGAGATATAAAAGTCTTTTCTCGCCGCCCCTTTTATTCCCCTCTAAGACATACATCAAAAAACGCTTAAGTACATACCTAATTATTTCAAATTTTCAAATGTAAAGTCCAAATACCAAATTCTATGCTCCTAACCTTCAGAGGTTCACAGATATCGACATGTTATTATAATAATTACAATCCCCACCCTCTTTCCTTTCCATCTCTTTTCTTTTCCTTTTTACTAAAACGTCAAAAAACACCGAAACACATGTCAAATTATTTTCAATGAGAAATGCAAATACCAAATTTCAAGTCTCTAACCTTAAAGGATTGAGCATATTAATACAATAATTGTTATCTCCACTTAATTTTCTTCTCGCCCTTTTTCTTCCCTTCTGGGCCACATATCAAAAAAACGTTGAAATACGTATCTAATTATTTTAAGTGAGAAGTCCAAATACCAAATTCCATGTTTCTAACCCTTTAAGTTTCCGAGATTTAGGCATATTATTATACTAATTGCAATAATTGCAATTACCACCCGTTCTTTTACTTTCTACATCTTCCCTGCCCCTTCTAATTTAAATATCAAAAAGCACTTTAACAAGTATCAAATTATTTTCAATGAGAAACCCAAATACCAAATTTGAAGTATCTAACGTCAAGAATCATCATTATTTTCCACCCTATTTCCCCCCTTCCTCGTCGAATTTCCCAAAGTCCTTCCTTAGTGGTATCCTACGTCACAAAGCCTATAAACTGTCCAAATTTCAAGTTTGTAGCTTAAGCGATTTGGCCTGTACGGTGATCTGTCACTCACTCACTCACTCACTCAGGACTTTGCCTTTTTATATAGAGAGATTTAAGATTTTATGGGAAAGCCATGGATTTTGTCCTAAGGCCGCCAGTGTCTTAGAAATGTAATAGCTTTGCTATAAACTTTAAGCAATCAACTGACTGAACTGCGTCTATATGTATTATGTAAAATGCCGCTTGTGATATTTATTTTGCTCGTAATAAAAAATAGAAATAATGACGAAAATTCAAAGACATCCATGATTTTAGCGTAATGCTGCAGGAGTTCAGATCATTGAATTAATTATAAGAGCCGACTGTATAAGATAGACTACATTAAATTCCAATGTGGCACAAAGAAAATATGCAGCATTACTATGCAGTTTTTCAACGTTATAACTCATTCTGAAAATATTATCATAGGTCTCACAAACAATCGAGTTTTAATCCTAACTCGATTAATATATAACAAAAGGCAGATCTATACAACTACTGACTTGAGATGAAAGTGGCATACTTGTAGTACGTTTAAAGATATACTAAAGACTAAATGATGGGGTGTGCGCAACAGTGGTCTAACCCCGAAAAATGTGAAAATGAGATTTTGATGTAATCTTTTGTCATTTAAATTGAATTGTCTTCCCACTGAGTTAGATAAAATTCACCTAGTAAATTTTATACATATGGATATTTTAGTTCTGGGTCTCAATCTAAGGCTTAAAATATTCAAATCAGGAGTCCGAATCTGAACTTCGAAATTTCGGGTGTGGATCCAGGATCCGAATATCCGGATCCAATATTCGAAACTTCGGATCCGGATCCAAGATCCGAAACTTCGGATCCGGATCCAAGATCCGAAATTTCGGATCCGAGATCCGGATCTTATAGGATCCGGATCCGGATATTATAGGATCCGGATATCCGAGATCCGGATCCGTCTGGCCATCCCTAGCATGAACGTAAGTAAAGTTTGCTCACTAGACGAGATCAGATACAGAAAACATTTTGTCTCATTGGCTACACTAAGCCCTTAGTGAGCTCCTGAGAACAACAGACTGAAATCGTTATATTGTGAAATCAGTTAAGTTCATTTTGAGTTTAACGCTCCATTCAGCAGTGAGGCTATATGAGACGTGGACCTACTGATTAATGTGGCATCCAAACCATATGAGCCCCCGCAGGGAACCAAACCTGAGTCTCTAACGGCAAAGGCTCGTATGCTAACCGCTTAGCCATGAAGGAGATCATATTGTAAGATCAGTAGTAATCAGAAAGTATTCTATAATTGGGGAAACAGTTTTTAGGAACAACTCTTAGAAATTACTTCCAAAATTTTAATCAAATCTTCGTCCTTTTTCTAGTAAACAAAATACAAATATTTGTCTGTTTCTGGTAGTTACCTGCTTGTAATTCCTAAGAACAACAATACATTGTTGATTATTATTCTAATAGCGTTCTTACTTCACTTTTCCAAATTCTGAATAAATGGATGACCTGAAAATATCTTTGGTACATTCATATTTCGACTGTAGTCAATATTATTTGTAGAGATAATAAGTAATATATCTATTTAAATTAATAGTATGTAAAACGAGCTGAGAAAGAACTTTCAGATTGGAAGTCCCACGGTTATATCCTTTAGGCTAAAGGAGAAGGATGACTAATGAAAGTGAATGACGATGAAATTGCCGCTGGAATGAGAATGTGGATGTAAACGGGAGAATCCCGATGAAAAGCACGGACACTCTTACAAAATAAAGTATATATGATTAGGAATTATATTTCTGGTCTTTCGGGATCTATGACCATTTTAGTTCGTCACATATGAAGGATGACGTCCCTCGGCGATTATACAACCCGGGGAATTGGGGAGGTACAAAGCAATGGGAAAGGAAGGAAGCGGTCTGAGATCTTTATGTTAGGTACCATCCTGACATTTGCCTGGTTTAAATGAGAAAAATTCCGGCAAAATCTCAATCAATATGGCTGGTTGGCCTGAAAAGATTTTTACACCTTTCCGGCCAGGAGACCCTACCTGGACGAGAACGATTACGCTAAGCGGGCCCACAAGTATATATGATGATGATGAAGGGATGTCAGAGATGGATACTTACAATGATGATGTCTAACACTCAAAATAGATCACTTTTACCTCTAGGAATTTCGTGCACTTTATACTTTTACACTTTTTGAAACAACTTTTTAAATATGATTAAATTAACTCTGGTAAGATAATTCAGTCAAATTGCAATAAATCACTAGCAAATATATTAACATAACACCAATTTTGGATTATGCGCCTGTTTAACATGATAAATACTAAATGATTAAGTGAAAATGTTAATGATCAATATTAAGAGAACGACCAAACATGGATTATTTTATTATAAACCATATTCATAATATGTTGATATGTGATGTTACAACGATATTGTGACAGCATATTTACCAGTAATCCATTGTTATTCACCATTGCAGAGTATTCCTTTTATGTGACTATCTGTCGCAAATTAGAAATATTTTACAGCTACCTCTCGATTATCCGCTTTGAAGATTAGCCGAAAACGCACATTGAAACAATTGTATTACAACTGAAACGTGTTAAATATGAAAGATATGCATTATTAATCTGTCACGAGTTATGCGTAATTTTCGTTATCTCTTTTCCTTCTGCCAGTCATTAGTACATATAATCGAGAATTCGCGGTTCATGCAAACTGGACAGAAATTACTGGTTCACATGCTGATCTTGTTGATCTTTTAATCTTGGCCGCTAATGTTGTGATTTGAAACACAAATTTAGCACTTAAGGCTACTTACTCGTTGACATTTTTGCCACATTATGTAGTATTTTTCAGTAAACAAAGAAATGAAAATTGGAAAGAAACGTCACGTACATACGTCACCCATCAAGTACTTGATTGGTGCAAATGAGCTGTCCCCCCGAAGTGGATAAATTCAAACGCAAAAAAATAAATAAATAAATAAATAAAATAAAAAAAAATTAAAAAAAATGAAAACTGCAATTCATGGTTAATCAAAATAGTCGTCGCTTCAGTAAGACACTCTTGCTATCGCACAACAAACGATTGCTTCCATGGCGAAATAAACTGAGTATGTGATTTGAAGTAGTCCTCCACCGCACATTGCACCTCCCGACCATCAGGAAAGATCTCTCTCAGTATGTTCTTGAGATGCCAGAAGATGTGGTAGTCGGTGGGAGAGGCGTCAGGAGAGTACGGTGGATGAGGAAGCGTTTCATGGAAACTCTTGGAGCAATTCACGAAAACTCTTCAACATTTTTTGAGCGACATTTGCATGTGCATTGTCATGCAGTATGACACCATATCTTTCGAACATTTCTGGATGTTTGTGAGCAAAGTTGCTTTGAATTTCATGGAGTTCAGCACTGTAACGCTCTGCAATGATGGTTTTCGTCTCAACGGAGAAAGACATGATAAATCAAACCCACCAAACAGTAGATCACCATGCTAGCAATAACATCTTCTATGGGTTGTGAAACTCGCCTGAACTTCGATCAAGATACAACCACTGTCCTGACAGTTTTCGATTGTTACAACAGATTCATTTTTATTTAAACTAGCAAGCCGATGCATGAAACTTTCTCGGTTATTCTTTACACGCAAATCCAGACGGCGATTCTTGTTGGCATCCTAAGTACAAAGAGCGTGAAGAACATTTCATTACAATCCTCCTTGAATAAGGAAACCGTTTCAGACATAGAATTGGTGGATGTTGGTAGTGGTATTGCAAAGGCACGGGTCCTCTGAGCACAGCGGTGATGTCAGAAAACAGGCGTCGAATGCAATCCCCCAGAAATGAAGTATCGAAGTTTTCGGCTCGAATCCCTTCTATTCACCTATTAAATTTGCAATTTTTGGACACGGGTGGTGGCGTTGGTAAAGTTCTGGTCCCCTGAGCGTTATATCAGGCATCTAGTGTATATATAATTCATTTTTAAACTTATTTGTTTATTTATTTTTGTGATTAACGAATTCAATTTAAATCTGCTGTAAATAACCTCGAACAACGTATTATGCATAGCGCGGGCGTTTCATGAAACCAATTAACCTCGTTATGCAAGATATTCCTGTATTACTTCATTGGCAATAAGTAAGTTAATTACTGGATCTAAGAGTCAAATTTCCATCTATAATACGTTTTGTTTGCAATAAATAAAGATTTGTATTGGTTAAATTATTCGGATGGTTATCTGATTATTCGTTACAGATTATATGTCGGATTATACCTGTGTTCGAGCGGTGTCTTAAAAGTAATTTTATTCGAATATTCGCATAACAGATCTCCGGAAAATGTGCTATTCGCCTAATTCAGATAGAAGTTATAGCATATGAATATGAACTGAAAAACTTCATAAACCTTTGATACAAGAAGAAGACTGCACGTGTGTATAATATATTCCCATTTTATTATTTTATTCTCAGTTACACTTTATTTTCACTGTAAATTTAGTTAATTTATAGACTGCAGCAAGAAATTCTAGAAGTTGCGTGTTTTGCATATGATAACAAAGTATTCGACGCGTGATGATAGACGAAACGTGTTTCAAGAAGAAATTTCCTTCCATAGATGCCAGCCAAACGAGAAGTTGAAATAGTGAAGCTGTCGTATTATTTATGTATTCCGGCGAAGGGAAGACGAAACGCTGATGGGGAACAAAAAAGTCCGGAGGAGTCCCCGGCTGTAGTTTTCTCGACAAAACTGAGAAGCAACTGTGAAACAGAATTACTTGGGTGTGGAGGACAACGACGGCATAGGAAAAAGTCATTGGGAGCCAACTTGACCCAGCAGAGATCTCAAACGTTATGCTTCCCCGCCCAGGTAAATTGTTCCCACGTCAATAGTCACACTGGGAACGCGTTTTCCTCTATTTGCACAGTTTCACATGCTGCGTGACAAAAAGTTTTACCAAAACCCACCAAACATACGTTATATTTTCCCCTGCTCATACAAGAAAGAAAGAAAAAATATGTTTTGAGAGTGTTTTCTGTATAAGTGGGAACTAAGGGGGCGTGTAACCCCAAACTTTGAGACCATTGACGAAATCGACTGCAGACATGGAATACCCAAAGGAATAAAAGATCTTCTACTATGGAGTGCAATTCATCCACTCTTTGTCGTCTGTCTCAAGTGGCAATCGGAGAATTTCTTTCTCTTGGTGTAAGGTAAAACACGCATTTCAAAACTGCACACAAAAAAACCTGCCTATGTTCTCACGTTTTATAAATTCAGGATATTTTTTTTTTTTTTTTTTGTTCATTCCCGCAAGATATGTCTTGACTCTCGCAGAAAGGAAATTTATTTTGTCAGAAAATACTTCATCGTGATAAATATTTTATTGGTGTTCTCACATTTGGTGTTTTTCTTGTTATGTTTGCTTCTTTCTTCTTGTTCCATCGCGAACAATATTCCTAATAATAGTGTGATTATTTGAGAGGATATACGAAAAGTATGTCATGTTACAGTTTTCAGATATGATTTATAGGGTTAACATTTTTAGTTGTGGAGTTTTTTTTTCTTTAAACACCAAAATAATAGTCTAAAAGTACCCGAAATGTCGAATGTTCCTTTCAGTTGGAAATAGAGAGTTTTTCATCGTTTTTCTCCCCCTTTTTGGGCCCTTTACTCCTGTATTCATTTAATCTGCCTCCAATTCCCTTTCTTGTCTTTTTAAAATTTTATTCTAAATTTCCCGATAATTCAATGTGCTGTCTCTTGTCTGAGAGTTTTGACAAGATCAGTTTGTGCTTTCTCTATATCCAAATGATGAAGGATCAATTTCATACTTCCTCAGCCAGAGAAGATTCATTATTCGCAGACAGAACTGTCTTGTATCTACGATTACAAATACATTACAGCTGCCATCTAAAACTTCGAACAACAACGCTTAGAAAAAGAACTTCCGTGTACTTCTTTGAAGCAACAGCTAGACGGTTTCACCGAACAAAAATTTGATGTTCAGAAGATTCCGAATACAGTCGAATTTCCAGTATCTATAGAGTTGCCATTCCGAATAAATACAAAGTTTGTTTCGCTGTTCTCTGCGATTGTGAAAAGAAAATTTAGCATTTACAAGGTGTCCGAAAAGTCTCGTACCCCTAGGTTTGAGTTTCACAGAAAACAATGTCACAGGTAATGTAATTTTACTTGTGGTATTGGTAACAGTGCTTTCAAGCTCTATTTGGAATCCCTGCGTTCAAGGTCACGTGGAGTATTCCAGTTGTGAAGCCATATGTGAGTGGTTGCAATTACATACTTGAGAAACTGTTAGTGAGATGTGTGTGGGTGCATGGACGCCAACACACATACAGCTCACAGATGACGAGAAGAACCCTAAAACAGGGGTAGCGGGGAAAGATCAACGACACGGTCAAGTCCATTTTCGGGTTTTGAGGTGTGGTCTATACTTAGATGTCGTCTGCTACTCCGGGGAGTTATCTGTCTGCTATTCCCTGGTGTCAGTTGAAACCCCCGTGCGAAAAGTGGACGAGCCCATACCTAAGTCACACTACTTCTGCTAGGGTTCTTTTCGTCATCTGTGAGCTGTATATGGCAAACAATGTCACAGACAGTGACTGCGCTTAGAGATCGCTTTGGCAAGGACCCATTTCGTAAAGCAACCCTGCTTGATTAGAAGAAACGTACATTGGCTTCAGGATATGTCAAAGACAGGTATAGTGGACGTAAAAAAGACGCGCGAGGAAACATGTGTTGGTGTCGCTCGGTAAGTTATGATGCCTTCAATTAAATACTTTCATAAAAGAACAGTTGAACTGAGTATACCGTATTCGACGGTCCGTGGTCACATTCAAAAAAGATTTGCAAGTATTTAGAGCAATGTTTGTGAATGAATTATCTGATAGCGATGGAACAGTATGTTGTAGCATATCGTGCTTTATTGATACAATGTTTAAATGTTGTGTGTCGTTCACAAGTTATTTACAGATTAATGTGCGATTTATCGCAGTTTGACCGCGATACATAGGAGAATGTGGTCTTTTGGTCAATATAAAATTCTGAATATTGCAAGAGTTTGAACGAAACCTGCCTGATATCGATGTAGACCGTGATTACATCACGATACTTGCTCTAATCGTATTTGACGAATTTGTGAATAAACATTCTTATTTACACATGTAGCAAACGTTGTTTTATCCTCAGCTCCAAGAGAAGAGTATTATGAATCGTGTGTGGATGCAGCAGGACGGGGCTACAATCCATTTTGCTCTTCATAGGAGTGATGTCCTTAACCCATACAATAACTTCCAAGCTGCTGAATTAGGTGAGCATCTCTATCCAAATTGGCGTGGCCCCCACTGAGCCCGGACCTTACAAACCAAACAACCCATTGTGGGGAATAATCGATTCACATGTCCTAATCGTCGGTACAGGACAGATGTGAATTTGTGTAGAGAAGGTCTTTTGAATGATAACTTCTAAGATGCACTTTAACATATCAAAGAGATTTATACGTCTGTGTATAAAGCACAATTGATCACATATGGGTCCACTGGACACAATGTTCATATATATAAGTACTCAACTATGTAATAAATAAATAAACTAAAATTAGAATGGCATTACTCTCTGTGATACTAAAAGAGCTAAGGAAAATTCTCGGATCCCTACACAAAGATTATTTATTTCCAAGTAAGAAATGGTTACTGCTTTTAATTACAACAGTTTTATGTTTCTCTTCCTAACATAAATATGTAATGTTTACAATATAAAATATCAATTAGATAAGAAGGCAATTGTCAAAATAATTGAAGGAAATAAAACTTTTTTGTATCTTTTCCTCCGCCTTATTTTAGCACTTTCTTCTTAGTTTTTTTCTTATAAAAATTACCCGTGAAAATCGTAACCTTGTTTTATTAATGTAAATTACTCTTCATTTGAACTTAACAAAGAAAGAAGGAATAAATGTATAAAATTGAGAAAATGCACAACTGACTATATTCGAGAGGTACAGTGTAGCTTTTAAAATTGTTACGGGATGTACACAAGTATTGGGTAATGTAGACTGTGGATTCACATCAAATTGATCACCTCAGATATTACATACGCCTTTATATATAAAATGTGTGCGAGTTCATATTTTCACATACACACACACACAAACACACACAATGAAATACCTGGTAACAGAGAAAACTGCTTGAGCAATATCTCTAGTGAAATCATGTTTATGGCTGAAGAAGTTGCGCACTAAAAGCGATAAGTCTTCAAAGAGGGGGAAGTTAACTTTGTCTTCATCTAGTTAAAGGCTTTACTAGAGGACACATAAGAAGTACTTTCGGGATTTTAAAGAGAAATAGTAAATGTGGGAACAGAAAAGGATGCTTCAGTCCTGATGTGACTCTAGAGAACTCAGAAGGTATGCCACTTTTTAATGGAGACTAAAAGTGTGTGGTTGTTAGCTGGACTCAAACAGAAGTTATCACTTAAATTTTTCAGAAACGTTTTACACTCAGTGTTGCTACTTATACATTTATATATTGTTACTCTGTATATTTTACTACTTAAGAAGAGAAATCCATATCCGGATTCGAAATGGTACACATGTTAACACATATCTTAATTTAGGTACGTAATATTTAGTAATTCCATTATGCTAAACCATTTCTTCCCAAAGTAAGCGAATGCCTTAGCCACACTGGAATACCGCTTCTCGTGAGGTCACTGAAGTATAGCAGTTCCAGGTCGTGTCAGAGAAAAGCTAGGTAACCGTTCATACTCACCAGATTGTGTTGGCATTGCGACGTGTACTCAGCGTCGTGAGGGCTATTGGAGAGCTATTTGAAAGAAAGAAGTAAAAAACTCGGTGTAGAAAACCAACATTAACTTCAAGAGGAGCCGATGTTCTGGCTATATTTCACCCCACAGGTAAGGATTTTCACAAACCGACTGGTAGACTGTTGCATCACAAGTTTTTTCAGTTATTTATTTCTAAAACAAAACATACCTTTAGGAACTATAGAATTCGAAGGAAAACAAATTCGTTTATTTCGAGTTTATTATGCCATTTCAGAGCCGAAGATATACGAAACATGAACCTACAATTCAACGTGAAATCCGAACCATAAGTTACTGCAATTGTATGGTGATGGAAAGCTGGCTTCTGAGAGATGGACAAAACATGTGATGAGTTGGAGGCGATGTTATCATAAACTCTGCAATAATAGAGACAACGGCTCTCTGGAGCCAAAGCTAGAGCGTTCAGAAAGTTACACTTCCATAATCGTGATAATATGGCAGAATGGTTTGTAACGTGTGATTTCCAAATAACAAAAGTAATAATATCTCCAATTTGATATACGATACAACATTCAACTACCGGCAACAGCGTGGTCAGTGGCACTTGTTGGCTAGAAACAGCATAAGAGAATATTGCAGAGATTGGCAAACGCATTCCTTTTGTCTTGTTTACAGCATGTCAGCTGCTACCGCATGTCAGAAGCCAACTTTCGTTAACCGCATAATAAGAAACGAAATTTCTCGTACCAAGTATGTGACCAATCTTCCTGTATGATTAAAATAGTTAGATACTATTATAAAATGTCATTCAAATACTTATAGATTTAACTGATTTAATGAAGATACTAATTTAACGGAGACACGTCAGATGTCTGTCTTGGCAACGGTCAGGGGCTACCTCAGCGCTAGGATGTTGATGGCGGAGTGTTAGGTCAAACACGGTACTACGAGAGAAGCTGTAGGACTGCGTGCGCAGTGAACTGACCAAATAGTGTAAAACTGGCGGCCTCTCCAATTTCCAAAGAGGACAAATTTTTGGAGTTCAGTTATGTGGTGCGAGCGTGATGACAGTGGCCGATGGGTTAACTGTGTCGCGAGAATCTTTTCCCAAGGTGATGGCATCCTACAAAACGTGCGATAAAACTTCATCGGTCGAAGAGAACAGTGGTCGAAGAAAACCCCCAGCGACAGGTCCCGCCGAGCAATATAGCGCATTGTCACTCAGAATCGTATGACTACAGAGTAGGGGACGGAAAACTCAAGCATCACCTCTTACGGCCTGTGGAGACAGTCACAGTTCGCCGCGAGTTACATTACATGAACATATTTAGTCGGGTTGCACGGGCAGGTTGCCTCACTGTCCGTGTTTATGTCGCCATTTTTGGGGTCCATGTTCATCCTATGGTCCAGATGTTATTTCCATTGTGTATGCAGTTACACCATATTCCAGGATAATACGCCCAATCACATAGCTGGCACCTCTGCGGTGTGGTTTGAGTAACATCAAGATGAAGTTGAACATTGGTCTGCCCAATCCCCGGACCTAAATATAATTAAAAAATCTCTTGTCCATTTTGGAGATACGAATCCGACAAGGATTTCTTCCTCCGTTTTTTTATTGTTTTCTTATTGTTCTCGATACTGCACCCACACCTGCAGAGGAAGGAGCAAATTATGCATGCGCTTTTTAACAAGTCAGAGCCATGTGCGGAGGTAAAACAATAATTTTCTATTTTACAATTTCATCAATAACTAATGATTATATCTTAGTGATCAATACATTTAACACAAGTACTTTTCATTACTCCTTAAAAACCTCCCTTCTTTTGCTTTCACCAAGCACTAAGAGAACCAAGACTCCGTCGTCCCAAGGAGTTTATCGTGGCGTTTATCAATTCTTTTATTATTTCGTTTAAAGTAGGCCTACTTGTTTACAGTAGTATTACGTGATTAAATCTTGTCATTGTATCACATTATAGTGTGTTAGTGTGATATAGTTGCTTTATAATAAACTTGTTCTAGTACACTATTTTTCGTAAGAGCGTCTTAGCAGCAAATCAGCGTGCTTTAGTTACACATGGCGTTGTTTATTTACTTAACGTTTAAAAAGGTGTGTTCCATATATTTTCCAGGAATGCTTGTTCTAAATAGCAAGTAGCGAAATTTCTCACCAAAAATTGACTAAGTTGAAGCCTAACTCTAATAGCTGATGACTCAGAACCCGAAGTTTTGCTTTCAAAAATAGGTGACATGCATATTAAGTAAATTAAGGTCTGTTTCCATGCAATGCCGGACTGGCCACGTTGGCTACTTGGCGATTGCCAAGGGCCCGAGGCCAAAGGAGCTCCGCATGGATCATGATGCCTTGGTCGGATTTTCGTGATCGCAGATGCTTTCTTGAGTTATCCTACCAAAAAGATTACGGAAACCTAAGTTCGCCTTTCCGTAAGAAGTCTTCTCGGGCCCCCTTGCTCATATCTGTATGCTCCCGTGAGCCAGTAAAACCTCGTACTTAGCAAGGCCCCCTCTAGTCCGTAACGGCCCCTTGCGCTTATTCGCTTTCACATGTTGTCTCATGTACTACATATTTATTCACTACAGAAAATATGATTTTGTCACTTATGTTTTGCAATTATATATATGGGGGGGGGGCCTTTAAGGACCCGCGCCAAGGCCCCTCAACTTGGCCAGTCCGACACTGTTTCCATGCAAAATTTCTTCAGTCCTATAGATCATGTATGATGTGCAAAGAATTTGTTGATTCTTTAAAAAAAAATCAAATAAAGGACGAAAACTTATGATAATACAGCAACGAAACCCCATTCTTTTTAACATCAGTTCCAAACTATAGAGCAAAGATATTATGAGAATGTTCCTTTGGAAACGAATTCAGTTCAAAGTTGTCCTCCGTAAGAGTGTAGCAACACTGAAAACTGGTCACGTATCAGCGATCTAAGAAGCAGTTAACACGAAGAAAATAATTCATGAATACATTTAGATGTGTGAATGCAAGATCCCAAAAGAACAAAACGAACATTACTTGCTGTTAAACACCGAGCAGTTAAGAAGTTTACGAAAGAAAAGTAACAAGGGAAGGAAAGTAAGAATTTGGAAGGGAAGAGGGAATCTCGGAAGAAATGACTTTTAAGAGGAGTTACAAACAACAGTCAGGAATATCTGGCTGACTAATCTTTCCAAAGCGAAGCTCATCTTGGTAATGTAGGAGTAAAATATCGGTAGTATTACAGTTGCAGTAAAGCTCCAAATGTATGAGCAAGGGCTGTACATTGTACATAATTTGCCTTCCCTAACTCTCATTGCCGCTTACGAAAGACAAATGTAGCGAGCGGTAACATTTCTTACCTTCAACTCCTTAATTTGCCTTGCTCCGCAAGTTGCAAAGTGTTGGATGATTGAACTTAGTGATTACATGCTTTTGTATTTGCACGCAACGGATATTTTACATCTACATTGCGATTTACACAAAGATGATGTGTTATATCTCAAAAACCAGACTGTTATATTGAGTAAATTCGCTTAATTAATATCATCTGTGAATGCAAAACATAACCATTGACTTACCAGTAGTTTCGAAGGTAAGATTTTTTTTTTAAAAAAAAAGAATCTGGATTTCATGGGAAAATAAACTGGAATATGATCAATGCATTACTTTGTCGATTCTCCACGGAAAACGCCGTGTGATTAACAGTGATGCAAGCAGTCAGGCTTGCAACCTGGAGAGACCTGGGCTCTTCTCACTAAATATATAATTTTATTTCTGTCTTGTTGCGTGTCAAAGCATTGAACTGAAAGATAAGTGCAAGGATTATCAGAGTTTAAATGCGTGAGAACCACACAAAAAAAGTGCTATACGTTTCTCTTATGAAGACAACTTAATGAAGCGAATCTTTAATGCTTGTGTAGAATGTGAGAGATTCCGATGAGCCCAAACAGTGTTTTATAAAGTATTTTTCTATAGTCTGTATTAAAGCCCACTGCATTAATTATCAGTATGGCGAAATAAATAAGCATGAAATTATACTTGAAATAATCGAAGATATATTACGTTGATTAGGAAATAAATTGCTTGGATGCTAAGTGGCTTAACTACAAAAAAATAAACTATTGCTTTCATTCACTTCTGTAGCTGAGTACTTTTTAAAAATGATTTCAGTATACAGTAAATTATAAAACTATATATAACTACAGAGTTATAGTTTTGGTTGCCAACATAACAGAGATATGAATTGTTCGTGAAAGATATTAAACTTCAAATTTCACTTCTGGAAAATTCCAATTTTGGGGTTAGACCACTTGGCATCCAGGCTGTTCAAATATCACACGACGAGTCAAACGTATGACTGCCCGAGTTCAAATAGTGTAATCATTAATCCACCATATAATTCTGCAGTTCTACTGTGGAGGTAATATTGTTTCTGGAACATCATCCATTTCTGGGATGCCTGGTCTGTCTGGGGCGCCTGGTCTCTCAGGTTACGACCCTATATATATTACAAAGTAACTGAAGATTAAAGTAAAAGAAATTTGTTTAATATAAATAAGAACATTTTAGCAGTGGTCACTCATGTCTTTTTTTCTTTTATAAGTAGAAATGTAATGTTAGATATGTTATTTGTTTCGTCCATATAAAATATATTGAGTTGAATCCAATGAGTTTGTTCACGAAGTTCAGTCACTGGTAATAGATGTTGATTTTTATTTTTGTTTACTAGCTTGTGTTCATTATCTAGTGCCTTCTAGATAACAGGATTTTATTTGACTTAATTTTAACATTATACAAAGAACACGTAATGAGAGTCATTAAATCTTAGTAGTATCCTTAACACATACACTTGGTTATGGATTGGGTTATCAAAGTGTCCCGTTTTTATCGGGACAGTTCCATTTTGTTGCGTCTTGTAGTTCGGTGTCCCACAGGTTAACATTTTGTCTCACTTTTCTATTGTCTTTGAACACTTTATTGTGCCTTATTTGTATTGCAGTAATTTAAATATTATTTTTTTCTCATTATATAAAATATTTATACATTAACAGCTACCCATGAAATCCTAATTTATATTAGGCTTGAAGTGGGCCACGTCACGACATACAGTTCATATATTATATAATTTTTGGATCTAAGATTCGTGTTACTTTCCTAACCACCACTGCTGATATATCCAACATGAAAGAAATAAAAATTGCTCCTGTGGTTGTTACATAGGTTGTTACATACTTTTTATCAATAGTAGCAATGGAAGTAAACCTTCCACCGAAGTATTCCGATTTGGAAGATTTTTCTTCTATCAAAGTGTTCCGGTTTGGAAGATTTTCCGTCTATCAAAGTGTCCCAATTTGGAAGATTTTCTTGCTATCAGAGTGTCCCGGTGTGGAAGATTTTTCTTCTATCAAAGTGTTCCGGTTTGGAATAGCAGAAGTATGGTAATCCCTAGCTATGAACAAAAGCTACGACAGTTCAAACGTGTATTCGATTAACATACTTACTCTTACAAGGTACATTAGCGAAGTGTCCCCTCGGAATTCGTGTAAAATTGATGCAAATGCAAAGTTCTCCACGGCCCAAAGTATTGTGCTAATTATAGAGGCCCATACCGGTAATTTGCATATTTGTGAGCCTTCATCCGGAATTCATACACTATTATACTGCTCGAACACAAAATTGGTTTGCTATATATATATATATATATATATATATATATACAATATATATATGTGTGTGTGTGTGTTACTTACCCTAGCTGCCATCTTGTATCCGCTATATTGGATTGAAATTTCGTTTTTTTTTTTTTTTTTTTTTTTAATGGAAATAGGTGCAAGTGATACATCAAGTTCATGTACAGTTTTCTCGGAAATTCATTGGTGTAGTGAATTTTACCGTAGCTTGTACCATTTAAAAGGTATTGCATGTCAAATGTCAGGGACTTCACAAATATTGAGTTGTGCAGTTGTGCGCGGCCCCGTGTGAATATGTATTCTTTTACGTGATTTATTATTGACGAAATATTCTCTGAACGTTCATACATATGAGTATTGACACACAGACGTCAATACAGAAATGGTACGACTTCACCCAAATCTGGTCGTATCTTACAGTACGGGACCCTAATACAATACTTCCTTGTTATAGCATAACATGGAGCAATAACAACCACTCACAGAAATGTAATAATATTATGGCACCAATGTTGTAAAGAGTTTGTTTATACCTACAGTATTTTTCCAGTTAGAAATTGTTTTGATTTGTCAACATCAAAGCGTAACTGATATTACTCTGCAATGTCTATTCTCGAAGTGCCTGGAGGGATTTAACATGCAATATCTTCCAAATGGTAGAAGTTACGGTAAAATTCCGAGAAAATTGTACATTAATTTGATGTATCACTTGCACCTATTCCCTTTTGAAAAAACGAAATTTCAATCCAATATGGCGGATACAAGATGGCGACCGGTGTAAGTAACATGTATCAGAGAAACAGTACTTGATCTAATTTGTTTTACATGTATCCACATTTATGTCCAGTTACATCTAAAGAAACTAAAAGCAATTTTGTGTCCGAGCTTTATAGTAGTTGTATGATTGAATTCGGATGTATGAAGGTCCATAAATATGCAAATTACCGGTACGGGTCACTAAAATTAGTACAATACACATTGGGCTACGGAGAACTTTGCATTTGAATCAATTTTATATAAATCCTGAGGGGACACTTCGTAAATGTACCTAGTCAGTACTCGCAAAGTTTTGTTATACCCACACCGTAAAACATAGTTCTCCACCCTGATTAAGTTTATTTGATCACTTGGTATGTTTTATACCTTTCCATTTACCTGTAATCTAAACATCTAACCTGAAAAGAATTGTATCACAATTGTCAATTTGTAATTATTATATAATTAAAACGCGAAGTTTTGCTAAGACCCCGCGTCATAAGTATTTCTGTGTGCGTTGTCAGAGAAAAATGTGCCTTACTCGTATGGGTTACAGTGTTACAAAAGAAACCAATGACTTTCGTTTTCAAATAATTACAAATATTGTAGGATAGTATGATCTTTAAAAAATATATTCTCAGTAACAGTATAATAATGCTTTGTTTTTCCTAGTAAATGTTTTATCCACTGAGAATATGTAAGTTATTTGAAAGCTAAATTAATTTAAGTGAAAATGTCAATTTTACCTATAAAACACAATAAACAATATAGTTACGTATTACAAATTTAATTTAAAGACGTGCTTTCGTTGAGTGTTTGTAACATTCTGTGTCAATACCAGCGTTATATTTCAGCTCATCTGGGCCTACACTTTAAGGTGGAATTTGAACCGTGCCAAATTTTTGAATGTTCTCCCACCAGGAATTGAACCCGAGACCAGATACACCAGAGACGCACGCGGGATAGCTACTATATTCGCGCGCTGGTAGGGAAGGGCTAACATCAAATGCAAATAGAAAGCATCCTCAGCTTCGGAAACATTCGATGATAATAATAACAATACGTTTCAATACCCATCTCTGAGTTTCTCTTAGATAGCTGTTCTGTGTGTTATATTTGAAATTTTCGTAGCAATTCCAACTGATTACAGAATCGTACATTTAATGGAAATGAATTTAATTGGAATCTATAATTTCCAATGAAGATCCTCGATCGTAGTGCGTTGGCGGTAGAGAGCTCATCTCTGATGCCGGCATTCCCTGGTTCGATCCCTGGCCACATGAATTACTGGCAATCGATATTGTATTCGTGAGTTTTCTCGGATTTCTCCCTCTTCTCCCACATTCTCATTCCACCAATTCTTTCACGTAATCATTCACTTTTATTAACCAGGTCTCTCTTTTAAGCTAAACAGAATAACTATGAAAACAATAAACTAGAAATTCTTTTCATCTTTCAATTTGCTCCACAGTTAAAGGAGACAGATCATAACACAAGTGAATGATGATGAAATAATTAGTTGATTGATGATAAAATTAGAAGAGTCAGGAAAACCCCAAGAGAACAATGCAGTATATGTGATGAAGGCATTCACTTCTTTTGTGCCTCTCGTTTTTTGCAGAAAAAGTGATCGCCGAAGCGTAACTTCCCCTAAAGTGTAAATAAAACTGAAAATGAAGTATATATATATATATATATATATATATATATATATATATATATATATATATATATATATATAATGGTGTAGGGTGTTCATAGATTATTTACAAAAATATGTATTTAAAATAAATTGAGTGCCAGAGTCCTATACGAATTAAATTTTATTAGATTTCGTAATTTCACGTTAAATTTAAAATTCCATTATCTGATTAATTTTGAATCTGAAAAAAAAAAAGATCTACTGTATAAAATATTGTATATTTTTACATCTAGTTCATTCGTTTCTGTTGATTTGAAAACTTTTTTTTTTTTGGTAGAGAGAGAGAGAGAGAGAGAGAGAGAGAGAGCGTATATAGAAGGAACAGCTTTTGGAATTCGGTGATTGCAGCGTATTTAAGACCAACTAGAGACTTACTGCGAGATCACAGCTCCGTTAATCGGATTCGTGGATAATCAACTCGAGTGAACATCCAATCAATAAGTAACGAAACCGCCACAAAGCGCGAAATTCTGGCTGCAATCAAATGTCTGCGATGGACACTAATTTGATAAAATCTTAATTATGTACCGGGAATAGTGAATATTAGCACTAGTTGTTGCTACTAAAATATGTCATAGAAGCACGGCAACCCTTGAAATTAGAAATGAGTATTGCCGTTGCATTGGTATTCGAGAAGTTTTCTTCCAAATTTGTATTCTACATTTGGAGACGAAGTTAGAAGGACTATCCTATGCGGGAGGAGAGGGGACGAGGATTTGTAGAAATAGAGGGAGAAGTTGCAGAGCTCAGTTCGAAGAAGAGGATGAATGGGGAAAATTTTCGTGTATTCTCTTTCTCTCAGCAGCATCTCATTCCTCTTCATCGTAAATTCCTCATACCACGAACATATCAATATATACACTTCGACTGTTTTCAATTAAACCCTTGGATAACGGGAGGCGAAAGAATTATACAAAAACCAAAAAACGAGGTCTTCTTTCCCCTTCCCTAAGGGTTACTGCTTAGTTTTCCCAAAACCATTGGTTACTATGGCTACAAATAACCAATTTAAGTAATCTCCTATTGTATAATTTATCGTGCACCACTAGATATCATCGCTATGGAGAGACACACAGAAATATCCGGCAAGCGCTATTCATTGGTCCTCTGTTTCAGGGAATCGTGATTTGCCTGCTAATGTAGGACACGACCAATCTCCCTCATCCCATCCCCCTTTTCTGCTGCTTTTCCCTTTCTATCCGCCACCAAAAGCCTCTCCAGCGAAAAGCGGGTTCCGTGCGAAATCACCGCTAGCGTCCAAGACATATTTCACTTGCTGGCGTGGTTTTGGAAAAAGAATGCAAGCGAAAAAGGCTCGTTCAAACATCACATCACCAGGCCAAACAAAAGAGCTAGAATTTTATTATTTTTTTAATGTGTTTGGGAGGGAAGTGGTAGCTGAACTATTTACTTTTGTCGTTAGATACGACATGAAACCAGAGAATATATATTGAGAATTGGGGTGGAAAGGAAAAGAACAACGAAATCTGCTGAACGTGAAATTGTTAGAAAAATACATGTGGAAAATCATCATCGACACGAAGACATACTTCTAATTATGAATTTTTTACAAATGAATTTTCATTTGGATTTTTATTTTTCGTAACAACATTTAAAATTAATTTTAATATGCGCTTGTATTCGTATATATACATACACCTAGGATATCAATTAAAATAATACTCAGTTGAGACTTTTGGTTCTAATTTAATTCGTATGAGGAATCTGAAGAAGTAACGATTTCTCTGTTGGCAAAGCATGGGAATTAAGCAATTTTTCGTTAATCCTTTCTTATTCTTTTATATAGAAAAATACTACATATCTGTGTCTCTATACAGATCAGGACTTATCTATTCATTAATTTCACGTGTTATTAAGAGAAAATCGAGATAGGGTATGGTCGTGTTAAAAAAAAATAGTGGAGTTTCCTTGTATATTTTTTTTCGTAAAGACTTAGGAATTAGTTAGCTTTTTTCAATACAGTGGACTCTGTAGTTGAGTGGTAAAGAGCTTCTCTTTGATGCTAAGGTTTCTGGTTTTACTGTGGATCATGTGAGTTTCTGGATAGCTTTTTGTCCGTGGGATTTATCGGGATACTCCTTTTCCTCTATTTTCATTCCATCAGTTATTCTATTATCATCTATTTCCACAAATCATCCGTGTCCTTTAGTTCACAGGGCATAATCATGGGTAATGAAACTAAAGATTTTATTTCATCCACGCAGTGAGCATTATAAGATTGCTCACACATGTCCGTTACTCCACATGATAAACCTTGAACGAAAGTGGATTTTTCGATACTATTCTTCACAATATACTGCTAGATCGATTTTGTCTGCTAAATTTATGTATGGAGTTCATTCAGTATCTTCACGAGTAACGGTCACTTTAACGGTGGGTATCCATATCCCATACATGTGGCCTTGCGTAGCGTAGTCGCGAACGCTCTCGCCTTAGGTGCGAGCGGTTCCGGGTTTGATTACCCGGTGGGGACACTTAATCGACAAATTGTAAAAGCGTTTTCAGGCTAGCCATCTTGAGTGAGGTTTTCCTAAACTACATTACACCGGGTTCCTAAATTACACTGGGATACTACCTAACATAAAGCTCCCAGGTCACTTACTTTCTTCCTCTCCACTTTCCCAGTTAATGTGATTGCCAAAGAACGTCACTCCTCATAAGTGACGGGCTAGCGAAAGCACAGAAATCTAATTCGTAATCCTACTCTTTATCCCAATAAGGGTAATATACATTTTGCGTTGTCCCCTTTACTATATACAAAAGTATAGTTAATTTTCAATACTTAGCCGGCGTAAATGATGGATAATATTTTTATCTCATAATTTGGCAAATACCGTATTAAATCTCGTGGATAGCCATCCCAAATGAAGATTTTTCAGTTCCATTAGTGAATGCTGGAATGGAACTTTATTATCTACATGCTGGCCGAGATATTTTAGTAGTTTTCTTTCCATTTACATTGTTAATATTTCCAGTGGAAAACGACCTTTTGACAACACATGCAATACTGTGCCGTAAATAATTGAACAAATTTTAGTACAGCTTTCTGTAAAGTGAGTGATTGAGCTAATCTAATCCTGGACTGTAATAAATAACTTCATTCAGGTGTTTTTGTTTAGTATCTCAAACAATGCAATTTTTTTAAAGCGACTACACACCCCAGTCATATTATTCCAGCTTTGTCTATTTCTTACTCGTGAAAAAGGATATTTTTATCTTTTAACATGTAACAAATTGTATTTTTATCTTTTAATATCTAACAAATTGTAGTTTGAATAATTAATCATTACTGAAAATTCAAGAATGGAAAAGGGTAGCATAAGTATTGTGTTTAGGGATGCGCACAAGACAAGATTTGTGGCTGTCTCGTCTCGAAAATGTGCTGTAGAAGTGATGTCTCGACTCGAAAAATGTATATTTTTCTATTGGAAGAGCCGTGTCTCGACTCGAATTTTGTCAAGAAAATCGTGTATCGACTCGTCTTGTGCGCATTCCTAATTGTGTTAGGGGGCACAGTGGCTCAGTGGTAGAGCGCTTATCTCGTGCGTGGGGTCCCTGGTTCGTTCCTGGCCAAGTAAGTTTGTAGTTCATAACATCATGCCTATAAATTTTCTCAAGGTACTCATGTTTCCTCTCATATTCTCATTCCACTAATTGTTCCATCATTATTCACTTGCCTTAATCATGCGTCTCCCTTAGCCTAAAGGACATAAACGTGGGACGTTAAACTGAAATATTTCATTTATTTTTTTATTTTCACGTATTGTGTTCGTCACGGTTAGGAAAAGAGAAAGAATAATAAATACAGACTGATTTACAAAACTTGTCATATCTGGACCAAACTTGGTGTGGTGCTATATCTTAAGCATAGTACGTACTTGGGGGTGAAAGGTTGAGCACTTATCTCTGGTGCGTGAGATCCCTGGTTCAACCCCGAGCAAGTAAGTTTGCGGTGGACAACATCGTGTCCGTAGATTTTCTCGGGATACTCCCATTTCCTCCCACTTTCACATTTCACCAATTCTGCCCTCATCATTAACTTGCATTAATTTATTCGTCTCCTTAACTTAAAAGCCGTAAACGTGGGACGTTAAACTAAAAGATTCAATTTTCTTTTTTTGAGGGTATTACCCATGTAGATATAGTAGAGTGTACATCTTTCGTTTCCGGGTTTTTGGCCATCAATGTGGGGTTTGATGAATCAGATTTTTCAAAGAAAATATCCTCTAATTATTTAGAACAAAAGAAGACATGGAACAAACCTGTTACTAAACATTAAATTAAGGTACAAGAAATTAAATGATTAGACGGTTGGTTAGATATCTTGTGGTGTAGTAAGATTTGCTAAAGATATCAACGAAGGATGATTTTTTCAGCAATAAAGAAATTTATTAGTTCTTCTACCACAATAAAATTTTAATTTTTCTTGGTAATCGGCTGGTTTCATAGATATCATCTTGAAAACATTTATTACGTGTAGAATATATAAGTATTTCCGTTTCCTAAGATCGATTTGTTCTGCTTTTCAGCTGTGTAATAGAGATGCAAGCGGACGAAAGGTTGTGTATCCGTTACACGCTGGAATGGCTCATGTGGATTTGACTCTAGAGCTTTCATGGTTAAGTTGCTTTCTCTCCACTCCCGGAAATCCAAGCTTTCCTCCGGTTGTCCACTCCCATCTGTGCTTGGTAAAGACGCAGGTGCCCAACTCCAGCAGTTATCCTTCCCGCAAGCCGGAAGCCTCTAGCTAGAGCCACTTCCGGGGACTTTCCCGCCGACTTGTTTAATCGCCGGACACTTCTGCTATTTCAGACACAGCTACATGAGTCCTCTTGTTGCTTTCTGCCTCTGACGCAAGAACCACCTTCTGAATCTATAATGGCAAATTACTGGTTGGTCGTCGCTAAACCTAAAGTGCATGAAGAGCCGTCTGATGCCTCTTATTAACGATTCTGTTTCTCTGTCGCTGAGATGAATTTTTTTTTAAATCATACTGGTCAGTAATACACAAAGAACGCTCACTAGTGGTATCTTTTTTTGTGTCATGCATTTGTATTAAAAGAAATTTGCTCTTTATTCCTGCTTCCTCGTATAGACAAGCTCCTAGAAAACTGTATTTTAAAAAATAAAAAAGAATCTAGAAATATTTTATTGGATATCAGACAATACATTGCTGTTTTACTTTATATTCGTAACACAAGTTTGCCGTATGAGCTACAGAAAGTACGAAACAACACATATTTCTCTAACATGTAATTTTACAATATTAATAGCATTCACCATATAAAGAATGTCCATATATATATATATATATATATATATATATATATATATATATATATATATATATATATATATATATATATATATATATATATATATATATATAACATACCAGACGATAGATCGTATTGAACTGTACAAACGTATACGGTGATTCTCGTGCGTAGTTTTCGACAAAACTGACAATGGATCTTTTTATAAACCTGAAAACAATGATGCTGTGTGATAACCCATCCACCTATAAAGATGATGCATTTGGAACTATACGCTCGTCAAGCTTTTCATTGTGACACTAGTAAGACGACAGTACACAGTGTCGTGTGTTAACAAGTTATAGCACAAAATCATTAATAATTTTAATTTTTGTTTCAATATAATATTGTACCCAAATGAAACACACACAAATCTATAGATGATATCCAGCTGAACAGAATGACATGCTTGGGGGTAAATTGTTGTGTGTACTTTTTGACGAACTCTACAAAAACTGTTTTATAGTGATAAAATGTACCTAATTCGATACCAATCATAATAATAATAATAATAATAATAATAATAATAATAATAATAATAATAATAATACTAATAATAAAAAAAATTATTGTTACCAATAATAATAATTTGTATTCTCTTAAAACATATTTTATTTGTGTATTCTACGTAAGTATATGTAAAAATACACTATTAAATAGCAGTTTCTAACGAGAACACATACTCCTAACAGTGACGCACAGCCTCAGGTTTGGAAACTCAAAATTTGCTTCTTTCTTTCTTACATGAAATGTGTTAAAATATACTTTAGTCAAACTTTATATGTAAATATACCATTTCAGTCACCCGAATTTGTTTCTGCTTAGTGGCGTGTAAGAAACCGAATAAAGATTCTGTGCATCAGAGCGATGGATACCCATAGGCTACATATTTTTAACCTATGGGAGCCCGCATGTAGTGATGTTAAATCAGCGTTCGTATGGCGGCATTTTCACAGCCCTTGCGTTTGTAGTAATTACTGCAACTTATTATCACGAATCATTGGTATTTCAATCAAAAGTCACACATGCACATGCATTTCAACTAAACACGCGTATAACCTTTAATCCATACCATTAGAATGAGACGGGTTTTTTTAAATAAGAAGGTGATGTAAATGTACTCATGCGAGCACCTGAAAGTGAAGAGAAAAATGCCCATGCAAAACGTAAAATAGAGAAATATTGTAAGTCTGTCACATGCTGACCTGCTTAATCCTGTCAGTACTCCCTTATTTTTGGTACACAAAGTAGGTACTGGGATCTGCAAATATCGGAGTACTGGACGATTTTACGTAAGATTTTGAAAGTAAGACAATTGTGGGACTCAAATTTGTCTTAATGTAGGAAATTAATAAGTGGGCAGTCATTTTAGAACAAGTAATTATTAATAAACCTATGTAATTTGGAATTTGTCTACATGGCAGTTTTCTCTAAACAGAACATGAGAATTTCTTGCGTAGAGGATTGCGAAGTACGCCTATAGTTGGTGCTTGATCCCAAATAAACCCAACTGTACTACCAAACATAAGCGAGTATGTAAGCAGACACACCGCTTGTCGCAACGGTACAATACGGGATTTTTAAAGTTTTAGTATATACAGGAATGAAGCTGAGAATGGGAACTAATTTTACGTTGAATCTCATACATCAGTTAGTAAAATAAATGTGGTCGATGTCCTACAGCCGATGTGTACTTGTAGAATTAAAAATCAATAAATGTAATAAAATATTATATAGCATATATTGGTACCTATCGAGTCTTCATTTGATACACTTTGGTCTTTAGAGTGATTCAACTTTCAGTGTTTTTTGCTTCAAGTCTCCTGAACACTGACAACCCGTATTTCCTGGCTGGAGTTCATATGGTTCGGATCCCGCATTAAGCTATAAGTCTGCGGCTCATATAACTTATCTGCTGAAAGGGACGTTAAAATCAAATCAAAACTTATTTCCTACACTAAACGAAGGATAAAGGAATGTCATGTAGGCTTACCAATGTATTTCCTTTCTAATAAATTCGTAGTTGATTTTGTCCTCAAAGTTCTGATTTGATACTGTTGTTACTAATACTTATACATTGTTCTTAGAAACAACAAGGAAAACTAATTATCGTATTCGTTGTGTGGGAATGGGATTGTGTGTACGTTAATATTAAATTTCAGAACGTAGTGGTGTGGTTCTTCCTTTTTCCTAAAACAAAAAATCCCTTTTTATGCCTGCTTATGTGAACCGGATGAAGGATATTAAGTTAAGCGCCCTACATAAACTCTCATGAAATAAATATTACATAGCTCTCTCCATTGTTAATTTTAGATATATATCCAACAGAGCGCAAGCTTTTTTTAAAAAAAAAAAAATAAATAAAAGTAATCTGTTGTATTATTTCAACACACACAGAAATTAGATATTGTAGAAAACCAGAAATTATATCTTTGTTTGACATTATATCATTTACTTGTGATTTTAAAATGTGATATCTTAATGTGCTAACAAGTATGATAATTCAACATTTCTCAAACTTTTTTCAAGTAGGGATTCCTGTCATTAGTTTGAATATTCTGCGGACCAGCTTGCTATTACCCTCCTCGAAAGCAAACTAATATATACAATTAATATTTTTGAATATATCGCACACCCGGTGGAAGAGTATTACAACTAAAAAAAAAAATTCTCATCATCGCTCAAAAGGGAATAGAGAGAGAGAGGAGTGAGCTCTACCTGGATGCTGTATTTTCGCATAGATGTAACTAAACATATTAACTCCTAGATGGCAGAAATATCAGTATTCCAGGGAGCGCTTTTGATAGAATAACAAACTTTAAAAGTCATGTTCCCATAAATGTGTAGTTTGGACTTGTAACATTCTTCCACCGGGTGTGCAATATATCAGTAAACTTATATTTTAACAAGAATTTTAGGAGTGATCCAAAAAAAAAAAAAGGATCAAAAGATTGCGGTCTTCGCCAAGAATTTTAGGAATGATCCAAAAAATGCATCAAAGGAATGCGATCTTAGTAATTAGTTTCTGGATCAGGAGCCACAAAATATTTTGAACGGTGTCTAAATCGAGTTTTCATTTTATATATATATATATATATATATATATATATATATATATATATATATATATATATATATATATATACGTAATAAGCACATCATACTGAGTTAAGTGATAATTTGGGTTTGGCTACACTATATGTAGTTCTCTAGATATAAAGCCTACAAGAAAATTTTTGCCTGAAATATATTGGATCTTTAGATTCAAAAATTGTTTTCAAATATTCAAAAAGAAACGAATTAGCATGTACTTTCTTCTGTTGATATCAATACTGGAATTTTCATTAATACTATCAAGAATATTTTATATGATGACATTTATATAATTTATTAGAAATTATAATACTCCTATTTACCTTATTAAATTGTATGATATATTATTTACGTATACATTGTAATCTATTGCTGTTTGAGATTCTCAACTATAGTGTACGATATGCAATTTATTTGAATTACACTTTTTTCTGACTTTTTTGGACTAATGTCCAGTTTTAGAGGATGACTTGTAATTCGCACACCACAGTTTAAGAAACATTGTGGTAGTTAATATTAAAATTCTTGAAAATACCACAAAATTTCATAAATACCTATTGAAACGTTTTACGGTATATACAATTTTACACATGCTAATGAATGAAAAGTAACTAGTATTGGCGAGGCTGTGCCATATATCAGAAAGTGTTCGTACGGATAAAATGTAAAGTTTATTATTTGTTAGAAGTTAATATAATCACTCTGTACTCTACTTATTTTCTTCTTTGATTATCAAGAAATCTACTTACATTACCGTTAAGTTTCTTATGTAGATAAATCTATTCTGCTTACTGATTTAAAAAAAAAGTTATCAATACAGTACAGATTTCAGTACACAAAACTTTGAATTCTTTACCCAATGTGAGCAATTTTGAAACATGTCATAGACATTTCGGTTTGCGCTCATGTCCTTATTGTACTTGGCAGCAGTGGCTTTCTGAGAAAATTCTTACACTTTAACTTATCGAAGGTCTTCCAATTTTGTTGGACAAATCTAGTGTTATCCTTTCGGATGCCATCCGTGAACTCATCAATTCGCAACAGTCATTTTTGGTACACTTAAAATCTTAACTCCGAATTTAACTCTTCCACATTTCATGTGTAACACATTGTTTATTATTTCATAAGTAACATGAAACATTTTCACGTACATTAATTTAGTTTTCAAAACTCTTGCAGATTTTCAAGTTGTTATTATTATAATGTCTCTAAATATAAAACTTTATTCATACAATCTTACAGTGTTTGTAATAATTATGGCACTATAAGACTGAAAGATATCATAGAAGTACAGTCTTATTCAAATAATCTTGGTCACCTACCTTGCTCTAGAAGGCTGTATTCTGGCAACTGTACGTAGGAAATTCTAACACTGTGGCATGAAGAGCATGGGTAGACACGCTAGACACTCCTCTGTGAATGATATCATTTTACGAACCTTTACCACAGCTGGAATTCCTTTCATATGTGAACCTTCTGGATGTTGTCGTTCAGATGGTGAACGACCTGATGGCATGACATTAGTTCCTTGGTTGAAAGGCAAATCACTAGTATGGGACTTTACGTGTTCAGATACATTCGCCCATTCAAGTCTCTCTTTAGCTGTTATGAATGCTGGAGCTGTTGCTAGTCGTAGAGAAGTAGAAAAGCAAAGGAAATATAACAATATCCTTGATAAATTTATTTTTGCTCCAATTGCCATCGAGACTAGTGGTGCTTGGGGATCTGCAAGCCTTGATTTTATTAGAGAAGTAGGCAAACGTATTTCTATTGTTACTGGAGATATTCGTTCAACATCTTTCTTAATTCAACGCATATCTATTGCTATCCAACGTGGCAACGTGTCGTCGGTTCTTGGCACCTTACCACATGGAAAAGAACTAGATGAGGTGTTTATTTTCTAACACAAAGGACAACACTGAACATTTATACAACTGGACGACATACGATACAAATAAGGTGTAATATCATTGGATGGCGTAGATTTACATGAATTTCGAGGGAAGACAAATTGTATTTCTTAAGGGACAGTGTGTACGTAATTGCTGCCTTCCTGTATTAATTCAAAATAATATGTGAGTAATGTAGAAACAGTTTGGTAAATCCTAAGAAATGAGTTCATTTCTTTCAATATCCATATCAAACCGAGGATTTTGCCAAAGCTTGTCTGTATTTAATGATTTAACAACATTTCTACATATTATATGTAGTTATCTGTAATAATAATTTGGGAATAAATTATTCTTTTTGTGTGAAAAAAATAATAATAATAAATTGAAAAATAAACTATGGGGGACTAATGAGACTCGTTTTGGAAATTATTTCTTTTAGATCGGTATACGCACGCTGGATAGTTTTACCTAATGTGTTTATTTCTTCTTCTCAAAGGAAAATATGTAATTTACATAAATTGAACATTTCTGTGGGATAATAGTCTCAAATAGGGATCCAGTGTACGATATTTTGAATTTATGAAATCAACATCACAATAATAATTAAGATATTTCTTTCTAATTACTTTCCCTTTTCCCCTTATATATACAAATATGAGTTGCATTTAATTTGAATGTTATTAAATCCACTTTCTATATAGGTACATCTATGTAGAACTAAAATACTCTGTTTATACAGACTCATATTTCATGTAGAAGTTCTCATTCCGCAATGCACACTTCTATTTCTATCGGAATGAAAAATGCATAGAACTTTGACGGCCTGACATTAAATTTTCCTCTTCCCCGTCTAGAGAAAAGTTTTTTTTTTTTTTTTTTTTTTTTTTTTTGCATATCGAGAAACGAGAGATGTGTTTGTAATTTTTCTTTACGGAAAATAGCTATTTGGAAGTCAGTTCACAATTTTCCACTGTTCGATAATTTCAATTAATATTGTTCTTGTGTAGTTTCAGCGGAGAAAGAGGGAGAACAGCAGGCGCGCTTGAAACAAAGCCATTCGTGGATAATGCTGTTACAATCGATCTTCGAAGGAAAAGTTTCGGTGATCTTTTTAATTATTCGGAACTTTGGCTGCTTCAAATAGGGAAGACTTCGTTGTGAGCAATTAAGCGGTTTATGGATTGGGTGCTCCTGTCAACAAGTTATAAATGTGGCGCCGTGGCATTTAGGATCTTGTCTGTATACTTTGAAAGTTAATTTTCTTGAATATATGTAGCGTTTTATGTGCAACCTTGAACAAATGAAAATTGGTCATCTATTCTTTCTATTTTCAACTGAATAACAGTCTTAGCAGAGAGACAAGTGTTTAGAAATATTCATTTTAATAGTATTGCTTACATGTTAGTATAGTTTTGCTTAAAACAAATAAGTAAACAAGCAAGTATTACTAACTAAACGGCCCGTTTAGTGAAGTAAGTAAGTTCTAAATTCAAAAGCGCGAAACCTGCAGAAGGAATTGTTTTTGTTAAAAGTTACTTTACTTTCGTAAATAGTTTATTACTTCATTGGTAAGACTCTTCCTATAAAGAGGTGACCCCGCATGGCGTTTGATGCACCAAGACAACATAAGGTGTATAGGTGTAACAACAAACTGCGAAGAAATAAAATGTCTCACCAAATTTAGTATCCTCAAATCATTTTTCTGTTCCCTAGCCTAAGAATAGTAATGAACTACGTTCCAGTAAGATTATGGATTTATTATGGCTAATAGTAATTTCATAAACACTACAACTCCGATTTATTTTATTTTCAAGCTTACGAAAACCTTATGGATTCATGTAAGAAATGACTTATAGTAAAGATAAATGACATTGGGATATATATATATATATATATATATATATATATATATATATATATATATATATATATATATATATATATATATATATATATAAGGTTTTACGCCTGTGTGAGTTATTTTTGGATAGCTTCGGAAGTTGTCAATCACCCTCGTTTAATACATAAACCACCACAGCACGAATAATTGAAAAGTTACAAAACAAAAGTTACAGTGGGATTCGAACCAGCTGCAAAAATATTGAATCCCCACAACTTAACACGCATGGCTATCGAAAAAACTACAAAATTTTTTGTCCGTTGTATGGATAGATAACAAACTTCTTAAGAACCCTCCGTATTTTTTAAACGATTTTTATGGTAGAAAAGCATATCTGTTTCATTTACAATAAAGTTTTCTGCATTTGTCAAGATATTATTTTGTTCTAAAATAGCATTGCATTAAATAACCAAATATAAGCTAAGTATTTCAAAGAGTTAAGTGTGAACTATGTTCAGAAATTTCTTTTTTTCTTACGACTTCCTCTTCTACTACTTCGAAAGCGTTGTTACCAAACTGACAGTTTTAAAGGACTAGAATAATTTAGGCGGGCAGTTATATTTTGGTGATGTATACTATGCAGTTGCACTTTCATCTTTTAATTAGTTGTTCATTAGTGTTTAGTTAAATATCCTTTACTTACGTGTATAAAGGAAGAAATGATCCCTTAAAAAGATTTGAAAATTATAAACCAGTGATGCCACCTTAGAAATTTAGTCCATATATTCTGTTCATATAGAGTATTCTTGTGATGAGCGACGAAACTTATGCGTCCATTTTGGGCAACTTTCTTATCGCATTCCTACAAGGCTATAGGGGAAACGACGAAACCTTTCACTCAATAGTGGGCATATTGCTGATATCGCTATGAAGAGAGATATTCTTAAGAAATAGTGGCCAGAAAACTGTTTCATATACTGGACATTAACAACTCGAATACATTTCCATTTCTTCTTAATCGAACTTTTACAGGATATTTCGAGCTACACTAAGCAAACTTTGAACAGTGGTAATGATGGCTATATTTAAGATAGTTCTGGAACCAAATATCTATGATCCTTTCCCTGATAAGAAGTAATTAAAGAGGCTGCTCCATATGTTAGAGAATTAAAATAATTACATCTTAATTTTTCATACTTCATGGACTTAATCCTTTGCGTAACAAAAAATGTGATGCCTGAATCCTCTTGCTTGGAGGATTCAATACCATTTGAACTACTAGCGACACGATCAAGTTTCATTATTTGTTACTAATTTCTGGAATTCCTTTTAATGAAATATATATTCTGGGAGTATTTATAGAAACAATTCGCTCTTCTGTGAATATTTTGATTAAAGAATTTTCTCCAGTAAAAACAATTTTTTTTAATTGTTGTTTTTAAATGTTTTCAAAAGTATATTTCATTCACACACAATCACACATAAATATCAAACTTCAGAAGATTTCGCTTCTTATCTAGTCAGCAATGTATAAGTATCAGGGGGTGTTTTTAGATCATTATTGTTCCCCTCAAGCTTTTAGCTTGCTGTACACTATATACCCTTAATTAAAAGTTGTTATTGTTTACATTTATCATTTTTCGTTGCCCAACTAACTTGCGGTTACGCAAATATTAATGCTCAAATCTAAATACAGTTACAGCTCTTATCTTAATAATAAAAAGCGAAGTATATTCATGAATCAACACTATCAATTTTCAGATAATTAAATTGAAACAATATAGTTTAAGTTACAATTAAATCATCATAATATACTACTCGAGAAAAACACAAATATTAATGGTCACGTTTAAATATGGTTACGGCCTTGTTCTAGTAAAGTGAAACAATGCAGTTTCAAAGTTGTAGTTAAATCGCCATAAGAGCTCTAAATCTGCAAATTGCCTCCACACTAGCGATATCTATTGCCATCAGGCAGGCAGCAACACCTATTAGCATCACATTTTACTATTAGGAAATGAAATGAAATCTGTAAGTTTTACGTCCCACGCTTATGCCGGCTAGGCTAAAGGAGACGGTGATTATGAGAAATGAATGAAATGGTGGAATGAAGAAAGTAAGAGGAAACTGGATAACCCCGAATAACCCACGCACATGGTGTTTATCCACCACAAAGCTCACTTGGCACGAGTTGGAATCGAACCGAGAACCCCATGCACCAGAGGTGAATGCTCACTAAGCCACCGCGGCCCTTTTTACTATTAAGAGTTAGCGTTACTTTCATACAGAATGTTTTCCTTTTGTTATAATGGGCAGAGTGAATTCAAGATATGCAGCGGTCTAGGATGATTTTCTTAAACATATATTTTTATTAAGACCAGGCTAGCATTATCCCCTTGCGTTTCAGGTGTGATTTTCCTATGTCCGTGCTGTAATACCAGGTCTTCATTTACTATTAAAAGACTGTCTAGACAGTTATATAGGGCATAGTTATTGTACACGCGCGAGGAGAGCATTCATATTACTGATTAATATATATATATATATATATATATATATATATATATATATATATATATATATATATAGGGTGTATCAAAAGTCCCCTGACAGAATAACTGTTATTATCACAGTTACAACAAAATGTAAGAGGGGAAACCGTCTACAAATCTTACGTTTTCAATCTAAAGTGAAGGATTCTTTTAAAATCGGACGATCCGTTTGGGCTGTACACTCTTTATTCGCCCAATGTTAAATGAAAATGAAACCTACCAGGATCCACAGCATAAGTGAATAAAGTTACTGTATGTTATGCTAACGTGTCGATGGCCACCCACCATTTCAAACATGCCCCCATTCACCATACTCTTACAAAATTTGTCCACCTCGCATCCCGTCCTTCTCTCCCCCAGCCCAGGTAAATGGCAACGTTGCATTTTCATTTAACATTGGGCAAATAAAGAGTGTACAGCCCAAATGCCTCGTCCGATTTAAAAAATTCCTTCACTTTAGATTGAAAACATTATATTTGGAGACGGTTTTCCTTCTTACATTTTATTGTAACTCTGATAATAACAGTTACCCTATGTCTGGGAACTTTTGAGACACCCTGTATATATTTGCATTGTGGAACATTTGAACTTAAAAAGGAAAAATTTGATGTTCTGAAGGGATTTTATACTGCTTCAGGTTGGCAACACTAACCGGAGATCAGACATTTTTTTTCTTTTTTTTTCGATCTCGAATTTGCTAATTGTTTATCGTCAAAACAAACATGTGTGTGTCCTAATTGAGTCTCCCTTAGGTCTGCCATCTAACGAGAGAAAATATTTTTATTTTCTGTCAGTAAGCTGCTATCGCCTAAGGAGAAATAGTAAAACTAACTCGTGCCTTGCAACTACTAAAAAAATTCATCATCTCCAGGATTAATATGACCCTTAATAAAGGATACGTTTTCATGACATCCCCATGGGTGTCACTGGTATTTTACAACGGAATATTTTATGCCATCCCCATGGATGTCACTGGTATTTTGAAACGGAATATTTTATGACATCCCCATGGATGTCACTGGTATTTTGCAACGGAATATTTTATGACATCCCCATGGATGTCACTGGTATTTTGCAACGGAATATTTTATGGCATCCCCATGGATGTCACTGGTATTTTGCAACGGAATATTTTATGACATCCACATGAATGTCACTGGTACGCAAAGAGTTAACCTCCTTCTCAACATCTTTCCTAACATTATGTAAGAGTGAATACTTACACTTTCACAGTGTATAATGTTCGTAATTGAGAAATTATTTTCAAATTTTGAAAGCAAAAAAAATGAAATCTTAAGTTTTACTTCCCATAGTTATTTCGGCTAGGCTAAAGAAGGTGGTGATGATGAGAAATGAAGAAAGTGGGAGGAAACGGAAGAACCCCGAGAAAACTCACTCACACGATGTTTGTTCACCACAAAGTTTACTTAGCGCGAACTGGGATCGAACCCAGGACTACATGCACCAAAGGTGAACGCTCATCCTCTGATCCACCGAGGCCTCAATTTTGAAAGCAGTTCTCATCCAGTTACGTATACATCGATTATAGCGTTTACATTCGAGATCTTCGTATAAAGTACTACACTACATGAAGTTGTTTTAACATGTAGAGTTAGTTAAAAATAAGCATAAAGAAAAGTGTCAATCATGCTGAATTGATTGCAGTCTGGAAAAAAAGACAGGAGAAAAACAATTTATTGTTGATGTTCATATCTTTCAAACCAGCGTAGTTCGCTATAAATACGTATAAGGAAGAGCTCCTTCGTGGCTAAGCGGTTAGCGTACGCACTTTTGGCATGGAAGAGCCGGGTTCGATTCCCGGTGGGAGCTCATGTTGTTCGGATTCCACACTAATCAGTAGGTCTCATCGCATATAGCCTAGCTGCTGAAAGGGACGCCAAACTCAAAATCAACTCAAATGCGTATCAGGAGAAATTGAACCGTGGAAGACGTTGCAGGAATATCTGTTTTTTAAACGTCCCATGGAGATCGTGATGATCAAATGGATGATGATAATGGAATGAAGAAAATGTGAGGAAACAGTTGTACCTGAAAAAGAAACACGCACACTGTGTTTGTCCATCACAAGAAGCACTTTGCGGAACAGATACCCCATTCGTCAGAGGTGACCTCTATACCAGTGAGCCACCGCAGCTCGTTGCTGGGATATCCTCTAAATATACAACATTCGAGCTTTTCAGTTCGATGATGCGTTATTTCGCTTATGTAGACAGTGTACGCTTTGTTTAGCATGACTAATTATTCTGTGTCCTGGCATCCCTACGTTTCTTAAGATGATATTAATAATAATAATAACAATGAGTTACAACGCGTACTGAATCGTACATGTCTATGATCAACATTTTTGAAACCAAACAATATACATGTATACTCAAAAGGAAGAATGATATTATGATGATGTCCTGTGTCGACAGTTACTCCACTGCATTCTTCTGCTAGTCCTTCGAATATTTTTCTCTCTTCTTTCTAGTTTCTCTCGCTCTCCTATCACTATAATAACCGGCTTCACATAAGCAAGCGGATCCACCGAGAGAAGTAATTAGAAATATGGTTGCGGATCGTTAAATGGCGTGTGATGCCTTGATTTCTCTCTCTCTCTCTCTCTTTCACTATTTTATAGCAAAAGGCTGGTAGAGCAGCGAGAGGGAAGAAGGGCAACAGTTTACGCTCGGCTAAGATGAATCAAACATTACCCTCAGCAAATTGCGAAAGCGAGCCAGGTTTTGCTCCCCGCGTTCTGATAGCCCTGCCTGCGCTCGCTCGAGTCCGTCACCGCAGATTAAAATTCGTTAGGCGTAATAAGAAACGATCCATAGCATTAATGGATTTATAATCTAATGAATTTTATCTTGGATTTATGGATACAGGAATTATCTTAATTTCCAGTAGCTACGGAATGGGCGGTGGTGGCGGCGAGTTGGCGGCCGCGTCATTATTTTTTTCTTTCTTTCTTCCTTTCTTTCTTTCTTCCCATATGGCATCATGACGCCACCCATTATCTTCTGTATATTAGGAAGAAGAAAACTTGGTAAAGAAAATTTATCTGTCGAAAAATATTTTTAAAAAAATAATATGCACTTTATTATTTCTGTTCCAACTGCATTTTAGTCGGTGGTAGGTAGGCCTATTGTTTTCTCTATAACATGAGAAATTGGTCTTGCGAACAAAATATAGCGACTAATTAGGTGTAGGATTTTTATATATAGTACCTCGCAAAATCAGTAGTGTGTGTATGTGCATCATTTAATAATATAAAACCCTGGTTAAGTTCTTTTATCTCCACTCATCGATGAAACTTCCATACATCTACATTCAAAGAGTTGCTTTATTCGAAACAGTACTAATTAAAGTTCAATTTAGTATTGCATCTAATTGTTTTTGACTGTTTTCTCCAATTTGTCAGGTAGTAATTAGGTAGTCCTTGACCGTAAGGTCGCGGACAGGATCTCCACAGAGTCCCGAAGCATGCTAAGCAGAGTGGCGTAGGAAACCCGCAGTGCTCCGAAGCAAGCAGTGAGGGGGTTAGAAGTTACAGAGCCCTGAAACAGGCTAAGCAATTGGGGTAGGAATCCCAACACAGCCCCGAAGCAGACTAAGCGAGGAGAAAAGGAATAGCCAAGAGTCCTGAAGCAGACTAGAGGCTTTGGGTGTAGGTTACTCCTAATGTTCCAAGGCAATCAGTAGGAGAAACACCAGAGAACTGGTACTGGTCTGCTGGTTGCTATCCAATGTATAGGCGTCCAGAGCGACTGTGGCGTTCCTGCTGTCCTGTCGTCATGTGCTTCGTAGGAGGTACCAGTGGTCCGTTGTCTGTTGCTCGTAATAATCTCACGTGGTGTGCAGTAAATCCATGTGGTGATGTTTACAAACAGAAGTATATGCCGTTGTGTGTGTTGAAGCACGTGGTACATTACAATATTCTCACGGTTTGGCTTTATGTAAAATGATTTTACAATTAATTGTAATGTATAAAATCAGTAATTTAGTTAATGAATATCCGCCTGAAGCTGATAGAACTTGTTTATCTCTGTTACGTTGTATAACTTCCTAGGGAGTAGTGTTCAGGAGAAACTACTGTCACAAGACTTCATTTATTTATTTATTGCTTTGGAATACTAAAAAGTAGCTTTTTTTTACGTCAGTACAGCCTCTGTGAGATAAAAGATTGGTGGTTGCCCTATATCTGATTCTTGGTAAGAATACTACAATGAATTGCGGTAGGTACAGTGTAATAAAAGTCCGACATATAAAACCTTTCACCTATTTATTTACAAAAATAAAAAATCTCTATTCAACAGTTTAACAGTTTTAGAAAATTTCTTTGTAAATTCACTAAATGTTTTCAGAGTTTAGTGAGTCCTCGGCACACACAGTAGTGGCTTCGGAGTAAAGGTTCTATTTGTCTTAGGTTATGACCGGAACTTCTTTACTCATTACAACCTCGGGAGATAATTATAGGATTTCTCCATAGCTCATTGGAGCCCCGGGAGAAAGATGATTAGAGAATATCTCCTTTTTTCATTGCAGCCTCGAGAGATAGGGTTTTAAAGGATCTCTCCATAGCTGATTGCGGCTCTAGGAGAAAGGTATCGATGTTATGGATCAGCTGTAGACTGATACATCCGTCCTCTTGCTTATAGATGTCCTCTGAAGGGGAGGTCGGCCACCTTCGGTTTTCTTCCGATCCTTCTTTGTATCCGTCTTCCATCATCTGGCTGGTGTTTATGTTTTGGACACAATAACACGTGTTCCTGATTGAAGCATGTGTTTATAGTAGTTGCTTACACGTGAGGGTATATAACCGTACAATACTTAAGTTCCACTGTTGGTTCAGCATTGAGAGTCAGTATATAAGGTCAGCATTAGAGAGCTGTTTGAATGAGCAAGTAGAAAACTCCGGTGTAGAGAGCTACTGTAGAAATAATGGCGTTAGGAACCCTGCAACACCTAATTGAAATGTTGGACCAAACATAGCTATCTGTAAGCCAGAAAGTAGTTTTATTTTCCTCACTTTTCTTAAATGAATACATTTTGGTCATTTTATTTAATGAACTTTGAAGCAACGAAAATAAATCATTCTTTATAATGGATAAAATGACATAACGGTAAGTGTAGTCCCTTTGATAAAGTGTCTTTGCATCTACGCTTGATACATATAACTTTTTTTTTTTTTTTTTTTTTTTTTGGCAGATACGGCTATTCGACACTCTCGTTTCCTTTGCGAAACTTTCCCCTTATTATCCCCAGTATTCCAAATTTGATAATATTGATTTCCTTAAGTATGACTTATTTTTTTAAAACTACATCTGAACTTTTTTTTAACATGGTTATACTTTGTAATTTCAAAGTTCATTTCAGAATCAGACAAATCAGGGAAAGAAATTACAATAACAGGCTCACCAGATTGTCCGTTTTACGCGCCAGGTGTTCTCCAGTTTATGCCTTTATGTACTTACATTTCTGTGGAATTTGAAATGTTTTTTTTTTTTTTTTTTTAATTCTCTTCACCAAAAACACTTTGCGCTATAGGTTAAACACTGAAAGTAAATTAATTATTTCAAATTTCAGCATTAAACATATCTACCCTTATCAAAAGGTGAGAATGATACAATTTTAATCAAGATATATATATATATTTTGTTTCTTCGAAGTCCAGCACCAAGGCTATGAACCATTTGCGACAAACAAGAAGGGAATAATTAACTTTTTTAAAAAAATTTACATGTGATCAAAAGGGACTAGACCAGATGTTTCCTTTTACGAGTAAACAAATTTTTCGAAGCGATACTGGCCCGATCTGAGTCTTTCTTGTAGCTGTATCTGCATCTGACGTACCCAAACAGAGTTGCCTACAAGACAAGAGTTATTTCATGTCGAAAAGAGGATCAAATCAAAGCAAAAAAACAAGAGGGGGAGAGAGAAAGCCGTGTTGTGATGAGTACATTTGAAATAATGAACTTTGGAGGGAGTTTTTCAGATATGCGTGAGTCTCGTTGTCAGATATCGTTTAACAAAACAGCGTTGAGGATTTTAATTCAAATACGCTGGACCAAAGAAGCTGTGTCACTTCCTCCAGGAACTGTTCATGGTAGATGTTGAAAGTGGTCACTGTTGACCTGGAGTCACATTTGCGTACAAGAAAACATGTTTCGCATAACAACTTGTAGTTTCGAATAATATATACTGCGCATTGTGGTGAACTCGAAGCTAGTTTTTCGTGCCGCACTCTGTATTGGAAGATCTCTGTGTAGTCTCGTACCTAGTCATGAAAATTCTGTCTCGTATTGTCTCGTGAGGCACTCTAGAACCAAAATAAGAATTCCAAAAGTGAATTTTTCATTTCTCTTTACTAGATTCGTTTTCTAATTCTAAGCGGTTAGTGTGACACGTGAACAAACAATGGAATGCGTATACCATGTGAGCTGCTACTGCAAATCGAACCCAGATCGCCTGTATCAAGAGCAAAGATCCAACTACAGAGCAACAAGGGAGCTTCTCAAAGTACATACTAGAGTTAAATTATTAATCACATATTGCTATTTATGTTCTAGTCAAAGTATCATTTTAATTTATGTATGCAATATTAAGAACGTTTTTACTATTACGAATATCGAAAAGATAAGTGGAAAGTAACATAGGTAAAATCTCGTGGGAGAAATAAAGTGTAAAAATAGATCTAGTTCTCTATGTCATTGATAGCGATTGATCAGTTTCTGGAGTCTGAGATAATTTGTGGTGATGGCATCTGCTGATTGGTGGTAATTAAATGAGAGTGACAGTGAAGCAGGGATTTCGGTCGGACAGTCTGCCTCGAGTTAATTGCCGATTGTCGGATTGAAAACCCCGTCGGAAGTGATTATCCTTCTCCCTCTCCTTTCCTCCCCTTTCTCTCCGAGCATGTGCCATTAAAGTTAGTGGTGTCAAAATGTGGTGAATAGCTCATTTGTCAGAGTGCTACGAACAAGTCCATCATGACTCTCACGTTGGAACGAAAATTTGAGTTCATTCGTTCTTCTTTCATGGGCCGTGTCTTTTATCATTAGATTCCGGTTTGTTCTTCTTTAAATCTTGCATTGTGATTTGGTAAGGAAAATGCGAGTGAGGAATCAGTACATCTACAGTGTGAGTGCAGTTTCCCCTTTGTGTCACTCTTAATACGAGCGTCTAAATTTGCAATGAATTCACTTTGTGGATATTGGAAGGATTATTTGTTCTCATTTTTCAATGTCAAAGTTGAGACTTTGGTACCATCAAACGACAGTTCATTTCTAATCTGCTTCACGAAAATTTAATGTTAACATTTCGCAACTTAAACTCGTCGTATTAATTCAGTCTTTTTCTTTCGGTTTTACTATGAAGATCAATTTCAATTGATGTTAACTATTAATTGTAATGTGGACATTTGACTTGGGTAAGGAATTGGGCTTTGTTAGGGCGTTAAGTTATGTATATAAATCTTTGTAGAAGGAATTATCTCGTAAGTTATGATAGCGCTCTTGCATTTGCGTGAGAGGAGTTCCATCCTGGGTGATAGTGCATCCACATGGAAACTTACTGAGACTGAAAAAGATGTTAAACTTCAAACAAGATATTCAGTGGATTTTTTTTTCAAAACCTAATGTAGATATCAATATGTAGCTACTACCTACATAAATCAGATGGCTTGTTGCTTAATATATGGTCAGCACGTCGCCTTCTATCGATATTTCTTGTTTCCTAAACCAAAATTATTAACACATTCAGTGTCACTGCGTGAAAAGGCCAGCCTAGCCTGGAGGAGAGATGCCGATAAAAAACAAATTACAAGAACGGAAGGACAACAAAACAACCTCAACTGTTATATTTGCTTAATTTGCCGCAACTGTTGTTGTACCTATGCATAGTCTAGTGTGTAACAAAATTTGTAGCATTAAAATCTTGTAAAATGAATTGCCTCATTATCTTCTTTTTGAAAAATGAATGTATTTACGGTATAACTTGAACTCTACTTTACTTGACCATATGGTTCTCCAGTTGTACAGAGGACCGCTGTACTCTCTGGTAGAGCGTTCACCTCTGGTGCGTGGTGTCCCTGGTTCGGTCGCAGCTCGCACCAGGTGAACTTTGTGGTAGACAAATACCGTGTGCATAAGGTTTCTCTTGTTTCTTACCACCTTTTCATTCTACCATTTCATTCATTCTCATTATCACTGTCATCCTTAGCCTCGGTGTGTTATCGTGGAACGTTAAACTAGAATTTCTTTCCATTTCGTTGTAGCTTCTTTCTCCGCTTGTCATCGTTTCAATCTCCTCTCTTGTTTTCCCCTTTTTCTTTCCGTACACACATCGTTATTGTTCGTAAACCTTTCATCTAACCAATTCTATTTCCGTCTGCCTCGTTATCACTGAGGAATAATTTCTGTTGTAGATTTTTGTTTTAATTCGGTGATCTTGCATCTTAGTCCCTAATTTATAAGTCTAACAATATGTTCTCACTATCATTTACTTTTTAATCTTCATTCGTGCGTTTCTTTCCTTTTTCATTCCATTGAATAATATCACCAGTATTATCCCGAACATTCTGCCGTCATTGGTAGATAATTTGCCTCAAATTTTGATATGTCCGTGCACTTCATTCCACCGCTAGTTTTGGAAAATCTTTAAATTTACCTTCCTTATTGCACACCAATTCCATTTTTCTTCTTTCTGACCCTTGATCATACTTTCTAAGACATTTCCTCTGAAATTATGTCCTAACAATTTTCTTATTTATCTCTTTCAAAAAAGAAAAAAACTTTGTAATGTCATTCGTAATTTTTCCCACGACTGTCACTCACAGTTCCTCTTTTTTGTTGGCCCAACCACCTATTTTTTAAAAAAATTTTTTTTTGTTTACGCATGCATTTCGAAAACCATAGTGCTTTTTCCTTCCTTCTTTCTGATGTAGACATTTCGTTTACGGTATGAAATACCTGATGACTCTTTGTAACTCTTTCTTTAGTCACTTACCTACAAAATACGCTTTCCGTCTTTAAAAAATAATAACTTTTATATGAATAAACAATCTTGTTTGTAGTCGCATCACGGGAAAGCGGATGAACCGTTTGAAATGAGTTTTTGAATATACCTTATGAATATACCGAACTTCTTGAATTGACCACCTTGTAATCTTAATTTTTTTAATGTGCATTTTTCCACAAGACATTCATTAATTACTACTCTCTTTTTTGGCCATTTGTCTATATTGGTACTTGAACACGTGAAGCAACGTTTGTCCTATGAAGATAAGTTTACCTGTGAATCTTGGCTACACAAAATACGACATTGTTGTATTTTCTTAATTCTTTTATATTTATTTTACGTGAGACAGATTTGCTGTATTTGTAAATTCAAACCCAAGCATACATCTCTGCCCTGGGAGGTCAATGATCAGAATTCCACTCTGGATGATGAAAGGGTGAAAAAGGGGGGGGGGGAAACATGTACAGGAATTCAAGAACTTATTATACTTGTTAACCCTGTTTTAGGAAAGTCAGTGGACATTTTGGCGCTTTTCTTCCATGGAGAGTTTCAGTAATTCCGGAATTTCTCAAGATTAAAGCGAGCTATCGCAACTAAATTTTACCTGACGGGCTATCACCAGCTTGTCAGCAAGTAGTGGAGCTTTTGAACTATGGATTCCCGTAAGGCCTGTACTAGAGCATATGGGTCATGCCCCTATCATGCTACGTTCGTGTCGTCGGCCTCGTCATACTCCGCGACAGGCAGTCCACTACACATCTCTCACTCATACAAACACATACATACATACATACACACACAGATACACTCACACAAAGAAAGCAAATCTGATTAAAACCGGTTTGAGCACAGGAAAGCAGGTAAAACAGTATTTTCCCGAGTTTTCAATAGAAATCGAACTCTGTCAAGATGCAAGTAGTTTACGGCACGGCCCACAGAATGGTCTCCAGAACAATCCCAATCAACCCTAGCCGATGGAAAGCACACTGCCTACAGGTGGAGTATAGCATAGGTCTTCTGCGATGTTCTGATTGATATAACTTGTACATTTATTAACTTAAAGCATTAGCTGCTTTTGTGTTATGTTAAAAAATATTTTGAAGTAGTAGTACAGGTGGTTAAGATGAAAATTAGAATATGCATATTTACGAAGACAATAAACGAAATACATACAGAATAAACCAACGTGAATAAAATTATTGGCAACTGATTTGCTGTGTAGCATAGTGAATAATCCAGAATCAATTCGTATAATCTACATACGTTATTCTATTTGTGATTTTCAAGGCTTTTCTCTTTTCGGTACGAAAAATTCAGTGCGCTATAATATAAATTTTTAATTTGCATCCATGTGTTTCTATTTTATGATTGTTCGTATTATTGTGCTAGATTGGTATTCAGCATAAATAAGGTGTGTAGTCCTACGTGTATTAGATATACTATAGTAATTTTCTTAGTACTAAATATTGTTATAATTTACTCTGTTTAAAAGTAGCTGTCATACCGTTGCTTATTAAAACTTTAGTATCTAGTAATATTAGAAGTTCTGGTATAAAATACGTTGATCACACTTATTTTGTGCAAGTGGACCACTTTACAGTGGAACCGAGATAGCCAACATAGACAGGGTTCACCTCTAACTAACTTCTATCTCGTAGCTTTCATTAAAATATGTATCATAAGAGGTAACGTGGGGATTTAATGTGTATGCCAAAAATACATTATCTCACAAGGTTCTCAAGTTAGGCAGATGAAACTCGGAATTTAAATTCCTTATTAAAAATAAGTTGAAACATGTCTCCGCGTCTTCGAAAATTCCACTTCGGAGGGGGAACAGGCAATTTTCGTAAGATTTTAATTTCCTACTTTGTGTTCATAACATAGCGATAGTGAGAAAACGTTGAACTCTTTGAAATTAGTTTTTAAACACATAATGAACTTGGTTTTTATTATTCATTTTGATTGAAGTACGTATCTTTAGGCGGAAGGGGATTTAAATTTTCTGCAAAGAGTAATAGCTGTAACGTTTGAGATGAATATATGAACATACTTACCACTTGAGTCTAGATTTTTTTTATTCAATTCATTTGAAACATGTGGAGCATATAAGGTTTAAATATACGTATTTTAAATATTTCCCATAAACCTATTCTACCTGTGCGAAGAATGAGCATTGCAGCCAGTAAAAATTTATAAATATAAACTGTCGAAAGTTAATTGAATGAAAAGTAAATGGATAATATATGCAAAACTTGCTAGTAATAAGTTCCAGGTAACACAATTTGACTTCTTATCAAAAATAAGATCCTAATTACTGTCATACAATATATCTGAAGTATTTGTTTCTGTTGACGATAGTTTTGATATAACATTAAGATCTAAAGCAAACTTCGCAGTGTCGGCAAATGCCAATTGCCCAAAGTTCCATTCCATGGCAGTCGACGGTTCATTAAATCTGTCGCTTTTACGTGCTGATCGATCATAACACAAACTTTCAACCAGACTTTTTTTTAACGCTTCATTTATTTTCTTTCTCTTTTTTTATGTGCAGTTTTCGTAATCATGTAGACTAATTTGGCAAGCCTCTCCTGATGCTAATATCGAGGAGGAAATAGGCTGTGTCAGTACTTGGCTCCGTTGTCCAAAGTCATATTTCGGATAATATATATATCTAGTCTTTTGCCTTCGCTCGCTTTCTGTTTTTTCGAAGGTTGTGATCATATAAATTTTCCATGGCCAAGTGAATATTTTTTTTCCTGTGCTCTTATAGTTCAGTGCTCCACCTTGGGGTATGGTTCTAGTTTTACTTGCAGGCAATTACTTTTAAATGATGAGTACAGAGTAAACTATTAAGAAAATTATATATTGTTATACTTGTATATTTTCTACTCACTAAATTCTTACGAGTCTTCACAATGCTCATCACAGCTGTTTTGAATTTCAGTTCACTTAAACACATTAAAGGGCGTCAATTAAAAAATAACCTTTAAAAAACTTGTAGAAAGTGTGGTTCTGCAGTGCACTGGAGAAAGTGCACTAAAAAAAAAAAAAAGAAAATAATTTTTTGGTGGGATAATTCACTTTTATTGTCTTATTAAGTCTTGTCACTAAGCTTACCTTACGATTTTGAATTTTATAGAATAACGAAAATACAATACAGAATATCACAAATGTAAAAAGCAACCCAGATAATACGTACAATACGCAGTTATCTATCTAGATATATAAAAATTAAAGTGACTATATTTGTGACTTAATAACTCTTGAACCACTTAACCGATTTCGATCAAATTTTCAACATAGATGAGTTTCGGACCTGGGATAGTTTTTATCATTAACTTTGACGGTGAACTTAACGAGGAGGAGGGGTTATATATATAAATGATCGAAAATGACCGATATTAGCCCCGAATCCATAGTTTTCAAGGTCACTGAGATGAACAGTGACACTTTCGATGTCGTTTACATCCAAATTCAGCCCCACAATTTACATATTACGTAAATATTTATGTTTACATGCCGCAGCGAAGCTCTTCAGCGTGACATATATGACATTACAGAATAGGATTTAGAGTGCTAGAAGAATCCAGGCCCTTCAGGAAGAAAACATCATTCCAGAAGCAGTGGACATTCAACCATCCTTTTAGAAGGTGAGGAGAAAGAGTTGGCGGGAAGGCTGCAGGATTTGGCAAGCAGAGGCTTCAAAATCATCTGCAGTAATTAAACAAGCTGCGTTTATATATGCAGAAAAACATAAAATGTTTCGTCCTTAGAGTACTGAAAACTCAGCTGAAGACGATTGGTTTTCTGAATTTTTGAAACAACAAACCAACCTTTCGTTTGAGAAACTAGAGGGTCTTTCCAAGGATTGAGCTGAAGACTGAATACAAGAGTTATACAGAACTTTTTCCCTTATGTCACATAATTACAATAGACATGGATCTTAATGTACTTCATATACCGAAATGTGCCTAGACAGGTGATTTTGCAAGTGATCAGAATTGCCTCGTAGTTTTGAAAAATCTTCTAATGTGTAGTGTTTCAGTTTTTAAATTTTACAGGTATCAGAAATATAAATACGTTTCGAATTGTGCACTATGTAGCCAAATGAATGATGTTTTGGAATAAATTAACCATTTTTAGAAGAAAGTTGTTTTACTGTTTTCTTGTGTACTGTTCAATGGGAAATAATCGATATAGCCCCGGGCTACCGTACCAGAGAAATGGTTTGCTCGCGCACACAGATTTAAGTCTTGGTCCCATTTCTTCATCTACCCTACAAAAATATACAGTAAACTTTTTAGTGTATTTTCTAAACTCTTCTTAATAAGGCAATAACAAAGAATACTCCACCAAAAATATTTCTTTTATAGTGGATTTTGTAAAAGCATTGAGCGCAGAAGATATTTTACGATTATTATTTATAGTATTATTATTCAACAGTCTTCAACCAATTCTTTAAACTCCTAACTTCCTTACTTGAAAATATTACATAATTTCAATGTGTAATTCTAAATATTTTATTTTCTAACATCATTTTATAGGACTTAAAACAATTCATTCAATTTTTTGGAAAAGAATATTTTTAAAAAACGCTTGTGGAAAAAATATATATCCACACCTTTCTGTTAAAAGCGCCACAACAAAGTCTCGAAGCAGTACTGTACCATTTTACTGTCCTATTCAAGTCATGCTTAATTTAACTGACTTTGTCTGCACGTATACGCCTTGATTAAGTTTACAGTAAAGCGATAATCTACTGCAATAATTATATGGAAATATTTTATTGTGATTTGGTGTACCTTTACAATTTTTTTTTTTTTTTTTTTTTTTTTTTTGCTCTAGTTAATATGTAAGTGCGTGAAAATTAAGTTGCAACATTTGACTCTAACAAACAAACTGAATAGTAATCTAATAAGACCGTTGTAAACAAAAAACGTGCGCCAAATAATATTTATAAAATGCTATTAAATGAATTAATAATTGATTCTATTTTTATAAGTTAGAAATTGGGGACCGCAGTTTATAACGTCATAAATGTCATGCTCTCAAATTTCTGTGAATAAAAATTGAGGCGTGCTGGAGTACAATGGGACAAACGCCATGAATCAAACTGGTAGAAGGTGCATTTTAAAAGGCTTCGGCTAATTTTTCATCCACTTAAGATGGTCTGTGCTTATGGCCCGATGTTCTGTTCAATTTTACACTAGCAGAAAGTTGAAGTAAAGTAATTATTGAGAATTTTTAAAACTAATATCTCTACGTTCCACTGATAATCTGAGCTTTGCTCAAGTTTGCGCTTATCCAGGTGATTGCCCGAAGACTTAATCAGTTTCTGTAATAGCAGTTTGTAAGTATTAAAGAACCGTTGGTAGCGGAAGCTTAGTGATATTCCTTAAATACCAACCACGAAAGGAAAATGTTCTCAAATGTGTGTCACTTTTAGACATCTGTTGTCAGATATCAGAGCAAAACCGGTAAGAGATAGCGAGGGATTTTATTATTATTATTATTATTATTATTATTATTATTATTATTATTATTATTATTATTATTATTATTATTATTATTATTATTATTATTATTATTTGGATCCAGCGTCCGAAGATAAGTTTCGCCCCCTCCATAACCGTTTATCCAAACCGAAAGTGGTAGAAGTCATACGTTTCTGGTTCAGCGTTGATCACCATGGACGAAAAATGGTATGAATAACAAGAAGTTTCTTGAAATTGGTTCAGGCTCTGAAGAACAGGTTCCATCTACACATTTATCTCTACTAAAACCGGAGGTGGTAAAGTTTACTTCACTTCCGATTTCAACATTTATTCCCATAAATCGGAAACGGTAAAAGGAGGCGGTGAATCTTTCTTTTCATGATGAATTCAGGATCCCAAGAATGGATTGAATCTTTGTGTTATGCTTCTATTTAGGGTTGTGCACGATACAAGACGAGACAGAATTTTTATGACGAGAATTGAACCGAGACACAGCTTTTTCTATAGAAACAGACACATTTCTCAAGACGAAACAACCACGTTCACGACACACTTTCGAGACTAGACTGCATGAACTCGTGTTTGGCACTTCACACCCGGGGGGATTCGGTGTTGCCGCAGTCATTTCCCAACGCGTGCTTCTCTCACAAGATTCAGCACAGCACTGACGAAGCACTCCTTATCCTGGTATGGATCAAGATTACTGCCAACGTTGCCTGCTTCAGTACAGCCTAACGTGCAGATGTATTTGTATCTTTACTTTCCTGACAAGCCTCGTATACGCTAAAAGAGTATGAATTCAATTATTTCATAAAATATATTCTTAATCAGCGAAACTCACCTTAATTGTAGAATAAATTAGTGTAAAATTCTTTGAGTGTTGCCACAGTTTCACAAATTTTCTCTTGTGTACAAATAGAAAAGGATTGGGGTTCTTTTCTTTTATAAATTTACTCCTAATCGATTAATCAAGTACGTATTCGTCCCATCAAGTTCTGTCTAATAGTGTGAAGCAGAACCTTTGAGGCTTTGTGTCCAGTCAAAGTGTTCTTTATGTTATATTTGAGCTGCTTACTGGCTATATGGTTAGCGTACGCGTCTTCGGCGCGGAAATCATAGGTTCGATTCCCAGCGGAGCTCATGTGGTTCGGATTCTGTGTTAAGCTGTAGGTCCATGTCTCATGTAGCCTCGCAGCTGAAGGAACGATAAACTCAAACCCAATCCAATCTCTGTTAAATTTCATTTAAGCCAAGCACAGAGGAAACATGAATCAAATTTCGATACGAAATCGTTGACTTGTCATAGCCTCTTCTAGAAATCAAAATAGCGCAAAAATGCGTATTTTAAAAAAGATATTTTAAATGCAGTTCTCGTAAGTTGGAGCTTGAGTTTTAATAGTTGTAAACAGAAGAAGTATATCAAATTGTAGAAAGTTATTTGTATATTGAAAATAATCAGTATTTCAGATTTCGAAAACTCTACTTCAGCTTTTCATTAGGTAGTTACGTAGGTACACAAACTTTTTTTTTTTTTTTTTTTTGTTAGAACTGTAAATTTTCTGGATGAATTATACAGCATTAATATTTGATTGAAGATCTTTCGTTAACAACAAAAAATCCTGAAGGAATTATAACGGAAAATGGAAATGGAAAATTGTAATTCTCACAGATCTTTGGTATGATTACTGCATAATATAAAATTAGTACATCAACATGAACATTTACAATGTTGAACAAAAGATTGTTTTCCAGAAAATATAATTCACCTCTCTATTACTGATTAATTTTTAATATACTATTTCTTAGGATATTTTATTAGTATATGTATGTACTACAGTTTTATATTTCTTAGGCTATTAACATGTAAGAGCCCAATAACTTCAGAGAATTCAGACAATTTCAAATCACAATTAGGCAGACTTTTTTTGTATATTGTATATTGTATTTGTATTCACCTGTTGTAATTGGAGCATTTGGGCTCTGTAATAGGTGTGTGTTAAATAAATAAAGATTTCATTGTTAAGTATGTTGAAATATCAAGCCAACTTCATCTCATAGTTCTACACGTCCTAAATTATTGTTCTTTCGATTTTTACAGAATACATTAGACCACTATAACACATGAGAGATAAAATGCCTTAATAGTGTATCATATTAAATATTTTAGAAAATCGTTGCAGTTATTAAGGAAATTTTTACTGTTTTCTCTCATTGTTCTTATACCCAAATTCATATTTTCATGTTTATATTCTCATGTTTTACCTCACGTTGTCTGTATTTTCATTGTTTGGACTCTAGCCTGTAATAATTGTCTCAATATTTGAAACAATGTCACGTAATTTAAATTTTGTGTTTTATTTAGTCTTAGATATAATTCATGATATGTCAAAGTATTTAAATATTTTATGTTTAAAATGTTGACATAGATGATTGTAGTTGTTAGTAATCTTGTCCCCACTTATTAGCAAATTGCTAGAAATTTGACTGATTCAGCTATGCCATGCTGCAAAATAAGTCTGAAATTATAGTTTCACATTCAAAAATAAGCTTTTTAAAGCGTAATTAAATAATATTTAGAAAACTCACAAATTTTCATATCAGCATACCCAAACGCAATTTTCCTCTGCCAATTTTATTGAACCGTTCCGCTTATTATAAGCTATAAGAGAGAAGGCAATTGTGGCCCCATCTGTAGTTTCTCCCTTTCTCTCTCTCTCTCTCTCTCTCTCAAGACGTGGATGAGCTTTATCCGTTGGAATTTGTATGGAAGAGGAAAAGTTTGTGTCGGGAATCGCTTTGGGTCGCAGTGGCAGGTCCTGAGAGGCTTATGCCGCGTTTTCAGGTCGGCTGGGTTGCTTCTAGCTGTGGCTGACGTGGCCCGCCCCGGCATATTAACTCACCATTACGCAGCCAACCGAAGCAGGAAACTAAAAAAGACGAGGGAAGGAGTTGCATGTTGGTGACAGGTCGTGGAAAACGGCCCGACGACCCTGGACGACGTCTCTAGATCATTATTAATATTTTTGTTCCTTGAACTCGTACACATAAATATAATCTCCATGTAGGACTTAATATGTTAGAGAGAAGATGAGATGTAACGATTACATAAATTATTGTACAATGTTCTCATGCTTCATTATTTTAATTTTAAGTACGGTCTCATACTTAAACTAATTGATAGAAACTAGGTATTTTTTAATTAATTAAAGGTTTCTTTAGCTGTTACTGATGGTTTTTGCCTGGTGTGTGTTTGAATTGTTTTTGCCCTCATCACATGGATGTCCCTTTTCGCTCAGTGTGTTTCCATCGATCATGGATATATAGTTGTTGACATAATCCAATTTGTTTGATGTTAAAAAGATTCAAATATGTACATATTACTTGTACATGCTCCTTGATCATTTCTTAGTGTTAGTTACTATCACAAAAGAATAAATAATTGTAAGAGGGCTTTTTGTAAAGTTTCGTTTTGTATTTTTTTTTATTTATGGGACAGAGGAAGGGTTGTTTTTGTACTAATCAGTCTTTTCAAGAAAAAGGTAAATCAGTGACAAATGTTTTTCAGGAGAAAGAGCAAAACAGATAAGTGATACGGTTGTCTTGGTTTAGAATCGAGTCTTCTTAATTTACAAGATATGACTATACACAGTGTGGCAATTGTCTAAATCTGTAAAAATAACAAGTGAAGTTAAGTTAACTCGGCTTATTCAAAGTAGGAACCTCGTTTGTCAATGCACAGTCTTTCACGATCCAGTAAGTCGTGTAAGTCTAGTAAGTAATGTCCAAGGTCCTCCTCACTGCTTTCTAGATGATGGAAATATCTTCTAGGGCAAAAATGCAAGCCTTTCTGTGATATGTTAACGTAGGGGGAAAAAAGTAATAATAGGACAACAAGTCTGGAGAATGTGCGAGACATGGCAACACACAAACGCATATTTGGGTCAAAAACCCCTGAACAATCGCAATCACCCTTAACAGTTTTGTGTTTTTCCTTTAGGAAATGGGTCCGGTTTCTTTAAATCCTCGGTTATTATTTGACGAAGTCTCCCTCCCCCCTTCCACGAGGTCGAATATTACCCTGAGATATACATTTGTTATTCCAAACGATATCCTGAACTTTGTCAATCGTTTCAGTTATTGTGACGCCTTCCACAGACTCCCTGGTAGCACTGAACCTCTTATGAACTCAGAAAACCAACAGTGAGAAGAACATTTACTCCCATTAACTTTTTTACAACGTCTCAAATGTTTCCGTTGAGCTATCCCTAAGCACGCACAGAACTTGATATTCTAGCCTTTCTTTCATGGTTGAAGCGGTGCCCAGTATATACTTAGCAACGTTACACGTCACGCTAACGACTGGCCAATCGGGAAATTTTGCACATATTCCCAAGGTCACACTCAAGATTCACCACTATGAGAAACTTTCGTGCCAAAACTACTCATTGAAAAATCAGTGTTATTTCATAACTGCCGCATTGTGTAAAACTTAAATCTAAATAGATGAGTGGGACGAGCTAAATACGTAGATACAGCAACTTCTCTTATATATCTTAATGTATATTCTGTAATGGTTTACTAGTGCTATTTGAGTTATGTAATTATTTTTCTCTATTTCTTTGTATACAGTATATACTAAAAGCTCGAATTAGCTCTCATTTGAAAGCCAAGGTTTAGATTTTTTTCTGAGAGTGAAATATAGTGAACTCGTCATTTCAATAATTACTGGTCCACACATATACATACGAGAGGAGAAAAACAGTAACACCAATTTGGAAATCTGCAACAGGTGGCATGTACTATAGACACATATTGCATTCGTGCTTATTTTATTTTGCAAGAGCCGTTTATAAAATGGTGAAACGAAGTAGTATAGAGTTAGAGAAATGAGTCCATTTGGTGGTTAGGGATTGGAACAATAGGCAAAAGGCCCTTTAGAAACACGACGACTAATTTGGCTAAGCTGTTATTGCAGACATAGTCCAAAATGGGAGAAGCGGGGATACAGTCAGATAGAGACCAACGTCGGCCTAACGTTGCTCTGAATTCATTTGTCCCTCACCTCTCATTCTAGCTTAACTGCGACCTAGCTTGCTTTTATGGAGCGGCCGGGACGTGAAACACCTCATTCGCTGAGAACTTCTTTCATGGGTAGTGGAAGATGAGGCAAGAAAAAAAAAAACAATCAGAACTTTCCATTGGTCTTGGATTACAGGTGGTAGTTTGGTGTGCACTTAGGTACAATCGTGTGACGAGTCCTTTTAAGATATCTCATTACTTTCCTCTTTGAGTTTACTTCGCTGGAAACTTGGAGATAACTGTGAAACAAAGAAAGAAAGAAAGGAATAAAAATGCAACAAATTGATACGGTATTTTGTTTTCTCATAGACTTTGAAGGCACAGACCTTTTTTCATCGCAAATTAATATCATGGGTCGTTTGGATCCTGCGTGTATCTATATAGTAATAAAGCAGTGTAAGAATTGATAGAAATTTGCAGAAAACCATTCTTCCCGGTATGGATCTTATTAGCCATACTTATAAATACGAAGGAAAAAATGTTATTTTTTATGTAAGTAACTATAATCAAGTTACAATTTAGACAATTGCATTTATATTTGAACTCGAGGGCTAAAAATTATTGTATTTTTGAAATGTTCAGAAAAGTTTTATGTTGCATGTGGTTAATTTTTGAAAATCCTAAACCACATGTTTTCAGTCTTCTCACTAACACATTAGAGGCAGAAAAATACTTTTTGTTAATACTTACGTATAAACAAGCACGACTAAAGTAAGGGAGCTTTGTGAGTATAGCTCCAACCCCTTGAGCCCAAATTTATGTATCACAAAATGTCTCGGCAGTTGATAGTACCTAGGTAGAAGGTCTTTCACTCGCTCTTGGTCCCTGGCTTTCGCTTGTAAAATTCAAATTGTTGGTTATAATGTAATGAAGTATCCTACGGACGTACTTCGATGTGTGAGAAGCAAGTCATAGTAAATGTTGAAAGTGGTCCTTAGTACCTGTGCATGGGTCCACACGTCTTGCTATAGTACAGGAGGTAACCAACACGTTAGGAGTCATAGCAATTTCCTCCCTGTGTTTCAATTCCCTGGTAGTTCATCACTTGTTGCGAAAGATCTTTCCTTTCTGTATGCTCCATAGGAAGAAATCCGGTGTAGTGAGGACGGGTGACCCGGACAGTTCATTGCAAATGACTCGATTTTCAGACAAGAACACATTTCTGGCATGCTGCATTCGAAATGTGGCAAGTAGCTTCATTTTGCTGAAAATGGTCATTACGGAGGTTCTTCTTCATCAAATTGGTTACCTTCAATTATTTTTCGTGTTATTATTCCCATGCGAAGAACGAACATTCTCCTAATAAATTAATCAAATAGTAAGGTTTATTACATAGATTTATCATCTTGTCCAACATGTTCACAGCACACAAGGCAAAACAGAGAAGACTTCTCATAGTTACGTGGCTGGTTAGAAAGAGGAAAATAAATCATGTTAACACACCCATACGTCCCGTTTTGACTGGGACAGCCCCAATTTTCAGTCATGACAATACACTGTGAGTATATGTGTGTGTGTGGGGGGGGGGGGGGTGTTTGTGTGTGTCCGATCCTCATTGTAGTATTTGGTATAACATAATTTACGTTAACAGCTGCATATGTAATCTTAATTTATAGTACATTTGAATATTGGTAGACCGACTCACGCCTTGGCATACAGTTCGTATATAATTTTTGAATCCAAGATGCATATTACTTTCTTTGTCATCATTACCAAAATATTTAGCAGGAATAAAATTAAAAATATCTTTTACTGGTTAGATAATTTCTACCTATTGAAGGAATGAAGCTAAATCTCCCACTAAAGTGTCCCGGTCTGAAGTTTTACTTTCGGGCAAAATGTCCCGGTTTTGAATAGTAGAAATATCCTGACCCTGAAAGGAAACTATTTATGGCAGTATTTGGGTATAAATTATCTTCTTAATGATGTAATATAGGGTATAATGGAAGTGAAAGTGGACAGAGATGATTTCAACTGACAGAAGTGGGACAGAGGGATCTTAAATCATATCAAATGAAAATGGAAGATGATAGAATTGTTTGAGGGGGGGGAAGATGATCCAGAGAAAAGAATACCTTCTAAATGTAATAAAGTTTAGTTTTCTTTAATGGGTCTATGTTGTATTTTATAATGCCTTTGTTAGGTTACTTTTCTGATTGTTAGTTTCAAATCTTGCAACTGGAATTTTACGTACTACAAAGAGCAGTGATCCGCAACCAGTGTGCTGCGGTACACCGGAGTGGCAGCACAAGGTGAAAGATGTCACGCGAATTTTTCATAATTATATTGTCTAAAAAATAAATCTTATTTCATTTTTATTCCATTACTGTGTCAGGTATAAATACAATTATTTATTTTAATAATAGGTCTAATAGAAAAGTGTATTTTCTTATATTTTTTACACCCCATCTACAGTGAATAAAGTTAATAAATTATTAATAAATTCATAAGTCCATTCCTGTTTGATAACAATAATTAAATATAATGATATAAATAATGATTATACTACGTGTCATATCATTACATGAGCGAAATTACATTTTAGTGTGCCATATTGAGTCATAAATAATTTATGGTGTGCTGCGAGGAGCAAAAGGTTGCGGATCACTGATCTAGAGCTCTGAAAGTTTGTACAGTTTGTAACAGTACAATATTTTTACATAATTTTCGCTCTATCTTATCGGTTTACTGTGAAATTATTTCAAAATAGTTGTCCAGCACCTGCTGCTTATACAACCCAAACCCTCATAAGTTTGGTTGGTTGCATATGACTAGGCGTTAAGGTGACCATGCCAACAAGTACCGGTATATCATTACTTCAATAAAAGATAGAGTTGTTTAGTGCTGGTCCGAGACTTTTATGTGAAGCCACTAACGGAGAAAGTAGAATCTATTGCCTTCCACAATACACCTTTAAAAGGCTTCTTTCGTCGAATTATTAAAATCGTAAAACGGTTATCATGTTTTTTTAAAAGTAATATAACCTTTTTCAGTCTCTGTGTCTATTCCATGAACATGTAGTTTGTCTGGTTATTTCTTGTTTTTAGTTGAAAATATTTGTTATATTAGATAGATACCAGATTGTACTATTAATAAGATAGCTTGCCATCTGACGATTTCCTTTCTAAATCTCTAAAATACAGAAAATGATATATACTAATAATCAATCAAGTTTGAATGAGTTAAGTTGATTTTGAATTTATAGTCTCTTTCAGCAGCAAGACTATATGAGACGAGGACCTACTGATTAACGTGGAATCTGAACCATATAAGCTCTCGCCGGGAATCGAACCCGGGTCTTCCATGCCAAAGGCGCGTATGCTAACCGCTTAGCCACGAAGGTGCTCTAATCAAGTTTGAATTGGACTATTATATCAGTATTGTAAGTTATCTCGTACTTCATCTCCGTCCTAAGAGCCAATCAAGAACTGGTTGAATCTAAAATTTTCTTTTTAAAGAAAGCAAAAAATACCATTAAAAATCTTTTGAAAACAATGTTTTCACAAAATGTACTAGAAAGATTTTTGTGGTGTACAAGAAAGAAATGGACTAAGGCTAAAAGCACTCGGCTAAAGATGAAAGCTAAGAAATGCTGCTGTAACATTAAATTGAGCTCAATGCTTTTAGTGTTAGTGTAATTCTCACGTACTTTACCTCACAAAAAATTCTTTTTAGTGCATATTGTAAGAGCACTATTTTTTAAAGTGTTATGGTTTTATATATATATATATATATATATATATATATATATATATATATATATATATAACCTTTTAATTATAGTATATTTTTAATCTGTATTTTGTACTGTTTGTTTTCCAAACGTCTGTTGTTTCTCAAATTAAAATGTTTGTCCATTTTGTTTGTACCTTACGCTTTTGAGATTTTCCTAGCGTCGTTTAAGGGAATCGTAATAAGCGTTTGCTAGTATGTATGGTGCGAGTATAAGCGACGCACACTGTCTCAACTACCGTTGATATTAGCATTGCTGCTTTTAGTGGCATTCTGTCTGGGGAATATTGTTGCTTCTTGTTTCATCCAACAATAAAAGCAGAGAATCACGGTGGCTTTTCGTGTCTTTTAGCTGTGATTGTTGTGCCAACTTGTGTTTGATCAACGAAACCCTTCTCTCCCCCCTCTCTCTCTCTCACACACACACACACTTTCTCGTGTAATCTTCTCTCTCTCTCTCTTTCGTTAGCCAATCATGGACACAGCGTAACACATGACGACTGCATTCAACACACTGTTCTTGCCAAAGTGCAACTGCTTCCAACTCCCAAACTTCCTAACTGTTTCAGTAACTAAAAAGTTACCTACTATAAACTTCTTTTCAACGAATGCACTATATATCAATAACATGGGAAAAAATTAGCACGTTATTTAAAATGTGATTGTTTATTCTTTCTGTTCCATAATAAATTTAGAAATAACTTTTAGAATTATAATAAACATTAAATATTATGTATAGTACACATATGAACAACATATTCTGTAGTATAAGCATGTCATTAATCTGTTTCATTATCATCAAAGTCATTCATATATTTACGATTTGGAAATGTTTAACATATTTTTTTTTTTTTTAAGTCTTTTGCACTGAATTCAATACAAACTAATATTGAAAAAGCCATGTTCGAGTCTTACATCTTCCTTATAAGGGAAATGCATCTAAATTTGCATAAGTTATTTTATATATTTTAGTGCAACGTTGCAGATGTTAAACTCATAATTGCGGTATTTCTAATATGTCAAAAGTTGATAAATTGAAGAGAATACTAAATTTAGCAATAAATTTAATTCCAATTTTCAGCCTTAATGTGTATCATACTTTGTACATTAATACATTTTACATATTTCACTTGAATACATTTGGGATTTTACCATCGAAATTTTGTGTGTGTTCTTTGTCTTTACTGTTTGAAGAAAATTAAGAAACGTGTATTGAAGTGTGTTCAAATAAACATGATGTCACATGCAGTGTCAGCCCGTGAGCTAAGAATGAGATGGTTTGCATTTGCAATGTTTATTCATATGTTAATATACATATAATGTAAACTCCTTCTTTCGTGCAGTTATGGGATAAGAATATTGGAAAATATGATATACAACCCCCTGGCTTGTAGACATGAGTTCCAGTTCACTAGAGATTTGAGCATTTGCACCATCCTCTTTCCATAAGTCGCTTTGTAAATTGGTTTTGAACAATTCGAAACGAACACACTCAAAATCGAAGCGTTGATTTTCTGGAGTGTTCATCGTAATACTCATATATTGCACCATAATTGTCTGTTGATCCTTTTGTGTCTATTGCAGCTACACTATTGGCTATGGAGTACATCTACACTAATACAACACATTGGCGAGAGATTTGATCGCAATGTCGCTGTTAACTACAGAATGAACTATCGTATTATTTCTTTCATTACTCTTAACCATGATGTTATTTCTTCATCACGATAATGTAATCTAACATGTTTATACAACATTCACTCCTATCAGGAATCGAATCCTGGTCTTCTATGTCAAAGAAGAGAACATAATAATGTGTGTCAACGGATCACATTTGTTCACAGAAGGGTGAGAAAAGAAATTATAGATTCAGTAGAGAGAGAAAAATAAACAAAATCATTCTTGATAGAATTATGTTAGCAGATTCTCGGTTTTGCCGAGTATATAGCGAAGTTATGTGATCACCGATCTAGTGACTTCGGATACGATGGCTTCTGGGTCACGGGTCACGAAGTTTATTATATGTTCCATCACTGTGACAGTCAGTTCTTTGTTGTTTCACAGCACTGCATCTTTATAAATTGAGGAGTCTTTAATATAATTCCACATGTTTTGTTGGAACACTTTTTAATGTTTGTTTCATTTCTTGCTTCAAATGAATGGATTTCAAGTCAAAAAGTACAAATGCAATAAAATAAACAAATTTAAGTGGAGTGTAATATGGTAAATAAGATATATATTTTGTCCGAACATTTCCCTATTGTTTGTTCCATGAAGCCTTTTCGTTTTTAGCAACATCTAAGAAGTTAAACTTGGCAACACTGTCCCAGGTGAACTTTAAATGGGATCGTCTTCCACAGTAAGAGACGATTGTTGTTACTTGGTCATTGCTTCAAGATTTTTCCACTAGAAGTTCCTCGAAAACTTCAAACGCAGTTTCACCATGTTTTCCGTCTGTACTTATGAGCTTTTCAAATAGTGAAACCTTACAAAAGTTTTCCATTGTTAGTGATCGTTGTCGGTCACGAACTTTGGTTAGAATACTTAATTGAAATTTCCAGGTGTACTCCAGGGGGTATCTTTAGCTAGAAGATGCCTTATTTTCTGAAGCCACAAACAAGGCACAGCAAAGATGGAAATTCTCCCCTAAGAGTCATCTTAGAAAACCGATTTTAAGCTTGAATAGTCAACGAGGGATGGATCGTCTATCTTTGGTCGTAGAAATCTCACATTCAGAGAAACATACTTTTGTGTGTATATATATATATATATATATATATATATATATATATATATATATATATATATATATATATATATATATATCCTACATGTACCACACCCTTATCTTGGAACACTCAAGCCAGAAAACCCATTCGTGTTTTACATAGCAAAATAGTTGTTTCTTAACTGAAATCATTAAATATTCGACTCAATCAATAACTTTAGTCTGTTTCTGATATCATTGTAAGTAAAATTATTCAATAAAAGTTGTTTAAATACTTTCTTCGCTTTTCCAAATGCCCTTCAAACGTAATTGTTTGTTTATATTATTAGAGGGTTATTATTATTATTATTATTTAAAATAATGACCGACCCCCTATTTACGAAAATTACATAATCTGGAAAACTAAAAGTGCTGAAGTGGTGGTAACACAAAGTTAAAATTCTTTTGCAACTTCTAAAATAGATTTGATGTTATGTTTACTATATATACTACCTACGCCATCTTCACTTTTTTTATCCAATTGGTTTATTTGTGGCTTTTTAATAACTTGAAATTTTAACAGTTATTTCACTGATTTCTTTTTAAGTCTAGATAAATATCTTTGTTTCTTTAAAATGAATTTGCATTTACCTCAAATGCCGGTTCTTCCCACTTTGAGAATGCTTATACACATCATAAAGCGTCTGAACTCCATCCCACCTGTAGTGTACGCATAGGGGATGAATTTGGACTTACACGGCATCAGCAGTGTCACTATCAGCTTCATAGATTTAACATTAATATCAAATGTTCTCTTATTTTTACATGTCACCCCTCTTGCTACCCCAGGCCATATCGGTGGGGCTGAACTTGTGCTTTAACGACGTCCGGAGTATTAATAATAATATCAGCTACAACTATGAATTGGACACTAATATCGGTCAGTTTCGATTGTTTTCATGTGTCATCCCTCACTCCTTGTCATCCAATTGCCGAAAATGTACTAAAGTCTAAGTTAGGCCAGGATCCACTCATGTACCAAAAATATTCAAAATCGGCGCAGCTAGAAGGAAATTGCAGACAAACATCATTACATTTATATATATAAGATGTCCCCTTGCTACCCGAGAGGATTGTGAAATACTCAATTTCTCGCATAAATTTTGAACCAGCCGCTCCCCCTTAGGATACGCGTTTTAACCAAAGTAACATGATAGAAACCAAAGTTAGCTATGGTCCAATCATGTACCAGAAATTATGATCAAAGACGGTCCAGTGGTCTAGGAGGAGTCCACGGACAAACATCGTTACATTAATTTTTATATGCATAGAAGATAAATACCTCATACTTCCTCTACCTTACTATCATCGATTACAATTATTCAGTTATCTCAATTAACGTACTTTATACTTTGCCGCCACACACTAAATCTTTTCTTCGTTTACAGCCAAATCTATTTCTTTACATGCTATTAAAGGAATATTTTTTTCTTGCTCTGATCTTACGTAACCTCTCATTAAGTCTACATTTTCAACTTCCGTGACCAACTGCTTAAAACGATTTAACGTTAGATTTTTGTTGCTGTCGTTGATTTCCTGATCGTACAGTCAGAAGCATTTTTTTTTAAAGTAATGATAACGAATCGTCTTCCTACTTTAGGCCATCACGAACTCCGAGTGCCGAGCTTAACAAACTTTTTCTTCTTCATACCTTATATAGATTGAATACGTACTGCTTAGAATGAGCATAAATATTTTGATAGACTTGGTTAATAAGAAGACTAGTGACAGTAAAGTGATTATGTAAATTTTAATATGGTTTGGTCAAGTATAAGTTATATCTAGGTATAATTAGTAATATACCACACTTCACAATAATTTCCTTTAAAATTTTACACCGTTGCTACATTAAGTAGTTGCTTTGGCCCGCAGGGTCACACACTTTCGTATCAAATTGTGCTAAATGTAGTGTTGGTTGTAGACTATCAGCAGGTGACACCAAGGCAGTGTTGTAGGATCGAAACATAAATAATACTGTGCAGTATGGTGCAGTGACATCCAAACGATCATTATGTGACAGTCCTAAACGTTTCTCGCAATCTAAATATTGGAACCTCCAGGAGATAGTGCCTAATACTCAGAGGGACTGTACACTTTCTCTACTGGTTGCTTGTTCCGACCAGAACAGAAATGCATGATGAGCGTGGTTGGTATAGAAGTACATTGGAACCATATCTTGATGACTGCCTATCACCAATATCTGGCTCAGCGAGTGACGTTTGTCTTTATTCGCCTAGTTTTAATGCGAAAATATGGAGAAAGTTGCAACATAACTCAGAGCTGTCACGTGTGAAGAATGGTATCCCAGTAATACTAGGAGTATCACAGAAAATCGTTAGAGTGGATCACTGTGCATAAGTTGAACATTAGTTTTGTTGCGAGCGTACGACTGTGACTCGTACTGTGACTGAAGGGTTTCTTGGTTTCAATTAGTGATCTTCCAATGAAACCACTGTTCTTCTCCGAAGTATGGGATTATGTAAAATTTTCTTTTAACAGAAGATTGCACCGTGATCGAACTTTTTGGAAGTTTAGTAGAAATTTTCATTAAGCGTGATCGCTCAGGTTACTTGCTAATTGGACATTAACAATGAAAGTCCATTCATAGCGGATTCATTGGTTGTTTTGCTTTATGATCTATCGATGTAAGTAGATACGCGACCTATTAACGTAGACTGGTAGGTCACGCCTTAATTTTGATTCCGGAGCATTTTGCTGCTGCACAGATCATCTTGCAAGATTACTTTTCACAGAAGAGGCCATTGCCAACCACACTTTCTCGCCTGCAAAAGAAATGAATTACGAGACCACACCACGTGTGTCTATTTATAGTAATGTAATCAATAGTTCATGATCATTTTGAGGTAGTTATAATGTTGTACTTTGTATACGCTTACTACTTTGGTAACCAATTGGAACCAGGTCAACGAGAATAATGTTCTTTTTTTTTTTAATTTTGGGCAGTGGCAGACGTCGTCGTGCAGTATTCGTCGAAATAAAGTAATCCTGATGTGCTTGCGTATCGGATACTTATATCTTTCTTATTTAGTGTGTGATATTAACCGTCTGTGCTGTGAAGACGGTATCGTCCCAATGAGTATTTAGCATATTCTTGTAGAATGTTAGGAATACTAGGATCTCAGAGAACGTTCGGACTGTTTAACAATATTAGGTTCAGGAAGAGAAACTAGCTTTTAGTGGCCGTAATCTCGCTTTTATTCGTAAAGTTGAAATAGCTAATATATATATATTATATATATATTAGCTAAAATATATATATTAGCTATTTCAACTTCACGAATAAAAGCGAGAATACGGCCACTAAAAGCTAGTTTATCTTCCTGAACCTAATATTGTTAAACAGTCCGAACGTTCTCTGAGATCCTAGTATTCCTAACATTCTACAAGAATATGCTAAATACTCATTGGGACAATACAGTCTTCACAGTACAGACGGTTAATATATATATATATATATATATATATATATATATATATATATATATATATATATAAAATAATAATAAAGAAAAAGAAAATGAAAGAAAGAAAAACCTTACAAAGCATTAGCTTTTAGTGGCCGTATTCTCGATTTTATTCGTTAGATTGAAATAGCTTTAAAAATACAAATAAAAACATTACAGAGCATTACCTTTTAGTGGCCGTGTTCTCGCTTTTATTCATGAGATTGAAATAGCTAAAAGATACAAAAAATCTTGCAAAGCATTAGGTTTTAGTGTCCGTATTCTCGCTTTTATTCGTTAGATTGAAATAGCTAAAAGATACAAAGAATAATCTTACAGAGCATTAGCTTTTAATGCCTGTATTCTCATTTTTATTGTAGGATTGAAATAGCTAAAAGATACAAAGAATAATCTTACAGAGCAATAGTTTTTAATGGCTGTATTCTCGTTTTTATTTTTTTAAAAAAATGAAATAGCTAAAATACACAAAGAAAAACCTTACAGAGCATTAGCTTTTATTGGCCGTATTCCCGCTTTTATTCGTGAGATTGAAATAGCTAAAAGATACAAAGTAAAATCTTACAGAACATCAGGTATTTTGTTTTTAGCAATAGTAGTAATCTTTTAGTTATTTCTTACATATCTTATTCTGTTATTTATTTTTCTTAGCGCTTTTAAGGATGTTTTAATTTTTATGAATTTTCGTTCAATATTAAGTGATCGATTTTATGCTAGATTTACACCTTTATAGGGATTTTATTACTGATCACTGTTCTTATTTTGAGAGTTCTTTTATGAACAGCATGCGTCGGACATTCGTTTTTTTTTTTTTTTTTTTTTTTTTTTTTTTTTTTTTTTTTGTAACAGAGACAAATAATCTCCCGTTGACGTCTCCATTAAAATCTTCAGTCAGTTACGTAAAACGTGCATTCGTATATTCACTTAAATCGAAAATCTTTGTATCCGGTTTTAAGAATACCTTGTAGCAAAAACATTTAATATTATTTTGGGAAGGTAATAAAGCAGTAATGTAGAAATTTACGGTGAGCATACTGTAGGAATTACCTTAAAACTTTCCTTTGGACTAACTTAGTTCTTTTTCTTTCTTTTTCCTAGTTTTTTTTTACAATTTTTTAATATTACAGATATTCTTACCTTTTGTAGATTATTATTTAATTTTAGATATACTGTCTATGGTGTAGTCTGAAACTTACCGCATCCTGCGCTTTGTAACATCTTTCTAACTTCCGTTCTTGTACTATGATTGGTCAGAATGTGCATGTCTTCATGCGTGAATTAACTCTTCCTTTCCTTAAGAATTCAAAGAAAGAAAGAAAGAGAGAGAGAGAGAGAGATTCGTGCGTTGGTAGCTGGCTTATCTCTTCTTCAAGACTTGAGCAACTAACTTAGCTTCTCGTACATCGAGCTAATGAAGAGCTCCTTGAATTAATTAAACCAAAACTTTATCTCACCCAACCCTTTATTTTTCCCTGAGTGACTCCTTACCTCTTTTACGTCTTCTTTTGGTTTCATTTTTTCTTCTTTTCTCATTCTTTCTTTTTCCTTCTCCACTAACTTTACTGCCGTCTTGTACAAGTTTGTCGTTTCTTGGTGACAGTTATATCAAAGAATATTAAAATACGCCCGCAATCGCCACCTTAAGACATCACTCTGCCATTAGTTTTAATACGGAAAATTACAATTTAGGTGGCTAATGAAATTGTTATTGTCATGTTGCTGCTCGTATTCTCGCCTAGCCCGCTAGATGACACATCTTAAGAGTGAGAAAGAGAGCTCACAACGCCGGCGTCCCCAAAGTGTGACGTCCAGAGCGTCCCGACGCTGATATATACGTAACCTCGCTCTTTGCACCTTTCGCACTTTTCTCGAGGGAGACTGATTATCTTAACAGAATTTTCGTGTTTTTGCCCAAGTATGAAAAATCACAAGATTTAAAGGTTTTCATAATTAGATTTTGTGATATTTCTCCCTCATTAATATGCAGGGGTCTCAGGAGGAGTTTGGCTGGTTGACTCGGGTACTTTTCACCTCTCCGCGTTAAAAAGAAATGTTTAGCGGGTGAGAGGGTTGAGGAGTGAAGGAAGGGTAGTGGAAGATGATGGTTGGGATGTAGAAATGCTGCATGAGATTTGAAAGTAGGATTGAAGTCCAGTGGTGCCAACTACAGTAATCATTTCCTTCATATAGTAATTACATTGCTGATGTAATTTTCTTACTCATATACAACCATTTTCTTAGCAGGTAGACACTTTTTTCATTAATCCTAGAATATTGTTAGCGTTTAATGCGGGAAGGGGGGTATGTCCAAAGATGAGATATACAGATATATATTAGTTTTAGACCTCATTGAACTGAACATGAGATGAGTATAAATTCTTATGCATTTCCAGAAAGTCAAGAAAACTATTTTATCGCATTGAAAAGTATGTCGTCGTTGCCAATTTGATGCAGTTTGGTAGCCCTTTATTCTGCTAGTGTAGATTCACTGGCTTACAGTGGTTTTGGTGCCGGGTGTTTCTTAGCTGATTTGAAGTAGAATTGGGACGCTGAATCCAAATATGGCGTTAGTTTTCCCCTAACAGCTTTAGTTTTTGAGATATAGGAATTGCAAGACTGACCTGCTACAACGTTGAAAATTGCATAGGTGCTGTTTTACTGTAAGTGAAAAGAAAACTATGACATTTAAATCTGTTATTTGGAACACTTTGAAAATAATGAAAACCATATAAACACAAACATCAAGTACATAATAACTCTGTAACTACATTTTATAATAGTTTTTATGAATAAAAAATCAAACAATTTGTTCAAAACGATCTATTCAACACTTCGGAAGCTTCGTTTTCGTGACATCCTTGAATGTTTCTTTGCACAGTCTCTTTTTAGGTTCCAGCAGTAATCTGCCATCATATGGGCATCCCATCTTCCTTGGTAGCGGTCCTCCATTGTTTTAATATCTTGGTGAAATCTTTCACCTTGTTCTTCACTCAGACTGCCTACGTTGTCTGGGAAACGGTCCAAATGGCTGTGCAGGTAATGAATTTTGATACTCATATTACATCCAAGTTTTTGGAATGCATTAAGCATCTGGTTCACTAGCTCAACATAGTTATCAGCTTTATTATTGCCAAGGAAATTCTTGATAACTTCTACAAATGAGGTCCAAGCTCTACGTTCAGTCTCATTCATGGACTCCACGAAAGCCGGATCTTTCATGAGTTGTTTTATTTGGGGACCATCAAATATTCCAGCTTTTAATTTTTCTGTGCTGATCTGAGGTAGCTTGTTTCCCATGTAAGCAAAGCACGGCCCGTCCTTATTTAGCGCCTTTACAAACTGCTTCATCAAACCGAGCTTGAGATGTAGAGGTGGCAAAATGATTTTGTCACACTCAACAATAGGCATGTTAATAATATTTTTCTTACCAACAACCATGTCGTCTCTCTGCGGCCACTCTTTTTTTGACCAATGGTTTGCTTTGTCTCTGCTATCCCACAGACATAGAAAACAAGGATATTTTGTGTAGCCACTTTGCTGTCCAAGAAGAAAGTTCACCATCTTTAAATCCACACAAATCACCCACTGATGGTCCTGATATTTATTTTTTTCCATAACCAAAGCAATTGCTTCATATTCTTCTTTCAGTCGTGTTGAATGAGCGATTGGAATTGAGCCATATTTATTGCCATTGTGTAGAAGGACGCATTTTAAACTTCGCTTGGAGCTATCAATAAACAGGCGCCAATCATCTGGATTGTATTCTGGAAGACCCATGTGTTCTAGGAGACCTCTAACATCGTGACAGAATACGAGATTTGTGTCTTCAGTGAAAAATGGTAAAAACTCCTTTTCCCTTGTTCGGTAGAATGTGATTTTAGTTCCTTGTTCTAGTACGTTTTTCTCCTTCAATCTGGAAGCAAGTAATTCAGACGATTCTTTTGAAAGATTAAGGTCCCTAACTAGATCATTTAGCTCATCTTGATTAAACTGTTGAGGAATTGTTGACATTCCCTCATAATCACTGTCACTTCCATCATCCATGTCACAAGAATGTTCACTACGTTCGTTTTCAGTCTCACAAAGCTCTGGCAAGTGGTGAAACGTTGGGATTGGTATTTCATCGGAATGAACAACTGGACGTCTTGCTGAAGGCAGATCAGGATATGTCCACTTGTTCCGGTTATTTCTATTCATACCCGTAACATTTACCAGGCAGAAATAACAGTCATCAACATGGTTTGTGGGTTCCCTCCAAACCATTGGAACACCACACTTAAGACTTTTTCTTTTTCCAGTTGTCCACTGTCGCAAGTGTTCAGTACACATTTTACACACAATATGTGGAGCCCACGTTTTATCTTGGTCCCCTAGGCGTACACCAAAATATGCATGATATGCTTTTTTTACAAAGTCACTGATATGTTTTCTATTGTCTTTAAATGTGTACTCACCACATATGTAGCAAAACACATCAGGATGGTTAACACAACTTCTTCGACTTGAACTCATTTTATGTTCAGGCCACTAACACGGATGTTAAATATAAAGCCTTAGTATACGCGATACAAGTTATGATTTCAGAACAAAACTCACATGTTCCAACATGTCACTCCACCTGCAAGACAACAACTACGATCCACTAGCCAAGTAGAATACCAATGCAATCTAGTGGGCGTTCCTGGAACTACTATATGACTAGTTTCCGTTTAGTACCGACAGATAGCAGCACTAATGAGAAAAGAGCGCCGTTCTTCCAAATAGAAATCTCTATAGAGCACAGTAGGATTTATTTGAGTTGCAGAGTTTATAAGATCATATTCAAACTTGTTATTACGAGAATATTTGTATTTCTTTTGCTTATTTTGTATACTATTGCAAGAAGCATGCAGAAATAGTGGTTACATCATTTATAATTTACATATTTATTTTGGATTGTAATATTTCTTCCACATACATTGTAACGTAAATAACACTACTGGTACAGTAGCCTGTATCTACCAAAGTAGAGCTGATAGAAAAAAACTGCTTACATTATTGGATTCAGCGCCCCACATATAGTTAAAATCAGCTCTAAAATTTTAGGCACCAAGAAAAAATTTTTTTTCTGTAGGCCTTTGAGGAAAATACAGATTCTGTCTACAAACACCGTCGTGTGTTTTCTCGGCGTTCTCCCGTTTCCTCCCACTTTCTTCATTCCATAATTTCATTCATTTCTCATGACTACCGTCTCCTTTAGCCTAACCGGTATAACCGTGGGACGTAAAACTGAAAAATTTCACTTCATTTCATTTCAGATTCTGTCTGTCTGATTTCTCATAACAGTGATGAACATACTCAACACTGAAACGCATACTCTTAACAGATATTCATATACTGTTTGTAATATATCAGACATAAGAACTGCGCATACCTTCTTATTCCAAGGTAACGACAAACCTGGAAAAACGGAAAATATCAGGGAATTTGAGAAAACATGGAATTCTGCTAAGAGTCGGGGAATTTCGATTTGCTAAGAATGAGATTTGACGAAGATTTTAAGACGATTTCAGATGTGGCGCAGTGCTTGAATTTCGCTTGGGAATTTCAAACTTGTGTGTGCTTTCCATTAATAATGTATAAGGAACTTACGTTCTGCAGCTATGGGCATTATCTTCTGCCTTTCGCTTCTGTAGTGGGATATCGTATTGGTGACTTATCCACAAAATGCAGTGGGATCAACGATGCAGTGATAAATTCATTTTCGACGCACATATAATTCCGAACTTTATAACCAACTTCAAAAACAAGGAGATTCTTAGTTTGACCTATATACATGTTTCTACGTATGTATGTTTCTAGGATTGTGTGATTGTATTGAGAACTATTTGGTCATATTTCAACGTTGTTTTCACTAATCGAAAAAGCTATTCCCATGAAAGGTGTTTACGTGTAAAATATTTGAAAAAATTAATAATTAAGTAATTAAAAAATCAAATAATTCCTGCAATCCCTGATGAGAAAAACTTTTCTTAAAATACGAGAGGTAGTCATAAAGCTTTAATTATCACCTCGAAAAAATAAAGTTACTAAACTGTCTTTTTTTGTTTGTTTGTTTGTTTCCAGATATATGTCTATTGTCCTGGTATATATTGAAATCCCCACGCCATAGTACCGTCGCACACCGCTAAAGGATCCAAAACAAAATGGCGCTCTCCATTGATAAAGTGGAGTACATCTTTCACAACGTTTTGCACATGACAGGTTGCCACCCAATGGGTTTCACGACAGCTCAGACCCAATTAGAAAAGCCCGCCGAACCGAGGCAGCAGCGGAAATGTTGCATCTGTGTCAGGCTAATCAAGATGACTTCTTTAAACGCCTACCACTGTGACCCAGAGGCAGGAGCAAACAAGCAATGGAAATATTTGCTTTCACTATCACCGAAGAGGGCGAAGACTCAACCATCATCGGGCAAGATGGTGCTGAGTGTTTTCTGGGATTGCCGTAATATAGTGCTAACAAATTATGCTCTAAGGTACAAACAATCATAGGAGCATACTACTGAAATCTCGGCTATAAAGACGAAACGTCAAGGAAATCTGTCTTTTTGCTCCACGACAACGCCTCAGCCCATTCTACACAGGACACAGTCCCATTTGGTGTTTCTTTGGCTATCAAATTTTGCCTCATCCCTCGTATTTTCCAGATATGGGATCCAGTAACTGTTTCGTCTTTCCGCAGACGAAGAAAATATTGTGTGATAGGCATTTCCGGAATGACAACGAGGTGATTTACGAGCTGCAACGTTTTTTGAACAGCCGAAAGGAAGATCTCTAAAAGCAAGGTCTTCACCAAGTCATCAATCGTTGGAGAAAATGTGTTGAATTGAAGGATGAATATGTAAAAAAAGACTAACACCATTACCAAGTTTCATGGTTGCAACGTGATTTTTTTCAAAGTGATAATTGGAACTTTATAACTGCCTGCCCCTTACTACTACTATGCTGCGAACAAAAATTCAACAAAGTAAGGCGGAGTGCGTATAACCAAAGGGTTAACCTTTTTACGCCAGCGTTTTCCAAATGGTTTAACAGTTTGGTTATGGATCTTTAAGTCATTGGCGATCTCATTACTGTTTGCATACCGGTCTTGTTCAACTTTTGCGAGAATATCATCCACTTTTTCTTTGATGCGTGGAACATCTTAGACTTTTTTTTTTTTCAGATAAGACGTGTAAAAACATATTTTGTAACTGGAATTCGGCTTTTGAAAGAGGGCCACAAAACCTCTTCTGGGGGTTGGAGAGCGTGCCGTATAATGACACACCTGCAAATATCCCTCTCCAATAATACTAAAAAAGACTGGATTTCTTTATTTAGCAATTTGCAGTGGAATGAAAGGAAAGAAAAATGGGACAGTCAGAATTTGCGATTCAAATGATCGTAAAACAATATTAATTTGTTTGCAATTTCCTGTGAATGGTGAAGTTTCATGATGTGCAACTCCCGTTTTAATGTTCCCATTTTCATAACTTTGTTATGGGGGAAAATTTGTAATTGGGATCTCCGATATGTCTTTTCGCCAAAATCCTTTGCTCTTGGAACTAAGAAAACGAATAGTTTCTTTCTTTACTAATGGTTCATTATCACCTGTTACATTGAATGACGGAAACTAACCAAAAGGATATTTGTTATAAGGGTTTTTAAAATATTTTCGCATGTTGATGCTAACATAAACTCGATGGCATAGTTGGTAGAGTGTTCGTTTCAGGAACCAAAGTTCCTGCATTCAAATCATAGGTCCGCAACATGGGTTTTGTGATGTATAAACACCAAGTGAGTCTTGTGGTTCTCCCGTTTCCTTCCATATACGCATTCGTTCTTACAACATTAACTCAGTAATTATCATGCTCTCATAGTTTGTCTAGTGAGTAGCGCGTGAGTCTGTGGTGCACGTGGTCCCGGATTCAATTCCCAGTGGACGAGTACTAAAAATCTATTTTCTCAAGCATTCACTTTTATGAATCATCTATTTTCTTTTAGCGTGAAAGGCATATGTGCCCCCTAGCCCTAAACGAAAAATTTCATTTTCAGTAATTACCATTTCGTTTCATTCGTGTAAATACTGTTTGGTGACATGATTTTATTTTTCACAGGAATAAGCTGTTCTTTGCTATCTTGCTGGCGTGAAAATTTAGTTTGTTTTAGTGATAGGCCAATATTTGCTGATGGAAAACAGAATTTTGAAAACACCACAAGGTGTAAACATTATAGAAATCAATGAGGACATTCTACAATAAATTCCAAATGAATAAATAACAGCCTGAGAACTGGCTCCATACTTTATTGGACATCTAGTTTCGAAATTATAGAAGATGTAGAAGGTAGTGGAAATTAGTGTTAATGTTGTTATGGGATAAGTGTTTTTAATGGCTCGTGAGGGAAGTCACAATGGTAAAAATTTCAATTTTATTGCTACAAACCAAGGGAAGAAAAGGTAACCAAGGAATATATTTTCCTTAATGTTATGTAAATAGATTTTAAAAATGAATTAATTTTGCCATTGATAGTTATGTGAAATAAAGACTATATATATTATAATATATATAATATAATATAATGTTTCAGTGTTTCCATATTGTAAGTTGCCTATTTCATTGTAAACAACTATTAATGCTCGAGAGGACTCGCTTGTAAAAAATATTCTCTTATTGTTCAAGGCTATAACAAACTATTTTACATTCATTCGAAAGAGAAATGATTTGTGGTGTTAAACCTTGAAATTGTCGAATAAGCAAAGAATTTTGGTCTTTACGTAAATTTTATGACTTTTAAGCCCTCTCTATTCCCTATGAATGCATAAATATGGTAAGCATATTACCAATCGAATGCACATAAACTTTTTCCTTGTTTCTTAACCTTTGTGAACCTACAAGATGTTTGAAAAGAGAAAGCTGAAGTTATGCAAATCCAGACCTTAAAGAATATCATTAAGCCATTAAGCATTCGAAGGCGTGTTCAAGGAGCATGTGTAAATAGTAGTTAATCACAGTATTAATGAAGATACATTTTATTATTCATTGTCAAAGTGCAAACCACCGTTTTTTATGTACCCTGTGCTCTGTTGACAATTCTCTGGTTGTGATATTAAATTGCACTACGTACTTCATGACTCGAACTATGTCATTTTTTTCTTTCGTATAATTCCTCTGTGCTTCTTGTCAGCTGTGTAACACATGTTTCTTACGTGCCCAAACATATTAATAAATATGATTTTTCAACACGACGGGTTCCTGTCCGTAACTGGATCGCAGTAAAAGGTTATTGTGTGCAATTCGCCCACTGTAGGTGCATCGGCTGAAATGAGTTGAGACGTTGACCTGTTAGATCCCAACACCTCACGCCAGTGGATTATTAGCAAATATAAGTTGAATATGAAAAGAAGTTTGACTAGACGTGCAACGTAAGCCCCAATCAAGAAATGTGAGCTACGATTGGAATGAGAATGATAGAAATTCGTTTTAGAGCGGGAGGTCGTACAAGAAGTGGTTTATACCTTGAACATAAATACTACAATATAATTTGACTTACATGCTTGCAGAACATGTTTTAAAATCTTTGAGGATGCTTTCTATAAGGTTAAAATTTTTAATTTATCCGTCTTTATTTTCTAACACATCTCTAGGATTAGAAGGAATATGAAACATTTTTAGAATGTGTAGAACTTACGATGGGTTTCTTTTTACACTCTTGTATTATCAAGTTTGTTCCATTTTATTATTTGGTTGTTTATTTAACTCCTAAAATGAAAAGTTGGCGCCGCAAACCCGACTACATCCAAAGGCTGGTAGTTTTCTCAGGAGGGATGGTGGCTCAGTGGTAGAGCGCTTACCTCTGGTACGTTGAGTCCCTGGTTCCATCTGCGATCAAGTAAGACTGTAGTGGACATCATCGTGTCCATGTGTTTTCTCGGGTATATGTATTTCCTCCAACATTCTTCCATAAATTCTTCCATCATCATTCACTTGTCCTAATCATCCGTCTCCTTTAGCCTGAAGGCCATAATCTTGGGACGTTAAACTGAAAGATTTCATTTCATTTGATAGTTTTCTTGGTCCCCAACCGCACGAAAACGCAGAAGTTCTTTGTAACATGTTTTAGGCTACAGATCAAACTGGTCGAATGAGGGATTAATACAGAATATTGAATATTTAGAAAATTTTGTTCTAGCATTCTTAAACTGATTAAGTGTAGTTGGGAAATTAAAACTGCTGTAAAATGTAATCTACTCTTAACAGGGGGACATCCTAGTAGGATGAACTGCTGAGAAAGCGCTCACGCCGCAAACGTAGTGATCGAAACGAAGTGGACCTGACATATGCTTCAACGTGCCTTCCGTCTGCTTGAGAAATTTCTAACCAACATGATACTGGAAGTCACAATCATATACCTATGGTCTACAGCCTATAGAACATCGCGGTCATATTCTCCGTCCTCACTGAGGACAAGTGGACAAGATGGATATTCTTTTCGTATCATCTTAAGATGTTTACTATACATCATTCCGGTTTTCTTAGCGTTGAATTGCGATAACTCCCATTATTACGGAAATCATTTCAAATAGGTATCATACTGACAATTGCATTACTTTGCATTATAGTATATACTGTATCATTTGCTTCGTGACTAAGCGGTTAGCGTACGTGCCTTTGGCGTGGGAGACTCGGGTTCGATTCCCGGCGGGAGCTCATGTGGTTCGGATTCCACGTTAATCAGTAGGTCCCGTCTCATATAGCCTCGCTGCTGAAGGGAACGTTAAACTCAAAATCAACTCAACTGTATCATTTGTTCCTTTCCATCTGTATGCGACTGTGTAGCGTAGTCACTCTCGCTCTTATCTTTAGTGCGAGTGATCCTACATTCGATTTCCGGTGGCGACACTGGTTCGAAGAAGTGTAGAAGGCTTTTGAGCCAACCATTCTTTTTCCTGAGTTTTCCTCATTCACAGCACGCAAGTGTCGGGATGGTCCTGAGGTCAAGGTCTCAGGTCACTTCCTTCCATGGAGAGTGTGATCGACGAGAGACGTCATCTTTCATACGTGACGGACTAAAATACGCATAGATGCTGAAAACCCAGAAAAATAATACCTCCGTATCTTTCCAGCTCTACTGTCGCTTTTTCCGAGATTAGCATCGATCCTCCTAATTCCCTGTTTGTATCAACAACTCCCTACTGATTAAAGTGAATTGTAGAGAATCGACTGAGAAATAGGAAGTCCATTCTAAGACATGTATCTACCTGCCCTTCTCGCTGGTCTAGCGGCTAGTGCGTGTGTTTTAGTACATGTGGTCCCGGGTTCCATTCTCGGTAGGAGAGCATTTAAAAAATAAACGTTATGATGTTTTCGGATCATTTTAAATTGTTAGCTCACGTCTCATAGCCTCGGTGTTGAAAAAGAGGCGCTAAACTTTAACAAATAAACAAACATAATTACCAATACCAATTAGAATAATAGAAGTTGGAAAATTTTTGTAAATGTGTACGAAAGTTTTCATAGAAGTGTGATTTTGTTTGTATCGATGGTTAAGTACCGAAAGGGAAAACCATTTCAATATATTGCTTTTTAATGGAGCAGTGCCCCAAGCGGTAGTACTTTTCGAGAGAAAGAATAAAGATTTTTAGAAAACAGCAATGTCCTTTAGGTATGCTTGTATTCAACTTGTTGCTCCTTTGAACGGGTTTTGTACCCATTTTACACTCATGACAAAATAAAAGTAATAAATTGTTTCAATACATGAATCTGTTTTAAGCCACTTCAGTTAAAAATGTTATGGGCTCTCAGATAACAAGAAAACGTGTAAAGAGTTGCTAACACTTTCTGGTAAAGAAAGAAGAAGGGGCATGGAAGGGGAAAAAAGGAAAGAAACGAAGGTATAATTGAAGGAGAGGAGGCCTGTAGCCCTCTCGAACAGTTTCTGAAGGAAATCGCCCGTGAAGACGTCAAGTCGTCACACTTTTGCGGTTCAAGAGGGGCGAGTAGGAAATAGCGGTGATTAAAAAAATAATGAAATTGTTTGGTGACGTGCGCATTTTATTAAATATCACCTACCGATCCAGGCCTCTTAATCTCGCCACCGTGGATTGCTTTTCTAATCACATTTCTTCTGTGAAATTGCTAACAAGGATGAAACATTCTTATATAAGTTTATATATATATTTGTAGCTATATATAAAGTCTTGTATATTGATTTTTTCTTTTAAGAATGAAATTCTTATTTCCTAATAGCTATTGCGCGATTTGACTGAAAGAAATAAGCTGTAATTAAACTCTTCATTTGATACATACTACAAGAGTGGTAGTTTATTTTTAGAATTCACCATCGAAAATATTTCCCATAACTAACAAATTACTTCCCGCAAAGGGGACATAATGGACTCTTTATTACAAAAAAGTTAGTTTAAATCAGATTCACGAAAATTAATGTATGTTGTATTTTTTGTAAGCTGCTATTGGACTTCTGATCGAAAACTTCGTAAAGCAATTTTAGCGAATTTCATTTCAGTCTATTATTTTCCACAAGAACATGTGGTTATGCTCAAAATTTCACATACTTGAGGGGTATGGTCACTCGGCATCTATGGAACGTGGACCATGAAACGTGTAAAGTCGTTGAAAGCTCAAATTCGATTTTTATCAGATCACTATACTTTTTCGTTACTCGAGAGTTACAATTCTCAGACTTATTGATATGAATTTAACAGAACGCGTAATCTTCTGCAACCAACCAAACCTCTGTGTGTTTGGGTTGTATAAGCAACAGGCACTGTATGTTTATTTCTCAGCAATTCCAGGTCAAAATAGAAGGAAAAATAGAAAAAAAGAAATCGTATAGTTTAGAAATTTGACGCAGTCTTGGAGGGAGTGCCCTAAACAACATACTAAAAATCCCAAGGGTATGGTGTCATCAGGCAGTGAAGAGAGGTTTAAATATAATTTTTCATGTTTTTTCTAAATATCTATTAAAAACTATGGGGTCCAGCAGAAAAGATTTCAAATACAAAATTAAACTGCATTAAATTTCCTACGAAGATTATACTTTTTTTCATAACGTCAATACTTTAGAAAATAGAGGGGATAAAATGTACACATTTCAATTTTATTTTCTGCAACGAAAAGTATTCAGATGACTTTCAGAAAAAAAAAAACTTGTGCCTATACAACAATATACAAAGGTAATGCAAAACTTGGTGCACCCACTAACAACAGGATGCCGGCGCGAACCTGGGCCGCTTTTGCACGAGTCACTTGGGTGTAACATTTCACATTTTGCTTAATTCTTCTAACGCTCCGAGCATGTGCAGACGTAACCTGTGTGTCTAGTGTTGGTGCATTACACTGTCATTAGCAGCTTACAATATACGATTATTGCTAAAAGCTATCTTTTTATGTAATGAGAATGTTGTGAGTAATAAGTGTGATATAGGTGAAAAGGAGTTAATAAAGTCAAGTATTGCAGGAAAGGATGAGAAACACGAACATTTTTAGAGAGAAGAAGATTGTTCTTTATGTTTCTTGTAGGAATTAGTACGTAAGACATCAATCAATCGAAGAAGAATTGAAAGTGCTTTAGAGTAACCATCTTCAACATCGTGTTCTACCTTTTGCACTTTTCAGTCATGGTCGCACACTGTTGCTGCCGATAATGAAAGTGTAAGACACGAACACTAAATACACAGACTACGTCTGCACATGCTTGGAGCATTAGGAAAACTAAGCAAGATGCAGAATGCGACGCGCAAGCGACTCCTACAAAGCGCCCCGCGCGTTTGTGTGTTTGTGCTCGAAGTTGTATATCGCATTTGTATATTGTTGTATAGACATGAAGTTTCTTTTTCTGAAAGTTATCTGAATACTTTCTGTTACAGTAAGATTTTTCGAATACATGCTTTTCTTTTTTTATCTCCCTTTACCTTCTAAACTATTTATCCTACGAAAAAGTATAGAATCAATAGTTTAGGTCAATTTCCTCTTCTCTTAGGAAATTTAATGTAGTTTAATTTTTTATTTGAAATCTTTTTTGCTAGACCCCATAGTTTGAGATATTTAAGATAAAACTTGAGAAAATTACCTTTGAACTACCTTCACCGTTTGCCGACCCCGCACCCTCGAGGACTTTTAGAATGTCGTTTGATGCACTCCTCCACCCAACTGTGCCTAATTCCCCCAAACGCACTACGCGATTTATTGTTTTTAATCAGCAATTTTTGGCTTTCGTTGACTGAATTATTACGGTAAATCAATAAGCTCAGTGTTTCTTTCAGAAACAATGTTCCGGGGAACACTGCTGGTACTATTCTATTTATTTTATGTTAATGACATATTATTTTGGTCTCCTCCGGAGGGCTCTCTGAGCTCCGGGAACAGTGCCAAAAAAAAAAACGGTTTGGAAGAAACACTGAATAAGCTACAGCAAAAATCATGTGAAAATATTTTACCATCAGGTTTATGAGCCTTACTCTAGTTGGTATGGAGATGCGTGAACAAACAGAAACTTAACCTAATAAATACACTATAAAAACACTGTCCGGTTAAAAGTAATAGAAAAAATAGTAATACTATGGCGCAATGTTACGAATTAGTCGTAATGATAAGTTGGTATAAAAATAAGTTACTTATAGTACAATTAGTGTAGTTAGTAGTCCTGATTTACGTAAATTCGACATATGTGAAATTTCCGATATGAAAAGTATTCTTGAACTTACTAAGTAGCTGATTTTTTTTCTTTTACCGTCGGTGTTGTAAGAAGATATATACCCAGCTTACAAAGCATATTGCATAATTGAGTCTTTGGAGTGCAATAATTAAGCAGTATTTCTTATTTTTCATGCGTGTTTGCGACAATTATTAGGTTATGGTAAAAATTCGACATCGGTAAAATTTCGAATTAAGCAGAGAGTCCTGGAACGATCTATTTACGTAAATCAGAGGCTATCTGTACTATACTGTACTTACAAGTTAAAAATTATGTTTCTTTTCCGCATAATCTGTTTTTGACAATCGAGGCAGCCTCGATCGTATCCAATTCTAATTGACGACATTGCTATATTAGGTCTAATTGGCGGCCTTGCTGTATTAGAAATTGTTATTCTTATTTTTATTCTAATGCAGAGTGAAGTTGAGATTCTTACGTGAATCCTAAATACTTGTATTGCATGACAGTTAAATTTTTGTTCTTTAATTTTTATTTGTAAAGCAGATTTTCTTCAGTTTTATTTGTCTATGAGAAGGCAACAACAATATACTGTTGGTGCCATCTTAAGATCTATCGATGAGTAGAATTTAAAGCGTCATGTGCCTGAAAAGCATTGAGCTTCCCTAGCCCAAAGCGTCTTGTGGTTCTGTGTAATGGCTGTAAACAGAGAATAAGATAGTTAACACAGAACTTAACAACCTTTTGGAAGCATCCATTCCTGCAATTTAACCCTCCCCATCTTGTTATTGTTACAGAATGAACTCTGGCTTTAAAATGTGTAAATGGTCCATGTCCCTGTAACGTGGTGCAGAGTTGAGAATATGTTGAGACCCTTCCGTTATGGCTTTAAAGACATTTATTCCTTTTTGAGATGAGTCGTATTGTTTTGGTGAGGCTGATTTTCTTCATTTCCGTAATCTCCATAACCATACGATTACGGAAAAAAGTTTGTTATTATGTTTTCCAAGATACTGCACCCATAAGCACTTACAATAATTCTATATAACACTGTGTCTTATCCACTGACCATTAATTTGTGTTTAATATTATATGAAGGAATTCAAAGTATGTTTCAATCTTTGTTCATTCTTTACTACTCTCTGTGTATATCTTATCTTCTCTGACTCATGTGCTCGAAGGCAGGTTCTTGCCTACTTACTCTGACGTAATTAGGAGGGATACTAACCCAGTTGAGTAGTGATTTAAAAGGATATATAGGAAGCTTAGGTACTGGAGAGAAATATTGAGTATTGGGATTGTGTACACCTCATGTCGGCCTTAGCTTCTGTTCTCTAAATAATCAGGTGCACATTTCAATTAACATTCTTCCAATACAAGTGTACGCTTGACTACTCAGAAAGTTATATCCTCAATAGAGGTTCATATGAGCTTCTTCTGGGAATTGAATCTGAATCTGTTGCGTCAAAGCGAGACGCAAATTACTTATTCATTCTACTTTTATGGTTTTCTTGCTTACAGGAGTTCTGTATTAAATCCGCATTCAGAGATGAAGGCAAAAGGTTTGGTGATATATAATATGAGAGGTAGTCATATAAGTTCTAATTATCACCTCGAAGAAATAAAGTTACATAACTTTCTTTTGTTTCTTTGCAGGTACGTGTATGTAGTTCTGATACACATTTAAATCCCCGTGCCACAATACCGTCGTACGCCACTAGCCCTTTTAAGATCTTTCGAACAATTTTACCATACAAGTGTTTTATGGTACTTAACGTTATAACTCTCGTATTTGAGATTTTTCGTCCTTTTTTTTCTTTCAAGTCTAGAGGCATTGTAGAACACATTACGTATAGCTTCACGTCTTCCTGCTTCGAAACATAGGAGGTGATGACGTCATAACTAAAAAAATATTTTTTTCGTTTGTTAGGTCTACCGAAAATATATATATATTTTTTTTGTTTGTTCATTATTTTTGGCGTGCTTACTTTTGCACCTAGAAGATTGAAATTTTACACAAACATTCAGTTCATCGAGTAGTATTTATCAGATTTTTTTCAGATCTCTGCGTTAACACAGGGAAGTCCAGAGGGGGAAAATGGTTTAAAAAAGGGATATTTTGTTACAAAAAATCCCCTTTTCGCTATTTTTACGCCTCAGATACATGATAGATACATGTGAATGGTACCGTCTGAAAGGCAGTTCTATTCTGAAGAGAATGGTGGGCGAACCATGATCCTAGGGTAATTAGGGGTGTCTCAGGAAATTTTTACCCAAGATCCTTCTTTATACGAGAATTTGGGCTATTGTGGGTATATTTTTTGGCGGGCTTACTTTTTGCACCTAGAAGATTGAAAGTTTGCACAAACATTCAGTCCACCGAGTAGTATTTATCAGATTTTTTCAGATCTTTGCGTTAAAACAGGGGGTCCAGAGGGGCAGAAAGTTTAAAAAGGGATATTTTAACCAAAAATCCCTTTCTTCGCGATTTACCCGCCTCAGATACACGATGGAGACATGTGAATGGTACCGTTTGAAAGCAGTTTTATTCTGAAGAGAATGATGGACGAACCATGATTCTAGGATGAATATGGATGTCTCAGGAAATTTTTTACCTGAGATCAGGGTCTTTTGCGGTAATCTGGGGCATTGTAGGGATTATTGATAAATATTTTCCCGCCCTTACAATTCAAGATAGAAGCTTGAAATTTGGTACACACATTTAGTCTACCGAGTAGTATATATGATTTTTTTTCAGATCTCTATGTTCACACAGGGCCGTTCCAGAGGGGCCTAAAGTGTGACAAAAAATTCCCGAAAATTTCCCCTTTCTCATCAAAATTTCCCTCTCCTGTTATATGGTATGGGCATGTAAGTGGTACCATTTAAAGTCCTGCTCTATTCTGAAGAGAATGAAGTATAAACCATGATCCTAGGATAAATAGTGACGATGCAGTAGCTGCTTGACTGAAAGTCTAAAAAATACCCCAAAAACCCAAGATCTTAAAAGGGTTAGAGGACCTAAAACAAAATAGCACAACCCATTAATAAAATGGAGTATCCTGTGGTAATTGGTTTTCTGCATTTGATGAGAAACAACGCTATAACAATCCAATCTGAGTTGGTGGAAATGTATGGCAATAATGCATCATCGTATGACAGTGGTTAGATAGCACAGACGCATCCAGTGCGGTAAGACAAGTCTGAATAACGAAAAATGAAGTGGCAGATCATCTCTCTATGAAGAACCGCAAATCACGGAGAAGTGAAGGCCCTGGTGCTCGCAAACCGGCGTGTCACAATCGAGGCGATAGTAGAAAAAGTATAAATCAGTAACGAATCAGTTTTCAACATCTTGCACAACATTTTGCAGATGACAAAGGTCGCTGCACGCTGGGTTTCGCATCGCCGAATCGAGACAGCAGCAAAAATGTTGCAATTGTGTGCTGGGTATACCACAATGACCCCGAGACAAAGAAGCAAAGCAAGCCGTGCAAGCAAGAAGCAAACGTGTGGATTCACCACCTGAAAAAACGAAAACCCAACCATGGTGTTGTGCTAACAAATTATGCTCGTAAGGGGCAAACCTTCACAGGAGCATACTACCGAAATCTCCTTATAAGGTTACTGGGGGCTATCAAGACGAAGCGTTGAGGGAATCTGCTCAAGGAGGTCTTTTTACTCCAAGACGCATCCACCTCATTCTGTATAGGACACAGTCACACACGCTGTTTGTTGGGCTATCAATTTTTCTCACCCCCGTATTCTCCAGACATCGGCAGATGAAGAAACCATTGCGTGGAAGGCATTTCCAGAATGACGACGAAATGATTTTCGAGGTAGAACCTTTCCTGAACAGCCAAAATGAAGACTTTCACAACCAAGTCATCCATCATTGGGGGAAAAAACTGGTCGTATCGAAGGGTGTAGAGAAGGACTAAGACCATCACCGAGTTTCTTGGTCGCAGCTTGATTTTTTCGAGAGGTGATAATTAAATTTTATGGCCAACCCTCGTACACTGAGAAAAAAAAATGTAGGTGGCATACTTAAAAACGTAGGTTACATTCGTAATTCCTGTAGTTTCTGGACTTAACGTACAACCGTATATAACATCCTGCAACAAACGTATAGCTGAAAAAGTATGTATTATACGTACTGTCTGCATAAGTGCAATGACGTCATTCGTGTGACGTCATCTACAGTAACAAGTATATACGGAGGTGATATCTAGCTTTGTGACGTCAGGACCATATACAGCATATTAGTTAACAATGATGACACACACTGACTCTCAGGACGAAGCATAATTTCAAGAAGTATGTATTATACGCTGTGTACCTATGTTTCTTGCGTTCAACCCCGAGACAGCATCTATATTGTACTTATGCCCCATACGTACGACTAGATACAGTATACGTATTGTACGTATGTATTATACAGATTTTCCTTATGTCGCACACAGCTTGTTCAGATACAGCATACAGAATATCCGTATGCACCATACAGAGTGCACATATGTAGCTTACAGACTGTCTGCATGCAGCATATAAATGATACGTACGTCGCGTACAGGTTGGCCGTATGTAATGTATGGATTGGGTGTATGTAGCTTATAGGTTGTTTGTATGAAGTATATGGATTTTACGTATGTCGCATACGTATTGCCTTTTTGTAATATACGGATTGGACGTATGCAGTATATAGATTATACGTATGTTTCTTGCGTTCAACCCCGAGACAGCATCTATATTATACTTATGCCCCGTACGCATGACTAGATACAGTATACGTATTGTACGTATGTATTATACAGATTTTCCTTATGTCGCACACAGCTTATCCGTATGCACCATACAGAGTGCACATATGTAGCTTACAGACTGTTTGCATGCAGCATATAGATTATACTTATGTCGCGTACAGGTTGGCCATATGTTATGTATGGATTGGATGTATGTAGCTAATTGGTTGTCTATATGAAATATACGGATTTTACCTGTATCGCATACGTATTGCCTTCTTGTAATATATGGATTGGACATTTTTAGGATCTAGATTGTGCGTATAGTGCACCATTATTAAAGAGCTGCAACATACTGCAAAATGCATGATACATTCTTATTGTAATGTTGTCAAATATTGTTTTACACTGCATGAAAACAAAAATAGCTTAAAATATGGTTGATCTCCTTTGTGCCAATAATAATAAAATTAACAATACTACACTTTTCAAATTTTAGTTTGGAGCAGTGAAACTGTCCAAGGAAATGTATTTGCCTGCAGGGTGTCCTATAAGTATGGACTTCCTGCTAATTCGTTGGAAAGCTACTGCGAAGCCAAGTGTTGAAAAGTGACGAGCGTTAATTTTAGAAATATTCGCAGAAAGGCGGTTAACCATGTTAAACTATTTTAGTTTTCATACAGAGTAAATCAATATGTGACAATATTAGACCTACTGTAAAAATTTATCATACGTTTTGCAGTAAGTTAGTTGCACCACTTCAATAATAATGCAAAATTCACAACAATGTATAATTCTATATTCAAACTCAAACAAGATTTACGTACAATCATTTATTAAGCTGCTGTTATCCATTATCCATATATAGAGACGACTTCCATATCTTCTTTTCCATAATAGTATCTTCCAAAATACAGAAGTTATTGCCACAAGAAGCCTGAATAGAATTTTTCAGAAAACTTCTCTGTACATTTTAACAGATAAGTTATTTTTTTTAAATATAGATATAATTAAAAATATGAGAGCCACATAACGACATCCCACACCTTAACACTGTGCACCTGTTCAACGTGGCGAAGCAAAATACAGGCGTCATCCAGCTTAGTGCCACGGGCGAGAGAAGTGAATGCGGGCATTGTGATACTGCATACAGAAGCAGGATTCTTTTGGAAAGAAAATATCCAATCTCTTCATAATCAACTCTATTCTAGTATCCCATACCTACGCTCTGTAATCACTCACGCCACACCACCTTTCGCTTACCATTTAAATATGACTGACTGGTTTTCACTTGCTGTCACTATATGACATAACTGGCACTTCTTCGTGGCACTTACACTAATGAACTGTAACCTTCCATGCTCCACGCACTGTAAATTTGGACTTCCAACGATGTCGTCTTAGTGTTGCACTTTTAATGGAGAACAGTAACTTTCTCATACATCCTTAAAGAGTGATGATTCTTAAAGTTACGTGTAAGATACAAGTGTACAGCATATATACGCAAGAATTTAAAACTTACATCAAACTGCATCTTCAAAGTACGAAATAAAGTACAGATTTCAGCAGTAAATGCAACATTGAATTCAGCCAAATGATAAATAGAAAACTCATGCACACTCAGCATTGTTCGTTGTGGATACTGCCTATGACTCAGACAATTGTATCTCATTTCGTGTCGTTTTTCTCACTTGTTTAATACCAAGTACCATGCATAACAGAACGCACGTTAGTCATCAGGCTGCATGAGTGAAATCCTTAAACGCTCCTACTGACCTGCGATGATGGCAGCACTAGAAAAGTTACAAAGTTATGAAACGAACATGGAACACCTGATACAAAGTATAGCGATGTGCAAAGTACCCCATTCTCATGACTTGGATAAAGGATAATTCTGGATGTTGATTTGTTCAGAAAGTAAACGATAATTCTTTATTATTTATTTATATTGTATTATACATTTTGTTACAAATCTTTCCAGTTTACACAACTTTACCGTTAAGATTATTACCAATTTTACAAAGAATCTAACAAAATCTCGTTTCCTTGGGACATTTACATTACTTCAAAAATTAGATCTGAACACATTGCCCCTACCTGGAATTCGAAAATAATTCACATCTGGTGCCAACAAAACAAAAATAACTTAGACATTGACAAACTACACAAGCCAAAATACATTTTCAAATATCCTTGTCCTAAAATTCAAGTATTATACCTGCAAAAGAGTTTCCAAAAAAGATAACCAGGTAAAGAACAAATTAAAGAAATTTTTTATTTCCACAATAATCAGTACTGTGAACAAAGTTTTTTTTTTTAATAGGCAGCAAATACAGGGACAATGATTAAAAGGAATCAAAAAACTAAATTAAATCACTGAATAATTTCCAGCAATTGTTCTCTAAATAATGCAAAACTTAATAGATGTTAAAGTAAGAATTCGGTAACCGTAATAAAAATGGTGCTGACTACATATCTAGAGGAAGAATATATTTAACTAAAGTAATATGCAGACACAAGGTAAGCCACTTTTCTTACATATGTGCCCTATAACTTCTACAAGTAGATATGTTTCACTACCTTGTTATTTCTTTTTTCAATAGTTTACCTAATATCGTGTGTTTTGGATTCCATCTTAAGTGCGGTCTATTCCAAGTACCATCGTTCCTATTAGTTACTTAAAAATGAACGGTAACTTTATTCGTTTTGTTCATTATGGTATGTAAACTAGTTTATAGGCGATCTAACAGTTACATAGAGACTATGATCGGACATAACTGTAAATGTGTTTGGTATGTACGTCATCAGATCACTATAACGAAGCCAAACAGATTCATTCTTTTTTGAAACTTTATATGCAAAGAAGTGTAGGTCAAAATCATTAGTTTCGAACAAAGAACATAATAAAAATATTCTTTCATCGTCAGTAACCCATATATCCGTTATTTGGGCAAATATAGGTAAACAGTTTTCAGTGCACAGATCAACAGTAACAACAGAAGAAACATCTAATTTAACACCTTTAATTCTTACCCAGGCTACAGAATATATCACAGGATTCGATGTCAGAAAAAAACTTTTGTTTCAGCAAACTAGTGATGATAGTTTCCACTTTTCGCTTTTTTCCACAAATGAAAGAGCACACAGGTTTATTTTTTAAAATCATGTCGTTCAATATTAGTTGGTTTTTCATTGCAATTGTTTTGCATATGTTCACACGGCTCGAAGACGCCCTGGCAGCAATTTTAGAAATTTTATGTTTGGCCTCAAACCTCATTGTCCACACTTGGGTCAAAGGTCCAAACTTAAGAAGCATACTAGGATAGTGTAAAAGAAAATGGAATTTTGGTTTTAGCGAACTTTTAGTAAGGTTGCAATATGTCTCATTAAGATCTGCTATTAAATATGTCAGTTGCTCAGACGTATCATTATAAACCCTCTTATTTAACAATCTATCCAAAATTCTACGTAACGCTGTATACAAATTACACACTTCATTTTTTCTTGGAACATAATAGCCAAAAAGTAAACCAAAATACCTAACTAATGTAACCATTTCAGAAGCAGGCGTTCTAAGTTTCAAGTTGGATCCTTCCACTGTTAATGCATTCACAGGTTTGGACGAAGAATCCGGACCGTAATCAAAATTAAACAATCGAGCTTGTACAATATTCAATGGAACTAGTTTCGTCTCTTGAACTAAATAAGTAATAACAAAATTCATTACGTAACGACAACAACCTTCTAAGTAGTCATGTAAAATATCTACTCCTACATTATCAAAAAGTTTAAATCCATTTAAATTAAGGAAAACACATTTCTCCTTGATACCTGTTCTCGACGTATCATTTAAGAGTAAATGTTGCTCATAATTTTCTATGCTCCTCAATGACGTTTTATCTTCATACAACATACTTTGCATCTGCTGTTTGCTACAAGTACAGATTCTACAGTAATAATTTGCCACAAAGTTCTCCACAAAACCCAATATGCCATTTAAGGCTAAATTATCGCCACATAAACACACAACATGAAACTTAATAGCTCCGCTGAAAACATCGGTGGCCACTGATACACCCGTATGGTTTAATTCATTGAGTATTTCAATTATTTTTTGGAAAACTATGTTGTTTCCAAATTTGTTCCTGTCAGATGAATGGAACAATGCGAGAAGGAAAATGTGATTCAAAAGGGAAGCGTAGTGAGTGGGGAGACAGGGCAACGACAAGTAAATTGCACCTAATTTATGAATAGTAGCATGACTACCAAGAGGATTCCCAATCTCAAAATCGTCGAAATACAGTATCATGGGAAGGTGAAGGTAATTTTCTTCACTTGTGTTCAGTACATCTTTCCAAATTTTCGCCTGCACAATGTTTTCTAAACAGATTGCATCATTTTCTAAATACTTTAAATATTGTAAGGTTTCAAATAAGACTTTATTAATTGAAAAAAATTTTTGAAGAACAACATTGATAGGTATAAGCTGCATTGTACAAGGTATAGATACAAAACCGACACCATCTCCTGAACGTTTGGACTCCATACGTTGCCCAATTGTAATTTCTATGGGAGCAATGTACGTTTCCAAACGTTCAAAGAATTGAAGACGTTTATATTCTGAACGAAGATCCGTTACACATGCAGCATGTGATGACAACACTTTTTCGAAGCATTCTTGAATGTATCTTGGAACATTATCTCTACCAACCATATTATAAAATTCGGTTTCAAGAATATTTTTTGAGGCATGTAAAAAATTATTCAAGTTTTCCACAATGAACTGAATTGTAGAACGAGGAATAAGTGGCATTGCATGCAGTGATGATACAAATTGTGCTATAGCGTTTTCTTTGGTTATTTCATGAACAAAATCTTGCGTGGGTGTAGAAGGGGTATCAGAAAGTACAATATTTAGGTTTGATTGGGAATCAATGACTGATGGGGACGAAGTACATGTTGAATGGACTCTAACTAAGTGTCTTTTAAGAGTAACTCCCGATGAAAAGAGGCGAAAGCACCTTCTTTCACCGCAACGGAAATCCCTCGTACCAGTAGTTAACTTCCTGCAGTAAATTCTCATGTGCTTTATTAAGTTAGATACTACAGGGAATTTCTTCGCACATCCGTAACACGTATACCTTTTATGTAATAGTTAAGAGGCAAAGATCCGCTAGTAAGTTCCTCACTGCTTGATTTATACGATCGAATTTTGTTTCTATGTTGTAAAATCCTCTCTGTATGACGAGCCAAATATCTGATGCTTCTTCTGGGTATTGAGCACCAACGGACTGAAAAATTTTGAAAGCAACATCTACAGCTTGGATTACACTGTGCATGGAATAATATGTGTTATCCACTACAACATACACTCCCTTCACTTCCGTAAGATTGTCACCAACAAATAACACAAGGGGCTGGAAAGACCGTCCAAGACGTTGGAGTTTGTTCCTTCGGGATTCAACGCACACCTGTACGTCATCTCCTGATGCAACTTGAGTTATGAATCCATCTCTTATTTCTGAGCGCGATGGTTTCCATGTTGTAAATCCTCTCTTCCGTCTGCAGGGCGGAATTCCAATTATGTAAGGAATTAACAAAAGGGCCACTAGACTCCTTGAGTCAGGATCTTGATCTGAAAAGAACAACAGTAGTTATAATCGGGTCGTTCAGTGTGAAAGTAAACTAGAGCTAAATTATAATCGACACTTCTGAGTATTTCAGTTACCGGTAACTGACAAACATTGGTGATAACTAAGAGGGAACTAATTGAAAGAATTAAATAAAATCACTATTGAATGATGCGAAGAATAATTTCAGAAATACGAAGATAAGCGACCAGCCGATATTTACTGATAACACCAGTCATAGTAAAGAAAAATTACACGCTATTATGGTTGGATGTCGAAACATTTTCTCATTCTATTTTTTACCTACTATGACTAATATGGTTTTATTATTCAATGATTTCAAGCCAAGAGTTCCAATGAGTTATCTTAACACTTAATTAACAACTAGCTTCAAAATATATACCAGTGTATTGTTTAGGTCGAACTAAATCCTAGTATTATTTGACAATATTCCTTAGTCTATGAACATGTATGTGAAACTAAGCTATTTTATTGTAAAAGTGAAGGTTCACTAGTTTTCTGTTTAATTTCAGTTCTCAGTCTCTTGATTGCATTACGAATTCAGCACATGCTAAATAGCTCATTATGAACATATGTCATCCCTAGTTTTAGCTTCTAAAATCCATTCAATATCCAAGTTAGTACTTTCTAAATATATATAATTGTCCTTATTTTCTACTCTGCTGATCATGATCGTAAGTTTTCATATATGTTTTATTTACATTTTTGTTTAATGTTACACGGTAATGTTCATTAGGGTAAAAGACAGAACGACGGTAAACTAAAGTGAATGTTAAACTAAACTTTTTTGTGTGCTCTCACTGGGAATTGAACTCGAGACCACGTGCATCAAAGACGCACACACTAGTCACTAGATCAACGGAGAGGCTCTCGCCAAATGGCTTTGTGGTGAACAGTGTGCGTGGGTTTTCTCGACTTCTTAAACAATTTTACCATTTTGTTCACCACCATTAGCACAGTCTCCTTTAGCCTTGGTGCATAACGTCGAAGCCAATATCAACAGTACTGCTTCAATCAACGAAATTTCATCTGGCATCCAAAGCCTTCCTTAGAATAGAAATAATGTGACAACGAATTTAATATAAGTTCCGTAATACAACAGAACGATTAAACAAATGCCATACAAATATGGAGCAGAAACATAAGTGTACATGATAAGGAATAATAACTTTCGCATTTTGTTTTAATTTAAGATGAAACTTCATTCCTTTTCAAAGAATGATAGTTACTGGTCTAGTTGGAAAACTAGTTTATACCGCTGTGGGCCTACCAGTACCTTACCCACTCTGTCTAAGAGAGGAATAATTTTTAAACTCTTGTAAAGTACCCAGAAACAAATATATTTCGTGCTTAGGGAGCCTTTCATGGAAGCCTTTGAACAAAAATAAATAAATAAAAATAAATAAAAATAAAAAATACAAAATATTACCTACTTGTGATATGACCCACTTAAGCTGTATTAGAAATATGTAGTGTTAGGACAGAGTGGGTCCAGGTAACATGATTGTCTATGCTCGAAACGCAACTTTCAGAGATACTTCAAAATTCAAAGTAAAATTGAATTTGCATTACCTCTAATTTGTCCTATGTAATTTGAAATTTGATGCTTTAATTCTGGATCCCTGGAAGTCTTTATGCGTTCTTCAGCGATATTGATTATTCTATCTCGTACTGCCACTATAGTACTGAAGAAACAGTTGTCCTTCTCTGGATAGAGGTACGAAAAATCGTGTAACAGCTGAAAAGAAAATTGTAAACATTAAAACACCAATGGAGCAAAAAAAAAAAAAGTACATATGTTCAACCAACAGCGATACATACACGTACCAGTTGGACAGTCTTACGATTAATTTTTGCAGCTATTTCACAAATATTTTTGTTTATTATTGTTAATCAATATGAGATTGAAGGTAATATTTTGCAAGAAATTAATACTGTAAGAAATCCACCCACAGGTGCAATGTTGTAAGCCACAAACTTACCCGGGGATCAAACTAAGAACCCATGCACGAGAGTTAAGTACTACTGAGCCACCTAACCTAGCAACAAAACAAGTTTTAGTCTCAAGACCTGTAAAGTATTACAATCATTGAACATCTTAAAACTATTTTATTTACCTTGATTTGCAATGACTTAATGCACTGACTATGGTTTAATTCACTTATTTCATATGTAATTAGCATAATATTTTCTATCGTTTTATGGTTTTATTGTATTCTATAGGTTTATATTCGTATCATTGAATTACACGACCAAGAGTTGTATTATTGATTTTAGTTCTAAGCACGTTATTAAAGATTATTATTATTATTATTAAAAAAATTGAGTCACACATTTATAAATTATTTATGTCAATTAAAATGTATTAAAATATATTATGGCACAAGTACATGGATTTTAGTTCTGTGTGTATGAAGTTATACTTCAGAACACATAAAATAAATATACTTTTGTTATAATAAGTTAATAAATAATTCTAGTTATACCTCCAATGTGACATTTGTGTCTGTTTCACTGGTTCGTGGAGGAATAGTTGTTAATGCAAGTCATTTCTTCATTGAATGGTTGAAGTCTCCTTTTTTGACGCTTTAATTTCAGGCTACGTCTAAAACTACAACTCTCACAAATACAATGGAATTGGAAATGAACTCTAAGTAATTTCAGTAGAGAAGAATGTTTCAAATTTCACTAATAGCTGAGAGAGGTTATTTTCATAATATCCTTGCAGGAAGCATTAGCAACGTTACGGATATTGTAAATGGGTTCTTGGCCTCTGTGATAATTTGACTACCTTATCACTAAATTCCGGAACACTTTGCGAAAGACATAGTATTACAGTCATGCAAGTTGTTTTAATCCAACAACTTTCGAAAAAAAATTACAGGAAATTAAATACTGTACAAGTATATGAGGAAGCATCAACAAGTTCGTACAATCACCTAGAATGACGAACAACAACCCCCCTTGGACATGCATTTTATAGTTACGTCCACGTATGTGAACCATGAACATGGACTAGTTACAACTTTTTCCAGATAAACCTCTGAATGTGCGATGATTGGCAAGCTTGAAGCATGAAGCGTCATTAAATTCCTCCATCTGCAGGGGAAATCACGAAAGTAGATTCATGAAGAGAAGTCTGAGGATGAAACCCCATCCTATGAAAGGATCCAAGTGGAAACCAATTCCAAACTTACAAATGACCACCGCGGACGTCTGTAGATCTGGAAGAATCTTTCATGAATGATGTCGCCTTGATAGAGAAAGTTGAGATAATGGAAGACAGGAGGATTACCATTGAAAATGTTCTGTGTGCATAGATATGGATATGGGTCTACCTGAAATAATACTCACAACCAGCTGCATCTTCAGGAAGTGTCAGTACGATGAGTGCCACGACTGCTCATTCCAGAAGGGATCGCGACGACGCTGCAAAGAAATGTTGCATCGCTGTGAGATGAAGAGGACCTTCTAGGCAGACTAATGACAACTGACGAACGCTAGGTTTATTTTTATGATCCATAAGCAAAGGAAATGAGCAAACAATGGAAACACCCCTCCTTCCAACCCTTAAAAAGACAACACAGAAGTCGGCCGCCAAAGTGATGCTTTTAGTTTTCTGAGACTGAAGGGGTCATCACGAAGATTACCTACGACAGAAACTAACTATTACCTATTATTCCCATCTCCTGACTAAGTCACGAGAGGAATTGAAGAAACGTCGTGGAGTGGCCACACAAGGGGTTCTACTGTTGGCAGACAATGTACGAGCTCGTGTCCATGAAGGCAGTGGAATTAGGATATGAAAGGTTGACCCACCAAAGTGACCTTTCTCTTCTCACAAATGAAGCATCCACTCAGAGAATGTTATTTTGACAGTAGGAAAGACGTTATTTCTGAGGAACTATGGTTTCAAAGCCAAACTGCAGACTTTTACAAAACAGGCTTACGGAAAGTGCAGAACCGCTGGCAAAAATGTGTCGCTAGGCACAGTGACTATGTAGAAAGGTACTAATACCATCCTTGTTGCAGTTCTCCTGAGAACTTTGACACCCCCTCGGCACGCAGAAACAGGGATAAAGAGTTCAATAATGTCTTACAATAGGTAAACGTTTACGTGACAGTTTTCACCTTGACAAGGCACATTGGTGTGCCGCGACACACTAGTTGCTGAACACTGCTCTAGAAGAATTTAGAATCGTACAATCATCGTATTTTGATAAACATCTTAAATGCTGAGAGTTGGGGACACCCAATATTGATTAATTTCTCATATATAAACGTACAACACTTACTAATTGAAATCCTTGAGGTTGTTTTAGAGCAGGATATTTGTTAAAATAGTCCACGACAGTTCCTGCACCATCTTCGACTTCCCGCATGCGATTGAGGACTGTGTCGTTCCAATTTATTTCAACTAGTGCCCATGGATCGATACTGTTCTGAAGCCACTGAACTTTTTCATCCACAATTGGCTCATCTAGAAAAGAAAATACACAGTATAAATGACTAAAATATAAAGATAAGGAACTGTACGGTCTACTGGAGTTGACTTTGGTATTTCAAATATTTCCAGTATTCTGACCGAAAAATGTTTAGAAAACTATGGTGAACCAAAACAACGTGAGTGCCACATACGACTGTATGCTATGGTATTGAATGGCCTGTAAAATGTTACACAAGCAGTCTTCTGTATGCTAATAGAAAAATCAAACTAGTGGACTAAAACAACAACCAGAAGAGTTTTCTGGACCTTTTTTTCCACTCAGAATGCCTTTCAATCCACTTTTTTGGTGTGTTGGTCCTCCACTCCTCACAGCAAACTTTTCTCAGCTAGTTCACCGTATTACATATTTTTACAGTCTCATTACATTTGTACAGAAACAGTCAAGACCAACTAATTACAAATATCAGAGTAACGTGTTTAATGTTCACATTTAGGTGTGCTACTGTCTTGATACTGCAAAAATATTACATGAACGTAACTATATATAAAATTTCTATATACTAACTATATACTATTTGCTTTCTCGAACTAGCTAGGTTTCTGATTAGGTTACCAGTTATCTCTATCACTACCTACACCCAGATGAAGGGGCTGCCATCTTGAAGCGTCTCAAAAGGAATTTTCCAATATTACACAATTTTCAATATATTTTCAGTATTTTCGTTATCGATATAAATTTCCAGTTGCTTTCCAGTATTGCAAGTATCAGTTAACACCCTGTATACTGTAGCTCGAAACCTGAAGAGGCCGCAGTGGCTCAGGGGTAGAGCATTCATCTTCTGTGCGTGAGTCCCAAGTTCAACCAAGCTCGCGCCTAGTGGGCTTTGTGTTGAACAAACACTGAAGAGTTCTCCAGCTTCCTGCCACTTTCTTCACTTCATTTCATTCATTCTTATTAGTGCAGTCTCTCTTAGCCTATGACAACTGTGGAACGTAAAAAAAAGATTTCTGTTTTGAAGATTGCAGCCAAAAACTGAGCTGAACAACGAATTCTCTCAACCATCCGAAAAGCCTCATTAAACATCTTAGTACTACTAATTAAGCAGACGTTTATATCAGTTATGTCAAGTTTACAGAAAAGTACTGAAGTTAACATGTTTTCTATCAGGTATGCCGCAAAGCCCAGCGGCATATTATGTTGTACCTCTAAACAATGAACAGGGAAAAACCTATAGCACAAGTGAAGAACTAATCGATACTACTAACTACGTTCTAAATCCTGCCATTTAAATTATAAAAATGATTTTAGTCATTAACACAATGTTTATTGTGTGTGCTGTTATGCTAAAAAACACCATTTCTTACTTTCGAAAAATATTGTTTTTCCTGTAATTGATTAGTAGTGATTAGTTAAAAGTGTAAAGCGAAATCCAGTAACTATTTATTGATCGAGTGATCCATATCTAGTCATATTTTCAGGTAGAGTGACATGCAAAGTTAGATGCCAAATCCGCCTGACATTGCTATTACAAGTTTATCAATCACTGATTAGAGCTGAATTTTAATAAAGCATATTTCCCTACACCTGTAGATAATACGAAGTTTTAAAACTAATTTTATCGCACATCATTAGTTTAGATACGCCAGTAAAAGTAGTTTATGCAATAATTCACCTGAGTAGGCTTCACGGTATAAAAACCAGTAATACTGTACAGTACCCGTGGGTAAGAAGTTTGCGTACGTGCCTCTGGCGTGGGAAATCCGGGTTCGATTTCTGGCGGAAGTTCGGATCCTACTTTAAACTGTAGGTCCAAGTCTCATATAGCCCCGCAGCTTAACGGTACGCTAAACTAAAATAAAACCAAACAGCTCCAACTATACCTGGTTTGCACGTTCTATGATTTATCATAGAAGTCATTTATTCTTTAATATTTTAATGATTGGTGTAATATCATTAAGTACTCACTGCATGCAATTTAATAACATTTAGAATAAGTTCGCGTTTCTAATGTCTTGTTACCATGGGAAGATAATAGCTTAGTCATTTCGTTCAGTATGTATTCGTTGACAGAAAATAAGAGTATGTAAATCTAGTACCCAAAACCCATGCCCTTTTAAACTACAAGCTCTGTATGAGCCCTTTCCAGGACTAATTATTATTTGTCATTATATACTTGCTTTCATGTAACAAATTACTTTACATACTATCTAAACTACATACTAGCATGAAACGAAAGCTAGTAAATGTAAGATCTATATACCTTCATTTTCTTCCTCTACTGTTAGTACTGAAGATAAATTCGAAGACGTAGAACGCCTTGATGGACAACTCTGAGGTGAGGTGGGATCTTTTAACTCCCGAAGTTTCCTTCTCCGTGTAATGTAAGCTTCGTATAATATTCCGCTAGCATTTCTCTTCGTCTGATATCGTGTTGCAGGTAGCGACGCTGTATAATAAAGAGATGCAGCTTCCTTAGGAAATAGGTCTACAATTTGCTTTGCCAAGGTTGTGAAGTCAAACATCTGGATTTTTCTGTATGGGTTTTCAAAAAGGATGTGCTTAATCAAAAGCCGTCCTACTTCTTTTCGTTGACTTCCGCGCAACAATCCATTGTTTTGTGTTGATGAATTTATTATTGCCTTTCCATCAAGTGTTTCGTTCAGAACATTAAAGACCTGAAACAAAAGATCCGAAAACATTTTCAGTGTGCACTCAGTGGATGTGCTTAAGGAAACAAAGTATTTGAGATTAAATAGACAATATGTTCATTTCTTCATATACAGTATGAGAACAGGAAGGTCGTCCTGTTCTTTCCTAATCTCAAGACCACAGACCTTTCTAGCACTTATTATTATTATTATTATTATTATTATTATTATTATTATTATTATTATTATTATTATTATTTTGTTTTTAGCAATGTATCGTCTTTTTCCCTTCAAATGGTGAAGCAACATTTGCACAGAAGGAATGTCTTGACATCCTTCCTCTGTTTTTTCTGTATTTTAAGACGACAGAATGGCAAGATGGTGCACTGCTAAGTTACATGGTTGCTACTCTCAATTTTTCTACTGATCGTGGTCATATGTGGCACCAATTGAGTGATGCCATTGGGGAGAAGTATGAATGAAATGAACTATGAGTCGTAACATTCACTTGTAAACTCATTACGTTACCTGAAACAAACCCCAGATATCAAGAATATGTATATGAAGGGAGGAAGCAAGTCTCAGAAAATGTCCTAGATACGAAAGCTGTACATTTAAAAAATAAATAAAAGAAGTTAAATGCTCGGCATTGGTAAGTGTAATTTATAAGTGTAGAGTGAGGGTAAATAATAGTATACAAAGACAAACCTTTGATAGGATAATGTAACTAAAGTGAACATAATATGAGTGAAGAATGTGGAGGGACACACCATAAACTTACATAATATAAATGAAAAGCATAAAGAATTTAATTACCATTAGTAAAAGTATGAATTAAAATGTGTATCCCAATATCCATTTACTTTTGAAACTTGTAACAGATTTTTTGTTTATCCAATCCTATTTACTATGATAAATATAGCAACAATAAGCAAAATAGTAAGGGAAATATCGATGGTATTGATACTTACATATAAAGGGTCAAAAGGCTTCCAACAATTTCCATATATCTGGGATTGACTTCCATCTAAATTGGAGGGGGCTTTATTTACACCCTCGTTATGTCCTTCTGCTTCGTAAGTATCTTCAATTTGTCGTCTTTCTACAAGGTCGTTGTCTGTTGCACTTTTAGCTCCTGTAGCTCTTAGAACAGCATCAGATATATCCACTAAGCAGTCTCCATCATTATAGGAATGAACAGAAACCTTAAGGAAATTAAACATTTCCATGTTCAATAACAGATCTACGTTAATGAAAAGATTTCATTTATTATTGATTATACTTCAGGTACACACAACTTCAACTCTGATCTTAACATCATACAAGCAACCTAACATTACCTATACAAAACCCTTAGATGTGGGCCTCAGTTCACAATACGCTGCCTGAAGCTGCTGTGACCAGTAACCAGACGAGAAACCTCAGTGTCGTCTGGAATTAAAGTTTCCCTTTATTTCCGAAAATGAACTGAAATCTAAGTTTTACGTCCCACGATTATGCCGGCTAGACTAAAGGAGACTGATGAGAGATGAGTGAAATGGTGGAATGAAGAAGTTGGGAGGAAACTATAGAACCCCGAGAAAACACACGAGCACGATGTTTGTCCACGACAAAGTCCACACGGCGCGAGCTGGGATCGAACCAGGGTCCTCAAGCACCGGAGGTGAACGCTCTACCACTGAGCCACCGCGCCCCCTTTATTTCTGAGATCCGGGAAGCTGCTGTGACTGCCCCAGTTACCTATCGCCTCTGATTACTTATCCATTAATTTGTATGGTTTAGTTTAATTTGATTTTGTTTCCAGTTTAGCGTCTCTTTCAGCAGCGAGGTTATATGAGATGTGGACCTACATCTTAACATGGAATCTGAACCACATACGCTCCTGTCGTTACATCGTCAGTGTGCACAGAAAAACAGAACAAAACTATTTCCTACGGCTTTCATTGATGAAAATAGCAGTCAAATGACTATCTTTATTTTTCTTTTATTGTCTTGCATGGCGGTGTGGACAATCTTACTGATGGTGGATAATAGGGATATTAATAACTGTCCACCCAGAGCGAAGTGTAAATGACGTATATGAAAAATCTGGATTCCGTTTAAGGAAATTATACAAATGTAAGGTATGTTGCAAAATTATGCAGAAGATGCAAACATGTTATGTAACTTTAGAAAACTTATGTCATGGATGGAATACACGATATGTAGAGATGGACAAGGAGAATATATATACAGATAGTTCACTCATTTCACGGCTAGGCAAACTGAAAAAAACAGCCAAAATACGATAATGACTATAGCAAAATGAAACGAACGCAATACAAATGCCAGTTCTATGAGCAATTGCGTAACACCATCTTGAACACCCGATCAAACATGCTGTCTAGCAGCGTTTACTGCAGCGTTACATCAATTTGATTTCATGCAGCGATGATGGCATCCTGCAATTCGCAAACACTGTTGTACTGGGTACCGTTGGCGTATACTGAGCGACACATTTCCCATAGGTTATCCATCGCTTTTATGTCTGTGGAATTGGAAGGCCAAGCAAGGACAATCACGTCTTTCTCACGAAACCAATCCCTGGTGGTTCCAGCAACGTGGGCAGTAGCATTGTCCTGTTGGAAGATCCACTCGGGACCAGCAATTCGCGCGACAAATGGCAACAAATTGTCTGCAAGTACTGTTTGGTACGTGGTTGATGTCAGAATTTTAGAATATGCGAAGTTTGTAGTACCATAATAACCAAAGTCCTCCCATATTACAGACTCATCCGTACTGTCGCTTAGAGAACATTTGTTCCTCCTTCCGCAGTAGTACAGTCAGCCATCGGAACAACCCAAATTACATTTATTTTTGTCACTGAAGATGACACGACGCCAATTCTGCTTCCAGGTCACATGTGTTTTGGTCCAGACCAGCAGTCGCTCCTTGTGATGCACCGTGGGTCGTGGCTGACGCTTGTGTTTCTTATATCAGAGATGATTGCAGCATTTCACAGCTCTTGATAGGGCAGATTTATGTACATGAATGTTAGGGTATCTTGCCAACTGTGTAAGAGATATTCCACCACAACTTAGCTTTCAAACAACTTGTCTTTCCTGTTGTGGAGTTAGTGTATGCGGCCTTCCTGATTAGTTCCTTACTCCATACCGCATCCCAAGTTTAAGAAAATTGTTCACGACACAAGCAGTCCGTCCACTTCGACATGCAATTTCATTAACATACCTTCTTTATATGCCACTATTTGCCCCTTTTCGCACTCAGACAATACTTTGTTACGGTCCATTACGCTTCTTACTCGCCACCTCACACAAGCGTCCTCGTCGTAGCACTCACTACCTTAACTTCTATCACTCGTTTGCTAAACATCTCGCATTCTCGTCCAACGCCCTCTATGTTCCGTAGCAGCGACCAAACTACGTGATATGCTAAACATGTCTGCGTTCGTATCATTTTACAACATTTCTCTTGGGCTATTATTCATTTTCGTTTCGCCCTGTCGTCTATACGTATCTATTCCTGCAATACCTGTTTTCGTGTAACAAATACAACAGTGTCACTTATTATACCTCTCATTTTCAGTTTCCTTTATGATCATATAATATGACGATATCTTGTACGGATCGTGTCATTTTGCAACGCACCTTACAATATACAAAATATAAATCTAAAGATGGTATAAGATTTAATCCTAATTACTATTGTTAGTATCATTGAAATTATAATTATATAGTACTAATATTACGTCAACTTAGTATACTGACCATAGATCCGGTTGTTAAACTATTTGAATGGCTCCACTGTGCAAAAGTTTGAGAAAGCTTAAACTAAGTCTAAATGGCTGTTAAGATGTTATTTAAAGTGTTAGGTCCTCTTTTCAAGTAAAATTGCTAACGTTTTTCAATCACTTATTCAAAATACATACACTTCCCACCGAAGAGTTATCAGTAGCATTCGATGGGTTAACCCACGCCTTCCACTTCTCCCGAAACTTAGCTCTCAATCCAACAAGGGGTATCAACTGATTCAAATCACTTTCTGTTAACAGCCGCAAAGCGGGTACATCGACGAGATTTTCTATTTAAAAAAATGAAATTAAATTTACATTTAGTCATACATACAATCAAAACAAACTAAAGTACACACACACACACATCTATTTATCTTTTATATATATATATATATATATATATATATATATATATATATATATATATATATATATATCGGGTGTTCTAAAAATAGAGCCCACGGAACACAGAGCATTACTCTACAAGTCAAAGTAAAGCACAAAATATATATATTTGTATACTTTTGGAGTTATCGTCTGGAGTCACACATTGCACTATGTGCCAACGTCGCAAATAAAAAAAAAAACTAATTAGATCTATCCAGGGGCGGATCCAGAGGGCGATCGCCCCCCCCCCAGAAGAGGAAAATTTCTTATTTTATATATATAAATAAAAATCATCCCAAAGTTTGGAGCCCTTAAAAGTAGCAGTATGACAATCCACCGCCCTCCTCAGAAGTCGGTCCTGGATCCGCCCCTGGATCTATCAATCTATCAAATAGTTATATCGATTCTTTCCAGATGGCAGCTAAAGTCGATATTGACACTAGTATCACTTATTAGTGTAGTAATCGATTCAACTGCTTGTATTCATAGTGTAATGCTAATGGCTCCAAGTTAATCTGCGACGTTGCCACATTGTGAAATTTTGATCCCCATAGCGGCTGAAGGAGGTCCCGCAGGGCATTTCATCATACAACATTTTCGCTTTATTTTGATCTGTAGGAGAGTGATCTGTGGTCCGTTGGCGCCATGTTTAGAACACCCGAGATCTTATATTACATATACATATATATATATATATATATATATATATATATATATATATATATATATATATATATATATATATAACCTTCTTTTTATACTGTTATTGCTATTTCACTTTTTTGAACATTCAGTTTGTTTCCTGCAAGTTCAAAACAATTTGTAATTTATCTTTAGATATTACCTACAAGTTAATAGCGCAGAACATGTTTAGTAATATACTCACAAGCAGCAAAATTAATCCTGTTCATTTAATCACAAAAATAACCAATATAAAGGACGAATAGAAAACTGGAAGCAAGGTACCAGTGAGCAGAAAATTAGTTTTTTTTTTTTTTTTTTTTTTTTGGTATAACGTTCCAAGATTGTGCTCTTTAGACTAAAGGAGGCGAATGATTAATTGTAAAGTCAAAGTAGTGAATGATCAAGGAGTGAATTATTGTGAAATAAAATTATTTGCTTTCCCAACAAAAATAGATTCTACATTGCCCACGTACACTAAAGGGAAACGCACTGGCCAGTAGACCAGAACGGGGGGTGTGGTTCAGTGAATATTGACATTATTCCTACGAATTCCTCCGTATTTGACATTCCTACGAATACAGCGTTTTGTGCACAACAATTGTCCCGGAACTCATATAAAGCGTATCACTTTTATTAGGGTGTCTGCATGCAACGATTTGATTGTTTAACTTCATTGGCGTAGTCCTTAAAGTAAAATGTATGAACATTTATGTTAATAGGATACAATGATGCATTCTATTTCAGAAAGAAAATAGCCAAATATTAAAAGCGGAAAGGCAAAAAAAGGTTAATCCAAGTCGAAGTAAACGAAACTAACGCTCTATGACGTAACATGGGAATCCTGAAATTCTTCACACCACACTTTCAACAATTTTAAAACAAATATATAAGGTACCATCTCTACTTCTAATTTACATGTTAAAAATTAAACAAAAATCAAAAACTCACAATACTCTACATAAATCCGGAAAACCCTCATGCTACACGTGCGCACTGAAAATGCTCTGAAGCAATGACAAATGAGGTGTACGTGAGTGGTTTATGCTTACGCCACCACCACAGAAAACACGTATCATACATTAATATTACGTCAATCAACTGCAATAAAAAAATCTCATTACACAAGATAGGTTAGTTTGCAGTTTAGCATCCCTTTCAGCACAGACGGCATATGAGACGAACTTAACTGCTTAACGTCAGATCCTAACCATAAGACTTTCCACCGATAATTGAACTCAGGTCTTCTACAGCTAAGGTGCGGGCACTAATAGTATGGTGACGAGGAAGTTATACACAAGCGTGTTAACTCTACAATACCAATCAAAACCAGCCGTACTGTAAGTATGCGCTATCTGAAGATCAAATGTTTAGTGGAGCAGAAGAAATAATACAAATATATTATGTAAAGCAGGGCAAAGAGTTTTCTGGCCGTTTCTGATTTGTTAGTTGTATATTTCTTCGAGACATCTGGAACAAAGTTATAAAGAAACACCACTCAAAGTAATAGAACACAAAGAACCATTGTGGTTTCAGACTGCTTAAACTATCATTTATTAACACCATAACTAATTAATGTTGAATATCTTCACAAGAGTAAGTTCACAAAAGAGACTAATAAAACGTAAGATTATCAGTTTAACGTCTCACAGTTATACCAGGTAGGCTAAAGAAAACTGACGCTGACAACAAATGAAATAGTGAAAAAGAAAGTGGGAGGAAACTGAGAAAACCTACTCAAATGATGTTTGTCCAACACAAAGCCCACTTGACGTGAGCTGGGATCAAGCCAAGAATCCAAGCGTCAGAGAGCGCTCTACTACAGCTCCGCGGCACCCAAAACTGAAAACACAGGACAGTACATTTACTTAGAGTAACTGCTAGTCTATTTACTAATTATCTACACTAATGAAATTCACACATATCATGGAACTACTTATTTCACATCCCTCCAAAACCATCCCAATTACAAATTAGGCTTGCTTTGTCCACATGTTCGAAGTGTAGGCGGCTGAGCACGAAAGTAGGTAAGCAGCATACAGATCTACGAACTTATTTTATAACTACAGAGAAAATTCATGGAAACAAAAAGAAAATTGTTTTACGTACTGCTATTCTATGTAGGCTGAAGTTCACAAATGATTAATGAAAACCTCGAGGAACTCCACGGACAATATTGTCCACAACAAACTCGTGACGTTGGATAGAACCAGAATCACTCGCAACAGAGGTAAAAGCACTACCACTAAATAGGTAAGATAAGCTAGTGAATTATAAATAAGCCTTTATAGTGATCAAAGAAAGGATGCGTTGTTTTTCTTGAGGTAACTCCCGTTTCCTCTCCCTTCATTATTCCCCTATTATCCATCTCACCATTCATTCATTAACATCGATCCTAATCGCAGGATATCAAACTCCCTGCAAATAATTAAAAACAATATTCTCGGGCAAATATTCTGGTAAAAGTAGCTATCAGTTTTCTAGAATATACGAAACGAATTTCATACAGAATTTCCCCACTTTCTTAGCTAGGATGGTAAGGAAGTCCTGTACTAAAACTCCGAGGAATGGACTGTCGCATGTACAGTACAATGTTCGAAAGTAATAACATTCGATTTTGTGCGAAGGTGTGTGAACAACTTTTATATTAGTAGCTGTATTATTATTCTGCACCGACTGTCTTACCAGCAGGAAGTTAATTCTACAATGGTATTCCTTACCCAAATGACATAGCTATGTTTCTTAATATTCTGTGCTAATTTTCATAGTGTACAAAATCATGAGATTAGGGATTGATTTTAAACACAATAGTAATAAATAATGATAGTAATTAATAAAACAAAATATCTAATTTGCGTACCTTGAAACGTGGAAAGTAACGATTGTAATCCCCAGCTTTCCAATAGAGCTTTGATTTCTCCACAGGAAGATTTGTCCATCTCTTTCTTCTCAAGCAATAATGGGATTATAATAATCAGTTGCAGTATAATACAAACCCACTAAGTTAATCATGAAGATAAAAGAATTTGTATTAAATATTAAATTGAATAAAATAGAATTCATTAGTTACAGACAAAGTTGTATCGAAAATCCCGTAAGTCAGAATCTGCTTGTATTAAATGGTAAATTTAAACGAACTACATTATACTACAGTAATAGTGACATCAAATATGTCATAAGATAACGAGTTCAGTAAAAGTATATATAGGGGGATAGGGGTATAACTGGAATTAGAGAAATCCATCTGTACATTTTAAAAATATATACAGGGTGTATCAGAAGCCCTCTACCACTCTAACCTACATGGATGAAGGTTTATTGAATGTGAGTTGGGCGATACACTCTAGACCCAGTGAAATACTTGAGAGTACAGGGTGAGGCATAAGTCTTAACACCCCTGTAGCACAGGAACGACTTGGCGTTCACACTTGATTCATGGTATTGTTCGTGTGGGAAATGGACCATAGTGCATGACATGTTGCCCTGGCGGCCATCTTGAAAGCCGCTATCTTGGATCCAACTGGATTTTTAAATGGGAAAGGGGACATGGGTATTGGCACGATCTCAATCTCAGCGAAACAGTGGTGCAGTCCATTTTCACTTACCGTTATTGATTAAGAAGTTATTGCGTCACAAAGGGTGCAAATTTGGCATTACAGCATATTTTTATCTGTTGTTCCAGGTGATGGAAGATGTCGCTAACAATTCCAGAACGAATCGAGACCGTGGAGAAGAGTTGTGGACGATCTGCCAGGGTGAATGTGGCTGAGTTTAATGCATCCCACCGAAAGGGGATAACATCTCATACGTAACAGTATTCAAGTTGTTTAAGTTCCATGAGACGGGCTCTGTGATCGACAAGGATCGTCGTATGGCATCTATAACAGGAATCAGTGATCCGTGCTACGATTGCTGCGTGTGAACAAGTGGCACCCATACAAGCAACAATTCCAGCAGCGGTTAACAGAGGGATCCGAACAGACTGATGCCGTTTGCTGAATGGGCCACAGAAAGGTATGATGAGGACCCCATGTTCCCACAACGTGTTCTTTTCAGTGATGCATTATTTTTCGTTCAAGAAGAGGTCAATGAACAAAAGCATAGATACTAGAGTGACCCAGATTGACACCAAGACAGCAAAGAGATTGGTGGGGAAATGGCTATGGTGTGATGTGGAATCTGGGGGACGCATTATTGGACCGTACTTCATCCACGACACCCTGACTAGTGAGAAATATCGTGATCTGCTCGAGAATGAGGTTTTCCCTGCTCTCTTGAAGGAGGATTGATTTCCCCTCCTTTTCCCAGCAAGACGGGGCTACACCTCGCTATGCGTTATGTTCACGCCAATTGTTCGATAGACATTTTTCGGGACATTGGATAGGGCGACGGGAACCGATAGAGCGGCCACCACGATCTCCAGATCTTGCGCCGCTAGACTTCTTCCTTTGGGACCATCTGAAGAACCTGGTTTACCAAGAACCCATCCGTGATATCCACTATGTGATGCAGCGCCTTCTGTAATGTTGTGAAACCGTCGATCCGGACATGCTGTTGCGAGTCAATAAGGATTGGCAGATGCGTCTTGCAGTGCCTTGCTCAAGAAGGACAGCACATAGAGCACATGTTGTAATGCCAAATTTTCCCCCTTTGTGACGCAATAACTTCAAGAACGATAGGTGAAAATAAACTACACGACTGTTTTCCTGAGATCGAGCTCGTATCAAATGATACCCCACATGCCCCCTTCCCATTTAAAAATCCAAAATTGGATCCAAGATGGCCGCCAGGGCAACAATGTCATGCAATATGGTCAATTACCCACCCGAACAACGTATACCATGAACCAAGTGTGAACGCCAACCGTTCGTGTGCTACAGCGGTGTTACCGCCTTATGTCTCGCCCTGTATATCATGCAGACGATCGCCATCTTGGATTCGCTACTTGAATTCCATAGAACATGAATTGATCAACGTAGGCCAGTTGAATGGCCTGCCCAATTATCAGACCTAACGCCACTTCATTTCTACCTTTGGGGATATGTTAAGTCTATGGTTTGTGCTGTAGACATTTGCAATCTTTGTCATCTGGAACAACGTATCGCAAATTTTACTCGATATTCTGCTTCGTGTCCCAGCAATTGCTCAGCGTGGACATGTGGAACAGGTAAACATATCTTTCAGTTGTCAATAACTTTTCACCAAATTAAGTTATATGAAATTTGATTGCATACTTGACAATCCATACACAATTCTAACTCATGGTCATGTACAGTATCACATTATCCACCTATTGTTAATAATAACACTTTTGAAATCTGGATAGCGGAACAAGATAGCGGGCGCGGCCGTCCGCATGACATACTTCTAAAAGTGTTCCCCTGGACTTAATGTGTATCGCCCATTCCACATTCAATGAAATTATATCCTTATAGATTTTAAAAAGGATGGTAAACTTTTAATACATCCTGTATATTATACAAAATAGTTCTATCAATAGTAAAGTCAAAAACACGTCATATGATTCGATGTTTCGAAGTAAACCTAATTGGTCCTTCTGAGAAGGACACTTCACTTTTTAAAGTTTAGTATCTTCTTCAGTAGCAAGGGTATATGAGACATGAACCTAGGAATGATAGAACCCGAATCACAATTTTATGTATACTCTACCAGCGAGAATCAAAGCTGTCACCAAGTGTACATACGCGGGCGCAATAGCCGTTAAACCAGTAGATAGTGCTATGTGAGGTACCAAAGCCTCAGATGCATATCCGCAGTGATTTACAGTTCATTTTGAATAACGGAAATGGTCTATTAAACGCCATCTTTACACGAGGCTGGATCGAGCCATAGATGGAGTGGGTCAGTGAGTCGTCGGTCAAGTGGGTGAAGATTTGTGAGTAGATTAGTAGGTCGTGGGTCATCAGGACGTGACCCACTGTGACCCACCACCCACCGTGACCCACCATTATCTTCCTTTTTCATTAGTTTCTATTTATTACCTGAGGTAAGTATATCTAAGTGAAAATGAACTTCAGCCACGTTTGGATATTGATATTTGTAATTGTAATAATAGCAATAGGACTTACTACTTGACATTCGAGACTAGCTGTGCGATTTTAGAAGAGCTGACTATTGGAATAAATATATTTTTAATCACCTGTAATATATGAATTATATACAAATTGAACATCTCAGGAGCCGTTGAACTTACTGAGAGCTGAAATTCAGTATATTAACTATTAAACAGAGCGTGTCCTAGCATCTATTGAAATTCTCTTTTAATGGGGATCGGCTACTATAGGTAGGAAATTCGTAGTGGGTTGATATGTAAAAATAATCGAAAACGATCGATATTAGTTGAGAAATAAATTGAGAAACTATTGAAAAACAAAAACTGCAGCGCTCCGCAATCGATATCCATTGCTTTCTATTATACTAATTGCTGAAGCTTATGTTTATTATATTGAGCGTTCAGAGCACTAGGCAATCGAACCATAAAATTGAGAAAACTAGACAATTTTTTTACTTTAAGCTTAATTACATGGAAATTTTAAATTTGTACGGCATGCTTAATTATATGGAAAATTTTACTCTGTTTCGTATTTTCCTTTACGTTGGTTTACTTTACCTTGATTTAAGATAACTTTCATTCTATTTTTCACTGAAAAGTATCTAATTCAACAAAGAAATAATTGTATATGATAAATTGAAATTCACCGTATGACCAACACTTCACAATTTTATATCATAAAGGTCTGGTCCATCGGTATTGTAACAGAGCGATACTTCAACGATTGACCAAACAAACTCGTAGAAATTCAAACTTCGATTAGTGAATTTCAAAGGCTTATTTTATTACAAGTGTAATCTTAGTAAAGTCTATGGAAACGAGACTGTGGATTATGAGGCAGAGTTGATGACAATGGGTTTTGGTGAGTGGTTGATCAGAGTGGGTCACGATGGGTGGTGGGTCAACTTTTCATTGACGCACACAATCTCTGGATCGAGCCACTCTTACCACGCACCAACGAGTTCTGTCAGTTTTCGAACGCCTTAATACTCGTATAAGAAAATTTCTATTTTCAAACAGGGTATTGGTAAACTTGACAAGCGAATAGCCTGGCTAACTATAAATTAGATAGCTATGTTGGAATGAATTTGAGCGTGAATTAAAACATGTGTATTTTCACTTTAGGGCGCAACAATGGGCAAGTTAAGCAAGAAGCATGGTATTGTATTTTCTTCCTTTTTACATACATTTAGCACTGTATTCTAATGCATCTGAAGTGGACAGATCTTTATATATAGGCTAAACATAAAAGTAAAAGAAATAGCAATAATGTAAATTACACACACAAGGTTAAATTTAGTTACATTTTGCATATTATATCTTAAATTTTGTATGATACCGTCATTAAAATAGTTAAGAGTAATTTTTATTACTTTGCAGTGTACGTAGAAACCATTTTATTATATATATATATATATATATATATATATATATATATATATATATATATATACAGATGGTGATCAGAAAAATGGAAACACCTGTAGTTGGCAACACGTCAGGCGCAGTGGAACAGCAGTGTCCAGTGGCTGCAGCAGACGGAGGTAGTGTAAAATGGGAGACCTCTCAGATTTTCAAAGAAGGCAAATTGTTGGTGCGCGGTTATGTGGAGTGAGAGTGACGGCAGTGGCTACTGTGTTAGGTGTGTCGCGTGGGACAGTGTCGAAGGTGATAACGGCCTACACAACACGGAAAAACCACATCGGGGAAGCGGAACAGTGGGCGGAAGAAAATCATGAGTGACAGGTCACGCCGGGTATTAAAGCGCATTGTCACGCAGAACTGTCTTGTGACTGCGGAGCAAGTGACGGAGGAACTCAATCAGCACCTCCCCCACCCTGTTTCGACAATCCCAGTCCGCGGCGAATTACATGACATGAACTTACGGGGTCGTGTTGCACGGGCCAAACCGCTCATCAGGGACCATAACGCTTTCGCACGCCGCAAATGGTGCAGTGACCATGCAACTTGGACCGTTGAGGACTGCAAACGTGTGATATAGTCGGATGAGTCATCCTTCACCCTATTCCCAACCATGGGCCGTGTTTGTGTGTGGAGAACGCCCAAAGAAGCTTATGATCTGCAGTGTCTCCGCCCAACTGTGAAACATGGCGGCGGCTCGGTGATACTGTGGGCCGCCATATCATGGTTTTCATTGGGCCACTGGTCACACTTAGCGGACGAATCACTGCCAACTATCATGTCGCAATTTTAGGAGACCACTTGCATCCTATGGTCCGGATGTTGTTCCCGGACAATGACGCCATCTTCCAGGATGATAATGCACCCATTCACACAGCTGGCGTTGTTGCAGCGTGGTTTGAGGAACATCGGGATGAAGTTCAACGCCTCCCCTGGCCCGCCCAATCCCCAGATCTCAACATAATTGAACATCTGTGGTCCGTCTTGGAAACACGACTCCGGCGACGATTTCCACCTCCATCTCCTATCACAGAACTGGCCGACGCCCTGCACGAGGAATGGTGTAAAATTCCACTTGCTATCATTCACGACCTCTGCCTCCATCCCACGTCGCATCAAGGCTGTTCTGAAGGTGAAAGGTGGCCCGACACCATATTAATCTGGTAAGTTGCAATTTCGTTGAGGTGTTTCAATTTTTCTGATCACCATCTGTATATTGTAGTGCTAAAGAAAAGTAATGGCACTGATTTACTGTAGATCATGTACAATCTTAATGTAATTAGCAATTCATATTCCCTTACCGACCCACCAATATTCGCTGTTCATTTGTTTTCCCTGGTTTTCGAAGTCGTGAGCTGATATAGGACTTACAAATAGGTGTATTTCATTTGATTTATAAATATTATAATCAGAAAGGATCGGAATATATGATTAAGTTGTTGAAAAGGGAAACTCAAATAGCAAATAAAGATAAGAGAGAATCTTAGTTACATGAAAAGTGAAACATACACCAACCTATGCTTTATCTAGCGTAGGTATTGTTCGGAACCAAAAATGTGGATTTCATATCCATGCAATTAGGTTGAGAGTGGAAGCGATGAAATTACTTGACGCATCCATTAAGATTTCGGAAAGTGCACACTCCTGCGCCGTAGGCGCAAACTCCACGAGCTAATTTTCTGCCTTCGCTCTCTACAATGACCGAAGAGTAACTAAGCTAATCCTCATCCCAACATACCTACTATTTAGTGAGAGGTTACTAATTAGTAAGATTTAAGACATTAAGTGGTGATTTATGCTGAGAAAATTTTATAGTCATATCTCGCATGCCTCCCCTCAGCTTCATCTACACACATATTGCAAACGGAATACAGTAGACTCAAGAATATCCGGGCTAATGTGGCGGAAGGGCAGGCCGGATAACAAAAAAAGCCGGATAGGCCGGAGTACAGTCTACATGAAGCATACCCCAAGAACAATTGACGTATACAGTACCGTACAGTTATAAGCAGGTATAACTGAAGCGTACTGTATTGAGGTCCGTTACATATTGACGAAACAATGAACAAGGAGCAGAACGCTACTCTTTTCCTGTCACAACTTGTATTTTGCACATGACACGTAGGAGGATCGTAGCAAACGCCTGCTTCCAATGCCTTGGCAATGTTGCCAATGCAACGCCTTGCCTTCCTCAATTACGATACAAGAAAACTAGGCTGGATAGTACGGAAGTCGAATAGTCGTGAGCCGGATACTTATGAGTCTACTGCACATGTGAACTTCCTTAATTGGCATAGTTCGTTAAGTCAGTGGTTTTAACCAGTGTATCCCGAAACTTTAGACATCACGAAGCATTTAGTTAAAATCTATTTGGAGACATTACCAGTTAACGCCTCCAGAAGCATCAACACTTAAGATTTTAGTACTACATAGTCGGTACTTTATAGAAACTTATAGGCTTACACTAATATAGTCTATATTATTAATACAAAATATGCATTTATTCCGTTAACTCCGTGCCGTGTTTCTGACAATGAATTACGGATAGGTTAGGCTAGTTCAAGTTTGGTTTGGTTTAGTTTACTTAGTATGCCTACCTTGGTTTGATGAGACTGGGCTTATCGGAAATTAACCTAAAAACAAATATATCGTGATGTCGTTGGAGTTTAGTCAAGAAGGTTGCGAACCATTACCTTAAGTACCGTCAAATGGGGTGAATAGAAACATGGGGGTGAATAGAAACAAAACTCCCAGATTAGTTTTGGATTTATCTGGACGATAAATTAATCAAGAAAACTGAAATTTCTTAACATAGTCTTATACGGCTAAAGTGTCCAGGGCAGAGACAAAATGTTTTACTGAGTTGGGAACACTTAGGTAGACGGCAGTAGCATTAATGTGTTACTGAAATCTTACACGGTATTTTAGCGCTCCTTAAACTTTCTTGGTAAGTATGACATTTTCATATTTGTTGCATTTGAACATATGCCTATTTTGTAGTTTGTTGTTTCATTTACTGACGTTCATAATAAAAGTTTTCCTTTTGTAAATTATTTTTAATCAAAATTTAACTTTACTGGGTTATTGTTATGATTTTTAATTAGCGGGGTGAATAGAAACACTTCTTGGGAAATTCTTGAAATTCCTCAAGGAGTGGAAAATTCTTGAGGAGCAGAAAAAAGGACCTGATAGGAATGTATCAACCATCTCTAAGAACAAATTTCCAAGTTTTCTGGGAAAAAAAGTGTGAAACTGAAGGAGGAAAATATCAGGGCTGGATTTGAAAAGTGTGGAATTTTTCCCCTTTGTCGAGACCAAATACTGAGGATGTTGCCAAGAAAAGACAATGAACGAGAAGAAACAGAACAGCAAAAGTCATCTCAGACTGTAAACTGTTCCCTTATGGATCTTCTCAGGAGCATGAGAGAAGATGAAAAAATTAAATAAGGGAAGAAGAGAGTACGAATAGATGTTTCTGGTAAGAGTTTTGGTTTGTTTTCTGAAAATGATACATTTTCATCAAATCACAACGAAACTCAACCTACCTTTGTATTGTCGGAAGAGGAGAAAGACAACACTCCAGAAGACAACATTCCAGACGATCACGAACTAGATGATGGTTTTCTAAAGCTGGTGATTTTGCTGTGGTAAAATGAGAAGCTAAACTTCGATGAGACTATTCTGCACCCAAGTGCGAAAATGGGAACATGATGCATATGTGGGAGTGTTTTATAAGAGAGCATAAACAATGAAATTTTCAGAACGAAACTGTTGGGTTTTATTAGGAGTTCGTCAGCACGCTTTAAGTATATGATAACTTTCGGGCCCCTTCGTGGCTAAGCGGTTAGCGTACGCGCCTTTGGCGTGGGAGACCCGGGTTCGATTCCCGGCGGGAGCTCATGTAGTTCTGATTCTACGTTAAACAGTAGGTCCACGTCTCATATAGTCTCGCTGCTGAACGGGACGTAAACCTCAAAATCAACTCAACTCATGATAAGTTTCCCTGATGATTTCAGTGGTTTAAATCTTATTCAAATATCATCAAAACTATAGGGTCGTTTATACCTATATTGTGCATTGTATTGTTTTATAAGTTTGTAACTTATGTAATACTGTTCTTATTGAACTAATATCTTGCAGGTGTCAAATAAATAGTTCGTTTCAACAAATACGCTGTTTCTTTTTTACCTTTCCAATAGTATAAAAGAAACAACAATGAAAATAAAGTAATTGTTTCTATTCACCCCATGGGTAGGGGTGAATAGAAACATTAAGAAAAACCAAGGTGAAGAAAAGTGGAGTTGATAAATTAATATGACGTTTACTGAAATTCATTAGCATATTAAGACCTTTCTTTTGGAATAATCTGATACGCGAAATCTTTAACATTACCAGACTTATATTCTCATATAGCCAAAAATGTGTTTCTATTCACCCCATTTGACGGTAAGCAAAACTTGTAATCGGTTGTGGGAATAGGACACGGTGACGAATTAATTAGATTTCGGAACGAAAATAATCAAAATTAAAAACTGAAAGAAAAAAATCTCAAAGTCGCGAAGTAAATAAATACACAAGATTGTTGCATCTTGATGATGTAATCCCTCACATTCAGGGACGTAATGAATCTCACACTCAGGGTGGAGTGTATACCTACTAAAAAATTTTTAGCATTGCGTCACTGATTACGATTTCATTTCAACGATTTCCTACAAAACATACTTTATACTCTATTATCTCAATATTCAAAAAAAAAATTTTAATCTGCCTTTTAAAACTAAAATACGTAAATATTAAAAACTCAATTCTGTAAATATATAAGGTAAGTTGGCGAGGGAGATCGGGGTTCGCTTTCTGGTGGGAACAAATGTGATTCAGATTTCATGTTAAAACTGTAGGTCCATATTTCATATAGCCTCGCTGCTAGAACGGACGCTAAACTAAATAAATTCAGAAAATTCTTCTACTACTTTGTGGCATAAAAAAGAGAAAACTATGCTCGTAACATAACCTTAAATGAAATATAAGGGAATGATTTATACTAGCGTCATCACAGAGAAAACGCAACCTTCCCAGATGACCTAATGGGTAGCACATGTGACGTTGCACGTGATCCCTGCTTCGATCACTTTCACAATCACTCACTTTCATTAATCATCCGTCACCTTTAGTCTAAAGTGCATAATCCTGGGACATTAAGATAAAAATGATTTAACAAAATACATATAGTGTACATTATAATTACATTACATTACCAATCTTTCGCAATTAATAAACCACAAGTCATTACACAAGCGTTGTTAGTAGTAAGTTTAGCGTCCAATTCAGGTCCGAGGCTATCTGAGACTTGGTTCTAGAGCTTTAACGTGGAATACGCATCACATGAGCTTCCACAAGATCCGAATGAACGGAGAGGGATGAGGAAGATTTCCCCTCTCCAAGTAATTTAATATTGTTCACTCTAAAGATAAACCGTATATAACTCTCAATCTTTGCCGTTACAGGGTACTAGTTTGAAGTGAGGTGATCCTGAAGAAAAATTGACCTGATAGAGCATTTTCGTATTATGATTTATTACGATATTCGGCAAGGGTAAACACAGCAACAATGTGTTCGTCAGATAACTGCTACTTTTCCTGATGAAACCCCATCTCAGACAATTTACAGGTGGTTTCAGGAATTCACGTGTGGCCAGCTCAGCCTGACTGATCGGGATTGTGCAGGTCATTGTGCCAAAAAACGTTGCTGCTGTTCGTGAAATTATGAACACTGATCGGCATGTGACTTATCGCGAAATTCAGGAAATCTTAGGCATTGTTATGAGCCAAATACAAATAATATTGCACTATTATTTACGTGTGAAAAAACTTTGCACTCGTTGGATTCCACACAATTTAAGTCGCGCACAAAAGACGCCCGTGTGAAGTGGTGCAAAGTTATAACGAAACGGTTCAAGTCTGGATCATCTCGGTGTTTAACATTGGAGCAGGTGATGAAATTTGGATTTATACGTAAGAACCGGAAACAAAGCTGTGTGGGTGTTCCGCGAGAACCTAAACCAATCAAACTTGTTCAAGCACACTGTGCCTCCAAACAAACGATTGCATAAATTTCTGATAAATCAGGGCATATCGCAACTGTCCCACTGGAGAATCGCAGAACAGTCAATGCAGAATGGTACACAACCATATGCCTATCAGAAGTACTGAATGTGAGCAAACAGTTCAACCGCCGTATCATTCTGCATCACAACTATACCAGCTCGCACACAGCAGCTACCACAAGTGATTTTCTGGACCAGGAAAGCGAAGTCATGACATCCGGCTTATTTCCCTGATTTAGTTCCCAGTGATTTCTTTTTGTTCCCAACAATAAAGAACATGTTGCGTGAGAAGCGCTTTTGCACCTCCAGAAGAAGCCATCGAGGCATACAAACTGCAGGTTTCACAGATACCAACCTCGGAGTGGCATACCTGTTTCAAGATTTGGTTTTATTGCATAAAAATGCACTGCTACTCAGGGGGAATACTTTCATAAAAAAAAAAAAAATTGCACTTTTATGTTCTTGTGTTCTATCATTTTCCCGAAACTTTCAGTGCAACCCTCGTATTGCATCACAGATATAAATAGCTTTGATTGTATATCTAGAAAAGTCACTCTCGTAAGAAGCTTCATTTGAACCCTTCGAGTTACTGCACCTCCCACCTGGATACAGCAGGGTAAACGTACAGTCTCAAGCAGGCCCGAAACCAGCCAAATATGTTTGGAGGGACCATGAATATATGGGGGGGGGGGGGTAAGTCATCAAAACTTACCTTACAAATATCTAAATTGTGTTTTCCGTATTGAGGTCTGGAGGGGCCACGAAAAGTTTAGGGGGCCAGTTGCCCGCTAGCCCCCCTCTAGTTGCGGGCCTGGTCTAAAAACAAAACACTAGAATGTGCGCAACTGGGGATCAAAACACATTAAACGGAATAGGAGAAATAATTCAAGTGAATCAACGCTTAGCATAGCGAGTTTTTGCATATTAGTTGCTTTGTTAATACCTAATTCCTTCTAGAAATTGTGAAACAAAACTATGAAGAAAAAATAACCGAATGAATCTCAAGGAACCGGAATAATTTTCGACTGATTAAACTAGTTATAAATTCTATAACTTACTGTTCCGTTGAAGTTCTCAACTCCAGCAAGTAGCCCTACACAAAAGCCAAACTAGGGAATTAAAAATTAGTTTTCTTTTTTCATGTCGCACAGCTACGACTTTAGGCCAAAAGAGACTGATGATTGATAGAAGTAAACGCGTTTGTGGAAGTAACTTAATTTGTTTCCACCCTCCCACCGAGAATTGAACGAGGGGCCACGTTCCCCAAGGCCACACGGAAATCACTAGACCAGCGGGGAAGACTACTAAAAATACAATGTAACAATATATTTAATGTAAAGTAGAAATCAAATTAGTGTAAAGAATTGAGAAGGAATATTATTCTAAATGCCAACAGGGTATATAATTAGTATGCTATTTAACGCAGTTCATCTGAAATGGTGAGCTGTACACACCAATATCACGGAACGATTTTTATGACAGTGCCCTTAAACTATACCAACTAGAGAATTAGACCCAATTATCTTCGTGACATTAGGGAATGCAGGCAGGCGCATTAGCCCAGGTTGGGCATAGCTATAAAGAAAACACATGGAAACAAAGTAAAACATCTTTCAGTTTTACGTCCCGCTTGTAACCAGAGTGTTCTAGAAGGTAAAAACTGGGGGGATGCCCCGGGCTAGATCCGCCACTACTTGTAACGTAATAAAATGTAATAATACAAGTAGTTGATTGATCAGATCTGGTTATACCGTGAACCACCACTCGTAAAACAACGAAAATACAGTTACCAACTGCAACTATGTGGTCTTCACGTTGCTGTTAGTAACCACATTATATCTTTACTATTACTTATCGATAATAACTGAATGTAACATGCTCTGTCTCATAACATCTATAGCATCTGTCCAAGTTAAAATTCAGTTGTTTTAAGTTTTTACCAGCCACAGAATATGAACCCAGTCCAATCCTACAAATGAAATCTTTAAGTTTTACGTCCCACGGTTATGCCGGTTAGGCTAAAGGAGACGGTGATAATGAGAGATGAGTGAAATGGTGGAATGAAGAAAGTGGGAGGAAACGGGAGAACCCCGAGAAAATCCACGAGCACGGTGTTTGTCCACCACAAGGTTCACTTGGCGGGGGGTGGGATCGAACCCGGGACCCCAAGCACCAGAGGTGAACGCTCTACCACTGAGCCACCGCGCCCCCTCCAATCCTACGAGTCTCACTGTGAAAGGTGAAATTAAAACTGCCTGGCATTCGAACCCACGTCAGGCATTTGTTTTAATGTCCGTTGCAGACTCTCGTGGCGGCTTGCGTGCATACCCATGGCTTTCAACTATGGTTTAATAATCAAATCAAGTGCGAAGACAAATACAAATCGCAAACACGCCAACTCTCCATATCAAGTTAACGCAGATGGGAAGGGAGGAATGTATACCTAAATTCCAAATTTCTGTATCCAAAATGATGAAAACATGTTTTAATTTTGAAAATTACGTTTTCTAGACCAAATATGAACTAACCAGAGATTTCAAGGAACCAGTTCGTCATAAGCTAGAACCATCGCACATCACTAACTATTCAAAATTATATTACTAATTTCTAGTATTTCAAACTACTAAGGCAAGGGAATGAGTTAATTTTTGTGGAAGCTAATTTGAGCTCACTTTACTTTCATATATACATACCAATAAGCTAAAAGTTTCAAGAAGGCCTGAAGATGGTCGAAAAGGGTTCTCAAGCCCTCCCCCCTGGCCTACATCTTAGCTACGGACATGACCGTGTTATACTACTCTATGTGAAGATACGTTCCTCTAACATAGGACATTTTTTTCGATTACTTACGTAAAGAAAAAATATTTTATGCAACCTATATACACCTTTGAGTAATTTCAAAATGCTCCAAGATTTCAAATGACTTAATCCAAGAAGTTATGAAATGAGAGCTCGGACCACGGTGACTCAGTGGTAGAGTGGTCACTTCTGACGTCAGGGATTCCTCCCTGTTCAATCCTTGTTCCAAGGTTAAGTTCCATAAACTCCGTCGGTCCAGACCTACTATGTAAGTGAACGGGCAAAAATGCACTTTAAACAGAACATACATTGGAACCAATACTAAACAAAGCCCTGCGGGGTGTGTAACCCCGTTCGCTTGCTGTCACTCGCTTAGTTATATTTTGCTTAGTAACACTGGAGATCTTATATTTGCAGGATTGGGGTAGAAACTAAAAGATACCCAAAATCACTTGTTCTGCTCAAAGTGCACTCTTACCAGTGAACGAAAATTAAGCAAACCTAACCAAAATATATTTATACGTAATTATGCCAGTTTTTTTTTTTTCATTTTTAATAGAACCACTGAATCGTAATAAAATAATCACCCTGGCTACTACTAACTAATCTTGACTCGCTATCGCTCACTTGGCATTACTATGTGAATTCGAATATTGAGCTTTGATAAAGAAAGTAACCATCCTGGGTACCAACTCTCGTTACTTATATGTGCGGACCAGCATTCTAGAACCTTCCCCGTAATTACTGTCAAAGTTGAAAAGCTGTTGGGGCTTAACGGAATAAATACACTATTCCCAAGTGCTTTGTGATGAACAAACACCATGCCCCTTTTTTCCTCAGAGTTCTCTCGTTTCCTCCCACTTTCGTTATTCCATCATAATCATTCATTTCATAATCAGTCTCCCTCAGCCCCAGTGCATAATCGTGGGACATTAAACGGATATAGTATACATGAAGCTGCATCAGTTCCCGAAGGAGCAGGACGCTCATACTTTTAGGGATTATTCATTATGTACGAACTCACAAAGGGGGTAACAAAGCGACTTTTATTTACTTATCGACTGATACGAAAATAAAAATGAACGTACCTGTACTTTATATCTGCATGTGTAGTGCCCTTATACTTTATCTATGACTATGTGTGTGGGGGGGAGGGGGGCGTTTAACGCATATCGTATGTCTTGCGCACATGGACACTTCTCACTATTGCACTACGAAGAAAATTTATGATATTTCATGTAGAAGTGGTAATAGAACACAGAAGAAACGCAGATAAGGAGGTTCTCATGTATACTATTACCCATTAAACTTTTTTTTTTTTTTTTTTTAAATGAAAGATTAACATAGTCTACACAAACTGCTACTTCTACAAACATACCTTCATACATTTACGTAAATAAAAAAACAAACGAGCTTACGGAATCTCGCAGCACTGAGGTGAAAGTAAAACAAAACTAATTGAAATGTAAAATAGTAGATCTTCTAGTGCAGGAAAACCAACTTACTTGAAATCCTAGGTGAGTGACCACGATCAAAAACGCTTCCACTCTCCTTCTTATACTAATTTTGCACATCAAATGTCAAGCCAAGACGAAGCTAAGTCACTTCTATGCTACTGAATTCTGGGTAATACAAACATAATGACAACCCGCCCGCTAATGCTACCAATGAAAAAGATCCACCAGTTAGTAACCCCTACGGGCAATTTTACTATTGGGCAATGGAAATAAAAAAAATGCTTTTTACGTCAAGCAACTGATAGCAGACACTGATATATTATTTGTTTTTTCTGTTGTTTTTTTTTAAACCTTTCAATACCCACGTATTTTTTCTGTAGTGGGACTGGGTTGTCAGTACACAAGATATACATGGAAAGATACAACACCGAGACTACATTAGACGTAGATCCGTAGCTTTAATTCAAACCACATTAGAGAGCACGGTGGCTTAGTGGTAGATCGCTTGTCTCTGTGGCGTGAGGTCCCTTGTTCGATCCTCGACCAAGTAAGTTTGTGGTGGGCAACATCGTGTGCGTGGGTTTTCTCGGGGTACTCCTTTTCCTCCAACATTCTCATTCCATCAATTCTTCCATCATTCACTTGCTTTGTTCATCGTCTCCCTTACCTTAGCGGACATAAGTACGGGACGTTAAACTGAAAGATTTCATTTCAATTCATTTCATTTCATTTTTCAAACCACAGTACCTACCATCGAGAATCAAACCTGGTCCTCTGCATAGGCAGCGAAGTTCTAACTACTTGGCCACGAGGAATCCCATCGATGTATGTTTGGTTTGGTCAACAACACATTTTCCTCTTTTACTTCTTTCTTTAGTGGTTGAATAATAATAATAATAATAATAATAATAATAATAATAATAATAATAATAATAATAATAATAATAATAATAATAATGAGTTCCTTCGTGGTTAAGCGGTTAGCGTACGCGCCTTTGGCGTGAGAAACCCGGATTCGATTCCTGCCGGGAGCTCATGTGGTTCGGATTCCACGATAATCAGTAGGTCCCGTCTCATATAGTCTCGCTGCTAAAAGGGACGTTAAACTCAAAATCAACTCAACTCAATAATAGTAATAACATACATCCAGAAATGCTTTAACGGTGGCTGCAAATCGGATGATTAATATGTATGCTTCATGTGCATAAAACAAAACCTAATAGATGACTAGTTAGCTTCCATGGGCACGTTGTACGTTACAGAAGGATCAATATTATAAACGTAATTTGGAAGATGGTATAAATATAAAGAAGAAGGCAACAATGTAAGCCTGGTATCTTATGCGTTCATCACAGGGATGATACTGCATTGTAATATACATGGAATATAGGAATAGTCTATAGTTGTTTTGAGACATCGGAGAACACCAGTATGTGACGTAAAATAAAGTGATAAACAATTCCGCTTTTTTCGCCTGTGATCAGTACTCCAACTAAGATTTTTTTAAAGAAAAAAAGATACATTGGTACGATGGCGTCAACTGCCGTGTCCCCGTACGAATCCTTCCATTTAACACAATGCTTCTTAACGAGTGTCGGGTACTAAGAGTTGTTCGAGACAGTTGTTCCAAAGCTAACGGTGGCGGCGACTGTTTTAGAGGAAGCAACTACAGTTGCCCCGTACAAAAGCTCCAATTTAAGCAATACTTCACAAGCAGTGACATAGCTCGGTGGTTGCGTGTTAAAAGGACATTAGAAGAACTAAAACGCTAAAATGACGTAATCGAATTTTCCGAAGAAATAAAATAAATTTCGATGATTTTTTCAAAACCAAACTTTGACTTTCCGCTGAATAAAATGAAATCTTTAAGTTTAACGCCCCACGGATATGCCGGTTAGGCTAAAGGAGACGGTAATAATGAGAAATGAGTGAAATGGTGAAATGAAGAAAGTGGGAGGAAACGGGAGAACAACGAGAAAACCCAAGAGCACGGTGTTTGTCCACCACAAAGTCCACACGGCGCGAGCTGAGATCGAACCAGGGTCCCCAAGCACCGGAGGTGAACACTCTACCACTGATCCCTCCTCCCCGCTGAATAAAGTCGAAGTCACTACTCCAAAAATGAAATTAAATGAAATCTCTAAGTTTTACATCCCACGGTTATGCTGGCTAGGCTAAAGGAGACAGTGATGATGAGAGATGAGTGAAATGGTGGAATGAAGAAAGTGGGAGGAAACGGGAGAACCCCGAGAAAAAACATGAACACATTTGTCCACCACAAAGCTCACTTGGCGCGAGTTGGGATCGAACCAAAGACCCCATGCACCAGAGGTAAACGCCCTACCACTAACCCATCATGGCCTCTATTAATAAAATTGCAAACCTTTATTCATGTTATAAGTGTACAGCATACAGTACATATATACATTGTATTATTTATACCTTTTATAAACCATGAGTTGTGAATAATGCCACGGACCTTCTAACGTCGTAAATATATTTCACGTGAATTACTTTTCTATATTGAAAGTATTTATGACGAAAACCTATCAACATAATATTTTCAGATTTGAAACGTCCAAAACTGGAATGTTACGCGCTTAAAAGTAGGTCAGATAAGCTAGCAAATTTGCATGCATAGTAAAACTAAGTAAAGTTGACTGATAATAATTTCCGCCCCATCACATTTGGTGCTTTAACTCTCTGTGCTACTCGCCTGTTTTCACAAATTGATTCCCTCTCTTCACAGTGTTTCACGAAACAAATCTTGGACTCGGTAGAATTCTCACCTCTGACGCGTTGGGTCCATGGGTCGATTCCAGCTACTGTCAAGTGAGCTTATGGTGGGCAAACACTGTGTGCGTGATTACTCTTTAAGATTCTCCCGTTCCATCCCACTTTCTTTTTGCAACCAATATCACCTATCTCATCATCACCTTGGTGGATATTCGCAGGACGTTAAAAAAAAGCTTTTGTGAAAATATTCTAGCAAAAATGGCTAACAGTCTTTTAGACTACACGAAGTCGCTATTCGCGCTGAAAGCGGTTTCTAAGCAAACATGTTATGAAGTTATGAGATTTACTGTGTTATGTTATAGTAAATCTCCTCCGAGGAAGGGACCGTCTAAAAAGAAATAAATAAACACAACATTTACTTTGTGCACCTTGAAATGTAGAAAAAGTTTATACGCGCCAATGTTCAAAGAATTCTCAAAATTCAGATTCGCCCATTCCTTTCTTCTTAACTAACGGGTTACAATAGGAAGATTTGCAACCAGAAGTCACGTTAACATGTTAGTAATTTATTAAGCTTAAAGCGAGTTATACTAAAGTAATCGGTAATTAAAGTAATATTTAAGTAATGTTATACTTAACTATTGTACTTACTCAGGCTCTTGTTTCCTTCCTTTGTTCTTTTTACCTGTAAACAAATCTCGTTCAGTAAATGACTCTTCTTCTTCTTCTTGTTCTTCTTCACCAATTTAATGCCCGAGGCAACAAATATCGTTGGATAGTTAGTAAATATATGAAGCGTATAATAAATTAATAAGATCGTGTTACGTAGTAAAGTATTAAAAGTATAAGGTAGAAGATATAAAATGAGGGGTGTTACAACCTCCACACCGTGACACGATATGCATAAACCGACTCGCAAGAAAACGACAGTTGTTCTTTGTTCAATGACGTCACTCATGATGAAAGAAAGAACTGTCCATGGGTGGTCAGAATCTCACATACAGATGGATGTATGAAATATATAGCTGACGTATATAATATACGTATACATATGTAATATACGGAAGTTTGTTCGATGTCAGACATCCTGCAGCGACATGATGTAATATCTAAGTGAGAAAAAGGCAGTAGTTATGTAGTATATGGATAACGTATGCTCCATACAGATTTCCGTACTAAACGTAAGGATTCCATATATTTGTACAACATACCGCTGTCCGGATAACGGATTTTTCTCAGTGTATATATAGAGGTTATTGTGTAACTTAATTGTCTATAAATCAGAATAACTGGAGATAAAAATGAAACAAAAACTGAGATAGAAAAGTGGCAAGGGCACATCTAATGGAATATTTTGCTTTACCCTCAGGATTCATTTTTAGGGAGCCTGAAAAGTCACTCGAAAATTTAAATCGAAAATGCCAAGGTATATCTTGTGATATATATCGGTGGAAAGGCCACAAAAAAACTTTTATAGTATTTTCTTTCGTATAGGCCATTGTTTACGAAATGGCAGGCGTGTGACGGATGGCGTTTCAGGTAAGACGAAATGGCAGTCGTATAACAGATGGCGTTTCAAATAAAACATCCAGTGCTTCTAAATCAGAAATAGAAAAATAAAAATAAAAAATGAGGTAGAAAAGTGTCCGCGAAACGATTGAACGGCAAAATCTTTCAATATTGAGGTGGGCGACACCCAATGAACAGTTCTGTCTTCTCTCCGATTAATCATCTCACTGATTCTCCTCTGTCATTTAGCGGAGTAACAAAAAAAAAAAAAAAAAAAAACTCTTGTACCTAATTTTCTAAATATTCACAAAACTATCGTAGCTAATAGCTCTTCAGCTTTGATATGAAAGCTCGAGTTCAATTCTAAGGAGCACGTTAAACTATGTATTTATGTCTTCTAAGTAGCCTCCTCGTTGCTGACAAAGGATGTTAAATCATATATAAAATCATTAATATTATGAAATTCTATGATACATTTACATGTATCATGTAGCGAAAACATTATTCCAGTTGTTGATCTATTGGTTGGAGCCGTTTGTTATTCTTTTATTGTATGAGGGCAATCCCGAAAGTAAGATCTCGTTTTTTTTGTTTTGTTTTTTAGAAATACGAAGAAACCTTTATTTTTGATAATACATGATCTTGAAGCTTGTTCGTTTATATATTTTCCTACATAATCGTTACTTCAGTCGATGCATTTTTGTAGGAGCTGTGGCAGTTTTTGTATGCTCATGTCATACAAGCTCGCCGCCATGTGTTTGAGAAAGCATTAAACCTCGTCGTATTTCCTGGTTTGCTCAACCTTTGCAACTGTCTTGTTGGAAAATGACGGTCTCCCGCTCCTTTCTTCGTCGTGAATTTCAGAACGGTCACACCACTTGCGGACGTTTCTGACTGCTATACGCGACTCCCTATACACTTCCATTAGTTGCGATGAATTTCAATCGGTTTAACTCCTTTTGCTGTCAAAAACCGAATAACTGCGCGATGTTCACACTTGGCGGTGGCACCAAGCGGGAGCTCAATTACAAAAGCTGCTAAACAAAAATTGAGCGTTCCAGCATGGTGCGCAAAACCTTGTGTGGGAGTGAGGAAAACAACAAAAAAACAACAGTTTTTCCAACAGCTACAGGAACGGTTTCCCTGCGTCCCCCAGCGGTTTGGAGACTTTACTTTTGGGATTACTCTCGTATAACTGCGTTATACATAGATGGGAAACTTTCCACATTGTTGCACATGAGTTGATTTTCTTTCTTTGTAGTTTATTTAGCAGTCCATTTCATCGACTTTTTTGAAAGGAAAATAAGATTGATTCTTGGATATTTTCCCCTTACCCTCTAGTTATTTTACCTCTACATTGTTGTGAAATGATGACCAATGTGAAATGATATCAATTTATTTAACTGTTTGTCAATATTGAAAGGACATAGATGTGGTAATTAAATTAAGCCCTCAAGAAATCTACGCCTCGCTTTGCTATTAATTTTGTTATCTGTAACAATAGAAATTCAATTATATGTTACTTACACAATCTTACAGTCAACAATTTTAGCATAACTATTTCCCAACAGGAAGAATTACCTATTTCTCCCAATCTCATTGGATGCATAAATATTGTTTACTTGCCATTGTCATTTCAGCAAACATTAGCCAATTAACTTGCGTTAGACAAATAACAGACAAGAACTAACAAGAAGGAAAACAGAGGGAACTTCTCTTCCTAAAAATCCTATAGGGACGCAATTTTTTTTAAAAGCATGAAATTTTTAGTTTAATCTTCCACAATTATGCCTTAGGCAAAATCATTAATTATAACCGTAAAATAATCTTTTACAAACAATGCTTTTATAAAATGTATTGATTTATTTTCTCGAAGAATAAACTTTAAAAAATGGGACTAACACAAAAAGCATTGCGCGCTACTCCTTAAGTTCAGAACAAAAGTTTTTATGGTTGTTAGGAATGATGCTCACAGTGAGTAGTAAAAATGCCACTAATAACACTGAATCGCGTCCAGTGTCTTATAATAGTCTTTATCATCTCCTTTTTACTGCATTTTATAAAGCTATTGTTTTTTTAACGGTTATTACTTACTTATTCAGTAACCTGCAAATAATTCTTTACTCCCAACGTCCTGAATTTGAAGATTCTACACGTTTTCAATATGAACTCTTGTGGTGGAAGGCAATAGCTCCTACCTTTTCCTTTAAAAGAGCCATGTCTCGAATCAGCACTGTACCACTCTTGTCGTCTATTGCTAAATGATGCTTAATTAACTGATGGGTCCTAGGCATTTAAACACAATCTAAATAATTTGTAGTAACTTAATTATTTTTATAGTTAAACCACAAGCTAGACCGAAAATTACATGAAAATGTTGTATTATCAGCTATACGTATGTGTACAAAATATCAGAGCTCTTAATTGGTAGAAGATATGCTTAATTTAAGTCGCAAGATCTCACTGTTACGAAACAAACAAACAGAAAAGAACATAACTGAAGCATTGTAAAAATTAATGATGGTGGAAGAATTAGTAAATTGGGAAAAAACAGACTAGATGCATGGTTTTCGTTTGCATTTGATATATATATATATATATATATATATATATATATATATATATATATATATATATATATATATATATATATATATATATAATGTTCGACTAAAACTCTGTGATACGTACCAAACAATTAATTGTAACATTGATTACGGGAACACTGAAATGTTGAGAATGAAAGACGACTTTCATATACTTTGATTTTACATTTTAGTGGCAGTAGCTTAGATTAATTTCGCTTATCTGATTTTGCCATATGTTAAAAAAATGGAATGAAATCTTTAAGTTTTACGTATAACGGTTATGCCGGCTATTCTAAAGGATACCATGATGATGAGAAATGAATGAAATGGTGAAGTAAAGAAAGTGGGAGGAAATGGAAGAACCCCGAGAAAAGCTACACTCATACGGTGTTTGTCCACTTGACGTGAGCTGGGATCGAATCAAGGAATTCAATCACCAGTGGTGAACGCTCTACCACTGACCCACAACGGCCCCATCTTATATTATAGAAATTTACCTTAGGTTAGTTAAGGTTTGCAAAAAATTTCAGTTTTACGTCCCACAAGGTAGGAAAGAAATGGTAATGATGTGAATGAATAAAATGGTGGAATATTAGAAAGTGGGAGGAAATGGGAGAACCCCGAGAAAACTCACGCACACTATGATTTTCCATCACAAAACCCAATGAATGCGAGCCCGGATCGACACAAGGACCCCATGCACCAGAGGTGAACGCTCTACCACTGAGCCACTACGACCTCAGTTAAAGTTTGGTTACGTTGCTTAATGATAGTTTAAATTAGATAAAGTAGCTTACATTGTCATAGGTTAGTTTGTAGCTGTCTCTAAAATTAGTTCAGTTAAGCTCAGCGTAGGTTAAGTTCGCTGCTCTTCAGTTTGTTAAGTTTGATTTAAGGTGGCTTCGCTTAACTAATCTAAGCTATGCTACTATAAATAAAGCTAAACAAGTTATATAAATAAACCTACACTAACCTAAGATTACCTAACGTAAGCAAAGCCAAACTAAGATATTATCAACTTCTCTAAAATAAGCCGAGTGAAGCAAAGCTTTAAAAAAAATGCCGCCATATAAACTATAAAATCAATGTAATTGGACAAACGAGAATTTAATCTATTAATCAAATCTTAAATTTTATGAAATATATAAATAAGGAAGAGAGAAACTATAATGGTGCAAGTAAATTAAAATTTTCAAAAGCGTTCGTAATACAGAAATAAGCTATAAACCAAAGATCCTTGAAAAGTTATATTCTTATCTTGTTGACATTATCTATAAGGAATTAGGATTAGATTTTTGCGTTTTCAACATCCATGGCCATGTTAGCCCGTCTCGTTACGGGAGCGGGGTGACGTCTCTCGGCAGTGACATTGGCCGGGGAATAGGGAGGAAGAAAGGGATGGAGAAGGAAGGAAGCGGGCTTAGACCATCATGTTATGTACCATCCCCGCATTTGTCTGGTGTGAATGAGAAAAAACCTCCTGAAAAAGCTTTTACACTTCTTCGGCCGAATGTCCCCACCAATGTTTCTTCCAGACCTGTTTTTAGGGGGCACTGCCTCCGCAGCTCTGAGAGTGCCCCCTGGAAGAGACCAAAATAATACGTCTATAATATAATAATAAATAGAATAGTATCAGCAGTGCCCTCCGGAATACCAAGTGTGCCCCCCAGAACATTTTATGAAAGAAACACTGGTCGCCACCGGGAATCCAACCCAGGACTGTTCGCACAAAAGGCGAGGGCGTTAGCGGCTACGCTACGCTGGACCACGGCACTATCCATAAAAATAGATGTAGATGCACAAGGAGAAAGATCCATAGATATAAATTGATTCCATGCATATATGTGCTTCTATATAAAATAGAAATTTCCTTCTCAAAATTTCTATCTGAATCCGTCATTGTAAATAATGTGGTGTTTGTTAGTTTCAAAACATCCTGCTTGAAATAGATATATCTGTACATATTCTTTTTTTTCTTTCTTTTTTTAGGACCCAGTCTGTGGATGAACGCTACTTTCTGTGTAGTCCCCAACATGTGGGAGTGAGACAAGCTCGTTGGCATCCCGGTTCACCTACTGATGCCCATCTCCTTGTTCTGACTTCAGAAAATACATTTAGGTAACTATTAATGCTTTGGTTATTTTAATTTATATAAATATGTATTGACTGTGCTACATTTTATGCTGCTTTTCAGAAGTATAGTTCAGTATCTATACATGTATCGAAGAAATAGTGAGGAAGACACTACATATATAATGAGGCACTGTGTTTCGATAGGATGTAGAAGGGTTTAAGTATATTCTGTTTACAGGTAATATGACTTTGGTTGCGAATGCTGAAACAAAAAACAGTAAAATGTTAGAAAATTTGAGGGATATCTGGAAAAAGAATGTGGATGAAGGGAATGGTGAGAGGAACTGTAGGAGTGAACTGGAAGTGCTGTGGGTGGAGGGTATTTTTGAGTAGATTTTGCAAAAGACGACGTTTGTAACTATGGTTTGTTTCTGCAGCTGAGAAGGAGTAATAATATTTAAGATTGTTATTCTTCAAGGAGTTTGTAAGTGTGTAACTAATTAAAGTATCTGTGAATTTAGGAGACGCTTAGTTTTTGCACCGTGAAATGGGATATAGTGTGTTTTCTGATTGTGGAAAAATTTGTCTTTCATTGATACATACTGCAGTTATTTCACGTTTGACAGTTTTTTTTTTTTTTTTTTTTTAGTTCATTCTCCCGTAATTCTTGTTCTGAGTAACAATTAATGACTTCTTTTTCAAAAGTTTAACTAAATCCAAACCCCAGTTTTGATCACCAACAACTTAGAAATGAAAAGTCTGTCTGCATGGAAAAATATTTAACATGCTTACTAAGCAAAATCAAGATCTGCTTCCGTGCCAAATTTGATCGAAATGGGCATCGCGTACGATCTATATACAGAAGTGAAAATGGTGTAGTTAATTGTGGTAATGAGCTTGACAACAGTTAATGAACATTGCATATTACACTCGGCATTTTAAGTTAGAGTAATGGTAATTTTTATGAGAGATAAGTGTAGTGTACGTATGAGCAATTGATTACTAATAGAATAAATGTTCTCATATATAAATATTCACCGTTATGTATTCCTCATTTATATGTCAACATCATCGGTTAGATGGAGTGATTTTTTTTAAAACATTTGGTAACAGTCCTAATGCAAAGTAGAATTTTGATTATTAGTTACTTGTGTTCAGAGACACCGACGGAGGTGATCCGAAGGTCTGGATCCCCCAGAACTTTTAATTTTTAAGAAAATTAGCACAATTTCAGAAGGCAAATACACAAAATTATTTGCATTTTGTAGGCTACTCGGAAAAATCTTCGGATCCCAAAAAGAAATCTTGGGTGTTCCACTGCTTATGTTTACCTTGTGTTACTCATTGCCTGATTTCGAACGTCTATCTTGGAAAAGAGACATGAAAGGACTGAATTGTTTTATAGGCCTAAGGGGCTCTGAAAAGAATTTTTGCAGGGGAGCCTGATTTTGAAGTTCCGCCTGGTTCAAAGACAAATTAAATATCGATTAAGGCACACACTTTCGTTATTTGTTGTGTGTTAAAAAGTTCAGCTAAAATTAACAAAGAATGATTTGAGATGAACTATATCTCAATAACGATTAACTTAATTAGTTTTGATAGCCATTGAAAATGACGTACTCAATGGAATGGATACGAATGCAATAATAAGAGATTTTGCCAAATTGAAAGCCAGAAAAGTGTCTTTATAACATGAGCTTTTCAGTAACAAAGAAAACGAGAAATTAAGCTAATTATCATAATAGTATCACTAGAAAATACTGTGTAAATATGCTTTTAATGAAGCATAAGAGCATACCTCTTTGTCAAAATCAAACCTGTATTAATTTTAGATTAAAAGCTCATGAATTTTATTCTGTTTCGACTTTTATGTTTAATTGTACTTGTCGAAAAACATCTTAGCCATATATCTTGATTGTGTCTTGTGCTTATTTAATAAGAAATTCTATTAATTATTAGAATTAGAACTTCGTTCAGTATTTATCCACAGTCAATTAGTTATAATTTCGCCATTTTTCGTTAATATTCACAGAGAGACTACAGTTATTGAAGAAATTGTTTTTGTAACAATTATTATAAGAATTTTTGTCCATTACAACTTCATGCTTTTTTATTATGATTGAGGTAGGGGCGCCTAAATATTGTTTGCTTACACTTAAGAAATGTCTAGAACCAGCCCTGAAAATAATGAGGGAACTATATCAAATACGTCGTTTTCTCCAAACCAATGAAAAGTAGGCATCTCAAAGAAACAATATGGATGTTCAGAAGTGTTGTGTCTTATTTATAAACTGGTATAAAAATTCTCACAGAAACAGATACTTTTTGTATTTTTAATTTTCTGAAAATTGTCCCTGTTTCCGTAATGAAAAGTGATTTTTACATTGTTGTGCTAAATATCATTGATTTCATAAGTTTCCTAATGAGACAAATTAGTTTTACATTTCCTTCCTTTCTGGGTCAATTTGTGGCCATTTTTTTTTTATTTCTTTCCTTTTTTTCTACTAAAAATGATGATATTGATCAAGGGATAGACAACGATGACATTATTGAACTTTTGCCTGAACCTACCTACAGCCGAAGAGAACAAGTTGTATTTTCCATATGACTTTGCAGCAAAGAATTTCAATGTGTGAATTTGTGTCCTTATCGTACTGTGGTACATTATTATTATTATAACAGTGCCATATGATATTTTTTGCAAACAGTTAATGTAAATGTATACTTGCAAAATTGGTACCAGGTAATTTTGAGAACCAGTGTAAGGCAATTACTGATCTGATACATAAATTTCATAAAATTATGTAGGGTATGTTTTAGTGTCTTTAAAAAATCTCAAGAGCTTATGCGGGAATTGGCATTTGCCAAAATTTCTCTTGCATTGTTTGAAAAACTATCGTTTATAAAAACATATTGAAAAAAACTGCTTCTGTAGGCCTTCAGGAAGACAAGCTTACCACTGTAGTTAGGTTAGATTGGTTCAACAATTTATTGTGTTTAACTAAAAGGTTATGCAAATAGAAGTCTCTTTTTTTTATTTAAGACACCCTAGGAACGCATTACTATGAAAGAAACATAGGCATATTGCATATCAATCTTCTCAGGAAAGTATGATCTTGAAAGTGGTTCTTTTCAAATAGCTCAATCTTTCACACAGCTCTTACTACTATGAAAAGACATATTTTCCAAGTAGTCCCAAAAGCGAGGCTACTTGGAAACAGCACATTCTGACTGCTGGGAGGCTTCGGTCTTCATTAGAATTTTATGACTGCAGGAAAGGGCAACATGGACTAAGTTCTAGAAACATCACAAGAAGAAAAATTAATTGCAATAAATAACAAGGGACAGTATGAACCCCCCCCCCATAAAAAAACTTTTTCCTAGTAACCCCAGTTTACGATATTTCATGAATCACCATTTTCCAACAAGTATTTCAGCCTCCTATTTCAAGCTACGTTGCTGTTGCTGTTATATTTTCCGATTTTTTACTTTGTATCACTTGTATCAGCGTTTGTATAAGTTGTTGCTGCATTGATGTGAAACGTAACATTTAGAAAACTAAAGAAGTGTGATTATGAAATAGGTATACAACGAACGTCTAGAGTAATTAAGTATAGTATTTCAATACTGATCTTATTCTGAATTTTGGAAAAGCATGAGACGTCATATAAAAACATCTCACGTACAGGATTTGAAAACTGTATTACTTGCTGTTTGCAGTGACAACTATTTGTTTCGTGTACTATCTTGAATTAACTTCGGTCGTAATTTTCAAAGTTCATGTTATAGTTACCTCTTTTACCATGTGAATGCAAATATTGAAATTTTTCGACCAAAATAAATAACTATTCACATTTTTGTTTTAGGTTGTATCATATTTCTTCTGAAATCGATTTGGTGCAGATTTGTTCTCTCGGAAAACAGCCAATAGGAACATTGTCGACTTCAGGAGTACCGTTCCTTGTGTCTTTGGGTGAAACTGCCGTATCATTTGATTTTGCTCCTCCTATTACGGATTCTTCATCAAAGGTAGGAACTGAAACGTAAATCAATGCATACATCTATCTATCTATAGGTATTGAGTCAAATATCTGCTTTTTAAATAAATAAATAAATTGTAATATTGGAAATATGGTTAATAATGTATACGTTGTCAAGTATTGAAATGTAATTTAATACAGGCTTCTGCTTTCACTGATAAATGCTTTTTCACCATATTTAAAGGTACGCAATATTCGTTGAATGGAAAACAAACTTCCGTATCCCAGACGAGATTAGATTCCTGCCGGTACGTTTTAAAAGCGTTGGGACATGAGACCTGTGCAACACATAGCACACAGCATTCCCTTTCCTCATAACATTATCCTATTTTCAAAACAGTTGGCTTATAGAACCACATCACAAGTTTCGCCCGTATGACTTACGAAGCAAAAGTTATTATTGTAACCAATCGGATCAAAATCAGTAGAATCTCTAGGTATTTTATTAAGTATCAGTGACGAAAGAAAAATTCGTTCTTTTTCATTAAAATAATTGTGTGATGAATATGCACAGCGTCTTTCTTTCTTATGTACTCTTGATGAAACTACTATTATCTGTATGGAAACACGATTCTCAAACGTTCTTGTTCTTCTTGAACATCCTTTGAGTATGGAAAATTTTATCTGTATCAGAATTAGCAAATGACGTAACAGGTTGCCAACTTCCGGATCCGATGTAACCCGGAGATAACGAGAGACATATGGAAGATGTATGAGCCTGCAAATATAGTTCTAACAAGCATGATTATTTTCTTACAAAATCTACTCCCTCTCTTGTTCTGTGTGTGTATACAGTATGTCTGCGTGTGTGTGTCTGTGTGTGTCATAGCATTACATTGAAAGTTAACTGCAAGATATATCGAGAGTAATTACGTGATAATCACAGACAGCAGGAACTATATGCGTTTTTTTTTTTTTTTTTTTTATGAGGGATGACAAAGTTGGATCAAGCGAGCCGCTAAAATTTGTCGTGCAGAATATGAGAGATGCCACTGAGACCAAACAGTAGTTTGTTAAATCGTTTTGTATAGTATGTTTTAAAACCACTGTATTAATTTTCAGTACGAGAAGATGAAAATCATGAAATTATATATTCAAGACATGATACCTTGATAAGGAAATGTTATATACAGAATCGAATACTCAGTGTGCAAGCTTGAGTTGTGAAGACCATAGACCCACTATAAAATTCTACATTAAAGCTGTAGAGCTGATATTATTTCGACTACATTAAAGTTACCGGATCTGAGAACCAAGACTCTGATCCGAGTGACCCGAATAGAAGCCGTGACACACGACCATTCCATCAGTGCGTGCAGAACGTAACATTTCTGGGCATATTTCAAGAAAATAAGAAGTCTTACGTATTTATAGCATTTATAGTAAAAACCAGAATGTGCATCCCATAGAAATCAAGCTTATGAATGAATATGGAGTCAATTTCAAAGACATTCGATAGTGCATATTGCGATACTTCATGTGGCTACGAAATAACTCGTTAATTTTTTCTGTTATCAGTGCTTGTGCGGCAAGTTTTGAAAAGTATCTCTGATGCACGCTGTAAAAGAGAGGTCGGATTGAAAAGGAAACAGCACACAGCACAACGATGACTAATAGTGGACCCTCCTCTTCAAAGCAACGTTTGTTGAATTGGTTTGATCGGCGCAAGACTCAAGAAATTACGATCAATTAATCCGTCATAAATTATACGGCAAATAAAGCGAAAATCAATAATGGAAAACTCGCTGCTGGCAAGACCAATTGAACTGCTGGGAATATTGCTTTTACTGAAGATATTTCTTGCAAAAGAAACGCCAAAGAGAAGATTGATTAATTAATCTTTCGCTAATTACAGACCTATATAAAGTCCGTCGAATCAATACAGGCGTTCGTTCGCTTTTCTCTGAAAAGGGTTCATCCAGTTTCTTTTCACATCTGGAATTGCGGGCGAAAAAAGATAGGAAAAGTAGAAAGAGAGAGATGAAGAAAGGCTGTATTACGCGGATTGAAATACAATTTGTTCTGAACTCAGATTCAAAAGAACCGTCAGTTTCAGGAAGAAATCATAAATCTGTTAAATAATTAATTAACTAAGAAATCTTCTGACAGAATTATCGTAACAAATGTTTAATATTGTTCTGATATACGGTAGCATAAAAGATTCTTTGAAATATCAGTGATGCTTTTGAAATTCTTTTAATACGGTATGCAAAGTAATTTTGTTTCAATACTATTGGTGTAAACATAAAGAATAGAATAGCGATTCTCAAAGAGGGAGGGAAAATAAGAATTTAGCTCGTTATGCCTTTCCTTTATTTTTTGTATGAACAAATTTTGGATAAAATACGCCTGCCTGCCTAATACAGTCATGCTAATTAATATTTTCAGGAGAAATCAAGGGACGTTACCTCGTAAATTTGGTGACATTTATTTGTTCGTTAGAGAAGCAATTTCAATAATTTAACGTGACATTGTAATAAGGAGAGTGGGATTTCCGGGGAAAAAATTCCCGTGCCTGTATGTAAAAACACTTGCGACATTCGTGTAAAATACAGAGGAGAGAAACGTGTAATATTATTTAAGGTCAGCAAATACGGGATTCGAAGTCGGAACATACTGTTTGAGAAGTGAACACGTGGCACAGCCACTCATTTGCGTATCCTACTACCTTAATGTAGAGATGTGCCATTTCGTGCGCACATTCACACACACACACACACACGTATATATATATATATATATATATATATATATATATATATATATATATATATATATATATATATATATATATATAGGGAGCAATTAAGAAGTTCCCGGCACTTTGGCTTACCTCCGGTGCAATGGATTCCTGGTTCCATCCTAGATATGTGAGTTTGTAATGGACAACATCATGTCCGTAGGTTTTTCGAGTTTCTCCCGTTTCCTCTCACATTTTTATTTCACTAAATATTTCATAATCATTAACTTTCACTAATCGCCCGTCTCCTTTAACTTGAAAGGCATAACCGTGGGACGTAAAATTAGAAGTTTCATTTCATATTGTGATTTTAATCGCTGTGTCTTAAACCTGCTAAATGATCACTAAAACTTAAGATACATTTGCATAGCTATTAGTTTTCGCTTATTTTGTTTTTGACAGAACTTCCTCGTAACTATGTGGTTAACTTACGCTCCCTTGGAGTGAAAACTCGGGTTCGATTCCCGGTGGGAACTTACGAAGTTCCAGTCCAAGTCCATGTCTCATATACCATGGGTGCTGAAAGCGACGCTAAACTTAAATACATCCAGTGTGTTTTTGATAATAACATTTTTGGTTTCAAATTCATTTTCAGTTTACAAAGTATGAGTACTTACCAAGCTATTATCACTGCAACAAATACGGCATCCGGTCTGATAGAAAAAAAACCTTAGTTTCGTTTTTGTTTTAAAATGAAGTTTGAAATCTTGTATATCTTTGGTTTGTTTTTCCGATAAAGAAATGAAGCTAAAGGAGACAGTGTTAAATGTACGTAAGTGAATGCATGATGCTACTATTTTCTCACTCAATTCAAACACTTTCTAATTGTTGAAACACCTGGAAAACTTTTATATATGTTTCGTTTACTCCGATCAAAAGCTGAAATTACCAGTTCCCAGCTAACGTTTCAGGAACGTGCAGAAACTGCTGGAAGGCAAACGAGTTGCATTTAATATAATGAATTCTGATATAACACATTACAAAGAAGTTAGTACTAGAACCTGCAACTATTGAATAGAATACTTCTCTGTATTACCTATTACAGGTACATATGCAGATAAATGGACATGGTAGAATAATAAGTTCTTTATTGTAGGGCCAATATTTCAAAACTGAAAGGTAAAAGAACGTTTCTAAAATGGTCGTTCGCAGTCTGAGTGACAATCCAACGGACTAAGAGACACGAAATAAACCCTCGGAAGGATTTAATAACATGGGCAACGCTCGCTACACAGAGAGAGAGAGACACACACAGAAAATTGCAATCCTCCTCTGCGTTTCTTCAGAGAAAAAATGCACAACTCTTGACAATCTTAGATCCTGCATATATAAATTGTATCTTTGTATCTCAGATGTATGAAGCATCACGTTATAAAAGTAGGTTTATTAGAAAAGGTACCCATTGCACATGCTCGAATATATAGGTGGTTCCTAGGCTAGGAATTTTCTTCACCACGTCTCGGAAATTAACGTTGAGTTAATGGTAAAGGAGTGGCGAGTTATAGCGTTGCTTTGCGACGGCACTACATTACAACTGCAGGTATAAATTACTAACCCTCTGACTCGCTAGATGAAAATCTTCTCTTCTTGGTCCTTCGCTTACCCCTTCCCCTTATCTTCTCCTGTATTACCACCCAGCCACTATGATAGCCCGCAGGGAACGTCGTCTCTAGGAATGTCAAATTCACCACATCACCACTATACAGTACATTTTACGCAAGAATGTTGGAATTGCCATTGTTTCGCAAAGTCAGCAATAAACATATATTACATTTCCCCAATTTGTCATGCTGTAAGTACATATTCTGGTGGAAACGAGGTGTGCTGGAATATCCCTTTGTATTGACCAAATTATATTTATATTCGAAGACATCCAGTTTTCTCAAGAAGATATTGAAGTGCATTGTATTTTTATGATTCACCCCTTCCTGCAAATGAGGTGATAGGATAATCAAATAATTATATTTTGTTTCGATTATTTTAATGTTCTTCAACTTCTCTTGATTATCAGTGCAGGAAAGCTTTGTAGGTTTTTGGGTTCTGTAATCTACAAAATCAGATTTCTTTAAAGCACGTGAAAATTATTTCGTTATAGCCTATTATAGGTTGATTAAGATGAAGAATTGCGTAAAAAAAAAAACAAATATGAAGTAAGTATTTAAATTTAGTAATTATACAGTATGTGTCATATATTTCTTCGTGCTTTACGCTCGATATGTGTGACACTGTCTAATTTCATCGATTTGAGAGGAAACAGAAGCAGAAAAAGAGCTCGCAAACTAAATATGTATGAAAAAGTGATCGTAATTACGAGGAGCAGTCAAAAACTTCCCGGAATGTTGTAGTTTTGACACTTGTGATGCAATCACAATGAATTTTGTGCAATACAGTCCTTACGTTGCCTAACTATGAATTTGATAAGTGTGAACACGCCTTAACAGGCAGTGTACGAATAGTGTAGCTGAACGGAGAAGTATGGACTGATCAGTCGACGCAATTTCACAGGTCGAGCAACACACAAACATCAAGTTCGTGTGCAAATTGGGGAAAATCTGATTCGGAGAGTTTGATAGCCTTAAAAATACACTAACTAACTAACTAACTAACTCTATGGCTTATGGAACCCGGAGGTTCAATGCCGCGTTCACAAAAGCTCTCCACTGACTTCTATCCTTAGCCAATTGGATCCAGTTTCTATTTTGTATTCCAATCTCTGCGAGATCTATCTTAATATTGTCCTCCCATCTGCGCCTAGGTCTTCCGAATGGTCGTTTTCCGATTGGTCTTCCAGTCAAGACTTTGAAAGCGTTTCTACTTTCTTCCATTCTAGCTACATGACCTGCCCACCTAAGTCTCCTAGACTTGACGACCCTAACAATCTTGGGTAAACCATATAAATTATGTAGTTCCTCGTTATGAAGTTTCCGCCATTCCCCATTCCCGTTCCTATTAGGTCCGAATATTCGTCTCAGGATCTTGTTCTCAGATACTTTCAGTCTATGTTCTTCCCTCAGAGTAAGTGACCATGTTTCACAGCCATACAAAACCCCAACAGGCATGATTATCGTTTTATATATTTTAAGCTTCAAATTCCTTGACAGAATTCGCGACGACAAGAGATTTTGAACCGAATAGTAACACGAATTCCCTGCTTTTAGTCGACATTTAATTTCTTCTTGAATATGATTTTCCTCTGTTAATATTGATCCTAGATATTTGAAACTATCCACTTTATCAAAAGTATTATTTAAATACTTAAAAATACACTATGTGATAAAAAGTATCCGGACACCCCCAAAACATACGTTTTTCATATTAGGTGCGTTGTGCTGCCACCTACTGCCAGGTACTCATTATCAGCGACCTCAGTAGACATTAGACATCGTGAGAAAGCAGAATGGGGCGCTCCGCGGAACTCACGACTTCGAACGTGGTCAGGTGATTGGGTGTCACTTGTGTCAGAAGTCTGTATGTGAGATTTCCACACTCCTATACATCCCTAAGTCCACTGAGTCTGAGTGAAGTGGAAACGTGAAGGGACACGTACAGCACAAAAGCGCACAGGCCGACCTCGGAGGTTGACTGACAGAGACCGCCGACAGTTGAAGAGGGTCGTAAAGTGTAATAGGCAGACATCTATCCAAACTATCACACAGGAATTCCAAACTGCATCAGGATCCACTCCAAGTACTATGACAGTTAGACGTGAGGTGAGAAAACTTGGATTTCATGGAGGAGTGGCTGCTCATAAGCCACACATCATGCAGGTAAATGCCAAGCGATACCTCGCTTGGTGTAAGGAGCGTAAACATTGGACGATTAAACAGTGAAAAAACGTTGTGTGGAGTGACGAATCACGGTACACAATGTGGCGATCCGATGGCAGGGTGTGGGTATTTTGAATGCCCGATGAACGTCATCTGTCAGCGTGTGTAGTGCCAGCACTAAAATTTGGAGATGGTGGTGTTATGGTGTGATGATGTTTTTCGTGGAGGGGCTTGCACCCCTTGTTGTTCCACGTGGCACTCTCACAGCGCAGGCCTACATTGATGTTTTAAGCACCTTCTTGCTTCCCACTGTTGAAGAGCAATTCGGGGATGGCGATTGCATCTTTCAACACGATCGAGCATCTGTTCATACTGCACGGCTTGTAGCAGAGTGGTTACACGACCATAACATCCCTGTAATGGACTGGCCTGCATAGAGCCCTGACTTGAATCCTATAGAACACCTTTGGGATGTTTTGGAACGCCGACTTTGTGCCAGGCCTCACCGGCCTACATCGATACCTCTCCTCAGTTCAGCACTCCGTGAAGAATGGACTGTCATTCCCTAAGAAACCTTCCAGCACCTGATTGAAAGTATGCCTGCGAGAGTGGAAGCTGGCATCAAGGCTAAGGGTGGACCAGCATCATATTGAATTCCAGCAGTACCGATGGAGGGTGCCACGAACTTGTAAGTCATATTCAGTCAGGTATCCGGATACTTTTGATCACATAAGGAAAGGTTGTTTACAACGCTTGGGAGGTGATTCTACAAATGAAAACAAGTAAAAATGTCTATGTAACACAATGTCCATCTCGGCCTCCTAACCGAGTTACGGACGTCCAAAAGGGTGGAAAAATGAACTTCGAAGGCTAATTCTGGTAAAACGACAAGAGATAGAAGGGCGGTGTTAGGCGGCCCACACAGACTCTCAACATGGACTACCCAAAGATACTAAGATTAGATGTGTACAAGGCGAGCGCAAGGGATTCCCCAAAGGATGCGAAGCATGCCGCGGACGTTATGAGGGCAAAGTGAGGTGAGAGGCTGTATGTCCCTTGCGCTTGCCTTGTATACATCTAATCTGAGTATCTTTGGATAGTCCATGTTGAGAGTCTGTGTGAGCCGCCTAACACTGCCCTTCTATCTCTTGTCGTTTCGCCAGAATTAGCCTTCAAAGTTCATTTTCCCACCCTTTTGGACGTCCTTAACTTGGTTAGGAGGCTGGTTTTCATCTGTAGAATCACCTCCCAAGCGTTGTGTATATATATATATATATATATATATATATATATATATATATATATATATATATATATATATATATATATATATATATATAAATATATAATATAAAATGTGTGTGTGTGTGTGTGTGTGTTTTGTTTGTTTGTTTGTTTTCCGAAGGTGCCAACTTTTGAAGGCGATTAAGTAAAGTGCACTTATATTGTGGTAATAAACAGTTAGAACAGACTTTCGGGAACTTTTTGACTTCTCCTCGTATAACTATCAGAACTGTCTGAATAGCCAAGTATTTCTGGAGCCTACCGTAATAATTTCATAGAACTATGTACTATAACAGTATAGATTATTTTTGAGTTGTTGATTCCCTATTTTCATTGAGCGCATACATACTGCATTTTCGGTTTGCTGGGCCCTTCCTTCACACTGACTGAATGGTATACAACCTGGAATACACTACAACCGTTTGAGTTGTCTAACGTGAGGAGCTTCTGAGATACTATGAATTTTTTAATCACTCTCCTCCTTCCTTAGTGTTCTCATTTAAAAAAATGAAATTAAATAGCCTATAGTCTCTTCCCTACACTTACCTACAAATACGACAACCCAAGGATATGGTTTTGTATTTGAGACGAAGAAAGAAATACTCAGCTTTATAAAATGTAGATGTACCATGATATTACCAATATCTCAAATGTAAGGTGATAAAATGAAGTGACTAACGCTATTTATTAGCGATTTAAAATGTATTTCTGAAAAACTAAATCATCTTAATTCAAGAAGGAAGATTTAAAAAGTAGATCGAAATAAAATAAAAGATTAATATTTGAAAAGAAAACTTTTGTAATAATAAAAGACTTACGACACCATTTGTAACGGAGTTTAGTCATAAAGGAAACTAACAGGAGAACAAACGTATTCCCAACATTATCACTAAGAGAGAAATCTTGTGCTTACGAATATAGTCAACTGGTTGTTGGAGTGAAATCCCAGGATTTCTCTCTGTTCGAAGCGGAGTGACGCGTGGCTTTTGCGGACATCTATGGATTTTACGAGAAACTGGGTACCAATTCTTGAACTGTTCGCGGTCAGAAAACTGTCCCTTAGGTGCGTCTTGGGAAGACGACCCCGTCTTCTCGTTATTTCGTTCTAACATGAAGCTCGGAAGCTCTTCCCGCCATCTGGTTCTCCCAATGTAATAGCGAAGACGATTTGTCTGGGATTTGAAATATCGTTCACCCGTTCTCTTTATCGGTATACACCGGTATTAACGTAAGAGAAGGGAATACGCCTTAATATCTCTGTCCGACTCGAGCAGGTTATATGAGAGCAATGTTCTACTGTCTTGTAGCTTGTCCAAAGGAAATACTAAGGAAAACTTCTGCTCTCGAGACTTTCAGTAATATTTCCGACAATTGTTCGTGTTTCTCATCTAACTGCGTGTTAAGGCCTTTACCATTTTTGACTTGCGACAGATGTGGACTATAAATATTCTCTACAGTATGCACTCTACGTTTATTCCAAACTTGTATAGTGAATAACAATTACTATACGAATCCACGTAGATAATTAAAGGAGCTTAGCACATTGACTAATCTGGAAAGTTACCACTCAATTCTATGGCCATTTAAAAGTGTGCGGAACTTACTCTGTGTGTAAGAATAGTTAAACAACTAAATACCGTCAAATTCTCTCCGTCCAGGTTCACAGCTTATTACTCATTGTTCTGATTATTTATTTTAATATTCCAAAACTTTGAAACACACTACCGTAAAGCTATTTGAAGACGTCATGAAGCATAATTGAAGAAATGTGGCTGATATTAATGAAGACAAGTGAATGTGATCATTTGCGTTTAAGTATACTATAAAAGATGTTTTATGCTTTAGTAGCACATGCAAGGAAGCTAAATGACAATATCCACACTTGCACAAATTCAGAAGAAGTCAGTCTTTTCCAAAACTTTAGGCAAATTAGTTTTACATGCTTAAGTTTTCATGATTAATCTGACACACTTGTCTTGTTGATTTTTCACGTTCCTTTAAGCGACAAGTACCTGACAATGCAATCGATTGTGTTCTTTGATGTAATAAAGCAATATCATATCAGAAACTTTACTTTGTGGTGCAGAAAGTAGTACAATATGCAACGAAATTATTTTTTACCCGTTGGTTTTATTTTACCAGTAACTTCAGAATGAAGTGACAGATTAGAATATGGTTTTGATTGCGTACAGAGAAGTACATTTTTCTTATGTCGTCAAAGTATACGTAGTCTATTCAAAAAGTATCCAACGTTTGTCCAGGAAAACCGGTTATTCATGTGGAGCCTGAAACTGTAATTTCCTATGAAGTGGTCTCCTTGGGACTGCACACACATTTCCAACGGATATACCATTGTAGAAAATATGGGCCGTTACTTTTCTCATAATGTTTTCTAGTGACTGTAAAATTGAATCCCTTTCAGCAGCATTTTTCTGCAGCTAATAATCAGGAACCGTGTCAGGAGAAGGTAATATGATAAATCAGATAAATTTTGTGTCTGCCCAAGAAATAGAGGATCATTGCCAAGAATTGACAGATGGATTGTTGGGATACAGCTGCCAAATTTTTTCGCATCCCACAGATCCAATCGTTTGGGCTGCACAACATATAAAGAGAGACAGGATTTTCAAGTAGTACTCTTTAGTAATGATTCACTTTATCGTGCGTACTCATGACGTTCCACATCACGGGATTTTTCAAAAAATAAATAAAGTCATTATTTTTATTTTGGTTCATACCTGGTGTAGCCTTTTGTCCGCTTCCCATCGTACATTATGAATGTTTCCACTGTGACAACTACATTTAGGTATCCACAAACAAGTTTTCGGCAAAACTTTATTTAATAGTGCTTCTCAAGTAACTCTGTGATTTCACAAGCAAAAATCTAACAGGTGTTCAATACACTCATTCATAGGCCGACTGACGCTCATATCTCTGTGGGTACAGAAGAAAATCAAATGTGCGCAAGAAGTGTCTTGCACCTTCTTACCAAATGATACTTCCGCGATAAGGAAAAAATAATAATATTTGAAAAATTTGAAAGAGACCACATTCATTAGTATATTAGTTAATCAGTATCAGACCATTGTGAGAACATCTAGGGGCTTTTGTATTTTTCATTGGTAACTATAAGGCAGGAAAATATGAGGCTTCAAATGAAGTCTAACCCATAAACAAGTCTGAAATACTATTTAAACACAGATATTTCGGAATTTGAATGAAAATTATCTTTATTTGTACAGTCATCAGCAAACATGAGAAGTCTACCTTATATTACCTTTTGAAACTTCAGAATTTGTTTTGAAGTTAATTTATCTTAATTCAGTTTTCTTTTAGTTTTCAGTTCGAATTTGTCAGAACGTACTTGTCTGTGTACTACTAGCGACTGGGTTCCAATTGATCAGTTCATTCAAAAGTTAACGACAAAAGATCGTGTTGAGTATGTATACACACTTTTTTTCCTAGTGACTCTGCAATTTATTACGGTATCATATTATGATTAACCTTGATGCCGTGGTGAGTCAGTGGTAGAGCGCTCACCTCTGGTGCATAGGGTCCTTGGTTCGATCTCAGCTCGCGCCAAGTTAACTTTGTGGTGGACAAACACCGTATGCGTGGGTTTTCTCGGGGTTCTCCCACTCTTCATTCTGCCATTCCATTCATTTCTTATCACTACCGTCTCGTTTAGCCTAGTCACCTTAATCTGGAACGTAAAACTTAAAGACGTAATTTTTTTACTGTTAACTTTATCGTGAGGAAGAAAAAAGCCTTGTTTTTGACGTCTCTATTAAACTTTAATCAGTTGTATTGCCCACAAGACGAGACGAGACGAAAAATAAGACTTTCTCGTCTCGTTTTGTAAATTTATGCCCTGATATTTCTTAATTTCTTCTAAAAGTGACCATACTCTTCCGCACCACAAGAAGTCCACGAAAAATGTGACGTAATAACATTTAAGCCATATTTATTATTAGAATATCTATATTGTGTAATAACTTGAGTATCTTTAAAAGTTGATAAATGTTTTTCATTGTGTTCATACAATCACTTTATAAATTTATAGTTCCTGCAGTATGAATCATGTAACACTGGAACCAAGGGCGCCAATTTCTTTAACCTTGAAGGGGCCCATTCAGATTTGTGTGTTTGGTTGCAGACAAGGGTCTAAGAAGGCATGTATGAGGATTTTAAGACAAATTAAATTCAAATTATGCCAAGTATTGTATATTCATAAACAAATACATATAAAAACAAAAATATAAATTCATGAAAATACATGGGGGCCCGAGCCTCCCAGGATCGACGCCCTTGACTAGAACAATGTTTGGTACCTAAAACTTGAATGAACTAGTCTTTATCATGAAATTCGTGGAATGTCTCATCTCGTGTCGAATTTCAAAATGTACATAGGCTATCGTCTCTACTCTCGTTCTTTGTGGGTAACGCTAGAAATTAATTAACCAATCAACAAAATTCTGGTTTCAATAATAATAATCGTGAATATTCTTCCATCACTTGTAAGGAATTTTGCCACAAACCCAGACGTTTTTGTGAACAAGGGTTTCCTTAAAATGGTTTGTCTTCACATAAGAATTGCTCTGTGTAGTATATTATTCCATTAGTTGCAGTTTCGATCATCTACTTCATCGTCCTTTCTCCATATGTTTTGTTCCATCTTATATAATACATTTCCTCTCAGTGTCCTACCTAGTACTCCATCCTTGTTTTGATATCCTCAGTGTTTTACTCTTTCTTAAGTTTGTCAACTCTTCTTCCCTACTTTCTCCAGGCTAATTCTTTTCCTATTCTGCTTACATTTCAAAAGCTTATAGTCGTTTTCATAGTTCAGTTTTAGTGTTGAGCGTTTTAAATCTAATTAGATAAAATGTAATATTAATTCACCTAAAAAATAATAATCGTTTCTTTCCTTCAGCTTTATGCGGCGTGTATTTGTGTATGATAACTTGTGAAAATAAAACCGAAATGAAAATTTTCAGTTTGTCCTATCATGCTCTTTAGGCTAAGGGAGACGGATGGTTAAGGCAAGTAAATGGTGATGGAAGAATTGGTGGAATGAGAATATGGGAGGAAACCGGAGTACCCCAAGAAAACCCACGGACACGATGTTCTCCACCACAAACTTACCTGGCCGGGATTTGAATCAGGGACCCCACGCAGCACAGGTAAGCTCTTTACCCCTGAGCCAGGATGCTCCCATGATGAGTGATGTCTTTCGATGAAGCTCATATCGTTAAAAGTTAGGCTTTATCACTTCAAACTAAGAAAAGGAAACTTACCTAATGTTTGAATTATTGTATACAATAGTGAGTGCAGTAGGTAAATTTTCTTCCCTTAGTTTAATGCAATTGCGATGTAAATCCCTGAAGAGCCGCCATTGGCCTATGATAATTGAAAAAGGGCCGCAACGAAGAATTTAATTTTACGTTTTAGGTGGCTTTCAGCAGCGAGACGTAGACCTACAGCTTAACGTGGAATCCGAACCACATGAGTTTCCGCCGAGAATCGAACCCAGATTTCCCGCACAATGGAAACGGAACCAGGAACAATGCTCCAGGCGGAGGCTAGATAAGGACTCCGAAAGGAAGCATATAGTTAACTTAAATTATCCCTAAATCGTTTGTTCGTATTACGAAAGATAATGCATATTGTACTAGATATGTGCTTGCATACTTGATATCTTGAAAAAATACAACTGAAAACTAGAATTGCGCTGTTGGCAACAAAAAATGAAAGCATCGGTGTATTTCATGTAAGATTGTCTATTTTAAATTACTTCTAGTTTGTCGTGCAATTAAGAGAATTTGGCTTATCTAAAGCTCGTCGTCAAATAACAATCTGTCGAAAAATTGAAGATGGGGAGAGGTTCAGATTTATTTAAAAAGCAATTTAGCAACTCCGAGAAATTAACTGTTTTGAGGAATCGTATTTGAACCCATTCCATTACAAGGCTAGCAGTATGTTTCTTACTTGGTGAAAGCTCTAAAGTAATATTTACTTATTACTAGGTATTAACCGAAAATTAATAGAATATGAGAAATTGTGAAGTAACACATGCTTGTAGGAAAATGTAAATGATCAAAGTTCTTTTTTTGTTCACGATTGTACAATAATATTCACAAAGGAAAGAGCTTAAAGCTGATTAAATGTTGAACAATGCTATACCACAGGTTTCCTATTTAACAGACTAATATCAACCGTAAACTTTGTATATCAAAGAACTAAAGAATAACATTCTATTCTCGCTTAACAGTGTTTTGTAGCTATTGAGACAGGGAGGTTGGGAGTCCCATAGGCCTTTTCTCTGGGCGAGGCTGATGAAACTGTTCGGAGTTCAGGAGCTGACCCACGGCCTATCATTAGTCAATTTCCTCTGGTAATTAACCCGATGCTGTTTTCAGGTTTCCCTCCCTGGCTGAGGCAATTGTTTTCAACAGCAAAAGTTTTTGAGCCTGAGGCTTGTCCATTTACGTGCCATTCTGTTGCTAAACAAGACCGTTTTCGGCATAATTCAAACGCCTCGATCCCAATTAACCTCTTTATGTTTGTCTAATGCGTCGAAACGAAAACTCACTGATCACGTTTTTGATGCTGGACTGCGCTTGAATGTATTGATATTTCTCGTTATGTGGATGAAATGCGTTATTGTTTGACGGCTTGCGTTTATTCCCAAGCCTGGTAGAGACATTATGTCATCCTTTTCATTGATTTGTTACTCAATAAAATTCGTTAATAGAGTAATTACAGAAAATTACAGAGTAATTAACTTTTATGTTAACTTACAGAACAAATGAAACATGTTTGAGAAACACAACTCATTCGAATACAAATATAGTTTTATCATATCGTTACTTCTAAATCTTTTTATGTCTTTTTTTTAAAAAAAAAAATAAAAATACCGCTCTTTTGAGTGTCTGATTGTTTGTAATGATTCTCTTTTGTTAATTAAAAATGAAGGAAGATCGGCTATTTTATGTACAGTAGAATTAATTGTGTTCTGTGTTTTTCTTGCGTTTGGATCACGCTAAGCTCTTTAAGGAAATAAGAATCACTACTGATATCACTGCGAGGAATTGCATAATGATCGATGTAGCTTTAATATCGTAATTATGTCCAGTCGCAAGCTAATGTCAGTTGTGCATCATACACTTTTGGAAAGACGATGACTCAACTATAGAGCGCTCACCTCTAATGCGAGGGCTTCCTTGTTCAAATCCTGGACCATGTAAGTTTGTAGTGAACAGCATCGTGCACGTCAGTTTTCTCTAGACTATCCCGTTTCCTCCCACATTGTCATTCCATTAAATACTTAATAATCATTCGCTTTCACTAATCATCCTTCTCCTTTAGTCTAAAGGGCATAATCGTGATACATAAAACTACAACTTCCATTTTCCACCATAGTTGTTTTATCAGTTTCGTTAAAAACTGGTAGGAGTGTTTGAATAAATGTTTAACTTAAGCAGATCTTCAATATATACACAGCAAACAGTACACAAAATGACTCATCCATTCCGAAACTTGTGACAGAAAAACATGAATATCAGTTTCGCTCACAATAGTACACCTAATTGAAGTCCAGTCCAAATTATCTATCATATATAAACGTGTATGAATATGGTGCAACTCACACTTCGTGATTGTTTGCAGGGCCGGATTAACGGAAGGGAGGGTAGAGGGTAGATCCAGCCCTGCAGGTGGACGGGGGCTTAATCTCAACTGGCTGTCTAAAAAGAATCATACAAGATACAATCATCATAAGATAAAATATGACCAAAAATGTTAACCCTTTATTTGACAGTGTTGCTCTCAACCTCGCATTCTATTGCGTTATCTGCACGAATTATAACGTCAGTGATCATTTAATTGGCATTATTGTTTTCATATAATATACATGATTTGCGGGTCGCTTCTTTAGATACTTCTAATCTTCGTCAACAGAGGACTGTCAAATTTAGTATTGTAGAAGCTTTATCTCCTACGTTCCGCAAAAGTTCCTTTTTTATTATTTTTTTAATTTGTGGTTTCTTGCTCTGTAAGAAAATATTTCAACGAAACTGTTGCTAATTACTGAGAGTACTCTTATGATATTTGACCATAGTAGGGCAATGCTGCACAGCAACTACACATAAGACCTATTTTATGACAATGTTGCTTTGAAATAAACATCCTATATTTTGTAACCAAAGTACAAAAGTACTTTAAAAATTACGAGATTATGATCAGGAAGACATGGTTCAACCATAAAAGCAAACTAAATATTTTAATGGTAATGCTATCAATGCTTGTCCATTAAAGGGTTAAACAAATGTCTTCGTTTGTTACATCTGTCGTCTTAATAAATTAGCATAAATCAATTTTTAAAAATCGAATATAGTGCATGAGAATCGTGATTCATATCTTCTTGTTGAATAGAAGTGTTTTGCTGTTTCATATAATTATAGAATATCCACTCCCAATTTGGCAATATATGGCATGGTTGAGTTGGTAGAACTACGTGTGTTCTCTTAACTAACTTTCCTACTGTACTTTCGCTGAAATATATTAGGGGAAGTCAGCAAGGGCAACATATTTTTTTTCTACTCCCGACCGGCCGTGCTTAATCTGGCCGAGGTTGTTTGTTGAATTTCCATTTATTTGTTAAACTTTTTAAAACATAATTTTCATCTTATTTATCAGAGACTATTAGGAATATGGAGAAAAGGGTTGCAAAAAAGAGTTTAGATTTTCTCGTCTCATATTGCGTTACGAAAGTTTTACTTTATTTCATCTCTTGAGCAACCCTAATGGAGAAGTAAGGAACACCACTTATTCCCTTTTTTTTAAATTAATTTTGAGTCTGTTACTCACCACCTGAATACAACCTGGTCAGCTTTTCACGTTAAACAACTTCTTTTTTTTTTTTTTTTTTTTTTTGTAAGTAAATAAATACAATTTGCAAACAAAATATTTAGACAATTTAGAAAATCTTAAAGAAAGATTTGGCTTGATTGTTGTTTATGTGTTGAAGTGTAGCGTTCTTTTCAGCCCCGAGACTATATAAGGTGTGGATGTAAGTTGGAATCCGAACCACCGTAATGCATTTCATTGTCATACCATCGGGATATCGAACCTGGTACCATGTGAAGCAAAGGCGCTCGCACTAGGCAATAAAACAATGGGGAGGTTAAGATAGATCATTAGGTGTTCCCAGTGCTATGCTAAACGCTGCTTGAATAGTGTGGCGTTGCCAGATAGTTTCGAGTGTTTTACTGATGCCAGATAGTAAAGGGAGTAATCATGGAATTCTGCTTGGATACTTACTAGAGAAATTAGTTTTCGACCCTTACCGCAGTTCCGCTTCTCGAACTGCAACGCTAGATTCCAGGAATTTTGTTATTGTGGTCCAAACAATAACGGTAAACTTACAAATTTGGCAACAACGCATTATGGCGTTCTGCGCAAGTTTCGTCTCAAAATCTGTTTCCTTAAATGTAAATTAATATTTAAATAAAATATGAAACATAACACAAAAAAGGGTCAAACAATATATCTATTTCGTGAGAAGATCGTTACTTTAAAATACTTTACATATAATAAACATTTCATAAAGCGAAGCACTTCTAGTAAAATCCAACACCAGGTGCCATCCTGTGTGCTCATTGTAAAACGAATCAAATATTTTCTTTTATTTGTTATATACCTTTTTTCGATATCAGAAGACACAACCAAATGAATCAGTGTCTTGTGTTGTAGCTGAAACACATCTCTATCTTACAGTACAATATTTATAATATGTAACGTTTCATTGCGTAGTAGTTAAGGCAATGAGCTAAAATATATACTGACTTCCGGGTGGTGATCTACCTTAAGGAAAGACCCAGTGTACAAAGAGTTCTATGACAAGATCTTCATCGGGAATGGTTATAGCATGCAGAATATGTTAACTTTGATTAAGTCCGTAAATGAAGAAATCCGAAGCCCTGTATCTCATCAGTACTTGAATTGAAACTAAACTATCTGGTGTTACAGCTTACTAAGAGCTTTGACCAACCAGACGTCTTTTAGTTGAGAGATATTGATCAGCAAATCGACTGTCATCAGTCTCACTACATATTGTTACTGATTGTTAGAATTGCTGGCTCTACCCTAAAATAATAATCATTCTTACTGCTTTGGAACTCAACAGAGTTACACAGTTGTTTTAATCCGAATTGTCCCAATTGTTTTGTCTGAAAAGAAAAGAGAACGGAGAAAATGCTAAACTGGAACCATTTCATTGGCTAATATATGGAGCCGCGAGTGCGGGTATGCTTTTAGTTATTATTATTATTATTATTATTATTATTATTATTATTATTATTATTATTATTATTATTATTATTATTATTATTATTATTATTATTATTATTATGTACTGCCTTTATTATAAACAAAGAAAAATTAAAGTTTAACGTCCCACGATTATGCACCGAGGCTAAGGGAAACGGTAATGATGAGAAATGTATGAAATAGTGGTATGAAGAAAGTGGGAGGAAACGGGAGTACCTCGAGAAAACCCACGCTCACTTGGCGTGATTTGGGATCGAACCAGGAACCCCACACACCAGACGTGAACGCTTTACCACTGAGCCACCGCGGCCTTTTATTGTAAACAAATAGAATTATTCTAATTTTGTATATGATTTTTTATGCGGTTTAGGAAATTGTGATCATCTGTGAGTAAAATTTTGAATTATTATAAATATATATGGGGATGAAGTGATGAATATGCATATTGAAGCTTATTCTTGTGCAGAAAGTATTCATTTTAAATTTGAACAAACTTTGTGGCTATGAACTATTCTAGGACCTCGGCCCCCTCAGCCAGAGAGGACCCCGTGAGGGGACCTCGGCCCCCTCCCCTGAAGTTTGGTTGGGCTGATGTATTATCATTATTAAAATCCTCATCGATGTCTTGTTAGATGATATCAGACAAATCTGAATGGGCCTCTCAAAATTATGCTGAAATCGGTGCCACTGCTATTGTGCGTTTTTTTCTTCTCATTTCACATATTTTTTTTTTTTTTTTTTTAATCTGTCTACGTAACTACAACTAGTCATTGTCTTATTTTATTCTATCTAACTTCATGTGTCATACAGTTTCGTTCGTTCAAATCATTATTACTTTAATCTTTTATAGTTGGTTGCTATCCCATACTTTTACTTTCGAACGACGATAGGAAAGAGTAAAGTATGGTGATAATGAAATAACTCGAATTCCACATTTCAACGGATTTGAATGTTTCATAGGCTCTACATGCCGAAAAACGGATTTTTGTATGCCTGCCTGCCGTTCGTTCCGACGTAAATATTTTCAATCGCCTAGAGGCCATACTGTTCAAACATATCGAAAACAAATTTGAAAGGTAACATTCTTATAAAATTCTCTATGGGATGTGTTTCAAATTTTCTTCCTACCTCAAAAATAAAGCTAGTTTACTGAAGGATAAAAATCAATATTTGCGTTTTTTCTCGAAAACTGCTTCAACGGTTTTGTTCATATTTCTTAAAATCGGTGGGATAGAATAGAAGTAGGGTAAACTTGCAGGAATTCCCATGACTATTCTGTGCCGGAGCTTGCTGCAGTGGTAACTGCGATGCCGTGTGATAGTCCACAATACTGGGCTCCAATAGAACATGATCGATGGCTGCGGCGCGGTATCTTTTAAGGTGAATATCCGTCAAAAATAGTCGGATATAAAGCGAACAATCTTCTGTATTATGTATAAGTTGTGACGTTTGGGTATATTATATAAGATATAAGCATAATATGCATGTTTACCGTATTATTATTACGGTATTGAAACATATTTTTTTTTAACCCTTAATGAAATTCTGTGTACAGTTCTTAGTTACGACATAATAAACGTGGTCAAACGTACTGTATTTGTATAAAATAATCTGACATTAACGACTTTGTAGCAACTTACGACTTTTGTATTCAAGCCTTAGATGCTTATCTGTCTCATTCCCATTTTTCAAATAGCACAGAAATGGAAGTATAATACAAATTCTTTATGTACGTAGGTAATTTTCTATAGAACACAAAATAGCACGTAGTCAATTAATCAATATTTATGTGATAGTTTTTCGTTCTTGCTTAGTTCGTCATCTAAAGCAATCAAATAATGACTGAATTGAAGACACTCTTTCAGAGTGGGGAACATATTAATAACGCAAACTATTCTACTGTAATATGTTGTAATCAATAGAGAAATTTTAGGGTCAGTTTCTACTTTCACATCAAAATGTGAAATGCGTCCACCATAATATGGGTACTACTGTAAATACAAGTTTGTCTAGAGGAAGGCGCTTGGATTGATGTGTGTACCAGATCCCGACAAGTCTAAAATAGGTTTATTTAATTACATCTATGCACGGTTATCCTTGCTGTTTATTTTGAGAATGGCTACCGTAAGTATTAGTAGAGTAAGGTAGTTATTTTTCAGAAGTGAGTGAAGATATAGAACGTAATATGCCAACTTATCTCCAAGTTATGTTACCTTTTTCAGTGCGAAATTGACACTGCCCAGCGCGCAGAATGCACGGAACACCCCTGGCAGATTACGTTAGCTTTGTTTCGTTACGTTTTCTTCTCTTGCACAAAATGATTCAATTGGAGATGAAAATTCATGTATTCTGTTTGTAATTTACGAGAGACTGTGTATATGGGATAATGTAATATTTTGTCTTAAGAATGTTGATGATGCTTTTAAAAAATCAGTCCACTAGTGCTAAAAACTGTTTGACAAAATATGGCATCACAGCAATGAATTTTGTGCGCTCGTGGTATATTTTTTTTTATATATATATATACTGCGAGCACACATATGTAGTCCGGCTTACGAATACCGTGTGAAACTGGAGGCAGCATCGTTGTTGGCTTGTGCACAGTGTTGCCAATCATTACTTTTCTGATACCTCGTAGTTCAGTGGACAGTCGAGTCATACAGTATTTAGAGCATTGATGCCAACTCGTGGGGAAAATCCCGTTTTATGGGATTTTCTACATTTAATTTCTCAGTTAGGGATAAGTTGGTGGCATATATGGGATTTTCTATACATTTACTTCACCGACGCCAATAAAGTCCTCTACAGGCGGGAAGTAGACTAATGATTCTCCAATAAACGTAAAATTAGTACTAATTGTTGAATTTTGTTACTTTAAAATTCTTACTAATATGAAAGTGATTTATACAGCAACTTGAGAATTTCCAAAAATAAGCGCCATGGAACTTAACAACAACTCTGGTATTTTTAAAAAATACCAAACGAGAAACAATCATCTTCCAAAACGTTCCACACGAAATTATTGGAGAATAAAGCTTGTCTTATCAAGTTTCGTAATGTTCCATCGAAGATTACGGTACAAATGTGTGCTAGGAATACCGTGTTTACTCGCTTAATAGTCGCCCTCGCATAATAGTCGCACCTTAAGTTTGATGTAAAAATATTCGCCAAAAAATTTCCCCGTATAAAAGTTGAGGTTTATTGGATTTTTGTCTTTGTGAACGAGACTTTCTTCGAAATTGTTTATGATATGACAGAAAGTGAAACTTCGGATGAGAGTGAACAGTGCCTTTCGCATGTATGGACAACTCTGACACTTCTTGTGCGTGTGTGTTTCTTCTTTGTGGTGTTACGTAGTTGTTGTTTTGTTTCCCGATTATGTAAATATATCGTTCTTTTGTGCCAGTGCCAAGAAAAGTTTTTATGTTTCCCACGAATCGGTAAGTTACGAGTTTAATTTTTACAAATTTTAATATTTTACTGTATGTAGGCTAAATTTTATTTTCTATGTTGACACAATGCTGCATGTATAAAATTCGAAATTGTTTTGATCGTAGCGATGAGTGAATGGCAGCTTTCGTCCTGTAATATTCGCAGTTGGATTTTCACATGAAAAATTTGGTACAAAAAGTGCGACTATTACGCGAGTAAACACGGTACTAATTATTAATACCAAAAGTACTTGTTTTCGTCAACATTTTGAATTCTCTCTTCTAATTACTTATTCATAAATTGTTTGATGTACATAGAAGGTCTCAATTCACTCGTATACTGAAGAAAGTGAGCGACAGTGAGTTAATTCACTTTTTGTATTTTATAAATTTTGTAAAGTTCGGAAATTCAAGAGGAAAATGGAGAAATTTCGCCTCTCGAAATGAAATTTTATAACGTTTGAGGTTGGCATCACTGATTTAGAGATCTGCGTGGATTTAAAGTGTCGCATCTACTTTGTTCCCGCGTCCGCCATCCATAACAGCATCTGCAGATAATGAGATAAGAACTTGTTTTTTTCTGAGACAATAAGATTTTAAAGTTTCTAACATAACAATCGAAAATGCCTCCTATATAGTTTTGTGAATCCTGTGGTATAATATCAATAAAATTCAAGTTCAATTAGCTAGCTTCCTGCTGTAAATCAACTACGCTAAATGAAATAGAATAAAATTAATTGAGATTAAGATGATAAAATTAATGTTCAGCATACGTTCTTAACGTGAAATCCTCTAAAATGCAGATTTCTGAGAAGATAATTGTCAAGTTGGTAATAGCGCATCTGTCAATTAATTTGATATGCAATCTTATTTTTAAAAAATCAGTACTCATAAGATATGAGCATCTTTACTCAGAATACAAAAGTGAAATGGAGATAGAAATAGAACTCATTTCAGACAAACTCGCATAAAATCACATTAGTACTTTATATTATAGGATTTTTGAAAGCAAAGGACAAAGCAAGCAAGTCTTAACGAAACAAACTTTTGCTGCCGATTTTATTATATTTGCTCCAAAAGAGTAATCATATCACATTATTTTCTATTTTCTAATCGTTCTCAGGCCGCGAAAGATAGATAGGACATTCCATGTCAGATCAACAAGTCATCAGACTTAACCATCTCAATTTTTTGTAAAAATTGGTGTACAGCTTTATTACAGTGGGAGATGAAAAAATTCCAAATATTACATCTCCCCCCCCCTGAAATTGTCTCCATACAGGGTGTTCAAAAATGTCAAAAATTGCATTTTTTCAGTTACAGTGATTATTAAAAATTGTCATAAAATGGTTAATATGTGTACTAGAGACGTGAAACAAACACCATTGGAAAGCTTAAAGATTGCTCTACAAGTTGTACTATATTGAAAAAACCCCGTAAAATAAAAAATAACACTTCAAAAATTCAAATTAAGATTTGAATTTTGAATTTCGCATAGAAATGTCCCTCTGAATTTGTTCAAATTGTTCAGATTGTTGTCTCATATGTGTACTAAAACACCACAAAGTTGTATTTTGGGCACTCAATGGGATCCGATTCAAAATTCAACATAAAGCAAGCATTGCACGATATTGACCATGTGAATATCTGGGTTCAGATCAAAAACTATTTGCCTGGAGTTATCTACCTGCAGCATCAAATGAATTTCTATTCAATTTCATTTGTTTCTTGATGTATTCATTTGAATTTACACAATTATCCACCTTTCGAGTTATTTAGAGAGGTATTATGTTTCCGAACAGTAATCAATACAAATCATTATGCTTGTTAGTCAGTGTGGATGTTACTAAATTTATATTGGCTACATTGATACATGTTATTTTCATTCCTTTGTTTCAGGATTGCTGTCACAGATATGTGGAAGTGAATAATTGAAATAGGAAAAAGAATTTGTTGACTGATTGTTTGTGCTGAAAGTGTGTGAAGTGATTGTAAGCAGTGTCACTGTTTCATAACACACTTGATACAATATTGTGAAAGGGAGTAAAATATATCCCTCCCTTTCATAATATGTTATGTAATAGCAATCCTGAAACAAAGGAATGAAAATAACATGTATCAATGTAGCCAATATAAATTTAGTAACATCCATACTGACTAACAAGAATAATGACCTGTATTAAATACTGTTTGGAAACGTAATACCTCTCTAAATAACTCAAAAGGTGGATAATTGTGTAAATTCAAATGAATATATCAAGAAACAAATGAAATTTAATATAAATTCCTTTGATGCTACAGTAAATAGTTCCAGGCAAATGGTTATCGATCTGAACCCAGATATTCACATGGTCAATATCGTGCAATGCTTGGTTATGTTGAATTTTGAATCGGATCCAATTGAGTGCCCAAAATACAACTTTTTGGTGTTTTAGTATCTATATGAGACTACAATCTGGACAATTTTGAACAAATTCAGAGGAACATTTCTATGCGAAATTCAAAATTCAAATCTTAATTTGAATTTTTAAAGTGTTATTTTTTATTTTACAGGTTTTTCAATATAGTACAACTTGTAGAGCAATTTTTAAGCTTTCCAATGGTGTTTGTTCCACGTCTCTAGTACACATATTAACCATTTTATGACAATTTTTAATAATCACTGTAACTGAAAAAATGCAATTTTTAGGCATTTTTGAACACCCTGTATGGAGACACTTTCAGGAGGAGAGAGGTAATATTTGGGATTTTTTCATCTCCCACTGTAATAAAGCTGTACACCAATTTTTACAAATATCTAAGGTCGTCAGGTCAGATTTTGCCATTTCATTGGTTGATTTCACATGGAATGTCCCAGGTCTAAGTCTCACATCATGCGGTCGAGAGTTGGACAAATTTTGAATTTAGTTTAAGAGATTTTAAATTTTAAAATACAATTTAAATGCCGGATCAGGCGGACCGGATGAAAGAGTTCAGTGGTCCGGGTGTTGCACATAGCTGCTGTAAAATATAGTGCTTTTATGATAATTTTCTTCTCAATGTGTCATACCTCTGTAAAAGTAGCTTAATTCACTTACTGTGTTAAAAGAAAAAATGCCAATAAGAACATGCTGGATATTACTAAATTTACCCAGTATTACTAAATACCGGAAATATACACAAAACTAACCAATCATGACGGTTTGTGAATTGCTTAAGGGGAAAAATCTGCTATAGTTATCTGCCATGAAATTCTGAGACACTAGTTTCTTATCAAAATTCGTTGGAAGTGGATCAGTTGGAAGTGTCAACTTGTAGCAGGAATGCACCAAAACAGGGTATGCTGCCATCTATGAAAGGATACGTATGAGCTGAGAATATTTTCTGTTCCTTATGAAAAGGTTATTAAAACGTGTGTGGGTTAAAAAAAAAGACTGTTCGTGTCTGTATCTGAGAAGTGTCTGTAAGAGGTAGTGTTTTCTCTCATAATGAAATATGTATTTTTGCCGGAACAAAAATGTTCGTCCGTATTGTGAAGCAGGCCGGTAGCCCGCCCAAAAATGTGGGGGACAGATAGAAGTTAGGGGGGCGACCCAACCATATTATAGTTCATTTGCAAGCCTACCGTGAAAATTTTAGAAGGGAGGCAGTGAAAATTTAGGGATCCCGGCCCACCCTAGCCCCCGTAGATATGGACCTGTTGTAAAGATTATCATTAAGGGGTGTTTCACTGAATAAGGCATGCCGATAGTGTTTGAGTGAAGAATCACGGAAATTCTAGTTTTTTTTTTTTTTTTTTTTTTTTTTTTTTTTTTTTTTTTTACAAATACCTGCAATTTTACACACCATCCACACACAAACTAAAAATATACCCACAAAAAGCTATATTGATACAGATATTCGTATCCGCACATCCCGTTCTGCCTAAAGGCCCTCCAGCACTTTGTAGAACATATTTTAAACGGAGGAATTCCCGTTCTGCCTACTCTTTCGACATACGGGTTTCTGTGCAGGGGGGAATATTTCTAGGGAATTTTTCTCTAGTAATTGTAATAGATTCTATAAGAAGAATAACTAAAACTTCAAGATTCATCATAAATTTTAGGTATGACTATACTTCTTCTCGAAAAAAATACTAAGTACAGGTCTGTTATTAGCAGCGTTATTCACATCTACGTTAGTAAAGATGAATGTATTTTTTTATACGTGCAGGGCAATAGAAAATTGATTGACTCAGTTACAAGAAAGTTGTTTAATATTGTAACTGAAACAAACATAAAATAAACTTACTTCGGTCTAATAACAACTCATTTCACAATAAAAGTTCATTCGAATTTTCAGTAATTTATCACCAGCAGTACTTAAAACGTGCTACAGTACACATCCTAAAAACATGTTTGGTCTACATTAAACAAGAAATGAAAGAGAATGCATAAGACAGTCCTTAAAAGAGCCTTTAAGAAAGTTATGTCGATGTTTGTAAAGGTCTGTGTTCAATTGACCCTCATACCGCGAGTTGAATGCGAATGGAGATAAGGCGAAGGTCAGTTGTTGGTGTGCGTATATCCAACATACTACCGGGTTGTGGCAGTTCAGTTACACCGTGAACTTGCGTAAGGACAGAGTAAAAATGGGACCTCTGCAGAGCGTCATAAGGGCGTGTATGCTATACGAGTTCAAACTGGGGTCAAATGCTGCTGCAGCGGGGCGGAAGATATGCCAGGCCTTTTATGAGCGTGTCGTGAGCTGTTTGATATTGTAACTGAAACAAACATAAAATAAACTTACTTCGGTCTAATAACAACTCATTTCACATTAAAAGTTTATTCGGATTTTCAGTAGTTTATCACCAGCAGTACTTAAAACGTGCTACAGTACACATCCTAAAAACATGTTTGGTCTACATTAAACAAGAAATGAAAGAGGATGCATAAGACAGTCCTTTACAAAAAAGAGCCTTTGTCTTTATAAATGTAACCAAGAAAGTTATGTCGATGTTTGTGAAGGTCTGTGTTCAATTGACCCTCATACCGCGAGTTGAATGCGAATGGAGATAAGGCGAAGGTCAGTTGTTGGTGTGCGTATACCCAACATACTACCGGGTTGTGGCAGTTCAGTTACACCGTGAACTTGCGTAAGGACAGAGTAAAAATGGGACCTCTGCAGAGCGTCATAAGGGCGTGTACGAGTTCAAACTGGGGTCAAATGCCGCTGCAGCGGGGCGGAAGATATGCCAGACCTTTTATGAGCGTGTCAAATTTCCGGAAATTTTTTAACCTGCTGGTAAAAACCCGTTTTTTTCTGTTTCTTTCCGGAAAAATTGGGAAAATAACAAAAAAAATCTTTATATTAGGTTAGTTTTACTAGTAACGAAACCGTTTTTTTTTTTTCGAACGTGTGAAAAATGTAACTGGAGAAATTTGAATATTGTGAATATTAAAAAAGAAGAAGAAGAAGAAGCATTCGAAAATAAAACTGTTGTAATTACTCTTGAAAATTTATAGTCAGCACTCATTTCCTTTATATGCCTTTTAGTCGTTTACTCCTGGTTGTGCATTAATTGCAAAACTTTTACAATTTATACACATCTACCACCATGAAGCGTTTTTTTTTTTTTTTTTTTTTTTGCAACAAATAGGACTTTTGAATGAAACTGAGTTCTTAACGTGCTCTTTGATCTGGTGAAATTTTAATTTTAACAAATTACTTCTTAAAGGAAAGAGCAGTAGGCGAATTTCACTAATACTCATGCACTAAGACATATAATTACTATTATTTAATATTCAAATACACACTTTAATATAAACTTTATGTACAAAATTTTGTATGTAAACAAATACCTGTTTCCTAGTGCGACAAATTATGAATATATATAAAAATGAAAGTGACTACCGGTATATTTGTAACTAAACAACTCTTGAACCTCTAAACTGATCTCGACAAAAATTTTCAACATAGATGAAGTTCGACCATGTGATGGATTTTACCATCTCACTTTGAAGTTGCAACTTGGAGGAAGCAAGTGCGGGTATATATTGAAAATTACCGATCTTAGTATCGAACCCATAGTTTTCGGTGTTGCTGAGATGAACAGTGACATTTCTGATTAAGCTTAAATTCAAATTCAGCAGTGCAACTTGGGGGAAGGGGAGAGAAGATATATAAAATGATCAAAAAAGACCGATATTGGTGTCAAATCCATAGTTTTCGGGGTTGCTGAGATGAACAGTAACATTTCCGATGCTGTTTAAATAAAAATTCAGGCCCGCAACTTAGTGGACGGGGAAGGAGAGATACATATTTAAAAATGATTAAAAATAGCCGATATCAGTGTCGAATCCATAATTTTCGGGGTTGCTCAGGTGAACAGTGACACTTTCAATACTGCTTAAATCCAAATATATTACCGCAAATTGGAGAGGGGATCTCTCTCTCTCTCTCTCTCTCTCTCTCTCTATATATATATATAAAATATATATGTGTGTGTGTGTGTGAGTGAGTGAGTGATAGATATTAGTGTGAATCCATAGAACCGCTGAGATGAACAGTGACACGTGAAATGCCGTTTAAATCGAAATTCAACGCCTTAACTTAGGGGCGGGGATGAGGGGACATATATACAAATGATCGAAAATTACCGATATTAGTGTCGAATCCATAGTTTTGGGGGTTGCTGTGATGAACAGTAACACTTCCCATGCCGTTTAAATCCAAATTCAGTCCCGCAACTTGGGTAGGAAGAGAGATATAAAAATGACTGAAAATGACCGATATTAGTGTCAGATCCATAGTTTTTGGGTCGATGTTCGAAGGTGGTGGGTGAAAAAGCAACAGAACTTTCTTGGTTAGCTTTGTACATCACAACTCCCTTTTTGGCATCATCTGATATGGTGATTTGTCTTATATACATGATTCTATACTAGATGCAATATGTCATATATACTTATATTATCGATATAAATACAGTGAAACCTCTGAACAACGGACACTAATGGGACATGAATTTGTGTCCGTTACAGAGAGGTTACAGAAATGTAATTTTTCACAATGGTAATTCTATGCAGTAATATACTGCATTATGTATGAGCATAGATACGTAAAATTCAATATGAAAATATTCTATTTAGAACGGATTTAAATTACTGGGAGGGATGAAGGAGAAATTCATCTTTGTTAAATAATATTATTACTATGGAATGTGTTAATATATTCGTTCTTTGGATGAAAAGGCAAGTTATTGGAAGTGCATATGTTTATTGACCCAGTCCCAATCACAAAGAATATCCTCTTAGTGAAAGTGAAAAGAAAGCCGGGAAAACCACAAACCCAGACTTGTTCCAGTGTCATAAGTAAAAGAAAAATGTTACTTTTCCAAAAAAAGTAAGAGAGGAAACATTGCTCGTTGAAAATTTTATTGTAAAACAAATATTATTTTGTTATTTAAGAAATTGTCGGGAAAGATGCAAGGCCCACATGAAAAACGGCTAAACTTGTTAGGGAAGGGAAGATCTTTCGCGTAGAATTCTTGGCCTTACGACTGACCTGCATGAGTGTTATTACTTATTGAAGGTTTTCTAGGATTTCCATCAGAAAGCAGTTTATTGCGGGCATAAACAAAGAAGAATTTCAAGTTCAGCTTGAAGCTGTTCTGTTTGATGGTTTACCAGGTCTAGACTCATGATAGATACACTTGTGGGGAAAAGACTTTTCTGTCTACTGTAATATATTACGGAACCGAGAATAATTCCTGTCCGTTATGAAGAGGTTATTGAAAGTTTGGGGGAAAAAAGGACTGTCCGCGTCCGTATCTGAGAGTGTCCGTTAAAGGGAGGGTTTTGTTCCATAAGAAAACATATAAATTTGCCGGGACAAAAAACTCTGTCCGTAATATAGAGGTGTCCGTTATTGAGAGGTGTCCGTTAAAGGAGGTTTCACTGTACTAGCAGTACTAAATGCCACATATCGTCAATGCAACCACATCTACGTAAGCCAACAAGTCTATTGCACGTGATTCGAGCCTTCTTTTCAATGATTTGATTTTCTGTTCAACCAGCTTTGGTTCCTTCGGCTTCTTTCCTACTGCCAACATTAACATAGAAGCATCATGTTCTGAACACTGATTGACTACTGGTGAACCCAGTAGTCAATCACTTTCAAAAGTAGCAAACTGAAACATCTTATAAATCTTTTTCCTCCCCGATTATCTGACATTTTGATTTGATTGAAACTCTACATAAGCATACAAGTATTTCAATATATGATATTGACATTTTGTATTGCTGCTATTTACAGAAGACAAATCAGCTAATAAGATAATGCCGAAAAAGGGGTTGTGATAGAAGACTATGACTATTTCTTAAGGACCGCCTTATGCATCCTCTTTCATTGTTTGCTTAATATATCGCACAACCGGTGGAAGAGTGTTACAACTCAAAAATGGAAATTTTGAGTTATCATCGCTCAAAACAGAATAGAGAGAGAGAAGCAAGCTCTACCTGGCGGTATTTTCCCACAAACGTAACTAAACAAATTAACCCCTAGATGGCAAAAATGCTAGTATTCCAGAGAGGAATTTTGATAGAATAGCAAACTTCAAAAGTCACGTTCCTTCAAATATGTATTTTTGACTTGTAACAGTCTTCCACCGAGTGTGCGATATGACCAAACATATCTTGAGGGTGTTAACTGTAGTACTTTTAAAATACTGCGAGCCCTACCATGCTGGAAATAAATTACTGGAAATCCCAATGAACTTTTGTTGTGAAATGACTTGATATTAGACCGAAGTAAGTTTATTTTGTGTTCATTTCAGTTATAATGTTAAACTGATTTCTTACAACAGAGTCAATCAATTTTCCATTTCCTTGCAGGTATTAAAAAAAAAAAAATCATATTCATGTTTACTAAAGTAGATGCGAATAACATAGCTAATAACAAAACTATATCCTAGTGATTTTTTCGAGAAGAACAAGGAGAATAAAATCTAAAATTTATGATGAAACTTTAAGATATAGTTATTCTTCTTACAGAATCTGTTAGAATTTCTAAACAGATTATTAGGAATGCAGGACAAAATATAAGGAAAATTCTGACAAAACGGACAAAATTCAAGGGACAGAATCATAGCCGCAGCCTAATAAAAGGATGATTATTTTTTTCTTCAACTGTCATACATCTAAAATATTTTAGGTACCATTTTACGGGTGCTTAATTTGAAAAGAATTTTCAAACAAAGCTGTGTTGTTAATGAGTTTTTTGAGATTTTTTTTTTAATAGGTGGAACGGGTTTTGGGACCGGATGATATTTGTTTAATTTAAAGAGAAATAAAAGTGAGGATTTTTAGATATTTGAAGAGTGAGAGATTGAGTAGGTGAGGGGTGAGGGAAAGAAGGGATGAAATTTGACGTTACAGTATTTGCTGTTTTATTTTTATTTTTATTTACTTATTTATTTATTGCTGGGCTTTTTTTTATATTTTTGGATGATTGATTGATGTTTTGCCTGTTGTTGATCGAATTACTGTTTGGTTTGTTTATTAAATTACTTTTTTGATATTTTTTTTAGCTAACTTTAAAAGATTGTCCCTGACTTCCATGCTTTCCCCGGTCCGACTCAGTTGACATTTTTTTTTTTTTTTTTTTTTTTGACAACTTTGCGACTGATTTTAAAGATAACTCCGAAGATTGGCTTTTGACAGACTTTGGAGATTAACTTTGAAAATTAACTTTTTGTTTTGGGTTGAGAGAGTATTTAAAGATTTAAATTTGCTGGTATTTTTGTTGACTTTAGACATGTGTAGATGAGATGATTTTGTTTTAATAGGTATATTTGATGTTTGAGATGGTTAGATAATTGGGAAAGGAGCTTTTTTTAGCTTTATTACATAAAATACATATTGACATAATATACTATATAATATAAACAAACACTTTTATGATTTAGCAACGAAAATATAAAATTACGGAAGAAAATATAGACTGAATTTTCAGACAATGAATTTTACTAACTTTTTTTTTTTTTAATTACTAGTGTTTTTGACACATACAAAACAGTTTTATGTAATTGGGGAAAAAAAGAAATAGCTTTATAACACTGACAATAAGTTTTAATGAAAATTATGTTTTTAGGCAGTTAATAAATGAATATGTGGGAAATCAGCGTAAATTAATAAAGAATAAATACTGGTCTCTTCACAATATTATCTGTAATTCTTCACTTTATTGAAATAACATTTTTAAAAAAAAATACCCAATAAATCACGTGAGACTAGTATAGTAAGTATATATTTCACACTTTGATATTTGCTTTAAAAATATGAATATTTCAGAATTAAAATAAATAAATATTTATACAACACTCAAAATAAAATATTGCTGTATGCTACTTCATAAGGATGAATTAAAAAAAAAACATATAACATTAGAGTTACTGTTCGTAATTAGAATGAATGGTTTTACAGTAATATGCTGAACGTATTTTAAATGTATAATAAATAGGAGTACCCAATATTTTTTATATCTATGTGTGTGAAACTAATTAAAGCCAGTCTGTCCTTTTATAATAACATTTTTACGTTTTATTGTGTTTTCAGTATTTCAAAAAAAAAATTCATTACATTGAAAAATTACAGGTAATATTATAGAATATATGACAATTCGAGGAAAAAATAATCAGGATGTGCATTGGTGCGTCCAATATATACTCCTATGATTTTATCCCTTGGGTTTTGTTCGTCTCGTCAGAATTTTCGTCGGATTTTGACCGCTTAGAGTTAATCCTCGTCCTTGTTATTACAGCCATTATATAAGGTCTACATGAGTTTCGATCTGCATAAAAACAAACTAAGAGTCAAGTAAGTCGGTGCTGCATTTCGCTAAAAGGATCCCTCCGCGCATAACAATTCCCTGTCTCAAAAGATTAGGTAGAACGGGAATTCCTGTTCTGCCTAAACATAAGATAATTGAAAATATTTTCTATAAAGTACTTGAGGGCTTTTAGACAAAACGGGATTGAACCCCGCTTATTTTGTATTGGTTTAATTCAAGTCCCTCTCTTGATAGTAAATTCTGTCCATAAAAACTTATCGATTTTCTTCTCTCACGCCTTTTTGTCCTAAACCGTAATATTCCTAAAGACATAGGAAATAGCAGAACCTTTTGAGTATCTTTTTGTTAAATTTGTTGTATTAGTTTTTAAGCAATAAAAATAAATTATCGATATTGAAATATAAATGTAGTTAATACTGCTTTTGAAAATTTGAAGAACAAGACAGAAAGTTAAAAGAATTGTTTCCAAAATAAGGTGAAAACAAATGGAAACTATTTAATATGGTTGTGCTCTACAAATGACGGATTTTCCCTTCTTCATTGCTAACATTCTTCAGCATTTCGCATGCATATGCGGAGCACGTAGTCTAACTACTTTTATTGGAAAACCTCTACCGTTAACCGCAGAACCACGCAAAGGAAATCTCGGGATTTTCAACTCCATTTATTCTATGCATCATTAGTTCACCAATATTGTTCCTAATTGATTCTCACGTTTTCCTTAAAGACAGCAGAAGGGGTATTTTCCAGATAGAGCATCCCTTCGAATTCCTATTTTTATTCTCCCCCTTGCTTCTGAAAGCCATCAAAGAATTTCGTGATTGAAACTGCATTTGCTTCCTTGTATTTTCAGAGAGATTCGCTAGAGGGCACCAGTGAACAAGCAGTGGAATGGTCTTCCATCTTGTGGCCAATTTTAGTACTTCGAGGAAATGGAGACGTATATTGTGTGACAACAAGTTTGGCACCAATCAGGTAAACAAACGTAAACTTTGCAAAAATAATATTTAACTTCCATTTTATTTTTATTATTATTATTATTATTATTATTATTATTATTATGATTATTATTATTATTAAATTTAAGTTGGTCAACTTACGTAAACTTTAAACAAAGAAAGAGCGAAAAGGTGCTAAAAATGTTAAATGCAACCTTTCCGTATTGTATTAAATTTTTAGTATTACCATAGAGGAGAGGCCATGGTGGCTATTTCGTTGAAGGGCCCGTGCTTCGATCTCAGTCAATGTGAGTTTGTGGTAAACAGTATCGTGTCCATGGGTTTGGTGGAAGTTCTGTTTTCATCCACATTCTCATTCCACTAATCTAATATCTAAAAGAGAAAGGGTTCTTGTTTAAGATCGAATCACGGGAAAATGGCAGGTATCAATTCTTCGAGCTGGGTTCTTATATTATTTCGTTTAACATCCATATTCTAAGGGAGAGTGGGGGAGTCTTAATTTATGCGAAAAATTGAGTATTTCACGAGCCCTTCATTTTAGGAGGATGGAACTCTGTATATAAACTCCGCATTAAAAATAGAGGGTCATGTTCCAGCGTTTTTGCAAATTTCCCTTTTAAGAGGATGAAGGGTCATTTTCTAAATAAATAAATAAATAAATAAATTAATAATAATAATAATAATAATAATAATAATAATAATAATAATAATAATAATAATAATAATAATAATAATAATAATAAGATCTAAGCCTTTCAACTTCTCGTAGATCGCCGCACTGAACGTGATTATTTTTGGTACTAAGTCTAAATAAGTTTTATCACATTATCGGCATTGGAATAGGAAGGGGATGACATATAAAAATTATCGAAAACCAACGGTATTAGTGCAGTTCCTAGTTTCCATGCTTACTGAGATGAATAGTGACACTCGATGCCGTTTAAGTCCAGATTTATCCCCCATCGGCATGGAAGGGGGCCGCTGTAGCTCAGTGGTAGAGCGTTCACCTCTGGTGCTTGTGGTCCCGGTTTCGATCCCAGACCCCGCCAAGTGAACATTGTGGTGGACAAACACCGTGTGTGTGGGTTTCCTCGGGGTTCTCCCGTTTCCTTCCACTTTCTTCATTCCACCATTTCATTCATTTTTCATCATTGCCGTCTCCTTTAGCCTCGCCGGCATAATCGTGAGACGTAAAACTCAAAGATTTCATTTCATTTTTCCCTATCGGCGTGGTTGTTAATGGGGTGGGTGTGAAGATGGTGACATGTAAAAATGATCGAAACTACTGATATTAGTATCGAATCAATAGTTTCGTGACCGCAGAGATGAATAGTGCCACTCTTGATGTCGTTTTTAAGTCAACATTCATTCTCCATCGACAGAGGGTAGGAAGGGCTGATATTACGGATTTTTATCATTTCATTGAATTTTTATTCTAAGGGGGAAAGAAGGCTCAAGTAATTTTCACAAACATGTTCTCCCCGTGTAAGAAACGGGCATTTCAGCTAGTCATTTCATAATCATTCAGGTTTATTAATCATCCGTCTAGAGGTGACAATAATTTCAACAGCTAAAAGTGGGACAACTTTTAAAGAAAGCAAGAGTTTATTGGATTAAATTAATAATTTCGCAGTAAAGTACCGGTAGTACTGCAAAATGAAGTGTTCATTTTGTAGTTGTAAACAATAAACCAATGCTACGTAATGAACATATATTGCAATACATTTGGTTGGAGAATGGTGGTTCAGGGGTACACCTTTTGCTTGATATTTAGTCGGTGAGTGTAATCTAGGGCTTTGAAGGGTTAAACTGATCGTAAGGCAAAACATCCTCGGAGTTCGGATAAGTCTGTAGAGCATTGTCATTTGTTTTAACTGGTGTCAAAGTTTGTGCTTTCATGTCCCTATCGAGTCTGGTAGCACTAAAAGTGTCAAAAAGAGGAACTGAGAGTCAAAGGGTTGAAGAAAATGGTAGAGCACTCATCTCTGGTGCGAGGGGTCCGTGGTTTGATTCCAGGTTGAGTTAGTTTGTAGTGGACAGCTTCGTGTTCACGAATTTTTTCGGAGTTCTCCCGTTTCCTCCCACATTTTCATTCCAACAATTCTTTCACAATCATTCACTTCCATTAACCATTCGTCTTCTTTATAACCTAAAGGGCGTAATTTGTGGAACGTTAACGAGAAATTACCGGTCATTTCGTTTTAAAATGAAACTTTATTATGGTGTTTTGTAGTGACAAAAACAAACGTGTCAGAATACTGTCATTTGCTCATTAATTATTGAAATTGATTTACTAATATTGATTAGATACTAAGAATAACGCTGTTAATTCCTTTTCGTACACCTTGTAGACTAGTGTATCAAAAGCTAATACATTACCTTTTATATAAATTATCGAAACATCTTTCATACATACGAAAAGTTTCACTAAGTTTGGACCTCTACACCAGTACAACATTACAATCATATTTATATACAAAATTTCTGACTAACAGAAACTCGGGACTCGTTATACCACATAAGAATGAATCTATATACATGTAATAAATAGACAGAAGCAAAATACAAAAAATCTTATTTTTAATAATGCCTCATAGGGCAATAGGAACAAGGATCTTAATGTTATATGGTTTGTCAAATCGGAATAGTGTGTTTAAAATTTTCACATTTTATATTATTTGAAAAAAAAATCATATTCAGTAAAAATCGTAATATTTCTTCATATTCTGAATGTTTCGTGCTCCTAAACTAAATTTTTAACTTTGATTAACCCAATGACTTTGTATCAACTTCAAGCAATGATATAATTATAAAAAATTTCAATAGGTATGCTCTCGACCATATACGAAAATCTAGCGCCCACAGACACACGCGCGCGCACAAGCTACAGTAGATTTTTGAGCCGCTAAAAATATTTATATACATACTACACTTTTTTTTTAGAACGGAATAGATGTGGTGGATAGAAAAACGCTACTGATTAAAATTATCCCACTAAATTGAAATACTTTAACATAACATTTAGCTTAAAAAGAAGATAGAACTCTCCGAGGATATATGGGTACTGTACGCGTCTTCGGCGTGAGAAACGGGTTTGATTCCCGCCCGGATCTCATGTAGTTCGGAATCCACGTTAAGCTGTTGGTCCATGTCTCATTTTGCCTTGGTACTGAAAGGGACTCTAAATTCCAATTCAACTTTAAAAAATATACTTTACTATATCCCACGGGGCACGGAGCTATGAGGCGCTAATACAAAATTAAGGGAACCGAGATTGTGACATGTTTAACAACTATCACACTTGTTCTTTGTAGTGAGTACATAGCGTAGTTACTCTCCTTGAAGCCTTACACCTGTAGACCGATCTGTAGATCCATAGATGGGCAGTGATTGCTCAGGCGCGGATCCCCCCCTTGACGCTCAGGTATAGACTGGATAAACTTTCTTTACACTAAATAAAACGGTAAAATATGGTTTAGCCCCTCCCTTGATCATATCCTGGATCCGCCACTGTGATTGCTTGTTCACATAATAGCAGTTACCTATATAAAATCCTTACGAAGAAGGGTAGTGGAATACGACCATTACCGCAATAAACCGAGTTCTATCTCCCAGTTACACCTGCTGATGGAGGGAACTCCTCTAGCGAGTAGGATTCTACCGACATTTTTAGTATCTACGCCGGAGCGTTAAGGCAATTCACTCTCCCCTTTTGGTGCAGAGTTCCACGGTATTAGCGCAACCCGACGGAGTCCAACCAATTTTTGGAGCCCTGCCTACCTCAGATTTATGTCCTGAGGGACCACGTACACTCGTAGACCCATGGTACGTGTTAGTTGCCCATTTGGAAGATAGAACATACATCTCTTCAATAGAGCCGGAAGAGACCAACCCATTTCTGGGAAGCCCTGCCTGCTTCAACTTTAATTGCAGAGGTACCACGTACATTCCCGGGTCCAATGCACAAGATGGTCGCATTTGTGACATGGGACAAGCCTCTTCTTCCCCGATAGGGCCCCAAGATAGTGAAGTTGAACATTCCCAGATTTGTACCTCCTTATTTTATTCTTATTGTACCTTACTGTCCTAGGGATGTAATGCTGCGTATACGGGAGTATACGGCGTATACTCACCTAAATTTTTTTATTGTCCAGCGTATACTCACCTTAAATTTACGATAGAATGATCATATACTAGGGTACGTATACGCTATACTTTTGAAAACGATTGAGCGTATACCTACCAAAAGTTCTAACATTACACCACTGTGTATCGTATATTATATTAACAACGCCAGTTGTTAATCGCAAGCTTTTTTTATTGAAGTAGTGGCGTAAATCTATGCCTGATATGTTTCAAAAGGTTCATGAATAGTGACCTGTATCTGTAAATGTAAGGTGATATATACATATGTATTGTACTTAATTTTTAGACATCTGAAATTTCAATTTTTTTTTTCATATTTTGGAATTATAATATTCGTATTTTCTTATTTTTTTTTCTTTATGCATTCTGTAATAATAAACTAACAAATGTAATATGCTTTGCTTTATGTAATAATAAACTAACAAATTCAGTCAAATGTCAAATTTGCATTTTAAAATACACTTTAAGTGATTATTACATAATCAGCTATTATATAGCATAGAGGAATACCTTCAACCGGATCTTTCTATATAAGACAAAATTTACTTTGTGTGTCGAGCAAATGGGAATTGCAAGCGGAAATTAATGTTTAAAAAATAGTTATTTTATTATTATGCTGTATTTTTATTTGAATGTATAGTATCTGTAAATTGTCCTTTTAAAAAATATATTATTTTACATCTCCTGAAAATGCCATGTACCAAGTTCCTAAAGCGGAAAGTTAAATAAATAAATAAACTGCTCGAACCATATTTGCTTGAAGTTCCTATTGTATTTAATAAGTCAGGTTTACTAACTAAATAACTGTAAAGGTCACCACAACTTTACTTCCTAAAATTGAAACAAGTGAGCAAAGCACAGTCTAACTAATTTATTATAGGTATTGTAATATAAAAAAATATAGGATGAAATGTGTCCTTCTTTTTTAAAAAATCAGAACAATATTTTGTGTTCTCAAAACGGAACAATCGCATTTAATCCGGACGTATGGTTACCCTACATCCGTTTCCTTTAACCTAATAAACCTAATATCGAGTGCGACTAATTGTCAAGATGGCAGACTGCTTACTGCATTATTGTCCGATGTTTACGTCAATCTTTTTACACACCGAGTGCCAAATGATGCTAAATATTAATTGGTACCACAGTAGCAAAATGAAAATAATTTATAATTATTATTTATTAGTAATTCATTTCGCCTATTTGTTTCATTACAATACGATTTATAAAACCGTTTGTGTAATATGCCACCGTCTCCTTTAGCCTAAAGGGCATATCATGGGGTGTTAAACTAGGATTTCATTTCATGAATTTGTTCCTTTTATATACAAACCTTGTGTAGAATTTGACCCCAAACCACATAGCCTAGTTTTAAAGCTTCAGTGAAAGATCCATTCCACAGAGCACTTGGACTCATCCTCGGCTACCCTAATGCTGATCCATTGTCAGATTTCTTTCAAGAAAGTAACTACGTAATTTATTAATTGATTATCGTATTTTTTTCATCCCTAAGGAAATAACCCAAATACATCGCACTTCATTTTACGTTAGATTTGTAATAATCGTAACAACAATAATAATAAAGACCTAATATGCACAAAAGAATTTATTTCGGAGGATCCAAAGCTTTTCGGGGGTGCAAATTCAATACGAGATTAAATCAGGGGTAAAAGTGAGGGATAACGAGAGAGGAGGCCGTTCCCTCACTTCCAAAAAAATATCTATGACATCCCCCCACTTCCTAAAAAATTCAATGTTTAAAGATAGACACGGGGACGGCGTGATGTCTTGTGTTCCCCTGCCTTTTCAGATCTACTTCTACCCCTGGGTTAAATTATATTAAAATTTGTAAAATGGCCCCTAAAATTAGACTAAACTTATAGAAAAGTCAGGATTTCATTGTGGGTCCGGATCCCGAGGGTTCGCCCAATGCGCACGTCCATGATAAAGACTATTGAACGTAAGTGGCGCTCACAAATGTCTTTGTAGGGAGGAAAAGTCAGGAGTTAGGAATTGTGTGGTAGAGTTAGAAATCCATTGAAAAATTATTTCTTTTCTACTATGAGTAATCTTGGAATCGTGATGTAAGTGAAAGAAACTTTGACTCTGGTGCTGATCCATTACTGCGATACTTAGTGCAAAGAACTGATTCGAAGTGCAAACGTATAATTTCTTTCATTCTAGAAACAAGAAACCAACTATCTATGGCCCATTGTCGATGTATCCTCCTGCCGAGGATAATTATGGTGTAGAAGCTTGCTCAATTTTGTGCCTCCAAAGTACGCCACCTGTAGTGGTTATCGCGACATGCACAGGAACTCTGTATCACAGTATTCTGCTACACCGTATGGACGAAGAGGAGGAAGAAGAAAAGGTAAACAGTTCTCTTTTTTTTTTCTTATTATAGTATCATGAATAATACACTGCTGTTCGTGAATATTGCAGCACCAAGGAAGACACACATGAATAAGTGGAATAAAATTTAAAACACAGTTTTATTTTTAACGATTGTACAGAAGTAATTGTAATTTCAAAACTTTAAGATACCTCACCGCGGTGATTTTAGCAGACATTTGCTCGCAGACAAAACGAAACTAATTAAATGTATACTATCAAAACCAATTACGCTATTTCTAGTGCAAAGTTAATAACGGCTCGCCTTTTTAAGTTAATATGCATATAAAAGTGGACTGTGTAGTATCTAATTTAATTTGTATGTATGTAAGGCGAAAAGAGTCTAATTTTTCCGAAAAAAAATTCAAATTATTCCCTCATAAAAACATATAAAACGATTAGTGCCAAGTTCAAATCTAAAAAAATAAGAATGCTATATTCATCTAGAAGGTCTCCACTTTCAGATAAGAAGCATATAAAGGTGGGATATGAAATATCTAATCACCACATGTACTGCAAAAGGAGACTAATTTTTCCGAAAATGATCAACGAAATATTACCTTTGATACCTCTAGCCTTGGTAAATCAATATAGTATGAAGTCTCCACGTGTTTCAATCTGAGCCTATATACGACGTGGGTCTAATCAAACATACGTTGGGAAAAGTGCGATTTAAACTATTCGAATAAGCTTTCTTCTGTTTTTGTAGTATCAGAATATTCATTTTTGGATCAAAAGATCCAATATATTTCAATCAAAATTTTTCTTGTATGCCTTATATCTGGAAAAGTACATATAGTGCAGCCAAACCCAGTCACTTAACTCAATATGATATGCTTATTCCGTAGAAAGTACCAAAATTCGATGTAGGGGCCGTTCAAAAATTTTCATTCATTTTTTGTTTATCATTTTCATTCATTTTTTTATCATTCCTAAAATTCTTGTTTCTAATATTCGAACAATTAGGCTATTCGAATAATGACTGTTATTTGAAGAATCTGTTATTCGAACAATTATTCGTTATTTGAACAATTGTTCAAATAATTAATTATTCATTAGTCGAATAATGAATATTCGAATAATAAATTATTGGAATTTTAACAGTACTAGTTGAGAATAGTGTTCCTTTTAGCCTAAAACTAAAGTAAATTAAATTCCTATTACATATCACTCTCGTCCAATATACGTTACGTAGCAAACAGTGTTCCAATGCAGTCCCCACACACTTTCATTTACCTTCTCCGCCTTGTCCTCCGGACAACATTTTCTAGAAGAAAACCTGGTTAGATGTGTTCCTGCAGAATCTTCTGCCACACTACTACTACTACTACTAATAATAAGTAATTAAATTTGTTTTTTCATTTCCTTGCAATGCAATGATGTTTTGTAAGTAAACTTTCAATCAGTTGGGTTATAGATTATTAAATCCAGTCATAGTGTGTGTTGTATTTAATTTCTGTCTTTATTTTGTAACCATTTGGAATACTTTACACATGGAAAAATTAAAGCTTTATTTCATAGTAGGACTATAAATAAGGTATTAGCACAGTTTTACCTTGTGTCCTGAACTTTTGTGTTTCACTCATGCGGTTTCAGTGCTCCTTTACGCTTTCTTCGATGACATGTGAAAATTGCTAAATTGGACGCATTGTTAGTTTCTCTCTTCCTGTGGAAATTTCATGAAAAGAAAGTAGACAGCCTCAGTCCTCAAAAACTATTTTTTTCCTCTCTTTTTGGAAAATCTTGCGTTGTATACTTAACAAAGCCTATCACTAATTTTAGATCGTTATCCTTCCTATGATTAAAATACTAACAACATTCCAGAGAATTGTTGATATCTGCTACTACTCAATTTCCTAACTATTTTGCTTACAGGAAGAATAAAGATGTAAAATTAGTGATAAACATTATTAACTGTGCAACACACATTTTTCCAAAAATCAAAAAGTGATAGTTTTTTAGGTTATCAATAGAGTGAGGCTATCAACTTTTTTTTTTTTTTTTTTTTTTTTTTAGGAGAGTTCTACAGGTAGGGCAAAAACGGAACAATGCGTCCAGTTTAGCAATTTTTAAACGTTAATGAAGAAAGTGTCAAAGAACATTGAAACCGTAAAAGTGAATCACAAAGCTTCGAGATACAAGATAAGACTGTTATTTGAGTAATATATCCTATAGCATCTACCAACATACAAGATATACATTTTTATCTCAGTGTTAAGTGTAAATTTTAAGACATACGTGTTGTAGGCATTAATTATTTTCATTCTTTCAGTCGTCTTGGTCACAATATGGATCTACATTTAGCCTTCATACACCAGACTCTGCTTTATATGTATTTGAATCTGTTGAACTTGAGTTGGGATTGACTCTGGACTCTAGCGATGACCCTTACACATGTCCAATCTTCTTGCATCATGATATCAGTTGTAATGCTAGGTAGGCTTTAACAGTAGTGAAAATTATAGTTTTCACTTATATTCAATTCTTGTGTGTTGCATATAGGATGTCCCAAAAGTCCGTTCTCATAGAGAATTTTTACATATGAAATATATACATATGTTGAAATATTACATATGTAGAATACACATAGTTGGATAACTAGAATATAGCTGTATACAATATTATAATCTTAATTTAAGGAAGGAACGTTGGAATAGATTTTTTTAACTATAAACGAATGGAGATAAAGTTGAAGTCACAGGTAGAACGCTTACAATGCAAGAGAAAGCCGTAATGCTGATCGCAAATTCTACTTATTCAATTATGTATATTCTAAGTCTGCATCATTTGAATTGTAACGAACCAAATTTTAGATTTGTTTCATTACAAAAAAATAAACTCTGACATCTCTTTAAGTAGCTCCGTCCCGGAGAAGTAAGAAAAATGTTGAATTTAGTATTTCATGTCAGAGATTATTTATGCTAAGAAATACCATAATATGACCTTTTGTTTAATGTAAAATTTTAAATATTCATACCATACTATATTGTATCTATACAATTTATTAATTATTATAATTGAACGTATGTAATTCACTGAATGTTTACAAAACACGTCTTATTAAAATTATATCGTTAATTAGAATGGTTTCATATGCACAATATGTTAAATATATATTGATTTCGACAGATTGTAAATCGGAAATCTAATTCACGTTAAGAAGAAGAAAAAAGATTGTCTTGTCATACATATTATATATAGTTACAAATTAAGTGATACTGTTTCCAGTGATTTGGTAATATTATAGGAGATATAGATGGTTGTAAGCTAATTCAAGTTCATTAAAACTTTCTGTAACAATTTTGAAGTTGTTGCGAAGAATTTAAAGTATAATTTTGCAATGTGTACTATAGAAAATATGTACAGCTAAAACAAGTTCAGGGTCCCCTCAAATGATTCGATCTCACCTTACAAGATGCTATAATCCTTCTTTATCATTGCGATACTAAGTAATTTATTGAGCCAATGATATTTAATCCGCCTGAAAATTACTGATGATGACGATATGCTTGATAGTTATTCTACTATAATCTGTTTATTGACAAACTATGAGTAAATGTGCCTGATAAATTCGCATCTGTACATAACCAGGTAAATGGATAGTTAATATAGTCATGGTGATACTATGGAGGGAAACCGCCTTGTGAATGGGTAGTTCGAGCGAAGTAAATGCCGAACCCTCTTACATGTAATTATAAGTGCAGTGAATCCTTTATGAGTAATCACGCTTGTGGCGCCAGTGATTAATGTTACCTGTGTTGCTAATGTGGAATCCTAGATGCTTTAATGATGTATGGTATTTCTCATACGCTCTAGTCTCCATTGTCTGTATAGTTGTCGTCCTCAGTTTAAGGTGAGATTATTTGTTCCTGGAAGTTTGAAATTACGTCAGTCACAGTCAGTTGTATGTATATATCTATGTAAGTATCAAAAGAAGCCAGAAGAAAATTATGAAGCCAGTGATTACCGTTGATATTCAGGAAACCACATTAAGGGAATCTGGAAAAGCAATATCCTGAACATTAAAAATTATGGGTCTACACTTCATCATTCGAAGACGTAATGCGTGAAGTTGTGACAGAATATTCCCTATGGGATGGGAGTTTTTAGATACTCTGTGTAATGATTAAAAAACAATATTAACATAATTATTTTGTTTCTAAACATGTCTCATTATATTATGTTGTACTTAGAAGGAACAAAAATTGGCTCCAAGAGTAAACTCTTTGTTATCCAAATTTTGACCAGATTTTGTCCTGAGAAGAAGTAAACCGTGGATATTTTTTGAATCTCAAACCTACCATTATAGGACTAATCGCACTACTTTCTGATTCTTATACATTCCGTGACTAGAAGGCTAACTTTGTACAAGTTTTATAGTGTAATTTTAATAGTTGAATTACAGGAAGGGCTGCGAGGAGTATAGAATGGAAATAAACGTAAGAAAGGCAAAATCCATAGTTATTGGAACGAAGCGGTCGGTGTCAAATATAAAAGTAGGAAGGGATAAAATAGAACACGTGACTAGTTTTCGATACCAGAATAATATTATTAGAGAGAAAATGAAGTGCGAACGTGAAACGAAAGCAAGGATAGGAATGGCGGAAGAGGCATTTAGGAGGAAGAAAAGTGTTATTGTGGATCCTTGAATGAAGAATTAAGAAAAAGACTCAAAATGTTTCGTGTGTAGTATTGTACTCAATGAGGTTTAAACATGGCCGTTACGTAAAAGCGATGAAAAGTGGCTGGACTTTCAAATTGTGAGTGTGGAGAAGAATGGGGTTAATTAGCTTGGTCGAACGGAAAATGAATGAGAAGACATTCGAAATAGTAGGAGAGAAAAGTATAATTTTAGGTGTAGTTGAAAAGAGAAAGAGAAACCGGTTAACGATATTTGCTAAGAAGGAACTGTATCAGGAGGGACGTGCTAGAGAGTGTGGTGGTAAGAAAGAGAGGGAGGGGAAATAGGAGGCTACAGTTGATGGACAATATTAAAACAGAAAAATCATACGTGAAGAAAAAAATGTTAGCTGAAAACTGGGGTACATGGATGCTTCTTAGTTGCACCAAGTGACCTGCCAATAATAGCAGAATACATACGATGATGATTATTCCTGAGTATACTTTCAAATAATTGTGACAATAATAGTATTATTATAAGAGTCTGTAAGCTATGTATCTAGAACTTTAACTGATTATTAGAGTTGTTTTCCTTCTTTGTACATTATTTTGTCAACTGATCTTAATGAACGCAAGGCCAAAATAATTACATTCAACTGAACTTTAAATAAATAAAATAAAATAAACCCTTGAGCAGTGACATTTATATCTTCGGAGAAGTAGAAACACTATTTTTATTCTATTATATAAAACTTAGTGACTTAAAACTTACTCCTGGTCTTGCGAACTTAATTATCTTTTTTTTTTTTTTTTTCATTCATCATAATCAAAATAATGTCTAGGCTAATATCAATGCTAGAATGAACAGAATACAGGCGAAAAACTTAACCTCTCATCGTTTATTTTATTTCTTAGAACACATATTGTTCTTTCTGTGATTAAAAATGAGGATTCACACTGATTGCCTTCTCTTAAATATTAGCTATAAAATTCTAAGAAGTCAGAATGTTGAGGTAGAAATCGTTGTTAGTTTTCGAGTTCATCTTGCACTTTTACTTCCTGTTGTATTTCGAGTTAGTTTTATACAAAATATAACTTTCTCTTAAAAATGTGCGCACAAGATTTTTATTTATTTAAGGCAGAAGTTTCTGGCTTAAGGCGCACTGTATTTAAGGCAGTGCACACTGTATTTAAAGCAGTCTAGCTTGATAGATGCTTAAAAATGTTAGTGTAAGAAGTTATGCATTATACACAAACTTCTATCCGTTTTTAACTAAATACTTAAGTTTCAAAATTGTCCTCTATCTCCGCAAGGAGTACAGAAGAAAGCTGATTGATGGCTGATACTCAATTTTACTTTTTTTTTAAAAAATTTCAACAATCCGAACAATTATTGAAAGTATTTAAAAATGTACCGGATTGATTAAACGTAATAAACAGCGATATTGAGGTTCTAAGCCTTCTTACACTGCTAGTTTTTTTTTTTTTTTTTTTCAGATATTTTTGTACACATGATACGGGGATCCATGTTATGACACTTCCACTTGTACCTGCTCTGGAAGAATTAGTGAATACTCAGGATAGTAAGTATTAAACGTCCATACTTGTAGTGTTTGTATATATGCGCATAGTTAGAGCGAAAGGGATCAAAGAGAGAGAGAGAGAGAATATATATATATATATATATATATATATATATATATATATATATATATATATATATATGTAATATGAAAAATCAAAATAAAATGTGCTTACGTAACTGAATAAAATTACATTGCAGGCTCTAAATATGACAACTAAATGACCAGAGGAATCTCCGTAGATGTTGAAAAATCTTCTCAATGAAGGTGCCTTATGGTGGATTGAAATGTTCATACGAGAGGAATGAAAAAATGATTAATTATATAGCTTGATGCAATGAAGCAATAATTTACTAATAAAAGGACATTTAATAGATGTACGATACAAAGTAAAATATGTTTTTCTTAAGTCGAGAGTGCTCCACTAAAATTATGTTGGAAATTACTCAAAGAAACGGTGGGATGCATATTAACTAGTTAAAAAGATCAGTCTCCTTAACTGAGACATTCAGTAAAGCGTGTTTTCAGTGTTGCTCGCTCCTTTATCAGCAAATGGTAACGTTTCGCTGCGAAACAAATGACATGGTGAGGAAATTTCTCATTTGGCTGATCCTGAAAGCAACTTGTAGAACATGGAATGAGATACCATAAGTATGTCGAAGTTTCGTTAATATGAGATTGTTCGCAAGCCGTTCTTCATTTGTTCTTCGTTAAAAAAAATAGTTCTGAAACAAGAATATGGAAATGTTTTGCTCTCCGAATCATTGTGGAAATTTTAAGACGATTTGTAGTTACAAATTATTTCCACCAATTTTTGGTACCCAGCAATTCGTTACTAAAAACCATACAGGCTGATCAATGATAGATTTCTACTTAATTTTTTAGTGTAATTAATTTTGGTTAACTCAGTTAAAATAGTTATAGAGTGTTTATTGTATTTTAGTATATATGTGTATGGCCTTTATCACAAAATTATAGGAATGAGGTCATAAAAAGCTATTTTTAAGAGATTGTTTTCCTACAAATAGATTTCACGATCAGCCAAATGAGAAATTTCTGTACTGTGTCATTTGTTTAGCAGGGAAACATCATTTGCACCGATGAAGGAGTGAGTAAACCTCCGAAAGTGCCTGCAAAAGTACGCTTTACTGAATACTTCAAGTAAGGAGACTGATCTCTTAAACTAATTATGTTGGAGTTTTAGGCGTTATGCGACACTAATGCCTCTTGTGGCAAGCCGCATAAATTAAAAGGCGTGCTCTCACTTTGTAACCATCTCCTACTAAATGTTTCTATTAAGCTTTTCATTAATTTTAATTTTTCATATGTATTCCTGTACATTGCTTGCTTTATTCTAATTTTGTTTTTCAGATGATGTGTTTGAACTTCCTGCCTTGAAGCAGTCAAGCAGTGCCGAATACTTACTATGCACAAAGACTTCATCCTCAACTGCTGTGTCTCCGGTTATTGGATTCTCTATGATTCATCCACCTACTATAGTTATTTGTCTTTTAGCAACGGGAGAAGTTGTGAGTCTTCAGCTTCAAAGTATTCTCCTTTCTCAGTCTTTGCAGCTGTTCTCTGAGAAAGATAGGGGATTTGAGATGCAGTCGCCTCTTCAAAAGGTAAATAACTCCTTCAAGTTATAATTTACATATTACAGGTATATTTAATACACATGTACATGACTACTGCTGTTCTGGTTGTTGACTAGCTATGTAATACCACACTATTTAAGCACCGAAATATATAGGGAAGTTTGAGATGACTGAATTTCCTTGACTTCTTTTTCTGGATTTCTGGACTAACGAACTAACTAACTTTATGGCCTATGGAACCCGGAGGTTCAATGCCGCGTTCACAAAGGCTCTCCACTGACTTCTATCCTTAGCCAATTGGATCCAATTTCTACTTTGTATTCCTATCTCTGCGAGATCCATCTTAATATTGTCCTCCCATCTGCGCCTAGGTCTTCCTAATGGTCGTTTTCCGATTGGTCTTCCAGCCAAGACTTTGAAAGCGTTCCTACTTTCTTCCATTCTAGCTACATGACCTGCCCACCTAAGCTTTCTGGACTTGATGACCCTAACAATGTTGGGTAAACCGTATAAATTATGTAGTTCCTCGTTATGAAGTTTTCGCCATTCCCTATTCCCGTTCCTCTTGGGTCCGAATATTCGTCTCAGGATCTTGTTCTCAAATACTTTCAGTCTATGTTCTTGTCTCAGATTAAGCGACTATGTTTCGCAACCATTCAGAACAACAGGTATGATTATCGTTTTATATATTTTAAGCTTCAAATTCCTCGACAGAATTCACGACGACGAGAGATTTTGAACCGAATCGTAACACGAATTCCCTGCTTTAATTTTCTTATTTCTGGACAGATTTCATTTTTTAGAATATTTTCGTTCACCATCATATTATAAATCAAGTAGTTTCATTTAGTGCTGGTTTCCACTTTTGGCTTTGCTTCCAGGTCATTCAAATACTCCATTGTGTACTTTTTAGTTCAGTGACCATTTGTATGCTATATTATTCCTTTTGAAAGATCTTTATTTCTTCTTTCACCAGCATAATAAACTAAACACTTTTTCCTTTTGTTGATTATTACCGTTTTCTTTGCCGTCATCTTTTATTCTTGCGAGATTTCTTTAAATTTGTAACTATTCGTGTATTTTCCCGTTGTTTTGTAATATATGCTCGTTTTTAAATTTCTTTGTGCCAAAGTGTTGTTCCTGTAATTATTTCGATCTATGCGAGAACAGGGCAGTAATTCTGTATACTTCAGTTACCCTTTTAAAATTATTCTTCGCACACTTTTTTCTCCCCTCTCATACTGTCTGATTTTGTTTGCTTGCAACTCTATCCATCACGACTCTGGAACTCACTAAAGGAACAATAAACACTTCTGACCACAGTAAATACACTTATTTATTAAAAACTAAATTACAGTGTAACGGTTTCATCAACGTTAAGTTGTTGAAACCGTTACACTGTAATTTAGTTTTTAATAAATAAGTGTATTTACTCCGGTCAGAAGTGTTTATTATTCCTTTGTTTGCTTGTATTAAATATCAAGACGTTTTGTCATATAGTATTGCAATGCTTAATGGTATTTTGCAGTAGCGGTTCGTAGTCTGTACAAGCACCGGTTGCAATGTTGCAATAGCAAAGGTATGTAGGTACGCGCAAGTGTTCCCCTCCCCCAGCATTCTTGAGTCTTATCCAAAAAATATTCAGGAAATATGAAGAGGAAAGTCTTTTAAGCTCTGCAAGAATAAATCCACCACGTTCGCTGCCACTGGAAATGTAAATCTCTCTCTTTCTTTCCGTTTTTTAATTGACTTTTTTCAGAAAAGCATCAATACTGTTTTGCGCTCAAGAGCAGAGGTTTATTTTTCACTGATACACTACTTTAATACTTAAAAATATTTTTAGTATTAAAAAAATATCCGGTTGCACAACCATGCAACAAATAGTACCAGCCGCCGCTGGTATTTTGTATTTTTGGTTTCCTAGATATTGTTTATGAATGTCATGGATATAGGATAACTAGAATTGACTTGTTACTCAGACGTGAAATATGGTAAGTACATATTAAGTTTATTCATACATGGTCCCTCGTATGCGATACATTTCTACCTTGAACTCCCAATGCTGAAATTCGCTTTGGGAAAATTTTGGGAGGTGTCGACCCATGAATTCATAGCGATTTTAATGTCTTACATATGCTGGAATGCCGTCCACGAGGGTTGTTTTCGAATGGGGGTAAATAAATGGAAGTCAGATGGAGCTAATCAACACTGACAAGGGGAGTTAGGAATTACCGATGACCCCCTTTCGCAGAGGCTTATGGCATATCCATTGGCATATGGGGACGGACATTATCGTGATGCAGAACAAATCTGTCGAGTAGAATATGCTTTCATTTTCGTGGAATAGCTTTCCTTAACTTTTGTACAGCCTGCACAACTCGAGGACATTTCATTGTTTCACCATGTTTCAAGAAATCCGTACAGATAATATATTTTCTGTTTCAGAACATGTTTCACTTTCTCTTCTGATCGCGTGGTTCTCTCGTTTTAATTCGGTGGTAAAAAAGGAAAAAAAAGACAGGTGCCATTCATTGACGCATGTTTGATTCCTGGACCATAGAAGAATCAGGTTGTATTACCTGTAACCACCAGTGTTTCTTCCAGACATGTTTTTTGGGGGTCACTACCCCCCCCCCCCCGGGGGGGCTCTGAGAGTGCCTCCCGGAGGAGACCGAAATAATATGTCTATATTGTAATAATAAATAGAAGAGTACCAGCAATGCCCCCCGGAACATTTCTTCTGAAAGAACGACTGGTAACCACATTCCCGAAAAACGCGTCCTCCTCCCTCTCAAAACATTTAAACAGATATTAGCACACTTCCACATTTTGTTCACCTTGTTCTGCGGTTAGGTATCTCGGATTCTGCTTTGCACATACGAGGGTCATTTCACAAATAATGCACACTGTGGCAACACTGCAGAGTAGATGATGCAATCGAGGTAAACATTTCGCCAGTCAAATCTGAGATCTTGAGGCAGCAAGACGTGTGCTTGTGCGCTTTCTAGTGAATACAGTGTGACTGTGACAAGTATTGAAAATGGAGGCGGCGGGTGACTCGGGTAACGTGTCGATTGAAGATCAAAGGTCGTACATAAAGATTGACACTTTACGTTGCAAAAAACTCACAAAAATTCACAGTATCTTACGTGATATTTGTGATGAGACAACAGTGGGCCGTAGTACAGTTTCTCGTTGGGCTACTCGTTTTCGTAGTGGTCGTGTGAGCGTAAAGGATGATGCAAGACCAGGCCGTCTGAAATCATCAACTGATGAAAGAAATTTGCAACTTGTGGCAGATGCATTCGAACAAGATTGCCGTGTGACATGTGAGGAGCTTTCTGACATCACAGGGATTCCATCCGCATCAGTATACCGAATTCTGACAAGTGATTTACAGAAGAGAAAAATTTCTGCCTGATCGGTCCTCCAGTTCTTAACTGCTGAACAGAACGAGACACATCTGGACAATGCAACGGTGCTAAAACAAAGATTCGGCGTTGAAAGTGAGGACTTTCTGCTTTGTATTATTGATATTGATGAAACATGGATCAGAGACTATCAGCTGGAGTTGAATCACAATCTAACGAATGGAGAGCTCCATCTTTCCCAAGACCAAAAAGGATCACCGATCTCAATCAAAGGTCAAGCAAATGATGATTTTTGCTTATGATCTCCAAGGCATTGTTATAAGGACAGAGTTCCATGTGGAAGAAGTGTCACAACAGCGTATTGTGAATTTCCGCTAAAATTGCGCTGAAAAATGCACAAAACCCGACCGCAGTTGCACAGGTAAGGTCCACTGATTCTCCACGACAACGTTTGGCCACACATGACTAATGCTGTGCGTACAAAGCTTTGAAATATTACCTCATGCTCACCACACTCCAGACATTAGTCCACCAAACTACGATCTATTCCCAAAGTTGAAACAACATATGCGTGGACGTCCGTTTCCATGTCTAGAAGAGCTTTTTGCAACCGTTACATGAATCATTCAACATCTTCACAAAGATGGCGTCCTTGGTGGAATATAGAAGCTACCCGGACGTTAGGATTCCGCCATTGCCAAGCAGGGAAATTATATTGAAGGCCTGTAAAGAGATTCTCTCCAAACAATAAATGTGTAAGTCACACACACACACAAAAAAAAAAATATATATATATATATATATATATATATATATAGTGTGCATTATTTATGGAATGACCCTTGTTCTATTTATGAAATGGAATTCTATGTTGCAACTCATGAATTAATATTTCCATAGCTTATATCCACAACGAATCACCTTACATAACTCTCCTGTATGGTTACTCGATGGTTGTCTAATCAGCACATGCACTCTTTTGTATTTCGTCTGTCTCTGCAGTTACATATCGGACACTTTGATCTTTATCCACCTCCGAATTTTCCCCTTCTGGAACTTTGTCCATCTTCTAGCATTGATAATTCCAACTTAAAGTGCCATTGATAGTCCTGCCCATACGCTTTGCACAGTTTCCTATGGATCACCGAAGCTTGAAAACCTTCTATTCGCAAGAACCTGATCACAGTTCTTTGTTATTCTCTGGTATTTATGTTATTTATTTAGTTGTCTGCAAATAAAAAAATGTGCACATTAATAACATATTATATTACATGTTTGTGAAATTTTATTGCAATCCATTAAAAAAATATGAAGAGCTTTACGGTGGAGCATAAATTTCGGGTGGTTGGATTGCAGATAAAAACCCTTCAGAGAAATACACCCGGATCTCCCGCGCCAAAGGCGACTGCGCTAACCATATATCACGAGCATTAATTTGTACGTATATATATAAAATGTGTATGTACAGATGTATGTATGTATATAGTAGAGAGAAGTAGAACAAAGGAATCTCAAAGGGGAATAGAAAATGAATTTCTGTTACCAGAAAGTTAAATTAATCACAATACAAAAACAAACTACTGTGAGCACTCTCACTAAAATGCTTCATCAGATAGGGAGGGGAAAAGTAAAGAGGAAACAAAATAAAAACCAGAGAAGAAGCATCCAGATTAGCACCATATAGAAATGGAGGGTCACATGGTTATGTGAAAATGTTGCTAGGTTGTAATGTAATTTAGCGAAGGAAGATGGGACGGGTAGGCTGATAGAAGTACAGGAGAGCAAAGAACCAATAAATATTGAAAAATGGAAATTAATAAGGAAATTAACTAAGAATTAATGAATAATAAAAAAATTGACTAAGATTTTTTTTTAGAAAATGACGAACAGGAAGAGTGTAATGCGTTAAGTATTACAGATAGTTAATGGCAAGTAGCGATTCGCGGACGGATTGTAATATAAGTGCCTTTCCTTCTTTTTCTGAGAGATATAGAAGAGGCTGGAGGGCTAGGATTTTGACGCGGAAAGTTTAGTCAAACGTACTGATGGAAAAGTTTCTACAATCAACACGAAAAAATATATGTGAAATTTTGAAAATAGCTTTATTATTCTTTTAAAGTATTCATCTTTAAGATCTATACACTTTTGCATATTCTCAAACCAATTTTTACAGTACTTATTCCACTCTGACGCTACTACCTCAGCAACAGCTGTTCGAAATGTCTCAACAGCTGCTTCAGGCGACACAAATCGCTCACCACGCGTCTTATTTTTCATGTGTAGGAACGAAAAAAAAAAAAAAATGTCGTTAGGAATAAACCAGGTCAGTATGGACAATGAGTTACTAATTCGACAGTTTTACTGGACAAATAATCAACAGTGTGATGTGTTGAGTTGGAACTGGCGTAGTCATGGTGAAGAATGATGCAACAATTTGAGTTTGTTTTACGCAATTCATTGATGACCTTAGGCAAACAGATTGTTGTATATCACTCAAATTTACAATCCTTCGATTTTATAAAGCTATGATTGCCATGTGTTCAGTATAAACAAAGAAACAATCAGCCATTTGCTTGGCAGCACTCCAGGAACGAACAGTTTTTGTTGGTTTCGGCTTACTTTGAAATACCCAAACCAAACAGTGGATTGTTGTTTAGTTTTGGGTTCATTGAACAGATACCCTGTAACAATGTAGTACGCCAAATTTGACTTATCTCAGTTGAATCTTTTAAGATTTTTTTTTCCCCACTAATTGACACGAGCCTATTTTTGACCTACAGTCAAGTTATGTAAGATTCAACGTGCGTTATGACCATACAAAGTCGTATGTATTGTTGTTATATCAATTTTCAAGGATGCCTGAATCTCACTGTATGTCACATGCCGATCTCTTTCACGTACAGCATCAACATTTCTGGCAACAAGAGACGTGAATGAATGACCTTCATGAAATTCATTACTGAGAAATGTGCGACTAGGCTGGAATTCCGAAAACCAAGTGCACACAGTCCTATTGGATGGTCCTTCTTCCCCAAAAGTTTAGTGAAGTTGGTCAGTGCATTGTTTTGATGTTGCATTTGAAATCATTTGAAACATCTACATTTGAAATCGTCATAAATCATTCCCAAAAAGTATTCACAAGAAATTTTAATTTGTGGCTGTACAGTTGGATGATATAATCATATGATACGGAGTTTTCATTGATTTTAAAATTTATTCCATCATTTCAGATAATGAAGGAGCCATTTGATGTTCATATACAAAAGCTTATGCAACAGTCTCTGTCTCAGCCTATTCTAAAATTGGCTCCAAATGCGAATCCGTCGTCACAGGAAAGCATGGAGGTAAATATAAAAAACTTATATATATTTAAGCATTTGAAGAAGTCTAATACTCTTACGTTGCGTTCCTATTCTTTATGTGCTAAAATTGCGTGCTCAGTTCATTTTTCAGTATTGTAATCCTTTTGTCTTTTTTTTTTTTTTTTTTTTTATCCGCAACATTTAAACGATAAACTATCTCTATTCCTGCTATCACATAATTCTTCAGTATATTCCATCAACTTAAAACTTTTTTCTCTGTTTCACCTTATTTTTTTACTGTTATATATTCATTGTTCTTTTTATATATTCATTGATTTAACTTCCAAATATATTTCTTCAATTTCCCATTCTTTTAGATTCTGATTCCTAATTTTATCTTAATAGTTGTAGCATGTTTCCGAATATTTCACTAGGTGCCAGCAGATTTTGTCAATGAGAACAAGATATGAGGTGAGACTAAACCATAAATATGAGGTAAAAAATAGAAAAGGTTGCTTGTTGAATAGCACATGATAATGTATGTTACTTCACTTGTAGATAGCAGATGGCTATGCTATTCTCTATATACTGTACATGCATATTTGCAATTTTTGATTTGTTCGTAAAATTATTTTTTCATCTAACATAAATAATAAAAAGATGTTTAGTCTAAATCAAGTTAATATACAAATATTCTGACTAAATAGCAAATCTCAGTAGCCTCTAACTATTAATCTTTTTTACTTCCCAGCTTCTTAGTCGAGCAACCCAGGTATTTAGAGAAGAGTATTTCCAGAAATATGATCGAGTAAGAGAAGAAATTGAGAGAAGGTATGTATCATGCGTAATAACGTTGTATAGAATTTGAAAATGCTTTACGGTAAATAAACGAAACCTATATTTCTCACACTATTTTCTCTATAGATGCGAATTTAATTTAACTGAAACAATACACAAAAAAAAGTTCTACTGATCCGGAAATCTAACCCGAGCCATCAGTTTACCGTGTTGGTCCATGAATTACTATGCTATCATTATATGTTAGATGGCGTATTATATGGCTTCTTGTAATATCTAATTCTACCGTGGTAGGTGTTCAATAATATAAACATGGATTTCCAAGCACTACAGTTGTGATACAGTTCTTGTTACAGCTGAGCTCCCAACCTCAAAGTGAAAGTAGGAAGTGGAACTCGATAACGTAGTGGTCAACGCACCGACCAGTATGTCGGAAACTTGGGTTCGATTATCGATCCGGTCAAAGATTTCTCACTCGGAATTTCTTAGATATTCTTATATAAGTTTTTTTTTCCCCCGAAATGGATGACAATAAGTGTATTAAGTCTATTTTATGTGCTGTTGACAAATGTGATATGAATATTATCTCCAAATTTCATGTTAATACTTGTAGAGTATGGCCTGGATGATGATGTATATTCCACTTCTACTCTTTTATGTAATCGCGTATTTAATTGTGCTGGTAGAGGTAGAAACCCAATCCAGCTATCTCATGTACCTTCCCATTTACCTTACGATTTTGACGAAAATTTAGTTGGCTCTACAGTTATTCTTTGTTCTAGTCGTCCCCCCATGGTCGCGTTCCGAAACGAGATAGCAGTATGAAAGGGGTGAATAAGTTTCAAACGACAGGATCTGCAATACCAGGAGCTGCACTAGGGAGAGGTGATCGAACTGTAGAGACCCTAAAAAACGTTGAAAGAGTGCGTCAAGCGATGGAAGCCAGCCCTCGTTGTTCGGCAGTGCGTCATGCTCGCACTCTCAGGATGTCAGACAAGTCAATTCGGAAAATTGTACACTTCCATCTCCATCTCTATCAGCTAATGGTTGTTCAAAAAGTGCGGACAAATGACTTCATCAGACGACATAAGTTTGCAGAAAGGATGTTAGAATTGCAGACAGACAACATCGTGTTGATCATGAGTGACGACGTCCATGTCCGTTAATCGGGGATGGTTAACAAATAATTTCGGGTTCTGGATACCTGAAAACACGCAAGAACTTCATTGTAAACCTTTACACTGCGACAAATTAATTTTTTATGTGTGGATTATCTTGAACTTCATTATTGGGCCTTATTTTTTCCATGAAAACTGATGAACAATGTCTGTTAATACAGATCACTACGTTGCCACGTTGCGCGGACAGAATTAAGAAGACGACACATTAACCTAAATAGACTGTAGTTTCAGCAAGATGGGTCCTGTTGCCATCAAGAGCAACTATGGCTGTTCTGAGACATTTTCCAGGACAACTGATTTCGTTGCGTGTCGAGTAGCCTCGTCGGTCCCCAGATTTATCAGCTTGTAACTATTCTGGGAACACCTAACAAGTAAAGTTTACATAGACGAACCACGTACTCTTGAAGTCCTTCCCGATACCATAATGCTTTAGAAGTTTTTGGACAATTTCACCAGTTGTCTACAAGAATGCCTCGAAAAAAATTACGCCACCTAACTAATGTGATTTTTTACAGCTGATTATTATTATTTTTTTTCCTTAATCATAACATGTAATCTCAAATGGCCATGTAACATTAATGGGTAATAACAATAAATTTTGAAATTCGTTTAAAAATAAAGTGTGTGACAGTCTTTTCTAAAACGTCATAGCTCCTTGCCGGACATTGTACAAATCTTAGGAATTCAGAGTGGATATATTTTGCTGCTGTTGGAACAGATAATATGTTTTATCAGTGATAAATTTGGAAACTATTAACTTCGGATTTTGTGCCTGTAATAAACTACATCAATATTTTACAGAAATATGTTCTTCACCACTGATCTCAGTCGACATGGAATAACTCCACGAAAAGGGTGTTCTTACAGTGGCGGAACTTATAATTCTTCCTTTGGCTTAAGCAGATCTGCTAAGAATAGTAAATCTATTATTGACAACACCGCTTCTTGCAGTTGACCTTTCCTCTCCTTCTTCTCTTGCGTAGCACATGGACCATGCATAAGCTTCTGACGCAGACAAACAGAGGGCCAAGAAGTGAAGAGTATTTTAAGGCACAAGTATTTTCTTACAGCATGTTTAAAGACATTTTCTGCCTGAGAACATTACAGAACGTGCTACTCAAGCAGAAGTGCGAAGAGAGGAAAGGACAGCTCTTGTTATTTTTTAAAAATTATTTGTAAGGATAAACATATTTTTTTTCTTTTCTACATTATCAACACACCTATCCCAACGCAATTGTTACTGGAGTTCCAAGGTATACACATTAGGGATAAATGTATTTGATAACTGATCCGAAACTTGCATATAAGTGGATATTCTTTCACACATTCATAATGTCAGTGACCAATATTCCTAACGAAGTCGACACGAAAATGCATGGCTCTCTGTGGTCATTTGGAGTCCATGCTTTATATATGCATGCATCTAAATTCGACTTCCTGTGGAGAAGTCACTGGTAGATTCGTTGATTTGAAGTATAGAGTCACTTGCAGCATCCAGTTCGTAAGGCCATCACGCTGAGTGATATGTGGTGAACATATCAAACCCCAACGCTATTTCACTGGATTTCTAAGCCAACCAGATTGCATTTAGTTGAGTTTTGTGTGGTCACCCATTAACCCAAACGCGATTGTTACTGAGTTTCTAGGCCTAACTGACCAATTTTAATTGAGTGATGTATGATCAGCAAATTGATCCCAATGCGATTATTACTGGATTTCTAAACCTACCAGATGGGTTTCAATTGAGTAATGTGTGGTCAACACATCTACCCCAATGCAATTGTTACTGGGGTTTCTAGGCCTACCAGACGGCTTTTAGTTGAGTGATGTGTTGTTGTTGTTATGTTGTTGGCACTTTGTTACTGGGTTTCTGATCCAACTTATAGTTAAGTGACATGTAGTCAGCACATGAACCCGAACGCGATTGTTACTGGAGTTCCTAGATCAGATTGTTACTGGAGTTTAACAGACGGTTTTTAGTTGAGTGATGTATCGATCCCCAATGTGACTGTTACTAGATTTGTAGGCCTACGAGAATGGTTTTAGTGAAGTGATGTGTGGTCAGTACATTGATCCCAACGCGTTTGTTACTAGGCTTTCTAGGTCTACCAGATTGCTTTGAGTTGAGTGATGTGTGGTCAGCACATGGTCCCCAATTCAAATGTAAATGGGTTTACCACACGGCCTTGGAAATTAGAGAAGTCCCCGTTTTACAATATCACCTTCTTCTCACTACACACTGACATGCTACTCCTCCCACTTTTCATTACTTAAGTATGACTTTGCCCTCAGATACTACCACCAACATATACCACGACATTACTGAATTGCAGCACCAGCTTGGAATCGCCAGCCGATTTAATATAGGTTGCTTAATTTATACTTAATTGAAACTGTATTTTACGAGTATTTAAAATTTAATTCTATTCAGTCTTTAGGGATTTATAGCGTATGCCCTCTAACAACTGAAAAAGAAATACAAACTCAGCTACACGTTTGACTACATGTATTATTATTCTCGAATGATAATGGTAATTATACACAACAGATACCAAATAAAGTACAGTATTTTTTTAAAAAATAATAAAGAATATAACATAAAGTAAAAATAGAAGTGAAAGAATTCTTAGTCTAGAATAGAAATTTCGACATGGAGACGAGAATTTAGAATTTATCGTTTCCTCTTTACGTATGAGCGTTTTATTACTTTTATTTTATTTTCAGAGTAAGAACCTTACAGGTCTTAAAGACTTACCAAACGAACGAAGTGAGAACTTTGGAGGAAGAAAAGGTGAAACTTCAGGAGAAAGCAGAATTACTGGCAGAGAAATATGAAGATATAAAGGATAAGCAAGAAGAACTTAGTAAAAGGTTCAGTATAAACTTTAATTAGTATACTCCTTATATGTACTCTGCGGCAGCGAATCCTGTTACCTTCCACAGCGAGACACTAAATGAAGTTTCGGCTTCATTAATGTTTTTGTATGTTATTTAACTTAACCTTTTTTTCTCAGAAAATACTGAAATCACTAATAACTTGTTAAAATGGTGCTGATCATAACACACACTAACTCACAACTTGGCGGTACCAATATAGAAACGATCTAAGACACTGGACGGTCTCAGCTGCTATTTACACACACTTTATAGAATTTAAAACACTCCAATTCTCTTCTCTTCATTTCATTTCATTTTCTTCCTCTTCTTCTTCTTCTCTAACTCATAGACAAATTGGTTCAACTTATGGTCTGTGTATACACTTTCCCACAAAACTTTTCGAACACTGCGGATTTGTGTGAGCATCTATTGTGAACCTATTATTTTGATACGATAACTTTTTGCTGTATGTCAAAGGTACTCCTGCCTAAAGCATAAAATTTGACAGTTGTTGAATCGAGGTCTGAAAGTTAATTGCATAGTGTAAACAAAAGTGTAGGAGGTAATGCCATATATTAGTTTTGTTCGGAAGATGTAGACATAGGGGATCAATGCAGTGACAGAAATTTGAAGGGAAAGCAGTTTTCCAAATATTGCAGCTCTTTGTACCTTGTTGATATGCTAACTTTAAGAAACCAAAAATATCATACTTTGAAAAATGTTTCCGACTGTCAAAATACGGCCTTCTGTCGGCTGTCAACATCCCCAGTTGTCGTTCAGTGGAACTGTATATGTAGTTACCATCATTGCTATTCCAACAAGCAATAATGAGGCATACGAAAGGACCGTAAACACTTTTCAAAGTAGGATATTTTTGCCTTTTTAAATGTTAGGGTTTAGATCATGGTTACCAGTTACCATTCGTGAAATAAGATTAACTTTGGAAACTATTCCGGGAGCTCCATTTGAATTGACCTTGTTTTATAGTAAACATAAGAAAATATCGTAATATTAGTACATCATCAAGTATGCTTTGTTTTAATTCACATTTACCTAGGTAATGCACTATAAACTTACCATATTTTATCTTTAATGTCCCATATGTTTGTATACATTAAGGTGATTTCGTTTAAATTTTAATGATTATTGTTCGAAGTCTTAGAAATCTCATTTACAAAAGAAATAAGTATTATTAGTAAATTTCCATTATATATTAGTCGGCTCCTCTGTATAAACTTCCAGGTATATTTTTCGTTTTCTTCACATACTCGTGATAAAAAATAATTAAATGTGGTATTTCAGAGCTGAATGTATGTTACGTATAATCAGCCAAAAGCAACCTTTGATGTCAACGGCTGAGAAGAAGATGGTAAATGAATTGAAGAAGGCTGAAGAGAAGTTGAAGGAATTTCAGGAAGCTTTAGAACAAGTGAAAACTAAACAGAAATACCAAGAGAGTCAAGTAGGTAGATTTTGTATATTTCTTATAAAAAATAGTAATGGTAAACTATGTTGCCCTTTTACGTTCCATGTGCAGTGAACACAGTCCGATAAGTTTAACAGTATTGACGTACGTGTATCGTTTGTGGTATATGTGTTATGTAATCGAAGCATTTCAAACTGTCGAAAGTACTTGCTAGCACTGGTATTTTAAAGTGGTTCTTAGTGACCTGAAAGTTGTGCAGTACTACGTTCTGTATTTGATTCTACAGCGCAAAGATGAAAGTGCAACAAATGCCAAATTGGAAACTATACTATGCCGTTCAATTGGAGCTAGTTCTTTACTATGCGAATTAGAACTAGACCAAAATTCCGTGGAAGCAACCCGAGACATTAGTGTGAAGAAACCCGAAAGGTGAAGAAACAGTTGATCACAGCGCAGTAACTACATCGCTGAAATGTTGCACAAACCTTGCCGGTCACTCAAAGTCAGGACCGAAAAGCGCGAATTCCAAGGTTGTACGCCTTGCTGTAGAGACAGTTCCGATGAACAGTACTCAAAAGTTATCAGGCGAGAGTGGTATCTCACAGTCCAGTGTAGTTCGTCATCTTTACGATTTGGCAAAATATTTAGAGCTGTTGAATTTTGCCACACGAATTGATCTACTTTAGCACAGAACCAATGGATGTGTGGAAGAAAATCCTTAGAAAAAAATAAAATAAAATAAGAACCACGAGATATGCATTTCCTGAAGAGAACGTCAAAAACTTATATTTTTCCGAAATCCCAATCTGCATAAGCAATGAATTAACAAGGCACAGATGCCAGAACCTGTCGTCAAATTCGAGCATCTCGAATACGAACTAAAGATGATTTCTGCATTTGATGGAATTATGAGGGAATAAATCAATACGAATTTGTTCTGGTCAGTCGAACCATTAATGCCAAACTGGACTCCGAACAAATGGAACCATTGTGTGCCACAAAATACCCTGCAGTGGTAAATAGCAAACGAGTACCATTCCAGTAAGGCAACACAAACTTCGAACCTGTTGAACGACTCGGAATAAACTTCAGGAACACGAAGAAATTGAACTGATACCACACCTAACATATAACCTTGGACTCACATCCTTTTATTATTAGTTGTTTCGGTACATAGCTTACTTCCTGCGCTGCGTAAGAGGTATTGCAGGAGTTACTCACCTCAAGGGATAAAAACTTATGTCAGTGTGAAATCGAAGAACTGGCCGAATGGTGGCTTCAGACAATGGAATTCGATGGCCTAGGAATTCCAGACATCCCAGTTTAGCTGGGATAGTCCTGAATTTATATCACCTGTCCCTCCATCTGGAAGAAATTTTTCGGAACATCAAAATGTCCCGGTTTCCGTGCAAAACATAAGTTAATATCATTTGTGCAATATTAAAAGAAAGAAAGCATGGATCTGAACTGATACTGACTCGGTCTACTCGGTTTGTGGCAGTACGGAGTGACATAGTCTGCTTCAAAAGTTGTCAGTTACAGTTAATGGTGAATAGTCTTGTTGTGAAGTCATACTTAAAAATAGTACGTTATTGTGCCCTTCACCGTAAACATATCTTTAATGTGTGGACAATATTGCTCTTGTGTATTCAATCTCAGTCTCTAACCATCATACCGAAGAGAAAGTGTAGTTGTTCAGACAGCGTAAAAGATAGTATTCATACCTACAGTATTCATATATACAAAGTAAAAGAGTTCAATCAAATTAACTCAAAGGTGGAGTGTGCTGTGCAGATCCATATTTAGTATTGATCACGAAGGCAAGTCAAATTTTGTGGACATTAAAGAAAAAAAAAAAAAACGCACAAATTTGATGAATCGGCGAACTACTCAAATTACTATTGTTTATTCTATTTTAAAGTATAATCAATGAAGAGAAAAAACTATAACTGTGCTGTAAATTTTCATACGGTGTCTTAGTATTTTAGTCCAGAAATGTGGGACCCCTAGCTATGACCATACTGTGAATGTACGTACGATGCCCCAGATTTTAGTCTGAAAATCTGGTAACCCTACTCATAAAGCATGTACTTGACTGACTTTTGTATTATGAAAAATGCCCTGCGTAAGAAATAAAGTTTGCTACAAATTGTACGAAATAATAAACATTATTAATGATAGTAGAAACAAAACTATTAACAAATGAAAATACACATACACATATATATATATATAATCTCATAGTTTTCTGTGGGCCTTTCTCGAAGTTGAATCGAATTAAGGTAGCAATATGTAGTATGCGTTCCTCTCAACAGATCGGGTTACTTACGAGTGCATGACTGTAAAATGAATATATGAAGTAAGGTAGTGAATCAAAATGATCGGCATGCGGTTGTCGTTTGAAAAGCGTAAGAGTATTTTAAAGTGATATTTCAAGTTTGAGAACGTTGCTGACGTCACATATTTATTTTACACAATCATGTTAGCAACAACATGTGTTGAGAGAAAACATATTACGTCGTATCCTTACTTTAATTCGATCCAACTTCGAATATGTTCCTCTTCACAAAATTGTATGCACTTTTGACAGTTGTAAAATTTTACTATAAACGCCAGTAACCCAAATAATTATATATAAGTGTATGTGTAGGCTTTTATTCTTCGGAGGTAAAATAGAAATATTCTTCTTCCCCGATATGAAATCCTCATCGTGTAAATGAGTAAATAAATAGGTATAATAAATTACCGGAAAATAGTAAAGACAATCATAACGCACACACACACAAAAAAAAGAAAGAAAAAGAAAACACTAAACTCTTCATCAGATCGGGTGGGGAAAAGCGCATAGAAAAGAAAAAAGGTGAAATAAAGAACTGAGAGCCGACCAGGTAGACGTCATGTTGGAATTCTTACGTCATGTTCGCGTTATTGCTATTGATTTTCAAATTAAACATCTAACTACTTTTGTTCCAGACCAGAGTAATATTTATTTGCTAATACCGATACATGCACATAACGTCTATTTCTAGGATACTGATAGCTCATGCTAAGGAAACATTATTATTCCAAGTCCTTCTTCGTATAACTTCTTGAAACCGTACACCCCTTTCCCCCATTTTTAGCAAATATACAACGGTAGTATATTAGTCTCCTAATCCTTCTTGATCTTGGTGGTTGCCGATTTTGCTTTCCTACTGATGTTCTGTCATCTGGGTTTATGTTTGGTCTTGTGTATATTTTAATTATACAGATATTATATATTTTGATATTCTCTATGTTTTCTCCTTCTGCGAGCTATTTTCGTCGTTTAAGAAACCATATATCCCCTTGACATGGTCTTGACTTTTCACATTCTTAGTCTTCCTTGGTTTTTGGATAAATTATTTGGTGACCATAACACTTCCGTGTTAGGTATTCTTACGAAAAAGAGCACTGATCGCACTTTCCTGATCAGTTCACCTTTGGTAAACTTCGGTACAAATCTCGGAGTTTTTCACCCAGACCACTTCGCTTTTCTCTTCTTTTTCAACTGCTTTTCTGTCTTTTTGTCCGTGTTGAAATATTTCCTTATGCACCATATTAAACATCGTTTGAGGTTGGAAACTTTACATTATTCCGCTTGTGGTTTCTCTGTTGTCTTACTTGGTGTTAATCTAAGCATGTTTGTTCCTAATCTAAGCATCTATTTCTTTCAGCTTATGATCTCCCAATCTACCTTTCCGTGCAGTTCTATTGAGCAAATATACTGTTTTTTAAAAATTTGTTTTACTGTCCTCGCAGGCTTTTCCGCAATATCAGTGCTTTATGGATTCTGTGGTGGTTAGTACTATCTTGATGCTTCTTTCCTTTAGGTATTTAATAAATTCAAATGATGTAAATGGAGGTCCGTTGTAGAATCTTAAGTCTTCGGATACCTGAAAATTTGGAAAAATCTAACTTTTGTTTAGTTTCAGCTGCTGTAGTTGCGTTTACATTCCTCACTTGTAGCCATTTTGATAACTATCGAGTAACACATGAATTTCGATCTACCACAATTGAGTGATCTACCGGTACATGTACCCTTGCCATCGGTTGTTGTTCTGCTTTCCAATTACTATATTGATTCTTCGAGTTGTTTCTATGCATGGTACTACACGTTTATATAATACACTTATTTCCTTGATATCATGCTTTTTATTTTCTGCTACCGCTTTTTAAATTAAACGTAATTAACTATCTTTGTTCCAGATCAGACTAATATTTGTTTACTAATACCGGTACATACACACGACACTTCTAACTATTTCTAGAGTACTGATAACTCATATTAAGAATACGTTATTATTTCAAGTCCTCCGTCTCCTTTAGCCTAACCGGCATAACCGTGGGACGTTAAGCTTAAAGATTTCATTTCATTTTTCATTTCATATTTCAAGTCCTTCTTCGTACAACTTCTTGCACCCATGCGGATTTTTCGCCACACTACTGACTACTTTTCTTTAACACAGTTTATTCACCATCACACTAAGTTCGGAACCACACAGACTATTTACTATAAAAGTTATAATGTTGCTAGGCTGTAAGTGGACGAAGTTTAGTGAAGGAAAACAAAACTAACTGAACAGTTAGATCCGTAGACGTGCAGGGTACTATAGAGAAAAAAGATTGAAAACTTAAAAATTAATGAAAAATATAGCAAAGTAAGTAAATTAAAAGTAACTTATTCTTTTTTGTTTGTTAATGTTTCCACTTTGAGATTCTTCTATTCCTATTATATTTATTTATTTAGGTAGACAACTGGTTGTCTAGTCAAAAAAGACTGGAGTCTCATTTGAGCCTGGAACAGGAGAATACAATCACTACAAGCCTAGCTAAGATGTATGTATAGTATTCATAGATAATTATTCTTTATTTTATAAATGTCCAGTTAATAGTTGACAAATAATTATAGTAATATTGCAACAGTTTGTTTATTTTGTGTATATTTAACTTAGAGTTGAACAATAGTCATTGTAAGAAAAAGGACTAAAATCTTTTATTCTTGTAATATTTCAAATAATAGTATATATCTTTCGACTATAAATAAACACCAGGGTTGGAATTTTAAAATAGTTTCCATTTCAAGAACTGCATTATTTCATTCTTACAGTGGATATTATATTGATAATTTGTCAGAGTGGATAACTTTGATTTAATTTCCTTTTTATTATTCTTAGAAAAGAAGTTTATATTTCTTTCATTTTACTGGATTATAGCATCATCTCGAACTACAATAACTTCTCTTGTCTGTGGTACTTTTCTCATAATGTCAATAAAACTCTTTAACATATTTGCTTTACTTACAAAGTGTTCCAAAAGTCAGTATACTCAACCACGCTCAGAGATATATTTGTTATCAGCATACTTAGATAATTCAGAAGGACATAGTAAATGCTGGAAACGATCTCCTTGCTGTCCCTCACAATGGCTAACACGCTTGAAAGGTTAAAAAACACTTTCTGCAGCATGACAGAAGTGATTCAGCAATAAGAAACAAAGTTTCTCCTCAAGTATTCCACATTTCTTGTCTTGTCACGATAGATCCGTTCCTTTAACAGTTCCTCCAGAAAGAAATCCGCGGACATAACTAGGATCAGGATATCTTGGAGGCTACAGTTCCCTTGAGATTACTCTGTCCTTAAAAATTAAAGCCAAAGCCTCCGTAGTTGCCGTCGCAGTATGACAGGTAGCATTTCTTTTGAAACAATGAGTAACTAAAGTCACGCAATATACTGTTCCACAATATGCTGATAAACATCAGTTGTCACTGTAGTGTCGACAAATGAGTCCGACAAGTCGACATCTGGATACAGAACGAACACCGTATTTTATCAGAAGAAAGTGGGAACGCCTCATCCGAAAGGAAAGTGAAATCAAGTTGTTACTGTTCCGTCGTGCGAAATGTTTAACCAAAGACAGAACTGTAACCGTTTCTATTTGTCATATAATTGCACTTTCTTGATGTGAACTTTATATAAATAAAAGCAGAGAGTGTACTTTCGTGGAACACAGTTTTTCTACTGTCTTCCACTTTCGTCCAAGCATCCAGTCACAGAGCGATTATATTTTAAACCGGGAAGGTGGTGGGCATACTTCCGGAGACAATATAACTACACGCCTCATTCAGTAATCATTACTTTACATTATACTAGTATACCAACTTTTGGATCATCTTGTATTTGTTTCACGTGAACTTACAACAATTTGTTAATGTATATCTAGATCATATTATTAATTACTTTCTACCTTACTGAAAGAAACACAACAGTTTCACCCGGTTGTGTAACAGAAGTTTAAAATAATGAATATGAATTCGTTTTCAGATCCAAAGAGATTGCAGACTTGACTACTACAGTAAAAGGTTGGATTCCGAAGTAAGGATTGGATTGAAATGTACTTAAGTCCGTTGGCATGCAAGAAATTTGTAGTTTATTTTCAAAGCAAATTTTTATACATGATAAAATAAAATATTACCTTCCCATTACGTTTATAACTGTAGCTTGTGTAACATTACTTTTGTTTTTCTCATAAGTGTATGCAAAAAATTCTTCAGTGCAAAAATAAATTAATTTTATATTATAGAATTTATCATTTTATTTTTTAGTAAAGGTATTAGTGAAGTAAACCACTAATAACAAAGCCACGAGCTTTATGTCCTCTCTCCTTTAAAAAATCAATCATCATTAATTAAATGACAAAGGAATACGTAAAGAAGAAAAGAAGAAAGAAATTATGTAAAATTGATCTTATTTTGTAATATTTGGTATCAAAATCTTCAAGCATATTTAATATGCATTTTCAGTAACGTACAAATAAATTGTTGCAACTAAAATTCAAACAAAATACACGAATACAAAAAAGTATGTAAATGAAGTTCAATGTTCCTGTTTGTTGTACTGTCCCCCAACGTATGACCACATCGTAAGTGTGATATTATGTTCAATCTCTGTGAACTTTGCAACACTTCTAAGGACAAAAGTTATCAAAGCCATATTTATTGTACACAGCACTGGTGTTACAAGAATTACATTTACAGCTCTCACCGTATGGAATATACAATAAAGAATTTTGTGGAACTATCGTGGACTTTATTAACTTATACTGCTTTGCATATATATCTGCTTGCATAAGAGAGGAAGAAAGGTTGCGTATATATCTGGAATATTTTGAATGGGTTTTGACGTTGCCGAAGTTTGTTTATTGTAGCAATATGTATTCTGTGGAATATTTAATATACAAACGTGGACTATATGTGTTATAATGGGCGACAGATCTGGTATAAGACTCTAGTATCTCAAGAGTGCAACGGTAGCTGATAAAATACTGGAAATGCATATTAAGGTAAAGAGGAACTCCATACTACAACGCTAGATGCGTACGAATTTAGCGATACGTAATACAGGACTCACCTACTCTATCCTCACGGTATCGCTAAACATAAATACGACCATCATCGTGCTGCAGACAGAATCGGGAGTCGTTGATAGAAATGAGTCATGCCATTCATCCATACAGCTGAAGACAGTGCTGTCTTGCAAAAATCCCCCGTTTTTGTAGACAGCATTTAACTGTATTTCCGATTTTGGTTAATATGCAACACATTCTAATTCTTGAGTAGTGTTGTAGCGTCGTCATAATTTTCTTCCGAAAGCGGGACAAAGGTACAGGGAACTGAACTGGGTAATTGTTCAATATTCAGTATATATTGGATATTCATATTAAATCTTTGTACTTCTTTTATGCTTAATGACAGCGGTGAAAATGCCAATATTATTCCAAGCACTCATGTTGGATTCCTTCGCTCGTATGAAAAAGGTTTGTCCCTTTATATATATGGGTATTCGCATATATGTACTTCCAAATATATATGAAGATCAACAATAAAAGGTTAAATATCTCGAGCTATGCTACCACAGTAAACAAGATGATGTTTATCACGTATGGATCTACGTACAATGTAGTCACAAAGGCAGCCTTCCCAATCAATAGGAAGAAAAATAATTATGTACATCTATTCTAGTATAAGAATGAGGAACAAAGACCGAAAATTGCGTCCTGTAGCGTAGTGCATACATACAGACAGACGAACAAATTGAGATCAAATTGTCCCAGACACTGACGTTTGGCACTGATGTTACAATAAGTATCACGATTTAATGGTTAGTTACGCGAGTGATTGCCATACCTTGCGCTTTCTCATCTGGTCCCTTCATACAAGCTATGACAAGGTGTAAAGTTTCTAAGAAAATTTAGAACTGAGGTGGGGAAGAGGGACGAAATAAAATGTTCATAATATAATGATAAAGATTTTGTTGATACATAATTAATTCTTGCCTGAAGTTTACACTTGCATCTCAACCACATCGCTGACGTTAGTATCATCAAAAGCAATTTTCGGATCAACACTTTTACCATTTGTTTGGGTTTTCAGTTTTTTTCACGGCATTACATTTTTCATAATGATTCTTCATTCTTTGAACTAAACTAACTATTTTTTTCTCTTACACGTTTTGCAATTAACTCGTATGGTCGTTTTCTTATCTAATTTAGTTTTGTTACTTTAATAAATTTGCTCCAAATGATGTCCTTTTTTCTTCCCGTAAAACTCATGTTAACGACTCCAAGTTGTACGGAGACTGAGAACCAACATGTACTGTATTAATGAATGCCTGCGATGTTTTAATTTCAGAACCGCAATTTAGCAAATAACCTATTGTTTGTTTTTTCTGAATACAACACAAAGATTTGTTTACATGATAATTATTATATTTATTTTTTAATATCAGCTCTACAAGTAGTCCAACTTTCGACTACGACATTTTCTCGCAAGTTAACTGAGAAGCATTTAAACAATACAATACGTTAAAAATAAGGGGAAAAAAGAGACAAAATAAATTGTAGATCACCACATTGACCTGCTGTAGCCACGAGAAATCAAAACATTCACATGGGAAGAAAATAGTCTTCTGAATGGGGAGCACTTTTGACAATTTTCTTTCTCTGGCAGATTTTTTTTTTTTTTTTTTTTTTACAAAAATAAAATAAAATAAAAATAAACATATGTTTAAAACAACTCTTAAAAAATACACGTGTTTAAAACAAAATGTTTAAAACGTATACAAAATTTGTTTTAAACAAAATCAATTGTTTGAAACAAGTTTTAATCATTTGTTTTAAACATTTTGCTTTAAACAAAACGACCCTGATTAATGTGCACGAGAGATTTGGTAACATAGCGTAACTCACGATACTTCATATTACTGTCTGTTCACGTGTTCTCTCCGGGTTTTTTTCTAGAGTTCGCCTACCTTTAACGCTTTGCGGACGGACTTTAAAATACCACTTTTGCCCCAGCAGATGGAGGATTTTTGATGTTTTTCAAAAATTGTTCAAAACAGTTCGTTGTGTTGTAGTAAAAAAGTTGTATTTATTTTAAAAACATTTCTGAAAGCTACGAAGCTTGCTCTTTGAACAGATATGTAACTTGTTATACATACAAGAATTATTCTAACACTGGAAATCTTTTTCGTTAACACTTCTTGGGAAAGGAAAAAAATAGGATATTATATTAGAACTTATTGTACAGGTATTGACAACAAATAATAAATCTGATCAGCATCTAAATTGCTCGTTTCCATTCTCAACATTGTAAACGTGAACACGATATGTGTTCAAGTAAGCATTCCCTGTGACAAAAGAATGTATTCGTGCTATATGGTGGTTCAAGTTTGAAGAAAGTGGTGCCAATAAATGAGCACATGAGACACACCGTTAATATAGTCTGTAGTTTATCCACAATAAAACTAAAGCAAAAGACGGATTATGCTCGTCGTTCAACCTAATTGACATTAGTTCCACGATGTGGATAGACAGTTGGCCCTCCTGAAAGTGTTAAACATCTGGCCTTAAATATAATATAATCATATTTTTATCGTGATTAAATAAATCTTTCCTACGTCCTGGTAGTAGGCTGGAGACGGAAAAAAAAATATGTGGAGCCTTAAGCTCTAAGCTGACGCTCAATGAACACAACCAAGTTAGGAGGAATTTGAGCTGCTTCTCTCTCTCTCTCTCTCACACACACACACACACACACACACACACACTCTCTCTCTCTCTCTCTCTCTCTCTCTCTCTCTCTCTCTCTCTCTCTCTCTCTCTCTCTCTCTCTCTCTGACTGCCTTATATTGTTTCAAGGTGAGAAGTTTCCACAGTAGATTTTCGTAGCATTAAGCTTCCTTTGCAACGCTCCTATACAAATTATTATTATTAAGGAAAAAATAAAATACTTCCTTGATGTATTTTACAATTTCGGAATTTAATAACATTTACTTAACCTACTTTCTTGAACTGCATTTTAAATTGATTTACCTCTGAAATGTTGATGTGAAGGCAAACATGCGAAACCACAAACAAATATGTGTTATACTGGCAATTCTAATAAATAATTAGGCTAAAATGCAAATAAGTAGAGGAAGGTCAATTGTCAAGTCATGTAGGGTAGATGTAAGACGGAAAGTAGTCCCACAAAGTTCAGTAAATGCGAAACTTCGTTGACTTGCGAAACTTCGTGCATATTTTGGAGCTTCCTCGTGGATATATTGTTTACAAATGCGTCTTCGGCATGGGATACCAGAATTTGATTCCTGGTAGGAACACGTGTGATTCAGATTCTACTTTAAACAGTACGTCATCGTCTTGGTGCGGAAATTGAATGCTCGAATGAATTACTCATTTGCTTTAGAAATGATCCAAATCAAATGTGCCCTTGAATTTGAGTGTATCATGAAAATATTATCGTGCCCCTATTTTAGAAGTTATGTAACTTTTCATCATTACTTAAGTTTTGTATCCATTTCAAATTATACTGTTGAGCTCCGTCGTGACTATGTAGATGACGTAGGATGAGTTCGGTTCCTGGCGGGAGCTCATATGGATCGGAACCCACGTTAAGCTGTAGGTCTACGTCTCATATCCACGCTGCTGAGAGGAACACTAAACTTACATCAAATTACAATGTTAATCGGTACGCGTGTCAACGGATATGTAATCAAATGATTTTTACATAATCGAGTAAGAAATTCAAATTAAAGAAGTAGGTTGAGAAGTTCAAATTGAAGAAGTTTTGAGAGAATAAAATTGTTTTCAACTTCTTGAATACCTTGATTCTTTGTGCTGCGTAACGTATTTAAAATTAAATTTTAAATTTCTAAATTTACGTTTCACAATTATACAACAAGGCTAAGGGAGACAGTAATACTGAGAATGAATGAGAACCATGAAATGAAGAAAATGGAAGGAAACGGGGGTAACTCTTAGAAAGCTCACGTACACGATGCTTGTCCATTACAAAGCCCAAGTTGATGTAAGCTGGGATCGGACCAAGAACCCCACGCACCCTATCTGGGGGAGCACTCTATCACTGAACCACCACATCCTTGTATTTAAATTTAAGTTTAATAATTCCGTATGCAAGATATACGAGGGTCGTTCCATAAATAGTGCACACTTAACTTTTTTATACATGTTTATTTTTTATAGTATCTCTTTGTAGGTCTTCAGTGTAGTTTCCCTGCTCTCAATAAGGGAGTTTCAATGTTCAAGATGTTTCAGTATTCCATCCAGGACATAATTTTTGTTCAGCTATCAAATGGATCGGCTAATGGCAACAGAAAGCTCTTCTAGAAATGAAAAACGACGTCCACTCATAGGTCTTTTCAACTTTAGGAATAGGTCAAAGTCGAGCAGACTATGTCAAACTATAGGAGGCATGAGATAACACCTCCCAACCGTATCCATGTACCTTTGAGTTACGACATTCTCGAAGTGTGGCGAACGTTCTCGTGGAGAATGATTGAGCAACTGAAGTCGAGTTTGGTGCTCTTTTCTGGTGAATCTTTGCAAGAAGTCAAGATGATTTACTGCTGTGACACTTCTTCCATATGAAACTCAGTATGTTACGATGATTCTTTGGAGACTGTATGCAAAAGTCATCATTTGTTTGACCTTTGATTGAGCTTGTCGACGTTTTATTGGTCGTGGGGAAGATGGAACTCTCTCCTCGTTGGACGGTGATTTCAACTTCGATTCAAAATCTCTGTACTACGGTCTACTCTTAATTCACTGCAAACTTCCGTAAAGTACTGTTGATATCTGTCGAGATTTTGCTACGGAAATCTTCAATTTTAAAGTACGACATCAGACACAGTACCCGAAACACCTGCAGCTTGCATGTCCAAAACTTGTCACAACCAGGATGTGTACACTAAAGAGTTCACAAGCACATGTCCTGCTACTTCATAAACTGAAGTTCAAATGACGCAAGGTTTACTGTGATTGCACCATTCACTACACAATGTTCCAACCTGTGTATTATTTATGAAATGATTCTCGTATTTTGGATATGTGATTATGCAATGGCAAATTCGTTGTTATTTTTCCTGTAGTATTAGTACTCACATCAGAATTTAAAGAATACCTTCAAAGTGGAAAATCGCTGGAATCCTCAAAGCCGAAGAAAATCTCCACTGCTAATGTGATTTTCCTCTTCTATAGGTCTGGAGAACCTATTGATGTTTATACAGATTTTACTTGCAGCTCCGTAATACAGAAGTCATCCAAAATTGTATATATTAGCTTCTTATAAATTTCGGCTTCATATATAGAAAGTAAACAACCAAAAACTGTTTCTAAAAATCGTTAATATCCATGAAAATGTACTCCCCAAAAACACATAGAAGTTGCTATGTAAAGCAATGCACAAATTATAAATTTTTGGATGTTCAGTGATCCTTTATCATACTTTCCACCTAACTTATTTCATTTTTCAATAGTCTTGTATATCTATATTTCTGTGAATCATAAGTTTTTTTTTTTTTTTTCGTTTTTACTTTATCAGTCTTGTGTTTTGTATCTCAGTTGTTTTACAGACCCAATGGTGGGTGAGAATTAGTGAAAGTTCCCGTTTGGAAGTCACTAGATAATGAACATAGATTGCTACCATTAGTGGTTGTGGTGCTGATGGTTTTATTGACCGCAAAAGTTTTGAAAAATTTCTAGACGCAATACAAGCATACCTTTTTAAAAATTTGAGAAATTACCAAGCTCAACCGGCCTCTAGCCCTTTGAATACGGAGGACGAAATATCTTGGTTAGTGGCCTGCACTGATACGTTTCTACACACATTTTGGTGCTATAAAAGCAATATATTTATTGATTAAAAATACAGTTTTTAAGTACCAGTATTAAAATTTTACTTATACTGTGGATACCAACCAGTAATACTGAATGTCATATTAGATGCCCTATATCACATTATAAACCATATATCATTTATCAACTAATATGTCAATGGAATTTGCAAGTGATCTTTCCAAACTGACGCTTTTTGAACTCAACAACCGTGTGGTAGCGTTCGAAGCGTATTTCTGGGCATAATGCTGATTCATTCGATTATGTCTGGCAACAGAAAACAGTTTCCTTTCTTCCACTTTTATATTTTCTGTTTCTACGTTTGAAACAGAAAATTGTTATAGTCGTGGTAGCGTACAGTACAAGTACTATAGATATGGCGGAAGAAAAGTGTGTTCTCAGATACCTCTCGGGATAATTTGCTGAGAAATGATTCAGACAGTACAGATGAAAATGAATCGTCTTTCCATTCTACAAATTGTGAAGTCACAGACACAGATGAGTCTTCTGATGATAACTTTTGTTACATTCCAAGTGCAGCTGGTGTTTGAAATGTAACATCCGCTTTCGTCAGAAAGACTCATCGTATATGTATAGAGATGCAAGGGCTCGGAAAAAAACGGCTTTTTTGGAAAAAAAAATCGGTTTTTTCTGCTTCGCTTTTTTGCTTGGGAAATTTTGGGCTTTTTTTTTTTTTCAAATTTCTGCTTTAAATTGATAAAGCAGACTTTGTTTCGCTTCTCTATAACACAAAAAGTCATTTAATTAGTGGTTGATGCTGATAATAATATAAAACCTGGAAAATAAACTATGAATTTCGAAAAGATATTTCAAACGATTTTTCTTCAACATATTTACATTATGAATTCCAAAGGATTAACCAATGTATATAATAAGAATTTTTTTAACCTCCCATATACAAAAGTAAGCAGAGTTGGCAAGAACCATGGTTTGTTTTGAAAATGCCAAAAACCCGTTTTGGGAAGATGTTTAAACAAGGCTTTCTTGGTTTAAACCAGGTTTTTTTTGTTTAGATTCTTTGCTTTATGTATTTGTATTACATATTCACAGAAATAAGTTTGTTTCGCCTTGGTGTTATTATGCAACAGCGGGGTTATGCCGGAAGAACTCCCATAAGCTTAAAGAAGTCCGGTCAGTAAATTTCTTAAATTGAGAAACTCCCGCCCTAACCATCGGGAAAATCCCGTCATTACTTGAAATGTAAGACAATAACGGAAAAATCCTGTTATTGCTATGCATATAAAATTTAAAGGTCAACGTATCATAATCAGTACGCTAAAACTGAGATATTAAATTACAAATTTAGTGCGTAGATATCATTGAAAGTCCAATCCAAGCTGATGTTGGAAGCTACGTAGGCAATCGATAAATTTTGCCAATTTCTATCAATATATTTAAGCAATCTTGGCTTCTTTATAAAACAACAGGCATTTAGGCATGCAGGAATATACAATTTGGTTTCGTTTCGTATGTTTAGGATTAACATTCTTACGAAATACCGAGGTTATCAAGGAGAAGACTTTCGCTTAAACTGACATCTGAACCGCTACTTCGTTTACGCATGAAAGAAGGGTTATGGTTCGACCGAGAATTGAACATGGGACACCTTGATTAAAAGGTGAAAGGGAAATAAAAGTATTGCAGGTGGTTTGATATCTGGAAACGTCACCATGAAGTTCACACGATTCGCGTTTTTCGTTCTTTTTATTTATTTATTTATTTATTTATTTATTTTTTTTTTGGTTTAAACCAATTATTAAAAAAAAAAGTTGGTGTAAACCAGCCAACCCTAAAAGTAAACACTTCTTTTTTAAAAAAATGCACAAATAACTAGCAAAATTGTATGTAGTATTTTTACTTCAAAATATTCCATACCCTCTTTTTGAAACAAAATAAAATTAAAATAAAACATAAGAGAAATACTTAGATTTATATGATACACTTAGAAGCTGCACATCTAGAGCTTTTGGTTCTGTATATTCTTGAAATTCTACAGTTAAATTTTACATAACCACCATCATGGTTTACCCAATCCTCAAGTTTTCTGAATTTTTAACAAGAGGGTTTCAACATATCATTACGGAGCCCCCCCCCCCCCAAAAAAAAAAAAAGAAGGGCTACGGAATATATTTAAGTTAAGCTAAATACAACTGCACAAAAAACATGAGTGAGTGATTAGCTTTCGCGCTTCTATCGGGAAATCCGGGATTCAATCCAGCATTCGACCATTCTGACAAAGCTTTTCTTCATTCCATCTGTGAAGTAGAAATAGTGCGTGTACTGTGAGTTGACCGACTTCCTTTCTTATTGTTTTAAATCGTTATTATTACTAATTATCAGCAGTGACAGTTTTGCGAAGGTTAGGGGGCGGTCTTTTGGACTGAAGCCTGTACCCCAAAGTTACGGAATGTCTGCAACAAACGAAATATCTATTAGTTATGCCTTTACTCATAAACTTTAAGCTACCGTCAAATAAAAATTACAAATGTTTAGAAAAACTAAACATTAGTAAGAAATACCCTTCCCAAAATACTTTGTAAATCCGCCACTGATTCTCAGTATAAATTGATCTTTAAGGTTGTATCCGGAAGATTATTGCTAAACATATAAACGAAACGAAATATTAGTTATGCCTGTACTCATAAACTTCAAGCACCTCCCAAATAAAATTAGGAGTTTTTTAGAAAACGAAACAATCAGAAAAATCCCTCCTAAAGTACTTTTCTAAATCCGCTTCTGATTATTTGTATAAATTGGTATTCAAGGTTGTGTCCGGAAAATTATTGCTAAATCACTTCACAACTACAGTATAACAGAAATGTGGAAGTACGGTTTGACGGATATATTGAAAAACGTACGCTTTGATGGATAAATAGAAAAACGGGCAAGTTTAACTTTTGCGCTAGAAGCTAGAGTACTAAGCTCTTAGAAATGAAACACGGATGACAAACTAAAATGATCTAGAGAAGAAAAAAGATGTCGATAACTCAAAAGTTAAAATAAAGTTAAATAGCCTCTAAAATTGCCCTCAAATACTACATTCTTCATGTTAGCTTTAATTCGTAAAACATGTGCTCCATCCATCTTGATGGTGAATTTCAGAGCGAAATATCGCATTTAGGTCATGGAATTCTTATTTAACTATAGAATATACTATAAGAAAGCTATTTAGATAGAAAAATCATGAAAATGATAAAAGCCAAAATTTCCAAAATTCTCGTTTTTTCCCCAAAAAAGCCGGCTTTTTATGTGAAAAAACCATCGATTCAAAAAAGCCGGCTTTTTTGCATCTCTATATCTGTAACTTCACAATCTGTAGTACGGAAAACTATTAATTTTCATCTGAACTGTCCGAATCATTACTCAGCAAATTATCACGAGAAATACATGAGAACTCACTTTCTCCCGTCATGTCTATAGCATTTGCACCATACAAGGCTACGACTATAGTAATTCTCTGCTTCAAATACACACAGTAACAGGGAAATGACACCAGGTGGTAGTAGTAAATGTATGAATTGATAGCGAAGTCTCTTGAAGCTAAAAAGGAATTCCTTCAGTCAGACAGCGGTATATTTTCGAATTCGGAGTTACCAATCAAGCAAAATAAAATAAATTCATGCAAGCAATGTTTGACATCCGTGCAGTAAAAGAAATTTTTGTTGTCGAACATAGCTCGACGCTCGTGCTCAAAAGGCTAGATTTAAGCCCGAGCATGCCTTAAGTTTTGATTCTCTTTGCACTGGTGAATTGATCAAATAAACTCAGTGAAATGAGTCGTCATGTCATGCAAACCACGTTGAAACTATTCGAGATTTCTGGCACATAAAAGTCATGTGCTTGCAATCTACTTCCAATTTCCATTAATACGTAACTAATTGTAGGAAGGTTTGTCCATTTTAAGGAACATTTCTTAGTTCAGATATCGAACATTTCACTGTTTTGAACTTTGATCAAAATCAGCAACCATGTTTTGGGCTGACTGTTATTATGAATCTTAGTAGTAGTGTTCATTTATTTCGATTTTACTGTGTATTTTTTCTTTCTTATTATTTCACTTTCGTCTTCAGAATTTAAATTTTCACATATTTGATTTTTTAGATTTAAATTGCATTCACATATTTGCTTGTATATCTTACTTTTATGTGGTAATTTATGTTCAAAAGTAAGCGTTATTTTGTACCACCTTAGTGGCTTTTCTTGTGATCAAATACGCTGTACGGCTGATGATTTAATATTTATTCCTGACTTTCTGGCGTGTGCGTGAAAGAAAGAAACAAATGCAATATTATGTTTTTAAAAAAATAAGATCACTGGATAAAGAAAAATGATAACTCACATTTATGAAATAATTCTCTAGTTTGTGTGGAAAGAGAGGTATTTCCAAAATTGTGAAAATTGAGTTATCTAGCTACGAAGAAAGCCCATGTTCTTCCGGTGTGTATAGAACAATACCTCATATCGCCATTGGTTACGAAGGAACTGGAGTTTGAATCTCGTGATAACTATGCGATCATACGGAGAACAGCACTTTAATTTTCGTTTATCCCAAAATCAACTGTTGGAATTACCTCACTTTACACACCAATCTGAGAATTCTTTACTGTGTGTGTTGTAATCCTTCATTTACAAATATGTAATTTTGTTATAAAATTGAACTTGGGTTATTCTGTTTTCTCTTTATATGATCACTTACTACATGAATACAATAAATGCTCTTGTTCGTAGTATTATTTATTATTCTGCCTTTGAGCAGGTCCTGAAACTAATGAGTTTTTTGGGCCTGGAAATGTTTCTTCCACGTTTCTCGATCCTCAACTTCCTCTTTTCACTCCCAATATTTTCTTCTATTCTTCAAATCATCGATCAGTACTCTTCTTCTTCCTATTCCTCGCTTTCCTTCCATCTTTCCTTCTATGGTGGTATGAAAAAGACAATTTATTCGCAACATGTGTCCAAACCAATTGGTCTTCCTACGAAGAATACTGGCTAAAAGCATTCTCTTCTCTTCTATCCGTTTTAAAACATCTTCGTTTGTTGCTCTCTTTGTCCATTTTATCCTCGCCATTTTCCTCCAACATCACATTTTAAAATTCTCTAAATATTTCTTCTCTAACTTTCGTAATGTCCAAGTCTCTGAATCGTATAATCCAATACTCTATATATAGCACTTGACCAACTTCTTCCTTAGTTCAATATTAAACCTGCTAGTTAAGAGCGATCTTTTCTTGTTGAATGCTTCTTTGGCTATGGCAACTCTTGACCTGATCTCTTTGGTTCAGTAAGCGTCTTTCGTCAAAATACTTCCCAGATACTTGAAATTATCAATCTCTTTAAGTTCTCTTTGTTCTATCCTGACCTGTAAGGGCGCGTTTCCACGGGATATTCACATTACTTTCGATTTTTTTATGTTAATTTTCATTTCATTTAGTTTTCCAGTGTCAACTAATTTTTCAAACATCTCCTGTAGTCCTTTGGTTCTAGCTATAATAACCGTATCATCTGCATACCTGATCTTGTTAATAATCCGACCCCCAACTTGAAACTCCAATTCCAATTAATGCTTCCTTCATTAAACATTCACTGTAAATGTTGAATAATAGAGACAACATAGAACATATTACATCCTTGTCTGACTCGCTTCCAATCTCCACACTATTAGTTTCTCCTTCATTCAAGCGCAACTTCATTTGTTGTTCTATGTACAGGTTACAATGAGTCGACGGTCTCTCCAGTTGACCCCGATTTATTTAACTATTCTCAGAAGTTTTGGTCCTGTTCACCCGGTCGAAAGCTTTTTGTCAGTCGATGAAGCACAACACAACTCTTCCTTTATGTCAAAAACTCGTTGTGATATAATTCTCATCAGCCCAATAGCACCTCTAGAATCCAAATTGATCTTCCTCCAACATCTCTTCTATCTTACTTTTCAGCGACCTGTTCAGTATGCGCGTAATAATCTTTCCAGTGTGGGAAATAAGGCTAATGGTTCTGCACTTCTTTGCTTTTCTGGTAATGGAGTCATTGTAACATCAAGAAAAGCTTTTGGTCATTCACCATTCAGGTAGATCTTGTTAATAAGTGAAGTCATACTTTCATTGCATTGTCTCTTAATTCCTTGAGCAAATCTGTTGGTATGTCATCATCTCCAGTGACCTTTCTCAGTTTCATGTCTTGATGCCTTGTACTACTTCACTTTTCAATATACTGGCTCCTTTTTCTTCACCATCCATCTTTTCTCCCGCTTCAATCCCAATATCTGTGGGGCAATTTTTCTGATTGTACTGATCTTTTATGTATTTCTCTCAAATTCTAAGGGTTCTTTGATGATCAGCGACTACGTGACCTTGTTGATCTTCGATTCCGAACGTGCGTATACTTTTGCTAGCTTTTCTTCTTAATTCTTGTGCTTTCTGATACATCAGATCATATTTGCCGCGCCACTGAAGTTCCATCATTTCTTCACATATCTGTTCCATGTACTTTTCTTTGGCTTTGTCCGTCTCTCTTCTTAATTCATTATTCAGCATTCTGTATTCATTGATGTCCGCATTTTTCGCCCTTCTGCGTTCCTCCATCTTCTTAAGCATAACTTCAGTTGTCCATGATTTTCTCGGTGCTCTTTCTATGCTCCCATTGTTATTGTGGAGTGTGCCACGTAGAATCTGTTTAACTTTTGCCCAACTATTTTCTACATTGTCTACCATATCGCTCACTGCAAAGGTCTTATCCTCAATCTCTTCTTTCACATCACTGTCCATACTTCTTAGTCGCTGTAAGTTCTATGTTCGATTTCTCCTCCCATTTTACTTGATTAATTTTAACTAGATTTGCACTTCCACCACTAAGAGGTTGTGATTCGAATCAATGTCTGCTCCCAGTAGTGTTTTCATGTCTCGTACACTATTTCTGAAACGTTGCTTGACAAGAACGTAATCGATTTGATAGCTTTTCTCGTCTCCTGGACTTTTCCATGTGTACAGCTTGGTTTTTCTTTTCTTAATCACACCATATCATGTTCCCTACAGAAGTCGATAACCATTTTGGCCTCGTGCGTTTCTTCTACTTAGTCCAAATGGCCCCGCTACTTTATTCGCAGCTGCTTCTTGTGCTACGCTGTTGAAGTTTCTCATTACTATGGCGCTGACATTACCTCTTCCTTAGTCTGATAAAAATTAGAAGTTTAAAATTTTTTGCGTTATCCTTTTTTATATTAGGCCTTCGATTTTAATTTTTCATAGAAGTTTCTGGTATGTTTGTAAGAGTAAGACCAACTTAGATACTGTGTACGAAATTCCATTTTATCTTCCATGCCTGAAATCACAATTCTTGATCTATGAAAACAATAAGGTAAATTAAAATGTACCTCCGTCTAGTGATTTCTTGTAATTCTTATATTTATCATATAATAATGATATGTAGACAAACTTAGTTTAAATGTGAATAATGTTGTCTAGTAAATTCACAAGGTGCACTATTCCCGTATGTTCATGATAATTAAGATAGACACCAAAATTATAAATTATTGTATAGAACGGTGTATGTATTCGGTAATTAGGTAATGATATACTTATTATATTTTTCTTAATTGTTTTATATAAATTTCAAAAATATATATAAAATCATGCCACCTTTAAAAATACATAGTCATGTTTGTACAAATCTTATTAGATAAATCGTATAAAAGGAAAATATAAAACACAAACTATCAAAATTATTGAAAATAACATATTTACAGTATCATGAAAACCAGTAGATAATCTTTCGGTACAATTTCTTCTACTGGTACCTCTGATTGAGCTAAAATTGTTCTAGCTTACGTTAATTAGAATGTATATTCAATACTTTCCAAGAAAATAAGTCCCTGCATTCTGAAGTCAGTGACACAGTATACTTTAAAATTTTAAATTTTATGATATTTATCACCCTCAGCATTTCTACCCGTTTTACTCAAGTAAATTTTATTTTCTGATACCCGTTTTATAGTCAATATTTTAACTTACATTTATTTTTCACTAAAAGAAATGGCTGACTAACCACAATAAGAGATAAATATAATAGTATAAAGAAACTGCATAAAATTAATGAACAGTCAAGAATCTCTGAATTTATTACTTAAAACATATTCACATGTGGTGTAGAGCTTCTTCAGATCGTTGATCAATTTATTTTTGTGGGAATCCGACATGTATTTTATCAAGGGACTTCTATCTTCTAAACGAAAATCTGTACAATATTACTTTCCCCTGTATTGCACTGTACGTACTTGGTTTCCCATATGTTTAATTTTCGTTTTCAGTCGTTACTGTAGTACATTACTATGAAAATGAAATGGTTAGTAATGCTTCAGTTGAGTCGCACAATTCCAAAGCATCACATTTCCACTTTGTTTGGATTTCTTTTCGTTGTTAGTGATTTGTTAATATCTATTTTCAGATAATTTATCCCATTTAACATGATCAGGTATTTATTTTACATTAAAAAAAAAAAACCTTAAGTTGTTTATTTTTAGGGTAGAAATTAAGATAGTAAAAGAGAAAAAACTTGATTTTCCTAAAGTTCTTTTTTTTTAAAATAGACGAGATACTATTTGAAATTGGGCAGCTCAATTGAAGTTAGTGTCGTGTTGTGTCAATATACCGTAAATAACTGAAATTCACTATTCTTATTAGAATCTTATTGTGTTCAGTTTCCAAGGTGTTCATACTCATTTATCAACTTATACCCAAAGTAAAATAATATAAAGTAACGATAATCTTTCGTTTTTAAATGGTATTTAAAATAAAGTGTTATTCAGTTTATCAATTAGTTTTTCTGTGCATTTTCAGCAATATTTGCATCAGCATCAACAACTTTATCAATTTAAAGAAATCAATGAGGTTGTTTTAGTTATCATTTCGTGGAAAATGATAACATAATGTTGCGGTTTTATCATAGACACGACTTTGTAATTATTTTCCGTAATAACTATAATTAAAACTTTTTTTTTTTTGAAATTGTTAATGCTAATTCAAATTATGTCAAAACAGGTGAAAAAATTATTTGGTAGATAAAATAGAACTGAATTTGATACTTTGCTTAATGAATGAAATATTTCAATTACTTTATTATTTTAGTTCACATAATATTAATATATCAACTGCAATGAATACCTTGAAAAGCAGACGATGAATTTTAGTACGATTCTAGTATGAATAGTGTGGCAGTGCCAATGCGATATTGATTTCATCTGTAAGCTGTAGTATTTCTTTTCTTTTCATACATAACAAACCAATACATTTAAATTGTAATAATAAAATAAATTGCTCGTTGGGCCGTGCTCCAAAAATTTGATAATTACATCCAATACTTTTTTATTGTTTGTTCTATATAGTTGCAAATAATAATAATAAACCAAGTGCGCTGTTTCTGCATTTCCACTTCAGCAATGTAAGTGGACTTACAACTGCAGAAAATGCAAATGATGCTATGTTCAGTCCGTTGGATTTTGAAAGGAAGAATTATTTAACCAACGGACCCCAGAAGTGTTTACTTGGTTTTCCCTCATCCTCTGACAAGAAGAATTCTCGGCCATGATGTACAAATTCCTTCAAACTGAGGCATCCATCTTTGTTCGTATCGATGGAGTTGAAAGACTGAATAGCTGCCTGCAAAGAAAATGTCAGAATATAAACGAGAGTTGCAAAAATATGCCTCAAGCATTCTGAGAAATATAGCCACTCTTACCCTTAATTTAATATTCACACTAACATTGTACTGTTCCTGTTTTCGATTTACTCCTCCTCTCACAACTATAATACGAATTTTTGTTCTTTCAACTACAGTCTAAGTCCGATACACCTTGTTTAACTCCGTGGGAGTTGATACTCCAATGTTTTATGGATCGGTATGTATATGATGTACAGGCACGTAGCAGGATTTCATGAAGGAAGGGGTCCGTGACATGAAATATTGTTGTCATCACACCAGCGGCTCGATCATTCTAAACTATTTTACTGGAACATATATTAGTTCGTTTAGCCAGGATTTCGGGGGGGGGGGGGCGTGACATGAAATTCTGAAGGCCCAGGAGCTCGATCAACCTAAACTACTTTACTATCAACATATATTGGTTTGTTAGGACAATAAAATGAGGATATGTTGGTAAGTATCTTAATAACAAACTATGAAGAAATCTCGCGTAAAATAATAATAATAAAAAAAGTATTGAAAAAGATTTTACAATATTTAATTCCTTCCTGTGTTCATTCAAATATAACAATTTTCCTTTCATTATGACCTCAACTATTATAAAAAGTACATATTCACTATTATGAAAAGTACATACTCAATAATATCTTGTAAAATGTTTTACAATATCTGCGTCCCTTTCTCTGTTGAATCAAAAATGTTAACAGAACCTTCTTTCCACATAAATTTTTGTTTTTATTTTTCTGTCAACTTCTGTCAACTAAATGACAGGTTAAAGGAGCAGCAGAAATTATTTTTGAAATAACATGTTTGATACTGCAAGGATGCGATGACGAAAAATATGATAAAAAATGTCCACGCTATTATACAAAAGCACTATGCTTTCGGAAGCTTGAAATCTCCCTCACTAGTAGCAGAAATTCTGAGAATTCCGTAACTTTTCTAGAAATTTCAAATTCCCTGACTTTTCCAGGATATCCCGCTCACCTGGCCACCATGTATTGCAAGTAATACAAATCTCCTCATAAGAAAGAGTAACCAAAAACTTCCTGTAGCTTTTTATTTTTAACGCTGACCCTTCTTTTTTTCATTTCATTTTGTGTCATCCTTCCTTAATATTTTTTTTTTTATTTCTGGTCTCGAAGAGAGGGTCCGGACCCCCCGCCCCCTTGGCTACGTGCCTATGATGCATTAATGTATAACTAGAATTAAAAGTGAGGCAAACTCACAGTACTCCTTTTTGTTTCAAAAATATTTCATGAAATAGAAATGAAACATATACTAATTTACACTAGATTGGAATCCCTACATTCTGACGTCCGTAGACATTATGGCCGACATCTTGAATATGTATATCTTGAATCTAGAATAAATCTTCAATGAATTTCGTCAATTTCGCCTCCAGCTAAGTGCAAGGATTTAAAACTCTCATTTTCGGTTCCAAACAATACGTCTGTTAGGTAAAGAAAGCATAGTCCGTCGTATTTTTCACTTTATTTTCAGGTAATATGTTTCCCTCCCTTACGTATCTTTGATCTATTTGTTCTTCAAAGTTTCCTCTTTCAGAAACTTATAAATATTATCATGGAAGAGAAAAACCGCAATTTTTGTTTAAGTTAATGCAAAACATAACCATTGCAATTTCCATATGTAGCTCATTACTTTGAAACATAGCGGAAACAAATGAACGGAAATACGTCATGCTTAACCTGTCCATTAAAGGAGTTACGTGACCATCAAACGAATAAGCATTTTTTTTTAAAGTCCATTTTCATTTTAACACGTCTTTATTTATTAGACTTTCAACCTACGCTATGCATAAGTGTCAGAAGTCTTATAGAAAAGCTTTGTCCGTCTGTCTGTCTGTTGACATGTGTCAGAGCAAAAACAGTAAGAAATATCGAAAAGTGTTTTTTGCAATCGATTTAGTAGGTTCCGCCTCTTCGGCGAAGGGGAACCGATGTGATGACAACATATTTATCCTAAGTTACAAGTGTCTAAACCTTATTATTATTAGTTCATACAGGAAATTGGTCTGGTGCATATGCTAATCATCAAGCCACTCAGAATTTTAATAACTACAAAACATAATTTATAATAGTATAACCAATCATCAAGTATAAGACCTTAAAATAGTTGAGATGCAAGAGACCCATTCTAGTTTTGAAAGCAAGCACAAAATTGCTAAAGTGGCAGTGAGTGAGGAGGGCACTGAAACAGTGAGGTTTCAGCAAAAACAGCAACATACAAATTCCTACTTTCCAGTGTTATAAATTTCTTTCTTGAATAAGGCGAGTAGAGTAGAAATGTGCATTCCACAGCTGTGATATGTATGGACAGGACATATAAACCTGTTTTAAATGGCTTATCCAGATTTCTTGTGCACTGCTAAAAGAGAGAAAAACACAGACCGTGGTGCTGCAAATCTTTAGTTGAAAAAAGAAAGAAAGAAAGAAAGAGAGAGAGAGAATGGAAATTGGACTACTTAATTAAAGGCTTGTAGTAAAATTATAAATCCTTGGATCCAATCCTTTATTATCGACCTGACTCCATGCAAATTTTTGTAACGATTGGTTTATTACAAAATGAGAAGCAGTCAAATAAAGTTCCAGTGTTATTAGGCAGGGGAAAACTCGACTCAGAGTAGGCTGAGGAAAGAGGTATCAACCGCCTTAAGTTTGAAATTCACTGTTAAATCGCAAATGTGAAGGAGCATATAATTACAAACATTCATGTTGTGCAACTCCCGGTATTATATTTACATGACGACACTACGTACCGACAGTCCCTTTTCCTAACCACAATGTTCACATTTATATACTCACGTCTGTTGACAATCTAAGGAATATAAATCTTGATACTTTTTGATATATCGAGTTCGAAGTACGTAGTTCGAAAATGCTGATTAAGTGTTGGCAAAGGAGAAGCACTAACACTCAAGCATATCTCACTAAAGCCACAGACATTAAATATAAATCCAGTATTTTAATACTGTAATTCGCCAGCACTAAATCAATTATTAAAAATAAAATAACTGGAAAATCAGTTGTAAATTTAGGAACATACCTCTTCACTTAGTCCCAAACATTTGAAGAACAGCTTAAATTCTTCCACAGATATTTCTCCGCTCTTGTCTTTGTCTACCGCCTAGAAAATAAATGAATAAAAATAGTTGTTGTTTGCTTTTATTTTGAAGTTTAGTATCAAAATGACTCCTATAACTCACTTTATATTTAAAATTAAGACTATTAGAATTGAAGATACAGGAGTAATCTTAATTTAATAACATATATAAAATTACATTTACTTTTGATGTGTTAATCTTTATGGAATACAAGTGTATATAAACAGTGGTAACCTTAATTGAAGCGAGTGGTAGTGAAGCTTCTATCATTCGAGTCGATTGGCATTTCTGTCTTTGTCCGTCTGTTCAACGATAACTCTCGTAAAACTTACCCGATTTTAACTTCATATGTTTCTTTTCTTACTTCAACATGATAGAAATAACCTTATCGTTTGAAGTTGCAATCCGTCAAGTATAAAGGCAAAGGGGTAAAATCCACCCGATACTGCAAGTGCAAACATATACATGCAAGAAAATTTTCCAATATAAATCACGTAAAATTATTCGATTATAACAAAACTTAGTGTATATTTTCTTAATGGCATTGGGAATATTCCCACAGCTTGGGGTGCCAAAGATGAAACGGTGAATTTACCCCCTCTTCCTTCAATTATAAAAACATTCCATGTTTCTTATATATATATATTTAAAAAAAAGGTTCGATTTGGCGTAATATGTCATACATTTTGTTTGAGACTTCCCCAATCAACACTTCTACAGATAGTTAATATCAGTAAAACATAAAGTAATGAATTTACTCTTCTAGCTCCCTCTCCCTCTACCAACTTCTTTCTGAGTTACATAATAAATGTTCTAAAATGCATTCGGGGTTTGATACAATATATTACACATTTCCTTTGATTCTTTCCCGTAATTAGCAGTTCTTGGTATTAAAACCAGTCAAGAATGACCGATGAATTTAGCCTCCACATGTGGGATGGATTTCCTCTCCCTCATCTTCTCCCCTCCCCAATTAAAAACATATGTTCCATGGTAATTTCCGTTACAATTGTTAGATGTTACATGTCGTTCATTTTCTTTAAGGTTTCCCAATCATTTACTTTCCATGGATCTGAAATCAGTAAAGAATAAAGTAATGGTATTACTCCTTTCTCTTCTTCTTCTTCTTTGTTAAGATTTACACTATAACTTACCGGTACTGCGTCAAAACCGAATGAGTTTTATAATATGAATATTTTAATTGTTTTTCGTAATAATCAATGCTTTGATTTAAAATTGGTCAAGAACAAGCGCTGAAGTTAGCTCTTTAACATGGTATGGATTACTCCTCTTCTCCAATTAAAAAAAATATGATCCAAGATATCTTTCATAAACATGTTAGATTTTCATGATGACATATACTATTTGAGGCTTCACAAGCATTCATTCCCACTCCTTGGATTTAAAATCAATCGAGAACGAGATTCACTCTATCTCAAGCTTAAAACATATTCATTGATAACTTTGATAAGTATTATACGATTTTAAGATAATATGATGTAAGTGTTTTCTTCAGGTTTTCACGAAATCCAATTCTTGTAGTTAAGACAGTCTCATTTATCCCCTCCCCCTCATCCCCGAAGATGTAAATAAAAATTCTATAATAACTTTCACAAAAATTCAATTCCGTTTATGGTCTAGTATTTTTTTTTTTTCTGAGAATTTTCAATCGGTCAACTGCTTGCACTCAAAATGAGCCAATAATAATGGAGTACGTTTACCCCAATTGTATATATATTTTCCTAAATATTTATTAAAAACACCCAGATTTTATAGAACATTGTGTGTGTGTGTGTCCGTCCGTCCGAGCTTAAAGACTTACTCCTATAAGTTGGGGTTGAAATTAATGAGAGGGAGCATCGTTCGTTTCAACACTGCAGCATCAGTAGTTTAATCACAAATATAAAATTAGATTTACTTTTTATAATATTAATCTTTGTTGAATTCACGATAATATGCTTTAAATATGGGCACAAACTACTGTATTGTACATGATTCTCGTAAGTGTAAGGAATAGACCCTAGCTAGAATATGGACAGAAAGTGCCTCAAATTCAGCACTAACCAGGAAATTAGTCAATTGACATAGGAGCGATATTGATCGGTGTTAAGATAATTTGTTAACTTTTCCAAATGGCGAGATTCCTTACTATAAAACAACTTCTTAATATAGATGTTCATTATCAGCTAAAACAAGAGGCACAAACTAATGCTCACCATCAATAATCCGGCCCGTCACAGTTTATTTTGATTAAATTGTAAAATTACTAAATAAATCATACAAAATTATAATCAGATGTTTTTATACGATCAATTAAGAAACATTATAACTGATATACACAATCAAATTGAACATTTAATCTGTAATTAAAGATTTGAGATTTGTCCTAAAATCTTACAATAAGTGATATGCATAGGTGACTAACATAATGAAATTATAATTATGGCTAATGAGATTTGTGTTTCTGCAACTTTCCATTGACAATTGTTTGCAGTTGTGAGTAAGTTATACAATCGGGTTATATATATATATATATATATATATATATTCGGTAATTCTGTCTTGGGATGAAAATCAATCAAAAATGATCAGTGAATTTAGGTCCGTCATGTGGGATGCAGTACCTATCCCCTTAAAAAGACTTAAAGAAATACGAACGTGTCTTCCATGATAAGTACAACTGTTCGATTTTTGTTAAATATTTCTTACATTTTCTTCAAGGATTTACAATCTTTTACTTTCCATAGAGCTTAAATTAGTGAGAGGGAAGATCGTTTCAACATGTACAGCATCGCTAGTCCTAGAATCATCTTTGGTCGGATTTTGAGGAATGTGTCTGCTTTGATAATAATTGAATTCGAGAAATAAAAATGCCAGGAGTTTTCCGATTTTATAGCTGAAAGGATTCCAATGCACATGAAGATGGGCGTGGCCTTAGTTTTCGAAAATCCGTGAAAACCTGTGGACATGATATTGTCCACCAAATATTATATGGACTAGAATCGAACCAGGGATTTTCTCAGACCAGAGATTAGCGCTCTATTACCAAGTCAGCGTGCCCCCTTCTTTGCACGTAATGTGTTAAATATTTATTTTGCCTTACGTTCGCCAATAGCATCTTTTATATAAATCCTTAGTAGGATAAATATTACCATAACAAAAATAGTATTGAAATGTAGAGTTGATCAGCATGATTTAAATGCATGAGCAATTGAATTTGAGATAGCTGCCGTTCTGGGAAAATGATTTTGCGCTCGGCCCGGCAATGAAATAGAAGAGGGTGGCATGTAACATCGAGAACGTCATACTTCATACGGGCTGTTTGAGTAATAGTGACTAGAGGATGTGTTGGAAACGAGACTTCAGTGCACTTGATCGCGATTAGACGCATGAGCTATTCTATCCCTATATACTGGGCTTTCTAAGGGCCATCGAACCCTGTACCCAAGACTGTACCGTAAGTACATGGGTTTGGGCATAACCATCGCCGGCAGGGTCAACTGTCGTGGTGTACGACGCGTTGATGACAGGGGTTGCCGTCAGCTAGCTCAAGTGGTAAGAGCTGATAGACAAGCCACAGTGCAGCAGATCACTTGTCAATTCAATGCTGGAAAACAACAACGTATGAACAGCTATACCATCCAGAAGCATGCGATACAGAAGCAAGCGTCCCACAAGGGTACCTCTTTCAACACCCGTCACAAGGCAGAACGATTGACATGTACAAAGAACACAGTTGGATGCTCCAAGCATGGAAAAAGGCTACCTGAATAGACGCCTCGAGGTACTAATTGGTAACTACTCGTCAATAGGCGGTACGAGTGTGTCGTCAACCACATAATGCAATGGACCCCTCTTGCCAGCTGTTTATAGTTCAGACCGATTCTACGGAGACTGTTCACGTGGAATGAAATAGGATCGCTAGTACATCTGACATCTCTCACTAGCGAACGCTACAGAAACCTGCTGGAAAATTTAATTAATTCCCCTTGTTCATCTCAAGCACTCTGCAGGGGATCCGTATCTACAGCAAGGCAATTCTCCAGCCCATCGCTCCCGAATTGTGGCTGACTGGTTCGATGAACATCCACAAATGTAAAAATGTATGCCTGAACCCTGATCCCAATCCCATTGATTATACCTAGGGTACTATCGAGAGGCATGTGTGTGCCTGTCTGGTCTCTTCTCCGACCAATCTCCGTGGATTATCGTAGGCTGTGCAGTAATCATGGTTTCCCACGCTCCCTGTGTCTTGTTTAATCCATGCCACTCCGCATTACCAGCGTCATCAAAGTAAAATGGGCGGTTACACGCTACTAACCAGATTTCTCTAATTCAATTGTTCATGAGTGTATTCCAGGACTATCTGCAATTTTCTTGACTTCTTTTAATCAATTATATAAAATCTGTGTGAAAGCATCTAATAGTACATAATAATTAAAAATCCTACCTTGAAGAAATATGGTAAAGCTAAATGCACCTTCTTCCTTAGAGATTTGTCGTTGAGCACGTGCATCATATTTGCCAGATATTGTTCTGTAGTCACTAAATTATATGGATGCACACTTCCCCATTGTTCTTCCCAAATACACTGAAATCAGGAATAAGTAAGTAATAAGTGATATTTCATATTAGAATAGTGTATGTTAGAGTTATATTAAGAAAATGTCAATTTCCTGGAAATTTAAGGAAACAGAGAAACATTCTGAAATCATGAAAATCAATGTTTATTAATATAACAATAATGTTATAAATTATTTGTTTCTGTTTTGGATATCCGTGTAAAATTCGTATCAGAATGACTCCATATTTTAATTTATAAAATACATTCCTTCAATATATACATAGGACTAGAAGTCTTCTCATATAGAGGACTGGTATAAGGTAATGGAAATATGAATCTTTCCTGAAAAGTTTGATATATTCAACCTAATTAATTTCTGCTATTTTATCTTATGAATCTTTCCTGAAAAGTTTGATATATTCAACCTAATTCATTTCTGCTATTTTATCTTATCTTAAAAGATAAAAATCAGTTAAAATTTTCAACGTGATTATTGAAAAAAAATCTGTCATTAAATATGCAATTAATCATTTGCAAAGAATTCAGATCTGATTTTTTTAATTTTTAATTTTTTTTTTTTACTTTCTCCACCGCAAAAAAATATAACTTGTTTTTCACCTGTTCCTTACCTTCAGTATTGATAAAAATTCTTGCTGTTGCTGCGTCGACAAGTGACCCAACTCAACAAAACGCTCAGCCATTAACTTGAAATCATCCCAGGAAACTACTCCATCTTTGTTGACATCCAGAAGCGCATGCAGAGTTCGCATTTTCTGTCTCCAAAATGCACTATTTCCCTAAAATTCCACAGAAGAAATAATTATATATATATATATATATATATATATATATATACAGGGTGTTAATGAACTATAATGACAAACTGTAAGAGGTGATTCCTCACGTCAAAATAATAGAAAAAGTTCATATGGACCTATTGCGAAAAGTACATAGTTTCAGAGCTAGGGCTCTCGAAAATCGCGAAAAAGCCCTTATTCGAATTCCAGAAACTGTGGATGATGGTCCTTATCAGCGTAAAGGAAGTCACGCATACACAATCCAAAAATGCATATTACAACAATTTTCAATGGAATCCAAAAATGCATATTACATCTATGTTCAATGGGTATGCCGCGGATTCTGTACAGGGTATAATTCTTAAATATGCTCTCAATAGAGTTTTCAGATATACCTTATTTCAAGGAGGGTCCAAAGTAGGAGGTAAGCCTTGACAACAATCGACACCCAGTGCTTCGGGGGAAGTCGGAAGTGTTAGGAACCGGCAGCTCCATGTTTCTTTGTGTTCGGAATAACGTGTATGTGACGTATTTCGTCACGGTATATTTCACGTTTTCTTCTCTTATAAGCGTCAAAGGAAAACAACGCAGCATGCTTTCTCCCGAGTACGAGGGACCAAATTGTTGACGATTCTTAACACTTCCGACATCGCGCCAAAGGATTCATTGGCGCGTTCATTGCTATCAAGGCTTATCGTTTGTCTAGTTTGGACCAATCATAAAGACAGAGCATGTCTCAAAATTCGGTTGATGGCATGTCTGGGAAATTCACCCTGCAGGGAATATACTGCATACCATTGAACATTAATGGAATATGAACTTTTGGATTGTGTATGCGTGACTTCCTTTACGCTGATAAGGACCACCACTCCACAATTTCTCGAATTCGAAATATATCCTCTTGAAATTTGGCTTTTCAAGCTGGAGGAAGTTCTGTAAGTAATTGTTTAGTAGTGTTTTTTGTTCATGACTCACACATGCAAATGTGCACATGAACCAGCATGTTTATTTGGACATTCTTTTTAACTACTTATTGCTATTTCTCCAACATCCTTATGACTTTTCTCCAACAGTCACTCAGCGACACTCCCACTTTTCAAAATGACAACTACCATGTCCATATGTGGTTCAAGACGTTAGGCTAATACATGTTTGGAAAACATTCAGGCATCCTGTCATGTCTCTGGCCTGCAAAGCCCCCAGATTTAAATCCAGCTGAAAATAGGTGTGGTTGTTTAGAGCAGCGGTTGGAATCACAATAATTTGAGATATCTAGGGATGAAAAGGGACAATTTTATGACAATGTTGGTCTTCAGGTTTGAATCTTAGGTCTAATCCACCAATAAAGGGATTGAAATATTCCATAAATATCAGCAAGTCAAATAAAGTATTGAGCCTTTTCCGCATGAGATGGCACTAGTGTCCCAAATCTCAGAGTATAACAGTAGCAGAGGGTAAGGTCTAACGTCATTTGACAGTTGAAGCTAGTAGATGTACAAAGAGTGTTGGAATTCTTGAAATCAGACGTAAGGTATTGTGCCGTGGAGATTAGAGTACTTTCCACAAAAAAACTTCGCTATATTTTACAATTTTATTTGGATGAAGATGCTGCAATTGCTGCGCAGGCCCATGAAGAAATTTGTGCTGTTCATGGACAAAATACCTTATTAAACACAACAGCCTAAAAATGATTCAGTCGCATTTGTTCAGGAAATTTCGCTGTCGCTTCCGAAAAAGATGTTTCTCGCAGTGGGCAACCAATCACAGCAAAAGTGGATGATGTTCTGGAAAAAGTAGAGCAAGGCCGTCATATAAGCAGTCGTGACATAGCCAATTATCTAAACATCCATCATGAAACAGTGTTAATAATTTGGAGAACTCCGGATGGAAAAAGAAGCTTGACGTTTTTGAGTGCCACATGATCTGTTTGAACGAATTTCTATTTGCGAATCTCTATTGAAATATAACGAACTTGAGTCATTTCTTTAATGGGATTGGAAGAACATCGTGCATCATTAAATTCTGCCGCCGTTCATCACAATAGACTCGAACCTGTACGGTCTACACTTAACGCGTGTCACCTAGTCAGTCAAAAGAAATGTCCGAAACTAGTCAACAGAAAGGGTGTCGTATACCACGCTGGCATCGCTGCACAGCACACATCTTTAACGTCTCGTCAGAAATTAGGAGAACTTGGCTGGGAAGTTATAATGCATCTACTGTATAGCCCGCACATGGACGGTATTATGGTGTTGCCGGAGAAATGGTAGACGGTCATTGAACAAAGTGATGCATATGTGATTTCATAATGCATTTTCAAATAGCCCAACAATTCTTATATGTATTTTCAATTTCCACCTCGAAAGGCTGAATACTTTTTAGACAACCTGATCTTTTCAATTTTGATACTGTTGCCGTAAAGTGCAGCGAAGTCGCAGTTACAAATTTGTTCAATATGTGTATAGTTAATTTTTAATTGGCATTGTCTGTGTCGTTCAAAACAAAATGCTACAGCGATACAACATATTTGCCGGATTTGTTTATAAACCCATTATATTATCAATGAACCAAAACAATGGTAGGTACAGCGTGGTCCGGAAGTGGGCGTATCAATAATTTGTGTTTTCTGACGGTTTTAGGTTTTACCCACATTTGTTTGGTATCATTGCTTGGCATTGTGTGGCAACATTGCTATCCATGTTGATTTGTTTTCTGCTGTTTTCTGCTTGGTAACAGTTATTTGCAGTGAAGTTGGAGTAATAAACAATGTATGATCAAAGTCCATATAGCATTGAATAAAGATTAGTTGTTGCGGTTTGGATTCACGAAAGGCGTTACACAGGTGACACCATGGAAAGTGTTAAAGCGAAATTTACAGACCGCTTTGGTATTAATCCACCAAGAAAAGCAACAATGTTGGGGTGGGAAAACGTGCATTTGCTACGGGAAATGTGAAAGATCTTCCCTGAGGCGGTCGACCGATAAGAAGGAGGGAAACGTACCGTGAAGTGGAAGCATCAGTGGAAGCAGTTGCCTTCAAAATCAACACATAAAAAGTCTTCGGAGCTTGGTATTCCTCGGACCATAATGAGGAGGCACATGAAAGAAGATCTAAAATTGAAGGTTTACCGTCCAACGCATGTGAATGAACTGAGTGACACCGACATGGATGCGCGGAAAGAGGCATGCAGAACTCTTCTTAAGGCGTTCCCTTCCAAACGATCCCATGGTGCAGTCTTCTTTACAGACGAGTGTGCTATCTACCGGAATATGCATTCTCGGAACGTTGTAATGTGGCGTAAGGAAAATCCCCATTTTTACAAAGAGATGGAAAGAAACCCACCACACGTGATGGTGTGGGCTGGAATGAGTGCAACACACATTTTTTGGACTTATTTCTTCGAAGACAATGATAATGGACATCCTTACCTGGAGATGCTTAATGAGTGGTTGGTGCCTCAATTGGAAGAAAATGGTATCAAAGACACTGTTGTGATACAGCAGGATGGAGCACCAGCGCACTTCGCGATTCACGTGCGCAATTACCTGAATCAAACGTTGCCTGTCCGCTGGATTGGAAGAGGTTGTGTATTTTCACCAGCTCCCTTTGCCTGGCCTCCACGAAGTCCCGATCTGACAACTAGGGCTGTTCCGATAATCGAGTAATCGATAACAATTCGATAAGATTTCAAAACCGTTTCATCGATAAAGAATTTTAATTTTATCGAATTATCGAACTTTCGAGACTCCCGAAATGTTCGAGACTCTCGAAATGATCGAGACTCCCGAAATGTTCGAAACTCTCGAAATGATGGAGACTATCGAAATGTTCGAGACTCTCGAAATGTTCGAGACTCTCGAAATGTTCGGGACTCCCGAAATGATCGAGACTCCTGAAATGTTCGGGACTCCCAAAATGTTCGAGACTTTCGAAGTGTTCGAGGCACTCGAAATGTAAGAAACATTAGACAACTTCGAGACACTCGAACTCTTCGAGAGTCTCGAATTGTTTGAAAGCAGCAAATACAGAAATATATCAATATGATTGCATTTGTCGAGTCGCTTGAATAGTTTGAAAAGTTCGGGATTATCGGAGTGTTCGGAAGAAACAATGAATTCGAGGTTATCATAGTTGTATATAATATGTATTACATATATGCAGAGTGTTTATTTTAAAACTTCTCTCCTTAGCAATGAAGTGAAGGAAAAGTTTTTTCCCCACAGATCTGTACAAGGTTTAAGCAGTCTGTCAGAAGAGAGAAAGAGGAAGAGAAAACATGCATCACCTGAATGGAATTGGAATCCAAGACACCATTAGTCTACTAATAGTCACTTTGCCGATTGCGCCAATAACGGGGCAAGCAGAAAAATAATTTTAATATGATTTCGAGGGTTTAATTTACAATTCTGTATAGAGATAGCTACTGATATAGGTAGAGGTAAGGAAATTCGATAAGGCTGAAGACTTACCAAACTTTCGTTTCGAAAATTTACTCTCCGGCGCTCGAATGCCTACGAGTATTTGAGATTGTCGTGAAACAAACCTTGAGAATTTTGGGTGCAAAACTCCCTATTACAGGCCGTCCTGTCTGTCTGTTTGCATGTGGCATCCGACGATAACTTTCGAACGGATTGTCCGATTTTGATGGAACTCATTTTAAAATGCTCTCGTTTGCTTTCACCAGACACCTATTGTTTTGGTTGCCATACCACAAGGGGATTTTTCCCGAATTCAAGTATTTGTTCCTACTTTGAGCTTAGGCGTGTGAAAGCTACGATAACTTTCGAATGAATTGTCCGATTTTAAAGAGGATTGGTCTAAATGCATATGTCAGGTATCTGTTGCTCTTGGTCACTTTACGATATTTGATTTTGTGCATAAGATGCCGTGCGGCTCTGGGCATTACCAATCTCACAAGTAAACCTTACGTTTGGGTGAATCGAGTTGCTGACTGAGACACATATGAGAAAGTAGTACTAATTGTGGTCAGTATTTCAGTGAAGTTATAGGTGCGAAGCTCCAGGGGTTTAGGAGATACAGCTACCAGAACATCACATGGAAGTTCAGAATAGTCTTCATACAGTTGGAGGTAAGAGCTCTGTAAGAACTCTTGTAACGACAAAAGGTGAATAAAAAATATATGGGTACATATTAGGACTAGGGGGAAGTCATATAGTAAGGTAAGGGATAAAGCAAAAATTGTTATACCGTTGAATTTAGGGTAATATTTGCTATTAATAAGGTGTCAATGTTATGCGTTTTGTTTAAAATTTTTGTCTGATTCAAAATGGCGGATTTGAAGATGGCCGCCATCAAGGCAACTCTTACCATAGACCTAATATTTATCCACGTGCTTTTTAATTAATTATTATCCTTAACACAAAATTTACAAGGTGGGGTAAATGACTAATACATATGCTGCAACAATATTTAATTTCCCTGTAACTTTTTACCAATTGCGTGTAAATCAAAATTAACGTCACCATTGTTCTTCTGATTAAATTTGCGCCTTAAACCATGTATCACATGACCCTATTCCTATTTTAAAAACTTAACCTTAATTCAAAATGACGGATTTCAAGATGGCCGCCGTCAGGTATACCCTTACTATATGACTTTCCCCTAGTCCTAATATGTACCCATATATTTTTTATTCACCTTTTGTCGTTACAAGAGGTCTTACAGAGCTTTTACCTCCAACTGTATGAAGACTATTCTGTACTTCCATGTGATGTTCTGGTAACTGTATCTCGTAAACCCCTGTAGCTTCGCACCTATAACTTCACTGAAATACTGACCACAATTAGTACTACTTTCTCATATGTGTCTCAGTCAGCAACTCGATTCACCCAAACGTAAGGTTTACTTGTCAGATTCAATGCTTACCTGGGAGGGGGATGCGGCCGAAGCGTGGTGCCGACAACACCACATTCATCTACGACTGAGGGCACACTCCCTACATGCCCTTATGGCATGGTGCTATGCACAAGGGAGAACTTTACATATGACAGAACGAAGACTAAAGGAAAATGAAATGAAGTGAAATCTTCCAGTTTAATGACCTACTATTATGTCTGTTAGGCTAAGGAAGAAGTATGATTAAGGCAAGTGAATGATGATGGAATAATTGGTGGAATGGGAATGTGGAAGGAAACGGGAGTACGCCGAGAAAACCCACGGACACGATGTTGTCCACCACAAACTTACTTGGTCGGGGATCGAACCAAGGAGGGACAAAAGGGATGAAGGGGAAAGGGGAGAGAAACACACATCCTCTGACTTACATTTCAATGGCTCTGATTCAATTTCCACATGAAATTAAAATAACTTCCGATCACTTCTTAAGGAAAAATAGAAGACATTATTTCCTCAAGAGTTCTCTCAGCTGCTTCGTATATTGTTGCAAACAGACTTTCCAAGAAAGATGGTCGTGCAGTTACTTGCTTTGCAGTTGTTGAAAGAAATATTAGACCCTATCTCTCCTGTCGTGTCCTGCATACAATAGACTACTTTTCACTGTTTCTTTCTTTTCCGAAACAAGAAGCCAATGTCTTTGAAATCGATTGCGATTACATTGCACTTCGGTTGTAATCAGATTTTTCTATGGGAAACAAGGTTATACTGCTAATTCAAGCTGAAACGGTGCTGGAAAGTGTGTTTAAGTTACTGTAGTGAAAATGTCAGCGAAAAGATCATGTGGGATATTTGGATCATTCTGAAACTTGGATATTTGGATAGGGCACATACTAGTTCCTAGATGAAATCTTGACCGGACTATGGTAGATCATATAGTATTGGAGCTATGGACCTATAAAGTTCATTTATTCATGTTTTCGGCATCCTATAACTCCAAAAGGAAGCATTTGTGCACCCAGGTTGGTCTATACTTTTTGTTTTATCTTGGTCTCAGGATAAAGTTGCCATATTTTGAAATTAGAAAAGCGGGGGATTCTAAACCGTAAGTACTGATGTGAACTTGTGTATTACAAATACTGACGATCCTTCTATTTTTTTTTTTAGCGATTTCTTTGTTAAGTGACACTTCCAATGTACTTTTCTAACAAAACTAAAGTAAAGAAAATTTAGTTTTTGCCTTTAATGTTTTACTAGCAGCGTTCACCCCGCTTCGCTGCGGTCACCCCGGAACGCATCACCCCGCTTCGCTGCGGTCACCCCGGAACGCAATAAACTTTGTTACTTAGATAATTTTTACTTTTTCGCTTTCAAGTGATATGATAAAAACCATTATAACGCCTGTCCTTTATGTTAACCCGCCGAGTGACACGGTCATGCGGGTTGCATATAAATACGTTTATTTTTATACCTATGATGAACTAACAAAGGATTTGTACGTAATGGACACCTGAATGGTCAATTATCTCAAGACACTGGTAATTGAAAATTAAAGTGATATGATAAAAACCATCTAGGGTCCAAATCCTAATAACCCCCCAAAAATAAAAGAAATTGGTTCAGCCGTATTAGCGTGATGAGCGGACAAAGGATTTGTACGTTCTCTTTTATATATATAGATTAAGTTCAACAAATGTGAGTCTCGAATTGTAAAGTAAGTATTATAGGCCTATAAGTATTACAGTAAAATATCTCTAATAAGAATATCTGTAAGACAAGTTTTAAAAAAAAAAACAAGCGATATATGGCAGATGCTGTTCATACGTTTTTCTCTCTAAGGAATACAAAATAATTTCTAAACTTTTATCGTAAGAAAGCTAAAACATATTTAGGAGTCTTGGTCCATCTCATAAAATTTCTCATCATTTTCAAAGATTCCTACTTGAAATCATACTAACATACGAAAATACCACAGTTTCACAATATATGAAATACAGTATAAACATTTTAAAAGAAAAAGATACTAATAATGAATCTAATCTAAACAATATGCTAAGGATCCGTAGGTTCAATTTGCAATCATTTCTGAGTATATAAAGACTATTTGAACATATAGATTACGTAACAACATAGACGTGTTCAGTTGAACTGGACAGAATGTTATCAAAGAAATACACACCCATGAGATCATACATTAGTATTCATAGGTTGAACCAAAATGTGTATGATTATGCCAATTTTTTTTTTTACATTTTTCATGCCCTTTAACTTCCTTTAAGAAATCTCGATGGCATAAAATATTATCATAAAATTCTACGCAGGGGCGGATCCAGGACCGAGTTCTAAGGGGGGGCGGTGGGTCGTCATACTGCTACTTTTAAGCTGGATCGCTAGTCACCTTTAGGGTAAAACTTTCTCACTAGATGGCAGAGCTCATTGCGATACATGCGATGTTGCCACATGAGTTACGGATAGAAAAGTGTTTAGACACGGCCGCATTTTATACATGATTTACAACAAAGAAAAATGAGAGCTTTTATTTCCATTTTACCCAATACTGCCTGCTTTAAAATATGAATTAATTATATTCTTTGATCAAAAGTGATTTTTAACTTATGAAACGTTATGTGTATCTCTCAAACTAGATGTCTTTACGGTGCAGATTAAGAATGCCTATACTAATACAAAATCATTACATAAATTTCATCTTTTGGACAAAACAGACTCTTAGTACGCTCAAAAATGGTGTTTTATAAGCCTAGTTGTAATCCTTGGTGTAAAACTTATCTCTACTTTAGAGATTTAATATATCATGGCTAAAATCCCCTTGTTTTTTGGTCAAAGAGCAACTCAATTTGCATTTAGGGGGAAATCATATCGTTTCTATGGTAATAGTTTCTTAGAAAACGACAGTTAAACGTTATACATTTATTTATAATTAGATGCCTCTACGGTGCAGATTAAGGATACTTGTAGAAATATAAAATCATTACCTAGGTAGATAGGACAAAACATATTCTTAGTGGGGTCAAAAATGTTATTTTATAGGCGAAGTTGCAATCCTTGGAACAGCTTTACTTTAGGGGCTTAAATATCATGGCTAACTTTCCAGCGTTTTTGGGGCAAAATTCGACTCAAACTGCATTTAGGGGTAACGAAAACTACTTGCGTGGTAAAATTTTCTTTGCAAATTACAAAGATATACGTTTATCTATAACTAGATATCTCAAAGGTGCAAATTAAGAATAAGTATACAAATACAAAACCATTAAACAAATCCGATCTTTTCAACAAGACAGACTTAGTTCCTTCAAGCGTGGTATTTTGTCAGTTGTATTCCCGTGCAGGTATTTTGTAAGTTGTGCTCCCCAGTGCATATATTTTGTAAGTTGAATGTCTTACTGTAACTTTACTTTAAATGGCATAATCATCAGGCCCGTATCCAGGGGGTCTAGGCGGGCCGGCCCCCCCTAAAATTTTCACCGTAAGCTTGCAAATGAACTATAATATTGTTAGATCGAGCCCCCTCTAACTTCAGCCGAGCCTCTCTACAATTTTGGAGTGGCTACCGGGATGATAATTATTATGGCTAAAATTCCAGCGTTTTCTGAACCAAACATGGCTATGTTAAATGAAAACTATCACCAACTTTTACTAGGTTGCTTACTTACATACAGATTTGTTCCACAATCCAGGTGGAATGAGGAAACTGAGATAGAGCTTTCTGCAGAGTCGTTTTGACGTATGATTAGCGTCATACTAAAGGCCTGACTACTCCAGGAAACATGTTAGTCGAATTCTTTAGTAATCACACGTCAGAATGACTCTGCATAAGTTCTCGCAGCGAGTAAAACTACGCGATTAGCACGGGTGTTAGGGTGCCGAAGGCGCTATTTGAAATTTTCTAGTTTAATATTCCACGATTATAGTCTGAATCTAAAAGAAGCAGTGATGATGATTATCGAAATGGTGGACTGAAGGAAGTGGGAAAAACCCGAGAAAATCCACGCACACTATGGGCCCTACAGAAAGTCTTCCTGGCGAAAAGTGGGATCGAACCAGCGATCTCGTGCGCCAGAGGTGATCTACCTACCAAGCTATTTACAGCTAATTTTATTAAAATCTACTAATTTAACCTACTTCATTTCTCCATGTGTTTTGCAAGTATTTGCTTTTGAACCTTGACTGCTGTACTTCATATATCACACGATCTTCAACAATAATAAGCTCAAGTATGAATTCTGTTATTTTTGTTTATAGTGGCATATATTCAAAACAATTTCACGCTATCTTTTAGTACTGGTTCATACTTGATACTATGCACACCTGAAGATAATAACAGTTCCGAATAAGAACACTTTTATCCAGAAACACCCGCAGGATTTTCCCAATGCCAGGGAAGGGGCAAAAGCCCGACATACATTGATGTGCATAACGCATAATGCAAAACAGTTATTATTCAGGCATATTGCATATCTTTGTGGACTACATTAAATAGGTCTATATTAAATATTCTAGTAGGTGTAACCAAATATAATGTTCCTTCATGTGTGTTTCTGGGTAAAAGCGTTTTGAAACAACCAAACACCTTTTGAAAATGCAGGGTAGAGCGATTGTCCCCTTGCCTCCACTGCGTACGCTCATAGTCTGATCGTTGACACAGCATACGGGTCTATTGTTTTATTCAATGGTGTCATTCACCTAGTTCACCCGAACCGGTTATTAAAATTTATCAGGTTTTTGGAACCGGTTGTTAAAAATTTTTAAACATTCCCTGAGACATCCCTAATTACCCTAGGGTCATGTTTCGCCCAACATTCTCGTCAGAATAGAACTGCCTTTCAGGCGGTACCATTCACTTGCCCCCATCATGTATCTAAGACGGGAAAATCAAGTGAAAGGGATTTTTTGGTAAAAATTTTCCTTTTTCAACGTTTAGCCCCTCTGTACCCCCCTGTTTTAACGCAGAAATATGAAAAAAATCTGGTAAATACTACTCGGTGGACTGAATGTTTGTGCACAATTTCAATCTTCCAGGTGCAAAAATAAGCCCGCAAAAAATAATACCGGAAATGTCCAACATTCCCCTATACAGAAGTATATCTTGATAAAAAATTCCCTGACACTTCCCTAATTACCCTAGGGCCATGTGTTGCACATCATTCTCTTCAGAATAGAACTGCCTTTCAGGCGGTACCATTCACTTGTCTCGATCATGTATCTAAGGCGGGAAAATGAGGAAAAACGGGATTTTTGGTAAAAATATCCCTTTTTTCAACTTTTAGCCCCTCTTGTTCCCCCCTGGTTTAACGCAGAAATCCGAAAAAAATCTGGTAAATACTGCTCGGTGGACTGCATGTTTGTGCAAAATTTCAATCTTCTACGTGCAAAAATAAGCCCGCCAAAAATACATTACATAAACCCCCCTAAAGGTATTACACGAAAATATAAATTTTAGACTTATGACGTTATCACCTCGTAAGTCTCGACGCAGGAAGGTGTGAAACCATACGTAATGTCTTCTACAATGCCTCTGGACTTGAAAACAAACAAAAAAAAAAAAAAAAAAACCGGACGAAAAAGCTCAAATAGGAGAGTTATAATGTACCATGAAACACCCCGTATGGTACAAATTGTACCATGGGATCCCCAAAGGGATATTGAAACACCGTCTTCCACAATGGATACCATCATGTCCATGGGTTTTCTCGGGGTACTCCTGTTTCCTCCCTTCTTCTCATTCCATCAATTCTTCCATCATCATTCACTTGCCTTAATCATCGTCTTCCTTAGCCTAAAGGGTATAATCATCGGATGTTAAACTGAAATATTTCATTTTTTCCACAATGCACAGAGGCCGGCTGGGTTGAGTGTAGCGTTGAAGTTAATCTCGCGGCAAAGCGTTTCGGAGACACATGTCATTGTTTAATGTTTAGATGGCCACACAGAAAGTGACATTTGAATGACAATACAGTTGGTTTCAAATAAATTTTATTAGCCTATTTATCCGGTGGGCCAAAAAGGATGCAATTTGCAAGTTGTAAGACGCCATTATCCTTCATCCCTTCCCCGATAAGTTCCCTTATCTTGCAAAATGCGTACGTTTTGACCTCACCATTCCGTCGAGTACCCAAGAAAACACCCCAGTACCAAAAGTGAAGCGTGTATCTTAAAAAATGGTTTCTTCAAACTTTTTTTCAAAATCTGTTCAATTTTGAAATTTTAACGTCCATAATTCGAACAAGCTTGCGATCGAGGATTTCTCCGGTTGCCTAATTATTTCATATGTAAAAAGGAGTCAATTGAGCATAGTATCAAAATGAAGTCAGAGTAACACCCAACGACTTCCCTAGTAAGTGGAATTAATTACTATTTTCCACTAACGGTTTCAGACATTAACGGGTATGTATGAAAGCTCAAAAACACATTTAAATTATTTTCAAGAAGATATAATATTTTACCTAAGCAAAATGAGTTTCAGAAAAAATAAAGAAAGAAAGAAAGAAAAGAAGAAAAAGAAAGAACACATATTACATATTTAACGTTCAAAATGATCGTCAAAATAAACTATCTTCGTATTACACGTGTGTATAATATTTACATGGAAACAAACAGTTAAAAATTGAAAAGCGCTTAGCTGTTTCTTCGAATTATTCTCCCTTTCTCTTCGCTTCCCTTGGCTCTTCGATCTTTTACTTTGAGTTGGATTCTTCTTTTTTATGTATGATTTCTTCCGTTTCCCCATTTTCCACTTTTATTATTTGTAATAGTTTTGTCACAGTTCACAGGTTCCGCCTCTGGACTTCAAACGCTAACAAAGAATTGCTCTACTACTGTGACTGCAACAGTACACATGTAAGTTTGGCAACGAAGCATTATGGCGTCCTGCGTAAGCATGAGATTCAGCCGCTAAAACTATTTCCGTAAACACAAAATAATATTTGGATAAATTGTAAAACATAACACGAAAAACGGTAATATAATATTCATGTTCCGTAATGAGGCAACTACTTGTAAAATAATTTATGCTTATAAGTAAAAATTTCGTAAAACTGAGCACAGGAGTAGAAAAATCTAACAACAAGCGCCATCTTGCGTACTCATCTTAAAACTGATCAAGTTTTCCTCTTTTATTTTACTTTTTTAGCTAACAGAATACATAAGCACAGAAAATAGTATCTCATGTTGTAGCTGACGCATAACTCTATTTTATAGTGTAATACTTATAATATGTATCATTTCTTTACGCGTTGGTTAAGGCAATAACCTAATGCTTATACTGACTTCCGGGTGGTGATCCACCTTAAGGACTCCAAACTTTTTGATGGGTTTTATTTACATGTATAAAATAACAAAGTTTCCTCTTCTGGGGAAGGGGGCAATCGCCCCGATCGCCCCCTGGATCCGCCCCTGATTCTACACATGATACGTCTTTCATATTGTACAAAACCAGTAGTAATAATTTGACAGTTTTTGCGTTCATCTTGTTTCTGTCATCTGTCCATTCGCGATTGAGATTGACACAGAAATGTAGCGGTTTACGTTGAATATAACAACACTTTATCAACAAAGTCGTCTTAGATTTTTCTCCAATCCAAAAAAGCGGGTGGTTTTTCGTGATTAAGAGATGATTAAGCGGGGGACGAATATAAGACCTGAAAATCTGATGGTATCCGCTAAAATTAGGTAATGTGGCAACCCAAACGTTGGCGGTGTTGTTCTGAAACACTCTATATAAAATAATGCACCACGTTATTCTAAATTGATGCCAAACTCTTACGTTTTTAAAACCTACATTATTTGTCCAGGAAGCAATCTGTCTTCACCAAACGGCGCTTCTGGATCCGCTAGTGTGTGGATTCATCATAATGTATATACAAACCAACTGTATAGAACATATGCTACACTGTATATTCACTGTCGAGGAAATAGATTTATTCCGTTTTTCACCTTCATTAAACTTAGTGATGATTTCAAGGTTTCCCCCGCGTAGTCTTATCATACGTCCTAGATTCAAGCCCGATCCGGAAAATTGTCTGGGATTAATTAATGCCCGAAATTTTAGGGAAAATGGAAGACTGGGAAATTTCGCTGTGTTTGGTCAAGTGCTTGGCTTGCAATTCTGTCTTGTGCTGATATTTATGAAAAAATCAATAACGATAAGGTGTTCTTCGCAAGAATACTTTACTCAGGAAAATAATTAAGACAATAATATAAAAAATATATTTTAAGTATAGAAAATGAGGATAAGCATTTTAGGAAGTTAAGTTTAGACTTTTCTTAACTTCTCAATAAACACACACACCATTCTTTAAAATATTCAGAAATTATGGTAATCCTACCCCGGGAGATTTTGAATACATGGAGGGTGAAAGTAACAAAAATACTGGTAAACCACGGTGAACATGATCAGAGATATGTTTGTGGGGAAATATTCCTCCTGAACAACCCCCTGAAATCACCACTGATTTTACTAACATTTATTTTACTGAAAGGCTAAAGGGGGGTTTGCGCCCAAAGCATCATTATATCTGATTGCGGCAATGTGTGAACTAGTGGCCATTAAGAGAAAGCAAACACGACAGAAGATAACACATTTGGCTTAAAAATAAAATTTTGCTATAACATTTTAGCAACACCGTACGTGATTAATATGGTTGAGGTGTTGGGCGTATACTATATCGTATGAAGAGCAAATTACCCTATTTGTACGTTTAAGACCGTATCTCTGCCAACACTAATACACTAGCTGTTAGCAAATAACAAACAAGAGATAAAATTCAGGAAAAAATGAACGCTTTGTGTGTGGGGGGGGGGGAGGGGACGAAAAAGCAATCTCTTTCTGCACGCTTTCCTTTCTCCTGACAAATACAACTTTGCAATAACTTACCAGATGAAAAAAGTTGTTTGACTAGTTTGGCTGCAAGAAGGAATCATTGGAGAGGTGAAGGAACCGAACTGTCCATCACTACTTTTGATAATACCCGAAACTTCGATAATACTCGAAATTCCGATAATACCCGAAACTTCGATAATACTCGAAATTCCGATAATACCCGAAACTTCGATAATACTCGAAATTCCGATAATACCCGAAACTTCGATAATACTCGAAATTTCGATAATACCCGAAACTTCGATAATACTCGAAATTTCGATAATACCCGAAACTTCGATAATTTCAAATACTCGAAAGGTTTCGAGTAACCGATGACAACTCGATAAATTTTCAGTCCCGAAGTTCGATAGGTCCTCAGCCTTATCGAACACCCCTACTGACAACACCAGACAATGCTCTCTGGGGTTTTATAAAGCAACAAATGAGAAGCACTCGATATCACACAACGCAGGAATTACGAGCAGCTGTGGAACACGCCTTTGCTCTCGTGACTCCGGAGTATCTCCGCAAAACATCTGCAAGAACTTGACGCAGAATTCAGCTGTGTTACGACATGGATGGTGATCATACCGATATTTATGACTCTTAAGACTTCAAGGTAACTGTGTACAGACATTCTACCGTAACTAACATATACTGTTGAAACTAAAGGAGGATACGCCCACTTCCGGGCCACCCTGTAGAGTTAAGCATTTTCTCTTTCTTTCTTTCTTTCTTTAACCTTCTTTTTACCAATTGGGCTGCAAACATACTCCAGTACTAATTATTTTGTTATTACTGTTGTAAAAGTATTTCTATAAGGATGAGACTCTACGACTTTAATTACTCGTATTTACTTGTATGAAATATTTTTAAGGAGAAGGCAATGTACTAAATGAACTGTCTTCTAAATATTTACAAACTATCAGAGTGGGGTGAAATGATTGACACCACACTTGGTCAATCATGTTACTTTCTAAATATGCATTGTTCTCCTCAACGTCTACTTGGTGGTAGCTCATTTTAGCTTGTTTTTCATAGTTAATTCTTCCTAATAGACAATTACCATGCACAAATATGGAAGTGTGGTGATAAGTGATGGTATAACGCTTGTATCTCTCTTCTCTGTCTTCTGCTCTACTTAAAAAGGTAAATGAGTTTTGGGTATTATACGAACGTTACTTCTCTCGAATGTTAGTGATAATGACTTTTTAGTATTTTCGGATGCATATCAAAGATTCGTATTAGTCTGAAGATACGTAAAGCGAAACAAGTATTCCTGTTGGATTGAACAAAGGACGAAGTGTAAAGGTCCTCGCTCCAGAGACAGGAAGGTCGAACAAAATGTGACGTTTGTGGCAGTTTTGTTTACAAATATAACTCAACTAACTAGGGATGATTCCATACCGGGACCAAGTACCTGGGGAAAACCTATATATCGTCTGGAAGCTCTTGTCATGAGGAGTACGAAACCGTTTTTAAATCACTGGCAAACCCGCAACTTGACCCTATATGGGGCCGCTTTGTTGGTGTTTGTGACCCTATGTATGGCATATTCGACAGAATAAAAATGAATGTTTAGATGTATCACGTGAAAGCGCCTGAGCCCATCATGTTCCTTTTCGGCTCATAGCTAGAACATGACTTCGGAAAGAGTTTGACAATATCACTTTGCACCCTGACGTACCCATTTGGTCAGTGTTGCCAATGATCTGTAAATACAATATGCAAGGTGGTTTCTGTACCACTGGATGTATATCTATGAAACGTGGCATAAACATCATTTGTCATTGTAGAAAATATACTGTGGACGTATTCCTCTCCCAAGTACCCCAGTTTGTCAGTGTTGCCAACCAATTTTTGTAAAAATGAGAACTTGTAAAACACGTTCCGTACAATGAAACGTTTATAAGCCAAGCTTGGCAGAAACATCACACGACACTATAGCAAAAGGACGTTGAGTATTACCGTCTCTCACCCATCCTAGGTTGTCAGTGTTGCCAACCAAGTGTAAACATCATACTGTTGCAAATGGTGTGCGTGCCATTGAACGAATATAGAACTAATGTGACAGAAGCAGTATTGGACAATGGAAAACATAGTGTGAATGTCTCCGTCTCCCCAAACCCCAGTTCAACCAATGCGAACATTCAAGATTTTCACATGAAATCGACAGCATTGACGGAAATAATTGGACTGCGACCCATACTAGTTTGTAGTATGTTAGTGTAAATCCACAAGCATTCATATTGTCAGTGTTTCCAACTATTCTAAAATACATTTTCTCGAAAGGTTGCCTGACCATTGCATGCATAGAGACAAAACTTGAAATAAACATCATTCGACACAACAGCAAACATATTTTGGTTGGTACCATTCCCTAAGCCTCTTTCTGTCAGTATTGCTAAGGTTTTCAAAATGAAAGTTTTTCAAATAGCAGTATACTAGCTTGGCGGTATTTTATATCGTCTAATAATATGAACATGTGGCTGAACATATATCATGGGACATGACTGTTGAACACGCTGCAACGAACGGCACTGGTTAGGACCTCGTATAGAAAGAAAGGGTTGGATGAGTTATGCATACATATGGTCATTATGACATGGAGAGGCAACCTTTCGAGAAAACGTACTTCAGAATGGTTGAAAACACTGTTAACGTAGGATGGTTGGTAGACGGTAATACTCAACGTCTTTTTGCTATAGTGTCATGTGATGTTTCTGCCAAGCTTGGTGTATAAATGTCTCATCGTACGGAACTTGTTTTACAATTTCTCATTTTTACAAAAATTGGTTGGCAACACTGACAAACTGGGGTACTTGGGAGAGGAATACGTCCACAGTATATTTTCTACAATGACGAACGATGTTTATGCCACGTTTCATTGATATACATCCAGTGGTACAGAAACCATCTTCCACATTATATTTACAGTTCGTTGGCAACACTGATCAAATAGGTACGTCAGGGTGCAAAGTGATATTATCAAACCCTTGCTCAAGTCACGTTCTAGCAATGAACCGAAAAAGAACATGATGGGCTCAGGCGCTTAAGCGTTATTTTTATTCTGTCATATGCCATACATAGGGTCAGAAACACCAACAAAGCGGCCCCGTATAGGGTCAAATTGCGGGTTTGTCCGTTATTTGAAAACGGTTTCATACTTCTCATGACAAGAGCTTCCAGACCATATATAGGTATTCCCCAGGTACTTGGTCCCGGTATGGAATCATCCGTAGCAAGGAGATTGTATGCGAAGACTGTTAGTATTTGCAATGATAGGAATATTCTTACATATTTTTGTATTTGAATATACAATAGGCAAGTAATTTTGTAACAATATTGGAATCTTGTTTGTTTGCAGACAACGTGCTGTATTTTACACAAAATTCAAACTATACTGTATTTGTGAGAAAATGTATGAATATATTACATTATTTTGTATGTCGAAACATATACTATGCAATAAAGTCCCATTTGAACATTTATGTATTATAATAATTGAATATTTATTAAAAACAGTGATTTATATGTGGGGTGCATTTGCACTTCACTCGGTAAATAACGTGATATATTTAAGTTGGTAAAAGGAAGGTTAAAAAAGAAATCATTTTCTGCAAGGTTTATCAGAACATTAATTTTGTCAACAGAATTTTCAGCAAACGCCGGATAGTCTTAGAAGAAAGTCAATTCTCTTTCATAAACCGAACTATCTTATAGCTTATTTTTTTTATTTTATTATTTATTTATTTATTGTTTAGATGAGATGGATAATATGATGGAATGACGAAAATGGGAGGAAATGGCAGAACCTCGAGAAAACACATACACCTGGCGTTTTCTATCACAAAGTCCGTTAAAAACAAGCTAGGATTGAAGTAGGAATCCCATGCACCAGAGATGAACTCTACTACTGAGCCACCGCACGTAATAGTCATGTTAATACTTGTAGTTATAGTTGATGTGGAAATATTTTAAACAAAATTTTCAAAGATAGAGACTGAAGCAGTGTCGTAGCCAACGAAGTAGTGTTGTAAAAAAACGGTTTTTTTTTCTGTGAAGTTTTTTTTCAATAAAAAACATCGTTCTTTTTCATGTTTTTTTTCAAATCTCTGTTTTTTTTTTCTGGCAATTATTATTTATTGATTTACGTCGCAGATTATTGAAATAATCAACAGAACTTGAGTAGAAGCCCTGGTAACTTACAAATCTTTTGTTTATTTGCACCTATATACTAGCAAAATTGTGTGATTATTCCTTTCGGCCCCAGGTCATTTTTGGCGTTTTCCTACATTTCCAGTTAGTGACTTATTGCTCAAAAACCATTCATTCGATTGATATGGTTAAGGCCTTGCTTTTTAGAAAATGGATGTGGCTTTTTTTTTGGTGTAAGTTGCATTGCAGTGTTGGGAATGGGTGGGAAATTATTGAGGGAAATGTAGGGGTGAAAATTTACAAAAAATTCACTAACCGAATTTCAAAATTTTTTTGTATCTAATACCACTGCTGCTATATGGGTTTAAGTCGTTTAAAAAAATCTTTGGTGTGTTGACAAGGTACAGTGAAATCCTGAAATCGCTTGCTTCCATCCAAAGAGGGAAAGAAAAAATTCTGTCATACAAGAAATTTTGACACTTTTTACGCCATACACAAGCAAAAATCAAATATGCCGGGGCTACAGCTTCTTTAATTATCCTATTGAAACTTTTTATGGTGCATTCTGTAGGGGAAAAAAGGAAGCTTTCAGGTAGTGGTACGTTTGTTTCAATGTAGTCAGCAAGAGGGTAATAATAGAGGGGAAAAGGGAAATTTTCCGAATTTTTCACCTAAAAGCGGGAATTAATTGTTTTGGCTGGAAGCACTGCCATCAGACAGACGAAAACTATCTGAAAATAGCCCTTAGTACTCCAAGAATATATCCTACAATTATCATGGCGATATATAACAAAGTAAGCATGATTTTTTTTAAAAAAATCTCATTCTACCTCAGAAATTCACCATTTTCTTACCACTTACAGAACATGGTTTATTATAAACCTCAACTGTACTTTCCCTAATTATTCTAGTGAAACTTTTTATGGTGCGCTGTGTAGGCTAAGGATGAGGCTGTTAGACACTGGTACGTTTGTTCGAATGTAGCCAACAAGAAGGAAATAATAGAAATAAAAAAGAGATTTTTTTTCCAAAATTTGCCCTAAAATCTGGAATTAAAATTTTCTGTAGCTGGCAACACTACTATCAAACACACACACAAACTACCTTAAAATAAGCTTTGGTATCCCTCTAATATATCTTACAAGTATTGTGACGATATCTAATAAAGTAAGCATGTCAATAAAAAATATCTCATTCTACCTTTAAAAAAATCACAGTAATCTTCCCAATTAGGAACAAGGTCTACTGTACTTCCCCTAATTATCCTATTGAAACTTTCTATAATGCGTTGTGTAGAGCAAAGACGAGACTTCCAGATACTGGTACATTTGGTCCGATATAGCCAACAAGAGGGAAATAATAGAGACAAAACAAATATTTTTTTTCAAAATTTCCCCCTAAAATCTGGAATTAAAATATTCTGTAGCTGGTAACACTGCTACCAGATAGACGCAAACTATCTTAAATTAAATATTGATATACGACGATATTTAAGGAACAAAACTTCTAATTACCAAAAATATATTACTGTAAACAGAAAAGTAGGGAAAAACTAGAAAAATCAAGGGTTAGAACCTAAATACGAATTTTTCATGCGTTCCCTAATTACCCCATTGTAACGATCTGTACTTGCGTTTGTTAAGTAAGGACAAATGTTCGATTGGCGTAAGTTGACTTGCACTCAGACGTATAGGTACGGATTTATAAACAAAAATTTCTAATTTTTTCCCCAAATTTAGGAAAATTTTAATTTCCCTAATTGGCAACACTACGCGCAGGCAGGTCTAATTGATGTCAGCAGTTAGGTATCCATCCGAAGTATCTACCTGGCAAGTATAAGGAGGTCTTTCTACAACGAAGGAAGCTACAGGGAAAAAAGAAGTAAAGGAAATACGAAATTAGAAAATTCTCGAATTTTTTTGCTGGGGCGAAATTTGAGAAGGAAATTCGACACCAGAAGAAAAAAAATAATATGATAAACTATAGTCCAACCATATTTTGCAGGAATAATATCCCGATATCTTAATTAGTGTCCACACAGGAGCGGATTAAACAAACGACACACCCGTGTATGCCACTTTGGCTACCTGGGCCACCGAGTATACATTTGATTACATTTTTTTGACTACTAACTCGTGTTCTTGTTGTAATTATAGTCTCGACTAATAATAATACAGGGTGTCCGAGAAGTCCTTCCCTGATTACAGAAATTGATAACTCAGGCTAGAAATAAGATAGAAATATGAAACTGGTGTTGAACTGTTTACAAACTATAAAAGTTTTTGTCTGTGTTAGGTTTGTTCTGTTTTACCAAGTCTCAATTTTGTTTGTTTTAGGTTTGTAGTACGTAAGTAAGAAGCCCAAGAAGCCATGCCAACCAACCAGGAGAAGGCACAGTGTGTCCTGTGGTACCATGAGACACGATCACCAACCACGGTGCAGAGACAGTTCCAGACAACATTTGGGAGGACTCCACCTGATGTCAAGAGCATTAAAGCCTGGTATGAGAAGTTCAAGAACACAGGGTCGGTTGCTGACTTTCCGAGGTCTGGTCGACCAAGAACCTCAGCAGACACGGTGGAGGCTGTGCGGCAGTCTTTTCTGAGAAGTCCTAAGAAATCGGTGCGCAGGGCCTCACGTGAATTACAGATGCCAAAAAGCTCCATCCATGACATTTTACACAAACGTTTATTGTTTACTGCTTACAAAGTGCAACTCGTTCAGGCCTTGTTGCCCGACGACGGTACACGTCGATATGGCTTTGCGGTCGAAATGCTATCACGTATTGCGGACGATAATGGTTATCTCAGACGAATTGCCTTTTCCGACGAAGCGACATTCTTTGTCAGTGGAGTAGTGAATCGCCATAATGTACGCATTTGGGGTTCAGAACCCACCAGAGAGGTCAGCGAATAACCGCAGTCGTTGCATCGATCCCTCCAGTGATGTTGGCTAATGTGTGGATGGAAATTGAATATCGCCTAGATGTGCTACGTGCTACCAAGGGTGCTCATGTGGAAGTGTACTGATGTGACCAAAACTTTTATAGTTTGTAAACAATGCAACACCAGTTTCATATTTCTATCTTATTTCTAGCCTGAGTTATCAATTTCTGTAATCAGGGAAGGACTTCTCGGACACCCTGTATAGTTGTTGTAAACAATAATATAGTTGCTGTAAACAATAATTTTATAAGGAAAATTTTCTCTCCGTTTTACATCTTAGTTCCAACACTGTTCGTGAGAAATGCAGGGTGTTTCAAAATGAATTTTGGGGTTTTAAGTCTTCGTAGTACTTATTACATTTTACGTACAATTATAAGCAATGCATCAAGTAAAAGAGCACCTCAAACAATCTTTGCTACAAGTGTTCAATGTGAGATTCATTTGTCACACGGCACACATCTAGTCGATAGGCGAGAAAGGCCCATAAACTTTCCGCCATATGGCACAAAGCACATTCAATTTAGGGGTCTCATTTCAAGTGTACCATCTCCTGAGAATTTGATGACGGCCAGATACAAACATTATGAGTGTTCACATTAGATCTTAGGTGAAATGTCTATTTATCACTGAGGACTACACGATCCAGAAAATCTTCATTATTATGCAGCAATATTTCACTTGCGAAATTGGCACGTAAACCGTAGTCTGTAGGCTTTAGACCTGTAGCAACTGCAAACGATAAGGACGTAGTTGCAAGCGTCTCCTTAATATTCTTCACACAGACCGTTGCACTGTACAGATTCAGTCTTTATTAAAACACAAAAAAACTTTCTGCTCTCTAGTCTACATCTTTTCTGCTTGCTCTTTCTAACGGCAGACAGAAGAAACAATGCATGTACATGCGTGCGTACAAAACTGTTTGAGTTGCTCTTTCATTTGATATAATATTTATAATTGTAAGTTAATTGTAATAGATACTGCAAAGTTTCAAAACCCAAATATTAATTTTGAAACACCCTGCATTACTTCAAATTGTGTCATCCTATATTCATGTCATTTATATACATGTCATCAGGGCCGGTCCTAGTCAATTTGTCGCCCCATGTAATGGCATAATTTGCCGCCTCCCTCTTTCTCCAGAAAGAACAAATCTTAAAAGTCATGATTTTAAGTATGCTACTCCAGCATGAACAACAAAGGTGAGGGTAAGTGCAGTTGCACTCAGAAAGGCTTAAATACTTACTAAAAATGCAATCCCGTTGTGTCTTTTTTTTTTTTTTTTTTTTTTTAATATTAATCTATTACGTTAGTGAAAGATAAAGCAAACACACCTGCAGAGGAAAAATGGTAATCCTTTTTATAGAATTCACTATCGAGCTTTAATCTCAATGTATCAGTTTGCAATTCCAGTGCAACTAGCTCTTTATCTTTATTTCTTAATTTCCCTTCAATATCTGTTAACATTTTTTAAAAAACTTGTTTCTATCTTCAATGAAAAGGAACTTATTTCTGACAAAAACAAGACTAGTTGTCATATCAAAACTGTGATAACTTACTAACTGGAACAGATATTCACTACTATTCGAGAACTGAATTCTTGCATTTGGCAACAATCAAGCAATTTGTGCTGGGATTTTTTTAACCATTTGCTTTAGCATTGTCCATGTGGCCTTGACAAATCCAAACTAAACATAATTTATGAATGTAGTATTCAAATAGAAGGTCAGCTTAGTAAATGTAACTACCATCATCATGAAGTCTGTTTCCAACAAGAAATATTTGATTTAAATAATATACTTATGACAGATTTTACCGGACCATCCAAACTTGCCGCTCCACGCAAATGCACGTGTTGCATATATGGTAGAGCCGGCATATCATATATATCTAGTCGACAAATTATTTATATATGACATTTAGAAAAATACTATTAGGCAAATTAGTATTAGTTTTTACCTTTAGACAAGTTATTTGAATTTTATACTGTTCGTGACATTATTTTCGTACTTATTAAATTCCTGCTTTCACGAAAAAACAAAATTTCATTTCTACATTTATTTCTTAGTTGATATTGATGAAAACTGCTGAAACCCGAATTGTTAATAGCTATGGCATTCATGTAAATTGTAAAATATTTGTAGCGTATTAGTATCTAGCGTTTAATTTATGTTGCATTTTACGGTGATTATACCTACATAAAAATATTTATTACTTAAACAGACGTAAGATGTATTAGAAATGACTATTTGAAAAAAAACGAAATTTAGAAAAAAAACGAGAGGCAATGTTTTTTTTTCTAAAAAAACGAACATTTCTGAAAAAATACGAACGGTTTTTTTTTTATTTACAACACTACAACGAAGGGAACTGACCAACTCAAGACTCCCATCCAGTAGTACAGTTATAACAAAAATTGATTCTGCTTACATTCAGTATGTTCCGTTTGCGATCCCCAATATTACATTTCTTTCTTTTCTTTCTTTCTTTCTTCCTTTCCTTCTTTTCTTTTCTTTTTTCTTTTTCTTTTCTTTTTGGTAATTTATATATATATATATAAACAAGTATGCCAGTCATGTTCAAAACAAGTTTTCAGAAGTTCTATACTTAAATATAACCATACACAAGATTTCAGAAAAAAAGTTACATACTGTATTCTTCATGGGCGGCGATTAGGGGGGGCAAAGGGGGGCAGTTGCCCCCGCACTTTTTTTAAGTAACCAATTAATGTATATAGTTTCATTTGGAAATGTAACGATTTTGTATGTGTTACTGATTAATAGGAAAAAATGCTGCCATATAATATTTGCTGTTGCGTGAATACGTATTGGTTGTCTTCCCGTGGAGTAAAGAAAGCTACAGTAATTGCGTTTTAATCGACACAGAAAATAACCCCAAAAAATAACCTATTGGAGCACAATTTCAGCATACTTTCATTTCTTCTTACAAGGGCTCGATATGTTAGTGAGCCGCTTTGAAGCTAATCGAAAGAACATTATGCAAAAAAGTAGGGCCTATTTCACAAGTTATTCTTTAATTGTACAAAAATTGACAGTTCCTAAAATGTCTTTTCTTCTTTCTAAAGTAAGGAATATCGATTAAAAAGAGCCTACCTTTTCCATTGTTTTGTAGTGTAATATACGAGTGAAGTGTTGTGTTTAAGGATGTACGAGTGTATATACAATAAAATTTAGTAAATTGAACATAATTCTAGGTTTTAAGTTTATTTTGTATAACTGAAGTGTGGATTGTAAGTATTGTTGTGTTTTGATGTGTTCCAAGAAAGTGAAATCTGCACCTAATGGCAACGAACATATTTCAAGAAGTTGCAAAAGCAAATATTTCTTTAAATGTCGTAACATATGCTTGTAGTATTTACTGTCTTTCATTTTCTAAGAGTAATAACATACATTTAATAGCATGTGTGGAATTAAATATTAAGTTTTTCATTAATCCTCAGTTTCAATATAACTTTTGCAAAACAAGCATCATTATTCATTACTATGATTAATATTATCCTTTCTATTTATTTGTTTTGCAAATTTATTAAATAATCTGATCACACAATTTTCCAGACAAAATTTTAAGATGTTCATGAGCAAGGAATCAAATCTCTTCTTACACTTTCGTTGTTTAAGAGTACAAAGGGCTAGTATCTACTTGCGTTGTTCTTCTCAATTTACTTAATAAACTATTATATACGATATACGGTATTTTAACTGAAAATATAGTATCCTATTAGTTATACAACCTTTCGTCAAACAAAATGTTAGAAACAACCAGGAAAACTAACATTTATATACAAATATTCAGATCATGTCTTGCCCCCTCACTTTTAACGTCCAACCGCCGCCACTGGTATTCTTCATCTTTTTGAGGCTATTCTCGCTAGTATATGCATCGAAATTTGTGCAGATGCGAATAGAAAACTTAAAAAAAAAAAAAAAATAGATCTTTAAATCTTTCGAAAGAACTAGGCCTATTAAGGTTCTGCTTAACCGAGCTGTTAACGCACGCGACTTTGGTGTAGTTTCTAGTTCTTCTTCGGTGGGAGAATTTAAATTTTCCAGTCTTGACCCAGCATCATGTGGCATCTGCGGAACTATTTGAATTAAGATGGATTGAACTCCAATCCAAAAAGCCAGAAACAATTGCGCTTGAGAGTCTGCGTTGTCCATGCATCACTCACAAGGAGAAGGCAGACTTTGGTAAGTGAACTTCGGGGCCATATTTTGCGAGGAGGTAGTGCACATTTAAAGAGTTAATATTACAAACAGGGAGAGCGCAATGGGCAAAAATAAGGGAGAAAAACAGTCTTCAAAGGCTTTCTACTCGCCACATATACTGTTCGACGCGCAAATTTATCAAGTGATGGCATGGCAGAGTGAGTAAAGTGTACAACTCATATGCAAAGGGTCCCGCGTTCGATACCCATTCGAGTCACTCTTTGTTTTATTTATTTATTTATTTTTTTGCTTCAACTAAAAAGTAACCATTTGTAAATATAAATAAAATATTAATTCAGCATATGTTTATAATGAATAAAACAATAGAAATTTTAGAATCACTTGTAAGATCTTTCAATGTTCCATGTTAACTAGCAACAAAATTTAATCTATTCCGTAAATACACTGATATCACGAGTTGTATTATGGTTACGACAGTCAACGGCGCCGATTTCTCTGAAAATTTGGGGGGCCCATTCATAAAAAATACATACAACAATACATGTAACAATAAAAAGTACATATGAAAATACATATTCATAAAAAAAATACATGTGGCCCACATTAGTTTGGGGGGACGGGCCCCCCATGGTCGGCGCCCTTGACGACAGTCGTTGTGTAATAAATGTTCTTGATGCTTCGTGTCTATATCTGTTGACTGTGCGATTTACAAAGGAGTTGAGGGGAAAAATCCCCTTTGCTAACACTGGATGTTGCTATAACCAAAGCAGATTTTCCCCCTCATTCCCCTTGTAATTCTCACACTGTCAACAGTGCAGACACGAAGCTTCAAGAACATTTTTACACAACGACTGCAGTAACAATAATATTTACGGAAGAGATTAAATTTTGTTCCTAGTTAACATGGAACATCAAAAGAATTTACAAGTGATTGAAAATTTTTATTGTTTTATTCATTATATACATATGGTGAATTAATATTTTACTTATAGTTACAAATGGCTACTTTATTGTTTGACCATGGGACGTAAAACTCAAAGATTTCATTTCAGTTTTCATTTATTGGTTGAAAAAAAACACGAAAAAGTTCGACTGGAACGAGAATCGAATCCGGGACCCTTTGCACTTCAGTCGCTGATTCTTCTCACTCTGTCACGCCGTCACTTGATAAGTTTTCATGTCGTACGATATATGCGTCGAGTAGAAAATCTTTAAGACGGTTTTCTTCCGTCATTTTGCCCATTGCGCTCTCCCAGTTTGTAATATTAACTCTTTAAATGTGCACTACCACCTCGCAAAAAATGGCCCCGAAGTTCAGTTACCAAAGTGTGCCTTCTCCTTGTCAGTTGAACAAGCTCCATGTGGCTGGGCTGTACTAGCGAAAGGGGTGAGTTTAGTACTTCCTTCCATGTACTGTATTAGCTAATTTCATCAGTATATCAATACCGTTTAATTAAAGAAAAATGAAAAGGATGTGACTCTGGCTAGCCATCCCATATGACGCACATTTCCAGATCAGCATATGTAATGCTATACAGGGTGGTTCATTTTAATCTTTCCACGAAAATATCTCGAAAGCGGTTGAACATAAATGAACTGAACAAAAACTCAAATAGGAAATACCATGGAAAAATCAAATGGTGATGTTGCTGTGCCCTCCAGGGTCGCTCTTTAAGGGGGCCCGGGGCCAAGCTTTAAAATTTTAATTGAAAACATGGGGCGAGTGACACATCCTTCAATAGATTTTTAAAAACTAAAAAGCGATGTTGTAAAAGATTTTTAATATCGGTCACCTATTCAAAATGGCCGCCAATATGTTACCTGTATGAGATAAATGTCCAGTAGTACTAATATAAAAACGGTTGATCATAAAGGAAGTAAACAAAAACTCAAATAGGAAAGCCATGGGACAAATCGAATTATGTTGTCGCGATGCACCCCAGGGCCGCCTTTCATGGGGACCCAGGCCCAACTTAGAAATTTTAAACGAAAATATGGGTCAAGTGATGCCTCGTAAGTTGGGCCTGGGCCCCAAAGAAAGGCGGTCCTAGGGGAGAGGGCACCGCGACAACATAATTCGATTTGTCCGATGGTTTTCTTATTTGAGTTTTTTTTTTTTTTTTTTGCTTTATTTATGATCAACCGTTTTCATATTAGTGCTACTGGGCGTTTATCTGATACAGGTAACATATCTTGGCGGCCATTTTAAATACGGCGACCAATATGAAAAATCTTTTGCCACATCGCTTTTTAGTTTTTAAAAATCTATCGAAGGAGGTGTCACTCGCCCCATGTTTCCATTTAAAATTTTAAAGCTGGGTCCCGGGTCCCCTTGAAGAGCGGTCCTGGAAGGCACCGCAACATCACCATTCGATTTGCCCCACGGCATTTGCTATTTGAGTTCGTTTTCCAGATATTTCCGTAGAAAGATTAAAATGGGCGACCCTGTATAATGCCACACAATGTATGTGTGTCTGTGTGTATGTATGTATGTATGTATGTGTGTGTGTGTGTGTGTGTGTGTGTGTGTGTGTGTGTGTGTGTGTGTGTGTGTGTGTGTGTGTGTGTGTGTGTGTGTGTGTGTGTGTGTGTATTATTCTTAGACATGGCAATTATTTGCTCCCTTAATATGTTTTTGACTACGACACTTAAACGAAGTATGGTTCCAGTTGTTATGGGAAATGCTCCTCTTGCCCCTACATGGCACCGCGCAAGTATTAGCTACCTGTATATTGTCAAGAAGTTTCTGCTGCATATTACATATTGTTGGGTCGAGACGGGACGGCAAGTCGACCAAGCCTCAGCCACATTGCGGCTGTTGAAGAGATAGCAATGTCGCTATGTATAACATATTTTTAAAGTCAATTAATCGATTATTTCTAGAATAGCAAACCTGCTGATATCTACTCAATATCAGGAATTACATAACTTTCGTAGGTATGAAAAAAAGGAAAGGGAAAGCAGGAACACGTGGGATACCTCTTCCACGTGCCAGCATTCAGGCGTGACTGACCTTGAACCACTTAACAGAAAAGGTCGGTGCCCATCCTTAACTAACAATCGCTTTATGCTTGGATTTTATATCGTAAAGTTATTACAGTGAAACATAGCAACAATATGTTCCGAAGTGTGATGCATGTATTTCCTAAGTTGTCCAAATATGCCATGATCATTCCCTGATCTTACTTACAACATCCGTGAGTTTACGCACGCACGCATAGTCCAGCAATTGCTTCGTTTATTTACTTCCCCTGCGCATGCATATGTTCCTTTTGCTTCCCCTCACATATTCCTGCTCTGCACAATACATACGCAATAAAACATGTGCAGCCAAGGAACACACATTTCATTCCTTACGGAGCGCTTCATTTTATTTGATCGGCTCAAAGTAGCCCACAGACATAATAGCATACATAACATACTAAAATGTTACAAATGTAGATGGAAGTTTCATAATTGGTCTTTTACATTAAGCTATGATTTCCTATCGCCTGAAGGTTATTAACATTGGAGAAATAACTTAAGTCTTATTTCGATTCGATAATAAACAAAACATAAGGGAGGTAACTTAGGTCTTTATTTTGTGATATTGATTTATTTACCTATTAGAGTTCAACGTTCTTTCTATTAAAATAGTACCGAGATTATATACTATGAAATCAAGTAACGGGGAAATCAGCACTGCCCTCCTCACAGAACTAAAATGCAAGCATTATTCCGGGGATGGTCAATCTTTTTACGTTTGAAGAATACCTTTCATTTCAGAAATCGCTGGTGATCTAGTTATCTGTTCACTGACACACTAAAGGGAAACATATAATAATAAACTCTAATAAAGACAGTCCAGAAGATGACACGAAACTCACCTTTATGAATTAGTCTATACTGGTAGTTGAAGTGGCGATTATTATATAACTTCTCATGCCCCAAGTACATGATAAAGGAGGAGTGCTAGTGCGTGTGGCCCCAGGTTCAATCCCCGGCCAAGTAAGCTTGTGGTGGACAACATCATGTCCGTGTGTTTTATTGGGGTAATTCCGTTTCCTCCTACGTTCTCATTCCACCAACAATTTCATCATCATTCACTTACCTTAATCATCCGTCTCCTTTAGCCTAACGGGCATAATCGTGGGACGTTAAACCGAAAGATTTTTCCAAGTACATGAGATTTTAACCTCACTTTTTTTTTTTAGATTTAACTTTTGTAGATTTTTAGCTCTTGCAGTTATCTTTTTGAGTATTGATTTGATTCAAAAGACACACACAACAAGAGAGAATGGAAGTTATAAATTTAATGAGGAAAGAGAAGAAAGAATCGTGTTTATCAAAATTGCATTGGCGTCTTCATACACACTCTCCGTAATAACAATGTTTCGACCTCTCCGGATCATACATTTGTGGGTTCCGAGTTACGAGGTTTATGACTTCTTCAATCATTACATTAAATCTCTAGTAGCAAGAAAGTTTCTGGCCAGTTGGCACGTGCTTGGCTTTTGGCTTTTACGCTTGCACTTGAAACGCATGCTTTCTTGCAACCTGACTTTTGTTGTACTTGCAAGCGATGCTTTAGACCTTCGCAGAGCGTCATAGCATCACTGGCCGCTCATTGGATATTGACTTGACTAGACTTGTAAAACGCTTGCGTCAGGTTTGAATGGAACACTGGATGCAAGGTTGCCCCATTTAACTTCGTTATTGGAATCCAGCTTGCGGCATGCTTGCACATTTTCCAATCAAACTGGATGCAAGCTTGGCCGACTTTCAATTCAAGCTTACAACAAGCGGTTTGCAAATTGTCTCTGCTACTAGGGATAATATTTCCGTTAGCCACATTTCTCCATTTTTTCTTCATATATGTCGATATTTCAGACGATTGCACTTTTTTTTTCTTGCCTCTCCTTCGTAATGTCTCATACTTTTCGCAAATAAAATTTAAATATTTAATTGACTACTTAATAGTTAATAACGTGGGATGGCATCCCTAGAGACAAGAATAGTTTAGACAATGCAAATTGGTATCTTAGTTAAAAGAAGAAAGACTGGAAACCATTTCCAGCGACCAACATACAAATTCCCTATTACATAAAGTCAAAATCTCTTGGGATAAAGATCACTACCAATCCACGGTGTTACCATTGCAGTCGTCGAATTAGACAATGAATAATAATAAAATGCATTGAATTAAGCTAGTTTCATTGCGTGCATGGTCGTGGAATGATGCGAATTTTGAGCAAAATGGGTACCTAACCTTTTGCGTATATTTGAATTTATCGAAAATGTAGAACCAAGAATATGAAGAAAGTAACCGCTACTTACGTGTTCTTTTCTGGAACTTCGTTCGTCGTCGGAATCAGAGTCTGAATCACTTGCAGAATCGTAAGCGCGGCCTTCGTCGGGCCGTGGTCTGGCTTCTTTTGCAAACATCATCTGCAATAAAATTAAAATAACAACTAACAGTAACGTACACAGAATTTCATCAGGAAGTATTCAAATACTCAATTTCATAGTCTTGTAAGACACGTGCGATTTTTGTATCTATATTTTAATATAGTAAACATTTAGACCCTGTTTTCCTATAATATCTTACTCAAGGGGAAATGAAAACTCCGAAACCCACCTTGTGGACATCAGTGGCGGATCCAGGGGGGGGGGGGCGGCGAACGGGGCAATCGCCCTCCCAGAAGAGGAAACTTTCTTATTTTATATATAAATAAAACAGAGTTTGGACCTCTTAGAAGTAGCTCTAAGCAGTAGTATTACAACCCACCGCCCCCCCAGAAGTCCGTCTTGGATCCACTCCTGGTGTACATCACTGGCAACTAGTAGTAACTTAGACTAAGCTTACCTTTTAGGCCCAATGCTGACATTAAACTTTTAATTGTGCTTGTGTAACAGTTTGGTTATTGGGTATCTTAAGTTTCATATTGTCACAAATTCTTGGTACTCAATGAATAAAAATGAAATCTTTCTGTGTTACGTCCCACGATTATACCGACTGGACTAAAGGAGATGGTGATGATGACAAATGAATGAAATGGTGGAATGAAACAAAGTGGGAGGAAACGGGAGGAACCCCGAACACGGTGTTTGTTCACCACAAGCCCCACCTGGCGCGAGCTGGTACTGAATAAAGAGTATAAACGATTGCTCAAAATTAAAAATTTTATTGTAACGCCTGGCTTATTTGAAGTGCATCAATTTTAAAATATGAACAGACTATCAATAACATTTTAAGACACGTTGACGGTTTATCCGTTTTAGACTCTCTTCAGTTGTTATGAAACGAATAACTAATTTATTTCATGAGCAATTATTACCATAAGTAACCAATTACGAGTTGGAGCTTAACAGATAAATAGGAAGTAATTTTGGATTGGTTTGGATTTTAATATCCTTGTCACCACCGAGACTAAATGAGATGTGTACTTGTGACAGTTGCATCATTACCATTTTTATTTAATTTTTAAATAAATCTTTTAAACCCAATTTTGCGTATAATTATGAACATTAGTGCATATAATTTTCATTTTCATTTTTGTTTGTTTAAAGAGCCAAAGAACATTCTCTTTATTTTCCCGTACTATCCGAGAAGTAAGATGTTTTATTTTTTTTTCTGTATACCTGTCCGTGCGGCGAGGACAGTTGAAAGACCCTTCCATTGTCTCTTAATACCACTGCCTAAGCCACATACGTAGACCACACACAGCAGATTGCCCGGCGTGAACGCAAGAAAGAAGAACAAAACAGCTTTTAGCATCTTTTTGTGAAATTGAGAAAAATAATAAAGTCCTAACACGTTGAATAGAATCCAAGTAGAAATATAATCTCTGCGAATTTGTCAAAATCACAGCATAGACCATATGTCGCCACTCAGAACCAAGATAAAATTTTAACATATTATAGAACTGTGAAATGGTCCAAAACCATGCACGAGACGACTAGGAGCCAAATCAACTCTCATAAAAATTTTCGATATAACATGTGAAATTTGAAGGAAGCACGTACGTTAGAGAAACGACGCCCGAAAACCGTAAATAGGCGGAGACCAAGAGAATCAAAATTTAGGACACCAAAATAACTTAACGAATAAGAGAGCAGAGACGAAATCGAAGACACCGTTAGAGGCGTATCCAAAAAGTTCGGCAGGTTAAAAATTAAAAACTCCAAGTCAGTCGTAAAATAATTCTTCACCGGGAAACAGCGTACCACCGCAACACAAAAACATACCCGGAACTTACACACACACTACATTCATAATCAAAAGTTAAGTTCACAATAACAATGTGCGGCTAAACTCACCGAAGCCGAGTGTACGAAATTACAATCTTTCCTTAGCATAGTAACCTACACATTGATCTTCTTCAAAATATATGTATATATATAAACATATATATATAAACTTTGTAACGCTGCTAATATATATATATATATAGATCGCGAAACGCCTACAAACATTGTTTTTGAGTGACAGAGTTTCGTACTTATAAACGTAATCACGAGCTATTACAGACAATTAGAATAACCTACATACGCACCGAAAGCACTTGAACTAGTTTTAATCCTACATAATCAGTTTTTGAAGTATTATACACAATGCTTAAAAACAATAAACACTGTTTATCCGTGTAACACTACACTTTTAACACCGAGAGTGATGTTGGTGCAGTGTGACGTCTGAAAGTGCTTTTAGTGAGAGTGCATCCTATCAGAAATGGACCAACAGAAGCCCCACCTTGATGGATCAGGAGACGCCCAAGAGCGACGCCCCTTCCAGTTTGAGAGGAGGACGCAGCGGGAATCGAAGAGAGGAACTCCGAATCCAGGACACTTCTCACGAAAGAAGGAAGCCAGTAAACGCAGGGACATCTGTATGTGTGTTGTGAGCTTGGTGGTGAGAGCAGTGTGTACGGCGAAAGGTAGGACCCATCCAAATTATTTTTTGTTGATTCCAAAAGGGAAATTTTCGTCATTGAATAAAATGCAAGACGTTCGCGATATAAAGTCGGAACTATTTGAAAACTGTTAATGTATTTACACCGCGTGGAGAAAAGATTTTCCAACTCGAACTGTAATTGCTAAACAATTAGAACTCTTTTTTTTTCTTTCTTTTTGAGCAAGGCTTATTAAAAATAGAGATACTTTTTAAAATGATACTTCTATATATATATATTCTGTGACTTTAGTGAATATGTTGTTGTTTTTATTAAGGAGATAGTAGTTTAGGTCATTTCTCTATTTGTGGCTTAGATTTTTTTGATAACATATAAAGAAAGTTAATTTAAAAGTAGATCGAATGACGGGTTGTAGACCTTTAACGATGAAAGAAGTATTTACTTTAACATATGGAAATTTGTATGAAGTAAAAATGCATCATCTGCGCTATGTACATGTAATATGAGAACTTTAACATAAATTTTGAACAAGACATAATAGATATTCCTAGAAAATATATTCAAGACATTGCTTTAATTGTCCAGAGATTATAGTGTTTGTAAAGTAATTTTGCATAGAAGTGAACGTACTAAATGAGTCTATTTCGATCTATATACTAGTAAAACTCTAATAAATAATATTGTAATGAGTCATCAAATATATGTTACGTAAGAGAGCTAAAGGATTAATTAGTAACTATGATGTATATGCGACTAGTCTCGCAATTAATCATTTTCTTGGTTGGAGATACGTAATCCATAAATAAAGCGGAACCGACATTAGTACAGTCAGGTAGAATATAGATGAAAAATACGAAGTAGGCTAAGTAAAGCCGCAATTATTACGTCAGTCTGATCCTCTAACAATCGAGCGATCAGACGTTTATGCGCATAAACTAGACGAACAAACTAGACGAATACATGAAAATGTTCGGCCGTATACCAATCCTATTAATGATAAAGAGAAAAATCACGAAAAACTCAATATATATTCAGATTAAAAAATCTCGAGAGACGTCTTGACATTTATTATTAATATTCATATGTTATTTGATTTTTATGTATGTATGCATGTATTTACTTATGATTTATATATATATATATATATATATATATATATATATATATATATATATATATATATATATGTTTGTGTCTATTAATTTTCTACTTGTGTTAATATGAGTATATATATATGTAGTCTTTATGCATAACGAAATGGTAATGCTACGCTCATTGATTTTATGTATTTGATAGTGTATGCTTGTTAGGTAAATGTCAAAGTGCATATTTAGTGCACTTATTCTCATTCTCAGTTATTAATTTAAATAATTAGAAAGGGTTAGCAGTCAGGCAGTAGGTTTATTTAACTCCTTTGGATCATTCTATGTTTCTTTCATACTTCCCACAAATCTCAAATCAAAGTCATGACTTGTTTCTCAATTTATTTTATTTTAGTTCAAGTTACTTCAACTCATTTCCACTTACTTCAACTAGTTTAACTCATTTTAAATCATTTCAATACTTAGTTTTCACCCGAATAAAATATAGGTTATTATATTCAAAATTCCGTCCAGCTATGTAATATCTTAATCTCGTAAGTATTAAAAAGGTTATAGTCAAAACATATCAGCTGATCAACGTAAACTAGATACTTAGCATATGATGTCAAATAATTAGGTATTTTTCAAATGCAAAATTGTAATTTAACCAGTTTGGTATGATATCTATGTAAATCAGGAAAGCTATATATATAAAATGTAAACAATGTAAGATTGCATCTAGCACTGGTTATAAACATCAATTCCACAGATTGTTTATTATTATCAGGTTAATTATAACAATTCATTCACTACATAGTTCAATGTAATTTACTTAAATTGATTTTTTTTTGTGTTAAGGCCTTATGCCTTATTCTGAACATTTGTTGTCAGAAAACCCAAAATTCAATATTAACCTTCAGCTTGCTTAATTTTTTTTAGAAAACATTTTTTTGTTATTGTTTTTATTTGCTCATTAAAACTTTTATTACATTGTTAATCAAATTCGTAAGCTTTTTCTTTCATAAACAAGTTGTATCCCTAACCTTAAGCATATCATTGGTTTCCAAAGGATCTGTTAGGCAAATTAGGCAATATTAGCATTTCTCGACTATAGTGGGGATTAGACTGATTTTCAGAATTTTCAACTAAATTCTAAATTCTAGATATTCGTTTATTTTCTGGTTTTATTCTTATTACTACTATTATTGTTCAGTCCACTTGGAAAGTGAGAGTCAGTCTAGTTCGTTCACACAAACCAAACATTAGAGCAAAATTCTCTTTCAGCGTTGCAGCATGTGAATTCAGGATACGTATGCGAGTAATATCAAGTTTCATTTGCTTACACGGTTTTAGAGGGATCTTATTTCCCTAAAGCCCTGGGACACCGCGGGGAGATAGGATTTCCTAACCGTGAGATCAATCCTTATCGAGTCACAAACCATTTTAGTTCGAGGAACGGAGACTTTAACGGTGGTGCACAGGGAATAAATAGTGACAGACGGAATATGAACCCAAAACCCGCCATCTCAATTTTTTTTTTTTATTACAAAACCTGGCGCTACAAGCGATCACCACCGGGATCTTTCTCTTTTCATTTTTCAAATTTTACATACTACAGTGGTGTAACTTATACCCCCGCAGACTCCATGTTGTGGGAAGATGATTAACAATCGGCGGCTATTGAAGTATACCAAGTATCTGTTTTGCGGGGCGGTTTACCAAAAAAAAAAAAAAAAAAAAAAAACAAAAAAAAAAGTTAAGCCAATGTATGGACATACAGCTTAAGATGAGACGAAACGCAAGAGCTCCCATCGGAAGCGAAAAGACTCTCCCGCGCCGAACACGCGTATTCTTTACGTATAGATACGAGGAAGATCAGTCACCTCTGTGTAAGTGAAAGGACCACATATTTGATATCAGGTGACGATATGTTATTTCAAATTATTGGATCAAAAGATCCAATATATTTCAATCATAAATTTTCTTGTTCGCCTTATATCTGGAGAACTACATATAGTGTAGCCAATCCCAAACTATCACTTAACTCAGTATGATGCGCTTATTTCGTTAAAAAAAAAAAAAAAATGTAGGGGCGTTCAAAAATTTTGTGGCCAAGATTGCAATCTTTTAATGCATTTTTGGGATCATTCCTAAAATTCTTGACCAAGATTGCAATCTTTTGATACATGTCTTTTTATCATTCCTAAAATTCTCGTTTTTCTAGTTATTTTCACTGCAGCAATCTATATGTTTTCTTTAACATTTTATCATTTTTTCTTTTCTGTTTCGTGTTTGAACCTAAGCGTTAAAAAGCCTGTAACCATCCTTATATTCCAGTGATTGAATCAAAGCATTAAAGTAGTCTAATCTACTTCTTATTTATTATTATTATTATTATTATTATTATTATTATTATTATTATTATTATTATTATTATTATTATTATTATTATTATTATTATTATTATTATTATTTCACTAGGCAGTAAGACACAACCCTAGTAAGTTACATCATGAAGAAAATATTAATTAAATTCTCTTGTCAAAGTAATGTTTCTGAACAACATTCAATGTTAAATTTACCTGTTGTGTCCATGAGGTAATTCTTGGCCACAATATTGTTTGTAGCTGATATCTTTCCCTTAACTTCCAGTTCTGTAAATAATAATAATAATAATATTAAAAACAATAGGCATGTAAGTGTAAATGAAACAAATGAAAAATAGCAAATAAATGATTTATAAGGTTATAAGATTTGTATTCTTGTTCCCTCATAACATCTGTTCAACGCAACATAACATAACAGAACAGCTTAGTGTCCTTATTAGTAGAAATTTTTGCAAGAGTGCGAATTTAAATCCAAATTTGGAAATGTTCTCTTTTTAAAATATTACGACTGGGAAACTTCTTTGGAAAGGCGCTATTTAACTTTCGAATTACTGTGTCAAACCACGTTCTGGGACCTTATTTCTCAAAAGCAGTAGCCTTATAATTATTTTTTTTACAAGTCATAAAAATCGTAAAATACTAGAATACTAGAAGTAATTTCTAAATACTAATACTGATGCCTCTAATTTATCATGGTTTTATAGCATATTCAAATTAAAATATTTGGTTTTTGGTAAGTTTTATTCTAGTATTACAAGACCAGTAGTTTTGAGAAATAGACTTCTAAAGTCAAAATACCAAACGATAAGCCTAGATCTGCTAGTCGTTTATACTCTGACTTTTCAAAAAGATAGTTTATCAGAAACAGTTGAAAATTTTCAAAAAGATAGTTTATCAGAAGCAGTTGAAAAATAATTTGATATTTTTCAGAGCAATTATGAATTATAATATTACTATTTGCAAAAACCACTTATGCTCCGTGACCAATCATGTATTAGGTCTTGAATTTCGTGATCCATGTAGCAGAAGACCCATAGGGAGTAAGAGACATTACTTGGTGACCCACAGTGACCCGGATAGCCCCATGGCCCGGACTGACTCGGTACAATTCGGAGACGAAACGTCGTCATGCGCAACAATTCTCTCCTTTCTCATTACCTTTTCCCTAGATATGATTTTCTTTCTTGCTTGTTGTTTACGTCTGTGTGCGTAAATCATTGCACTGAAAGGTAACTACAAGGTTTATCAGAGTACAAACGTGTCAGAATCACGTGTTTCTCTTATGAGGAATCGTCAAAGTTTAATCGATCTAGTAGAACTTCTCAGTGAGGATATAAAATATACAACTAAGCCCAAACATTATTATTATTATTATTATTATTATTATTATTATTATTATTATTATTATTATTATTATTATTATTATTATTATTATTATTATTATTATTATTATTGTATGCGCTATGTTCAAAAACCACGTACGGGAAAGCGAATAAATATAAAATTGCATTTGTGAAAAATTGAAATATTCAAAATATGGTATCTTGACCAGTGTTGAATTCAGACATTTTCACCCGGGGGTAATGTCAACTCCTCGGGGGGAGGGTTGTTTTTCTGTATTTTTGCAAGAAAGCAGCATACTTAACAATTCCATTCACATGCACATCTTACCTAATATTGAGACTAATCGCTTTTTCACGAAGCTTTGCAGCCCTTGTAAACAATGCAGACGACAGTGTGTAAATGTTGCCAACTAACAGACTAAAAAGTTTATAGAAAACCTCAAGCTAACAAGTTAAGAAACAAACCGAAGAGCGGGAGATTGAAAATGAAATGGCATGGACTTCTGATATATTACCGAGATACATTTTCTTTCTCCTGAATATTTGAAGTAGCATATAAATATAGACAGAACACTAGGAAGCATGGCTACCCGCAATGGGGAAGGGGGAAAGGGGATGTTGCCTCCCTTTGTTTTAAAAGGTTTTTGGAAGTGCATGTCAAGACATACTAATTTGCTTACTTAAATGTTGTAACAATATATTCATATTAAATACTATAGTATCTGGTATTATAGATTATTTGCTGTAGTTAATAAGCATACGCGCGTAAACAACTGTTGTTTTACTTGATGTATTATGTGCCCTCGTGTATCAAAATATTGTGTATTCGCGACTGAGTTTGTGTGTCGGTCTTTTGTCCTCCCCTGGAATCGGTATTTTATCCTCTTGAAAAAGTCCTGCGGATGTCCATGCCAGGAAGCCGGGCTGAACAATCTCTTAAATTTTCCCTGTAACTGCAAATCATGGCTAATCGTGGTTGACCATAAATCATCGTCCTTTGATACCAGGGAGTTCGCATTAATGGTTCAAAATATTCAATCTATCACTACTAAATTTTATTTAGCCTGCCCATAGCGTCAAGGGATAACATGGAAAATTAGAATCAGAGCTATTGGATCTTACTATGTTCTGTAGTCTCTGTTGTCTTACTATGTTTATTAGCTTAACTAGCAGATCTACTAAAACATATGCTCTTTACTCCTGTCTATTTCAAGACTGTTTCGGATCACTACGTAACTCTCAAGTAGAGGCAAGAGAACATGTGGATCAAATAATTGTTCATTAAAAAAAAAAAAAACGAAAGAGTTTATTTATTGAATATATTACAATTTTAGTATCCCTTGAAGATTTTTTCTGATATTTTGTTACTCCTGAGAACGGACAATCATTTTTGCGACTCTTAAATGTTCATTTAACCCTTAACGTACCAAGCCTAAATCGTCAACGTTGTTTACCAAGCTGGGGTCTTCTGGCGACACCAAGTATTGTTTTAATTTCTCAACATAGTATTGCAACGAAAATTATTATTATTATTGATGTCTAAGAGCTTACGTAAGTTAAATGAGCATTGTTGACATCAAATATGTTTACTTTAACAATATTCAGTTTTTCGTACAATTTCATACTTTTGTGTTCGTAAATCTGAAATACAAGTTTAACAATGGAGCTTTTACATTTTCAAGTATGTTTTTGTTTTTTGTATTTTTTTAACGAACGCATCGTTGATCTAATTATGTAGTAGATAGTATATTCCAAACGGATGCAGGACACACATAAAAATCGAGAATCAATTGATTCTTATAGTTGCAGCAGTATCACCAAATATCACTCTCTGGGGTTCCTAGAAGGTATGTTAAGGGTTAAACCCGATCGTTAATCGATATGCGCATTATAACCAGGGGTAAAAGTGTGGGGGAACGCGGGAGAACGCCATCCCCGAACTCGGAAAAATATGTACGGCGTCCCCCAGTTCCTAAAAAATTAAAATGGGCAAGGATAGGCGGGGGGACGGTGTGACGTCATACCGCTTGCTACCGTCCCCCTACCTTTTCAGATCCACTTTTACCCCTGATTATAACATACAGAATTAACATCAGACGTTACGTTACTTCGAATCGGTGAAATACCTTTTATCTTTCTTTCTTACTTATCTTTAAAATAATAGGCCTACAACTTTTTATATCCAATTATCCGAAGTATAATGTATTTAATATATTAAATAGAAATTTAGTAGAAGGGCTCAGTTTTTCTTTTGGATAACATAATGGACATTCGCAGCCCAGTTCTCTGAAACTGACTAAACAGTCTGACTACGATTTAAAAAAAAAAAAAAAAAAAACGAAATATAATCAGAAGTGAGCAACACTGACAATGAGCCAAATGACCATTATTCTTCCATAAGAAAATAGTCCCCAAGAAATTCCACTTGTTCAACCTAGGTAGCAATTATTGTATTTTTAAATCACACTAAGAACATTTTAGTTTCAATTAAAAGCACATCTCTAAATGTGGATTGATATCTTACACAAAAATATTAAATTTAACAAGAAAACAGCCACAACCACTGACAAATACGCAGAGCGCGCGCTATAGTTGATGATGGTCATGCAGGCAGGAAGGTTACCAGTGAAGGATTACATGCACGTGCAGAAGCAGAAATATTGCGGGAAACAGACGAAGCATTTTCGGGGATGCGGCACAGGATCGACACGGCATACGACCGACAATTCAGCTCAGAAACCTGTTTCGGTCCTGTGCCGTGTCGATCCTGTGCCGTGTCGATCCTGTGCCGTTTCGGTCCTATGCCGTGTCGATCCTATGCCGTGTCGATCCTGTGCCGTTTTGCTCTCACGCCGCTGCTCTGAAATAATTTAACTTTTAATCATGTGCCTAAAAAATAATATTTTTATTATCTGTTTAATCTTTGCTCTTACAAATTATAAACTCCTGTCGATTCTATGCCTGTGCAAGTTATATGCATAGAATACGTACGATCGAAACGGCATAGAGCCGACACGGCACAGGATCGACACGGCACAGGATCGACACGGCATAGGAACGAAACGGCACAGGATCGACACGGCACAGGATCGACACGGCGCAGGACCGAAACGGCATAGGACCGAAACGACGCACGATCATCCCCACTGCGTAGTATCTATAAAACCAAATATTTATTTCTCATAAAAGCAATCAGAGACCTGTCAATTGATTTTAAAATATAAGAATTATAAGATATTTACTATATGAATATTAATAATTGTGAGTGACAAAAGAATGATAGTGCTAAATGGACAAAATATAATTTCTTGTGTGCTTGGTCAAAAGCATTTCTATATGTATGGAATACTTATATTTATTATTATTATTATTATTATTATTATTATTATTATTATTATTACGTTTTAACTCGTTTTGAAATCATGGCCTGATTCCACTAGAAAGCGAAAGCCATGAGAAATGTAAGCTAAGTAGTAATATGGAATACTTTTAATGTTGCTCACTAGAGGAAACATGCTCGCATGTCTTCTCGTCTCGATATCGAGACCACAAGAGACTTTTTTAATAAGAAGCTCAGTTGGGAAGTAATAACTGAGCCGATGGCTCGAGCCGGCTCGCTTGGGGTGAACCATCGGCTCGAGCTGGCTTGGTTGGATGAACCATCTGCTCGGTTCGGCTCATCTGGGCCGAAGGCTCTTGCTGACACGGTTCGGTGAGCTGTTGGCTCGGCTCACTTCTCGGTTCGGGTCCATAGTGAGTGAGCTGTGAGCCCAGCTGCTCAAGTTGTTTACAATTGTAAACCCGGGCCGAACAGTTTTGAAGATATTTGGCCAGTGCCCTATAACTTTTAACAATGTTTGGCTCGAGCCCGAATACTCAACCTAAACCCTCAACCCAAATTCACAAGCTCGTGAACAATATCCTTGACTCCTAGAATTCACGACTACCGAGGTTAGCAATCAACTAGTTTTTTAGTATTCAAATACAGACCGCGTTTCTTTCATGTTTAAACACAGTGTTGTTATAATTATAATTATAATTATTATTTATTATTATTAATAATAATAATAAAAGTTGTACTAGTAGTAGTACTAGTATCATTGATAACCTATATTGTCTATGCAAGATACTTGAAGAGAATACTCGAAACTACAAACCAGATTTGGTTCGACTCGACCCGAATTCGAGTCGAGTTGGAGGAAATTTTTCGAATTGCGTTCAAAGATGTCTGTTTTTAGTCGAATCGAGTTTCAAAGAATACTCGCTCGTACTCACTCGTGCCCATCGTAGGATGACCACATTCTAACAATCGAAAAGTAGGACACAAGTATAATAGTACTGTATATGATATCTTACTGCGTCGGCAATACGCATATCATTATTTCAATTAATGTTAACCTTAAGTTAATGAACATTTTTGTTAAGAAGAAGCACTGAACAAAATTATTAAAGGAATTAAACACAACTCCAAATGCTTTGATGAATAACAAATTGGTTTATTTTATGAACGTACAGTCAAAGTTCGTGTTGGGCTAAATAATAATAATAATAATAATAATAATAATAAATTTCGAAGCGTGGTATTATTTTAAGAAATGAAAGAAAATTTAGACCGGCACAAAGGAACTTCTATTTAACTTGGTTAGCATCACTGTCATAAGTTCAATAAGAAACCTTTCCTACTTGACCGATATCTCAACAAGGCCTTCTCAGTAAAAGCGATGTATTGTAAAAAATGGTTTGTTGATTGTTCTCCATCCCTAGTCTTCTGAGGAGTGTTAAAAAACACAGTGGTTCATCATTCAGGAAAAGAGTGTGTTTGATTCAAAATATTGTGAATAAAGAATGAAACATTAAGATATTGCAAACAAATTAACTCTGGACATTTCGCAGGACATTTTAAAGAAGAAGGATATTTCTCGATTTCCTAGACATCTTCGCAACACGCAGGATAGCTCTTTGAAAAACAGTACTGTACTGCGAAAATCAGTACGTCTGGTTACCCTAGCCCATCCGTACGAGTAACGCAGTATGGCATTTTAGCCAATGTTACCTTATATGAAAATATTCATAACTTATAGCTGTCAAGTAAAAATGTGTCCTTGCATTTACATAAAGCAATTCAGAAAGGGCAATAACAATAATAATAATAATAATAATAATAATAATAATAATAATAATAATAATAATAATAAAAGCGATAGTAATAGTAGTACGGAAAATTGAAGTGATAACATTTGTTCACATATTCTAAGTTTCAGACCTAAAAGTAACGCGTTACTTTCGAAGTAAAGTAACAGTTAGTTTTTGGGGGCAAGTAACGCGTTACATTTTAGGAAAAAGTAAAGTAACTTGTAACGCGTTACATTTTTACATGTAACTTACCCAAAACTGTCCATGGGAAAATTGTTCACTGCTCGGGCCAAGATTGTTTCTGACTGTCGACAGATGGATGCCGTTTATGGCAGACCTTTGTCTGAAGTACTGCCCAAAGTTTGTAGTCCAACGGGTTAAGATCCGGGCTGCTAGAAGGCCAATCAATGGTAGAAATGAAGTGAGGGACGTTCCGCGCCAGCCAGTCCTAAGTTGGTTTCGCTGTGTGGCCTGGAGCGGAATCCTGTTGGAAGGTTCACCTGGTAGCAGATAGTGGTTACACTATAGGTGTTAGCACTGTGTTCTGGTATACCTTGGCAGATGTTTTAACACCTTGTTCGCAAAAATACAGCTGGGTTGTGCTTGAGTAGCTCACTCCCCACCAAACCACCACTGAGGCAGCATGATGTGTTGGGTGTCATCCAGAAGTCCTAAACGGCAGAACTCCTAAAAATATAGGCACTAGACCTGAATTTTAGTACTTCTGCAGTTGAGGACTTGTGGCACGGTATGATTTTTAGGATTTCTGCCGTTTAGGACTTGTGCCGCGATATGATTTTTAGGACTTCTGCCTTTTAGGACTTGTGCCGTTTAGGTCTTGTGCCTTTTTCATTCACTTGCTTTAGTTCTGAAATTCGCCACCACCCCACGAAATTGCGACGATGCAGCAACTAGTTGGCAATAATGTCACGAACGTAGCTAATTCCAACAATAACAACTATATTTGTACTACTAAGATTATTATTATCACTATCTGTTCTGCACTTATACGTGAATTACATAATACAACTTATTTCATTCTAAGAATTAATTACATAATTAGTTAAGAAATTCGTTTCTTTCGAATGGAGATACGAGAATCCCAAGACAAATTCCTAAAACAAAAATAAATAAATAAAAAATTGAAAAAATGTTTAAAAAGCATATTTTACCAGACTTCTGAAAGCAAGAAAACATTCAGAATTTCAATATATACTGTGTGGAGCGAATTTTATTAAGAGTAAGACAAAAATCCACCAAAGTTTACTTAATTAAGACAAAAGCTCACTAGACATTTCACGAGTGAACATTAAATACCAACGGTATACATAAAGAACGCAGTAGATTTAAATTTGAACAAAGAACATTTACTATGCAATACATTGGGTGACATTCATAAGTTCTAAACGGCACAAGTCCTAAAAATATAGGCACTAGACCTAAATTTTAGGTCCTGTGCCATTTTCGCAGAAATTGCTACATAGTCATTTAGGGGTGTAGCCTGCAATTTTTTCTAGGGGAGCTTGATTTTTATATATTAAAAGCAAATCAAAAGTTTATTTTCAGATTACAAAAGCTTCAATAAGACAATAAATTTATACATATTACACATGTACATAAATACATAATATTATTGTATTTCCAGTTACTTCCTTTTTGAAACCTGGACCTTGACAGAGCGTAAATTTAAAACCACAGCTTGTGGGAAATGTACGAATAAGTTAGTTATAAGAAATCGGAAACTGTTCATGGAAGTCCATTTGTTTGACTGTATTTATCTTCTGTACTCTTATATAAAAGAGTAAAGATGTGTGATTTTTGGGCATACTACTACAAGTAGAGTCGATAAATTTTAGTTATAAGATATAATTTTCTTATGAAAGCAGTACATAAGAAAGAATTTTTGGAAATAAGTATCGTAAAAAGGGTGGGGTAAGATTTTTTTAAAGGGTAGTGTATCTCGCAAGTTTCTAAAGCTAGTAAAATAAAACTTGGCATATAAGCTTTCCTATTAAAAAAAAAACAACTGAAAATTGAAAATTGAAAATTGAACACATAAAAGGGAAAGAGCAAAGGGAGCACATTTTTTTATGTTCGATTTCCCCATTACTTACTCAGAAAATATGTAAATAAATTAAGGAAGGATTTGTTTAAGCTAGATGCGTGAAACTCGGCATTTGAACTTTTAACTAAAAGTAATAAAATACTATATGTTTCAGCGTCTTGAAAATTACACTTCTAAGCGAAAGGAGGGTCAGTTTCTATAATATTAAAATATCCCACTGCTTATGAGATTTGGGCAGAAAACTCTTTTTCCTTTAGGCCTCGGTTCATCCAGTTAAGCAAACGAGAGTACAAAGTGGCTGATTAATTAGGTTCTTTTAATTATTTTAACATGTTGACGTAGTTTAATTCTTTTAAAACTGTATTCTTTCACATTCTATTATAAACATATTTTATTTGCTGTAATTATTAAACACGTTTAATAAACATAAAACAGACTAACCTCCGGTCCCGGCCAGAATATGTTTTTGGTGTTAAGCCATCATTTGCCGTCCATAACATAACCTTTGATTTAAACTTCACGTACTATCAAGACTCAAGTCTCAGAAATGTAGCATATATGAAATATACTACTTCTACTACTACTACTATACTACTACTACTACTACTACTACTACTACTACTAAATATTAATAACAATAATAATAATAATATAATAATAATAATAATAATAATAATAATAATAATAATAATAATAATAATAATAATAATAATATGTACTTCTGAAATACATATGTATCTATGTGTTATTAATTCTTTCATAATCTTGAAAGAAACTTTTGATTTGTTTTTAGTTTGTAAAAATGAAGGCCCTCTAGAAAAACTTGCTGGCTATACCCTGAATGACTATGTATTGGTTTCTGTACACGTATTGTGTTATCACTTACTAGTCTAGTGTTATTTTTAGAACAAGACAATGGTTCTTGTCTTGGAATATTACTAGTTTGGTTTGGTAGTACAGTGATAGAGTGTGACCTATGATTTTATTTCCCTGTAGGGTATGCTATCTGCAATGCAATAAACTGTATATGCTTCTTCTTCCTAACAAGGCTGGGCGATAAGCCCCTGCAATTCCATTACAAATAAGGACGATATTATTTTATAAACTACTTGGTGAACCTTTGTTAATATAACGCTATTAGTTCTTACAACCTTTTGTTAATCTTATTTAACAATTGCAAAATGGAATAAGAGAGAAAATATATAATGATGATGATAGTTTATTTACATAAGGTATACATACAACAAAAGGGAATCTGTTGGTCACTACTGTGTATCTGCTAAACCAGGGTCAAACTCTGTGTGTCACAAAGGTTAGTTTAACAGAGTTTAAAATAATAATAGATATTTTGTTTGACTTACAAAGATTATCATATTAGCAAAATGATTTGAAATAACACGCCAGACATAGGATAAGCCTTGGGCTATATCGCTTAGAATTGTTTTAAGAGTAAATATATCATTTATGCATTAAATTTCATTACTGGCTACTTACACGTTTCGGCCTCGCATTGGAAGTCAGCTTCTCGTGTTCTTTTCATATTCCACGATAACTGTTTTAATTGCACACTCCGCCAAATTACCTTTCTGACCTTACAATACTTTCTTGGAAAACTTCGGCTAACATATATCACCAGACGTTTGGAAAACCGACATCCTTTACTTCAGGATACAATGCGTTATTTAGCATTTCACCCAACACCTCACCGTTACTATCATTCTCCACTTTCGCTCCTATAATCTACCACCGTTAGATCCCTCTTTACTTATCATCGCCGATTACGTCATTCATGAACATCTTCCTCTCATTCACCCATCATTTCCAGCACAGTGATTACCATTATTTACTAAGATGGGACTCATTCATTTTCATCATTGAATAGAGCAGCCTCTAGGCTAAAGATAAGCTCATTTGTCTAACTAATATCACCCACGTGTTGTCCTGTGTATGCATCTCGCCACATCATTCACGCCCATTACTATATCATACGTATCGTGCATTCTATACCTAATCCTTCGTTATGATCATTAATGTTCTTTCCTTATAATATACTGCCTGATTATTTTCTTATTTATCTTCTTACTAATAACAATCATATATATGTAAAGTAACTTGGCTTCAGTTATCGCATCCTTATTGGTATGCAACCGTGCACTCACATGGCATCAGTTTGAGGGAATATTATTGATGAATTGGCAATGGCTTTCATGTTCTTGACGCTAATCCTTACATTTCCGACGATTTGAACTCACGTTTACTGAGTATGAGTGCATTCTGGGGATTTTTCGTAAAGTGTTTCCACACATTTGAATCACCCTGCTTCACTGTTATGCTCTACCGACATTGCAGATGTCTTTCTAGAGCATTTGAGTACAAATTCGCTATACTTAATACTCAGAACATCACTGTTGTCCGGCATCCATACCTGGCGATTATGCAACCACACACAACGGGCATGGTGTCCGCCATTTTATATTTGTTCCAGATATCGACTTAATACAAACGAATTATTGTTACCTGGTACAAGCTTATCAATTCATATCCATTTAGACCAAGTTTCACTTGGAAGATTATCCGGGACTCCCTACGTTCCTTTGGGGAACCCTTGCGCGTGCATGGTAGGATTGTGAAACATGCAAAATTCAATGGAGCAGGTATGACTTCTTCAGTGAATTTTTTACCCGCCCTCTTTATGTTGGTTAGTTTCCGAACTATTGGCGTCCGAAACTCATTTTTCCACGCTTTGTAGATCCGAAACTATGTCCGATAGCCGAAAGTTCAAGAGAACTTTTTTTCTTGTCTCAGTGGCAGGAGTCACCTCTCAAGAGTTGTAACACTTATTTTGCAACACTCGATATCTATCTATCTATCTATCTATCTATCTATCTATCTATCTATCTATATCTATATCTATATATCTATATATATATATATATATATATATATATATATATATATATATATATATATATATATATATATAGTAAGTAAAGATCTAAGGGTTTACTTGTCCCTACCATAAATCCTTCATTGTAACCAGATTCCGGCGTTGCCGCTCTAACTCAGGTAGAACTGTATAAAGCTCTCAGTATGGCTAGCCCCATTACGGTTATCATAGTAGCCCGAGCCCGTGCAGACCTATAAACACATTACCCCACAGAAATGAGTGCCATAAGTCCATGCCTTCTAAAGGCTGTTGCGCCATGAATTTAGTTATCATTATTATTATTGCTAATATTAATATGTAATATTAGTAATAGGCTTAATAAAGATTCTCTGTATCTCTCTCACCCTATCAATTGAGTCAAGCGCTGCTAAGCGGAGGAATTCGTAACTATTACAGAAGCTGACCAGTTGCGGGAGAAAATGCAATCGCAAGAGAGCAATACGGGAAGATAGGAGCGATGCAAGAATAAATCCACTTCTCCAGGTTAAGAAATAGGAGCTCGCTGCCATATGCTCAATGTTACTGCTTCCAGTGACAACGTTGGCTGCCACTGGAAATGTAAATCATCTCTTTCTTTCCGTTTTTTAATTGACTTTTTTCAGAAATGCATCAATACTGTTTTGCGCTCAAGATCAAAGGTTTATTTTTCACTGATACACTACTTTAATACTTAAAAATATTTTAAGTATTAAAAAAATGTCAGGTTGCACAACCATGCAACATTAGTACCAGCCGCCGCTGCTATTTGGTATTCTATCTTACATGTTATATGCTTAATACTTATATAGAATGGGTCTGCGTCATTTATATGTATATTGAGAGATCGGATTTTGTCTGCACGTGCACGAAAAGAAAAGCAAATTTCTACATTTTGTGACTGAATTTTTTTTTAATTTCTCCGGGGGGGATGAATTTTTTTCGGGGGGAGATTCCCCCGGGCCACCCCCTGAATTCACCCCTGCCTGGCTATATGTCCTGCCCACCTAAGCCTCCTAGAGTTAATGATCCTAACAATGTTTGGTAAGCCGTATAATTTATGTAGTTCCTCGTTATGAAGTTTCCGCCATTCCTCTTGGGTCCGAATATTCGTCTGAGCATCTTGTTCTCAAATACTTTCAGTCTATGTTCTTCCCTCAGAGTAAGCGACCATGTTTCGAAACCATACAGAACAACAGGTATGATTACTGTTTTATATATTTTAAGCCTCAAACTCCTCGACTGAATTCGCGACGACAAGAGATTTTGAACTGAATAATAACACTAATTCCCTGTTTTAGTTGACATTTAATTTCTTCATGAAAATGATTTTCGTTATCCTAGATATTTGAAAGTATCCACTTTATCAGAAGTATTATTTAATATTTTAACGCATTCATAATTGGCCGTATTACGTTCCCAACCCACTTCCATGTATTTAGTTTTCTCTGCATTTACTTCTAAACCCTTGTCCTGCAAGCGTTTAATAAGACCTTTGCATTTCTTTCTATTGTTCTCCCATCATCCCCTATTAAATTTACATCATCAGCGTACGCATAACCTGGTACCATTTCTTTCTTTACTATACCTAGTGCTCTCAACGGGTCGGGTCGGGTTCAAGACCGACCCGACCCGACCCGTGACTAGAATTGACTGACCCGACCAGTGATCCGATCCGATTGACCTGACCCGACAACCCAACCCGAGCTGACCCGATTGACCCGACTCTACAACTCGACCCGACTAACCCGACCCGACCCGAGCTGACCCTATTGACCAGACCCGATAACCCGACCCGATTGGCCTGACCCGACAACCCGACCCGACCTGACACGATTGACCCGACCCGACAAACCGACCCGAGCTGACCCGATTGACCCCGATCCGACAACCCTACCCGAGCTGACCCGACACGACAACCCGACTTGAGCTGACCCGACTGACCCGACACGATAACCCGACGCGAGTTGACCCGACCCGACCTGACCCATTTGAGAGCACTAACTACTACTTACATATATGTAATAACAATAAGTAAGATGTAGTACCCAAATAGTATAACAGTTGAAGTACAATGACATTATATTTCTGTTCCCATGTTACCTGCTATTTAGTGGGGAGGAAAGCTTTTATATATAAATATTTCGATGGGGTAACTTGCAACATCTGTTGCAACATGCCGCGTGCCATTGAAATAGAAATTTTTGCGGTTAACCATTGTTATATGAACAATTGTTGTTGGTAATAAAACTAAGAGTATTATTATTATTCCATTATTATTATTATTATTATTATTATTATTATTATTATTATTATTATTATTATTATTATTATTATTATTATTATTATTATTATAGGACAACAGTGATGGCTTATTGCTTGCAGTGCCTAGTAGTAGTTGTTTCCTTTCATCTTCTCAGTTAGAACTTCAGACTGCAGGTCAAAGTGAGCTTCATGGATCACCTGCAAATGCATCTAAGAAGATAGTGTAGAATCCTTCAGATGATCTCCTGAACATGTATGGTTCTTTCCAAAATCTGGAACTAGAAAACTGACAGCTCGGAAAAGGAAGAGATGTGCTATTCTTACAGACACTCTAGAAAAAAGTACTTTCGAAATGAAAAAGAAGCATCTAAAAGCAACCGAAAACGTAAAATCATCAGCTGAGAAGAATTTATTTTCAAGTCGTCTGTTTGGTTTCTGAAGAACCGTACGAAGAACAGGATACAGAAGAAGACTGGGTACAGTGTTTATGTTGTGAGAAGTGGTCTCATTGGTCGTGTTCCGAGAGAAATCCGTACTACATCTGTATAGATTATAGACATTGACTGCCACAGTGAAAATGAGTGAAGCGATGTTCAAGCTGTAGATTTGATAGCATTAAATTTCTGAATCAAGTCCGATTGTTGCAACTTACCCCAGATGATGTTGCAATTTACCCCATGGGTGGGGCAAGTGTCAACAGTCGGACTTAGTTCAAAAAGTGGATGCTATCAAAACTGCCGTTCGATGTTTTGCACTTCTCTTTTTTTGGTATGTAGTTAAGGCATGTACCTTTTAGTACACTCAATATAGTTTTTATATCTATAATAATTTTCGAGTAAAAAAACAGACCTGAAAATTGTTGCAACTAGCCCCATCTTCCCCTACAATCACTTTTTCAAAAAAAAAAAAAAATGTATAAAGCCAGTAAAGCAATTAACATGTAGGTCTATTTTCGAAGATAATATAGGAATTTTTCGTGCTGCTAATTATTTATTTTTAAAAAATCAGATGCTGAAACCAATCGATATAGCGCAGTTTAAGCAATTCAGTTTGTTTTATTTAAAAAGAAAACTCTCTATTTACAAATTTGATTGTTCCTATGTATTAGAGCAGTCTTCGAAAAATCAGTGCCTATTGTATTTCTAAAATATAGCTGGAGCCGCGGTGGGTCAGTGGTAGAGCGTTCACCCCTGGTGCATGGGGTCTCGGGTTCAAACCCTGCTCCCGCCAAGTGAACTTTGTGGTCGATAAACGCCGTGTGCGTGGATATTCTCGGGGTTCTCCCGTTTCCTCCCACTTTCTTCATTCCACCATTTCATTCCTTTCTCATAATCACCGTCTCCTTCAGCCTAACCGGCATAAGCGTGGGACGTAAAACTCAAAGATTTCATTTCATTTTCTAAAATATAGCTGTATTGATTTATTGGTATATATTTACCTTCAGTTTGTTTGAGAGAAAATTATTACAAGAACTAAAAAGTGTTTCTCTAGTAAATACGTTTTCATAGTTTAGCTATTTACGTTACTAAACAAATTTGGTTTTTTTAATACATAAAATGGCGCCCGTATATATATAGGGTGTAACTTAATTAATATAACAAACGTCGTTAGGTGATTCCTGACACCGAAATAAAACAAAAACTATACAACAACCTGGGTGTAACACCCGAAAATTTGTCGGAAAAATGTATAAACCGCCATAACTCATGAACAAAACGTCGGATTGAAGTCGGGCAAAAGAATGTCCATTGTTTTTAGTCGTAGATTCGATTAGTGTACAGTGACGATGCAAGGATGACTTCCAAAGAAACTGGAGCATTCCTTTGAGTATTTTATCAAACGTTGAATGAAGAAATGATCAATCAAGTACAAGATTTAACATTAAAAAATAATAGTGCATCGTTCAAGTTAGAAGAACACTCAGAATTCGAAAGAAAGAGAGATACACATGTGTGATTCATCTATTTTGTCTCAGTACATAATGACGTCTCGGAAGAAGATTTTAAATGGAACGAAGTCTTTAACGTATCACACTTATATCTTCTAGGCTAATGGTAACGGATGATAAATGAACGGCTGCCTGTCCAAGAGTGTGTGAAAAAGGAAAAATAACTTTGATCCAGATTAGGTTTAAAACGACTGTGCATAGGACAGTCAGGCGGCATGTAAATAAATATAACATCGAAAAATGCAAAGATCATATGTGATGAACGAGTGTACAAGGAATTCTCCACATGACCCAGGGATTCAAAATATTGTGTGAATAGATATGGGGCAAAAGTAAGCTGCATTAAACGGTTTCTTCCTCGTAATATGTAATTCCGTGGAATATGGTACTTCTGTGCACAGAAGCAACAAAAGTGGGGAAACAAGGGATGTTGTACACGTTGCATAACGATACCAAGAAGTGCGCTGGAATAGTATACTTGATTTATCCGTTAGATGAATCTTCTCCCAGGAATACTTTTGATGGCGTTTTCCCCTTCCTTCGAGTTGGCAAACCTCAACTTTTCCCTGAGCTATGAAAAACTTCATTGCTATTGTGAATATACCAAAATACTATCCTAGTGTAGACCACTTACATTTTGATTTTATCATTGCCGGAGAAATTTTCTCAAAGGAAGCTCGTTGAAAGTACATTTTAAAAAAAGGATAGTCTTTTTTCGACATTCTAATGTACATACCTTAGAGCTGTATGGAATACCTACACGGAGGAATACCTACGGAACTATCGTCCCTTGTGTGCCAATTGCGAGTGGCTTACAGAAGGCTGTCTTGAAGTTTTATTGTGGAATGGCTTCAGTTAGCATGGCTGAGTTGTAATAAGCATCTACGCAACTTGTGAGTGATATACATAGTCAGATGCTCTACTGTTACACGTGTAATTACTGTATAACACGATGGGAAATGTTGTGTTCAACGGTAGAGGGTTGTGTCCAGGTATTTAAGGTCGTGTAAAAGTGTAGACGTTGGTGTTTAAGTAAAATTGATTGTGTTAACCTGTACACGCCTGCGCGATGGAAGATTACCCTGTCCACGAGCTGGCAGATATGCAACTCATTTATGGAGTAGCAAAGGGCAATAGCCCAGAAGTGAGGCGTTTACATCGTGACCGTCGCCCTCAAAAGAGAGTAACTTTCCTTGTATTTTTCCACGCCTCCATATTCGACTTCGAGAGAGGGGTCCCTTCGGTTTCTCGTACGTGAAATCGGAGGAAATAGCCCCATATGGACAGCTGAACTTGAAGACAGCGTACGTCGAATGATCAAAACCGTCTTGAAACTATCATGTGTATGGCGTAAAAACCCACATGCAACTCTAGTAAACGATCAGCAGCAGAAATTTGGTGTGGTGTGGTGGATAATTTTGTGGTAGGATCTTATTTATTATCGGTCTGCCTGTGTGGGAGTACGTATCTTTTATTTTTACGTAATTGTCTCCCAAAATTGATAGAACATGTGCCCTTGAACATAAGACAGCAGATGTGATTTCAGTATGATAGTACACCTGCACATTTTGACAGGAATATGCAGACTTACCTAAATGAAACATTCCCAGATTGGGAGAGAAAAACGTGTTATGACAACCTCGTTCATTCTACCTCACGCTGCTTGATTTTTTATTTCGGGGATACGTATGAAACTCCGGCCACGACAGTCGAAGAACTTGTAGCTCGATGTAATATAGCTGCGGCAATCATCTACGAAATTTCAGATGTGCTTGATCACAGGCGGAAAAATTTGCTTCGCCGATGTCATCTTTGCAACGGTCAACGGTCGACAATATCAGACTGTGAACTGTTATTCTTCATAGCTGTCTCGTGTACACATACTGCATTGCGCAAATACTGTACAAGGTACCTCTGAGTATTTCACAGTTATCCTACCTTGTACGAAACAGAATAAATCGATAATTTGAAATTGTATTTCTTTCTTTCCTTGTGCAACACGCGCAACACCTTGAGTATCGTCGAATTTCATTCCTTCTGTACTCGTAGTTATTATCTTCCACGGATTTACGCATTACGGGGAGGAAATCTTTTAATCTAGCTTACTTTGGCTCAAATTATATTCACATAATTTGTGGGAATCACTGTTGTTATGTGAAGAATCCCTTATACTCTAGTTCATCGTACATGATCTTTTGCCCCTGACTGTCTTATGCACAGTCGTTATAAACCTACTCTGGATCAAAGTTATTTTTTTCTCATTTTTACACACTCTTAAGTTGAACAGGAAGCCGTTGATTGATCATCCGTTACCATTGGCATAGAAGTTATAATTATGATAAGCTAAAGATTTCGTTTCATTTAAATTCTTCTTCCGAGTCCAGGAATCACCTCCAGACGTTCATTACATTAATGAAGTTACACACTATATATATAATGATAAAAAATAATACCGATATTAGTGTCGATGAAATAGTATTTGGAGTCACTCAGACGAACAGTAACACTCCCGATGCAGTTTAAATCCATACTCAGATTCCATTGCCCTTTATGCTCAAAATGAAACTATTCTCCCCGTGCGAAGAACGGGTATTCTGTTAATAATTTATTATTAAACATCACACCATAAAATACAAAGTGTATCACGTAATGCACACGTTATACTGTTACTTGCTTAATGTATAAATGGAGGATGAAGGACTATTATTGGATCAAAAGATCCAATATACTTCAGACAATAAATTTCTTGTAGGCTTTATATCTGGAGAACAACATATAGTGTACCCAAACCTAAACTATGACTGAACTCAGTATGATGTGCTTAGTGCCTGAATAAAACGAAAGCTCGATTTAGGGGCCATTCAAAAATTCTGTTGCCCTTGATCCAAAAAATCTAATATATTTCATTCAATAATAAAAAAAAAAATCTTGTACGTCTTATATCTGAAGAACTACATATAGTGCAGCCAAACCAAAACTATCACTTAACTCAGCATGATGTGCTTATTCCGAAAGTAATACGAAACCTTGATTTAGGGACCGTCCAAACGTTTGTAGCCCCTGATCCAAAAAGTCCAATATATTTCATTCAATCAATAATTTTATTGTATGTCTTATATATGGAGAACTACATATAGTGTAACCCAACCCAAGATATCACTTAACTCAGTGTGATATGCTTATTGCGTAAAAAATATGAAAAGTCGATTTAGGGACCGTCCAAAAATTTTGTGGCCCGTTATAAAAAAAAATCCAAAATATTTAATTAATCGAAATTTTTCTTGTACTCCTTATACCTGGAGAACTATATATCTGGAGAAAACTCGATTTAGAGACCGTTCGAATATTTTATGGTAACTGATACAAAAATTAATATTAGCCAAGATCATAATACTTTGATCCATTTTTTAGATCATTCCTAAAATTCTTGTTTTTATCCAATCTTTCTTTTAAACAATATCACTCTCTTTGTTCTCAATTTGAAATTTATCAAGCAATTATAAAGCATTGCTTATTATCCAATTTGTATTCGGTGTAGAGCTTCAATTTTCTCAAAGTTTCAAATAAGATAATAAAATATGATTTACTATCGGAATTCGTGTCAGGTATTATTATTACTTTTATTGGTGTTTTCCTTTCTTTCAATTGTTAAAACAAGAAACTACCTTGCACTGTCATAAAATATGTGCTCTTTTCCAATAGCATAATAAGTGCTCATATAATTTTGAACTTTAAAATTAAGGATTGAATCAGTACAAGAAGTAAAATTTGGATAACGAATGACTTATAATTGATGTTTAGTGGCGTACTGAAGTAAAGGGATTAAGGACTTTGAAAACCCCCTTGAGCAAGGTATTATGCAAAATTAAGCACGTTTATCATATTAGCACGTTTATATATATAAACACTTGATATTATATAAACTTGTGTTCCTAAAGCCCCTGAACCCCCTAAACATTTGCGTAGAGTACTGATTGTGTTTCTCTTATTATTTTAACCGTTTTATGCTTTGAACGAAATTTGAAGTGCAGGAACCCTGTGAAGGTGACCACCTTTACTATAAAAATTTCTTTAATGGTTCTTAGTTTTTCTTCAAAACAATCAATAACGAACGAAAAATAAATGATTGAGTTTGATTTTAAATCGAAATTTGAAATACCACCAAAAAGTTGGCCCACCCAACCTTATTTTGTAAATGACTCTTAATAATTTTCAAAACAAACTATTTCCTCTTCAAACCAATCAATAAGAAAGGAAAACATGTTATTAGCTTGAGTATTGAATCGATATGTAAAAGCAGAAAAAACAGTATGAAGTTGACCACCAAATGTATCCTGGAAATAGATATATTTTACTGGTTGTTTTGAAACAAGTGATTTTTTCTTCAAAATAAGCAAACTGCCCCGAAACAAATCACCTTCATCAACATTATTTCTTAATTATATTCTTATGTTTTTCGAATCAAATTACTTTTCTTCCAAACAAGCAACAACAAATCCATATCAAACGATTGATTTTGGTCTTGAATCGAAATTTGTAAGTAAAGGAATCAGATTGAATTTGATCACATTCTAAATTTATTTTGTAAATCTCTTTCTCTATTTTTTCGAAACAAGCGATTTGCTCTTAAAAACAACCAATAAGAAACGCTTGGCTTCGGTTTTGATTCGAGACTTTAAAGTGGAGCCAATATGAAATTCCATCACCCATTTCTCTTGAAAAGACTCTTTATGTTTTTCGAAACAGACTATTCTTTTTCAAAATAATTAGTAGCATACGCATATCAAACAATTGATTTTGATTTTCAATCAAAATTTTAAGTGGAGGAACAAGGGTAAATTTGGCCATATACCAACTTTATTTTGTAAACATCTCTTTATGTTTTAAGAAAGATACGATTTTTACTATTTTTCTTCAAAAAAGTCAATAACAAACGAAAAACAAACGATTGGCTTCCGATTTCAATTCGAAATTTGAAAGGAGGCAACTTAACATAGGTGCATTGCTTCGCTTAAAAAAAAAAATCCAAACGCAAATTCTAAGCCTACAGTTTTAAAATTGCAGTTACATGTACATACTTCAACTTAGTATACATAAAAAATTACAGCATTATAAAAATATCAGACAAATAATATTATTTATTCGGTATTGAAAACCTCGAATCAACTATTGGAGTTATTTAGCGTATTTTTTTTAATATCACAAAATTAAAGGTGTATTTATTACGGCATGGATATATTACGCACAATATTTTTATACAATTTGTATATATATATATATATATATATATATATATATATATATATATATATATATATATATATATATATATATATATATATATAATATTTTAAAAATATACCATTTAGAATTATTTATCCTTACAATTTTTTATATCCACAAATTCAAGGTGAGGGATATGCGATATTGATATTTTCAGAAAGTGTTGACCACCCTACAGAATGTCGATCCTGTGCCGTGTCGATCCTGTGCCGTGTCGATCCTATGCCGTGTCGATCCTGTGCCGTGTCGATCCTATGCCGTGTCGGCCCTGTGCCGTTTCGGTCCTATGCCGTGTCGATCCTATGCCGTTTCGTTCCTATGCCGTTTCGATCGTATGACGGTTCTCTCCTATATATCCTTGAGAAAATAATTGTTACTTAATATTGCGTAATTATAAAATAATGTATTTTTTATTATTTCGATCGTATGAAAGTTCTGCTGTCGATCCTATGCCGTGTCGATCCTGTGCCGTTTCGGTTCTGTGCCGTGTCGATCCTATGCCGTGTCGATCCTACGCCGTGTCGATCCTATGCCGTGTCGATCCTACGCCGTGTCGATCCTATGCCGTGTCGATCCTACGCCGTGTCGGTCCTGTGCATGTAACCCGCATTTTCCCCTGCACCAATCACTGAATACTCGTGCGCGGAGTGATACAAATTGAGTTACGCGGTTTGTTTTTGAAGGGTGCAAAGGTACGTGAAAAAGCGAGTAATTGCTGATAAATATTCAATGTGAGATTATAATTTTAAACAAATCGTTTATTTTTATCTAAAACATTAAATAAAGACTGGCAAAAATATTTTAGACTAAACTTTAACTGCTATTTACAGTAGCTATTTTTGTTATTATTTCCTATATTCAGTAGTTACTGTTTGTTACTAATGTAGAAGTTTTTAAAAAAATTTAAATTAACTCAAATATTTTTTGACCTAAAACAAACATACATAGGAATATCTTAACAAAAAGTTATCATTCTTTCTAACACTTCTGATTCTAAATCAAGCATATTAGCCTTGGTTTCTGCACTGCAATAGTTTAGTTTACGAAATCTTCAGTAGGATTAGTGCCCTGTCGTGGAAAATCAGTGCTTGGCGCGAGAGTATACGACGGCACCCCCGTATATATGAGTGAGGTCGACAGACCAGTCGCGAAAGGTGAGAAAATTTTAAAAAGTAAACCCTGCTTTTCCTTGATTTTGAGCACTTTTTATTAATTTTTTCCTTTCATTTTATATATGTGCACATGCCCACATGTGCACATGTGTTTCATTCCTCTTTTTATTCTTTCCTTCTTTTCTTTTTCCCTCCCGAATTTTGCGCCCCTTGCTTCGGCGCCCGGGGCCGTCGCCCTGCTTGCCCCTCCCCCATGGCACGGCACTGAGTAGGATCTTCATCACCTTCAATAGCAATCTTTCACTTATATACTACTATTATATTGATAAATTCTATATAAATCTAATATATAAATCAGGAGGGATAATTGTTCCTCCCTGATCCTTCTAAATGACGCCCTCTGAATCTCACCCTTTAACTGACTTATTTTTAATTTAAAAAAGGTGTGTTTACTTTAACAACCGTAAAACACATTTACATCTGTTACTTCCGATGCGAGAAATGGGATTTAGGCGCTCTATTTCAAATAATGCAAGAACTACATTTTCAAGAACTGAAGTCTGCTGACATCAGAGATCATATGGAATGATCGAAAGATCTTCCCTATCTTTCCTATCTCAATCTGTGCTAGTGCTACCTACTAATATATAATATAGGGCGAGAGTATAGTACCTACTAAAATACAAACCTTTCTTCAACAGTTAACAATTTCATGTTCTGCCAAAAATCGGTCATAGCGTTAAGAAATACAAGTTTTATTGACTATTTGGTATTCTATCTTAGATGTTACATGTTTAATATTTATATAGAATGGGTCTGCGTCATTTATATGTATATTAAGAGATCGGATTTCGTCTGCACGTGCACGGAAAGAAAAGCAAATAATTGAGTGAAGCAATTTCTACATTTTGTGACTGAAATTTTTTTAGTTTCTCCGGGGGGGGGGGGGGATGAATTTTCTTCGGGGGAAGATTCCTCCCCAGGCTACCCCCTGAATTCATCCCTGATCTTGACTAAGAAATGGCTCACCGAGAATCAAACAAATAATTGTTCGAGCTCAAGCAGTGAACATCATTGATCAACTATAAAATTCTCCAACGGTATTTCGGCTGTCTCTGGATCAGCGGGTCGGACTGCGTCTGAAAATCGAGACCCAGACCACCTATGACCCATGACCCATTCCATTGCTGCATGTGATTATGTGCAGTGTATTCCTGTACTCAAAGTTCTGAAGAGTTAGTCTGTTTATTGCACCATCATTTTCAAATTAGTGCCCACTGAAGCAATTTGTTCCACATTTGTCTCCTCTGACTTCTATGACACAGACCACACTAAAAATTATCTTCATATTGACGTAAAACTGACCAGACCGAAGTCACGTCGCGAACAATAAAGAAATTGCTTATCAATCTCAACTACGGTTATGATGACATGATCTGTATTTCTTCCAGTGATAAGCCTAAAATATCCATTGTTTGGATGTGTTTATCCGGTTGTTTCTATAGACAGAAACTAAATTTAAAATTCCGCGAAAGAAAGAACAGAAAAGAAAATATTTGCCGAAGTTCTGATATACACGAGTTCCATCACAAACAACAACGATATTCGTTATGCGTTTGTTTTGTCCGGAATGATGGGTCAAAATAAACTGGTTTCTATGGCATTTTCATTTTTTGGGTGTGTATAACAAGTATATTTTCTGGCCTAAGTATTTGATTGATTTGTTCTGTAGTTTATTTTAGAAGTGGTGTATGACATACACCACTTCTAAAATAACCTACAGAACAAATCAATCAAATACTTTGGCCAGAAAATTTACAAGTTAAATTTCATTAATTGTAGACCTGAATTGTTCTTCCATACAATTGGATAAATTCTAGTAATTAGTTTGGGGTCATATCTCGTTGAGAGCTCAGTCTCATAAAACAGGGACGTCTCGTAGATTCCAACGTTTGCTTTTATCCCTGTCAAATTTCAATTTTGATGTTTGTTGCAAGTTTAGACTCCTTTTTCAGACGAGGATCTATAGTTAAAGGTGGGATCCGAACCACCGGAATACGTTCAATAGTCTCCCATCGGAAATCGAACCCGGGACTAGGCTTTTATCCAGGCAGTTTTGTCTGAAAGGGGGGAGGGCAAAATCAAAATGGAAGGAGGCTGCACTGGACACCATTTTGACATATTGGCAAAAGCAATTATTTTAATTTTCTTACCTCGGGACAGATTATGCCTAGAAGAAATACTGCACAGGACCACATGCACCAAAGGCGTGAGCGCTGCGTGTCTATAGAGGGCATGCTGACAGTAGTTGAAAGTCGTCGGACAACTAAAGTATAGTTGTGTGTGGGAGTCTGTTGTAAGTGTATCGCAGTCTACGTCTTTAATGTTAGGATGACGCCAGAAATTTCAAGTAGACACCGGGAGGTCGTGACATATTGATGGTTCATTGGTGGTACATACGATGCTAACAAGCAACGTACAGAACAAGGTAGGATCAGATCCGACTCAAACTTCGCGCAGAGGACGCATAATAGAAAAGAAGAAAAAACGCCAAATTGGAGCTGCCCCCATCCAGAAACACCGGAGATATGCTCCGCAACATAACGCACCACGTCACAAGATACCCATTCATGTTTAAAACGGAAAGGATGGGCAGTACCAGGATGATATCAAGATATTTGATATGCTATAACACTGACTTGGCGGCCATCTTGAAATCCGCAATCTTGGATATAGCGTAAGGTATTGAAATGAGAAGCGGGGTGTGTGATATATCAATGTAAGGTAAAATGCAAAAGGAAAATTACAATGATGTAAACGCGAAAAACATATGTGTAATGGTGTGGACGGGACGAAGTGTGGAAGACTCGGGCAAAACAAACGTGTATTCGAAGGACAGAGTAATAGGGCAAGACTCCACGACAATGATACGCGACAAGTAACTGTAACAGTGTCTGTGCATGGAAGTGCATCCGCCTTAACAGATAATACCTTTCGAAGATATTGGGATTCCGTTTGGGACAGTGAAAACCACAGTTGCAACCCGCGATACGAGCGCTCGTTTGGAAACTACATAAACTACAAATGACTATCTTTTATGGAACAGCAATTCGGCAGCTCGCTCAGGAGTGTAGGAGATATCATCTTGAATTGGTGATCAAAAGCACGACCTACCTGGGATTAATGCTCACTCCTGGTCATTGTTGCATACGTTTCTTGTTCAATTTTCTTGCTGTTTCGTGTAACTAAAGACATTTCGACCCACGTTTGTTTAAACAACACTATCTGAAACAAAGTATGTACGGATGAGAAAGCCCAGCCATGTTCGAGCTTACATTACTTTACGAATGTTTCTTTTCCTTTGCGCGGGTTGCTACACTGTTTCGCGACGGCCCGAAACAGTAACAATATCAGGGAAATGTAGCGTTCTGCATTAACTCGATTAGTTCCATAAGTTGTTGCAGTCTCCCACGAGAAGGCTAGTTTACCACACAATGAAACGACTCAAATTGTTTCGAGAGTCTCATCCACATTCATTTTTGTTACACGGTGGTTGTTCAAAATCTCCAGCATGTGTTCAATTGCTTGTCTTTCGTTCACTCTCGGTTCTGTCGATTGGACGTACACTTGTTTTGGAAGTACACTTTGGATCAGTAACATCCACTGGCGAAAATCTCGGGGGGACGAGGGGGACATGTCCCCCTCAATCTTGGACCTGGGGAGGACTGTCCCCCCCAATAATCTGACTTAAAAAGTGCTTTTTGGGATAAGTGTGATGATTTGTATCCGACTGCCACAAAGGAATGTGAGATGGAATTGATTTCTCTTGGCTTTTCCATTTCTTTCAAAAAGAATCGTATTCTGTAGTATTTCAAACTGAACTTCGTGCTGTACTGCGTTTAGTAGTCTCATCAATAGTATTAATTCCACTTCCGCTACTTGCGCACAAATTGCAATAAATGCCACAGAAGGATATGCCCTTCTCCTCATGCTGGAAAGTTGTCTCAGCTGTAGGTACGGGCACAAATTCCGAGGAAATGGGGAGACATGTCCACCCCCCAACATTGGAACTGGAGGCTCTCCCAATAATCCTATTTGAAAAGTGCTTTTTGCAGATAAGTGTGATGATTTGTGCCCGACTGCTACAAAGGAAAGTGAGATAAAATTGGTTTCTCTTGGTTTTTCCATTTTTAATGAAAATGAAGGTGTGCGACTGTGTGTGACGTAACCTGATGTGAAACCTTATCTCCTCCTCTCCCCTAGGCCCTAGAACACGAAGAGTATATAGACTACCCAGTGTCAGTAGAACCCATCTTTTCAGTAAATGCGCATTCCATCTATTAGTAGTATCAACCTAGGCATCTACTCATGCTTTGCAAGCCAACTCCATGGCCTATGGAACCCAGAGGCTCAATGCCGCGTTCACAAAAGCTCTCCATTGACTTCTATCCTTAACCAACTGGATCCAATTTCTACTTTGCATCAGAGTTGGCGTGGGTCAATGAAAACTTGACCCACGACCCACTGACCCACCACCCACCGTGACCCACGACCCACTGACCCACCACCCACCACCCACCGTGACCCACGACCCACCGTGACCCACGACCCACGGCAACCCACTCTGACCCACCACCCACGGTGACCCACTCTGACCCACCACCCACGGTGACCCACTCTGACCCACCACCCACCCTGACCCACCACCTACCATGAACCACTCTCATCCACTTTGACCTACTCTGACTCACCAAAATCCATCGTCATCAACTCTGAACACGATCCACGGCCTCTTCTGAACTGACTAAAGAGTTTACACTTGTAATAAAACAAGACTGTGAAATTGTCACTAATCGGAGTTTGAATTTCTAGTCAATCGCTCAAGCACCACTCTGTTACAATAACGGTGGATCTGACCTTTACGATATAAAATGGTAAAGGGTTTATCAGTGAGGAAATTGAAACAGTACGAGGTGGGGAGAAATTAGTGTGTGCCTAAAATATACTTGTACTAAGAGAGTATTCTTGCCAGTGTTAATTTCTGAACGCATTCCAGAAGAAACTTCTATTCGCAGGAAAATACCCCTGTACAATATGGAAAAGGGTATGGTTTCTCAGTTCACAGTATTTTTCTCACAAAAAAACTTGAAAAATCAGTTGTTCATAGGGTATAAAGGTGCTCGGGTACCCTATGTGAGAGCATCTCCATAAAGTATGCTCATAATTGTAATTTGTGTAATCACTAAAACACCACGTTAAATTTAAGTTACAAATATGCATAATTGCAATTAATATGAATATTTATTCCAAAGTAGTTTACCTAAAGCAAAGAAGAGACTTACTAAAAATTAGGTAAAAAGTTGAATAACACAAATAAGCCATTAGTAATACAAGTATACATTTACCGTAACTCGTAATTTTCCACCTTAAAACAAATCTGAAATCGGATGTATTCCCTGTTGGCAACTTTTTGGCGGTAAATCATCCGCAGTGGAATGATGTCCATCCTTCAGCCAAGAAATAACTAGTTCGTCTACTTTGAGCTTGTCTAGCAGTGGGCCATTAACATTGATGAACAACAAGTTAGACAATGTTTGAGCACTTAATCTATTTCTAATATCAGTCATCTGTAAATTCATAAGGGGAAATCCCCGTTCGTATTCTGTCGTGGAAATTGATAATACTTCTACCCGATTTCTGCAACTTCTCATCGACAATCTACTTGTTAGACTTAAGTCTGAAAACGATTTTTCTTGGTCAGTTTTGAAATACTCAGCAAGAAGTATCATCTCTCTATCACCATACAACATCTTTTCCATATCGATCATGTCAGTTGGCAATGTCGACCCATGTAGAACAGAAACTTCATCTACCACGCCTTTGATAGGGAATCTTGTGAATAAATTATCAATTAAAGCCTGATAAACTGATGATTTCTTATTTGTTTATAAATTTAATTTTTGTAATTACACATGAAGGTTTGATACCATTACCAAGTTCCCTCCCCCGTCTAGAAAGCGAAAGGGAACGAGGTTTCTGGAAAGTATTCAGAGGTGAATGGGAATTTCCCTCGTTTTTCAACTTCAATTACCACACTGCTGTTTGCCATGTGCCAAATTACGATGAATTTCAACTAAATTATCATAGTATAATTATTTCCGTGTTGAATTATCAATACTTTTCAGTGGAAAAAAGGATGAAATTTCAAAGTTCCAAATCAAAGTAAGTAGACCAACGTAAAGGGAAAAAAGTGTAAAATTTTCCATAGAATTATGCGTGCAATCCAAACTTCAAATTTCCGTGTAATTAAGCTTACAGTACAAATTTTATGCCTATTTTTCTCACAACTTTATTGAGTTGATTGCTCTGTGCTGTGAGCGCTCCATATAATAAACATAAGCTTCAGCAATTATTATAGCAGAAAGCAATGGATATATGGAGCTAAGCACTGTATTTTTTGTTTCTGATTTTTTTTTTTCTTAAATAACATCGATCGTTTTCGATCATTTTTACAAACCAACTCACTACCAATTTTCCATATATAGAAAGTGTACCCCCCACAAAGGAGAATTTTAAAAACACACATTCTGTTTATTTTCAATAAAGAGTTAATACATTGAATTTCAGCTCCGTAAGTTTAACGGCTTGCGAGATACTCATTTTTTTTTTTTTTTTCAGAAATTCGGAACCTCACTACCTTCTTAGGATATTATGCATTATAATAAAAGCAATATAACATCCCAATTTGGATTAAGGCCTAACTATATTTCAAAAGTAATTTCATTTGACTTTGCAATTTGACCGTGATGATCAGGCACACATAGTTACATTCAATTTTTTATAAATAATTTATATATTACAGTGATTCAATAATGTATTTTTTCCAGTAGTTAGCTCTAAAAACCCACAGGTCTCGAAAGCCAAGTTGTAATGTAAGTCCTATTGCTATTATTACTATTAAAAACATCAATATCCAAAAGTGCCTGAAATTCTTTTTTCACTTGGTTAGATATACTCACCTCAGGTAAGTAGACAGAAACAAGTGGAAAAGAAAGCGAAATGAAGGTCTTGAAAGTAAAACGGTGACAAATTTACCAGTCTTCAGAAGATACTCTCTACAATGCAGTGAGCAGAGAGGGTCGATAGGTCATATTGAGTCGGTGGGTCGCAGTGGGTCATAGTGGGTGGTGGGTCGCAGTGGGTCACGGTGGGTGGTGGGTCACAGTGGGTCACATGCTGTTGACCCACGACCCACTGACCCACTCAGAAAACTTGACCCACTTGACCCACTGACCCACTCCATCTCTGCTTTGCATTCCTATTTTTGCGAGATCCATCTTAATATTGTCTTCTCATCTGCGCCTACGTCTTCCTAATTGTCGTTTTCATATTGGTCTTACCGCTATCACTTTGAAAGCGTTCATACTTTCTTCCATCCTGACTATATGTCCTGCCCACCTAAGCCTCCTAGACTTGATGACCGTAACAATGTTTGGTAAGCCGCATAATTTATGTAGTTTCTCGTTTATGAAGTTTTCGCCATTCCCCATTCCCGTTCCTCTTGGGTCCGAATATTCGTCTCAGGATCTTGTTCTCAAATACTTTCAGTCTATGTTCTTCCCTCAGAGTAAGTGACCATGTTTCGCAGCCATACAGAACAACAGGCATGATTATCGTTTTATATATTTTTTAAGCTTCAAATTCCTCGACAGAATTCGCGACGACAAGAGATTTTGAACTGAATAATAACACGGATTCCCTGTTTTTAGTCGATATTTAATTTCTTCGTGAATATGATTTTCGTCTGTTAATATTGATCCTAGATTTTTGAAAGTATCCATTTTATCAAAAGTATTATTTAATATTTTAACGCATTCTTATTTTACCGTGTTACGGTCCCGACGCACTTCCATGTATTTAGTTTCCTCTGCATTTGTTTCTATTGTTCTCTTATCATCCCCTACTAAATTTACATCATCAGCGTACGCATAACCTGGTGAACTCCGTTCAACTCTAGGCCCTGGTTGCTATCTTTGATTTTCCTTATAGCGTATTCCAGGGCAAAGAGTAATAATAATGACGACAACGTATCTCCTTGTTTCAGGCCATCCTTGACGTTGAAGTTCGGGGACAAAAATTTTCCTTCCCGGACTTTACTTTGGGATTTATTTAAACATGCTTTAATTAATCTAATTAGCTCTTTCGGTATTCCAAATTCTGTAAGAACGTTGTACAAGATTTCTCTCCTAACCGAGTCGTATGCCTTTCTAAAATCAATAAATAGTTGATGTACCGGACTACTGTATTCCCATTTCTTTTCGAGTATTTGGAGAATGGTAAATATTTGGTCGATAGTTGATCGATTTCGTCTAAATCCGCACTGATAATCTCCAATAATTTCATCTGCGTATGGGGCCAATCTTGCTAATAGAATATTTGAAAGAATTTTATAGGATGTTGACAAAAGAGAGACGCCTCGATAATTATTACAGTCAGTTTCGTCGCCTTTCTTGTGGATTGGAATAATGATTGATTCTTTCCACTCTTGTGGCAATTCTTCCTTGTTGTAGATAAGGAGGATGAGTTTATGTATCTTGTTCTACAATTTTTCGCCTCCAGGTAAAATTAACTCAGCCGGAATTTCGTTTATACCCGGAGATTTGTGTTTCTTTAATTTCTTTATAGCGATTTCTACTTCTATTCGGTTGGGTTCTGGAATATACGGCTCTAGTGTGTATCTCCCTTTCTCCACGCACATTAGTTTTTGGCTGCGTGTTAAGCAAATCGTCAAAGAAATCTTTCCATCTATTTAAAATACTATCTGATGTATCAGTGAGAACTGTTCCATCAGCTTTCTTTAATATAAGCACGAGGTTGATAGCCTTTCTTAAATTCGTCGATCCCTTTATACATGCCCCGATTTTTTTTTTTTTTTTTACTACTACTATTATCTTCAAGTTCCTTAATTTTAGGTTTCAAAAAATCGCGTTTCTTTGTTCTAAAAGTTTTGGAAGTTTCCCGCCTGATGTCTATGAAATTTTGTGCAGTTATTTCATTCGGATTTTGTAGCAAAGGTAATTTTGCCTGTTTTCTTTTATCTGCTAGTTCGAACCAGTGTTGAATTCAGACATTTTCACCCGGGGGGGAATGTGAACTCCTCAAGGGGGAAGGGTTGTTTTTCTGTATTTTTTGCAAGAAAGCAGCATATTTAACAATTCCATTCACATGCACATCTTACCTAATATTGAGACTAATTGCTGATAAATATTCAATGTGAGATTATAATTAAAAAAAAAAAAAAAACAATCGTTTAATTTTATCTAAAACATTAAATAAAGACTGGCAAAAATATTTTAGACTAAACTTTAACTGCTATTTACAGTAGCTATTTTTGTTATTATTTCCTATGTTCAGTAGTTACTGTTTGTTACTAATGTAGAAATTTTCAAAAAGATTTAAATTAACGCAATTTTTTTTTTTTGTCCTAAAACAAACATACATAGGAATATCTTAACAAAAAGTTATCATTCTTTCTCACACTTCTGATTCTAAATCAAGCATATTAGCCTTGGTTTCTTCATTGCATACACATCAATAGTTTAGTTTACGAAATCTTCAGTAGGACTGTCTTCAGTAGGATTTTCCACGACTTTGTGCCGTGTCGTGGAAAATCAGCGCTTGGGACGAGAGTATACGACGGTAGCCCCGTATGTGTGAGTGAGGTCGACAGACCAGCCGCGAAAGGTGAGAAAATTTTAAAAAATAAACCCTGCTTTTCCTTCATTTTGAGCACTTTTTATTACTTTTTTCCCCTTCATTTTATATATGTGCACATGCCCACATGTGCATATGTGTTTCATTCCTCTCTTTTTCCTTTCCTTCTTTTCTTTTCTTTTTCCCTCCCGAATTTTGCGCTCCTTACTTCAGCGCTCGGGGCCGTTGCCTCTCCCCCATTGCAAGGCACTGAGCAGGATCTTCGTCACCTTCAATAGCAATCTTTCACTTATATACTACTGTTATATTGATAAATTCTATATAAATCTCTAACCCAGAAGGGATAACTGTTCCTCCCTGATCCCTCTGAATCTCACCCTTTAACTCACTTATTTTTAGTTAAAGAAAGGTGTGTTTACTTTAACAATCGTAAAACACATTTACGTCTGTTACTTCCGATGCGAGAAATGGAATTTAGGCGCTCTATTTCAAATAATGCAAGAACTGTACATTTTCAAGAACTGAATGAAGTCTGCTGATATCAAAGATCATATTGAATGATCAAAGCCCTATCTTCCCTTTCCTATCTCAATATGTGCTAGTGCTATCTACAGTACTAATACATAATATAGGGCGAGAGTATAGTACCTACTAAAATACAAATCTTTCTTCAACAGTTGACAATTTCATGTTCTGCCAAACTCGGTCATAGCGTTAAGAAATACGGTTTTATTGACTAATTTAGTATTCTATCTTAGATGTTAATTGTTTAATATTTATATAGAATGGGTCTGCGTCATTTATATGTATATTGAGAGATCGGATTTCGTCTGCACGTGCACGGAAAGAAAAGCAAATAATTGGGTGAAGTAATTTCTACATTTTGTAACTGAAATTTTAAAAGTTTCTCCGGGGGGGGGAATGAATTTTCTTCGGGGGGGAGATTCCCCCCCGGGCTACCCCCTGAATTCATCCCTGGTTCGAACCATAGTTTGTTCCTATGTATTTCCGCGTGTCCCAAATTTTCTTTTGAGAGGGGATGCTTCGTAAGCAAAGAAAAGAATTCAATTGCTCGAATATTTTTCTTTATAATCTTAAGGTTACATCTGTTAACTAAAGAGTATATGACATGCATCAGTTTTCTGTAACGATGCCTGTAATGTTATTGAGATTATCATCATTTTGCTCAAATACGAGTATTGTTGCGTCATACATAATTGATATTCTTTCTTCATAGTTTTGAGGAAGTCATTTATATTATTATAAAACAATTTTAACGTTGATCTTTGTGGATGCCTAATTAGAAACATACCAATTATAAATATGCATGTATTCAGATTTCAGAATGTGTTCACGGCAGTGATTTGTAATACTGATATGTACTACTACTTCATCTACATCGCCTAATATACGGTGTATAATATACTCTACAACAGCTTCACCTCAGAAATCAGATTCATCTACCGTAATATAAGTGTCATCTCCCTTCTCTAGAATAAGCCTCAAATCTGCCCACCACCAAATGTTGAAGACAACCAATGGCTTATTTAGGATTTTCTTTCGAGGGACTATGTCCAACACAAGGAAAAAAGTAGGCAATTGCCCACCTGAGTTCGAGAATTAAATATATTGGGAAGAATTCCAGACCGATAAATCCTATATGATATGATACAAAAATGTATTAGTGAATCTAACCCTTTATTCTATTCATACAAGAAAAAGGAAGCATCCTCTTGGCCTTCCTAATTTCCCGGACTAATTATTCCCCCGTTTTGATTTTCTTTAATTCAAACATTTCCTTCTTCTAAAGTATGATAAGCGAGATGAAAGAAAGTAACATCAAGAAAAAGAAAAAGAAAAAGAAAAGTAGAAAGGACAAAAGAAAGAACAAAAGGACGCAGTTCTTACATGGAATGAAATTTCTGGACAAAGAGCATAAGAAAATAGAAAGTCAATGACATTCTTAGAAATGGAAAGAAGAATTATTGTTGTTCGTGGAATGCGAAAAACTAACAAATTTATTTCGGGGGGAGCTTGAGCCCATCTCGATAGACCGCACTGAGAAAAAAGGGACCAGGATTTCCGTGTGGATACATCGTATTTACGCGGGTGCGCTCCTTAAGTAATGTAATTTCATGTATAAAAGTACAACAGGTGGGAACACCATGCCAAGTCTGGAGTTCGGCGTCGAACTAGACTCGCTGTGATTGGATAATTTTATTAACATGATTAATTTCGTGTTAAAAACTGTTACTCTCGTAAGGTAGGGAGTCACAGATTTAGAAAGAACCTAGAGGGGACACTCGTAGGTAGGTAGTAACAACATTATATACCTAAGTTACCACCGTCGGAATGGGTATGGCGTTAATTCTAGATTTGACAACATTTTCGCTGGACGGTGGTGTAGATCGTACTACTGATGAAACAACATTACTTAATGTGCTGATGCGCGTAACCTGGTAAAAACAGCATTTACATGGCGACTGGATTATGCATTTTTTCTCCGTGCGCCAAATACGCCACTGAAGACAATTCTGCTCCCCTGATCCTTCACAGCATTGTTTTTCAACTTCATAAATATTTTGAATATCGCTTATATATATATATATGGGAACGTCTTAGCCGTCCCCCCAATGTTGAAGACAGATTTGCGCCGATGGTAACACCACATTGAGAGAGTTCGCAATTGCAGCTCAACATTGGAGTTTGTAGATGAACGATACTGCGGACACATTCACTACACAGAATATTGCGTGTTTTGACTTGCGTATGCCACAAACACACTATCACTTCTCAGTGGTCGGCCCTTGCTGTCACGTTCACTTTATTCCATATGTGCCAGTGAAACCAGTAGACACATTTCGAGTCGTCTCATTGTGTGGTAAACTAGCCTTCTAGAGGGAGACTAATAACAACTCATGGAACTCATCGAGTCAATGCAGAACGCTGCCCTTCCCTGATATTGTGACTGTTTGGGACCGTCACGAAACAGTGTAGCAAACCGCGCGAAGGAAAAGAAACATTCATAAAGTAATGTAAGCTCAAACATGGCTGGGCTTTCTCATCCGTACATACTTTGTTTCAGATAGTGTTGTTTAAAGAAACGTGGGACGAAATGTCCTTTGTTTACACGAAACAACAAGAAAATTGTATAAGAAACGTTGTCCAGGAGCAGGGCCGTGCTGTGGGGGAGGCAAGCGGGGCGAAGGTCCTGGGCGCCGAAGTAAGGGGGCCGAAAAAATCGGGAGAAAAAGGAAAAAGATGGAAAAATTACTTGGAATGGGGGCGCCGTCGTATACTCTCGCCCCGCGCGCGGTGATTTTCAACGGCACGGCACTGTCCAGGAGTGAGCTTCAATCCCAGGTAGGTCGTTCATCACCAATACAAGATGATATCTCCTAGCTGCCGCATTGGTGTTCCATAAGAGATAGTCCTTTGTAGTTTATGTAGTCTCCAAACGAGCGCTCGTATCGCGGGTTGCAACCGTGGTTTTCACTGTCCCAAACGGAATCCCAATATCCTCGAAAGGTATTATCTGTTAAGGCGGATGCACTTCCATGCACAGACATTGTTACAGTTACTTGTTGCGTATCATTGTCGTGGAGTCTTGTCCTATTATTCTGCCCTTCGAATACACGTTTGTTTTGCCCGAGTCTTCCACACTTCGTCCCGTCCACACCATTACACATATGTTTTTCGCGTTTACATCATTGGTTTTCCTTTTGCATTTTACCTTACATTGATATATCACACACCCCGCTTCTCATTTCAATACCTTACGCTATATCCAAGATTGCGGTTTTCAAGATGGCCGCCAAGTCAGTGTTATAGCATATCAAATGTCTTGATATCATCCTGGTGCTGCGCATCCTTTCCGTTTTAGACATAAATGGGTATCTTGTGACATTTACCTTATATCATATTGTCGCGTGATGTGTTATGTTGCGGACCATATTTCCGGTGTTTCCGGTGCGGACCATATCTCCGGACAGCTCCAGTTTGGCATTATTTCTTCTTTTCTATTATGTGTCCTCTGGGCGAAGTTTGAGTCGGATCTGATCCTGCCTTGTTCTGTACGTTGCTTGTAAGCACTAAACAGAGCGTTCGCACAATAAACGTGCCTTCGCGACTCATCGCACAGCGTCTGGACATAAATATTGTTCGGCCGCCCTGACGGATGGAGACCATAATTGGTATCAGAACCACCGTAAGCTTCCATATGAGAAAATGTTGGAGAAAGTTTATAGTCCCGCATTCTAATAATAATATGAATCTCAATGATAAATCACTTGCTTCTATGCACTATTTCAGGTACGAATTTACTTTATAACTGTCATCCCTTTATAATGTGCCCTTGAAGACAACTTCTTAAGTGTTTTGTCATTTCTGTACCTCCATCCTCCAAAATGAAAATAAAGTGCTTACTTTTGACAGTCACTCCCTTAGCTTAGCTATAAAGTACAATGTCGAATATTAAAAATATATATATACTGCATAGCTGGCTCGTAACCAGAGGGGGGCTAGGGGGACCTGGCCCCCAAACTTTTCGTGACCCTTCCAGACCTTAACACAAAATGCTATTATTAATACAAAAAACACAATTTAACTATTGATAAGAGAATGTTTAATTATTTGGTCCCCCCTAACATATTGATGGCCCCCCAAACTTCTGTGGCTGGTTGCGGACCTGCTACATGGATTAAAAGTTGTATTAACGATGTAATTCCTATATCATCAAATTATCAGTTTATAACTATATCCCCATATTTTTGTAAATGTTTATTTTTCTCCAGCGACGCAACTAGGCTAATTGTCACCCGGGGCAATAACCCCCCTAACCAACCAAACCAAAACGTTTCCGTATCGCCTTCACTTGTTTGTTGATGTGAGCAGTATTCGGCTGTCTAGAATGGAGCTCGAAAGGGAACATTTTCGGGTAATGATCCTTTACGATTTCAAAAGTGGTTTGAGCAAGACACAAAGCCTTGACCGTTTGCAGGGGGCATTTGGGGACCTTGCTCCTTCCTGTGCTACAATTTTTCGGTGGTTTGGTGAATTCAGAAGAGGCCGGACATCGCTTAAAGATGAATAGAGAGCTGGACGTCCGGCAATAGCTGTCTCAAATGAAAACATTGCCGATGTGGAACAAATGATTCGAGAAAATCCTCGAACAACTTTCACGGACGTTGAATCTACAGTGAACATTGGATCGCCAGCAGTAACAAAAATTCTTCATGATCATCTTCGGCCCAGGAAGGTTTCATCTCGTTGGGTGCCTCACACTTGGACTGAACAGCAGAAGCGCATGCGTGTGGAATGGTGTGAAGAAATGCTTGCAAGATCCGATGGAGGCAATTCTCGACGCGTCTCTGACATTGTTACTGGTGATGAGAATTGGATCTATCAATTTGACTCTGAAAATAAACGCCAGTCTACAGTTTGGATCTTTCCAAACGAAAATCCACCCACGAAAGTGAAGCGACCGCGAAGTGTGGGGAAGAAGATGGTCGCAACTTTCTTCTCCAAATCTGGCCATGTTGCAACTGTCCCACTTGAAGAACAAAGGACTGTTACTGCTCAGTGGTACACCACTGGTTGCCTAAGAAAAGTGTTCCAGAAGCTTCGGGAACGGCGTCCAAGAACTGGATTGCGTGGGATCCTGCTTCATCATGACAACGCGTCCGCACACACGGCCAACATCACAATTCAGTTTTTTAGAATCTACGGAGGTCAAACTTATGACTCATCCGCCGTATAGCCCTGACCTGGACCCGTGATTTTTTTCTGTTCCCCAGGATCAAAGATCGCATGCGTGGGAAGAGATTTTGCAGCCCTGAAGAAGCTGTAGTGGCTTACGAGAATGAACTTTCAACACTTGAAGAAAAAGACTGGCAACACTGCTTCCAAAAGTGGTTTTCGAGGATGCAAAAGTGTGTACAGTGTAATGGCGAATACTTTGACAAAATGTAAGTGTTAAATTGATTTTAAGCATGTAAGTTATTTCACATCTCAAAACTTTCGAAGTGACCTTCGTATTCTTATAGTCCTATCATAATAACTGCAAATCACAATGTTTTGAGGATTATTTCGGTATATGCATATGTGTAGAATAACTCAACAGTCTGTTGCTTTAGACTAGAATATTTAATTATGAGAAACAGTCAAGTTGTCTTGAGTATTATACTCGGTCATTTTGCAAATCTCTTAAGTTGATGTAAGTAAAATGTAAACACAAAAAGCTGAAACTAAAATTTAAACTTGCGGGCTCTTTTGGATGCAAAGATTTTTACAATGTCCTCAAAAGATAGCTTTGAAGCTAACTTATGCTCTACGGATATGATCCTATGGTTGGTGAGTCATTGAGGTACTTTTTTTTTATGATTTTAGTTTGCTAAAACTCCTTTCCTTGCCTTATAGTGAAAATAAATATTTGTTCAGTTTTTGAGCTCTCCAATCGGGCGTCCTGGGCACAAGCCCTGTTTCCCCCTCAGTTATGTCACTGCTTTTCTCAGTTGCGAGCAGTAAAAGAAAGAAAAGGAAAGGAAAATGAAAAGAAAAGAGAGAAAGAAAAAGACAAACAAAAAAGAAGAAGGGGTTATATTGCTTAAAAAAATACCGTGTGTGTGTGTGTGTGTATGTGCATTAAGGAAAATATATTAAATTACGTAGCTTCAAACAGAGTTAAAAAGTTTATTTAGACCTCCGATCTAGCAAAATGCAAGCGTCTTGTGTTGCCAACTATGGTACTGTATTTTGTCGCTGATAAATATCTATTTAGAATATATTTTATCGTTGATAAATATTACTTCTAATATAAATTAATTTTGTCTTTTGTTTCGAAGTTGAAAGTCTTGGAATTTGGTGTATAATTATTGTCATAAATTGATTTACAGTATGCCTTATAATTAAGAATTCTAAGTTTTTATATACCACCTCCCTCAAACTCTCGTAACATACAGTAAATCATCAGTAGTGATTTCAGGTTTTACCACGGGTAGATTTTCAATGCATCAGAGGAGAAAGTATTTAAAAAATTCTGGTAACGCACATTGAACATCATCAGAGATACATCCCAGGTGAAATGTCATATCCCGGACCACCTTCTGAAATCATCACTGTGTATCATCATCATCATCACCATAACCATTATAGGCATTTTGATATTACCGCAAACTGAGAATGAGAAACTTCCATGCATCACAGTCCTCACTGTCAGCTAATCTCCTCGTCTTTACACAGCAACTTCCAGCCTCTTTTAGCCCTGTCTTTTTCCCTGCACCATGTCTTCTATCACGTCCTTCAAGATCTCAGCCAATGTTCCAACAGGTCCTCTTCCTCTTTTTAATTACGTTTAAAATCGTTCTTTTCTTCCCCACTATTTCCAACAGTTTCTCAACGTGACCAAAGTTTCGCTTCTCGTTCGACTCAACTCATTTTCTCTATTCTTATCTATACCCACATTTCGAAAGTTTCCAGTCTTTTTGTCCTTGCTTTGTATAACGTCCATGTATCTGCCCCAAAGATCACAATACTGCACACACACGAATCGTTTTATATCTTTTTTCTTAACTCTTTGGTGAAGAAGGGTTCACAAAATATACTTTTCTTCTTCCAAAATTCTTTTTTCGCCTACTTCTATTTCACGTTCACACTTCATGTCCTCACTAATAACTACCTAGGTACCAAAAACATAATCATTTCTTCTACTTTTTCCATTCCCACTTCTATATTTGACAACAATTTAGTTGTAATTATCATTTATTTTGTCTTTCTAGCGTTTATTTCGAACCCCGTATTCTTCTCGGCTTTTTTTTTTTTTTTTTTTTTTTAGTTTTCCAACATATTACGAATTCCTATTCAGATTCTGCAACAAGAACCGTATCATCAGCTAATCATATACATCTAATCTTTCTATTCTATATAAAAAATAGGGATGGAAAAAATCGTTTTTTGTTGTAAAGAACGGAAACCGGTTTCTAGAAAACCCGACATTTCGGTTTTCTACAAACCCGAATGTTTTTCACGGAAATCGGTTTGATAAAAAAAACTGAACCGGTTTTGGAAAATCGTTTCTTTTTATTAATGTTCAGGAAGCTGGTTTGGTTTATTTTAAAAAAAGAAATTTTTGTGCACACCACTAACTCTCTCTTCACTCTCTCTTCTATATATATATTTTAAATGAGTTGGTGAGAGGCAAAGTCCTTATCGAACTCTCCTTCCGATATTGTATAATGTCCTCCTACCATTCCTTCCCTATTTTAACATTTACTTTTGGGAGCACTCATCTCAGGTAGTAGAAGCCAAGTGAGTTTCTGATGGACAAGATCATGTCCGAGAGTTTTTTCGGGGTTCTTCCCTTTCCTCTCACATTCTCATTCCACTATCATTCACTTTCATTTAATTATCCGTCTTCTTTTGCCTAAAAGGGTATAACTGTGGGACGCAAAACTTAGATTTCATTCTATTCTTTCTTAATACTTGTTCGCGAAATTTCTTCGATCCTTCAAGTTCAATCTCGCCTTCCTTAGAACTCCCGTCAGCAATTCCTAGTTTAGCCGGTCAAAATTATTTACTAGATCTAATAAACATAGATCTCTCTTTATCTATAAACCTTTCATATCGATTATTCCTGATAGGCTGTAAAATTGAAGGAAATGGATAATTTATGGGGGTCATTGTACTTCGTTGAGAAAGACAAAAAAAAAAAAAAAGTACTATGGTTCTATTACTTTACAACCCATAATCACCCGTCGTTATTCCTCGCTTTCTAGACCAAATTTCGATACTTCTTAATTTAATTGATTGGTTAATTGACGTCTACATTTCTTTCTAAGACTGGGGCTATATAAGAGCGACATAATACCTACTTAAAGTTCAATCTCAACTAGTACTCAGTCTTTTATCTGAACATTTCATCGGAGCCTTAATACAAGGCTCCCCAATTGCCAACACTAAATACAAGGTTGTCTAAAAAATATTGAGCCTTTGGAGGTCAAAATTGACAGTATATTTATTGTGATTTGAAAATAACATTATAAAACCAGATATGAACTATATTGTTCAATGACCTTCTGTCATGTTTTCGGCAACTCAGTCGCTATAGAACTTCTGTGATTTATGGCCAACAAATGTGACACATGGTTTCCAAGGACCTCTTTTGAAACAAACTTAGCACTATTCAGGAAGTTCTACAGAGACCGAAACAAATGATAGCTTGACGGTGCCAGGTGCGGCCAATATGGTGCATGCTCAAAACCTCCCAGCTAAGTTCTCTGAATTCCTTATGGCGTTATCAGCGTGGTATACGACTCCCTTTCTGTTCACCAGTGTCGGCCTTCTTTCGAGCTGCTAGGTGCATTCGTGTTAATTGTTGACAATAGGCTACAGTCCGAGCCCATCTTACTGCCCACCGGCAGCGTTCGTGATGCGCGATGCGCTTCCAATCCCACCAAACGCATAGGATAATCTTTCACAGACCGTGGAGCTTATCCTGATTTTGACCATGATTTTTCTCGCACATTGTTACCGTAGGTTATCGACTTTTCATCATTCGTGATCAGCTGATTCACAAATGGCTCGAGTTCCTTAAGTTTCATTGAAGATTCACAGATAGAATTCCGATCGGGTATTTTTTTCTCGTCAGATCATGTGCATGTGGTACTCAAAAATCGAATTTCTTTTGTAGTCAGATTTCTCTAAATGGTTTAATACTCTTTGGTGATTGGTGTTTAGTTCATTGGCAATGCCATGACTGCTTACACCCTGATATTGCTTGACCTTTGCCAGAATATAATCCATTTTTCTGTGATTGGTCGTCCCTACGAGAAGCATCTTGAACAGTGAAATTTCCAGAACAAATGCGACTGGGTCATTTTTTTGGCTGTTTCTTTTGACAACGATCTTTTCCATAAACAGCACATCTTTTTTTCTCGAGCCTGTACAGCATTTGTGCCTTTATCTAAATGAAATTGTAAAATGTAGTGAAGTTTATTTTGAAAGTTCATCTTCAAGGACCAATACCTTACGTCTCACTAGAAATATTCCAACACTTTTTGCAATCTGTCAGCTTTCAAATAATGTTAAGCCTGACTCTCTGTGACTCATATACCTTTATATTTGGAACACATGTCATCTCGTGAACAAACCGCTGAATACTTTTTAGACTATCAGACATTCTGCGCCTCTCCATTGGAAATCGAATCAGGTGCCATATGCGAAATACTCAACTACACGGGAGCACACAATATAGCTTATTTGTGAAGAACATATAATGTCATGGAGGGACTATCAGGGTCTAGCAAGCAAAATCGTGCACCTGGGAACGTACGCCCACATGATTTTTCAATGGAGGGAAGACTGATACACAAGCGCAGTACCTTGAGGCACACGTCACATAATAGCACACGTCAGGTAATGCTTCATGAAAACAAAAATTACTCACACACGTTCCATAACTCTATTAAGTACAGTAAACATATTATAGTATCGGCGAGCACACACTATTTGGAGAAGGAAAAAGGAACGGAGAAGGAAGGAAGTGATTTGAGGCCTGTGTGTTACGGACCATTTGGTATTTGATTGGAATGAATGAAGGAATCACAGAAAACACTTCACTCAGGATAGCTGGCCTGTAAAAGCTGTTACACCTTTTCGACCGAGTGTCACCACCGGGAATCGAACCCGGAACTGCTCGAACCAAAGACGAGACGTATTAGCGAGAATGCTATGCGGAGCTACTCTGTTATTTTTGATGCGAAACTTTTATGCCGAGTTTCATATTCTTAACGTGAGATGCTTTATTGAATATATATACTAACACACTTTAATCTCGCTTAAAATACGTCCTTCAAAATATCCTTTCTTATCCTTACTTTTATGCCGAAAGAAGTTTTCTGTCCAAATTTTCTTTATAACTATAGTAGTATGCCCATGATGATGATGAGTGTCACTTTTTCTTTTTAAATATCAAAGAAAAAATTCTAAACCACATCAACTACGAACTTTCTAAATGCAATAATTAGTGCAATATTGAAATGTAGCATGCCAAAAACACATCAGACAGAAGACACGTATGATCAACGAGTGGCAAAGAGGAGAGAGGCATGAAATATGCAGAGTTTACAAAGGGAACACCAGGTAAACAAAATTAGAAATCACTGATTTCAAGCAAATTAAGACATATTCTAATTTAGTAACGACATTTTATTAAAGAGTGACAACCTATGAGTGACCAAATTTTTAAACTGAATTAGAAAAATATAGCGGATAGAGAGAAAGTGCGATGTGGCAGGTACAGTATACGGTAGGAAAGGTTGATTAAAGAATATTCGGAAATAGAACAGACACTGCTATCGCTTTCAAAACGTAATCGATTCCTGATACTTGCCTAAATTTTGATGTTTCTTTGCAATTATGCCAGGACCAAGACACTGATTATCCCAAAAAAAAAAAAAAAAAAAAAAACAACTTGGAAGTCTTCTTACCTCTGAGATAATACTTTTAGAACGAGGTTAACAACTTCGAAACAAAAAGAAATTAAAAAGATAAGGTATTTTTTAAATGTTGTCATGGTTTACGTGTTTACATGTTACAACTTGTAGTATAAGTATTCTAGCGACATGAAATTACTTTTACGTTCAGATTCTATTTATAGTCAACTTTTATGCTAATGAAAAATAAAAAATGAAATATTTCAGTTTAACGGACGATTATTAAGGCAATTGAATCATGATGGAAGAATTGGTGGAATGAGAATGTAGAAGAAAACGAGAGTATCCGATAAAACTCACGGACACGGTGTTGTCCACCACAAACTTACATGGCTGGGGATCGAACCATGGACCCCACGCACCAGACGTAAGAGCTCTACCACTGAGCCACCATGTCCTCTTTTGTGCTAATGACTTTTCATTTAATGCACAAAGGCAAATTAGGATTTAATAATAATAATAATAATAATAATAATAATAATAATAATAATAATAATAATAATAATAATAATAATAATAATAATAATAATAATAATAAAGGAAGAGGGATGAGAAGAATTCTTGTGGGTGTTGGGAAGTAATTAAAGTCTTCTGATTAGATACAAATTATAAATTTGTGAAATAATTAATTAGGTAAAAAGTTTGCTTGGTTTGGAGTTTAGAGTTCCTTTTCAGTACTGAGAACATTATATGAGACGTGGATTACAGCTTAAAGTGATCTCCGAATTACACGAGCTCTCACGGGGAATCAAACGCTCTTCTCCCGCACCGAAGGCGTGTATGCTAACCTTATCGCCATGAGTGAGCTCTGATATTTTTTAAAAGAGTTAAGCGAAAGAGTAAATAGAAATAAAAAATATTCTAACTTTTTGATGAATAATTTTACACCTAAAATCAAATTCAACTTTACGCTCAAAGGATAATATGTGTAAAATCTACGTGTGTGTGTGTGTGTGTGTGTGTGTGTGTGTGTGTGTGTGTGTGTGTGTGTGTGTGTGTGTGTGTGTGTGTGTGTGTGTGTGTGTGTGTGTGTGTGTAAAATAAAGTCGTGGAATAACCACGCGACCCACACGTGTTATTTCGTTCTTTGCCCACTAAACCAGCTTTTTAAAATTGACTGTCTTTAACGCGGGGACGACTTTCATCAGTCAGAATGTTCTATCAACCAACCTCTCTTGTTCACTTCGAAAGCAAATTTATCATTTTTTAATTCTATGTTTTGAGCATATACCAGTATACTTATAATGAAAACCCCATTTATTTTATATTAGTGAAATGAAATTAAATCTTCCAGTTTAACGTCCCATGATTACGCCCTTTAGGCTAAGGGAGACTATGATTAAGGCAAATGAATGATTATGGAAGAATTTGTGGAATGAGAAAGTGGGAGGAAACAGAAGTACCCACGGACATGATTTTGTCCACCACAAAATTACTTGGTTGGGGATCGAACAAGGGACCCCAGACATCATCGGTAAGTGCAGTGCCACTGACCCACAGTGCCCCCACTGTATATTAGTATTAACAGAGGAAAGTACATATCTTTTTTTAAAAAAAAAAAGTAATTGAAGACTATGAATAACATTTTATTAGAATACTGTTATTTACGCTATTAAAATGGGCATATTCTTTACTTTATTCAGAACCTTGGTCTAGTGGCTAGCACGCTTGACTTCGGTTCGCGTGGTCTCGGGTTCGATTCCCGGTGGGGGTACAGTTGAACGACCAAGGTGGTTCAGATTCCACTATAATCAGTAGGTAGGTCCACGTCTCCTTTAGTCTAACAGGTATAACCATGGGACGTTAAACTAAATCAAACCAAATCTTTACCTTATTCACTTAAGTAATCTTTACCTGTTTGAGATTCTCAACTGTAGTGTGTGATTCTCAATTCTTTAATTTTATTTTTCTGTCTCTTTAGGACTAATGTTCAATTTAATAGGACCATAAAGGCATACCTGAAGGACTACTTGTGGTCCGCGGACCACAGTTGCTGCACTAGACGAATACATTGATAGCTCCTTGTATGATGACATTAACTAATTGCATTTCTCCGCCAACCCTCTCCAAAACAAGTGAGCTACGGACATCAGTTCTCAAGGAAAGTTCAAGTAGACTTCAAATTGCACTAAGAATTTTAAAAAGATAAAGGTACGGTATATATCTAATTTTATCATTAACAATAAATCATTGATATAAGGCAATAAGATATTTAATAATGTTAATTCCATCTGGAGAATTAAATATTATAATCTATTTAATAAGAGCGATATAACACAGCGGGCACTGACAGAACGAGGAAAACAATAATTTAATATTTGCTTTACCTTATTAGTATGAGTGTGAATACATGTAACGCTTGCTGTGAATACTTTTCTCTCGATAGACGAAATCAAGAAGGTGCTCCTTCTAATTGCAGCTGCCATCTCTCCAGCAGAAGATATCACCTGCTAACACGCACACGCGTAACTTAGGACTTCCAGTCAAATACATTCGTACGTGCGTAGACGATCATCGCTTCTTTCCCTTCATTCAGAGGGAGAACATTTACGCATGCGCGAAGCGAGGAACAAAAAATCAAGAGGTCGGGAAAATGACCTTATTCAAAGTTGACCAGGAGTCGGAAAGATAAGCCAGTATATCTCCTGTCTGTACATCACGTATGATAAGTCACGAAAACAAAAGCAAGAGTTATAGAACACGGTGTACGTTGGGATTTTCAAGTCTCCTACTCGTTGACCAATAATAATAATAATAATAATAATAATAATAATAATAATAATAATAATAATAATAATAATAATAATAATAATAATAATAATAATAATAATAATAATAATAACAACTAGGAAATTAAACAAGAAATACAAAAGAAAAAGGAAATATATACAAAAAATCTGCGGTTTGCATTTCCATTTTTTTTTCAATAACTCATATGCAGGGAACCCGATAGTAGGGTTGCTGGATTTCACGAATTTCAGAAGGAAAAAGGAATATTTCACAATTTTTAGGAGAAAAAAGGAAGATTTCACCATTTTTAGAAGGAAACATGAAGATTTCACGAATTTTAAGATCAAAAACGAATATTTCACGACTTTAAGAGAAAAAGGAGGATTTCACGATTTTGGGGAGAAAAAAGGAAGATTTCATGATTTTTTTTAAGGAGAAGAAAACACATTTACACGTGACGTTTCGATCTTCTAGCCAAGATCCTCATCAGAAAACACCGAAGACCGACGTTTCGATGGCTAGAAGATCGAAACGTCACGTGTAAATGTGTTTTTATATTAAATAAGTGCAGTCTTGTTCAGCAGTGTGTTTATTTTTCTGATTTTATTCGCAAGACGTTGACTATGATGGTGTGTCGCAGTTTACATATACCGTAACAAATACATAATATGCTTTCACATAGTAACATAGAATAATTTTAATTGCAGATTGGGCCGGTTTCATTAAAAATAATTGCAACACATAAAACGCAGAAAAATATAGTACAATGCTTGGTGGGAGCACGTGGTTCGAGGTTCCACGTTAAGCTCTAGGACCTCGTCTCATACAGTCTGTGTTACAAGGGATTCTAAACGCAAATCCAACCAACCAAATAAGTATATTACACAAATCTTTGTTGCCTTTTAATTGTACAGTACACTCTCACTAATCCGTCATATATTAAACCAGGATAGTGAATGATAGATCATAGAACTCGCCGGATTAGTGAAAAGCTGTCGAAGAAAATTACTGTTTACACTATTCTACTTATTTTTACAACAAAATTGTATATCAAGCAATAAAATAAACAATACATTAAATATGAATGTAAAGCAATAATAACTCTGTAAAAATATATATATATATATGTTCAATTTGATACGTGATATTGCATTAAATGTGTTCGAAGACAGTATGATTTCATTTCAGGAATTCAAGTAATGTTAAATAACAACCAGGTAACCAGTGGTTCACGTTATTTTATTAAAGGATTTCTTACATCAGAAAGCATTAAAAATCTTGTTCAATACTCATACAATTATTAATAATAATATAGGAAAGGTGCCGAATATCGGATACTGTTTCAAAAAAAGGAATAAGAACTTCACCAACAGATATTTCATTGATATAGCCTCTTATAATTGTTCTGTTATCTTTGTAGATTATAATTCCGGACCTTAAAGGCAGAGGGGAGTAAGTCATTTTTATTAAACTTTTAGGAGAGACAGAAAACAGTGACTTACTTCTTTTTGCCTCTAAATGCCTTCGGACTTACATCCAATTTTTTATTGTTGCTATTTGATAAAGTATTCATAATACAACTACAAGCTTTCTAAGAATAAAAGATATCAGAACACGCATTTCAAATCTGGCAATAACTCATTTTCAGAAAAAAAATGACTTACTCCCCTCTGCCTTTAAGGTCCGGAATTTGAAAGTTTCAAAGCAGTAAGAAAATATTAAGGGACAGATTCATACTCTTTAGTATAAAGTGGCATTTTTCTCAATTCGGAAAAAGGTTGCCCAATATCGGTGGAGAAGATTGTGCATTATTTTAATTATATTACACCTAAAGTTGCAAAACATGTAGATTTAACTAAACGTTGTTCTACAAAATAAACTACTTTCTAAATATGTGCATATGTAAATTTATCCTAACTAACATTGTTCTACAAAATCGTAGACGTTTTCAACATGTAGATTTACTTTTAACTAAACATTGTTCTATCAAACAGACAACTTTCTAAATATGCAGATTTCCTTGTTCTTAAACATTGTTCAACAAAAGAGGATACTTTCTAATAATGTAGATTTATTTGTAACTAAACGTTGTTCTGCTCATCTGTAGTAGGATCTACCAACAAGTTAAATTACCGGCAAAAATCAGAAACAAATGATTTCAACGTTTTTGGATCAGTGCCTGTACATAGCTCGTATGCCCATTTAAGACATTGGATACATCGTATCCATCATTCACCACCTTTGTCAAGTTTATACGTCTGTGAACAAAACATTAAAGATTTTGGATGCAGTGAGGAACCACATTTTTTCCCTTGAAGGTAGCAATAGCCTGGAGCATAGCCTCAGGATCCCACTTCTTACTTCGAGCGATTTCTATCATCTGTAATAATCAAAGAGTAACATCAGCAATATCGTTCCCTAATATCTGATATACGATATTTGCAACCTCTGTACTATCCGATATTTGGCAACTTAGATCTTATAGCAACTTTCAACTATATACATCGTGTAAACAGAAACGAACTACCAAAACATCATGTAGTTTAAAACTACTCTTCTTAGCCTATATTATAATCATAGTATGAATATGATTAGGTTACCTTTATAAACGATATAACGCAATCAACTGCAGTATTGGAAATATTTCATAAGGTCAAAATCACAAAACACTTCACCCCACAAATAAACATGTTGCGAGAGATATCGTAACTCAGGTGTCTAATGCCCCCCCCCCCCCGATTGGTGTGCAGTTACGATAACGACCGTTAGGCTGCAGCACCTTACACGGAATATTTCTCGGTATCCGATATTGGGAAACCATACGATATTCGCATCTTGGCCCTGATAATAATAATAATAATAATAATAATAATAATAATAATAATAATAATAATAATAATAATAATAATAATAATAAGAAGAAGAAGAAGAATGGACATTACACAAAAGTTATGATAAAAAAGGTAGAAGCCTTCGAAATGTGGGTGTGGAGAATGGAGAGAATTAGCTGGGTCGAACGTAAAATAAATGAGGTGTAAGAAATAGTGGAAGGAAAAAGTACAATTTTAGATGTAATTGAAAAGGGGAAGAGAAACTGGTTGGTACGTTGACTGAGAAGGAACTGTATCATAAGGGACATATTAGAGGATGTAATGACAGGAAAGAGAGGTAAAGGTAGAAGTTTTCACTTGCATCTCGCAGAGGCCTGGTTTACAGGGCAATTATCTTAATTCTATATGTGTGGTCTGTGATACGGTAGCAGTGATGTGAAAAGTGAAGATTATGTTGCATGCAAGCATCACGTATAGCACCATATCTACCAGTATCTGTTACATAAATGATGATGTAGGGAGGACCCACTTCTTGTTCATTAGTGGGCCTAATAGTAATTTTTCAATGCTATTGATGAGGTGGGCTACCCATCTATCCCCCTTGCCATGCTCGTTTAGTACCCCCTTGTTCTAGATCATTCTCTCGTAATATATCCACTTGTACTTACTGTATTTGGGCTTTGACAAGGGCAACGAGGCAGCTTATGTCATATTATATTCAGGTGAGATAAAGTTAATTTGCTTTAGAAACGGTAAATTAAATATATGAGTAATGGCATTTCGGTCCTAATACAAGGTGGATCATACTTTTGTATATGATGTTTAACTGACTGTAGTATTTGTAATTCTGGACAAAAGTTTCGATATGGCAACACTGTGTAACCTGAGTGGAGATAACGGTCGCTAGACTTGGAACCGTTAGTATATGCCAGACAGCAGTGGCGGCGATTGGACGTTAAAAGTGGGGGGGGGGCAAGATCTGATCTGAATATTTGTATATCAACGTTAGTTTTCCAGGTTGTTTCTAATACTTTGTTTGCCGAAAGGTTGTATAACTAATAGGATACTATATTTATGCAATTAAAATACAGTATATTGTATTTATATTTTATTAAGTACATTGGCAAGGTCAACCCAAATAGGTACTAGCCCTTTGTAGTCTTAACAATGAAGGTGTAAGAAGAGATTTGATTCTTTGCTCATGGACATCTTAAAATTCTGTCTGGAAAAGTGTGATCAGATTATTTAATAACAAATTTGCAAAACAAATAAATAGAAAGGATAATATTAATCATGTGCAATTTAAGAATAACTTGTGAAAGACTTTTTTTTATTATTATTATTTTGCTAAATGTTCTGTCAATTAGTTTCAAAGCGGCCTAACATATCGAGTCCTTGTAAGAAGGAATTGTTGCTATGCTAGAATTGTTACGCTCCAACAGGTTAAATTTTAGACAGGGCCGTAACTTGTGTGGGGCGAGGCAACTGTCACCCATAGAAGCTCTCCGCCGTTCGAGAGAAGCCTATTTTAAGACAAAATTTTCTTACTCCATATACGGTACGAACATGAAAAATATAAATGAAGCATCAAATAGATTCACTACTTTACATAATCTAAACAGCGCACAAAAGGTAAATAAAACAAAAATAAGTGACATTTCAGTAAAAAAAAATGTCTACTATTAGGGTCCCTAGAAATAATATTTATTCATATGTCTTTGAGGTTTGCCAATATTGTCCCATTAATAATTTTGTCATGTATGGAACGGGCTCACGGGAGTAACTAACAGCCCCGCAGGCCATGCCGTGCAGGAAAGCCCACAGGCTCCGGAGTTCCATAAAGAGTAAGAGAAAGATGGAAAGAGGGGGCCCAAGAATTAGAAAAACAACTTTTTCTAGGGGGCCCAAATACGCGTATTAATGTTTGATTCCCCAGAAAAAAAAACTAAGTTACGGCGCTGTTTTTGAGCCCGTGGCAATTGAAACGCAATTCTTGTAGCTTTCTTAATTCCACGGGAAGACAAATAACCCATACGTACTCACGCAACAGCAAATATTATATGGCGCTATTTTTTTGTATGAAGCAGTAATATACACAAACTTTACATTTCCAAATGAAACTACATACTTTAAGGGTCACTTCAAAAAAGTGAGGGGGCAACTGCCCCCTCTTGCCCCCCCTAATCGCCGCCCATGCCAGACAGGATGAACGAAACGTTCCCGAACCGCTGGCTCGGTCGACAAGGGTCTGTGGAGTGGCCAGCTCGACCTCTCGATTTGTCATTACCTGAGTTTTTCTTGTGAAGTGTTTTAAAGAACAAAGTGTATCAACATCACATATGCAATTTGGCCGAACTACGGAAAGCTAACACAGACGAGTTCCACAAGATACAAGTATGGGTCTGTCAAACTGCTTGTGACAACGTTGCTTTTTCGTCTCCAGGCATGTACCGATTTGGATGGTGTATTGGTGGATATCATGGAGAACAGACTAAAATTCTTGTAAGGAAAGGGATGAGAGTAATGTGTTTATGTTCAAATTATGTTGCTAGTTTTCTTTACTATAGTCTTTGAAACACCATACTAGGATTCGTAATGTTACACGTATGGTAGACCAGTTATCTACATTACATTCTTGCCCTCTTCAGGTGTCACTTTTCACTAGTCACAAAATAAAACAAAATTTTAACAAGTTTAATAAAAATAACAACGGTTCTTACCCATGCGCCTTAAGTCTAGAAGCGGCTGTATTGCTTACTCTCTTTTTGTAGTAGTTTCAAAATGCACATTTTTCTAGTTATTTTATTAGCTTAAAATTAGGATCTCCAAATATTTTCGATTACTTTTTGTGACACGTTTAATTTTGAATTTCAATTTTTAAGCTTCAAAAGTCACAGTTTAAACAGTCATTATAGTTTATGTTGTTGTCTACACGTCTACGTCGAAAATAGTCTACCTATTGTGTATATGCAAACGTAGGCTATCGATTTTACGCGTATACGCACATCACTGGTTTGTATTCGGAAAGGAAAGTAGATTTCACTAAGCTGCTACTGTACGAAGGAAAGGTAGCAGGTTAGTTGGAAATCAGACATTGTTTTTTCTTTCTCTAATAAGCACTAGGGGAGGGAAAGAGTTCTCTGAGGGTCAGACATTTATATTTCTATAAGTCCCCTATTTGTTGGTCTGGCTACACCACTGCAACAGGGGAATATGTGTAACTTTGTGTTTCATTTTAGACATAATCTCAGCATTTGCTTCGTAAACCAAGGAAAACCTGAATAAAGAGGCCAGCTCCGTGTCCAAGATATAAACAGCAGACCTCCCGAATATCAAGCTAATGATTGATTAACTATAGTTCGATTACTTCGATATGACCAAGTTTGATTTTGTCTTTGACATCAACACGGAGCAACGTGAGTTTGAACTCAACGATGACCACTCTAACTAAAATTTTGTAAGGTTTCTCAGTTTCACCAGGCGAATGCTGGATGGTATTTAATACCATAGCAAAGGCCCTGGTCGACTGCTCCTACATCCATTCTGCCTTGAGCAATAGATGCCTAGAGGCCCTAAAAATTATTTTTTTAATAAAAGCTCTCCAATGTTTGTCTATCTTTCCTATTTCCCACTTGATAAAATCGAAATAATATGCTTGAATTGGCTGTTAGAAATATAATGGGGCACTAAATCCTCTCTTTTTCAAATGCATATAATTTTTACATAATACATTAAATGTGTGTTAGATACATATAAACATACTTTTTCTTTCTTCTTGAAAAACAGTTTTCCGGTGTATTTCCTACCCTCTTCATAATTCCGAAATCTACAGCAAACACTAGTAAAAAGTCGCACTCGGAAGTATATTTACTCACTGATAACCAGTTAAAATGTGTTACACCCGAATAGTTTCTATTTTCGCTCTCGTTGAATAGGGGAGAAACAGCCGCGGGTGGGGGTTACAGGTTGCCTTCTTCAACATTTCAGTGATTACCTTCTGTTTATTTCCAGGTATTAGGAAGACGCAATTTTTTTTTTCTATCTTTAGCTGACCCTTCGGGAATAAACTGAACCAAGAAAAATCCAGATGATAATAAACACTTCTGACCAGAGTATATACACTTGTTTATTAAAAACTAAATTCCAATGTAACAGTTTCGACAACGTAACGTTGTCTTCATCAGACACTAACTGAAAGAGATATCTTAGAGCGTAGATATTTATACTAAAAGTGAAAGTCCTTGTGTGCATGGGAAGCCACCTGGGTCGTACTTCCCCGGGCGTCATCTTTGGGCCACCTGCCCTGACTTAATTACCCTCCCACCTGTGTTTATCTTTTCCAGACACACCTGTTGTTTATACTTGACAAATTGCCTTAAAACTTTCTCTTAATGTACCTCTGATGCCTATTAGAAATAAATAACAGACTATACTACATACAACTGATTATAAATACAGCAATACAAATATATATATATATATATATATATATATATATATATATATATATATATACACACACACACACACATATATATATATATATATATATATATATATATATATATATATATATATATATATATATATATATATATATATATACATAAAAATAAACTATAAAATATAACAATATATAAAACTCTATATAACTATATACAATATTAAACTATAAAAATATTAAACTATATATATTATTAAATATATGAATATAAATTACATATAAATATGTTCAATCTTGTTTTTTCACTTCAATTTGTTCCAATAATTTATCCCATAGATCATGTATTAACAGTCCATTGTCCAGTTCATTAATTTGTCACTTTTCTCTTTCTTTATCCTTCGTGCTTCCTTCCATTTCCTTATCATTGGTCTATTCTCCCTTTCTAACCCCTTTACACCTTCCTAATCTATATCATGCCCCGTTTCTTTAACATGTTTATATATGGCATCATTTTCTCTCTTAAGTCTCACATCATCTCTATGTTGGTTAATTCTCTCCCTAAGTTTTTTCCATGTTTCCCCTATGTATATCATATCACAATCCTTACACGTCACTTTATACACTACACCTTCATCTTTCTCACATATTTCCTTCGTTCTAGTTTTCGCTTTCTTAATCACTTCCAAAATTCTTCTTCCTCCTTTTCTGTACGTCTTCACACCACCTCTTCCAAGTAAGTTCTTTAGCACTTCTGTCTTCTCCCCGATGCTCTCTATCCCGTGCCATTTGTTCTCCTCCTCTTCCTTTCTCTCCTTTCGCCTTCCTTTCCTTCTTTCCTCTTCAATTCTGTTCTTGCTTAACTTCTGTCTGTTGTACCCGTTCTGCTCTAGTAAACTGTGGAACTTCTCTATGTCCTCCTTCTTTTTCTCCTCTTCAGTATCTATTTCTTCTATTCTTCTCTCCATATTCCTTATGAAGTTTCTTTTGCTGCTGTAATCCACATCACTTCTTTCGTGACAGTAAACTCCTGCCGCACATTCTTTCCTATACCATCTTGTTGTAAATCGTCCATCTTTTCTCTCTATAGTCATGTCCAGGAAGTTTATAATGTTGTTCTTCTCCACTTCCATTTCCAGTCTTATCCCTTTTTCTTCATCTTCAACCTTCTTTACGAATTTTTCCAGTTGTCTCTTTGTTCCTCTCCATACACCCAAACAGTCATCCACGTATCTGCAAAACAATATTAGGTTGTTTCCACCTTCTTCTATCACTTTCTGCTCCCATCTGTTCATCGCCAGTTTTGACAACACTGGACTTAATCTTGAACCTATACTCAGTCCTTCCTTGATCTTGACTAGTTTGTTCCCTATCGTACAAAAACTATTGTCCCATATTACTCTCAAGGCTTTCACTATCTTCTCTTTCTTCCAGTCTCTTATTTCTTTCCCTTTCATTTCTTCTTCTATGACTTTCACTATGTAATCCCTCTTTATACTCGGAAACATTGCTTTAATGTCAATACTAAACATAATTGTTTTCTCCTTCTTGTTTCCTATACATTCTAACATTTTCTTCACTTCCTCCGTATTCTTTACTCGATGACTCTCTTGACCTATCCGTATCTCTTCTGCTATTTTTCTTAACTCTTCTTCTAATGGTTCTAGACAGTTTCCTCTACAGTCCAACACTGGCCTAAGCTTAATCTCTTCCTTGTGAATCTTCGGGAATCCTTTCATCTTTGGGATCCTTCCTTCTTCTTTCACCCACTTTTTAAACCCTTTTCTTCTTCCGTTCTCAACCACTTCCTTGAGTACCTCATCCTTAATCTTCTTCTCTCCTATGACTTCATACGTTTCATCACAAAGTTCATCCAATTTTCTTTCATACCATTCTTTCTGCATCACTACCACTGCACCTCTTTTGTATATATATATATATATATATATATATATATATATATATATATATATATATATATATATATATATATATATATATATATTTGTATTGCTGTATTTATAATCAGTTGTATGTAGTATAGTCTGTTATTTATTTCTAATAGGCATCAGAAGTACATTAAGAGAAAGTTTTAAGGCAATTTGTCAAGTATAAACAACAGGTGTGTCTGGAAAAGATAAACACAGGTGGGGGGGGGGTAATTAAGTCAGGGCAGGTGGCCCAAAGATGACGCCCGGGGAAGTACGACCCAGGTGGCTTCCCATGCACACAAGGACTTTCACTTTTAGTATAAATATCTACGCTCTAAGATATCTTTTTCAGTTAGTGTCTGATGAAGACAACGTTACGTTGTCGAAACTGTTACACTGGAATTTAGTTTTTAATAAACAAGTGTATATACTCTGGTCAGAAGTGTTTTTTATTTCTTTAGTGAGTTCCATAGTCGTGATGGATAGCGTTGCATCCAGATGATGGACATGGCAGATGTCAAATCTTCAATAAAATGAAAGTTGTAATGAACAAAACAGGTCCTATCTGAAACCTATAGTTGCTACGAGTCTGTAGTCTTTCGAAGAAGCAAGGAGGCTTTAATAAAACTCTTCTGAGTATGATAATGTTAAATGAAGGTCTGGTTATTTTCTTAAAAGTTCTGAGGCTTTAATACTGACTGACTGAGGGTTTACTAAAATTCTTCTGAGTATGATAATGATTGGAACTTCAAATTAGGGGATGTTAGGGATATGTGAAACAAATTTCTTGAAGGGGGTCCATCGAAGTTTCGGGGAGTGTTGGAGATGTAGAAAAATTCCTGTCCATTTATACTCTAAATGGATTCTGTTTAGGTTTCTTAGGTATAGACGGAAAAAAATTAAGCTTCTGCCCATGTTCGTACGAAAAATAGGGGAAAGAACACCCAATATATATATATATATATATATATATATATATATATATATATATATATATATATATATATATATATATATATATATATATATATATATATATATATATATATATATATATTTCTGACCAAATGTGAAGTATTCTTGAACTTTTAAGAAAATAACAGACCTTCATTTAACATCTCGTTCAGAGAATTGAGTTTCGCTAGCTATTATCGCGGATTATATTGAGGTCACTCGTTTGATGTAATGATTCGTACAATGTTAAGAATGGTTACTTGAAAAAACTGTTAAGTATCTACGAGGGTTAATTATCTCGTACAGAGTATATAGGGTGCGTAAGGTATTTGAGAACATATTGATAACAGTGTGAGATATCTAATGAACAAAGGAATGTATCAACGCAAAATTTAATACATTGATGCAGTAATAGTTGAAGTAGAGGCTTATTCAAGATTATCACCATTAGCCTCAATAATGGCTTCAATGCGAGATCGGAAGCGGTTATATGAACAAATCAGACGGTTGTTGTTGATGCCGGACATTGCTTGGGTTAGCTCAGCTTTGAGAGAATCATTTTTATTGCAGGAGTGTTTATTAAGAGTCTCGTTTAACAACGCAAAACACGTAATAGTCTAGAGAAGTTAGGTTGCCACAAGTTTGGTGTGATGTGATAGTGCAAATTGGCTGCTATTTAATCATAGGTTGTCCCCTTTTATACGCACGAGCAGAGTCCTGCTGAAACACGTACGACGCTGTCTATGCAGAATTTCACAACTGTTTCTAGAACTTTAATGTAGCTAACAGCAAACACCCGAAGGTCCTGTGGAGAGAACTGACGGCATGACATGTTCTTCGCCCATGACCACTGCTAAGAGCATCATAGTTGTACGAATGTGGTGTGTATAAAACGGGGGATATCAAGAGAATTTTCCCCACGTGTCATTTATCTCATTTACCTCCTCCTCCACCTTTTATTTATTTATTTCATCGGAAGAAATCCAGTTCATGCGAGGTTCTTCCAAATGCTGGATCTTGTTTGGTAATTGCTTTGCTCGAAGAAGCGTTGTTCTTGAACGCGCGATGAAAATGCCCTTGTATATCTGCATACGACTTGTAGCGAATGACCTCATACACTACAGTGCGGATTGTGCTCTCGGAAGACTTCAGATCTCCAGGAATGGCCATGATAAATTTTCCGAGGCTTGTATCAATAATGCTCTGCACCCTACTGTATGATTTGTGCTGTTTTCATACTGTTCAAATGCAATGTATACTATACCCGGCTGCACTGTACGACCCTTCTGAATCGTGTTTCCCGCTCATCCAGCGATACAGTGCAACGTTGCCACATGGTCATTCATTGCAGTCTCCCTTTCTATTTTTTTCTCGTAGCGTAACCACAACTAGCAACTGATGAAATAATAATAATAATAATAATAATAATAATAATAATAATAATAATAATAATAATAATAATGCTCTCAGGATTCCACAGGGTCCGATTTCAGTCTACTTTTATTTTTAATATTGGTGTTATTGGTGACAGAGAGCAATTTAGTAGACCTAACTTCAAAATTAAGTATAACGCAAGCAAGTAAAATTAGTGTACTCACCAGTTCAGGCATCTCGCAAAACACCCATTTCAAATTCAATCGTTTCATCTGCAGTGTCCGTGTCGCTGTTACTTTCCTGATTGGCCCTGGGATTTCGCAAAGTACCTATTTCTAATTCACCAGTTTCATTTGCAGTGTCCGTTTCACTATTACTTTTCGAATTAGCAGAATAATATACTACATCGTCATTTCCATCTACCATTTCGGTGTCACTGTCACTGTGAGAATCTTCCAACACACCCACACCTAAATCGCCACTTTCATCGGTGTCACTATCGCTTTCCAAGTTGATGATAACGGGATCATGATCATGATCAATTAATCCTTCAATCTCCCACATGCAATTTTCTAACCTTTTCACGTGTTCAACATAGTTTTTCCATTGCTCCCTCCCTATTTTATTAATACCTTCTTCCATGAGACGCAGCACCTCATTTGCTCCAAAATTCTTGTTTCCACTGCCAATGTGTTCTTTCACTGCACCCCAAACCATTTCTATGGGATTCAGCTCACAGTGAAAAGGTGGTAAACGTACAACTTCATGTCCAGCAGCTTTAGCCATCTCATCTAATACAAATTTTTCACAATATTTTGCTTTGTGTTTTTCTAAAATTTGTTGAAGCTCTACTTTGGTCATTGAAGGGTCCCAAGAGATGGATTTGTTTGTTAACCGAATCTGGATTTCCTTTTTGGTGCTTCTTTTACTAGGAACTTTTTCAGCTTTGCGTGAATGATAACTTGCATTATCAAATACCAAAACTGAATTTGGGGGCACGTTTGGTAAAAGCTGCTCTCTAAAATATTTTTCATAAACTTCAGCGTTCATTTCCCCATGGTAATCCCCACTCTTTTTCTTCCCCCGAAACAACAGCTGCGCTCCAGGCACAAATCCATCTTCGGATCCTGCATGGACCAGAATAATTCTTTCGCCCTTCCCCCGTGGTTCTTTTAGACCTGTAGTAAGTCCTTCGCGCTGCGCTTGAGAGGCTGATTTGATTGTCGTGTCAACCCATCTTTTGGATTTTGTGTGACCCAAATTCGCCCATGTTTCGTCAGTATAAATTATGGGCCTTCCGTCTTCTCTGGCTTTCTTGATTGCCCTCAAATATCGGTGTCTCCAAGATCCAATATCGTCTCTGTTATCAATTAACAAGGAGTTCTTCTTTTGTCTCATGAATTTAAACCCCATCTCCTTCAGAAGCTTGCGCAAAGTCCATGGTTCGATTTTGGGAAGTCCATCAACTTGATTTAATCGTTCACAAATTTTTACAATAGTGGGTAGTTCGTTTTCTCTGAAAAAACTGTGAACGTGTCTTCTGATAGCTCTTCTGGTAAAGTCGTCATAAATTTGTAGCCGGGTTCTTCGTGTCATTTGGACGCTTTTTCCTCGGCGTTTGTAGTTTACCACCCCCTTTAATAAATTCCTGTCTTATGTTATAAATAGTCGACATTGCAATACCAGTCGCATCGTGTGTACGTCTTACTGCCTCGGAAACTGAAATGCGGTTGTTGGGTCCATCCCGAAAATACGAATATACGTTAAGAACAAGTTGTCTTTCGCCACTTGTCAAAATATGTTTAGACTGTTTCTGTCTGTTGTGATTTTCCATTTTGATATTATATAAAGTTAGCCCAGAACTAAAAGCAGCGTTTAAATATAAATGTGGTAATAACCTTGTAAATATACCACTTAGAAAATAGTACTGTAAATTCTATAACTAAAATTCTATTTACCTATTTACACAACACTCACACGCACACGCATCACTAAAAAAATACATAACGCACAGATTTTCATCTACGTAGGTATATAACGTCAATTACATACGAATTATCTTTTAAAGAACACGAAGATATAAACACTACAAAACTCAAGAGAGAGAGAAAAAAGGAGGAATATGGCTAAGACGAGAGTAGCACCTCAAACAAAATGTCACCACACTTCAAAATAACAACGAAAAGAAAAATAGAAAGCCAAGGGTTTGTTTGTATAAAATTGGCAACACAACACCCCTCAAGAGTTTCACTGCAAGTGTTGCTACCTCCTGAAAGCAAAACAGTTTACTGTCAGGTGAATAACCTCCTTCTGTTTGTTAATAAGTGTGTGTGGGGGTGAGGTGGCTACCCAAAAAGGAAAGCCAAATCGCATTCCACAAGAAATACGCAAAAATGTCATTTTTTGGACAAGATCTAAGAGAACATTGTGAAATAAGTGTCAGACATGAAGGTAGCTTGATCATTGAAGAAGGTATCATGGCCTTATGGTATAATGGATGTGTTGAGAAAATATCATAGGGGAAGTTAAGAAAAAATTTCAGAACTGATGAAAGATTACAGTTGTATAGGTTTAATAGAAAGTTAATTACTGAGCTTGTGCTTAATAACAAACGTACTCTTTATTTATCCGAACTTGATATTTTAAGTAGGCCCGATTTTTGCATCAAAGCGAGGGGGCACGGTAGCTCAGTGGTACTCACCTCTGGTTCAAGAGGTCCCAGGTTCACTTCCCGGCCTCGCCATGTGAGTTTGTGGTGGACAACACTGTGCTCCTGTCTCTGATATGGCCTGAGCTGCTAAAAAGGTACGTTACACCCACACCAATTTAATTTTTTGCACCAAAGCGAAGTGTTTTGGTACCTTTTCCGTCAAAGATACGAAGCCTACGTGAAGGAAATAGTAGCGAAGTTCGCTCACATAAACCCAGTGTGCGATTTAACGGGGTGGGTCAGGAGGATTTCTCCCCTTGTTGTGCTGGATGATAAGTTTTGGATGTCCCCATGTTATCTTCTTTGAAGTACAGTGTATCTCCCCCAGTACAATGTCCCTTAGTTCGCACACCACATAAACCAGATTTAGAGAGTGAAGGGAGTTAATTGTGAGACCATCAGAAACTACCTAAAAACCAGAAGCTCTCAAGTCACATAATAATAATAATAATAATAATAATAATAATAATAATAATAATAATAATAATAATAATAATAATAATAATAATAATAATAATGGGTTGCCATGTAGCTCAATCGGTAGAGTGACCGATTGTCAATCTTCATCTTTTAGTTTCATTTTCAGGGGCTAGGAGCTATGCAGACACGGGACCCATAGTTTAAATTGGGATCCGAACCACTTCGGTTTTTGAATCCCAACTATTGAGCTGACAGCGGGAAACGAATCCGCGACCACGCGCGCCCAAGGCGAGCGCTCTAGCGATGAGGCTACAGGGAAGCAATTAATGTGTCGAATAAGGGCTACAAGAAAGTGAAGGGAGTCGTGACACCGTAGGTCACCACGTGATATCTCAGTTCAATGGTAGGCAAATGCCCCTAAAGTCTGCTGAACCACCGATGTATTATTATTATGTCAGGGCAATCAAGTGAATGTATAAGTGTTATTTCCAAATAAATCAATCCTATAACGCGGATATGTTGATAAGTGCATTTCGATTAGAACAACATTTTATAGATATTTGTACAATTGCACTTCCTTATTGCAAGATTACATTTTAAAAAATATACTGCCCTTCAATTCGGTACTTGTGGGCATTGTCAATACATAATAATTAAATTTCACAGACAGCGAATCGACGCGTAATAGCTTGTCAGCCGTTGCCTACATCGACAAATGTTTTATTGACAAAATTCGAAGATTCATGGTGACCGATGAAAAAGCAAAGATGAAAGTGTGGAACTCCCTCAGCAATTCGACTACACAACCATTTCCGTACATATAAGAGTATTTGGATACACTATCTGAAAGAAGCATGCTTCCTCGGCTCATTTCGTTGTTGTTTTCCGAGAACAGCCCTGCCTTGTCGCGACAAAACGCTGTAACTTTGGCGGAGCAGTTTTGAGAAAAAGAGCCGTAAAATCGCTACAGACCGGCTAATTTCCTACTTACATCGAAATTCTCTTTGGTATATTTTCAAAAGTATTTGACTCAGCTCAATGCTGGGCCTGGTGAACATAAGTATCGGTGGGGGAAATTCAAAAATGCTTATAGCGACAAAACAATGTAACTCAAGTTACAGCGTTTTGTCGCGACACGGCAAAGCCGATCCACTATGATCAGGAACACCAAAACGGTATAGGGTGTTGGGAAAGTCATGTCTAATTACCTCTATTTTCTTTTTAGGTGAATGAAAGCAACCTGGCCATAAAGGACAAGCATATTTAAGAAGCTGGATAAGATTTCAAGGGAAAATGTCAAGTGACCGGGTCACCAGAGCCTCCACAAGTGCACAAGCTGAGGAAAATCCAGAAAACACTAATTTAGAATAGAGACATGTTTTTATTTTTTCTTTCGGAAGGGCGTCAGTGTTAATGAAATTCATCAAAACTTCGTGGAAGTGTATGGTGATGATGAACTATCGCATAACCAGGTAATACGATGAATAAGCTCATTTAACTGTGGTATAACAAACGTCGAAGATGAGCCTAGGAGTAGTCGACCAAAAACAGCAACTTCACCTGAAGTTGTGAAAATTGTACAAAAATTGGTAATGTCCGATCGACGAAAAAAGATTAGAGAAATACGGAGGAGGTAAGGATTGATATTCATAGTGTTTGGGATATTCTACACCAACACATTCGGCTCACAAAAGTCTGTTCCAGATGGGTTCCTCACAATTTGAACGTTTTTCAGAAGCAAACTCGGGTGCAAATGTGTCAGGAAAATTTGGATTTTATGAAAGGAGATAACTACTTCTATCGGCATGTATTGACAGGGGATGGAACATGGTATGACCCAGAATCTAAACAAGAGTCCATGCAGTGAAAGCATCAGGGGTCACCAACTCAAAAAACTCGGGCAAAGAAATCGGCTGGCAAGGTTATGGTAACTGTTTTCTGGGACAGGGAAGGAATTCTTTTGCTTGAAGCTATACCAAAGCGACATACCATCACAGGGACTACTTACATAAAAACCTTGAAGATTTACGCCGAGCAATTCAAAACAAACGACGCGGAGATGCAAATCGTCGAATTTTGATTCTTCATGACAATGCGTCTACACACACATCCCATCTTGCGCAGGCTGCAATCACAGACCAAGGAATAACTCAACTTTTCCACCCACCTTACAGCCCTGACCTAGTCGCAAGTGATTATTATCTGCTTCGTCATTTGAAAAAACACCTCAGGAGCCAGCGATTTCCAAGCGACAAACAGGTAATGGATGCTGTGATTCAGTTCTTTGACTACAAGGAGAAATTTTAATGTTGAAGACAATCAGTGATTTGGAAGAAAATGGAGACGATGTGTAGAACTGGAAGGTGATTACATTTAAAAATAATAACGGTTTTATTTTCAGTTCATTGGCTTTCTTCTTAGCCCGCCATAGACATGACTTTCCCAAGATCCCTCGTATATGTTTGTTAGGGTACAGGCGACACATCCCATCAGAAACTTCGAACTCTTCCAACTCCACCTTTGTGGACAAATGACCTGGCGAATTTTGAAAACCACCTCAAGATTGTCATATTATACATATATTGTAACAATCATAATGAATCTTTTAATTTCTTTTGCTAATTGAGAACCTACCACTGCTTCTCTTCACGTACCCTGTAATATAAATGAATGGTTATTACTGATGCTAAGCTGACGAAAAACAAATTTAATATGCGCTCAAAATTTTCCTTTCAGATTTACAGTGCCATTAGGTAAGCAATCAACTAAACTACTTACCAAAAGTAATTAAACACGTATCCTGACACACTCGAAAACCCTGTGATCAAGCACGTCCTTTTACAACGATAATGTGTGTTTTCTTTGTTATTAATTATTTATTCAGGGCAAAAGTGCTAGTCTAACATGCACTAGCTACTTATTAGAAGAAAAAAGATGTAATATCTAATGTCATAACAAATGTTTATTTTTCGGTTGCCGTGAAAAAATGTTTGTTTATTGGTTGTCATGAAAATGTTCTAATGTTGATTTTGTTACCAAGGAAACAGTTCTAGTTTCTATGCGAATGTTTATGAACGATTATCAATATATAACAACCCTAGATGTCGTGTAATACGAACGTATGATTCATTGCTGTGAATTGATTATTATAGTCAAATATAATGTGTTCTACTTAATTTAACTGGTGTGTGATCATTTAATAAGTTTAACAGTTAGCAACAGCTAATTATATATGTAGTTTACTACAACTTTTTGACAAAATCGAACTGTGGCGTTATACTTTCTCTATCATGATAAATACTTAGTGACAAGCTATCAGAAAGTTGGCGAATATTTGCAAATTCTATGTTTTACATGTTACAGGGGCGTCAGTATTATGAAAGGAGTTTGTTTACGTAACGAAAGCCAGATATAATACTATTGGGATTTGAACCTTGGATCTCTTTTGGAGTCTTCCTTTAACATCATTTATTTGTAAAAGATTAACAGATCCAATAAAGAACTGGTAAGTAAACAAATATTCTCACTCCTACGGTCCTGGGATTTGGGCGTTAACCATTAGAGGCATAAGCCGTTTACCCACCATCGCTGTTGCGTCAGTTCCAAAATATGCTGCTCGCTGCCTGTAAGAGAATACAAAGTGGGACAGCAATGCATGATTTACGCCAGATGGATAGTGAGAGACGAAAGTAATGTTTGAACTTCCCAGTTAATGAATACCTTACCTTTTGACAGATACTTTATGTCGCATACACTTTAACTTATACACATTTTAACCGCTAAAAGAAAACAACTTATTAAACACATCTGGTTAGCACTTTTCACTTCAAAATAATAACAAGAATTTTAAATGAACACTATATTGTCATTCACTTTCACTGTACGGATTACATATGATTCAAAAATAATAACATTTGCAAATTGTAAATAATATTTTGTTCAACAATAAATTGGCCCTAATGCGCGATTTCGCGACGATCTATAAACGCGCACGACGATATTGACGGACGTAACAACGATCATCCACACACGTTCATAAGGAAGATTTCGTTTGCATTGCTACTTGAAGATAACAGCTCGATGGTTTCATTTCTGCAATGCACGATGAATCAAAGAGAAGTTTCTTCGTTGATTTTAATGTGGTTTTCATTATTCACTAGTATGTGAAAAGACACTAATTTGTTTGTTTAAATTCGAACGTTGTGTTCCACAAATTATTTTACATTAATTTGGAAGTTAAACACTGAAACTTTACGTATGTCTATACTTTAAGTGAAGACAGAAACTTGGTACCTTGAACTTCACATGGCGGCTAGAAAAACACACACGCTTCTCCTCACGCCTCACATAGTTGCCAGTTCACAGCGCAAGAATACACTGACTAAACTAAAATATAGTTCGTAGAAAACATTAAGTTTTGACTTTATTCTATTGCTAATAATATATAGTGAATGGTCCATAGGTTAATAGAAATCACATTGAAAACACTGATTGTTCGAATAAGTTGTACAATCGACGATTATTGATAGATTTTATATTGTCACGTAAAAATCTGTCATCGTCATGAGGACTTGTACGTGGGCGTTTCTTTCGAGGGTAGCAAAATTTTTCTTCTTAATATGGACTGACGGGAGGAAGTAAGACTGTTTGGAAAAGTGAGGTACCTTTTGGGTGAGAAATTCTTAAGCATTGTTCTCCTCCAACTGTTGATTAGTCGCAGTTCATTTCCAAGAATTGATGTGGGAATAATACGAGGGTTGGTTTAAAAATCCAAGCCAATCCATACTGTTATAAATGGTGGCCGACGGACTGTCCACTGAAGGTATTACGGAAGTGGGCAAGAACCCTGGAGTCCAAATTTTCCTAACCACATTGCAACACAACAGCAATCACAGCACTCCATTAGTCCATAGAGGGTTAATGTCATTTTAAGTTCGTTTACATTGAAGAATAGCAGTTTGTAGCTTCACTCAAACGCACATGATCGCGAAATTCGAAGAATTACGAACGCGAGGGCCATTTACGATATAACGCGAGGGCCATTTAGTAAATGTCTTTTGAGTTCTTTTTATTTTCGTTATTAGTTTATATCTTTTTTTTTGAAATGTAAACACAAAGATAATTTCAATATTTGAATATAAATCAATAGTTATTTGTAATTCAAAATACTATTCAACATTATACTTCATAATGTCTTTCAAAATTCAAATCAAATTACACAAACATATTAATACATTCAATGCAACAATATATTTAATAAAACATTACATTTGGTAAGGTATTGTATTCAATGCCATATTTAAAAATACACAATACAAACTAAATGTATACCAATAAATTTGAAATGGTAAATTTACTGCAATAGTACTTCTTAATTTTCAGATAAACACATAATATCACTCGAAAATAGCATATATCACTAAGTAATTCAATTTATTATGATTTTACTTTTCATAAAGATAAAATATTCCTTACGCCTAAATGCATAAAAATTTATTATATTTGAAACACCAATATTATTCGTAAAATTCAAAAGTATATGTTCTTTGCCATATCAACACAAACTATTCACTAAGAATATTCAAAATAATTCAACACAACTAAAACATATGATATAGTGCAAACAAATTCATATTTTATTAAAATTACATGGTAAAAGCACATAAGTAAATAAAACACTAAAAATATTTCATTTACTATGAAATGAAAGACTGGGCACATGTGAGCTCGTCATGCTCAAAGTATATAAAAATATACTGCCTGCATAAAGTATGCAAGACCCTACCCCAATTATTAATTAATGTTTCCATCCCCGAAGCAAAGTGAAAAGATAGAACATTTAGTTAAAATTCAAAAATAATATAGAGGGGACTAATAAGAAAATTGCCTACTCCGGGCATTACATAATATGAATAACCCATAATAGTGGAGGGACCTTTGCTTTAATGTTTTCAAGTACTGCTTGAAATATTTTCGTATTCAACGAAAAGATTAGTACAAAGTGAATGCAACAATAGTTGCTAACAATTATTACGTACACAACTTACTTGTTATTCATTCATAATAAGATGTCTCATTATATATTCGTTTAATCTGAACGACGCGTCATGAAGGTGGGTACAAGTGTAAAATACTACTACAATAACTTACCACACCAAAATTCAAGTATCCTCAGCTGATTTGTAATCCCAGAGGCATACTGATTGGTTAAAACAAATAAATTGACGTAACACATCGTAAATATACATTACTATTAATTGACGCATAGTTGTTATTTAGAAATTGAGAAATTTCACTAATTAGTTTCAAATATGATCATTCAGATTTATTACCGAATGGTTTCTCACCAAAATATTTAAATTTGTGATTCAAAACATTTTAATTTTGAAAATTGCAACACTGTGATGGAATACTCACTAGAGATTTTCCACATCTTCACTACGCAAATTTATTTCTTTTCACTATATTTGAAAATTTTCACTGCGCAAATTCACTCTTGCACTTCGAAAAGAAACACTATATTTTTATCATTCGAAAAATGAAATTTCATTATGAATGTATTAACGAAAAAATATGCCATTACAAGTAATTTCATATTACGTATGTATGAAATATCAAATTTTTTTTATCCAACCTTTTCAATATATTATAAGGTGCAACAATGTATGAAGTGAAAAAATTAATATTGAAAATTTTCCTGAATCTATTGGCTATAGCCATTCACATGATACACACAATAAAATATTATTACTTTTATTTAAACATTCAAAATTTTGTAAAACATTAACAGTGTTGAAAAATATTTACGGTATGAAAAATATTTACTAACAACAAAAGAAATTTTGTACAAAAGAACTTTTGCAATGGATATGACCAAAATGTATTTTTCATTGCAAGGTCAAAATATGGAAAATGGGCAATCCGGCTATGTGTTAATGTCGTTTACTCAATTCCTTTTCGTATTGGATTTAGTACAACATCGTAGAGCAAAATTCTCATGCAATCAAAGATTTTACGTTTAACTTCCATACTAGGCATCCACTTATTTTTGTTAATATGAAAACGCAACATTCTGTAAGCAGTAGATTTATGTACTACCTTAACATGAGAACTAGCAGTTACCTTACGAATTGTTTGTACACTCGGGACATTTATTATTTGAGTGTCATTACAAATGTTGGTAGCAAAGAATTTACACTTTCTACGTATGCGTAATACCTTACTTACTTTACGCACCTTTTTGCGAATCTTCAAGTTATTTTTCATTTTCGCACGGTGGAAAAACCGTTGCTTACCTTGTTTACTTTCCAAGCAAAAATTTCTGTTTCTAAATTTTTTAGTAACATTTCGAGTTGAGTACAGAATATTGGTTGGTGGATAATCAATCTGAACGTTTTGACTTAGTTTAATACACTTTTCCTTACCTTTTCTGAATCTAAATTTCATAGATTTACTAGTTGCACGATGTATGCCAAGCGAACATGGAATGGTTTTATTTCTGTTAAAACATACAATTACAAATATACATACTATACCTTTCAGCAACACTAAACATATATTACCACTGGAAAAATGATGCAACTCACCAATCTGAATTGGTTGCCTAATACAGCTTACTTTAGGGTAATTCGTAACATGCCGTGTATACACCACAAAAAATACAGGACTTGTAGACAAACATTTCTTACGAACAAGTAGCATTGAGCTGGAGGGGGGAAACAGCTGATCCACCCACTTCCTATCACATAAGGGACAAGTGCAGACATTAATTTCGTCTGAAAATACTACAACAGTATCACCTTTTATTTCCCTAGTGGTGGTTACGTTAACCACGCTCGTACTACTATTGGAGGTAGCCTCCATGAAGTCAACCTGCACGGTGTCAACATTTACACTGACATTTTCATTACTTATTTCATTTCCCTGAACGAAGACATTATTACTCTGTAGAACAGATACATTTTCCAGCTGGGTTGTAATGCTTTGTAATTGTACAGTATTATTATCCAACAACTGAAACAATTCATTTCACCTATTTTCACTTTCATCAATTTGAACAAAATGTGACTCTTGGACTTTAGATAACCTACCTTTTTTGACAGGGTTTGGATATGAATCAATATCATCGGCAACATTTTCCAATTTCCTCTTACAACTTTTAGTTCTAACCTCAGAAGGACAACTATGACGAACATGTGCTAACGGGTACACGTTAAATTCATCTGCAAATTTAACTTTTTTCGGAATTCTGTTTTCCTTATCGGTTTGACCCACATTACATGACATAGTATGTAAATTGACATCCTTGCTACGCTTTTTGAGGATAGATTTAATACTACTAACCACACTTTCAGGGGAATTTTCAACATTGCTTGAAAAAAATTCTTTCTCCTTTTCATTGAACGTACTATCATAATCACTAAGAGAGGTGACATCAGAGTACTTTTTCTGTAGCCGTTGAACTATTATTTCAATAACTTTATTCTTGACATTAACGTCATCACATTGAAGTTTTAACTTTTTTGCTACATACTGAAAATATACATTTTTGCCGCGAGCACATTTCTCTTTCAATTTCTCGTATTGCTTACTTCTACGTACACCACGTACACGGAGATTAACCTCCTTTTCTACGTTTTTCCTATATTCACAATTAAAATTAAACACATGTTCACAAATTGCGATTTTCGCTGCTCTACTGAAACTGTGAGTTTCTACATTGAGGCCTAAAACATTTTGAAACTCTTCTAAGCAAAATGGAACAGTACTATACTTATATTCATTTATTACGTTAGCGTCCTGTAACTCTATCTGTGCTCTTACATTCATTAAATTCAGCGCTAACATTTTGTACGTGGATTTATAAATTATATATTCTAAAATGAACACAACAATATAAAAATGTAGGTAACACTATCTGTGAAAGAATGCAAAGATATATTTCTTTCGCACAATATGAATAGCAAGATTTACATTTTAAATTTCAGTGATTGTTTCGCATTCTTGTATGCATACACTAGGACCTACCTGCTTTTTTTCAGCAGTGTTTGGCTGATTCAACAGCTCTCGATAATTACTTTCAACCTTTTTGTGCGTTTCATACTTTTCACGTAATTCAGCCAGTTGTATTTTTAGGTTATTAAATTGTTTGGTCAACTCATTATAATTTGATTTTAACATTTGGTTAGTTGCAGCCAAATCTGCAGACAATTGTTTCACCGCTTCAAGCAGTGTTTCCGTTTCACTAAGCGTTGACATTGTAAAATATTATACTACAAAACACAACATGCAAATTAGTGGTGGCATTGAATACAACAGTGAAGTTTAAAAATTTGCTTTCTTCCCACTAAAACATCTGTCCCTGTTCGGACGCCATTTATGAAAGGAGTTTGTTTACGTAACGAAAGCCAGATATAATACTATTGGGATTTGAACCTTGGATCTCTTTTGGAGTCTTCCTTTAACATAATTTATTTGTAAAAGATTAACAGATCCAATAAAGAACTGGTAAGTAAACAAATATTCTCACTCCTACGGTCCTGGGATTTGGGCGTTAACCATTAGAGGCATAAGCCGTTTACCCACCATCGCTGTTGCGTCAGCTCCAAAATATGCTGCTCGCTGCCTGTAAGAGAATACAAAGTGGGACAGCAATGCATGATTTACGCCAGATGGATAGTGAGAGACGAAAGTAATGTTTGAACTTCCCAGTTAATGAATACCTTACCTTTTGACAGATACTTTATGTCGCATACACTTTAACTTATACACATTTTAACCGCTAAAAGAAAACAACTTATTAAACACATCTGGTTAGCACTTTTCACTTCAAAATAATAACAAGAATTTTAAATGAACACTATATTGTCATTCACTTTCACTGTACGGATTACATATGATTCAAAAATAATAACATTTGCAAATTGTAAATAATATTTTGTTCAACAATAAATTGGCCCTAATGCGCGATTTCGCGACGATCTATAAACGCGCACGACGATATTGACGGACGTAACAACGAACATCCACACACGTTCATAAGGAAGATTTCGTTTGCATTGCTACTTGAAGATAACAGCTCGATGGTTTCATTTCTGCAATGCACGATGAATCAAAGAGAAGTTTCTTCGTTGATTTTAATGTGGTTCATTATTCACTAGTATGTGAAAAGACACTAATTTGTTTGTTTAAATTCGAACGTTGTGTTCCACAAATTATTTTACATTAATTTGGAAGTTAAACACTGAAACTTTACGTATGTCTATACTTTAAGTGAAGACAGAAACTTGGTACCTTGAACTTCACATGGTGGCTAGAAAAACACACACGCTTCTCCTCACGCCTCACATAGTTGCCAGTTCACAGCGCAAGAATACACTGACTAAACTAAAATATAGTTCGTAGAAAACATTAAGTTTTGACTTTATTCTATTGCTAATAATATATAGTGAATGGTCCATAGATTAATAGAAATCACATTGAAAACACTGATTGTTCGAATAAGTTGTACAATCGACGATTATTGATAGATTTTATATTGTCACGTAAAAATCTGTCATCGTCATGAGGACTTGTACGTGGGCGTTTCTTTCGAGGGTAGCAAAATTTTTCTTCTTAATATGGACTGACGGGAGGAAGTAAGACTGTTTGGAAAAGTGAGGTACCTTTTGGGTGAGAAATTCTTAAGCATTGTTCTCCTCCAACTGTTGATTAGTCGCAGTTCATTTCCAAGAATTGATGTGGGAATAATACGAGGGTTGGTTTAAAAATCCAAGCCAATCCATACTGTTATAGTATGGTCCTTATCTGATATTCCAATTCATTTTCCAAATATTCGATAACAGTCAGACTACAGCTCTGAGTATGCCAGTGCAGTCGTCTTTGCTAGCCACACGGCAATGACTAAAAATCGTTGCACCATTACATCAGTCACTATCTATCGCCTAGGAAGTAACACGGGTCCACACTATAGAACCTCAGTTGCTGGGAGCATTTTATTGTTCAGAATGTTATAGTAGACCTCTACCGTCATTGTGCCATAAACAACTAACAGAATGACATACCAACAAAGGCAACCCCACACCATAATTCCACCAGCGCCGTCGTCCATTGTCGATACAATATACTGTGGTACCAGAGTATAAAAACGAATTTTCACTCTTTCTTTCTATAAACTGATTTACACTACCCATTCTAAGTTTGATGCTGTGAAAACCAACAGAAACGCTGCTGCCCTTATTTGGACTTGGCAATATGAGCACTGGATATGCTGAAATAACCAAGATAGTGAGCTTCAGTATGCAATGTTCCGATTGAAAGTGACACAACCTTAATATTGCCTGAAACTCCTGACCGATAAGCAGCCATTGTCTGTGTCTTATTATTTCTTTCTTACGTTGTATCCGTCTTGGGCACGTGCAGCATTCCCATAATTCCCCTCCACTTCAATCTCACACTTTGGGTTGGGTTTTGAAGCTATCTCCTTCACGGACAATTCCAAGTAACACAATATCGATCGGAGTACAGGGATATGAATTGCACACCGTATTTTCACATGTCCCTCTCTCTGATGAACCGGTTATTGCAAAGCAGAAATCGCGTGTTTCACTGAAATGAGTCCATTCCTCTATAGTGAGGTTTCTAATTACGTTTTGGTTAAGTACTGAATTATGAGGTGTAGATTGATCAGTGCATACACAGATGTCCTCTTGCATTGGAAAGAATCAAGGATGTAGCACAGTGACGGCGTAAGGGCGGGGCGAGCGGTGCCCCCGCCCCGGGCCCCACTTTGTAGGGGGCCCCCGACGGTAGGTAAAAAAATAATTACTAAGGAACCTTGTTAGCATGAGCCGTACAAGGGCGGTAAAGGTTTATAATCCACACCTTCCCTAAATGTAAACGCAATTAATTGTCAATCAATATTACACCAAATAACGGATGAAACAACAGAAATATCTGTCTAGTAAAGCTAATCAGTGCTGGATTTCCGTATAAGCTAAACAAACTATAAGCTTCGGGCCTCACTCCCTTGGGGACCCGAAAGAAATTTAAAGAAAAAACTGAATGAAGATTAAAAATAAATAAAATAAAAGTTTCATTATCTTGAAGGCTCCCAAAGAAATTAAAAGGAAAAAGCTCTGAATATAGGTGAAAAATAAAGTAAATGTTTCATACTCTTGGGGGCCCCCAAAGAATTTTAAAGGAAAAAGGCTAAATGCAGGCGAAAAATTAAAACAGACGTTTCACTTTCTTTGGGCCCCCAAGATTTTTTTTTTTTAAAGTTGAAAGTAGGTGAAAAATAAATAAAATAAAAGTTTTATTCTCTCGGGACCCCAAAGAAATTTAAAGGAAAACAATGTATGTGGATTAAAATATGAATAAAATAAGTTTCACTGTGTTCAATAACCTCCGAGAAATTTAAAGGAAAAGCTGAGTGTAGATTAAAATATAATGAAAGTTAAAGTATATTGTATTATTTACATTCTAAAGTCTTATGATGCAAGTAATGGAGCCCCGTCTGCTAGCCTGCTTCCTAAACTATCACTATTTATTTAATTATTTATATATCAATTCAAGAGAAGGGTAGAAAGAAGGGATCAACGTATATAATGCTTTACTAGGGTACTAGCATTCTGTTCCTAATTAAAAGCTCTTTGGTGCAGACGCTATAGTCGCTGATTCACTTGTTTTCCTTCTGTCTTTATTCTTTTGTCCTTTACAAGTCGAATTTTCAGCGAGCGAAATCCTTTTGCTTACCTGGTTTACACATTTCTGCTCTTATTTTTTGGCGTATGAATTTTCATTTCAACCCACAAATTTATAGTGAAGAAAATGTTCAATAAGAATACAAGTGTTCAAATAATCAAAATACTTCAGCATTATATTTAATTCAACTCCTGATTATTCTCATATGGACCACTTGTCACAAATCATTCGATTTGTTGACATACAACGTGATTCTGTTCAAGTTCGGGAAGCATTTATTGATTTCATCTCTGTCGAATGAAAGACTATTGAGAGTATTTCTGCTTAAATACTGAAGAATCTTCAATGTGATATGCTTGGTATGAAGATTCCAGAGCCCAGTCTTGTGATAATCAGGCTACAATGGCCGGGCAATATTCTGGAGTTCAAACTTTGATACTAAATATAAGTCCTTTGGCCATTTTCGTTCCTTGTAACAATAATTCATTGAACCTTGTGGCTTACATGCTGCACACGTTAACATTCTGGCCGTGACTTTGTTGGGAGCAACGGTACGTTTGTTGGTATTCTTCTCTAGATCTGCTCACCGATGGAATGTGCTGCAAAATCACGTAAAGATTGGTCTGAAACGTGAAAATGACACTAGATGGAGTTCAAAAGCAGAAGCTTTAAAGGCACTTTCTAGTCAATTGGATGAAGTAATTGATTTGTTGGAAGATCTACGTGACACTTCGATTGAAACGTTTGATACTAGAAGAGATGCTGGTCTTCTTGCAAGCATCCAGTCATTTAACTTCATCGCTTTACTATATTTCTGGTCTGCAAATCTCTCATATATTGATCGGGTCCAAAAATGCCTTCCATCTCAGGATATGAGTTTCAATCAAACTCTCATTCAGTTACAGAGCCTGGTTAACACCATTAATATCTGGAGATTTCAGCTGGGCAAGGAAATCATATCCACAGCTGAAAGAAGTTGCAGGGCATGGAACATAACTGTGGGTACACATAGTAGAAGGAGATGCATGTCTGGAGGAGCAAAGAATGAAACCTGACTGTACAGGCCGAAGTGAAGCGCTCTATCAATGAAATTCTAGATATGAGACAAAAAAAAAGGTATGATCATTTTACTCAGATGCATGATCTGAACGACAGATTTGGATTCCTGTGTTCTATGGTCAACGTTGTGCAGTAGCTAGATGATGAGAGCGAGGAAAGGCTAAAGTTGCTCTGATTTGCTTTGTTCTACCCGAATGACCTGGATGGCTTATTATTATTTCAAGATTGTAAGGATTTAATTCGTTCACTAAGGTGTGCTCACAAAGGTAAAGAACAACTTGACTTTTCTCCACGATGCATACTGAAATATGTATCTTTATTGGGGCTTGAAATTTATTAAAGTTTGACAACCGCTTTTCAGATTTTGATAACTGCCCGTATCTGTCGCATCATGTGAAAGGTTTTTCACCAAAATGAAATTGATAAAATCCTACTTGCGTTCCACAATGAGTCAGGAAAGATTCACGAATCTGGCCATTCTTTCTATCGAAAATGAAATAGAATCCACTGGATTCTGATAATATAGTTGAGACTTTCGCTGCTACCAAAGCAAGGAAGGTATCATTCTGAATGTTGGTGGAACATAGACTAATATGGTAGTGGAACTACTGTCGAAGTAGTTTCGTGTTTCAACTATAGACAATAAAAATACAAAAGTACCAAAAGGAAATGAAATCTTTGTTTTACGTCCCACGGTTATGCCGGTTAGGCTAAAGGGGACGGTGATGATGAGAAATGAATGAGAAGATAAAATGAAGAAAGTGAGAACCCCGAGAAAACCCACGAGCACGGTGTTTGTCCACCACAAAGTCCACACGGCACGAGTTGGGATCGAACCAGGGACCCCAAGCATAGGAGGTGAACGCTCTACTACTGAGCCAAAAACTGTCAAGATTTGTCAATTGACTGGTGATAGGTGGCAATGAAAAGTAGAATGGTATAACCCGTAGTAGAATTCTGTGCTCACATATTTAATCCATAATATCCCCAATTATTCAATATATTCCTGATTTTTTGTTATAATATATTCTAATACTAAGTAAAAGGTAATGGAAATAGTCATAAGTGACAGAATATAAACATGACTGAATTATTAAATACAAAATAATATAATCATATAACAAGTGCGAAATCTGGAAACAATAGTAAAAAAGACAAGCAGGAGAGAAATATTCTAGTGCTGAACTATTCATTGATATTTCGGCAAAAGCAGGGGGACTAAATAGATCGTACATTATCACTGAAGAGACGCCGAATGTTAAAGTGAATGGGGCTAATTGTAGGGAGAAACTATGAATAAACTTAACCATATGAGAAATTGCGCAGGAGAAACACCAAAGGCGAGAACCGAACAAAAATATTCTAGAAACATAAAGCTTACATTTAAAAATCGCATCGGTTATATATTATTTGCAATTTTTGCAATATCAGATCATTGTTACGTTTTGTACGTAAATTTGTCTCTAGTTGTATTTTTAGGAGCATTACTTCCACTATTCCATCTAATTACAGTACGCGTTGATACTACGGTAGTATAGGTGTAGGCAGTGGCGTATTTACGATTTTGTTTCGGGAGGGGCTTTGCTAACTTTCGGGGGGGGGGGGCTTTGCCTGAAAATGTGAAAATTCTGCAAGATATTTCATATACTTTACTATAGTAAGTAAGATTTCGGGGGGGGGGGGCTTAAGCCCGGAAGCCACCCCCCTAAATACGCCACTGGGTGTAGGATAAATTCTGGATACTTGATTGTTACGTTTTGTTTATTCTTAAGATTGTTATTTCTGTTGTGGGTTGTAGTTTCCGTTACACTTGTATCCCTAATCGTTCTTCTATCGTGTCCTTTGTTTAAAAACTAATAAAAAAGAAAAAAATATGCAATGATAATCGTGGTCCAGTTTTATTTGTAGATACCAGCCTGAAGGAGGTTCTAAGCATTTATAAAATAGACATGGATGCTGAATATCAGCCCTATTTGTTTAATATATCCCAAATTATAATGATCTAAACACACACACACCAACGGGAAAGGGGGAGGAGCAAACAGAAAGAATGATTATGTAAATGATTGTCAAAAATAGAAGTTTATAAATCACGATTGTTTGAAAAGGGGCCCCAACCTACTTGACTGGCCCCGGGCCCCAGTTTGCCTTACGCCGCCACTGATGTAGCACTTTCTTTTTAGTACAATAATCATATACTACTGTATGTTATAACATTGAACGTTTAACATTCGATTTCAAACAAATGATAAAGACTGGCGTAATTTAGGTACTCAGTAATGTAAAAAATGTACAGACAATATTCCAGGAATTTTATAGGACTTCTCAAGGACAGTGGAAATCATAAGACTCATCAATAAGTTGTTAACAGTGGAGTCGTAATCAAGTGCAGAAAAATTTCTTAGTAAAATGTTTATTATGTGAACTATCTTTGGAAAGGAAAGGAACTTGCGATTTCTAGGTTACCAATCATATTCAATATACTTAAGTTGCATTTATTTTAATGATAGATACATAACATTTACTGGAATATTTTTCTTATTCCAACGAACATTTTACCAAGTAAAACTGCAAAACGCACAACACACTGGACCCTAAACTGAAACGCCTTTCACACATGATTTTATTTTCACATATGTATTGGTTATTGGTTTTATTTTCGGAATGTTATATTTATTTTACAATTACAACAGGATAATGTAAAAACGCAATCTATTAAGTGGTAAGTGTAATTTCCAGATACCAAGAATCTCGACTGGATTGTAATTTTGTGATCTGCATATACAAATGTTTTTCTCAAGTAATAGAAAATTAAATTTGATTCTTATATATACATGAAAACAGCTCATAATGGATAGAACCAAACATGATACTCACAAAACTATGTATTAACCTAATAACACAAACAATGCCATTTGTGCTTCGGTCACGGAACTGACTATAATGTGTATGGGCTCTGTAATTTGATTCTTACTTGCACTGAATGGTATATCTAGACAATAAAAAGCAGAATTATTTGTTGAACAATTACAGAATCATGCAAACTAATTTGCAGGATATATGATTAAACATGGACCAATAAGTGGTACCTGCACTGTATGAAAGAAAGAAAAAAAAATCAAGCTTGTCATTTGAGGACTTGAAATAAATGCAATAACAAAAGAAAAGAGGTCTGAAGAAACTGTATAACATAATTTTCATGCATCATACACGAAAGTAAGTATACCTCTTCCAAGAAAATATACAAAATAGATTTTTGACATCATTGTTAACTATAATATTCTGACGATAACAAAATTCGTAAACGTATATATACATATACACTCCCTAATATTATTTCCAGTTTCAATATAACATAGAAAATCTCCTCAGAGAAATTATATATATATATATATAATCCTATTGGGAACACATTCCACTGAGTCAGAAAATAAATATACGACATTAATAATCGAATTAATTCTAACAGAGCAAGATTACATTGTCGTAAAAAATATATGTATATATTTGATACTTCCTTCTCTGAAAAATTATAACCTATGAAGTTCGACAAAACATCCAAGTATTAGCAATATACATACAATCAAACCACTGGTTTCTCTCTTATTACAACTGCTGAGTATGAAATTAGTAATAAGATACAGAATTTTCATCTTAATGTTTCCTTAATTGTGATTTTTTTAAAAATACTTTTCGCTGTTAGTTCTATTGAAAGTGGAGCTTCTAGACGTAAGCTAATTTATTTGCCGTAGGATAACCAACGCATGCCACTTCTCTCGAGTCTTTTACAAAATATTCATTATTTACACATATGGTACATGATTTGGTAAAAGTCTTAAAGCAAGATTTAAACGCTCACACTCGTTTATTATTCTCAATTCTTTTTATATTCTATTCTTTCTACTTTCACTTCATCTCCAACCAGCTGATACACATACGTCACTACGGTTGAACTCTGAATGTCCATCAGCACAAACGACGGTATAATAGACCTAAAACAACAAAACATAATACAAAATTACAGATACACATCATGTTTGTCGAAGAATTTTCTAGAAATTAAACTGTTTATCAGATCTTTTCATCATATATTCTAATTATCACGACGAAGTTAAAAAAAATCGATCACTACAAATGAAGCAAATTTAGTCTTACTATTTTTAAGAGTTTATTCAAATTGAACAGTCAGACATTTTGGATTTAAATAAATAAATATAATTTACTGCTTTGCTGATATTTTGGAAATAGAAACGATATGAAATATATGCTAAAGGAGATGGTGATGAGAAATGAATGCAATGGTGAAATGAATATAAAATAAATAAAACGGGAGGAAACGGGAGAACCTCGAGGAAACCCATGCACCAGAGGTGAACACTCTACTACTGAGCCACCGCGGCCCTCATTTTGGAAAGATTTTTTTATGCATTTAAAGAAACTGCATGCATACATTTTGGAATTCGGACTCATTTTCCGCGCAAAAGATAACTGCTGCAACATAAGTTGCACATGTTTTGCTGGAAGATGCAAACAGTTACAATTCTGACTAACAACAGCACTGTATCACTTATTCACATCCTACCAAATGATAGTAACATAATATGCTATGGTACGAAAGAAACAGAATATTAACAAATTATATTGATAGTAGCCTAATTTCATTAGGCGACTGTTAACAATAACTAACAGCATTCTATTGATTACCACATTTATGTGTATTTCAGTAGAAACTATATAACAGACAACCTACTGCACTGGCAGGAATAGCCAAGGTAAATTAACAAAATTGTAATAATTTTTACACAATATGTAGATTCATAAAACAATGTCAGAAAGGAAAAAAAACTAGTAGCAGGATAAAACGGATCTACCACTTGTCAGTCGGATGTTCTAAGCTCAGTCTCAGCTTTAGAAGATATTAAAACGGTAGTCCGTAAAACACTTCATAGCTGCATAGCCAGCAGGAAACCTTGCGCTTTTCTGTCAGAAAAGATGAAGAGTTATTTACCACGCCACGCACGTGCATATATAAAAGCATTTCTTTAAAATGTGACTGTTGTCTCTACTCGCAGAACAAGTGGTAGACGAATGGTACAGGTCACTTTGTGTAGTCCAATATGTAAGTACCTGCAACCGTGGCTGCACCTGACAACAAGAGGAAAAGCATGGTGCGTAAGATTATCAGGTTTACCCGAGTTCAAGTAAAACTGTATCGGAAACAACTGAAATAATGTAATTATTTTTGCAGTAGGTATACAATGAAAGTAGGAATTACTATTAGGAATAGCAATCAGAAAATGGCTTTTTTTTCTTTCTTTCTTTTCTGCGATATAGTAAGTTAAGTAACTTTAATTTGAAGCTACTTTCGTTCGGAGGGATTACAGTACCTACTTTTTAACCTCTGACCTGTGTGAAAAATTCAGTGATTTTTGTCGTGTAGTTTTGTTGACAAGAAAGAAAGAAAGAATATCTTTAAAATAACATAACTCAATCCTGAAAATGGATCAACTGCATTTACATTATTATTATTATTATTATATTGAATCAATTAGTTTGGTTCGTTTGTTAGTGGCAACGTCGTTCTGCACAACATTAACTTCCATTTTGTTACTTTCTAAATTGAAATGGAGTTTGGTTGGGAGACACGAGAGATAAATAATGAAAAAAAAAAAAAAAAAAAAAAGACTGACGTAGCTGTTTCATATTATATATATGTATAGGAGAATGAGATTTGACTTTACTCCCTAACGGTAACGCGATCAGTTAATTAATTTATTTATTTTTGGTAATACATTCCGGCATTATGCCAAAATAGCAAGTTAGAATGTAAACATTTAACGTGATAATACCAAAGCATAGAAACCAATTTACACTAAATTTTAATCTTCACTTAGACAACATTTAAAACTTTATTTCACAACTAGAGAGAGGGGTGTTAAATACTTAGTTATTTCATAAATATTGTCAAAGATTTTGACCGCTGATTGACCATGCTGGGTACGAATGAGTGCTACACATGTAACAATGGAGTGGAGCGACTATAAGAATCGTGTTGCAGTGTCATAGTGCTACACAATGTAAAATGAAATGAATTTTTTGAGTTTTACGTCCCACGGTTATGCCGGTTAGGCTAAAGGAGACGGTGATGATGAGAGATGAATGAAATGGTGGAATGAAGAAAGTGGGAGGAAACGGGAGAACCCCGAGAAAACCCTCGCACACGGTGTTTGTCCACCACAAAGTTCACTTGGCGGAAGCCGGGTTTGAACCCGGGACCCTAAGCACAAGAGGTGAACGCTCTACCACTGAGCCATCGCGGCCCCCACTACACAATGTGAGTATGCCACTACCACGGATCTTCGCAGCCCTGAAACCCTTGCAAATGAGTGAACGACTTGTCTACCACACCATCCAGCGTTACAATGAAAGGGAAAGAGTCAATGACAGGCAGCGTAGTGGCTGATTGCGTACATTGACAGTGAGGACAATATAGGTGGTTAGAGCAGTAGCTTCAATGATTTGGCGAAATTCCGTGAGGATTCACCCGAGAAATCCATTTCGAGACCAGCTACGCAACAAGTGCTCAACCAGGACAAGCTACTCAAGAACCTAGAAACAATGTACAGGTCACTTCCTGACTGATGCGTTACGCACGCAGGACGATTCTCTTTTCCCACGAGAAGCTATTCACAGTTTAGCAGTCCTTTAATGCTCAAAATGACCGTGTGTACGCATCAGCACAAGCTGCTGAACGTGTTTCCAGAGGGCAAAAGTTCCATCACCCAGTATCAGTCATGCATAGTGTAGTAGAGTGTGAGCTTCAACGGCACAATACGGCTCCATTTTTGTGAACAAGAAATGAAGACATCGGCTACTGTGTTCCAAACCACAGAACTAAAATCCATTATGAAAGCACTGATAGTGAGTACCACAAACTACTGAGTAGGCCTTCCTACAAAATTCTGCTCCCACGCATAAGGCACGGTTAACCCAGGAGTGGCTACGGGCAAACGCCCCAAATTTAATCTCTACATTACACTGACCCTCTAGCAGCCTGAATATGAACCCGCTCGACTACAAACTGTGGTGAGTGCTTCCATCAATGGCCTGCAAGACGAGACACCCCACTGTGAACTCTCTGAAGTATGCACTGCTCAAGGCAGCCCGCCACTTCCCCATTGACTAACTAACTCTATGGCCTATGGAATGACGCGTTCACAAAAGCTCTCCACTAACTTCTATCCTTAGCTAACTGGATCCAGTTTTTACTTTGTATTCCTATTTCTGCGAAATTCTTCTTAATACTGTCCTTCCATCTGCGCCTAGGTCCTCCTAATGGTCATCCAGCGTTTCTACTTTCTTCCATCCTAGCTACATGACCTGCCCACCTAAGCCTCCTAGACTTGATAACCCTAATAGTGTTTGGTAAACCGTATAAATTATGTAGTTCCTCGTTATGAAGTTTTCACCATTCCCCATTCCTGCTCCTCTTGAGTCTGAATATTCGCCTCAGGATCTTGTTCTCAAAAATACTTTCAGTCTATGTTCTTCCCTCAGAGTACGCGACCATGTTTCGCAACCATACAGAACAACAGACATGATTATCATTTTATATATTTTAAGCTTCAAATTCCTCGACAGAATTCGCGACAACAAGAGATTTTGAACTGAATAATAACACGAATTCCCTGCTTTTAGTCGACATTTAATTTCTTCGTCAATATGATTTTCGTTTGTTAATAGGGATCCTAGATATTTGAAAGTATCCACTTTATCACAAGTATTATTTAATATTTTAACGCATTCATAATTTGTCATATTACGGTCCCAACGAACTTTCATGTATTTAGTTTTCTCTGCATTTACTTCTAAACCCAAGTCACTGCAAGCGTTTAACAAGACCTCTGCATTTCTGTCTATTGTTATGTTGTCATCCCCTATTAAATTTAATTTACATCATCAGCATACGTCAAAACCTGGTAAGCACCGTTCAACTTTAGGCCCTGGTTGCTATCTTTGATATTCCTTATAGTGTATTCCAGGACAAAGTTGAATAATAATGGCGACAACGCATCTCCTTGTTTCTGGCCATTCTCGACGTAAAAGCTCGTGGACTAAAGTTTTCCTACTCGGACTTTCCTTTGGGATTCATTTAAACATACCTTAATTAATCTAATTAGCTTTATCGGTATTTCGAATTCTGTAAGGATGTTGTACAATATTTCTCTCCTGCCGAGTCGTAAGCCTTTCTAAAATCAATAAATACAGTAGTTGATGTGCCGGGCCTATGTTTACCCACTTCTTTTCGAGTATTTGGCGAATGGTAAATATTTGGTCGACAGTTGATCGATTTCCCCACCGACAGTTTTCATAATTTCATTGATGACTGGCCCGTCAGACTCCAGGCCTGCATCCAAGCTCAAGATGAACATTTTGGAAACTGATTAGTAATTCTGATTGGTACTTCCATATAAAAGGACATTAATATATCGTCAATACTGTGTGTTTTATTTCCAAACCTCTGAAGTATTTATGAAATAATTAAATATCTACCAACACTTTTTTCCCTTGAGAACTCCATATAAAGCGAATTAAGTCCTGTTACTCGCCTTATCTAGTACCGTAATGGTTAAACAAATATATGGTAAATAGCACTGGGAAGTTCTAAGTATACCACTGGTAACAGCCTAAATCTAAAACCCTGTTTGTAATTCTTAGTTAATACTAACATACTAAAATTAGCTTCTTTCGATTAAGTAGGTACGTTTAACTAATTTTAATAATTTAGTTTCGATCTTTGCTACTGAGTTTACTGTCTCTTTCAGCAGTGAGGCTACATCAGACGTGGATCTACAGCTTAAATAAGGATCCGAACTACATGAGCTCCCAACGGGAATCGAACTTGGGTTTCCCACGCCAAAGATAATTTAGCTTTGGAATGTATGTAAAAGCTAATGAATTTAAAGATTTGTGCATTTATGAAATTATCAAGATTTTGGAGACATATTTGCAGACTAATGGTTTTATATTTGAAGACAGGAGTAAAGAAGGTAGATGGTCTAGTAATGGATAGCTCACTTTCTCCGTTTTTAGCTAACATAAACCATTTTTGGAAGTAAAATTTAAAAAAATACATATAAAATACTATATACACATTGATGACATTTTCATAATTTACAAGGCAGATAAACAATTACAACTTTTTCAGGAACTTTATCAAACACAGCCAAAAGTCGAATCTACAGCTGTGTACGAAAGTGACAATAGCTTGGACTTTCTAAAATGGCGTTCAGCAGACTCAAAAATAAATTTATTACTATAGAAAGGAAATTGCCGTGGATTTTATATACACAATAATCTTCAATTAACCTTTTATTTGGCCCTGTTGCTTACAAGCAATATAGTTTGCGATGTACGCACGAATGAAACTTCAGTGATCGTTTAATTGGCATTATTGCTTTCATACAATATTCATATACGTAATTTTGCGAGTCATTTCTTTTGAGAGTTGTAATCTTCGACAAAAAGAGACAGTGAAAATCAGTACTGCACAAGCTTTATTTCCCGAATCCTGTGAAAGTTAGTTTTATTTGTGGTTTCTTGGTCTTTAGGAAAATATTTATTTTCCTAATAGTCTTATTTATAATTGACCATATTACGAGCAAGTGACCATATTACTTGCTTACTTGCAACACATGATTAGCTATTTTAAGGCAATGATAGTTGGAAATAAACATCCTATATATTGATCCAAAATACAAAAGTACTTTAAAAATTACGAAATCATTGCCAGGAAGATATGTTTCAACCATAATACAAAGCAAAACATTTTTACTGAAATTTCTCAATGCTTGCCAATTAAAATGTTAAACCAGATATAAAAAAAATAAATTAGAGATTACATGTGAATTAGGTGAAAATACTAGATTCTTTGGGTTATTTTGGGTAAATCTTAGGACACGTGAGTCTTTTATATATATATATTCAGAAACTTTAAGTTAAAGCAATTTTTCTATGGTGAAACCACTGAGCCATAGTTTCCCCTCTACTTAATGTCTTGTAAATGGTGACAACATGCTTGATTACTGAAATAATACCAAACAAATAATCATTATCACAGGAATTCCAGATCATATATATATATATATATATATATATATATATATAAAAACAGTATTTGTTAATCTGAAGAAAAATGTGCCAGACTTTATCCATGTTCAAGTATTACAACAACTGTTATTTCCTCTAATTTCTGTCATACAGAATAAAATAAATAATGAGACGACATCACTGAAATTTTCAATATGAACAGTAAATCCCTTTCAATTCTTGGAACTTTTTTTCTGCCTAGAGTAGTCTTCATTTGTTATTACCAGCAGCATACAATTTCGTGAATACTACAACATATTTCTTCGTTTTTTTTTTTTTTTTCTAGAACCATTTATCCCCTCTCTATCGTCGCAACTTCATAAGAAAAAAGTTCCTACTCTTAATTTTTTGATAGAAAAATAAAACCAGGACTGACACCAAAATATTTCCATATTGAAGAAACAATGGATTTATGAGTACGTATCGAAACAGTAGTATCTACAATCAATACTTACGTATCCAGAGGATTATAAGCCCCTGTTGCTGAACCAGGATTTATGTAAAACTTGTTTTCATGCTCGTACGCTTCGAATTTATGCGTGTGCCCTGAAATAAGAATATCCACATCTAGCTGTCTTTGGATCAACGCCAGTGACTCAGGGTCTCCCCATGGAACTACTTGGTGTCCGTGTGTTAGGCCAATGCGGAACTGACCAACTGTTACTACTTTTTGTTCTGGGTAATTGAGATTCTGGAAAAGAAGTTTAAATATCAAAACTTACTTCTATCTACCGCTGAGAGTACTTAAAATGCCTCCTGTTACCTTATTAACCCTCTATGATACTTGCAATACCCTTATATTTTAACTACAGTTTGTGGTATTACGATTCAATGAACTCAAGTAAAACAAACGAGAGTAATGATACAAACTGAAATTTAACAGTTAAAGAATGTACTATAACGCCTTCGATTAAAATAATGCAATAATTATCTACTGCAATATTTCGTTCTTTTTTTTCTTTCCTTTCTTTCTTTTTAACTTGCTGTAAACATTGTTGGACAGATATATCAAGAATAACATCTTGTCTGTTTCAGTTGTCTTACATCCTGTAGATCCTTTCAGCTTTGCACAAAAACAAAAACTTCAACTTTTCACCTTCTCTTAAGTACTCCAATATCTTACACCCCCTTCCCCCTCAAGTGTAGTTCAAGGTCAAAAGTGTTAGCTTTTGTTTTCCTGCAAATCTAGAAGTAACCCACTGGATGTAAAACAACAAAAGCTGTCAAGATGTTATTTTGAATATCCTGCTTAACGATGCTTGCAGCAAGGTGAAAAAAGGAACGAAATACAGAATGTCCGGCATCAACACTATCAATAAAAAACTTTTATAACTCAGCAAGTAATAAGTGTATTTCAATGCAGTCCCGGTACTGGAGGTATATAAAAATTGTCCTGTATGGATCCTCACCCCCCCCCCCCCCCCCAAACCCAATGGGAACAGATCAAGGGATCTTGGAGGTAATGGTATGGGTCCACTATGCCCTATCCAATGATAATTAAAAACCTAATTTAAACGATCTCTCACGTAAGTTGCATAATGCATAAGAGTTACAGTGTTGGCAACAAAAAAACTGGTTGAGTTGTTTTGTCTTAAAAAAAACTAATACACTTATTACTTGCTGAATTATAATAATTATCCTATCCAATGATAATTAAAAACCTAATTTAAACGATCTCTCACGTAAGTTGCATAATGCATAAGAGTTACAGTGTTGGCAACAAAAAAACTGGTTGAGTTGTTTTGTCTTAAAAAAAACTAATACACTTATTACTTGCTGAATTATAATAGTTTATTGATAGTTTCTGTGCCGGACACCCTGTACTGTAGTGGATTATAATTAATGCAACACCTCAACAAGTAAATTACTTATTATTTGAAAACTAAGAGGTTTTATTCTCATCCTTGTCAGTAATTGTGATTGTTTGCATCCGAGGTTGGAAGCGGACAGCGTGAGTTGCCAAATCTATAGGTGTCAAGTAGTTAATACTCACATCCGTTTCTTTCTTTTTTTCTTTCTTTTTTTTTTTTTTTTAATTATTGTAGTTCTACTGTAATCCTCTGTAATATATTCTATACTTGGTCCAAAACTGGGCTACGGTGGAAAATCACTTGCCTTTGGCGCATGATTCGATTCCAGCTGGCACCAAGTGGATTTTCTGATATACACCGTGTGTGGATTTCCCTTTCCTTTCTACTTTCTTCACTCCACCATTTCGTTTAAAAGGGACGTTCATTATGAACGTCTCTTGTCATCACCATTTCCCTTAGCCTTGAAGCATAATCATAGAATGTTCAACTCAAATAAAGATCCAAAGCTCCTGGTTTAAATGACTTAATGTGGCAAGTTCATTTTCTTAATACTCGGATTTCGTAATTTTTTTAGAATTCGTTTTTCTAACACTACTGCTACTACTAATAAAAAATTCTGAAAAATCAGAACAATCTGAATCAAGTACGGTGTTATTTATCAGGCTAAGAAAAGTGATGGTTTCGCTATGCATTTCATTCGCTACTTATAACTCACCATTTATGAAAAAAGACATCTCTGATTACTAGAGTCCTTGGAGAACAGTCTCAAGTTTTCATTTGTTTAACCTTGATATTAAACATTGCCGTACTTTCTTACAGACAACAACGCAATATGAGTGCACTGTCAAGTTGCATAAGAGCAAAATCGTTTGTGAGTTTAGACACTTTAATCCATAAATGGTGGTGTGAGGACGTATCCTACCCCATAATATTTTACAAAACGACGTTAAGTCCCAAAGTAGGGAGATTTCATCTTGAGTTTTTATTCTATATATTTGAGGTAGATAAAGGTGCTGCAAACCCCGAACTCCAACAGCTTAGCGCAGTGGTCATTTTAGAAGATTTCGTCACGGAGGACTTTCTGTCCACAGAGATATGACTCCGGGTGGGGAAAGCCGCACGACTACCTCTAGGAATATAAGAAATAGTGAGAAGGGGAGGAAGAGACGGTATAAAATACTCATTATTATTTATGGATTAAATTTGTTTGATGAACTCCCACTTTTTATGACATCTTAAATCCTGTATAAACTCCTCAAGGAAATGATAACTGAATATCTTTTTTCAATATAACATATTTCATATTGTTGTTTATTTCATTTCAAGAATATACCTCATTGAAAGTTGAAGCTATCGAGATTACTGCTTGCGGAATTCACGTTCAGGGCGCCTAGATATCTGAAATTGGCAAGCGAATTTTTGCAAAAAAAGAGATTTGAATATTAATGCTACTGTAAAGTTAATAGACTCTGAAACGGAACATCTCATGTCTTGCCGACAAGACAGAGAAATATTTGGATATCTCCACGATGCAATGAAAGTGTATGAATTAAATACATCGATTCTGCTACCACTGAAACAAATACACATTCTTCAGTAGAATCGCTGATTCGATGGTTAATTTGGAAGACATAAATCTGGAAAAAGGAAAGAAGCAAGATTGTTCTACGAAGTTCTGAATATACCCACCGAAGAAAATCACAGCAGATTCAATAAGACAGGGAAGGCTATGATTGGAGCCATTCAACACTTACTAAGAGGAAGAGAAATTAAAAAGAATTTGAAACCTCTGAGCGATGTTGTCAAATACAAAGATCACCAGCTTCAACTTTGAGACAGAAAATAGACCTGCTAAATCAACTAATAAATGAAACATCGTTGGAGTAACTCTCAAAACAAACTGGACGAGGGTTTTCTGGGCTAAAGGTGCTTACAGAGACTGCTTTAATTACATGTCCTGTCTTCCACGGCCATGGTCGAAAACTTCTTTACGTATCTGATGGCGCTTCTTTGCCGCCGACTCTCCATGAGACACAAATGAAAATCCAACCTCGTACTTTTGGCTCACAATCAGGACACTCTGTGCACTAGATGTAGACCGGCCTATCAATGACTTCGCGAAGTTTTCACGTAAATTCCTTTCAATGTACCAGTAAGTATGTTATGCAAGTAATGTTTAAAAAAATTTGTGTCTTTTGTTTCGTCACGATTACTTTCCATTTTCACAGATACAAACATAAGCGAAATGTAATTCCCAATAATTAATAGTGTTACGAAGTTTTCTTCACATTAAGTTCCTTGTATTGCTTTGTACTGCCTAACACATAAAAATATGAAATTGAAGAATGTACCATCGTTTGTATATTATACATATATATTGTATATAAATGATGAACCTTCTTAAGTCTTTGATATGTACCATAATATTTGTCAGTATAGTTACATTTAAAAGAAGCTATATTACTGTTTTGTGATGTTTTTCGACGCCTTTGTTGTCGTCCTCTTGGAAGCCGAGCTGCCTACGGGTCTGGTGTATAATATGCAATTACATGTACACAATGTCAATATACACGTACCCATCTGAAATCATATTTAATTAGACAAAAAAATCAGGGTATAGATTATTATCCTGTATTATTAAGTGAGAGATAGATGGAGAGAGAGAGTTAAGGAAAGGTCATCCGATCAGACACACACACACATACAGAAGTCCCATACAGTGTTAAACAATAGCTTTTACATTTAATATAAAAAGAAATAAAAAGCCTGAAAAGATATACCTACTGAAGTCAGCATTAACAATATTTTTCCTTACCTCATCAAAATCTCCTCTCACTACGTGAACATCACTTGCAAGTGTCTTTAAGTAATCATAAGATTCCTTTGTACATAAATTTCCCGTGCATAAAATATGCTGAATTCGACCAGGAACAAGCAATTTCTTAAACTTTGGTGGAAGGCTGCTACACCTGTGAGGAACATGAAGATCACCAAGTACTAATACCAACTGCAAAGGAAGGAAGAAAGAAAAACATTAAAGATATTAATCTGAAATTTACTAATTCTATTTATAATGAAAAAAAAAATCATATATGAATCTGTGAGTAACGCTAATATGCACACTTTAAAACATTTAAGAGGTACGGGTTGTATAAACATCTAGGCGAAAATATTTTGATATTTTAAATCCTTATTATTAACTCAAGTGCCTCTCAGTCAGTCAGGCTAATGGCCAATAGTTTATAGTCAGGTTAATAGTTGTCGCAAGCTGCGTTGCCTCCTATAAGACGCCAAGCTACGTCGCAAACGTGCAAGCAACTTGCAGACGAGCAGAAGGATTGGGCGAAAGTATTTAGTACACGAAGTCAGATGCATTCCGTAATTTGATTTTTTTTTTTTTTAATTATCAAAACCATACCGGACTTGTAACTCTAAACTATAAAATAATATATGGGCGCTGAACTGGTGGGGGAGTCGAACTCCAATCTCCCGCTAACAGTGAGATTGATCTCACTAACTGACCTACCAATTTTTTTCTGTTTTGGCGTCTTATTCTTCGAATTTCTGCAGTCATTTGATACTTTGCTGAAGGAATCTAACACTGTAGATATATAAGTTTTGCTTTATAGGTCCTGAATGGTGGTAGTCTGTCGCTCAGGAAGAAAAGCTGATCCACCATCTTGATATGCAACAAATGTTACGAAGCTCTGCATCCTCATATGCCTCTCTGAAAAACTGGGATTCAGATTTCAATTGCCCATTGAAGATGTATCTCACAACAGAGCTGACTCAAGAAAATACTGATGCAATTCATGGCATGGTATTGTAGGATCGAAGAGTAACATTTCAGCCTGCTGTAGAGGTTACTGAGATTTCATATATGATGCTACAAAACACTGTGACAGAAGTAATAGGCATGAAAACAAGATGGGTTTCCAAATTCTGAACATCGCCAGAAGTGAGTGCGCACTTCTGAACAGATCACTCATCTTTATGAATAGGACCCAAGCAGATTTTGATCAAGATACGTTATTATCCAGGACAAGACTTTGACGTTCACCACTTCGACCTCGAGACAAAAAAGGCTTCAAAGCAGCGCAAACACCTCTACCTCTACTTCCAAAATGATTCATGTGGAACTGTCTGCGGATATGACGATGGCCAGTGAGTTCTGGAGATTTGAGAACATTCTTCTGATAGACTCTCTCTAAAGGGTGCTACGAATTATCAGAGAATATTATGATGAATTAAGGCGTTTGCGTGAAAAAAAAAAAAAAAAAAAAAAAAAAGTATGATCACCACAGAAAGCTGCCGAAAACTGTCCTAATGCACCACGATAAAACATCAGCTCGAAGTCATTAGTATTATAGCGAATTGCGAGAGAATGTGACTACGAAAATTTGCCTCACTTCCATCTCCTCATTTTCTTTTTGTTCCCTCTTTAAAAAATAAATAAAATACGACGTTTTAGCAGTAATTAAGAAGTTACGACGGCTATTAGTGATTTCCTCGGCACTATCTTTTTAACAGGTCTACAAAAACTTTTGGATATAAGTTGCCTTGGACTTAGGAGGAATTATATTGAGAAAGTAAAAGAGGATTCACATCTCCATGACTTTTTCTTCTTGCTTAGATTACAAACTTGTCCATCTTACCTCGTACAATCTTACTTTTATACTTTTGAAGTCATATTTTAAGTATCTGAAGGTAAAATGCAACAATGTAATTGTATAGGAACTACTGCACCAGTGCAAACTCTAAACTAGATCTCTCGTTACAGAAGTCCCCAAATAATTAAACTACCTTAAGTAATAAAATCAAGTTATTAATACTGTATTTACGCCAAAACCATTATATTTATTTAACCGTGTACGTTTCGACAATGGCTGTCACCATCCTCAGCATAAGTCCTTTCAGAAAACTACTATTCCTTGACGAACTATATTATCCCTCTGATTTTTTATCCCAGTGTCCATAACTTATGCTCTCCCAGAAATCTAAGAAATTGTATATCCAACGAGATGAGTTTGATTTTGCAACGCAATTTCTCAATTTTTGAAAAAGTTTTTCTTTTACTTGCTTTCATTCTTTGTTTAACGTCCAACGACTATACACCGAGGCAACGGGTGACGAAGATAATGAGATGGATGATAACGATGGAATGACGAAAGTTGGGGGAAACAGAACCCCGAGGAAACTCACGCACATGGTGTTTACTCACCACAAAGCCCACCTTACAGGAGCTGAGATTGAACCAGGGTAGCTACGCGCCAGAGGTGAGCGCTCTACCATTGAATCACCGCGACCCGGAAGATTGCTTTCGTTTACAACTACGATTGTCACATTTCTAAAATGGACTCGTATAATTAAGTTTATGTACACTAATCCTATTGCATTATATATATATGTAGAGAGATATTTAAAAAAAAAAAAAAAATAACGAAGGAAATATATGAAGTTCAATATAATTGAAACTTACTACAAGAAAGCAGTTTTAGTGGTTCTTTCCGTCACTTTGAGTCTTGGCCCTTACAAATTTTCAATACATTGTAGCATACAAACATGTTTCAGATTCAGTGACATCATCATCACCACTGTCCATAATTTGTACAAATTTAACCCTAGAACATACAGGTTGGAATTTACAACACTACCGTACAGGTGGGGTGTACAGAATCCCAATAAGAAAACAGGCAATTTTCTCACTTTTTAAGCAAATTATATTTTCCGAAGAAGGCAAGATGGGTTTAGAGTTCTCAATCATTTAATCAAGAGTTTTTGATCAAGAAATTTCACTACTCATCGAAACAGTCAACACAAACCATTATTCGGTGATCAGGACACATCGGTTTCAAACACTTGGAGCATTAGGGCGGGTTTCTTGTTCTTTTTCCTTGGCCACAGCGAGCGTCTTTTCTGGGTTCTGGAAGGCTCCTCTCAAGCGAGGTTAGCAGGTCTTGCTTGTTCGGGAACGTCTTCGCCAACTGTAGCTGCCATGATGGTTTTCAGTTCTCTTGGAAGACGTTTATTCTGCATTCTCTCCAAAATGTGCGGTTTCACCAAAGATAAACTCAGCTCTTTTAGAAAACTTCTTCTGTTGCAGGTGTTAGGATAATGCTTCCAGTCGGGATTCGCATTTCGGAACAGTATCACTGCACTGATTCCCGCTTGACCCAACATGCCAAAAAAAGTCTAAGCGGCCATCTTCTTGATTTCCTTGCAATTGTGTACGTGTAGCACAACTGATCGAAGGTATCGCCGCCGCCTTTCGTTCTGTTGTATGGCTTTCCGCTGTTCGTGTTGTATGGCTTCGTTCCCATGCATTGTAGATAATAGAACAATTTTTTTTTGGCTTGGGTACCTAAGAGACTAGAGTTTTTTTCCTTGTCAAATGCATGCAAGGAGGAACCACTTTTCCGTTCTTTTGTGTCAACAAACGATGGTGGAATTTCTCTCTTGTTTTTCCTAAGTGTTCCGACGATTGTTAGTTTGTAGTAGATCAATATGGTTTCGGCAAGTGGAACTGACGTGAACCAACTGTCCATAGTAATGTTTCTGTACGCGCCATGGATTGGTTCCGTAAGGGTCCTTACTCAGGAGGATGGAACAGATTCCGAAGCGGGTTTGTTCACTTCGCCAATGTAAGGAATCGCATTTATCATGTAAAAGTTTTCTGCGTCGCAGAGCATTATGACTTTGATTCCGTATTTATCTGGTTTACTACTAATGTAAACTCCGAAGGGATAGCGACCCCGGAATCCCAAGAGTTGCTCGTCTACTATGCAATAAGGCGAGGGGAAATAGTAGCTTGTCCAGTTTCGTACAAAAATGTCCCAAATTGTTCTGATTGAAACAAGTTTATCTTCTTCCTTGCGAGCTGCGCGCGTTGCTTTGTCGTCAAATCATAAGCATATTGTTAGAAATTGAATCGCACCAGCGACATGGTTGTACGGAAGAAGGGAGAGCCAATAGTTTCTGACCACAGGTGATTGTTTTTCAAAATTCCCGCCAGATAAAGAACTCTGAAATAGGCTCTCAATTCCAGTTTATTTGTCGGCCCAATATATATTCAGTTCCTTCTTTATATTATTTCTGTTAGCGATTTCTTCATTCGTATGCACAACCACTTCTTCCAGTATTTCATCTGTGAATAGTAGATTCCAAACTTCTATGACCGATTTGCAGGTCCTAGCAGCACCCTTGTTTCCCACGGAACTCGAAATAACATTTCTTGCAGGAGTTGGGGGCGCGGTGGCTCAGTGGTAGAGCGTTCACCTCTGGTGCTTGGGGTCTCGGGTTCGATCCCAGCCCCCGCCAAGTGAACTTTGTGGTGGACAAACACCGTGCTCGTGGGTTTTCTCGGGGTTCTCCCGTTTCCTCCCACTTTCTTCATTCCACCATTTTCACTCATCTCTCATCATCACCGTCTCCTTTAGCCTAACCGGCATAACCGTGGGACGTAAAACTTAAAGATTTCATTTCATTTTTTCTTGCAGGAGTTCTTCCAGGTTTTTTCGTTGACCAGCGATGTCCATCTCGTCCTTTTAGACTTGCAGATGACGAAGAACCGGCGACGGGCAAAGATGGTCCAGCAGACAAGGAAGGCCGATCTGATTCATCGCTTGAAACCTCCCTGTCGCTGTCATCTTCAGAATCTTGGAAGACGATATCTTCGTTATCAACACCGCTTTCCCCATGGATATTTTCTTTACTTTCATCGCGACTGCTTTGTAGTGCGTCACATATTTCTTGTTCGTCCAGACACCTCCTTCTATGGCTCATTTTATCGGATACTGATGAGTAAATTAAGCAAAAGTTTTAATGCATGAACGTATAGATGGGATACGGAGAACCCCACAGTCGAGATATCAACGTGACTGTACAGATAGAGAAAAAAACCGTCCGCATACATTGAGAGCAGGCTTAAGTATGAAAAGTCACGTGAAGGCAGCAGTGTAGCTGAAATATTGCGCATACGCGCTCACTTGAAACGCGTAATCTAGGGTATCATCCTACACCCCACCTATACGTTCTAGGGTTAAAATTTCTGCTTTCACTATACCATAATTGAGTCTCTTACTAGTACCTGTTCACAGATTTCATTTTTGAAAATATTCTCTCATATTCAATACTGCAGTTAGAAATGGAAACAACGCAAGAGAATATCATGTTGTAGATTTTGAAATTTGTTTGAAGAATATTCATTAGAAATGAGTCTATATCTTCCTTCACCTGGTGTAAGGTTGCTGTAACATCTTAGATAATACTATTTATATATATATTTTTAATATTATATATATTAAGAATAATATGAATTAAGAAGGTACTGATTAAGAATAGCCCATCGTAAAAATGATAAAACAGTTAAAATGAGTGAGTGCAGATGACGTCGATGAGCATCGAGATCCAATGGCCCCCGGGTACGATTTCTATGCTGTACATTTGTGTCAGGTGACAAGAATGTTGGACTGGCTCTGAGTTTCGCGTCCCATTCAGCAGAGAGTTTATATGAGACGTGGACTTACAGCTTAAAGTGGAATATGAATCACATGAGCTCCTGCTGGAAGCTGAACCCAAGCCTCCCACCCCAAAGGCGCGTACGCTATCTACATAGCGACAAAGGAGCTCTGTGTCGAGAATGTGTTCGCTATTGCTGAAGTATGACTACAAATTGATTGTTTGGGTATATATATATATATATATATATTTGCATTATAAACTCGTACAATGATTACGAAATTCAATAATTTTCTTAAATGGCTAATTATAATTCAATTCGAAGTGTTAAGTGTAGAAAAAAAAAGGATAAGTGCCTCAAAGAGACTTGCGCATAGTGTCTATAAGAAATTTTATTTCAATTTTAGAACCCCTGCCCTTAAAGGGCAAAATGTGTTTATAATATAAAGTGATTCGATCTTCACAAAGGAAGAGTTGCTGAGTCGATTTTTAGCTTAATGTCCCTTTCTGCAGCGAGGCTATATGAGACGGAACCTACTGATTAAGTGGAATCCGAACCACATGAGCTCCGCCGGGATTCGAACCCGGGACTACCACGCCAAAGGCGCGTACGCTAAACGCTTAGCCATGAAGGAGCTCATTCACAAAGGAAGAAATGAAATGAAATGAAATCTTTGTTTTACGACCCACGTTTATGCCGGTTAGGCTAAAGGAGACGGTGATTATGAGATATGAGTGAAGTGGTGGAATGAAGAAAGTGGGAGGAAACGGGAGAACCCCGAGAAAACCCACGAGCACGGTGTTTGCCCATCACAAAGTCCACACGGCGCGAGCTGGGATCGAACCAGGGACCCCAAGCAGCGGACGTGAACGCTCTACCAATGCGCCACCGCGCCCCCTCACAAAGGAAGAGTATGGCAGTTTATGACAACATACTTATGTAGGTGCTATATGTAAGAGACGCGTGAAGATAAAGACAGTGATAAGAATATTTCCTCATGATTATGCAAATGAATGTAGTGCCTTCCATTTCAATTCAGGCAGAGCATGTACCATCACCATCTCAGATATTGTTGAAACTTTTTTTTTATAGCGACTAGACATGTTTTTAAGACACTCATATTTTTTCGTTTTGTTGAAAAAAAATTTTCCCGCCAAGTAATGGGCCATCAAAGACGGGGTGTACAATTTATGAATTGTAGAAAACATGGAAAATGGTCAATTCGGAGCCCCACCATTTAGCTATGGAGACAGGGAAAGTTATAATTCTTGTTGTGGTATGTACATAGGTATATAAATAAATTATATTTTATTATAGTTTGGTTTGCGCATGCGTATCTTTTTGAACATAAATTAACAAATGAACGTCAGTTTATTTGAAAAGTCGAAGTTTGCGAATTTTTTTCGAGCACTTCCGGCTCGAATTTTAACATTCTGTTTTCACGGTTGGTAAGATCTAGTTACCCGCTTTCCGAAAAAACAATTCTTCCTTCTGTGTGCAACCGTGTATCGCTTCTGTGTGCAACCGTTTTGTTACAAAAAATTCGAGAAATTGCAAAATTTTCAAAAATCGCCATTTTTGGGCGCCATTTTCTTGAAAACATCATCTTTTAAAATTCTAAAATTGTGTCAGATGGTTCAACCTTACATGAGTAATAAACACACCAAATACCATTCTCGACCAATTCTTCATGAATTAACTACATCCTTTTGAAGTTAGCGAAGTTTCGTTAACTTTGATGTCACAATTAGCAACACTGGAAACAATAAAAGTGCAATGATTTGATGATGTTTGTGGTTCACATTCATTAAATGAAGAATAAAAGTATTTCTTGAATGGTTTTTATTATTTTGATCAAAAAGGCTCTCTGAAATAGTAAAATGATCCTCCTCCTACTCCTCTATTTTCTTAAACCGAAGTAATCTGAGATGGAAATTACGATTACGAAACATACACATTTTAAGTTTACTTGAAATGGCCATCCAATAAATTCTGATCTGTAAAAAGCGTGAACTATTACCTCAGTGATGATTTGGAATGATCCAGACAAGGTATCAATTAAGTGCGATGTCATTGCAGTGATCGAAAAAGGAGAAAAGTTAAAAAAATCGAAACGTTTTCTCACGCGTTCCATCAAAGAAATTTACGGAATTTTTAAACTGAACAATCCCAGCATAAGAATGGGTCACTCGGAATTTTATAGTATTCGACTAAAGTGAGTCAGTCCGCAACCTGCGAGGGAAGTGTGTATGTGTGTATTGTGCAAATTTTAAGTTAGCTGCTACTGCGTTGCAATAAAACAACGGTGCAGCCTGTATTGAAGCTGTTCTAAGTGACCTATTCCCTTTAGTAGTATGATCCGTAAAAATGACAGTTGTCTTCTTCAGGAATGTGGTGCAGGCCCGCAACCAGAGGGGGCTAGGGGGCCTGGCCCCTTCTTAACTTTTCGTGGCCCGTCCAGACCTTAACACAAAATGCAATTATTAATACAAAAAACACAATTTAGCTCTATTTGTAAGAGAATTTTTAATGATTTACCCCCTAACCTATTCATGCCACCCCCCAAACCTCTGTGGCTGGTTGCGGGCCTGATGTGGTGAATGTCCTGGAGTGGAAGAAATAAGTGTGGAGTTTTTAATTATTGATCCTGATGAAAATGAAAGTGTTACGTATGCCATCTTCGAAAACAGTGATCTCGTTAAAAAACTGTGCCACTTTCTGTTTTCGTATCGTACATTGCTGGTTTAACTGTAAGAATTGTAATTCATGAATACATCAAGAAAATCCAAGGGGAATTAATTTCTACCGAAAAGCATCGTATAAAATTTCAAGATACAAATTCTATTTTACTTCATGTGGACTTCGTTGAAAACTGGACTGTTGTTCTGCAAAGTGAAATTCAGTTATGAAACAACTGACAGTTTTGTTGTAATAAGCGAGTATTCTAAAAATACTCGAAGAAAAGCGAAAATATAGGTTATAGAAAAAGGTTCGAACACTTGAAAATAAGTGTCTACAATTTTCCAAACCGTGTTAAATGATTTCTGATGGTGTTGCATCGCACTTTAAAAATCGCTTTCAGATAATCGAGATGCAGACAGGTCCGATAAAGCGGTGTTTTTCCAAGAAAGGGTCTTTGCGACGGTATTGGGGGGGGGGGGGGGAGAGAGTTGTAAAGAATGAGGCAACGCGGCATATCCTTTGACGAAAATAGATACACAGTATTAAAACCGCAGAAGAATTCGTGAGTATAGTGCAAGCACAAACTTTGGGTATTACTCTAGTTTTGTTGCCTGGAACTGAATTCGACAACTTCCGGAAGAAGAAAGAAAGATAAAAAAAAAGCAAGAATGGGAAAAGCAGGGTTGGCTGGTTTAAACCAAGGTGGTTTAAACCAGATGGTTTTTTCAAAAGAACCAACTGTTTTAAACCAAAAACCGAAAAATGTCCGTAAAAGTGTAAGTATTCGTAAAATCTTGATGAACACATATTTGTGGGTTATCACGTTTCACTCCCATATATTATTCGTGCTATATTCAGACCTAAATTCCCCATTCTTTACTCAAAGAGATTATATTACGAAAGCAACTTTTTTTTTTTATGTAACTTTATGGATGTTTCTTTTGTGATTTTTTTTTTTATAGTTTGTTATTATTGTTATGCAACCAAAGAAAAATTCTAAAGATTGTTTCGTTTTCATAATGTTTACTATTGATAAAATACATCGAAATGCTGTACTTTTTGGGGAGGGTGGTCATACAAACCCCACTGGAGGCAATTATTGAAATAACAAGAATCTGTGGTAACTATTTTTGTATAAATGGGTCAGAGCCAACGTGGACTCAAATAATTAGTATCTTTATTCACTTTTCTTACTGATATGCAAAGTAAGTCGTTATATTTCTTTAACTTGGACTAATAAAAGTCGTAGTGAGCTGACTTGGATTAAATTAGTTCTTCTGTACTCTGTAGTACTTTGAAATTATCCATATGTAATTCTGTATAATGGTTCCACTTGTGCAATTGTTTATCTTTTTGTCCTTCTGTCCTTAAGTCTCTTGATGATTATATTAACAAATATGTAAAGATTAGTCAACGTACTTTTATCAGGACTCCTTCGTGAGTGAGTCGGCAGACGTATCGCATTTGTGGAAAATTAGTCCCGGTTTCGAGTTCAAATGAAGGACAATTTCTCTTGGATGTAAGCCGAGAAGCGGTTTTGATTCTGCTTTAAGCTTATATGACCCCTTCCAGCATAACCCGGTTGTTGCATACTAACACCAAGGCGAAACAAGCTTATTTCTGTCCATATAAGATATGAATACAAGAGCAAATTATTTAAACCAAATAAACCTGGTTTAAACCAAAAAAAACCCGGGTTTTTTGGTTTTTTCAATAAAAACCATGGTTTTTGCCAACCCTGGGGAAAAGTGTGCGACCGGTAACTGGTATTCAACGAAGTCACCTTTGGCTTTCGGAAAATGGCGAAGTTTTTATGGCAGTAACGGGTCACCATGAACTAACTTCATGCTTACCCCAAAATCGAGCTTCTACAATTAGAAGTGTAGATTTTAGAAGTTTGAATAAAGGAACTTTTGTTACATACATATACTTATGATAACCAGTGATGCGAATATTATGTATAAATCATGAATTACGTGAATTTGAAGTGCTGTTTACCCTTCCACACGGACCTTCAGCAGGGTACAGGTTTCCAGAAAAGCATAAGAAAAGTGAAAATAAGTGTTTTGAGACTATCAACAATGTGCTACGCAGGGGCGGATCCAGGACGGACTTCTGGGGGCGGGGTTGTAATACTGCTACTTAGAGCTACTTTTAAAGAGTTCCAAACTCTGGGATGGGTTTTATTTATATATAAAACAAGAAAGTTTCTTCTCCTGGAGGGGGGGGGGATCGTCCCCCTGGGTACAACCCTGAATGAGTTGTGAGTGCACCAACACCTATTGGGCATCTCCACGGTTACATGCTATAAGCGAAGACACCCAGCAAGCAAATGATTGGTCCATCTAAAAAAAAGTGAAATTTTGTTTCCGAAGACCATTTTAAGTAAGTGAACTTCAAATTTGTGTATTTCGTAATCGTTATTTCCATCTCAGATTACTTCGGTTAAGAAAACATAGGAGTAGGGGGAGGATCATTTTACTATTTCAGAGAGTCTTTTTGATCAAAATAATAAAAATCAGTCAAGAAAACCTTTTATTCTTCATATAATGAATGTGAACCATACACATCATCAAATCATTGCACTTTTATTGTTTCCAGTGTTGCTAATTGTGACATCAAAGTTAACGAAACTTCGCTAACTTCAAAAGACTGTAGTTAATTCATGAAGCATTGGTCGAGAATGGTATTTGGTGTGTTTATTATTCATGTAGGGTTGAACCATCTGACAAAATTTCAGAATTTTAAAAGATGGTTTTTACGAGAAAATGGCGATTTTTGAAAATTTCGCAATTTCTTGAACTGTTTGCGACAAAACGGTTGCACACAGAAGCGATACTTCTTTTTTTTTTTTTTTTTTTTTTTTTTTTTTTTTTTTTTTTGTAAAGCGGGTAACTAGATCTTACCAACCGTGAAATCAGAATTTTAAAATTCGAGCCGGAAGTGCTCGAAAAAATTCGCATACTTCAACTTTTCAGATAAAAACTGACGTTTATTTGTTAGTTTATGTACAAAAAGATGCGCATGCGCAAACCAAACTATAATAAAATATAGTTTATTTATATACCTATGTACACACCACAAGAATTATAACTCTACCTATCTCCATAGCTGAATGGTGGGGCTCCGAAGTTGACCATTTTCCATGTCTTCTACAATTCATAAATTGTACTCCCCGTCTTTGATGGCCCATTACTTGGCGGGAAAATTTTTTTTTCGACAAAAAAAAAATATCGTGCTCTTAAAAACATATCTAGTTGCTATAAAAAAAGTTTCAACAATATCTGAGATGGTGATGGTACAATTTTATTTTTATTTTATTTCATTGTTTTTTTTTTTTTTTTTTTTTTTTTTTGCCTGAGTTGAAATGGAAGGCACCATGTTACTAAACAATGAACAATATATATATATATATATATATATATATATATATATATATATATATATATATATATATATATCATGGAGAAACGATAGATTTATACAATAACCGGTATCAGCAAATCATATTTTGCAAATACTAGAAGCAGTGGATTACACAAGGGGAAGGTTTGAGTTTAATTTTCACCTTGAGCATGATACGTTTACCACAGTAAGGTACATAGACCGGTATACAAAAATCAGAATTGACCTAATAGAAAATTAAATTCTACATACGCCACTGATTATAAATATAATTAATAATCTTTAATTAAAAACCAGAAAATCTGCTAATGTAACTGTACAAACTTAATTCTCATTCCACCTCAGGTCTAAACATCACAGTGTCTTAATAGTATGTTTACTTCCGGACGGAAAACGTTGTAAATGTATGTTATTTTACGTTAGGATTTGAATTCTATTAAGCTTTGTCGTGATCAGTTACATCATGGTTAACCGAACAGAATTTAATCTGGCGGAAGTTAACGGAATTTATACCTACGTATATCAGCATGGCGAATGTACAAGGGCAATGAACTAACAGTTTTAACATTTGTGAAGCGATACGTTGATAACGAGCAGCATCTTTTAAAAGTTTGTGAAGAGTTGAGTTGAGTTGATTTTTAGTTTAGCGTCCCTTTCAGCAGCGAGGCTATATGAGACGTGGACCTACTGATTAACGTGGAATCCGAACCACATGAGCTCCCGCCGGGAATCGAACCCGGGTCTCCCACGCCAAAGGCGCGTATGCTAACCGCTTAGCCACGAAGGAGCTCAAGTTTGTGAAGATCACGGATTAATGAAACTAATAATAAATTGCAGAAAATGTGGAAAGGAGATGACAGCGAAAAAACGTGGCGAAAGCGGACGCCCAACTTCGGAATAAATACCTGACAGACTATTCTTGGTAATTGTTTAGTTTGCCAACATTAACGAAGACAGGAAACAACGTACCCTTCGGGGCTCTAACCCGCCTTCACTCGCTAACGCTAGTCGGCAATACTGTCTAAATTAAATATTAACCTAATCTAACAGAATGTGAATACAATATTGTGAAAAATTCGGTTAAAAACAGGCCTCCAAAGCTAAACAATAGCCCTATTCTTAATCTACACACTATTTCCACGATGTTTGATGTATCTGTGTGACCCGTATTCCTAATTCATACTACTTGTACAGATGAAGGATATAAATCCATTAATACAATGGCTCTTAATAAAACCTAGAAAGTATCTTTACACAAATCCTAATTATTATATGCTGATGCCTTAAAAATAACTCACTCCATTAGAAATTTTAAATTGAATATGATTTTGAAACCTTCCGGTACCACCATACATACTTGCAGTCGTTCAATTTATGGAACGCCTCCTATTCAATATTATTTCTAGAATTGATTCATGACTTTCCTTACCATGATATAAAATGCCTTATATAGTATTTCCAATTTCAATGGTATGCTTCAAATTGTTTTCTTCCGCAACTCAGTCAACAACTTCCGATTCCGAAATTAATCATATCAATCAGCAACCAAATAACAACATGAAAATGATAATATTCTACTTTTCACCGAAACCACTAACGGTTACAAATAGATGCCTCAGACATAATTCTTCTTGGCTACAACTGAGTAATTGTCCTCATAAACCTAATCTGTTAATTACAATTATTTTTTTTCTTTTAGTAGACAATTATTTGTTAGGTGCAGTTTAACTATACAGATCCACAGATTCTAAAATGTATAGAGAAAATTGAGCAAGTCTTTCATTCACCCATTTTATGTCGAGAACAAAACCCAACCAACCTCTGCGGGGCGTGTAACCCGTTCCTAATACAACTCCTAGGATGGCGAACACCAAACTAGTATAAATTACTATTGTAGTAACTCTTACTTCTTTAGTCTGGACTACTTTAGTAAATTACTTTCGTAGTAATATACTATTTTACAGGCCCGTAGCCAGCCCAAAATTGTAGGGGGGGGGGGGTGATCCAAACAAATTGTAGTTCAGTTCATCATATTACCTACTGTGAAAATTTTTGTGAGGCCAGCAAAAGTTTTGGGGGACCGGCCCCCTACCCCCCCCCGTGGATACGGGCCTGCTATTTTAGTAACTGTTGGAGAGCTGAATTTCTGTTTACTTCTTTATTTGCAACTAAAGTAGTGACATATTTTTACTAACGAAGTAAGTCATTTCTACACACTGTTGGCACGTTCATTTCATTTGCTATCGGGAGTTGAAACTTATCAGAAGATGCGCCCAAGAAAAAAGGCAAAGAACATGCGGTTGAACTGAAGAATAGGAAGTTGGAAAAAGCAGACAAGCTTCATTCGTTAAAAATGTGTTTAATGCGAGAGGATTGTAATACAAAAATGTTGTTAATTGAAAGACAAAGAGGAATCGTAGAAGAAGAGCATAACCTTAAAATGGAAGTTATGAATAAGAACGAATTCAAGAACGAAAGGCAGCAAATTTCTGGTTCCACTTCTTCAGGCAATGAGCTTGAGAAATTTGTTTTTGTAAATGAATATAAATGTTTTATATGTATGAATCATATTCAATTTGCTTAATATTCTTTTCAATAGTTAGTAGACATCTTATTTTTCTTAAAAATAATCAAAACATCTTTATTGTATAACTCAGTGTACTGAAGTAAGAAATAAAATGAAAATGTTAATCTCCTAATTGCAAAGAAAAGACAAGAAAGGCAAGAAAAAAGAAATAAAGAAAATTAAAAGAAAGAAAAAGAGAGAAATATAACTGTAAAATTATGCATAAATAAAATGGGTCTTATTTTACTGCTAACGTAACCAACGAAATATAAACCATAATTCTAGGGTAAATAGTAATGTGCCAGGTATTTTTTCAAAAACTTCTCAAATAAATTGAAATAATGATGTCGTCATTTCCTCCTCGTTACCATGGTGATCGCCATGTTTTTTCTAAACAAATACATGAATCGAAAGGGATACTGCTAAGTCTGCTGTTAATAATCACGGACTGTTAATTAGACAATTGTAAAATATTTCATGAAGACACAGTAGAGTTATACATTGTTCAGCGTAAGCTCTAAACTCCGATAAACAAAATATTTGTAACCTTCCGCTTGTCACAAATACGATTGGCTAGTGATGTATCATTAGCACTCCCCACGGGGAGGAGCAAATTATACACGTGCAATTTGACAATACTATCCCGTGTTGCCCAGATACTTACAGCAGCAGCAGAAAAGAAGGAAAAGAAACTCGAAAGATTAAAAAAAAAAAAAAAAAGTATTTGAATTTCACTCGTAAACAATTGTTGCTTAGTGAGTAAAGGTTTGCTTTATTGGTGTTTCACCACAACACTCGCGGAACCGGGATTCATGCCATCTTTCAGACTTTAAAAGCAGAACACCCGTCCACAGTTGATTTGGCGCCATAATTACTGCTCATGCTTACTGTTTATTTCTATTGTTTCATTAGCCACACTCGATTGCAGTATTATTAGATAATCTGTATTATATTTTTGTCATTTATAATAATATAGCAGTTTTATATGAAGCTTCATAGTAAGAGTAATAATGCAATCACATGAACTATTTTGCGGAGGAGTACAAGCGTCGGTAGGACAACAGCAAATCAGCGAGATTTAGTTTAACGTGGCTTTGTTTATCGCAGTCTAGAGCTTACGCCGAATAATGTATAGTAAAGGGTACATATTAAGAATATGGGGCCGCTATTTAGAAAATTTACGAGCGAAATTCAGTAATTCATGAAGTAACATCTAAGGAATTTTTTACAGAGACCAAATTTCTACTTAAAATGAAAAGATAGAAATTGTATAAGAAATCATTACCACGTAATCCGTAATAAACAAAAGCAATTATGCGCAATGTAGAAACTCTAAAGTAGAGACTGACGAGCTGTCAGCATAATGAAATTAGAACTAATATACGATTTGTCTACAAGGAAAAATCACTGTCTATTTTGAAAATAATGTTAATTATATTGGCGCATTCAGATTTCTTACACCCACGCTTTAAAATATGAGTGCATAGCTACAGTGGCTACAAAATAAAGAAATCTGGACCGATTTCTGATCGGTTAAGTTTTAAACACTAATTCTGTAGCCCTGCACATATGCAATGCAATGTGTGATACTGATGGTACTAAATAAAGATTTTCCAGGATTATTTAAGTTTAATATCCGATAATAAACAAGTTAAGTATTTTGACACTTAACGTAACCTCCAAATGTATAGATAAATACACAAAATCAACGTTATCAAAGGAAACATTTCACTTTCGACGCTTGTCATATTTTAACATATTTACCAAACTGCTTGCTTTTCCTACCTTTTCTTGGTTTCATTCATTGGAAATATTTTTTACATGTGCAAGTATTCCTTTTAATCTAATGTTTGCAATCCAAAAGCTAATATAATACATCACTGTTTTCGCTTTGTACTTAGGTTCTTAGGTCATATTGTTTAGAAAATAAAACTGCGATCACCATGGCAACGAGAAGGATGTGACGTCACACTATATCAGTCTATATACCCTTTTTTAAAACCCATCGTCCATGTTTGTGACGTCACAGCTTCCAGACAGAGCACGCGAGGCTGGAAAATGCCCATAAAATATGTTCTATGATGCTTCCATATTTAGTAGAGACTTGTAAAACAAATCCCGAAGGTCGACGCCATGGCACAGGTGTTGTGTCATCATAATTTAAAAGGGTTAGTACAATTGAAGGGTAATGGGGCGTTTACACTTAGTCGATTTGCGTTCGATTCAGTTGAATTGACGTCACTTTCAACTTAATCGACCGTGTAAACGGAACTTCAACTTAATCGCTTGTTGATCGAAGGCGACTAATCGACTGGCATCTGAATTGAAAGACGTTCTATTTTCTGTGGTTGAAATAATTTAACACATCCATCAATCTGATTCGGCCTAGTTGCTTCGATTTAGTGGCATATGCAGCGAGTCGATTTAGTCGTGCGACTAAATCGACCAAGTGTAAACGCCCCATAAGGGAAAAAAGGAGGAATGCCACAAAACTGCATTTTCGAGAAAACAGCGTTTTTATATTTTAAACCGCGTAAAAAAGAATAGGGTAATCAAGCCTTTTGCCCGTTCTTACAGGGACATTTTTAAATCTACGCATGCATGGCATATACAGTCAAATAGTACCAAGTCACCAACAGATAAAACAATATATATATATATATATATATATATATATATATATATATATATATATATATATATATATATATATATATATATATATATATATATATATATATATATATATATATAATTTTTTATTATTATAAATTTTGCTTAATTTTATTTTGGATTTAGTCTCTATAGTTTGTAGACATTTTGACATCAATACTTTTATTGTGTAGGCCCTACGTTGGATTTACTTTATAACTATATCGTTTACCACGGGCGAATTCAGGTTTATGCCTGCACCATTTTGGTTATGTTCTTTCGTCTACGTTATTTTTTCAAAAACTATCTTAGTTATTAAAATTTCTCTATCTTACAACAATGTCTAGCGGCTTAGTCAACTTGGCTAATAGTGCTGCGACTTGCCTTTTAAAACCCTAAAATTTATGACTAGTTTTTTTCCCTCTTGTATTTTGGTTTTGTGTTTGGATATTTCGGCGGGTGTATTGTTATGAGCTAAGATACTGATCACATGAATTGTAATTCATTTTTCTTATGGTTCTTTTGAAAGAAAGAAAGCATAGAAGATAAACGGATACAATGTCCTTTTTAAGCATATCTAGTACCATCGCAAGTACTATGTAGTATACAGCGTGGACGTTAGTTGCTTCAGCGGAAGATGTTACAATGAAGTGCCTCATACCTGGATTGAACGTAAAAGGTACACGTATTTATATATGTTGTTTACTTATGAATATATGTTGTAATATAGAGAGGTGGGATATAGTATACGTAAGACCGTATGAGTTCCAGAAGAAGCTGGACGCTCATACTTTTAGGGATTATTCATTGAGTATCTGCAACAAACCCACTTTCATTTACTTATCCACTGATACGAAAATAAAAAAGAACGTACCTATTTGCCCTTGTACTTTATATGCTATAGCGCATTACATTATATGCAACAAGGATTTTGGTCTGCATCACGATATAAATTTGAAAATATTTAACATTTTTCGAATCGAAATCAACAAAATTTATTCTAGAAAGTAAAAATAGAATGTTAAGCACATATAATGAAGACAACGCAGTGATTTAATTTGGTAACGTATAAATATATAATATGAAGTATCCTCGCGCACGGAAGACAGGGGGTTCTCATGTATACTATTACCAAGAGGTGTACCTAAAACTTTTAGTTAAGGTAAAACTCAATAATCATTCGGTATAATCCCTCGCGAAACAAATCAAATTTACCCTTGTACTTGGAATTGTGAGGATCTTGCATTATGGTGAAAAGAGTGTAAATGTCAATAAGGCAAGTTTTTACTTTAGGTAAAGCAGTGACAATAGCCAATTCATCTGAACCGGTTCCAACAGTTACAGTTCCCAAGAAGGAAAGACAGAAAACAACATGCCCTGTGGGGCTGTAACTCGCCGTCACTCGCCAACGCTCGCTTGGCAATACTATGTATTGACGATATCACTGCTTTGCCCACAGTAAAGAGTTAGCTATATTTGCTTTGCATTCTACCAGTTTACGCTCAGGTTTTTGTAGGGGTTAAGTGCTGTATCGCCGGACCAATTTTAGGAAATTTACCGGGTCAATTGGATAATTTATTTAAGTTTATGAGGAAGAATGAGTGAAAGTCAGGTAAGGGGAATAGTAAAAGTTAAGGGAATGGTTGTATTTTTTGATTTTACAAGCGGCACTGTATGTGGAGGCGGATGGACTATTTTGCGGAGAGGTACACTTGTTTTACTATACGGATCCATAGATTGCAAAAGGGGCAAGAAAAATTTGGGTAAGTCTTTAATTTGCCCATTTCATGTCGAGAACAGAACCCAACTAATCCTGCGAGGCTTCTAACCCGTTCCTCCTAGTACTACTACTACTTCTTCTTCTATTATGAATCCTTATAGTAAAACTACACGCCTAGTAACGTAATCTAACGTAACGTAATGTAATCCAACCAAATATAACGGAATGCAGTACATTTTGGTATTTTGTTCGATTTTCAAATTGGTCCGGCGATACAGCAGTAATGCCCCTTGTAGAAAGTGATGGTCACGTTTGGTAATCGCGAAATTGATAGAAATGAAAAGAATTAATTTTATTACATGAAGTAGGTACTGCGAAGAGTTCTATATGGAATGTTACACTACTAGTTGTTATAGGATAAAGTACAGTGGTATTGTAAACACTTTTTTTTTTTTTTTTTGTAATTATTAAAAAGGGAAACTTTTTTACTTAAAACTGTTGTTTAGTGAAAATTGTGTAGGACGCTTCTAGATACATTACCAAGGGGAAGAATGGTTCAAATACTCAAACTCATATGTTTTCAGGACATGTGTGATTTTTGTATATATATATATATATCGTAAAATTCATTGCTATAACACAAGATACGGAGACGACCTCGATACTCCATATTTCAGGTTAAGTAAAACACAAAAGAGTTATAAATACAATGCGATGAAGACGTATAATCTTCTACCTACAGAAATTCGTGGTATGTGTAATTGAAACTTTGAGAAACACTGTAAATCTTGGCTCATTGAAACAGCTGTGTATAGCGTTTTAGAATTTGAGAAAGAACTAAAAAATAAAAAGTGATTAGTTATGTACCTATATATTCAATGTATATATTTTATACTCTCTTGACGTTGTCTGTTGCAACAAATGTTGTTTAACGACAATTAAAATATTCTACTCTATTCTAATATACTATATGTTTAATCTTGCTTAAAGGGTAGGGACTTAAACCATGAAACTACTTCTTAAGTTCGCCACTGATACTCAGGTTTCGCTCTACCCACGCACGCTGAAAGCTTATACTAAATGAACAAAAGCACATTTGGGCATTACTGCTGTATCGCCGGACCAATTTGGAAATCGAAAAAAAAGTGCCAAAATGTACTGTATTCGGTTATATTTGGTTGGATTACATTACATTACGTTAGATTACGTTATTAGGCGTGTAGTTTTACTATATGGATCCATAATATAAGTAGTAGTAGTAGGAGTAAGAGTAGAAGTAGTAGTATTAGTAGGAACGGGTTAGAAGCCCCGCAGGGGTTCGATAGGTTCTATTCTCGACATGAAATGGGCAAATTGAAGACTTGACCAAATTTTTATATGCATTTTATAGTCTATGGATCCGTATAATAAAACAAGTGTATCTCTCCACGAAATAGTTCATTCGCCTCCACATACAATGCCGCTTACAACATCAAAAACAATCAGCAAATACAATCACTTTCTTAACTTTTACTATTCCCCTTGGCTGACTTTCACTCATTCTTCCTCATAAACTTAAATAAATTCTCCAATTGTCCCGGTAAATTTCCTAAAATCTGGTCCAGCGATACAGCAGTTAAGACCACATTTGTGTCATAGATTTCTATGTGTGTGTGTGTGTGGGGGGGGAATGTGATTTCCTTCTACACAGAGATTTTCAATATCTTTTTAAAATGTGATTTCTCAGGTTATCACTGTATTATTTTTATATTTTGTGGGTGTATATTGATATTAATAGAGAATGTTTTTTACAGTTCTTGCAAGAGCAATTCACTCACTGGCAAAAATTGGAGAAGAGTTATATGTGGAGCCCCAGGCGGATGGCGTGTCATTTCGAACAGTAAATTCTGCTCGTTCAGCATATGCTTCATTTACTTTTGCACCAAGCTTCTTTTCCTACTACGAGAACAACGTTCCTGTTTTAGAAAAGAGCCACTCTCACGCCAAACATGTTCAAGACGACGAAGATGATGATACAAAGTGTAAAGTTTCAATGAAGGTAAGTATTAATGTACGCGCATGTCCAAAATTATTGTCTCATGTCTATAAATATGTTTTTGTAGGAATATAATTTGATAACGAATTCGCCCGGTCTTTCTTATAATTTTAGTATGTGTATAATCGGCAAAGACGTGTATGTGGCAAATTTCATGTCAAAAGAGCATTAAAGAAGAGCAATAAGACGAAAATAGAACTTTCTTGTTCATTTAGTAACATTTTGTTTTACTCACTGTAATTTTCTATTTATAATTCTTTCCTATGAAATTTACCACAAAGATACATTTCCCGATTTTACACATAGTATCAGTATTAAAAGCACCCTGCAAAATCATGATCAAATTTTATTCTTACAAGAAGACAGTCATAGATATGCGGCAATCATTTTGGACATGAGTGTACATTCCATTTATGAAATTATAAGGTGTTCGCCAATATCTGTAAGGTGAGCGCCTCCGTATAATTTAGTCAATTTATTCGGAAGAAATGATTCTAGAATCGTTTTTATCCGATTTGAGTGACAATATATCAAAGATTATTTTGTTATTGTTGTATAATGGATCTAAATTTGCCTTACTCTATATTTATTACTAAGGCATATTTAATGTGAAATTAGTGCCGTAAATTTATTCGTGCTAAATCATATCGTTGGAGTGAATCGGCTGTAATTTATTCTTGCCAATAAATTTAATGAACTTTTATTCATTATTATAAATAGGAGCAATATGGAAATTTATACATATGTACAAGCAGTGTTTTATTCCGTCAAAATTAATCCCAAAAATTTACTATATTAAGAATCCCAAGTTACGAAGATGGAGCTCTGTATATAAACTTCTCATTAAAAATAAATGGAAACGTTTTCCAGGCTTTTTGAAAATTAAGATTTTAAGTATAAAGAAGGAATTTCTATATATATATATTAATTTTCTTCTACGATTAAATCAACGTTGTCAGTGTCAGAATCTCTTGAAAACAGCTGAGTCATTTGAAATTGAATTTTCTGTCTACTGTACTATACTCAGATTTCTTGTTAAAATGCAGAAAGGCGGCGAAGTTTTCTGAAGTAAGTTCGTTTGAATTGAAGAATAATTCCTGTATGTTAAAAATAGAATGTTTGAGATATGATGGACGGGGGTGGGGGAAGACTGTCTGTGTTCATATCTGAAAGTGATTTTAAGTGTACTTAGTATATGCATACAACCAGTGGCGGCGATTGGACGTTAAAAGTAGGGGGGCAAGGCATGATTTGAATATTTATATTTGTATATCAATGTTAGTTTACCTGGTTGATGCTAATATTTTGTTTGTCGAAAGGTTGTATAACTAATAGGATACTATCTTTTTCAGTTAAAATACTGTATATTCTTTTTCATATTTTATTAAGGAAATTGACAAGAGCAATGAAAGTAGGTACTAGCTCTTTGTATTCTTAAACAACGAAAGTGTAAGAAGAGATTTGATTTCTTGCTCATGAATATCTTAGACTGCTGTCTGGAAAATTGTGTGATCAGATTATTTAATAACAAACTTGCAAAACAAATAAATAGAAAGGATAATACAGCGTTAACCTAAAAGAAATAGACAAGTTATACTATGTATATTTTTTTTAAGCAAAAAGATTTTACCTATGGTACATGCATACATACTTGAAGTTTTGCGGCTGACATTTTTTCTTTTGTTTCAATGACGGGTGTGTAACGTCCGACTTGACATTGACGTGGCTTGGAGGAATATGGCGAGTCAAGTTGAGAAGGCTGTGTTCCGGAATATGCCAAGACAAATTCAGTTACTGTAGTGCAACGTCATTTTAGGATAAAGTGTGGGAAAGAACCACCTCCACGACAGTCCATTTATGACTGGGTGCATAAATTTGAAGAAACAGGTTGTCTGTGTAAGAAGAAATCTACGGGAAGATCTCCAGTGTTAAATGAAACAGTTGAGCGCGTTCGTGTGAGCTACGCTCGTAGCCCGAGGAAATCAACGACACGTGCGGAAAAAGAACTTGATATTCCTCAAAAGACTGTCTGGAACATTCTATGCAAACGTCTCAAGTTCTATCCATATCGACTGCAATTACTGCAAAGTCTCAATGAAAGTGACAAACAGCAACTTTCAGTTTTGCGTGTTCATACAAAATCTTTGTGAAGAAAAAGATGACCTCATTCAGCTGCTTACATTTGGGGACGAACCAACCTTTCACACTAGTGATGTCGTAAACGGAGCAAATTAGGGACTCAGAAAGGTTAACGTGTTTTGTGCTGTATCGCCCAAAAAAGAGTATGGGCCGTTCTTTTTCAAGAAAAAACTGTTACTGGAAGAACGTACCTGCACATGTTGCAACTTTGGCTGATGCCACAACTTGAAGAAGATAGTGAAAATTTCATATTTGTGCAGGATGAAACTCCAGCCCACTGGCATTCCGATGTAAGGGGTTATCTTGACGAAGTTCTTCCTAGGCGGTGGATTGGCCGTTCAACTGATGAGTTCATGGCTATGACTCAATGGCCACCACGAAGTCCAGACCACATACCGTGTGATTACTTTCTGTGGGGTTTTAGAAAAGATAATGTGTATGTTCCCTCCCCTCCCTCAATCTAACGGAACTGAAAGAACGAATCAGAGATACTGTTGCATTGGTGGACAGTCAGACTTTGATGCCTGTTTGGGAAGAATTGGACTACAGACTAGATGTTTCTCGTGTAACCAAAGGGTCATACATAGAACATCTGTAGTTGTATCACAACCACTTCCAGATGTACCCTACAACTCACGTAAGTTACGTTACAATGTAATTAAAACTCTTCATTCGGGGGACCACTAAGGTTGCCTATTTCTTTTAGGCTAACCCTGTATTACTCAGTAATGAATAATGAGGCTTGTTTTGCAAAAGTTACATAGAAACTTTAATGAATTAGGGATTAATGAACAACTTATATTTTTAATTCCGCACAAGGTATTAAATGTATGTTATTACTCTAGAAAGACAGTAAGCTTCCCGAAACATGTTCGTTGCCATTAGGTGCAGTTTTCACTTTCTGGGAATACATCTAAACTCAAAATACTTAGAATCAATCCACACTCCAGTTATACAAAATAACCCTGAAACCTAGAATTATGTCGAATTCAGTAATTTAATTGTATATACACTCGTACACCCCTAAACACACCACTTCAGTCGTATATTACACTGTAAAACAATGAAAAAGGTAGAAATTCTTTCTTATTGCTCTATTTTTTATCAATATTCCTTGCTATTAGAAAAAAGAAAATACATTTTAGTCAATATTTATGCAATTAAAGAATAACTTGTGAAAGCGTTTTTTTTTTTTTTTTTTTTTTTTTTTTTTTTTTTTTTTTTTTAAGTGTTATCTCAATTAGTTTTAAAGACTAACATTTAAGAAGAAACGAAGTACCCTGGAATCATTGTGCTCCAATATGTTAAATTTTGGACCATTTTCAGTGGCAATTAAAACGCAATTCCTGTAGTTTTCTTAGCACAACGGGAAGGGAACTAACCAATACATACTCACGCAACGGCAAATATATGGCATTCTTTTCTATGAACCAGTAATATATATATATATATATATATATATATATATATATATATATATACAATAAACTTTCATTTCCAAATGAAACTATACACATCAATGGATCACTTCAAAAAAGTGGGGGGGGGCAACTGCCCCCCTTTGTCCCCCCTAATCGCCGCCCATGCATACAACGATATTTTGAATACACTGAAAAAATCGCTGTGGCGAAATTTTGGACGGCGAGATTGTGATCTACGAGGTTCTAACTAGGCGAGGTTTTGAGCCAGGGGGTTTTACTTTGAAAGTTCAGACTTTAGTTAATACTAGCAGATTTAAGGAAATTGAATTTTGCGTTCTGTTTTGGACTGTGTCCTGCTTTCGATTTTTTTTTTTAAGAAAAATAGTTTTTCTTACATCCGCGTAAAAAATTGGGTTTCTACCTGACGTAAATTACCTATAAATTACGCGTAATTTACGTAACAAAAAAGTAACGACTAAATTCCCTTGCCAACCCTGGCTGTGTTGTAGAAAAAAAGATTTTATGCAGGGTCGTACTGAGTTACGATTTTGCTTGATATTTTACAAGGAATGTAGAACCTGTAAGAAAAGTTTCTTTCAGAATTAAAAAAAAAAAAAAAAAAAAATTATGTGGTTTAGAAATATGTAGGTTCAACACCACAGAATAAAAAAAATCTGCCTATAAATCTAATCATATAATCATCTATATCCTGTTCTCAGCATAGGATAAAATCTTTTTGCTAGGGGCTTTCGAACCTATATTTTGTATCCTGCTCATTTCCTATATTACTGGCTTGACACCTCGATCTAATAATTCATACTTATTTTAACTTCGAGCCACGATAGAAGAGACCAAAGTATAGTAATATGTTTACTCCTGGGGATAAGTGGATAAGTTATTTTCAGAGGATTTTCTCAGGAATGATTCATGTGATTTTGTTGGTATTTCGTAATTAGGTATCCTACACAATTCTCTGAAAAAATCCTCAAGGTGGGTGAGTCACTCTTATGGGTGCATTTTTTTTTCTGGAGAAGGATTTTAGATTACTATGAGGTTATTCTACACAGAATAGGCTTCTGTTGCACGTACGTGATATAAAAGAATGAACATTTTACATAGAAAAGTTAGAAACTTGTGGCACGTTCTAATTAAGAATTTGTGTCAGTCGTCACATTAACAAAAGGTAATTGCACTAAACTAAATATTGATATTATGTTTTACAAACTTATTGCATTTTATTGTTTGATTCTTGTTAATTTATAACACATGATTCCAATTCTGCTTTTCTTCACAATGGTTAATACAAAAAGTTTTGACAAAAGAAAAAAATTCGACACTTTCTACTGAACTTAACCAAATGTGAGTTTTATTACAGATTATTTTCTGATCATTTTAGGCTTGTGTTGCTGTGTTTCGATCTCCTGCCAATGTTGACCGTCAAGTTGAAACTTGTCAGTTGAGATTTGATCCAAATGGTAATAAACTTATTATTCAATTAAGATGTAAGCATGGAATTACGAAGACTCATAACATTCCAGTTATACAGTGTGAAACTCTTCAGGTAGGTTTCTGTAAATATATTATTAGAAGAAATATCTAGTGTACTAGAACTCCCGCCTTCACTCGGGGCAAAGTGAATCTAGAGCTAACAAATTATATGACGATATGATAGTACTGCAAGTTTATTTGAGGTCGCCATACAAGCTTACACTTGGCATTCTGGTTTGGGGATAATAAGCTACATATCTCGCTTGCCTTTGGCCTTAATTCACGGGAATGATTGGTGTGGACTGGAGTGTTGTACGTTCTGATATCGTTAATTTATTCTCCAACCTTTTTGGGACCCCATCTTCCAACAGGATATTGCGCGCCCCGGTACCACCATTGGAAACCAGCGTGCGATATGTTTGATTAAAAGATTATTATTATTATTATTATTATTATTATTATTATTATTATTATTATTATTATTATTATTATTATTATTATTATTGTCTTCTATTTTCTTAAAAAATCGATCAGTTGTATTCTCTCTACTTCTCGCTTTCCTTTCTTATTCCTCTTTATGGCGTTATGAAGAATACAGTTTCCTTGCAAGCTGTGTCCAATCCAATTGGCTTCCTACGAATAATTCAGATTAAAAGCGTCATATTTTCTCCTACTCGTTTCAAAAAATCTTTGCTTGTTAGTCTGTCCATCCATTTTATATTCTCCATTTTTCTCCAACACCACATGTGGAAGCTTTCCAAATATTTCTTCTCTAACTTCTGCAAGTCTCCGAGCCATACAATGCAATGCTTCACATCACTTGACTAGCTTCTTGTTTAGTTCAATGTTAAGCTTACTAGTTAGAATTGATTTTTTTTTTTTATTTATTTATTTTTTTTTTTTTTTATTGAATGCCTCTTTGGCAATTTTTAACCTGATCTCTTTGGTGCAGTATGCGTCTCTCGTCAACAGACTTCTCAGATACTGATCGACATCTTCAAACATCTTTGTTCTACTTTGATCCGTAAAGGCGTGTTTCCACGGGATAGTCTCTTAACTTTCGATTTATCTATGTTTATTTCCATTCTATATTGTTTTCCATTGTCAACTATTTTACCCCTAATCTCATGTAATCCTTCGGTTTGAGCTATAATGACCGTCATCCGCATACCTGACCTTGTTAATGATCTGCCCTCTAATCTTGATATCTCCAACTTTCCATTAATACTTCCTCCACTAAACAATCACTGCAAACGTTGAATAATTGGGGTGACATATTATGTCCTTGCCTGACTCCTTCCCCAATCTTCACACTGTTAGTGTCTCCTTGATTTAGGCGTAACTTCACTGTTTGTCCTATGTACAAGATGCAAATGAGTCGACAATCTCTCCAAATGACACCGATTTCTTTAAGTATTTTCAGAAGTTTGGCCCAATTGACCCGATCGGAAGCGTTTTGACAATCGATGAAACATAAACATAATTTTCCCCTACGTCACGAGCTCGTTTTTACAAAAGATAATAAAAATAAATATATATAATAATAATGATGATGATGAATTTGTTGTGTTTTCAGTTTTCTTGTATGATGTTCCCTTTCCTTGAGATTACATGCTATGTTGAATGTATCACTGACTAGTGACACCGAACCTACCGGGCCCGTATGGGCTCGTCATCAGCAGTCACTGATACACTCACCATGCCAATCATCTACGGAAAATAGAACTCAAATTTGGCCCGAAATATAAAGCTTCCAAACTCTGTTCCATCTCAACCCGCAGCCCGATATCCAGGCCTGCAGTTCATCATTCACATCCCATCCGGAAATAGGTTGTGAACCACGACTACAGACACAGGACACCGACCCCCGAGTGGAGCTGGCACTGAGCACAAAGAAGATCTTGATGTTGTCTGTGAAAGTCCTATCTGAATTAAAAAAAAAAAAATCTTTTGAGACAGAATTTTGTAATTTAAAAAAAAAAAATCCAAACTAAGATTTTGATCGAAACTGATAAAATAAGAACTTTCTACAGATTCGGTTGTTTTCAACTCGGTCACACTAAGGAAAGTCTCTTCCCTGAATTTCACAGCTATTTCATTTCCCCAGTAAACTTATTCTGTACGATCTGCTTTTGTTTTTATCATGCTTCGCATGCATACCAAAAACATCGACTACATATTTCTACTATTCCTCAAAATTACAAGCTAATTAGATTTCGTATTCAAACAGAAAGATGCATTCACGGCTAGTAAGTTTTATTTTCTTTCAAAATATTCATGAATGTAACACGAAATATTCGTTAACAGGAAAATGTTTACATTGAACTGACATACCCATCAAAATAAAATTTAATGAAATCGATTTCTATACTTTCAAAGCCAAAAACATTATTTACTTTTGTTTATATTCTTGAAATATTATATTCTTTGATATTCATTGAATATTCTTGCCTTCTAGAGCATTTTCATGGTATCGACACGCAAAACAAACAAAAGAATACAATAGTAAATACAAAACACTACCGAAAATAATAAATTCACTGCCTACAGATTGTGGTTAGCTTAATTTGCCTTTTGTTTACATATATTCCTTGGTGCTTACACTCTTCTGTGCATCGATTTCGTGGCCGGCGTAGAGGATTTACGCTCTTCGCGACCTCTTTTCAGCTCGGACGCACATGACAATCTAGCACAGGCAAGACATGCATATAATATATTCACACAACTTAAACCTAAAGCCCTAATCTAACTAAACTAACTTAACCTAAACAAGTATATATATTTAAAAAAAAAAAATCACACATACATTTCCTAAAGCACCATACTTAACTAGCATTTATATTTTATTTTCGCTACCACACTTCTACCGAAGACGCAGTGGTTAGTCTTGCATTAGTGTCGTTCAGAATATATTCAATTTCTTAAAAGAAGGAAAAATATTTACTAGTAATTATCAACATTGTAATTCTAACTTGATGGGTATCAGTTTTCTAAAATAGTACGTAGGTTTAACCTATTGATGAACGTTTTCGGTTATCGGTACGCAAGATGCATGTACCCTTGCACTCGACAATAGCCGTGATACTGACACTTGTTTACATCTTCAACATTCATAATCATTCTACGTCAAACCAAAGAAAACATGCCAAAATGAATAAAGGTTGAATTTTGAGCAGAATTACCGAAATAAATAATTTCTAGATTTTGGGGAATCTAAAACATCTTTCATCACTGGGGAAAATGTGTGTGTGGTACACACATTTTCTTGAGATTACGACAATCGCTCTGCTGAGATTCTAGCTTTCTTTCCCCCCCCCATCGAATGAAAACACGACGTCACATTGCCTAAATCTACATGCGTGCGGCGTTGAGGGAAACTTTACGAATTTAGTGCTTCATATTACGAGTATTACACAAACACCAGAAAATATATTCACTCATGATAGTTTGCCAGAACAAGGAAAAATTTGAATCCAAATACCTGAGTTTCACTTTCACTGTTCCTTACTTACTTGACATCCTCTTCTTACACCAAGATTAAACGGATATGTTAAACAACAAAAAAAAAGTCCTGATAACTTCCACCCGAGGTTTCCTGGGAAACTCGTGATACGTGGTCTCAAAAATAAATTTTGGAAACTCCTTCAGCACCTTTCCAGAAAAGCCATCGAGCGTGGCTTGACTTCTTTTTCCTCGGGTCTGCACCACTACTCAATATTCTTTCTCTCTCTTCCACCGTCTCCTCTTTCTTCTCTTAGGTTCTCTGGTGGACCGAGAACGCAAAATTTGCTAAGGAGCTCATTCCATACCACTGGATAGCTACAGGCTAGTATCCGTTATGTTATGCGAAATTACTTCACAATTGTCTTATTTCCGGATTAACAATTTGTTGAAACACCAAACATCGTACAGTTATCTCTTCCAATATTCGCCAAAACGAAGAATTTGACACAATTTTCACGTGATTACAAATTATTCCACTTTTTCGCAGACGCTAAACACTGCACGTCTGACTCTTGAAATGGCTGACGCCGTAAGACAAAGAGTTACGAGAAGATGATCCCCAATTGGAAGATAATGATGACGTAATCATAGGATGATAGGCTTCTGAGTGAAGATCAAAGAGAACCGAAATCTCAGCCGCAGCTGTGATTGTGGATTAGCCAATCAGATAATTTTACTTCGAAACAAAGAGATGCACCAAGAAGAAATTATGGCTGACTTTATTAATTTGGAATTTTGAAGAAGATTTTACGAAATAAAATTTTTAGCTTTCTTGTGAAGATTCCCTATGCCGAAATATGAATAGAAATGAACTGAAAACCATTGAAAACGTTGAAATATACACTTATTTGTCTAAAATAATAATATACTCATGGATAAATGCGTAAAACATATAAAATATAATTAATAATCATGTAATCTTCATCTAACATATATCGAAATGATCTGTTTTACTAAATTGCGCAAAATTCTCAACCTACGGTTTGCTCTACTATAAAATAAAAGTTTCTATTAACATTCTAAATAAATTTTAAAATTTTCCTACCAACATACAAGGTGTTCAAAAGCATCGGGCCATGTTACATTATGCTGAGCATAAGGTAACATCCTCCGGGAGCTTCGGAGAAAAAAAAAAAAATCTGAACTTATGAGTTCTTCTTAAGTTGTTTTTTTTTTTTTTTTTTTTTTTCGTTACTACTAAATTACTAGAGACTATACAAGATAAAACATCTTTTTTTTTTTCTTTCAATTCTAATTACAACTATACATTCTAATCAAGCCTAACCTAACCTTAACCTATAAACTATTTTTTTTTTTTTTTTTTTTTTTTTTCATCCTTCTAATAATTCCTTTCTTTTCTCTTCTGAGCAGCGAAACAGTTTCAGATTGTCAAAACTCTGAACTCCTATATTTTCTCCCTTCAGAGTCTGCAATCTCGCTGAATTTCGAGATAGAGATACCACTTGGTAAGGTCCGACGTATGTGTGCATAAATTTTGCAAATACCTTTTTGGGTATAGACGATATATGGTGAGTTTTCACCATCACCAAAGAACCTTCTGTAACGACGTCTTGCTGTTTCCGCAGCTTTCTTTCCTTCTTCGGTTCTGCTGCCGGAACAGAAACTACAAATTTCTTGTCTTCATTTACTTGCACCGTCTCTTTGGGCCAAATGAAGTTTTCTTTGAAGCTCTTGGATGCTGAATACGTTAAGAAACGCTCCGCTGGAGTACATCCGAGAGCATCACACCAAGAGTGATTACACAAATCTTGGGCTGCTTTTAGAAAATTACTCCATTTGGACTGGTTGTCACTGCAATATAGGCGGAGAATGCGATGAAGGTCACGATGTCTGCGTTCGATAATGCCATGGGAAGCGGGATGGTATGGCGTGGTAAGTATATGTTTTATCCGGTGTTTTTGACAAAACTCTTTCCAGACGCGCGACAAGAACTGCGGACCTTGGTCACTCACCAAATACTTCGGGTATGGTAGCTGATAATAATATCTCTTTTCAAGGACCGCCACAATCTCTCTTGTGTGTGCCGTCCGAAGAGGGAAGAAACACACAAAACGACTGTAGACGTCCAGGATGGACAAGATATATTTATATCCTTGGCTCTTAGGAAGAGGCCCGACCAGGTCGAGGCATTGCTTCTCAAAGGAAGAAGACGCCTCAACATGACAGGGCTCCTTTCTAATCACCCTGTAGGAGTATTTGGTTCGTGCACAAAGAAGGCACTCTTGGATATACTTTGTAAAAGTCTCACGCATACCTCTCCAATGGAACATGGCCTTAGCGAACGACAAACATCGCTTCACTCCAAAATGGCCTTTGTTGTGAATTGCCGAAACAATATTTTTCACTGAGCTGGAAGGAATGACCAGCAACCAAACAGAATTTTGAGAATTTCTGACATAAACTAAATTATTCTCCACACGTACCCTAGTATTGTTTTGACCACCCTTCCAAATGGTATGTAATTTTCTACAATACGGATCTTTCCGCTGTTCTCGCTTCAGTTCCGTGACATTCAAGAAGTCCGTGTCCTCCGCGGTCAAGAAATTTACAAAATGATCCTCTTCTGCCTGAGGAATCTCTGGAGGATAGCGACTCAACAGGTCTGCAATTTCATTGTCCGTGCCTTTTATGTGAATGAACTGAAGATCAAAGCGTTGCAGTTTAAGCAGAAGACGAGTTGTTCGAGCATCTAGGTTCTTTAAACTGAAAGCATACGTGACTGCAGCGTTGTCACAGTGGACCGTAGTCCGACGACCTAATATGAAGTACGAAAATTTTTCGCAGAGAAAAAGAACTGCAGCTAATTCCAACTGGAACACTGACAACGAGGCTTCATGCGGTTTTATTCGCCGACTCGCATATGCAATAACCTCCGGATCATCCTGTCCCGGGGGATATTGCGCCACATAGCCGGCCAACGACTCCGCAGATGCATCGCTGTACAAATGAAAATCAAGATTGAAGTCCGGTTGAGCAAGTGCGGGAGGACTACTTAAAAGTTCTCTCAACTGATCGAATTTTTCCAGTAACTCCGGAGAGTATTCAATCTTTCGGTCCTTTTTCAGAAGATCATAAAATGGAGCTGTTAACCCCGCAAAGTCAGGAAAATGTCGCTTTCGCCATCCCACGAGACCAAGAAATCTTCGTAAAGCTTTCTTAGTTCGCGGCAGAGGAAAGTGACGGATGGCCTCGTTACTTTTGGGATTAATTTTGACTGAAGATCCTGAAATTATGTGGCCAAGAAAAGGAATTTGTGATTGAAGGAAACTACACTTTTGAAAATTGAGCGAAAGATTTGCCGAACGAAGAGTTTCAAAGACCTTTTCCAAATGCTGAAAGTGTTCGTCAATAGATGATGAAAAACAAAGGACGTCATCAAGGTACACAATGAGAAAGTTTTTGAAAGGTTCTAAGCCGAAAAAAGTATGCATGATTGATTGGAAAACTGCTGGAGATGATTTCAAACCCATGGTTAGACGTGTCATCTGATACTGACGACCTTTGTAAATGAAACTGACGTATTTGTAAGAGTCTGGATGGATCGGGACACTGTGATATGACTGCGTACAGTCCAATGAGGTGAAAATGGTTGCACCACTGACTCGTGCGATTAGATCAGAGATCGGTTCGACTTGAATCTTTGGTGCAATCACACGCTCATTGATACCACGCAAATCGACTACAGGCCTGAGCCCTCCAGACGCCTTACGCACAATATGTACAGGGCATCTGTAAGGTGAAGGACCTTCTATGATGATTCCGAGTTTCAACCATTTGTCCAGCACTTGCTCAAATTCTTTCTGGAGGTGAACAGGTACAGGATACAACTTTCCTACCACGGGAACGTCGTCTGAAAGCTGTATTCTATACGGCTCAACCTTCACGACTCTGGGATTCTCTGTAAAAAGACAACGAAACCTGATCAACAAAGAAAATAAACGATTCCTAGAATCCGAATCCAAATCAGTTCTCTGCGAAACAAAATTTTGAATATCTTCTTTCGAAATAACTGGTTGATATAAAGAGTCTTCCTCTTCATCTGATGATACTTCCGCAACCGTGACTCGACAACAATGCTGTTTTTCCATGTTGATGGAGATGGTCTGACCAGAATCAGTCTCAAGAGAGACTTCTTTCGTCTTACAATTTAGAAGAACATTATAACGAATGAAAAAGGGGAAACCTAGAATGCAATCTGTTTTCAATTTGTGAATCACATATACCGGAACCTCGAAAACGTAATCTTGAATTGTGAAATTTAGAATCTGAAAACCCTTGACTTGAAAAGATTCGTCTCCTGCGAAACCTCGTAATGATATGTTGGATTTTGGACGAAGTTTAGCTGACGGATAAATCTCCTTGATCCTCCTCCAAACGTCTCCAGACAACAAATTCGTATCCGCTCCAGAATCCAGAACGCAAACTAGAGTTAAACTTCCAACTGAACAACTTAACGTGGGCGAAGGATAAGTTAAAAGGATACCTTTTCCCGCACTGGAGTCACACTCCTTCTCGTCGATCACGAAACGAATCGAGAACAGAGGCGTGCCCAATTTTGTTTCCCGATTTTCGGAATCTGCCAAAACATTTAATTTTGAATTTAGAAGGTTAGTATCAAAATCGAACGAGGTTGGTACCAAATTGGAATTTTGACTACTCGCTAACCGATCTTGTTCTTTCTGGGGAGTTGAGGAATCCACATCGCAGTCCACACTCTCCCCTAATGAGGGCTGCGATATGCATTTCCCAAACTATTCCCGTTCGTTTCCGGTGGCTGAGCCATCGTCGGTACGAATGACGTGTATTGCGGAGGCCATCCAGTGGACATCGCCATGTTCACTCCTGGGGAAGAAGTGGACGTGGGAGCCGCCACTCCCCCTCCAGGAAGTAAATTCGGCGCGTATCCCGGATAGGCTTGCGCTCCTGCTGAGGTCATCGCGTTTGGCGCGCATGTCTGAGATGTACCCCGCGGATACGCATAGCTCATCGCTGCTGGATAGTAGCGTTGGTTGTACCCATACGGAGCATTCCGATTTCCATTACTCTCTCTTACCCAATTCGGTCTTCCTTGATTGGGCCATGGTCTTCGAGACTGGAAGTTCCTTCTTCGACCCCGGTTTCCGGAAAATCGGTCATCTCCTCTGCCATTGGAATTTCCTTCCTTTCTCTTGCTTTCGTCTTCCTCCGTCTGAGACGAAGTATCTTTGGTGGCTTGTTTCCCTGACTTTTCTGTCTTTTTGACGACTTTCGCCTGACGTACCTGAAAGCGTCTAAACTTCTTGTCCGTGACCGGTTCACTAGGCTCTGGATGTCCCTCTATTTCAGCTATTTTCACCATAAGGTGTTGAATGTTCTTTGGCTCAACAGCTCTCAACAACTTGGCGTCACCAGCTGGTAAGCAATCCAAGACTATCTCTATCAGTTCGCTTTCATCCGGGTGTTGTGCCACAGCATAATATTCTGCCACTATTTTCCACGCAAAGTCCGTTAATCGGCTGTACTTTGCTCGATCGTATTTCATTCCCTGAATGAACTTCTTTTGCAACCTTTCCATTCTCGCCGAAAAATAGTGTTCTCGGAACAGACGCACAAAATCCGCGTAACTATTTATGTCTTGACATACAGTCTGGAACCATGTCTTGGCCCCAGCTGTTAAGCAACAAGGTACCAAGGTTAGACGTTCGTGTTCGGATGCCGAAATTACCTTAAAGGTTTGTTCCAAATTTTCTAGAAATGTTCTAGCCAAACCGTATTCACCAGAAAATGTAGGTAAGTGATTTAATTCAGAGAGCCTTAAATTTAGAGTTCGCTTACCAATGCCTTCCTCGCTTCTACTGGGGTTCACGGGAGAATTGTGGCCAACCACGGGGCTCTTTGCACCCAATTGATTTTGACCGAAAATGGAATAGTGTTGGTAATTTTGTCCAGAAATTAAGTTGTCTGGCATTGATACCACCGCGTGACCACATATTCCCTCCTGAACTCCAGCACACGAAGGAGTCATGTCTGCTACACTACTAGAGGACACCACATGGTTCAACCGACAACTAGGATTGGAAAATCCTGACACCTGAGGCGAAACTAACAATGGATTCGACCTCCTGGACAACGCCTGACTACCTATCGTCTCAACACCAGACATATGTGACTTGTTTAAGTTCAACGTACGTGAAGATAATTCAAAGGGAAGGACATTTGTGCCGTGAATGTTGGTCGGCTGACAGACAGAGACAGTCACCGTGGGAATAGTACGAGTCTCCCCAACTGAAGAGACCGGTACATCCACTTGGATGTCTGACTCGGTCCCGTCAGACTCGATTCCATCACCGACAACAAAGTCTCGCGCTCGCTTACGACCACACCGTTTATCTTTTCTTTGGTTTGTTTTTCCCTCTAACGTCTGAATCCTGGCTTCAAGTGCCTGACACGACCTTTGGGTACTGAGTTCGAGATGTGAGAACTCCTTTGTCAAGTCGTCACATCGTCGATTTTGCGCTTCAACCGATAACCGGAGACCTTCCTCAACGGCATCTACCCGCGCGTCTATTTTATTCTGATAATTCCCAACAGAGGTATATAAGTCGCGAACTTCCGACCTAACCGCCTCTACGTCTTCGTTCACATGGGCTACTTTTTCATTTATCGTTTGTAACAATTCAAATTTTACATTATCGAATTTCTCATTCATATCCTGGAATTTACTATCAACCTGTTTGCTCATCGCATGAAAGTTACTATGAACGTCCTGAAATTTATTGCTAATATCCTGAAATTTATTGTCCACCTTTTCAAATTTTTCGTTTAGGGTTAATGTTAAAGTTTGACTGAAGCGTTCCATCATGGCCGCAAAGTCCGTTAGTTGCACATTTGGACCGGAAGCTACGTTTCCTCGACTTCCTTCCTCATTATCAGAATTGTTCGGACTACCCCGCGTTCCACGTTCGCCTTCATCACTATCAGTTTCCGAAGATTTCGGCAGTGGCAACACTGTCGCCTGTTTCGCCAGGCAGGGCTTACATAGCCACGGCTCACTGCTTTTGTCTAACTCCTGTACTTGTTCCTCGGATAAACCATAACATTGGGCATGTACCCATCTATAACAGCTGTCACAATAAACACTAAACCCAGCAATTTCGTCTGAACAGCATATATATTCACTCGGATGACGAGATTCGTTACTTGATCTGCTACCCACAGACATTTCCACTTTCATTGAGTTTGTTTCCCACAACATCACGCACATATAGATTCAGAAGTGACCATGTTTCATTCAATGTAGCGATTGTCGTAATTATCCCCATTACAAATACTCTGCTGTGATTGTTTGCTTTCCTTAGCGCTCGCGTAGGATTGAAACAACAGAAATCCTGGATAGGGGTCGCCATTTTTACAAAAGATAATAAAAATAAATATATATAATAATAATGATGATGATGAATTTGTTGTGTTTTCAGTTTTCTTGTATGATGTTCCCTTTCCTTGAGATTACATGCTATGTTGAATGTATCACTGACTAGTGACACCGAACCTACCGGGCCCGTATGGGCTCGTCATCAGCAGTCACTGATACACTCACCATGCCAATCATCTACGGAAAATAGAACTCAAATTTGGCCCGAAATATAAAGCTTCCAAACTCTGTTCCATCTCAACCCGCAGCCCGATATCCAGGCCTGCAGTTCATCATTCACATCCCATCCGGAAATAGGTTGTGAACCACGACTACAGACACAGGACACCGACCCCCGAGTGGAGCTGGCACTGAGCACAAAGAAGATCTTGATGTTGTCTGTGAAAGTCCTATCTGAATTAAAAAAAAAAAAATCTTTTGAGACAGAATTTTGTAATTTAAAAAAAAAAATCCAAACTAAGATTTTGATCGAAACTGATAAAATAAGAACTTTCTACAGATTCGGTTGTTTTCAACTCGGTCACACTAAGGAAAGTCTCTTCCCTGAATTTCACAGCTATTTCATTTCCCCAGTAAACTTATTCTGTACGATCTGCTTTTGTTTTTATCATGCTTCGCATGCATACCAAAAACATCGACTACATATTTCTACTATTCCTCAAAATTACAAGCTAATTAGATTTCGTATTCAAACAGAAAGATGCATTCACGGCTAGTAAGTTTTATTTTCTTTCAAAATATTCATGAATGTAACACGAAATATTCGTTAACAGGAAAATGTTTACATTGAACTGACATACCCATCAAAATAAAATTTAATGAAATCGATTTCTATACTTTCAAAGCCAAAAACATTATTTACTTTTGTTTATATTCTTGAAATATTATATTCTTTGATATTCATTGAATATTCTTGCCTTCTAGAGCATTTTCATGGTATCGACACGCAAAACAAACAAAAGAATACAATAGTAAATACAAAACACTACCGAAAATAATAAATTCACTGCCTACAGATTGTGGTTAGCTTAATTTGCCTTTTGTTTACATATATTCCTTGGTGCTTACACTCTTCTGTGCATCGATTTCGTGGCCGGCGTAGAGGATTTACGCTCTTCGCGACCTCTTTTCAGCTCGGACGCACATGACAATCTAGCACAGGCAAGACATGCATATAATATATTCACACAACTTAAACCTAAAGCCCTAATCTAACTAAACTAACTTAACCTAAACAAGTATATATATTTAAAAAAAAAAAATCACACATACATTTCCTAAAGCACCATACTTAACTAGCATTTATATTTTATTTTCGCTACCACACTTCTACCGAAGACGCAGTGGTTAGTCTTGCATTAGTGTCGTTCAGAATATATTCAATTTCTTAAAAGAAGGAAAAATATTTACTAGTAATTATCAACATTGTAATTCTAACTTGATGGGTATCAGTTTTCTAAAATAGTACGTAGGTTTAACCTATTGATGAACGTTTTCGGTTATCGGTACGCAAGATGCATGTACCCTTGCACTCGACAATAGCCGTGATACTGACACTTGTTTACATCTTCAACATTCATAATCATTCTACGTCAAACCAAAGAAAACATGCCAAAATGAATAAAGGTTGAATTTTGAGCAGAATTACCGAAATAAATAATTTCTAGATTTTGGGGAATCTAAAACATCTTTCATCACTGGGGAAAATGTGTGTGTGGTACACACATTTTCTTGAGATTACGACAATCGCTCTGCTGAGATTCTAGCTTTCTTTCCCCCCCCCCCCATCGAATGAAAACACGACGTCACATTGCCTAAATCTACATGCGTGCGGCGTTGAGGGAAACTTTACGAATTTAGTGCTTCATATTACGAGTATTACACAAACACCAGAAAATATATTCACTCATGATAGTTTGCCAGAACAAGGAAAAATTTGAATCCAAATACCTGAGTTTCACTTTCACTGTTCCTTACTTACTTGACATCCTCTTCTTACACCAAGATTAAACGGATATGTTAAACAACAAAAAAAAAGTCCTGATAACTTCCACCCGAGGTTTCCTGGGAAACTCGTGATACGTGGTCTCAAAAATAAATTTTGGAAACTCCTTCAGCACCTTTCCAGAAAAGCCATCGAGCGTGGCTTGACTTCTTTTTCCTCGGGTCTGCACCACTACTCAATATTCTTTCTCTCTCTTCCACCGTCTCCTCTTTCTTCTCTTAGGTTCTCTGGTGGACCGAGAACGCAAAATTTGCTAAGGAGCTCATTCCATACCACTGGATAGCTACAGGCTAGTATCCGTTATGTTATGCGAAATTACTTCACAATTGTCTTATTTCCGGATTAACAATTTGTTGAAACACCAAACATCGTACAGTTATCTCTTCCAATATTCGCCAAAACGAAGAATTTGACACAATTTTCACGTGATTACAAATTATTCCACTTTTTCGCAGACGCTAAACACTGCACGTCTGACTCTTGAAATGGCTGACGCCGTAAGACAAAGAGTTACGAGAAGATGATCCCCAATTGGAAGATAATGATGACGTAATCATAGGATGATAGGCTTCTGAGTGAAGATCAAAGAGAACCGAAATCTCAGCCGCAGCTGTGATTGTGGATTAGCCAATCAGATAATTTTACTTCGAAACAAAGAGATGCACCAAGAAGAAATTATGGCTGACTTTATTAATTTGGAATTTTGAAGAAGATTTTACGAAATAAAATTTTTAGCTTTCTTGTGAAGATTCCCTATGCCGAAATATGAATAGAAATGAACTGAAAACCATTGAAAACGTTGAAATATACACTTATTTGTCTAAAATAATAATATACTCATGGATAAATGCGTAAAACATATAAAATATAATTAATAATCATGTAATCTTCATCTAACATATATCGAAATGATCTGTTTTACTAAATTGCGCAAAATTCTCAACCTACGGTTTGCTCTACTATAAAATAAAAGTTTCTATTAACATTCTAAATAAATTTTAAAATTTTCCTACCAACATACAAGGTGTTCAAAAGCATCGGGCCATGTTACATTATGCTGAGCATAAGGTAACATCGTTCTGCTGTAATTCTCATCAATCCAATAGCATCTCTGGTGCTTTTTTCCTTTCCGAAATCAAAACAATTAATCTTCCTCCAACGTCTCTTATTTTCCAGCCGCCTATTGAATATGCCTGCAATGATATTTTCAGTGGTGGAAATAAGACTAAGTTCTATGATTACCGTATTTCTTCGTCTGTTTCTATCTTGGGTAACAATCATTGTGGCATTTAGAAAATCCTTAGGCCATTCAAAAAGTATCCGATTTTTATTCATAAAAATAATTGTGTTGAGATCCCAGAATCTTATATTAATCTCCGTCAAAGTAGTCCGTTTGTGTTGCCACTCACTTTGCCCAATGGTTCTCTCACTGTTGGAAGCAAAGCTGGAACACCTCTTATGAGATTGAACGCAGTTATTTTGCTACATTTTACATGATATTTTCTCTGGACTGAAATCTGATTCGTTTCAGGGTATTTTCAGCTTGGGGAAAAGCCAGAAATCACATCGAGCCAAGTCGGGAGTAGTGCTGTCGAAGTTTTGTTACATTTGCGGTTTTCGGTTTTTGAGAAAACCGGTTTTCTGAAAATCGAGAACCGCAAGTGCGGTTTTCAAAATCGAAACCGCAAATGTGATTTTCAAAACCAAAACCGCAAAAACCGATTTCCAAACGAAAACCGCAAAAACGGATTTCCAAACGAAAACCGCAAAACCTATTTTCGAAAGCGAAAACCGCCCGAAACCGTGTTTGCGGTTTTATAAGCGAAACCATGTTTGTCCTTTTCAAAGCAGAAACAGTGTTTGCTGTTTTTAATTACACGTTTTAACAATTGTGAAAGCATCTATCAATCGAGACAATTGTATTGATTTGTATGTGTGTTTTAACATTTTCTTTCATTTATTCCAAGACTATATGATAGTATGTGCAGCACTGTGCGAAAGGGATAGTTCGTTGATTGTACAATCCGCGGCAAAAAACCTGCAACATGAGCATATAAGTTTATTGTGAAATGACGAAGTCTTTTGCTCCAAAATAAGTGTGCACGCGAGGAGGCCGAGGTTTATCTTTGCGTGATTCGTTCCACTTAGACGTTATGTTCATTCCCTGTGCTGTTAGATGTAGTTTCACAATAAACTTATATCCTCATGTTGCAGGTTTTTTGCCGCGGATTGTACAAGTCACAGCTAAATAGAAAATAATATTCTATTTAAGATAACTTTGAAATCTCATCCACTTAGACAGAGATCTTTGTATCGCTACCTGTTAGTGCTGTCGAATTTTTGTGACCATTGCGGTTTTCTCAAAACCGAAAACCGCATATGCGATTTTCGAGACCGAAACCACGAAAGCGGTTTCAAAACCGAAAACCGCAAATGCGGTTTTGGAAACTGAAACCGCAAGAGCGATTTTTTGAAAACCGACATTTCAGTTTTATGAAATTTCACTTTTTTCAAAAGCCGGTGTTCGGTTTTTTCAAAAACCGATTTCGACAGCACTTGTCGAGAGAATAGGGAGCCTAACGAAGCATAAGTGTTCTCTTTGGCTAGGAAAGTCTGTATCAATTGCTACGAAACGGAAGGCCACATGGGATTCTCAAAGTTTGACACAAAATTTAATGCAGTAACGTTGCTCAAGTGTTTCAGTCATTTTGTCAAAAACGAAATTCCGATGTCTCTTACTTAAACCTCTTCACTCATCGGCTGTTTGCCAACGACTAACAGCATCTGCATGTTGAACAAATGTTCATTAGAATTATCTACATGTATGCATAGAACCATGCCTCCTTAACTACATTTGTTTACGCCAAAATAATTGATCTAATACTTTGGAACAAACGTCATATTCAGTATACACCTTCTATTCTGTCCTGCTAAATCTTCCGATCTAACTCCTTTCGAGCATATGCGGGCCATGGTGCAATAGCAATACCTGTGCTTCACAAACAATTATTGCCTACGCCAAAATCAACGGCATGAGTTGCGTTGGGGTTACCTTATCTCAGACATACATTCAGCATCTGTACGACCGGCTGCCTTCCGTGAACAGCTACTTGTGTATTTGCTCGGAGTAGTTACCTTTACTATCAAAGCGAGTATTGTATGCTTTTGAACACCCTGTATAACATGTTCGGGATGTCCCATGAACGCCATGTTTTATCAACTTAGCTCTAAATCTTTGAATTTGTGTTGAGGGTTCTTAAATGCATTTCCAATAGCGTATTTTGATCAACAACTTTTGCAACCGAAGCAGACAATGTCCATTTGTTTCTATGTAAGGCGAAACTATCTAACTTGGACACTGCTGTAAGTTGAACAGTTTTTCAGGAAAAAAATACGTAAAAAAACATGTAAAATTTCTTGTCATCACCTATACTGTGTTGTTACATTGTCATATCTTTATCTATACAGGAAAGATTTATCGCTTTATTGATACTCCTAGAATCACTTGCTTTCGAGCATGAGCGCGAGTTATAATTCGATATATTGTATTTATGTGCCTTATGGGTGTGCAATGAGATATACCTCTAAATGAAATAAAGGTACATGTACTTATGCTCTTATTTATAACACAAGACACGCTCAATAGATTCGCTTAGCTTTCAAAGGGTCTTTGGCGTAGAGTAGAGAACAGATGAAATCAAAGACAAATACTGGAGAGACCAGACCGGTCTGTTTAATTGTCAGCTATATTCGTATGATAAAGGTGTTTGCGTTATATTACGTGCAGTAAGTTTCAGAAAAAGTGTCAGGGTTACGTGAAAGGGCATGGTAAAACTTGTGGATTCTGTCTTTCTCGAAAGTGACAAGTCGTATAATACGGCATCTTAGTATCGAATACATGACTGACAGGTGATAAGTAACACCCATTTTGAAAAGTCATTCTCTGCGATATTTACAAGTATTGCAATTTTGACTCCAATAAATAATGTTTATTTCGTTATTATTTTAATATTTTTCAGTTCCGTTTACCCAATACAGAGATCGGTGCCTAATTACTGTTATAGTGTAAATCGATATCATATAAATGGCACTACATATTTACGAGATCATCATTGTTTGAAATATATTAAGAAGAAATACATCATCATAAAGCTAATTTTGTAGTTGTATATGTAAAAGGCGACGTGTTTTAGTAGCACTCTATGAGACGCGCATTATGTATTGGAGCCATAAGATATTACTAATTATAAAAGCTTAAAGGTTCTATGGTGACTTAAATTCTTAATAAGATTATACTTTAGTTAGGATAGAAATCCCTTAGACCTGCTAGAATATAGTAATATGCATAATATTTAAATTCCACTATCTACGAAACTGCGTAACCGTCTGAGAGAAACTAGAGAAAGAAGGTTAGAACAAAAATAGCTAACGTGGAGATAGCACTTACAGATGCAATACAGAGGTTATGAAGGTTATGGGACGTACTATTTAAGTGGGTTCCGAATCACGAATTGGCGCAGTTGACGGGTTCACAGGCCATCATTTAGCCTTCAGCTTCAAGAGAACTGGATCATAGGACTATTCGACCGGACTCGGGAAAAGAAAAAAATCTGTGTACATTTATCTTGAATTAATTCGTACGAACTAGTGAAGATTAAGCATCAGTTGTAGTCTGACATTGCACAATTGGGTGCTAAATTCAGGATAGATTAAAGATTGAAAAATAGAAAATTTGAAAATCAGCCAAATTCCATAAAGAGACTTCTATAACAGTGTTTAAAAAGGATATACAAAATATAAAGCATGTAATTAGTAGTATCCGACAACGACAGTTCTGAAATTAGAGCGTTGGAGAATGGAATTCGTAATCTCAAAAATATAATAAACGACAATAGTGATAGGGAGAACTTTCGCTAGTGCTCGTTGCCTGCAACCAAATACTAGCGTTTATCAATAATGAGAGCAATTTAACTCTAAATATCTAAGTAGAAGGAACAATTACGGGTGGTGGCGAGGTATATGTAATACTACAAGCAATAGAAGATAATGATGTGCAAATGTTGGATTTGATGCATCTTCTATCATGATTTAAAAGAGCTGGAAAAGCACGTAATCCCACTTATTCTCAAGTAGACAGTGAAACCTCATAATACGAAAGCAAATGGCAACCGGCAGACACCACACGCGTTATGACCAAAAGTCGAAATTCTATAGTGTAATCTCAAAGAAATAATGAACGTTACTGTCATATTAGTTGCAGATATAGTATCAACTTAATAATTTAATGAGAGAAGTACTATATCCTTGCTAGTTAGTCTCTTTAGAAATTTAAAGCCAGATGTCACCTTATAGGTGTTAACAAGAATCGGTATTTTTATACTACCATATATACAGGGTGGACAATGTGTCATGAAATGCCCTTGTAATTTTTAAATTAATAGATAGAAAAGGCTGATATTTTGCTGCTGAATACATATATCAGCAGGAGGAGATTATCTGATATACCTTGCAGTGTCACCAGGTTAACAGTGTTGCTAACCCTGTATTTTTTAAATGACAATATTATTACATACTATTACATATTTCAGATCTATATGCTAAACAAAAACTCTCATAATATCACATTAATTATCCAGTGTTACAAACTAAGAGCGCCAAAATATCACAAACATCTAAAATTTGGAAGTTCCTAGGACAGTAGTAACGTAAGTGAGAGTGACGGAGCAATGCACATCCGAAGTATCTTGGTATCGAATACTATGTTCATGATATATTTCAAATAAATAGGACAAAGTTAGAGGCAATTGAATTTTTTTCAGGGATTTGTTTAAAAAAAATAATAAGAAAATGCTTAGATAAATGTTACATCCAATCACAAAGATCGATTTCAGTAGGCGAAAGATCTTAGTACTGTTTATAGCAATTTAATGTATCCAGCTGTTCCGGAGATATGAAAAACGTGAGGAGAGATTGTTATACTGCTTGCTTATAATGTCGTATTTGTGGGAACTTTTGAAAACGATTGTTATTTTCCTTTACTTCAATAATTTTACAAAATAGTTTTTTATAATTGTAATTACAACAAGTTGTCACAATTACATACTTTTAAGCAGTGATGCCAAGTTTTACAATGTTCATCATAACTCCGGAATGGTTTGTGATAATCAAATTGCTGTAAACGACATTATGATATGCACGTTTGTTAAAAACCATCTGTGGGACTGGATGTGACACTCCCACCCATTCAAATACCCAAAACCAAATTTGATTCACACGAAATATAGGTGTTTCTTAACTTTGTGCTAAAATTTCACACATGTACAACTTTCATCATATGCTCATTACGGGGCCTGAATTTGGACCATAAATGCTGCTACAACTCTATACATATACAATATTCATTAGTTTTGATTGCAGATTTGAAATCTACAGGAAAAATTACATGCGGATTCAAATTTTTAGCTTCGTAGCTCTTATGGTTATCGAAATAAACAATAAAATGCAAAAACAGCTGTTTTTAAGAGTTGTGAATTGAAGCTAATTGCGTATTTATTTACTAATTAACTATAAGGGCTGGAAAAGTTTTATTTTGGGAAATAACTATTCTCAAATATGTCTTCCAATGTACAAAAAATTAGCAAAATTTGAGACATTAATTTTCATCATTGGTTGACTTGAAATAGAATTACTCATATATAGATTGTAGATATGAAGTATGTAATAATTAGAGACCGGATGTTAGGCAAAATGCCTATTCTTTAATATTAAAGATATGATTAAAAATAACGTTTTAAAGTTTATATGGGGGGTTGTAATTTCAATTTAAGCCAATTTTATTTTGCCTATTTTGCCTATTTCACGCCTTCCTGCCTAAATAATTGCTTTAGTGCCTAATATTGCCTATTCTATGCGATTTCTTCAAAATAAGACTTTATTGGGAAAATATGTATAATTTAATATATCACGAAAACATTCTGCAACTTTCGAGAAATGTAAGTGCTGTTTGTAGTAATAAGTTGCCGTAAAACTTTGGACTGCTATGTTACTGATAAAGTAATGTAAAACTTTCACTGAGTGTACTGATAAAGTGTATAGAATTTGGACTGTTATGTGTTGTGATAAAGTGATACAGTGGCGGCTTTAGCAGGTAGGCCGAGTAGACACGGATCTACCTAAAAGTTTTGGAAAATGTATAAACGGTAAATGATACAATAAAGAGTAAATATATTTCCCACTAGTTATATTAATAGTAGATAGTTACTTAACAAATAGCATCAACCACTAGTGGGAAAGTAATTTCCTACTGTAATTAATCAATCAAATGTGTATATGTATCCATAAGCGACGGAGCGGGCCTACCCAAAATAAAAATCCTAAAGCCACCCCTGGCTGTATAGAATGTATTTACCAAATATACATAAAATACATGTCAAGTTTCGTTTTTCTATATACAGTAAAAGAAGTTATTAGCAAACAGGCATATTTCTATATTCTTTGAACATTAACTAGACTTCAATTTATTTTTTAATTATATTAAGATTTTATCGTCATTATTTCGAGTTATTTTAGTGTCTATTATTCTGCCTATTTTTAAAGTTTTAAGTGCCTATTTCCCAGGTTTTTAATGCCTAAACATCCGGTCTCTAGTAATAATCTAACGTAGTACCATTTGAAAAACTACTATTTCATGTTAGGTTGACAATTAATGTTTTATTTCTATTAGTTAAGAGGTTATAAGGGCGTTCCAAGATAAATGATCCATCCAATATATTATTACCAGCATATTCCGTCAGATTCCGAGCAATCAAGCATATTGTGTAATCATTAGAATTTTGAGTATATGTTTAGTAATTCTGAGGAGGATTTTTGTTTTCAATGAAAATAATGTCATTCAAAACAGAAGAGATGAACTACGATTCGGTCATAGCTTGACTGCTTTGTGGGAATAGTAATATCCACAATAGTGAACATTAAAATTATGTAAATATATGGAGTAATCAAATGGTCAGTTGGCTTTCGCGTGTGATCCCGGATTTATCCTGGTGAACTTCTACGTTTCGAATAAAAACTCGAGCAATGTTTCTGATCTCTGTTAAGTCATAGATCCAATTTCTTTTACTTCGGATGATAAAACAATACGTTAAATTTAGTCAAACGATCGGTCAAATCAATCGGCTTAATGCAAAAATCGTTGCTCTTCTTCCCCAGTACTGTTGCGACATCCTCAGCGAACCAGGCAAGCAAGAATTTTATGCCGTCGCGGAGATGACCTAACATTTTGTATGGTGAGCTGATTTCAACTTGCAAGTAGAGTTCCATTTTTTCAGTGAGATAAGACGACAACTATTTAGTCACAAGGATGCTCAAAATATGTTTTTGAATCAAGTTATCGGATTTTAGTATACTTAGCAGACAGACAAGATACACTTCATTTTATTTACTTGAAACTGATTTCTGAAAATTTCTTACACTTTCTAACTTTCAGCCCTCCCTTGCAGTCTTGTTCACGAAGGGTAAAAGTAGGAGAAAAAGCAATAAAAGCACCAAGGAAATAAAAGGAATGGATCCCGTGTAGCGTAGTCTCTAACGCTTTCGCCTTCGGTGCAAGAGGTCCCGAGTTCGATTCCGGGTGGGGGCACTCGGTCGAAAAAGTGTAAAAAGCTTTTTCAGGCCAGCCATCCTGAGTGAGGTTTTCACACCAGGCAAATGCCGGGGTAGTACCTAACATATAGGTCCCAGGCCGCTTCCTTCCTTCCCTTTCCCCGGATAGTGTGCTCGCCGAGGGACATCATCCGTCATACGTGACGGGTTACCATGGCCGTAAATGCCGAAAGAACAGAAATCTAAATCCTAATCCTAATCCTAAAAGGAATGGACTCAAGGGAGAGAAATGCATAAACATCTTAAATCGTCTAAGTAGCTCCTGTCACACTTCACGTATTACCATTTGACATGTGACCGGCAGCTATCGACAACATGTTTTTACTCCACTCTATCCTAGGGAGTTCGTTGAATATTTACTACTTTTTCTCTTATTTTTATTCTCCGTGAACAAGGCTTGAGGCGAGAGCCGAACCCTAGAAAGGCATTCGAGAATTAGAATTTGAAGTAAGTAAAGCGAATATTGAAATTCCAGACCGTATTCGCATATTGCAAGATGCGCTTCAAAACTAATCTTTTGCGGTAAATGAAAAGGTAGGTATAGCAGAGTTATATTTAATTAGCAGTCATTTTCATTAGATGCAGAATTAACTACAGTGGATCCGGAGTAGAACAAGATTGCGATTGTTCTGCTGACCTTACTTCGAATAAATATTTATTATTTGCTCAAATTGCTTCATTTAATATCTTGTTTTAAGTATTAAATAAATAGAATTTATCATACTTTTTTCTTTTTAGGCAGTTTACACAAAAGATTTGGTGCCAAATAAGTTAACAGCACAATCAAAAGTGTTAAGTGATGCTATATTGAATTTTCAAGCAAATCAAGAAGAAATCACTCTTGCTGTTTCGGCACAAAAAGTGTATCTGCGAAACTATACGGAGAATGCACCAGGTAAATTTGTTCACGGTTTCCACTTTTCTTTAATTACTTAGTACTGCCATAAATTCTGTCCCTCGCATACAAGCTTGTATCAACCAAAATAAAGGATAATAATAGCAACCAAAATAAAGGCTGAGAAATGTATTTTACCACATTTATTCACACCAAAGTGCAGCAACGTGCAAAATGCTAATATTATTCGACATAGGCTCCGTAATTCTCAATTCAAATTAGCGAATAGTCAGGCCACGTGACTATGAAATCACACATCATTTGACGGGAGAATCGCTTCATAGTTTGGTCAAAGGCTTGTTTCAAAAATTGCACATTAGAGTGACGTTTAGCACAGGCCATGCTTTCCAATTCGTGCAAAAAGCCCAGCGGATAAAGATTTGGACTCGCAACCGACCAAGCCCAAAGGTGGTGAATTTGGACATTGTTCTCTAGCTGCTATTGTGTTGTTTGGTCTTGTGTGAGCGAGTAGAGTTCTGTTGAAAAACCCAATGCTTATCTTTAAGAGAGTAATGTTAAGAGGTCTCATTACACCGTATAACGCATCTTGCTGAAACCTTTAGCGATGTTTTCATCCCGTGTGTACAAAAATTATATGTAATTTATTTTCTCTTTCATAACTTACGTCTACCACACAATCGCTGAAGCCTTATAGCCTCTTTGAATCTTCTTCAGTTCCTCTTCTGTAGAATTTCGCGGATCATTTTGAGTTGTAAGATGAATATCGAGAATATCTTTTCATCTATTTGTGAACAGGATCTGACAATGGCAGTTCACAGCGTACCGAATCAAGGTCTGTGATTATTTTTCTTCTCTTGTGAGCGTCAAAGCTAGAATTAGAAGCTGTCGTATTCTACGGTGTAGGCACGTATTTCAATATCATAAATATGATGTAATATGTTTTGGGTTGCCGTCATATCTACCCTTCCTTTTTTTTTTTTTTTTTTTTCGCACAGGATCTCGACAGATTCTGGCCCTTTTGGGTTTAATGGCCTATGGAATCCGCACAATGCGTGTGTTGCTTGACCTTGGTGGCTTATCGTTGATTGTGTTAACCTCAGAATCTTGCAATAGTCCTGTAGATATTTTTTTTGTTTCTTTTTGTTGATTTCAAGCTCTCTCAGGTTTGTTTTGTTAAGTTCAGGCCCTCTCAGGAATCTGAATATCGTTGGTGCATCACGGCAACTTTGTACAGGTCAGTAATTGTTCTGTTTTCTTTGGTCCCCACTCCTTTTACTTTATTGATTTTTTTTTTCATTCTCAAAGCAAAGTTAAATATTAATACTTACAAGGAGAATAATCTTAATTGCAACACTTAGATATTTGTAGATACTTGTAGATTTTGTATTTTGAAACAAAATACTCTCAATTATCAACGGAATTAGTACTCTTTATTTTGTCTGCCTATATTACAGTTGAATATTTCTGGTATGCTTACCTATAAAAGATGAAAAGTGTAATGACTTGTGTAAAGGCTCTCTAAAGTTCCTATATTTCGTAAGACAATATTCATTGCAACTAATTTTCAGGTTGCACGGAACCCTCTATTTGGATGTTTTAATAAAGGCTTAAGTTGATCCATAAATTTTATTAGAACAACCAGATAAAAAAATCCGTGCATCCCGAAAATTATGTTCCTAATGTATAATTTCGATCATCGCTATGATTTTGATCACCCTTACGTCTGTCTGTTTCACTGGATACCGGACCGTCTCACATTATTGTATATGACAACGTTGTGCCCTGTAAATTAGACATGAGAAAACAGTCTTTTGAAAACAACAAAAAGTGTATCACTATTTAAATTTTTTTAGCGATCCTTACAAGCTTAAAATAACCTTGTGGTCATTTTGTAACTGATATTTGAATGTCTGCACATTAAATACTTCGTACTTTGATTTGAAATAATTACGACTAATTTTGCTAGAAATTTTCCTGTGTATGATAACCAGGTATACAGTGAGACACAGACATGATGGCGATTAAGATCACAGCAGTGTTCGAACTTATACATCAGGAATAAGAATCTACGAGGTACAAAGGTAGGTGTAATGTGCATTCAATATTTACTAAACGTATTCGGTAGGCTATTTATACCTGTTTATTCTGTATATTATAGGCTATCTATACTTGTTTATCCTCTATATTATAACATCTACCCAGAAAGAAACCCAACTTTTAATAAATACCATCTGTGAAAATGTCCTTCACTTTCTGTTTGCCAGCGTCGTATAGTAAAATTTTTCCCAAGCATTTAACAGTACTTGCTTCATCCTATCTTGTGTCATTGTCAGATTGCGAGTGTCGCTGTGTTCCACACTTATGACGATTTTTAGTATTACGAAATCGAAGATTTTGGATGTGCAGCGTGTGTACATCGAAGTGTGTGTCAAATTGAACAAGACATATACAGAAACTTTGATAAAGTTATATCGTGATATGGTGTAGAAAACGTATCGGGAAGAATGTATGATCCAAACTCGGTGTTGTTAGTAGTTCAGCGTTTCAAAGCAGGAAGAACATTCATCGAAGACAAGGCAAAACCTGGGCACCCATCAATATCATGTAATGACGTTCACATTCAGAAAGTGCTTAATGTTGGACGGAAAGTCGCCATTTGGCAGTCCGCAAAATAGCTGAGGAAATAGAAATCAGTAAATTGTAATTGTCAAGTAATCTTGAGAAACTGAACATGCATGCATCACGTTGCTGCAAAATTCGTTCCACGGTTGCTAACGAATGAATTAAAAAAAATTACTGAAAAAATCGTGAAAATCTGTAAGAATCTTTCGAATAGTGCAAACGAAGACGATAGCTTCTTGATAAACATCATAGCAAGTGACAGGACTTGGGTCTATGGGTATGATGTTGAAACACAGATACAATCATCCCGATGTGTACTTCGCCGATAACTTAAAAAACAGCCAAATTCGCTCGAATGCCTAAGTAATACGTAATGCTTTCTTGGATTTGTTGTTCGTGTTGTTGTTCGTGGTGTTGTTCGTTATGAATACGTCCCACGTGCTCAAATCATCAACAAATAGTATTATGTAGAAGTGATAAGGCGTTTGAGAAAGACTGAAAGGAAGAATAGACCGGCAGCTTGAAAAAAATGGAACGTGGTTGGTGCACTATGACAGTGCTTCTAGTCACTCGGCTCTCCTTGTTAGGGAGTTTTTAGCGAAGAACAATACAACTGTTGTACCTCAACCACCCTACTCGTCTGATTTGGCACCTACGGACTTCTTTCAGTTCCCCGAGTCGAAATCCACATTGAAAGGTCGTTTCTAATCCTATGGGGCCTCCAGGCTATTCCAAAAAATGCATTCTAAGATGCGTTGCAGTAGTGGAAGACGCTTTGAGAACTATGTTGTTAATAGTAGAAGGAACTATTTTGAAGTATAGAAATTTGAATAAATTCCTCAAACGGTAAACACCATTATACTTAAAAACTTCAGTTATATTTACATAAAACGAAATGAATGAATCGAATTGTATATCCGTTCATTATATATATCAAGTAATGTGAAAAGTATTGAGTCTTTTAAACGAGATGTTCTTGTCTGAAATATCAGGGTATATGATTCGCAGCGAATCAAACCTAACGGGATTTGACAGATAACAGTTGGAGCTATTAGATGTGAAAAAAGTGTTGTAACTTTTATAATCAGACGTAAGGTATTGTATGAACTTTCCGCAAAACTTCGCTACATTTGATCATTTTATTTCGACAGGGACGTAAATGCATCGCAGGCCCCTGAAGAAATGTCTGTTGTTTTCGGACAAGATACGTTATCAAGGCCAACAACCAAAAGATGATACAGTCGGTTTTGTTCAGGAAGTTTGGATATCCAAGATGATTCTGGCATTGGGCGACCAATCACAGCAGAGATAAATAACATTCTGGCATATGTCGAGCAAGACTAGCATGTAAGCAGTTACGACATCACCAACGACCTAAACATCTATCACTAAACAGTGTTAAACTATTTTGAGAAAGCTGGCCACAAAAAGAAGCTCGACTGTTTGGGTCCAATGATCTACCTCCAAAACATTTACTCAGTTAAATTTCTATCCGCGAATCTACTGAAACGTAACGAACTCCACCCATTTCTGAAGCTGATGGCCACGAGTGATAAAAAGTGGTTAATCTACAACAATATGCGAGAAAGGTTGTAAAAGCTCGACAGTTTGTGGCAAAACTCACACTGACACCCAAGAAAGTTATGCTTACGTTTGGTGAGATTGGAAGGGCATTGTTCATCACAAATTGCTGCCGCCGGAAAGAACGATAGACTTGAGCCTATACTGTCGACAGTTAGCGCAATTGCACTTAGGAAATCAGAAGAAATGACCGAAACTGGTCAAGAAAGAGGAAGTCGTATACTACGCTGACACCACCAGACCGCATACATCTTAACCGACCCGTCAAAAATTGAGAGAACTTGGCTGGCAGGTTTTAATGGATCCTTTGTATAGCCTGGATCACCACATAAATATGAGCTACGATCAAAAAGTACAGCGAATAATTTTATTACAAACAAAGTAATAAGCTTACATCAAATATGAATCAATCTCTTTCAAAGTACTCCCCTTAGCTTGCGATGCACCTATTCCAACGTTGATTCCGCGATTGGAAGCACTGCTGGAAGTCTTCTTTCTTCTGGGTCTTCAACTTCCCTCTCAGTATCGGAAATGGTGTCGAAACGACGTCCTTTTAGCACGGTTTTCATTTTCGGGAAGAGCCAGAAGTTGCATGATGCTAGATCCGGAGAGTACGGCGGATGTGGACAGACAAAAACATTTTTTTCCGACCAAAAACCCGCCTAAAGTCGGGGGACGAATTTCGCACCCACTCTTCTCATTTGCAAATCGACGGCTAATATGATTTGCACGGTCCCGTACGAGATGTTTAGTTGTTCGGAAAGCTCTTGAATAGTCATTCGCCTGTGTTTGAATGTATCATTTGTGCCACTTTGTGCACGTTTTCATTTTTGACTTCGAAGGACGTCCCGGTCATTGCTCGTTTTCAACCGACTCATTGCTGCTTTTGAATCGCGCATACCACTTGTAAAGTCTTCAATGTCAGCACTTCATCGCTATACACTGATTTTAACATTTTGTGAGTTTCTTTAACCCCTTTTTTGCAGCTTAAAACAAAACTTAATGTTGGTGCATTGGTTGAAAGCCTTGATGCGCGAGAGACGCTCTTAACACATCCTCACTATTCTGCCTCGGGAAGCCAATTGACGTCACAATTTGTTGAAACTCGACCCTGGGTGTCCCAAAGGTTCAGGTTACCAGGCTTACTAGTTGAAATGGATAAAACGTCGTTAAGTGACGCAGTGCACTTTTTGACCACACCTCATATATATAAAAGTTTTTTTTTTTTTCAAACGGCAGAACGTTGGGATACTATATAATTTAAATATATTTCAAACGAAAACTTAAAATACTACACTTATTATTGTTACAAACTAAGGACGTTAGAGTGTCACAAACATCAAGAAACAACCATAATCGAGAAACATAAGCCATCAAACCAAATTTTGGTGGCTTATACAAGAGTAATAACACAGGTGAGACGGACGAGGCTGTGCACATCCAAAGTACGGTAACGTGTGCTGATTTTTATTACCCTGGAACTAACTAATCAGTTTAATTTGTACGGTGTTATTTTTACTATATTTTCAGATCCCAGTAGAGTAATTCATACCGAACTATGCTTGGAACCAGATGAATTCGATAGCTATAGTATAGGCACTGATACATCTATTACATTTTGTCTAAAGGAACTTAGATCACTTCTATCGTTTACAGATGCTGTCAGTTTGCCAATCACTGTTAATTTTGAGGTAGGAGGGCGGTAAGTATTAATGGCTGCTGGTAACTTTGTAATTTTTGGGTATATGTGTCATTGAAATATTTATTTTTTGTATCTAATCCGTTCTCTCTAGTAAAACTCCTACGCACCTCACACAATTTCTCCTTCATTGAAGATAGGTTATAACAATTTATATCAAAGTATCCTTTGATTTAGGAACTATTGTTAAAAAGAGAAACGGAAGGAATCACTTGAATGTCACATATTGAGCGATATCGCTATCGTTTCTGCGATAAAATGATGCCTTAAAACTAAAAGTGGACTAGAAATAAATAACCGAATATGAAGTTAGATAAAAGAACTGTATCTAAATAATATGAGAAAAAGGAATAGTCATGTGCTGTTTAAGATACTTACACTTATTAGTCTTGAATGAGACTTGCGGTGTTCGTTTATTCATTTAGTTTTTGAAAACTGAGTGTTGAAGAGGGTAGTTGGTGTAAGAAGAAGACAACAATTGGGAAATACATTCAGAACGTGTCGTTACTTGTCATTGAATATTATGGAGATGATTTGATACAGATTATTCCATTTTTGCTCAGTTCCGCTAGAGGAGTATCTGAGTGATACCTTTAGTATATAAGTCCGACATGATTGCCTTTCAAATATTCCTTTTTTCCTATTGTTACCAATCTAGAATGACACTCCTGTTATCTCGAACAATGTAAATAAGTAAGTAGTTCAAAAAGATGTAAAACATATGCACGGTGTATAGCAGCGTTTCTCAAACTGTTGTATTCAAGGTTTGCCCTTGTGGTCCTCTTCATTGAATATTAGTCCAAAAATCAAAGAAAGGTCTCAGATCAGGTATACGGATTATGTAAATAATATATTATACAGTTTAATAAGGTAAAGATTTTATAAATTTTAATAGCTTATATAGATGATAATAGCCTTTATTTTTTTAAATATGTATTTTCTTTTTTTAAATACCAATGTAAAATTAAGGGAAATATAAATAATTCTATTGTACGGCATATAAGTATATTGATATACTAGTATATGCTCAAAACATTAAAATAAATAAATAAAAGATAGATTTGCTTTGGACGAGGATGAGTGTAGGATGTTCTGTTGAACATTCTGAGCAATAAAAGTGACCCCTACTTGAAAATAGTTTGAGAAATGCTGGTGTGTAGGAATTTTTCGGTTCGGAGAAGAAGAGGATGGGAGGGTAATATAACAAAGAGTAGGATATTTTTAAGGGTATGAATAACAATAGGCCTCATTTGTATCAACTTTATAGTCCTAACAGGCAAAGAATCTTCCTTAAGACATAAATCAAGTTCATTGGTGTTGGTAGTGTATAGAGAATGCGAACATTTCCGACATAAACATTGACAATGATTTCCATTTATAGGCCAGTTGTGTTTGTGGTGAATAATCCACCAGCGTTTGAAGCCATTTTTGTGTTGGCAACTATGACGGACGATACAGACACACAAAGTGACGTAGTGGAAAGAGAGACTCCTCAACATAGAGCAAATACTAGTTACAGAATTAACAATAGTACTAGTAGTAGTGGAGATCGGGATAAAAGGAAACTGGAACAGCAACAGAAAGAAAGAAGAAAAGTACCGGACTTCTCTAAGAAAGCGTCTACTGAGAATCTACATGCGCCAAGTAAGTGAAATATAATAGTGGTAATAATAAAATAAAAAAAATAAAAATAAAAAAACAGCATCTGGCTTAGTGTGCTAATAAGTCAACAAGTATCATGTTAGGCTGTAACATTTAGCATGCTGAAATCATTTCGAGACCTCTTCCAGCTCTCCATCGGTCACACGTTGAGTTCATCTTTTCAAAGTGTGACCGATGAAGAGAGCTAGAGCAACTCTTGAAATAATTCATCCTGGTAATATTAAAGCATAATGCAGGTTAATTATTTAGATATAATTATATTTAATTCATTGCATATTAGTAGAGGCGGTAAATGAAACACCACTGCACTTTTTGAACACTTGATGCCGCTTGGGTCACTTGTAGTTGGAACCTAAGAGAGTAATTTAAGAAGGGGCGCCATTCAAAATTTCCCTTAGGATCCAAGATGGCGGCTATTTTCCAAAATGGCGTTCACAAATCGAAATGTCGTTAATGTTGCCTAATTATATCGTGTTTCGAGTCGTTCAAACATATTTCTGACTCGTAGAACACAAATCCGAAGTCGAATTAAGGATCAGACATCAATGTACACCAGATTATTATGCCCTATTTTCTTCTTCCTCCTCTTTTCTAATGTATAAAGCTACATGACCTAACTGACTGACTGACGTAATATAAAGATTATTTCAAATTGACACAGGAAGTTAAAATTTTGCTTATTTATTGTTTCGGAAGAGAAAGCAACAGTAATATATAATACGAAAAAATTGCCATGTTATTTAAATAGATAGTGGCAGCGATACGACCGATACGACCCAATTTTGGTTAGCATATTGTACGTACTTTTTGAACACAAGTTACCGTTTGGCTCTCTTATAATTGAAACCTAATAGAGCACTTTAGGAAGGAGAATTAAAGCAAAATTTCTCTTGAGATTCAAGATGGCAGTTCTTTTCCATAATGGCATCCTCAAACCACAATTTCGTTAATATTGTCTAATAACATTGTATTTGGAGTTGTTCACACATGAATAGCGTGGTTTAAGATTTAGTTAAACATCAAACATCAATACAAACCAAAAAGTATAATTTTATTTTGAAATTATTTAAAAGTTATTGTAAATTTAAATCTTTCTAAATTATAAAATCAAGAACAAACAGGAAATACCTGGTTGTTTTCGTTCCATAGTACGGCATTTTTAACCTCTGCAATTAGACCACATAAGCCTGCATGTCATACCAACCGACTTGCAGGAAAATCTACTTGATAAATATCTCTCCTTGCATCCTCATTTTATTAGTTCTCTGCAAGCTTGCCAACACATTGGTTGTGTTGTCTATGGCGGAGTTCACCCTTCATCTTGATTTGTTCCGCCCAAGTCAGCTGGAGATAGCAAATCAATGATGATGCTGTCTGCCTGATCCCATATATGTCCAGCTAGGTATGTGGCTCGAAGAGTGTGTAGTGCAAGAGCATCAGACGTAGGAGAAAGACTTGTCAGTGATTTTGCTCTGATCGTGCAAAATATGTCTTTGCGCACGCGAATAGGTTGTAGCGTGCTGCGTTAACAATCTGAATATGAAGGGCTACCCACCATACAGAATTACTACAAAGCGTTCCAGGACTTGAGTAACGTCGGGCTGCACTGCACGCAGCGGACTAGAGATGACAATGAAAGTCTTGGTTACTTCCTCAAAAGCTTTTCACGCATAGTGTTTTCCTTTACAACTGAAAGCCGAAACAGCTTCAATCGATTTTTTTGTGCCGTGTATAGGCAAGTATTTTTTTCTTTCTACCAGATGCAGACAAAATCCAAACTTCTGTCAATCCCGTGAATCTTAAGGTATGGAAGAATGATATTCATAGCACGAAGGATGGTTTTGATCCGATTGCAGACCATATCTCGCACATATAAGATTACTCGACCATCTGCTTCTTTCATTTTTCCATACAAATCGCCAGCTAACGGCGTTTCTTGGGTTTTAAGTGAGAGTATTTCTGTATCAAAATTTGTGACAACATGAATGTGACCAAAATTATGCAGTGCATAATTTGCTAGAAACACTAACAGTTCTTTCTTACCTTCAGTACTTCGAAGAACGTTATTCCAGCTACGCGGAACTTTTGTTTCTGGTATAATTGTCGGCGTGTACTGGTTCCTCTTTGCTGCCTAACTAAACTCTTCAAGCTGTTAGTATTATATAAGTCTTACACCAAATCAATACGAGTGGCAGATATGGAAGCAGCATTTTGTAACAAACTGTCCCGAAACTCTTTTTTACAATATTTTCCGAAAGTTTTTGAGGTGTGTGGTTTCATACCGTGTATCATCAAGGCTGCAACTTCACACACAACTTTTTCGGAATATCCACTGAATTCTACTGGTTCTATCAAGTCAATCAGAATCATTGTCAGGTCACTCTTCTTTCCTGTACGTAGGTGTCCATTAAACAGACAAAGATAGTGGACAGGTCTGATTTTCGTAGGAAAAGAAACGATCCACATTGATTAATAAATAATTCTGCAAACATCAAGTCGTTATTTGCTGCTTAATCGGAGGTTTTGCTGTGAAGATTTAGAGTTAATTTTTTTCAAAGGCTCGAAAATTCCCTTATGCTTATTAATGAGTCTTTCTTTCAGAAAAGTATTACCTTCCTTAGTAATACCTTCAAGCGTATTTAAGGTACCGGTATCAACACCTTCCTTATGTATTATCAATCTGCTGTCAATTGCAATGAGATCGCTAGTATTTCCCAAAAATGGGTTTCAGAATTCACAGAAACCTTCTTTCAAAGCACAAGTATCGCTCTTAAACATTTTCTGGTATGCTGCGTACTTTTCGTGATATCTGTTCAAATTTTCACATTCCACAGGACTGAATTCTTTCAATAACCTACATTACTTCTGGTTCTGCAACAGACTATCGACGTTTGTATTCATGTCTGATGTTTAACTAAACCTTAAACTAGAGACCTGCACGGGCCGAATTTTTCGGCCCGAACCCAATCCAGCCCGAACGTACCTAGGCCCGGCCCAGCCCGGGCCCGAAAAGTTTAGGAGATTTTCGGCCCGGCCCGATAAGTTTTTTAAAATTCTTGGCCCAAGCCCGGCTCGGGCCCGATAAATTTTAAAAGTTTTTGGCCCGACCCCGGCCCGATAAATTTTTTAAAAAATTAGCTCGAGCCCCAATCTTTCTCAAAATTTAATACTAAATTTGACCTAACCTCAGAAACCTTTTCTAAACTCTGGTTTACAACCTGACGCTTGCCTCCCGAATGGTACCATTGCCTCCTAGAACTTTGCCTGTCATCGAGAGAACAAAAACTCCATTCCCTGTAACGAAAATCTAACTTAATTGATTTTTAGCATAAAGTGAAGATGGCAATATTGTTTAACGACAGGGAATTGTTTGAAATTCCCACCCCTTCTTGTTATATTTTGAGTTCAGTGAAGGTCAAGGTCAGAGCTCAATTTACCGCATAATGCCTGCAATCCTCTATAGTGAAAGTGGAGCTGTTAAGCAACACAAACTGTAAGTAGCTATTGCATTCTTTGTAACATTTTTCACGGATACACTTCTTCAACGTTTGGCTTTATTCCAATTATCGTTTAACGAAAGTCAATAATTATTAAAGAATTGCAATTGATCGGCCCCAGCCCAGCCCAACCTGAAGAGAAATCAGTGTCAGCCAGCCCAAGCCCGGCCCGGCCCAAAGAAATAACAGAGTCGGCCCGACCAAGCCCGGCCCGTGCAGGTCTCTACCTTAAACCACGCTATTCATGTGTGAATAACTCCAAATACAATGTTATTAGATAATATTAACGAAATCGTAGTTTGAGGACGCCATTTTGGAAAACAGCCGCTATCTTGAATCCTAATGGAAATTTTGCTTTAATTCCCCTTCCTAAATTGCTCTATTAGGTTTCAATTATAAGAGAACCAAACAGTAACTTGTTCAAAAGTACGTAATTATGCTAACCAAAATTGACTAGTATGGGCCGTACCACTATAAAAAAGAAAAGCAATTTTTTCGTGTATATATATATATATATATATATATATATATATATATATATATATATATATTGGTTTCTCTTCCGAAATAATAAATATACAAAATTTCAACTTCCTGTGTCAATTTGAAGAAATCTTTATATTATGTCAGTCAGTCAGTTAGGTCATGTAGCTTTATACATAAGAAAAAAGAAAGAAAGAGACGATAGGGCCTAATAATCTGGTGTACATTGATGTCTGATCCTTAATTCGACTTCAGCTTCGTGTTCTAAGAGTCAGAAATATGTTTGAACGACTCCAAACACGATATAATTAGGCAATGTTAACGATATTTCGATTTGCGAACTCTATTTTGGAAAATAGCCGCCATCTTCGATCCTAAGGGAAATTTTGAATAGCTCCCCTTCTTAAATTACTCTCTTAGGTTCCACCTACAAGTGACCCAAGCGGCATCCCGTATACAAAAAGTGCAGTGTACTAACCAAAATTGTCTCCTACTGCTTCGACTAACAGTATTGTTATGTTGGAAATAATTTTAATAAGAAGAGTGCTTTCTGCTTCAAAACAACGAACTTATAATTTTTCTATTGGTTAAATAAGGTCAACAATTCACCTTATTTTAATTGGACTCTTTTCTCTGTACTTTTCCCATTTTGGAAGTCCCGCCGTCCAATCATGTCGGGGCTGTCATTTTTTCTCGGCTTCATATTGCCACAAAGACATTTTCATTTATTTATTTATTCTTCAATCGGTGGTGGCAACGCAACAAGAAATCTATATGAACAGCTCGTGTCGGAAGAGCAAATTTACGGCGATAGTGGAATGGTGGAGTTTGTCTCATGCAGAGCTTGTGCGAGACATGCATCAAGTTTTTGAAAGGTAGTCGTCAAATGAAGTTGGCCTATGACGGTAACATGAGAGTATCCCCTGTGCGGGCAATTCGAGAGTGGAATGATGCAGATCCTCATTAAACTAAATGTTGACTGGAACGCAGAGAGTTTGTGAGGTCGGATTTTCCTTCTTTGAAGCGTAAATGCTGTAGAGGAAGAACAGAGTTATGAAAACACATAAAACACTACGATCAATGTCTTCGAATGTTACTTCAAATTACAATGGAAGAGAAAACTAACAAATTTATGTGACAAAGCATCTTAAATATATATTTTTTTTCATCTTTGTGATTTTCTTCGTAACTGTTCTTACATTCATCCTTTCCTTCACGCGGGAGTCATGTTATCTTTCCTTCACCGGAATACCTGATTCGATCCCCGGTGCGTGATTTTCTCGAGTACACCCGTTTGCTCCCACTTATTCCACCAGTTCTTCCATCGTCGTTCACTTGGCTTAACCATCCGTCTTCCTTAGGCTAACAGGCATAAACCTGGGACGTTAAACTGAAAGATTTCATTTCATTTTTCCCAACTAAAGAAGGTTATCCACGATAACAATAGACGACTTTCACTGGCTCTCATGAACAACCCATTTAACCGCTATTATGTCCCGACACATTGCTGGCTACACTGGGAAGCCTGTACTTGATGGCAGTGTCAGTTGACACCGATGCGTGGAACGGTGAAGGTAGAAGTGACTTATTTGTGGCCTTTCCACTGCTCTTTATAGCCACTCAGCAATAGTGAAACGGTGCAAAAGAAATGTATTTAATCACCAGCAAAGCTAGTGTGGGTCTCATCTAACGATATACCCAACAGGCCCCCGCGGTACGTAATCAGCCGAAAATAATGAGGGGAAGCTTGGCCTTAAGTCGCTCGAACCCCCAATACAATGCGCACCATTAGGGGAGCAGCGACACAGGATCATTCGCCACGCAAGTTTGGCTATACGATACAGTATCTCAAAAGGCGCAGTTTCCAGTGTCATCTGAAGAATCTTGCATTGGAAGCTCGTCACAAAGCACGCACACCGTCTCACAGAGCACCACATCCAGGAGAAGTTCGCAGATACCAGAAGACTATGAAACATCCTCGCAGGGAATAAATGGAAATGGATGTGCTTCCTAGATAAGAGGTGTCTACCTAGGTGAGATCAATAGAGTTTGATCCATTTACTACCGTCAAACAGACCACAAAAGCCATTCTTTGTGCTGCAGTGCAGGGAAATTTTCCAAGGCGTTACTGGTGGTGGAGGCAGGCATTCTACACAAGGAAGGCAGAAGAGATGGGGATTCAAGTGATTCCATTTTCGTCCGTCCCTGTGAAATCCACAGATGCATCACAGACGGAGTCCAGTGGGTTTTAGACACAAACAGGGAGTTCCTCGACGCCGTCTCCGTATTTTGTAGATCTTTGGAAATTTGCCAAAGTGGTGTGGCGAGACATTCCCTTTCCCATTTTATATAGAAGTTCGCTACAGTGAAAACTGTACTGCCGGACCATGATTCAGGCCTGTGGCCGTTACATGAAACAGAGTCAATTGTGAAGAAAGGAGATTTACTAGCTTGGTAAATAGTTCGAAGTCGACTATTTTTATCTTGGGCAAACTTCTGATTATTATATGTATCTTGACAATGATGCCAGTAAAGGCTGCGAAAATATTTACCCAATAAATCCGTAGCACAGTAGAGAAGAGCTGATAAGTGGTGCTTCTTAAGTTTATATATTTCTGCCATGTTTTAAAATAATTCTTTCTCTTGAATTCCTTACACACCAATGCAACTTTTTTACTGTTTCAAGAATTATATACATGTAAGGCTCTTAAAATTGTAAAAATTGAAGTATAAATTAAAAGAAGTGAACATTGATGGGAAAGTTGTTTAAAGTATATTCACGTAGAACGTTCCAGAGCCTTATGACGCATTAGCTACAATTCTTTTGTTTAAAGTTCATTAACACTCAATGTATCATGGATATTTTCCGTACCTTTGGATGGTTCTTGGACAGCTCTTATAAGATTATAAATATTGTATTTAAGGGTAGGCACAATGAACTTTAAGTTGTAATTTATTAGATTCTTTCTCTGTTGTACGTATTATTTTCATATATGAATAGTACTTAGAAGCCACACTGTTTAATTTTCTCACAGTTTTTCAGAAACCATCCTTTTTCGAACCAATGTATATTTATTAAGGTTGTTTGTTTCACCTTACATTTTACGAACAGGTCATGCATGTTGGTTGAAAAGATAAGAACACCAAAGAATTTGAAGTATTTGATTTATCTTACGAAAGATTTGCATGATGATCACTTCATATATTAATGCACGAAATATTTAGATATTAATTAAATTTAGATATTAATGCACGAAAATTATATGTCCGTCAGTTAGTATAAAATTTTATTAGCACATATACTTTCGGGTCTCTCCTAAATCATGGCTTGTTCTAGGGAAATCTTTTCGCATTATTGCTTAAATATCTCCTTAAGCCGCAGGCGTGCCAGTATTCTGTACGTTAGAGTTCTTTCTTCCTAATTGTAAAAACATTAGTGTTGAGTTGGAGACTATACAAACAAATTTTCCTTATTCTTTAATAGCTTTAGAATCCAGGAATATACTTTAGTTTTCTGTCTTTGTGAACTTCTTCGTCATACAGAAGTGGATTCCCGTGTGTCCACATCAGCATTCCTACTGTCACCTTTTTCCCATTCTCTTGTCTTCTGAGGACGATAGTGTAAAGAGCAAGTATACATTAATACATATTTTAATTTCCATATTCCATACAGGTACTTCAAGAGCAATGCCCAACTATAGCTTCTCTTTGGGTGATATGAGCACTATAGTTAATGACCTTGAAGGCGAAAATTCTGGTAGTAATTTGAGGTTTCAAGATAATTGTGTTAACAACAATAATGAAAATGAAGACGACGATATGGTGCCTGGAACTCCTCCTCCGAAACGAGCACGATTTTTCTTCCAACGATGTTTTGAGGCCACTTTTGATGCATCTAAAATACCAGGACGTCAACAAGTGTGGGCTCCAGACTCAGATGAAGAAAGTTGATAATGCAACTTTCAACACGAAAGAGTGAAATGTATAATTTTTGATGAAGACTTTTCATAAGTGTAATATTGCCCTTACCTTACAGTGATACATCACAAAGGGCAATGTGGTAAGACTTACGTTACGTACCACCTTTACCTCTTTCATTAAGACAGTTTGTTTTATTTATGACTACGTAATATACGGGTAAAAAAAAAAGTTATTTATGTAACAGATTTTAACGTATAACTGCTAGAGCATTTTTGCATAATCATTAATAGTAAATGATGGGCCGCGGGAGTCATTTTCAAGATGATGACATTCACCTAACGCACGTTGGTATAACGAAAAAGGTAAGGACAATATTATGCGCAAAATATTAACTTACGTGGCGAAAGAAAACTTATTTTATTATATACAACATTTAAGTTAATATGATATGTATATAGGGTGATTCTGTATGATCGTGCAAAACTTCAGGACATGGTTCCTAACAATAGAACAAAAATGGAAAAGCTTTTTGTTCAGTAGCAAAAAGACATCAAAGGCACTGTAGCAACAGTTGGAAAATCCAATAACTATGTTGTTCAAACACATCAAAGAAAATGTAATTCATGAAATTATTTTTGCAAAAGGTATTCCATGGATAAATGATGAACAAGCGATTTACAATCAGTAGTGCATTTTCATAGACAATAATAATCCATCATTATTTTTTTCCGTGAAATGTTTACACAGCGTTTCATCATCGAATATTATGATACGGATTAACTCCACCAATGTTCAAAGAGAGAGAGAGAGAGAGAAAGAAAGAGAAAGCAGAGACAGTATATTTTCTCAAAGTTTTGTGTAAACATACCAGAGTAAAAATTAATTATAATAGTCATAATAAAAGATTTTGTTACTTTCAGTCACACACTTACACATACTTATTTTAGTTCCTGTATGCCATTTTCGAGTGACAGTATGATTTCAACCATAATTAACCAGAGCTAGTGTTATGCGCCTCTGCATATCGTCTTACCTTGAACCATTGAATCTCTCGAATACTTCTTTTTAGAGGCCGTAATAGTGCAGTGGTAGAGCGTTCATCTCTGATGCGTGGGGCCTCGGGGTCGATTCCATTTCGTGCCAAATGCAGTTGGTAGTGGACGACTATTGTATGCGTGGGGTTTCCCTTTCCCTCATTCCATCGTTATCTCACCAACGTCATACTTAGCCTCGAAGCATAGTCGTTGAACGAAAACTAAAAAAATAAACATCTTTTGAGTATCGAAGATTTATCCTTTTGAAACAATCGCGGACAGTATCTTTCTTCGTCTCTAGCTACCAAACAAATCATTTTTATCCATATCATATTAAAACTTACTATTCCATTTGCTGTTAAGTACTACTTCCCGAACTTTTGCACCGATAATTTAGAATCACCCTGAAATTAATATATTTCTATGAAATTGAAATAAGGCATGTAATAATGTAATTAATACTCTCAGTGAGAGAATAATTCGTAAGTATTGTTTCCTAGATCAATGAAATACCATTCTACAATTGAAGAAGCCAGTAAGACTAGCCATGATGAAAGAAATGAACTATATAAATTTTTTGTATGAACTCAAACTTGGATCTCATTCAAACTTACCTGTTTTCATAGTTAAAGATGTTTGTGTAATTTTGTACACAATAAATTGAGTATGAAAAAACGTTTTCTTCTTTGTTTATATATCCTAACATTTAACATAGTCTACAGTTCAATAGGTACAAATAGTGAAGTCGAAATTTTCAGTAAGTACATCTGCTGGGAGAGAGATACTATACCATTTTCTTTTATAAAATATACGCGAGTCATTTTTTATATTTTCTACGATCGTGGAAAAATACCAAAATTTTTCTACATTGGAAGTTGCTACATAACTTTATTTTTGAGATGCGTTGTTCAAGACTACGACAATACCTTTAATTTAAATTTTTATTTTGTAACTTTGGAAGATCCCTTTACAATAATATTTTTCTAAAATTAGTGTTTAATACTGTATTAGAAACTTATGCAGAGAAATTATAAGATTATTGTCTTAACTTCGTGATGTTTTGTAAGTTGGTTTAGGTTTCAAGATTTTATTCAATCAGATTCCCGAAACGTTAAAAATTTATATATATAATTGGGATTATTAGAATTGTCAACGGTAATGATTAAATAATAAGTTTACCTTTTTGTTACGTCGATTGTTTTATTACTCCTGATAATTCGCTCACATTTCTTTTGCGGATTTCATCTGAGGCTCAAATTACTTATGAAGGTAAGTACATCTTCCTTTTAGGTGAAACTTTTTCTGTAATTATATACGACAGGTTGTATAAAATGTGAAATTTGCAATGGTGTTTACTGTCAAGAAAACTGTTAATTTCTAAGTAACGCTAATTGTTTAGTGCTTTATGTGCATTTCTGTTTTGTAAACTAAAAGGACAATGGAGGCGGAGAAACAACTTGTCTTTGCTTGTAACAAGATAAAAGTTTCCGTGAGTAAGAATGGTATATGTAATATTAGGTTGACGTGGTGGATATCATACTTTTGTTTTATTTTTTTTTTTTTTTTAATTTACAGTTCGCTTCATGTGTCAGGGCTTTTATACTGTCCCGAAATCGGAACATAGGCCTAACATGTATTAGAATTTATTAGAAAGAAAATAACTTCGAGCCTGTTATTCTTGAAAAAATGGTCGATGATCAGAATAAAAGCACTTCAAGTAAGCGTCAATTTAGCAATAATATTAAAATAATTCGCGGCAGGGTCCCGGAACATAATGTTACGTAAAAGTTCGATAGAATGGAAAATTAACCCCTTGTACGTATAGAAAACTAGATTAAGAAAAAACCTCTGTATTTTTGGCAAACAACAAGCTCCCTTTAGATCTGCGCTTGCTTCTTGGTGATGATACGTTTTCTCCACGGGCTGCTGCTATTTTTGCAAGAACTCCAAATTTTGCATGCCATTTAATTTTAACTCTTGTGTGGATGTTTCTTCTTGTATTTTAAATAACTTATTACTACTATAGTTTTATTATTGTCACTTGCGTCTTAGATTTGTTTTTCTGATTAAGTTATGTCAGCGCATGAGTGCAAAGAGACCTCGTTATTGGCGCGCCCACCAAATCTCTTACCTTATCTTACAATAATTCCTATAAAAGATTAGCCTTTTTAATCAAAATGATATCCACTTAATCATCGGAAGGCGAAACAACAAATACTCGCGTTATCAGAACGATAACAAGAGATGTAAACAGTAGTAAGCAAAGACAGTTGAATAGCCAACTATAAAATTCGAAGACGTCTTACAAGATGAATTATTATCAGGCAAAATATGTAACGTAGATAACGCATTAAAATATTTGGTCTAGGAATTAATTCGTGCGGTTGGTACGCACACATTGAAGCTGTAGTACAAACACAAAATACATAAATACTTTAAGAAAAATATTGTCCATCGCTAGCCACCACTTTCGCCCATCTGTCAGGCAATGTACGGATTCCGTGGCGAAAGAAGTCCTCATCCTTGGAAGCGATCCAGTCAGAGACCCATGTTTCGATATCTTCTGAAGAAGTAAACCGATGTCCAATCAAATCGTTGTTCATGCAATCGAACAAGTAGTAGTCCGAAGGAGCAACGTCTGGTGAATACGGCGGGTGGGGTAAAACTTCCCATCCGACATTTTCTAAATAGGTTTTGACCGGTTTTGCGACATGTGGGCGAGCGTTATCATGTTGAACAATAAGTTTATCATGTCTGTTCTCCCATTCTGGTCGTGTTCTGGTCAGAGCTTGCTTCAAACGCATTAATTGTCGTCGATAACGTTCTCCATTCATAGTTTCACCCGGTTGCAGCAGCTCATAGTACACCACACCTTTCATATCCCACCATATGCACAGCATAACCTTTGCACAGTGAATATCTCGTTTTGGTTGTGATGGACCTGGTTCACCTGGTTTCACCCAGGCCTTTTTTCGTTTAGGGTTCTCGTAATGGATCCACTTCATCACCCGTAATAATTCGATGCAGAAACCCCTTTCTGCTCTGTCGCTGAAGCAGCAATTCGCAAATGGTTTTTCGTCTTTCAACGTCTCTGTCTTTCAATTCATGTGGAACCCAATGTGACATCTTTTGAACCATTCCCATGGCTTTCAAGCGTTTGGAGACTGTTGTTTGATCAACGCCTAATGCTGCTGCAAGTTGTTCCTGCGTTTGACACGAATCCTGCTCGAGCAATGCTGTCAATTCTTCGTCTTGAAATTTTTTTGGCTGTCCAGCTCGCTTTTGGTCTGCCAAGCCGAAATCACCACTTCTAAACCGTGCAAACCACTTCTGACACGTTCGCTCAGCTAGAGCATGGTCACCATACACTTCCACCAAAATACGATGACTTTCAGTCGCACTTTTCTGCATGTTAAAGTAATGCAGCAGGACACCCCGCAAAAACACTTTATCAGGCACAAATTGCGCCATGTTCACTTAACTACAAACTGGTGTTGTTGACGCTTTAATCCACTGCCCTATACTACGAACGATACGCGATGACAGGGGTTTGCAACACATGTGTGGATACACGGAACTGTGGGACGCTCCGTTCGTTGCGCCATCTCTTGTCCACCCGCACGAATTAATTCCTAGACCAAATATTAGTATAGGTATTGGTGCTCTAAGCGATTAAGATCTGTTCGAATCTCTGCAAAATATTTTCTCTATAACCGATTGTAATTTCATTATTCAATGCAATCATTACGCAAAGCTGCAACTGTTATTGAAGTCAGTAGTTAAATCTTTCAGTGTTGAAAGTTTTAAAATATTAAAAATTGTTTCACAGTAAAGGTTAGCTTTTTGCCGTTGTATAATTAAACACTGAACAATTCGTATTTCGTATGCTTAAAATTAACTATACTACCTTATTTATGTGATAACTTAATGTGTAAATTGATTCATTTGAATTCGTAAATATTGTCATTTCCTACCGATTTACATTACATATAATTATTCACTACTTATTGATATTTGTGTAAACCATTCACACTGAGAATTAGCTTTTGCTTAGTAAACGCCTCAAAAAGAACATATGATCATGGCACTAGTAAAAAGTGCCCACGGTTGGATAAATTTGTAATTGCGTTTTTTATAGTCATTTGATGCCTGAATCCAAAGGAACTATTTTTAAACTTAACCGTCCATGGCGTCACGAAAGAAATGACCTCAAGGTTAAATGTCTTTGAAGTACCACTTGTGTTAATAGTGAAAGTGCTCACGCTTGGATACATTTCTAATTACACCTTCTACATCAATTTGAGAATGCTGAATTCAACGGAACTATTTTTAAACTTACCCATAGGGTCACGAGAAAATAACCTAAAATTTGGGGTTTCTGAAGTACCGCTTATGCCAACAGTGAAGTGCCCACGCTTCGATAAGTCTCTAAAAATTGCGTTTTTTAAAATACTAATTTGAGGGTGATAAGTTAAACTTATCTGTCCATAGGGTTGTGCGAAAAATGACTTCAAAGTTGGGATATACATCTACTTTATTGATAATTCATTGAAAATGTACTACTATAAATCATATACCTACTTAATATACATATCGTATTATTACTAGATCATATACACTTTTTCTTAACTCTACCGCATGCCGTGCCGTGCCATATATGGCACATACTCTTTTTTTCACTTTAGCTTTTTTGTGATTTATCAAAGGCACCAAATGACTGTTTTGTCTGCTGTGAGAGATATTAACGTGTATGAATAAGAGATTTTGGTGTCATCTGGCATGTTCTTTGTGAGTTGTAAGTGTGTCATATATGGCACTTTCTTATTTCTCGTCGGAATTAAGTGAAAAAATCTTTAAAATTCAAGTTTTAATTCATTTTTCAAATTCCCATATGAGGATTTCCAATACTGATTATTATTATTTTGCTAAAAGAAAAAAAAATATGCAGAAAGAAATTAATAAAATGTATAAAAAGCTCAATTAGAAATTATCCAAGCGTTGGAACTTTTTGCTAGTGGCATGATCGAATGTTCTTTCGGCGGCATTTGGCCACTACAACACTTTCATTTTGCTACAAAACAGCTGAGGGACTGACATATGTATGCGTATACTTTTGTTGATTTGTAAAACCCGGTTTGGCAGGTGTTACTCTATGCAAGCTGTTGCGATGGAGACTGATCAGCTTCTGTATATATCACATCAAGTACAATCAAACGTTTACGTTTATCATCACTAAGCCAGGGTTAGTTGCTGAAAATTCGAGCTGTGACGATCTTGGAACCGAGAAGTGTCATTAAAGTAATTTTTTCTGGCATTTACGAGCTATTTTAGCAAATGACAGTTGGATATTTAGAAATACTTCGAAATTCTTCAATATTGTTAGCGTTTAACTCCCCCCCCCCCAAAAAAAAAGTCCCCAAAAATGACATACAAATTGATAAGACTTCACTGATCTGAACAAATGATGTAAGTGGATAAAAATCTTTAATATTTTTTTTTAACTTAAGAAATTATATAAATAATGCTGAACGACAACCGAGGTATCTATTAAGAGAAAACTGATATCAAAATATAAAACTAATTAAGCTTTCCGTTATGACACTATCAGGGTGTCAGATGCAGTATGGTAAATGAGATAATAGTCCAAAATTGTCGTTAACACTTATAAACTTTAGTTTTGTCCAAAGATAAGGCATATCAATCGATAAAGGACATAGAGCTTAATAAAACCACATGCATGAGGCTAAACTTATGCGTAGTTTTTCGAAAAAAAGGAATTTTTATGGTGTTAAAAAGTACGTCGTCTGATGCAGTTGATAGTTTTTATTCTGGTAGAAGAAATTTATTTATTTATGTACTCTATAATGAAAATAGAATATTGTATCTATTGTTTGTGAGATAAAGTTACTCCTAACAGTGACCCAATACTACTTGTAACATTAAAAAGCAAGTTATAAGGTTAAAAAGTCCCACAATTTTCATGTCTTATCTGTATAGTTATCTCTAAAATTTACAATAGTATTTCATATTACATCCAATTTTGAAGGACTCGGAGAAATTATTATTAATGCTCATATGGGGCTATTATTTTCAACCTCCATTAAGCCACCGGAGAAGGACCACGTGAAGAGATTACGGGGATAAAAAATTATTACTTTGTGTGTGTGTTTTACAAAGACAGTCAAGATAACTCAGGTGATAAGTAAAAACTGTGGAGATAACCTACTAGTATCTAACGGTTTTATTGACTTACAAGAAACTTTCATTTAAAAAAATAGCAAGCAGAATGCTATTATTCTGTTCTAACGTGAAATATATATACTAAGAGTGATAATCTAAAATCGTACAATCCGCTTAAAAGTCTGTTGTGTGTAATACATAGAAATTCAATGTATTACCCCCAAAAAAATAAAACTTTTAACCTTTATTACACACTACCACCATACTAACAGTCTAGGATAAAATACAATGGCATATTGTCTATAAACAGTTTGAAATGTACTCTTACGTCCATGACTGTATACTGTAGTTATTTCTACAACCAGTCAATGGTATTTCTATCACTATGAATTTTCTTTTCAACTGTTTCACTGAATGCAAAGAGGAGAAAATTTTCGTAATATTGCAGGAAAATAATGTTATTTATGTAAACAGCAATGGAAGTATTTTGACTTGACATTCAACAAGACTTTCTGCATGAGAATAAACTAGTCGAAAATTCCGAGTGAAAAAGTTCTACTGGACAGGAATCAGTGCCGTGCCGTGGAAAATTAGTGTCCGGGGCGAAAGTATACGACAGCGGCTCCGTACATATGAGTGAGATTCATTTTGTGTGTGTGTTTTCTTTTTCCTCTCTAATTTTGCGTCTCATTTACTTCGGCGCCCAGGGCCGTCGCCTCGTTTGCCCCCTCCTATGGCACGCTACTGACGAATCGAACGGAATTTCAGGCTAACCTCTACCATACCCTATCAGCTCTCTGGCTAGACTTCACAGTTTCATTCTCGAAGTTGATACTTAACCACAGACGATTATATCATAATTTCTTTTGTGCTTGGACAACGCAGTGTCTACCTTAATACCTTCGACGTTTGAATTACACTTCGTTACGAAATAACTGCACCATCCAAGAGAAATCGACACATTTTGCGTATTGTACCACAAATTATAAAGGATATTAATTACAATATCTTTAAATTGTTTCATATACATTTTTGTTGTTTTATCTATTACATATTTAAAAATATGATTTAAATGTAATACACTACATAATAATAAGCTGCAAATATTAATACAATACAAATAAAACATGGACATAATTGTTTTTATGGACCGTGTATGAAAGTATGTTAACATCTATTAACGAAACATGAATAGGATGTGGGTTTTGTTAAACAGAACTATTAAGTGTATAGAAGTCAAAATTGCGTAAACACAACAGTCAGTACTTTTGTGTTTCCCATGTGAAGCTTTCAGTCTCGCCAACCTCTTTGGGATGCTGTGTACGAAAGAGTGGCCATAAGGATACGTCTAACTCATGGAAACAGATCCGCACCACACCTTAAGTTCTCTCCCTCATGGAAAGAACTTTTTTTGAAAGCCTACGTTGTATGATATGGCACAAATTTTCAATAGGATACATGCCTCGCGAGTTACGTGGCCACCATAAACTCTGCATGTCTGAAAATCACTTTTTAATAGCAGATCTAAACTCGGCGCACTGTCGGCTAAGTAAGTACTCGCCTAAGAAACAATCTCTTGCAGTTGATAAAGTTTAGGGTTTATCTTTGTAATATTGTGCGTTAACTGACCCATTGGAAACTTTTGGTCTTTCTACATCCTTCAATACGAAACAGCCCCATACCATTACTCTCTCACCAAATTTAGTCACTGTTGAATTCTTCCCCACTTGCTCTGTTCTTCTCAAAAAACCTTATATATAATTTTTAAATCAGACAGAGAGAGAGAGAGAGAGAAAAGCAATGTTCCCATTCTTGAATGCCCCACGATTTGTACACTCATGTCCAAAATTATTGTCGCATGTCTATAAATATGTTGTTATAGGAATATAATTTAATAACGAATTCGTCCGGTATTTCTTATCATGTTACTGTGTGTATAATCGGCAAAGACATGTATGTGGCAAATTTCATTTCAAAAGAGCAGTAAATAAGAACAATAAAACTTTCTTGTCCATTTAGCAACATTTTGTTTTACTCATTCTAAATTTCGTATTTATAATTCTTTTCCTATGAAATTTACCACAAATATACACTTTCCGATTACACACATAGTATCAGTATTTAAAGTACCCTGCAAAATCATTATCGAATTATATTCTTACAAGAAGACCGTTATAGATATGTGACTATCATTTTGGACATAAGTGTACATGCTAAGAAACTGTTCCTGGCACTTACATGATTTGCGCTCACTATCCACTTCTTTCGTGTCGTTTTCTTCCTAATTATGTCCCTTTAGCCGTCTAACAACTGTCACGTAGCTTACATTAACATCAGTATCAGCAACTGGTGATGACACATTTGTTTCTCAAAGACTACTTATTATACATTGTTTGCTTTTGAATAACCCTTCCAATTATTGTATTGCGAAATATTCGTTTGATATCTTCAGCCACTAAACAATACCCTAAGGAAAATAACAACATTGAAATTTTCACAGATGATATAGTTATTCTGTAACGAATCGTAGATATATATTTAAGATGTACTCTATGAATCAACCGATTTTTCTTGACGCTATATCATCTGTGATTACGATTCTCGATTCAGTCATATTCTTTTACTCTGATTTTTAATAGAATTCACACTTATAAGGAACGAAACCGTTAAATTCCTAGGTTTCTCACATAGTACTGTTTCAATGAACCCAATACATTAAGGGGGGAGGGGGAGGAATTGAATGTTCGTCGTTAATCTAGTGTTATTTTGGAAAAGTGATGCGGATGAATCTGGGAGAGAAAAACACTTGCATAGTTGTTTATTACATCTGGTTACCGTTTGTCTCTTCAATTTTTCCATTTTAATACTACTTTCCGAACATGCATATGTTTATTTACTCCTTATAAATACAAATAAATTGCTCGTAATGATATTTATAGTGATACATTTCATGCATATATATATATATATATATAAATTTACTTAACAGGCAGGCTACATTTTGTACTACAATTTCTTTATATTTTAGGAAGATTTTTTGTTTAGAAAAAGTAACTGTATTGTGCTGCTTATATATTTACATTATTTAACACTATAAAACGTAAACAAATTGAAACTTCTCGTAAGCTGTACAGTCCAAACCATGGACAAATTGAGCCACTTCTTTAAATACAATATCTTTACAACAATTAAGACATTGGAATTTATACCAACACTGTGATTAACAACATTGGCTTTCATATAAAGTTTACTTTGGTCACAGAGCCTAAAAATGAATATCTAAATCACTTTTTAAGTATCCGACTCATCTCTTTGTTCTGTTTCCGCACTGTAAGATCACACTTTTCTGTTTTGTCCGTAATAGTATCGAGAAGTTCATTTTGAGATTCAATTTCTTCACCTAATCCTTGAGCCAATCCTCGTAATCGCGATAATGATCCGCTCATTTCATCTGAAAATAAAGAATATTATATACATATATAATATCTAACAAATTAATACAATAGTCAAATGATATATATCATTTAGGAGAGATAACTGAAAATTATGCTACCGTGATTACCAGATTACTATTACAGGAAGTTGTTCGGTTTATAGTCAGGCCGTTTTTGAACGGTACACATCCTACGAGAAACCTCTCCGTCACCATCGATGGTGTTCTATTGGTCCGCCAGCACTGTGAACTATTGCCCAATATCGAAGTTCCCATTTGAATAAACTTTGGGGAAGCAGGGACAAGTTTCCTGTAAGCTTTCCAAAGACCAGTGACAGTAAGTGGACGCCGACGTGGGAAACAGTCTTTTAACAGAGCCGCGTAAATTCATTGAATAGCTCTTAACAGGAATATCATAAAACGGAATGACATTAATTCCTAACTTTCGTTCCACTTCCTGATATAAACGCAGTGATATTCCGGTAGTATCACTTGAAGTCTTGTTCACATGGATCCTCACCTAGTTGGCATTCGCGCCGTGCAATTGTGGAATGTTTATTTTTTTGATCGTCACTATGAATTCCTACGATATCTTGAATTTACTTTCATATTTTTATCAATTTTACTCATAGCAATAGCTCAATCACCGCGGTATGTCAGCGTCTGAATGTGACCATCAGCAGTAAAATGGATTATGCCTCATTCATTTTGACGATTGTCTGCCATTTAGACCCTGGTAGGTTTTTCATAGTTTCCTGCAATTAGTTTTTCGTTCTGCCATGTGGCCCGGGTACAGCTGATGTGCGTGGGCAGTACGGACGTATCTGAACTGGAGCTGCTTACGAATGGCTGTGTGCACAGTTGAAGGTGCTAAATGAAATTTCTGGTCTATCACCCGTTTGGTCAGTGGATCTTCCTGGCGTACCAATCAGCGGATCCCTTGCAGCCCTGTGGGTGTCACTTTCTTTGGAGCCCTCTTCCTGGTATTTTTGGGCGACTTTCGCCACGAGCTCCTGGATTGTGGAACGAGTCACAATAACTTTCACAGTACCCACCCCGAGTATGAACTCTCGACGCTGTGCCACTATGCGTATGTAGGAAAAATGAGCATGAAATAGGGTCATAACATACTCTTCCCAGCAATGTTTTAATATGGGCGCCATTTGACAACTTCAGACATACTATCGACAACAAAGCTATAACAAGAATAATAACTTTATGTTTTCATTTTATGTATAGTACGCTGTTGTACAAATCAATCAAGACTTAATTAAATCACGTGCCTTTGCGTATATGTGTTTTACTTAATCGTTGATCAATTCGATCTCATACAAACATCTATTTTACCAGACGTGCACCTTGAATTACTTGTTGAGTTGCTGAAATCTTGCATTTTTGATCTTGTGTCTTCCTCTTCCAACTGGAATACTATTTCTTAACACTTCTCACACATAAACAGAGTCTTCAAATATTAGTTAAGTAGACTAAAAGACTCTTAATTAATGTAAATGCGTATACTATACACAACTACGTTATTTTCAAATAGTACATCGCTATTTGCCAATACTATTTGTGCAGTTCTTTAAAAAGTATGGAGAATCGTTGAGTTAATTTCCTATATATATATGTTAAAAAAAAAAAAAGTCATAACATTTATTCGGCTTTATTGTAAGTGTTGCTAAGCTTAATACAATTTCAGCTTTTATTAAGTGAGCTCTGTTCAAGATTAAGTTCCGGTTCTTTAGTCCTAATAAAGAAAGATTCGTAAGTGCCTTTCAATTTGCAAAGGTAAATCCTTATGGAGCAGTTTACCTTTTTAACCATGTACTTTAATGTGGATAAATGTTTGGATAAACCTGATTCTTCAAAATTACAATCTTTAGCTCGTCTTTTGAGTGCTACTTAGAAACTATATTTATTTTCAGTTATCTTAAAGACTACAGGAAAGTGTTAAGCTTAGCAACACTTCGAATAAATACGAATGAACTTCGAATAAATATGAATATGAAATGATCGACAATTAAACAAAATACGCTAAGGTACGTTATTTATTAATTTCATATATTACTTACACAAAATCACATATATCACAAAATGTTACTTCTTTAGGTTTTTTTTTTTTGTACGCTCATGTTCAAAATGATTGTCGCATATCTATAACTGTCTTCTTGTAACACTATAATTTGATAATGATTTTCAGGGTACTTTAAATACTGATACTATGTGTGTAATCGGGAAATGTATATTTGTGGTAAATTTCACAGGAATAAATACGAATATTAGAAAGAGTAAAACAAAATGTTGCTAAATGGACAAGAAAGTCTTATTTTCGTTTTATTATTCTTATTTACTGCTCTTTTGACATGAAATTTTCCACATACATGTCTTTGCCGATTATACATATACTAACATTATAAAGAAACACCGGGCGAATTCGTTATCAAATTATATTCCTATAACAACATATTTATAGACATGCAACAATAATTTTGGACATGAGTGTACATCTGCAGATAAATACATTAAAATTATCTGTTCAACTACAACCAGTACAAGCCTCATATTAAATGTCACGTACGAAGATCACTAACCCAGCAAGTGAAACAGATCTACGAAGAACCACAAGAAAAGGCAAAGTGGGAGAAAAGAACTCGACAAATAGAGAAAACAGAGTATATAAAAATAAGATAAGAAAACTAGGTACGATTAGTTTTAATTTCTATGGTCCATCGTCTGTGAAACATTCATATACGAGGGCTATCCAGAAAGTAGATTACGTTTTGGAATAAAAAAATCAACAAAGTATAGGAAACAAATTTTATTATATACAGATGAAAGCCACACACAAATACTACTTTTCGACATAGTCACCATTCAAATTAAGGCATTTATCGTAGCGATGTACGAGCTTGGAAATTCCTTCATCGAAAAATTCGGCCGCCTGCGACTTCAACCACTTCGTTACCTCTTCTTGCAGCTGTTCGTCGTCATCAAAACGCTGCATAGCCAGCCACTTCTTCATTGCTGGGAATAGGTGGAAGTCGCTCGGTGCCAGGTCGGGACTGTACGGCGGATGAGGAAACAACTCCCACTGAAAAGATTCAAGAACTTCACGCGTGACATTTGCCGTGTGGGGCCGGGCGTTGTCGTGAATCAACAAGATCTTAGAGCTCAACATTCCTCTGCGCTTGTTTTGAATTGCTCTTCTGAGGTTTTGCAGAGTTTGGCAATACCTTTGAGCGTTTATTGTAGTGCCTCTTTCCAGGAAGTCCACCAAAATCACACCTTTTCTGTCCCAAAAAACAGTCGCCATCATCTTCCTTGCCGACATTGTTTGCATGCATTTCTTGGGTTTTTGGGGAGAACCTGTGTGCCCCCACTGCATTGATTGCAATTTCGTTTCACAGTTCACGTGTTTCACCCATGTTTCGTCACCAGTAACGATGCGATCGAGTAAAGAGTCACCATCCTTATTGTAGGCGTCCAAAAAGTGCAACGCTGCAGCCATTCGCTGATTTTTGTGGTCCTCTGTCAAGATTTTTGGAATCCATCTTGCACAAAACTTGTGGTAACCAAGCTTTTCGCTGATGATTTCGTGCAACAAACTTCGCGAAATTTGTGGAAAACTCAAAGAAAGTTCCGTTATTGTGAACTTTCGATTTTCACGGACTTTAACATCGACTTTTTCGACAAGTTCGGCAGTCACTTTGCTGGGTCTCCCACTTCGATCTTCGTCGTGAACATTGGTTCGGCCATTTTTAAATCTTATGACCCACTGTCGCACTCCACCTTCAGTGATAATGTTGTCCCCATACACTTCACACAGCTGCCGATAGATTTCTATCGGTTTACAGTTTTTTGCTGTCAGAAACCTTATTACTGCACGCACCTCGCAGCTCGCGGATTTTCAATTAACGCAGACATTTCAAACCGTCACAGTATCTTAACGGAGCACAGCACGAACCTCTCACTAGCACGGCTAGATGCCGACTGAGCTGCGCAACGCTCTGACCCCAAGATGGCCGCGCTAGCCCCGCCCCTAGCGGACACAGACGAAAACGTAATCTACTTTCTGGATAGCCCTCGTACATATGATCAACCACTATTACTACACGTATCAATTAAATACTTACCAAGGTTCTGATCTAATATCCTCTGAACGTCGGCATATCGATTATCGGGCGGATCGTCCCATATATTCTGTTCTCCTAAACCGCGTACTCTCAATCCTATACAAATAATATTTCAATGAGTTATCCTCCAAAAAAAATGTTATATATATTACAAAACTGTATACTTCACATATATATCAAATATTTACCTTTTAATTCTGCAGTTGTTTGAAGATTAGCCTCCACAACTCATATACAGTAAAGTCTCGCTAATCCGAACTAACTGGGACCGAACCCTGTTCGGATTACGCGATTGTTCGGATTAGCCGGAATAACAGTAAAATCGCAGTTTGAAGCGGGTGAACGGGTCTATTGTGTTGTTAATACATAGCGTATAGTATTTTAAAACATGTTTTCTGACAACAGTATATGTACTGTACTGGAAAAATGTTGAAAAAACTTGATGCCTTTATTTTTCCACGTAGAGCAGTTGTTGTAATGTGGCTTAAGGCCTAAATACAGGTATTAAAGAAAAAAAAACTGTATTTAACGAAAGTTTACTTTGTTTTCTACGAAAACATGCACTCTTTTAGTTAATTTCCTAAAACTGCATATTTTTGCCACAAAAATTCCTTCCGGTTTACCGGGACTCCACTATATATTTGGAATGAGGGTAAGGGGGAGATTTTAAATTACAAGTAAATAAACCCGAATATATTGAAAATTAGCTGGGAATAAAATTCTGTCTGTCTCTTTGTAAACACAACTGAATTACGACTTATTCAAGAATCAAAGACTTAATTCCCTTTCATAATAATCTATTCCTTACATTCTAATTTTCTTACCTTCAATTTAAAAGCCTAATCTTTTCCCCATCTTGCATATGAATTGAACTAAGAAGCAGAACTACAGGACTTCAATACGCTTGTGTTCAGCGTGTAAAAAGTAAATCTTGTATAATACTTAATTTACTATCTTAAGTGTATTTGCAAAACCGATATTCAATATATTTCAAAATTTGAACAGATGAAAGCTTTACTTGAACCTAGATATGGAGACAATGTAATTTCGCAAGATATATTCACATGTAATTATCTATAGTTTTAAAGTGTCTAGTAAGTGTCCTGCCACATTATATGAGAAACGCAGGAAACAACTATTTTAGTTCTGCACCATGTTCTATTGGTACGAATCAATGACATTTAATGAGAGAAAAACCTAAAAGTAAAAATGTGTAGCTAGTCTAGAAACAAACTAGGCATCGTAGTTTGTAAAACATATCGTGACGAAGGGTCGTATCTCAAAATCTCACTTTTTCAGACATAGAAAGAAATAATAATTACGTAGAAAGGAAAGCTGTTGAATATGTAATTACTCGTTACCTATTCCAGATAATAATTATGTGGAATGTATAAGCAATGATTACATATTTAACTTTTTCTCGTATGTGAAATTATATTTCTTTCTTTATGCCTAAAAAGTGAGATTTTGAGATACGACCCTTCGTCAAATAGTTGACGAAATAAAGTACTGCCCCAAACGAACTTCAACTGTACTAAACTGTTTCAGCAATCTCTGTTTCCTTCATCAGTAGATCTGGGAAATTCACATCTCAAGATGTCATTTTGCACTTTTTCCTGTAATCAGTTGAAAAATAAGGTTTAAATATTGTTTGTGTAAATCTCTTGCATTCAAAGAACTCTTGTCATGAACAATATCTTACTGTGAACACTTTGTACTACAACTTCTTTATTAACAGGATATGTAATGTAGAAATAGTTTTATAGAAACGACGAAGAACACTTGTAAAGTTACTGTTGTGATGATGAACTTATATGATAACATGCTTTTCAAAGCACCACGCACTTGTTCAACGTCAGAAGTTTAACATGAGATAGAATGAATATTACTAGTGATAATGAAATACTTCTCTTTATTGTCAAAAGCAATCAATGGAGATAATGTTCAAACATGTGGACATCTGCACTGCTTGGGTGGATGGAATGGATTCTGAAGATCCAATTTTTCACACACACTGCGCGGTAAATCTGCAATAGTGAATTCAACTTTCTCTTTCAGTTCACGAATTGTTCCTGTCTTGTTCTCATATGCCTGAGACTCGAGGTAATCCCTACAGAAAATAATCCAGGAGGGAAAGATCACATGATCTGCCCGGCCAGGTCACATCATTTCTCGACAGAACTCGTCTGATGTTTTCGTGTAGTAAGTCAGAGTACTCCATTTCAACCATCGAAGCAAAGAATGACATTTGAAAATTATCACCTTAAAACAGAAAAATTGCACTGACTGCTTTTCACAATTACTTTATAAGCACCCCGGGCAAAAAATTAGTCACCCCCCTTGGTACTTACGTTAATACCGTGTAACGCCGCCCCTGGTCTGGATAACCGCCTGGATGCGGTCGGGAAGGGAGTCCACAAGGGTCTGCAAGGCCGTCACATCCAGTTGAACCCACTCACGGAGGATAAGATCACGCAATTCCACCACACGTCGGGGATGCTGATGTCAACGTTTCACCCGCTGTTCTAACTGGTCCCACAGATGCTCAATTGGGTTGAGGTCCGGCGATTTTGCGGGCCATTCGAGGTGTGGTAGGGTACCTGAGTGTTCCTCAAACCAGTCACATACAGATCCAGCTCTGTGAACTCTGCTGTTGTCTTGAAAAATGGGAGTGTCTACAGCAAAGTCATCGTGAAGGAAGTGACTGAAGGGCAACACCTGCTCGTCCAGGATAAACTTGCTGGTTCATGTTCGTGAACACCTCAATGAGTAGGCCCACCCCATAGTACGAAAAACACCCCCAGAAAATGACAGACCCAACCCCGGCCTGCACCTGACCTTCCACACACTGCGGGTGAAATGCTTCATGTGGCCGTCGATGGACACTGTAACGATTGCAAAATCGTTACATTTTGGTTCATAGTTTCATTGTGGAAAATTACTTTTTTGTTTTCTTTTTTTAAAAAAATAAGAAGTTTATTGTTTTGTTTTTGAAGAATTATTTTGTTATGCGTTGTTGGATTGAAATGAGAGTACTTTCATTGTAAAGAGCGTGAAAAAAGCTTTAAAACGATATATATATGTCTATATGTTAAACTGGTAATACTTGTAATACGGCAGAGAATCAATTCTTTTTTTTTTTTTTTTTTAAATTACACAACCACTTCAGTTAGCGCAGGGGTCTGGAGTGACGTATGTAATGAGTTGGGCGCTGCGCAGTAGCGAGAGTCTTGCTCCTATATATGGCATTCTGATCCGCTGCGCCTCATAACTGTATTGTAGTTTATTGAGCCAACACGGGTTGGACTCAAGTATTAGACATCATTACTTCGCGCCGAAAATTGTTCTTTTTAGAAAACGTGGTCGAGAGTTCGTTATAGCTGTGCCTCGTTTAAACTTGTGAAGTGTGTCTTAATTACAACTGTGATTCTAAAACTCAGTGTTAAATTACTAAGAGTTCAGAAATATAAAATTAAATTGTGTTTAAATAAGTTCTGTAAGCTTAATCAGTTTAAAAGTGAAAAAGTTACTTGTGTTTCTAGTGTGTGAAGTTGTGTTAAAGGAAGACGTATCTTGCAAGTGAATGAAATTAATAAGGTCTAAATTTCCTCTTAATAATACTTCCGTAGTCAAAACCTTTTAAAAGCTAAAAACTACGTTAAATTCCTAACGCTGCTTTGTGAGAGACGGAACACGTGTATTACGTCATCGAGTCTAGTGCGTTTCTTGCTTTCGTTGTGCCACAGAAGGTCGAGTAAGAAATTTAACTGGGTAACTTTAAATGGGGGAAGAAAAATAAAACGTTAAATCAAGTATTAAAATTCCACTTTTTAAATTGCATACTCGCGTAGTAACTAATATAAGAAGGATTTCCATAACTTCTTTTCATTCATTACTAAACTTTGTCGGTAATTAATGGTAATTAAAATTACTAATTACTTTTAATTTCGTTCTATTTAATTTTAAAATCTAAAACAGTCTCTAATGACGTATTTAAAGTTTTGAAGAACTAAAGTAAAATATAAATTGGTATTTCCTGCTTTGGAAATAGGTTAACTAATTTACAGTGCTGTTAATGAAAACGTCACTAGTTACCTAGTTCAGTAATTAATTGCTGTTAAATGCATATACTTCTATTTTAGCTCTCTTGGATATCTCGGCTAGGTTTCAAACGTAAAATTGAAGTAAAACGAATAATTTTGATTAAATCTAGAACATGCTTTCCGACCGAATAAATTTTTTGCTTAATTTTTAAATGCTTGAAATATTCGCGTGCACTGTACTGTATGGAATTGTATTGTAAGGAACAGTCTCTAAACCCAAGAGGATCTGGAGTTGAGAAATGGTAACTACCTCTGCTATACTGTCACTATTATTTCCTGCTGTATTACGGTAAGTGTGAAGTAGTAATGCTAGTTAAAAGTATTGTAGTTAGTTAAATAGTTTTATAGTAGTAAAAGCACTGCGTACATTCCTTAACTAAGAATTACTGAGAGAATTAAAGAGAGAAATAGTTCAAAGGTTAATTTTTAATAAATATACGAGGCTACTTCGAAAGTCACGATATCTTTTTGTTAAAGTTAGATTAAATTGATTGACGTGGTTGTTATCTTGCTGTTTATGAATTATAGAATTCAATTTAGCGTTTAATATTTAATGAATTGAGAGTTTTGATTGTGTTATCCTCATTCAAAATCTATTTATTGTAAATGATCTCTGCCTTGCAAAAAGTAACTGTAGTTGTTAGAGTAAAGGTTTTTCCATTAAAATTTTGAACACCTCCTTCGAAATTAAGAACCTAATAAGAATTTGTTTAATTGTTATAACTACTCTGAAGGAATCTGAATTGCATTAAATATTTTAAATTAACACTTCTGGAATTTCATTAAATAAAATCTGTAATTCTAATCACCCACCTTCACTCAGTTTAGGGAGTAAGATTGTGTGCTGGTGTGAATGGTACCTAGTTGTTATTTACTTGCTATAATAATATCTTTTTTACAGGATTTGTCCAATCAGGTGTGGTTAAGTCACTCGGGGTCACATTTAGTTTCCTTTTTAACTATTTCAGCTAATAGATGCAGGAAACATTCTGACCGCGATACCGAGAATTGTGACAACACGACGCCCGGCGTCATTCGAATACAGGCAAAATCGTTATTCGTCAGACCATATGACACGGCGCCAGTCTGCTACTGTCCATGTTCGATGATTGTTGGCCCACTGCAGACAAGCAACTATATGTGCATGTGTGAGCAGTGGCGTTTTGCGAGGTACCCGACTCCATATGTTCATTGCATGCAGTTCCCGTCGCAATGTTCTCTCGCTGACAGGTTGGCCTGGGCCTGCATTCACGGACTGCAGTAATTCCTGGCAGGTTTGGAAGCGATTTCAATTCACAAGCCTGGCAACCCATCTTCGGGCCCGATCTGTGAGGATCTTTTTCCGAGCACAGTTCTGGCGTCATGTTCCATGGCCACATGTGTTACACCACTGCTTGTAGACACGTTCAACAGTCCGCCACGAAACACCAACAAATCGGGCAACTTCCATAATTGTATGGCCCGGCCAAACACGATTGCCCCTTTTTGCCACTCCGTCACGTCCGCGCTCTTCCCCATCTCGCCGCACACACACCGCTTCGATCGGTTCTGTGTCACTCCACAGTAATGCCCTCTGATCGCTTCGAGACAGTGTAGGCAGGTTGGCCATGTGATTCGACCAATACGCTATCTGTACCTGTTTGCAGACGCAGCCTTGCTCTTGCGCGGCGGTGACTAATTTTTTGTCCGGGTTGCTTATTAATAAATCAATAATCACTTGTTTTCATTCTGAAGTTCATGTGTTTTTATTATTTAACTCTACACACTACGTTACATGTCCTTATCCTAGACCTTTTTGCTCTTGTATGTCTTCCTACAACCAGCGATCTTTCCTGCATTGTTACTCTCCCATCCAAGTCTTTTCTAAGACAGTTTCCTCTTCCGGCTGGCAATAAACTAAGGAAAATGAGAGTAGTAGTTTCCCCATTGCCTTCTACCTCCACAGTATGCCAGTCATTGAAGTCACTGACCACGACTGGAACTGTCAAAATTGCCGTACCAATTGCTATGATTTCCGCCAACTTTGCTACTGGAAGAACTGCAATCCAAAGACACTTTTGTCTCTACTTCATTCAGACCAATTGGGCAAAGATGGTCCTTCACTACTGATTAGCTCCTAAATTTCACTGTAACACCTGACACCAGTGTGTTCATAAAGATGGTGTCTTTCAGGAAATATAAAAACGAATGCTATTTTAGAGCTTTCGCCAGTTATTTTACTAAAACTCGCCCGTTATTAGTAAATTTTGCTGCAAAATTCCGTTAATACTACATAAAATAAACATGTAAAGTTACCTGGATGATCATCAGGTGATCGATCTCCGATTACGCTTCGTGTCTTATCAATCGTATCGGTCAAAGGACTTCTAGTAACAGATTCAGTGGGCAGAAGATCTTGACTCCTGGGTGGATCTCCTGACTTCCCACTAAAATAATTCTTTAGGCTCCCAAACACGCTCTGTAAAGTAATACTGCTCATCACATTTTGGCAATTATTTATATTTACAAGACACTAACTTTCACGAAACCAGCACAAATATTTTTGTCAAAATTAGAATATTACAAAATAAATTTCATAGTAGTAGATACTTATCTGAACATTCTATATCAATAGTACTGTTACAACAAATAGGCATAGTAATATTATCATTATTAATTACATCAATGATAAAATCAGTTACCGACGAAAAGATTTGTAACGGACCAGTTTGGATCCGTTACAGGTCTTAGTTTCTTCCCTCTGCTTCGTTGTTGTTGTTGGTGCTATTGCAACATCGACACCTTTCATGTTTATTTCGATTGTTAAATACTGGCGCTAATGACATGAAATTTATTGTCATTTTGGTCCTTTTCTTCTATTGGATGTTATTTTTATTATTGCTAGAATTAGATTGAATGGCATTGTAATACCGAAACTAGTGTTATGAAGCTGAAAATATTCATTTTTACTGGAAATAAGGGGCCTATATCTTCGACATCAATATAATTAATGATTTTCATAATATTTATTTGAACTACTTAAATTGTGCACGAATAGATTATTAGTATCTTGGTGAATCATAAATATGCATATGTCGTGCTACATCGCTAGCTCTGGAATCCGCGAGGATTTCGTTGCTTATTTCCTTCGTACGTTGGAACCACTCATGAATAGTATGTCAGAAATGAATTCAATTTAATGTATTGTAGCTATATGTAATCCGACACCATCGCCACTGTATGCTACTCAGAAGTAGTTAGCTGACATTATAATTACATCCATATATCGCGTTCTTTCTTGTTCATATGTTACGCAGATCTTAGCTACAAAATTCTGCTTATGTATTACAGTCCATTTATTGATATTCGACGGAACATATAATAAAAATATTGGGAAATAAATGACGAATAGTATATGAAAATGTCGATGAATCAAAATTGATACTGTCTTTGTTTTCTGATCTGGATGTCTGAAGTACACTACAACCCTTGAATATGAAGTTGTTATGCCACGTTCAAAGTAAACGTATTATAGACTCTTGATGTACGTGTCGCCGTGGTGTATCAAATCGCACACCAGGTGAAAGACTGTTACAAGTCAAAAGTACACATTTGAAGGAACATTACTTTTAAAGTTTATTTAATCAAAATCGCTCTCTGCGACACTGGTATTTCTGCCATTTAGGGGTTAATGTGTTTAGTTATGTTTCTGCGAAAATACTACCAGGTAGAGCTCGTTTCTCTTTCTCTCTCCCTATTCTTTTTTGAGCGATGATAACCCAAAATTTCCATTTTTTGAGTTGTAACACTCTTCCACTGGGTGTGTGAAATACAATAAAGCAAGATTAAGTACGGGAAGGTCTTGATCAATTCTTTAATAGTAAAATCTGCTTAGCATTAACTCATGATATACTGCGTCCATCTCTGTTTCCTCTGTGGGTACTCGTCATTCATTATCTGTAATCTTGAAGTTCGATCTTATATTCATCTTTGATGACTTCACGTTTCTGCTAAGTTGATTCGGCGAACATAAAAGAACATCTGGCGCGTGAGAGAGCGTATGCGTCTTTTAAAAATTGTAACAGAATGGAGGACATGGGAAACATATTCGATATACCAACATATACTATAAAGTATTTATTATAGAGTTAGCAGCCAATCCTTTGCAGAACTCAAAAGTAATCAAATTCTAATCTATTCCCTGGTAATAAACTCAGAGAAAGATTGCGCGCTTCGCAAGAACCCCAAAACACGTGACACACGTAAATTATATAACTTAATAATATATGACCTAATAATACAGCTGTTTAGTGCTTACTCACTTTAATGCCCTGAATATGTTTTTGGCTGATTCTCAATGTGTTGTTAATATCATCTAGTCTTTTCTCTGTGCGTTCTAGCTGCTCTCTCTGCCGCAGGAGTTCCTGCAGATGAAACAAATATAAATATTAAATAAAATATTTACTTACAAATGCTATACGATACATATTAAATAAATCAATTTCTTAATTTTACAAAAGCATTATGAAAGATTCCCCAACCAAAGTGGTGTGTTTTTCTTTTCACGACATATTCAGTGCGCTTAACGATACAACTCCTCTAAAACTATCAGGATTTTTGCGATCAGTGTTTATGAGACAAGGAAAAAAATGCAATCAAAACAAATTTAAAAATATTGTTTATAAAACCTGTTAAATTTTCCTTTTTAGGGCATATAGTACGGTACTGATCAACAGTCAACTTCTGGTTCCAAACTGAGTTATCCTTTGAATAATAATTAGCTTTCGAATAAAACGAAAAGCAACAAAATTTCTTGAATCATCCCATAGATAGAAATTTTAATGTTTTGCCGAAAACCGCACGTGAGAAATGGCACCCATGCTGCAATATTTGGCGGCCTGTATCTCGGGCCAGGATTTTTTTAAAAATAAAAAATACAGGTTTCTTACTTTGTCCTGGATTTTAACATTTAAATTTAATAACACCTGAGACTATCAAGGGAACTCTTCTGCTTGCATTAATATGGACTAACATTCATAATCTGTCTCCTTTAGTCTAAAAAGCGTAATAGTGGTTTCGTGTTTTCTAACACATTATATGCGCCTTCCAAAGGTAATTCAAGCACATTCAACTTACGTTCAACGAGTGCCCGCTCCTGCTCTTAATGCTCAACTCATGTGATACTTGCCTGCCTTCGCTATCTCAGGCTCTATATTTCCTAGCAATTATGAAACCAGTCCCCTACCATGTAAGAATCTTAGTAAAAATGAACGTGTGTTAATTCAACATTTTATGTACTACATACCACTACACTTACCACTCAGCGAGTCTGCTGTATACCTCCACAAAATAAATTCGTTATACCACATACTTGTACATTATTTTTTAATTCATAGTATACGTAAGTGGCGATACACCCAAAGTAAATAAAAGCACACTGTTCGATTTCCTTTCTTTAAGAGTTATCTCGTTGTTATACTGACCGTAACAACAACAGTAAGATACCCGAGTACGAAAAACAAGGACCAACCCGAACGAATTGTCACTATGCTCTAATTTGGCATGTCATTCCCTTTAGGATAGGGTAGAGCGAAGTTGAAGAACACGCCCGGTAGCACATAGGTACGTCCGTACGAGCAGGCGCATTAACATGCGTGACCATGTGCCGATGGAATATCTGCAACGTTAACATGACGCTTCGTCATACGCGTCCTTATATCCCTGTGTTGTATAGATTCCTTGTACAGGGAAAGAAATAACGTAATACACTGTTGAAACTAGGTTCGATTCCCGGCGCGAGCTCATGTGGTTGGGATTCCACGTTAATCAGTAGGTCCCGTCTCATATAGCCTCGCAGCTGAAAGGGAGTTAAACTCAAAAGCGCCTCTGATTTTTCATGTTACCATTTTAAGGTGTCCATAATATACTAACACAATTATATAGAGTTTTCACTTATATAGAAACAACCAAACCAGCTTTTTAAAAAATAAAACCTTTTTCTTTTATCTTCTGCGATTATGCATTTTAGGCTAAAGAAGGTTCATCGATGAACGATGATGGTATAATTGGTGGAATGAGAACGTGAAAAGAGACTCCCGAGAAAACCCAATGCACGACATTGTTCACCAAACTTACTTGGGCCGGGATCGAACCAGGGACGTCTAGTACCAGAAGTGAGTGCCCTACCACTGAAGCCCCCGTGGCCCAAAATCATTGCTTAAAAAAAAAGCTACAATTTAATATTTCGGGTAAACTTTACAATACACGCTACAGCTACGCATGGATAAGCATGACCGCTCCAAAAAGGCATAGCAGAGTAGGGTAGGGTAGGGCAAAGTAGTTACAAAAATGAAATAACGTCTTTAAGTGTTACGTCCCACCTATATGCTGACTAGGCTAAGGGAGACGGTGATGAGAAATGAATAAAATTGTGGAATGAAGAAACTGGGAGGAAACGGAAGAACCCCGAGAAAACCCATGCACACGGTGTTTGTCCACCACAAAGTTCACTTGGCACGAGCTGGAATCGAACCAGGGATCCCATGCACCAGAGGTGAACGCTTTACCACTAAGCCACCGCGGCCCCAGAGTAGAGTAAAGGTAGGGATAAGTATGTAGTGTAGGGTCGGGTTAGCTTAGGGTTAAGGAAGTATGAACCCAGGACTACATATTACTCTGAACCTGAAACCCTTGTACACACTATTGTTTATTACCTTTTAATTATCTCGTAAATTTTTAATTCGGATTATGTTAATACGCAATGCATACTACTACGTACTACCAGTCAATGTTTATTGGCGTATGTTTAGCAGAAGGGGTCCAGCAATTTTTTAATTTCGGAAATTTTCTGGGTAAGTCTTTACTTTGACTCCAACTGTGACTTTAATCGGTTCTTATAGGTTCAGTTACTTCCTGGAACTGTTTGTGCGTGAGTCACTTGTTGGAACTGTTCGTGCCTTTGGTGTGACGTCTTAGTTCATATTTTTTCCACTAGGTGTCTGTGTAGTCATATGGTAGTTTGTTAGTATGATGTCACATGTTCTGTGTGCATGTATGTGTGTGCTGTTGTTTCTGGCATGCGGGAAGCGCGTAATTGAATTGGTTGAATTGAGTTAGAGAAAACCTATCATAGTTGTGGTCTAAAGCTGAAGATATTTTCGACGTATTGTAAAAGTGGACGTTTATTGGTTTCTTGTTTGTAATAATAGCAAGTGTGCTCGGTTTAATAAAACGACGTGTGTGCGGAAAGGAACATTTTTCAGTAATGTTGAGTATTGTGCATGTGTTCTTGGTATCTTATTTTTTCGTGTGTGGAATCAGCAGTTATGAGTTCATTATTCATGAGTGTTCTCCTATGGCGAAATGGTGTTTTCTTTTTTTAATTCATATTATTTTTATTCTTGATTTGTTTTGCATTTGAGTATTAGGCAAAGTATTTGGTTTGCTGCTGCTTGTCCTATTGTCTTGTTGAGATGTATTTTTTTTTTCGTTGTCATGCACTGATTTATGATTAGAGACGAGTGTTTTTTTTTTTTTTAATTTTTCCCTTCTTATCTTAGCTTTATAGTAGTGGTGTGATTATTTATTATTATTTTGGATGTTTTTATGGTACTTGAGCGGGGGGTTTGGGGGGCGGTAGCTCCCCATTTAGATCTGAAAATTCATAGTCACCGCTTCACCTGGATTGATGTTTAGTAACATTGTGGCCCTTGTACTTATAGTATAATTCTTAACATCGTATAGTAACATTGTGGCCCTTGTACTTATAGTACAATTCCTAACATCGTACATTACTTTCACTGTGTTAGTAATTGTAATCGATTCACGTGATCCGGTTCCGGGAGCAGTTTAGGAATCATTCCTAAACTGCTCCCGGAATCGGATCACATGAATCGGTTGAAGTCACTGTTTGGCTCAAAGTAAAAATTTGCCATTTTCTGTTCACATTAGGTTAAGTTAGCGTGTAGTTTTACTGTATGGATCCACACACACAAATTCATAAAAAAACATACTTCTTTGTCTCTGCTTTCACTTTCCATATCTTCAGCAATCACTTGTGAGGTGTGCTCTTGCATTCCTCGGTGCAGATTCACTGTAACAGGTCTTATGCAGAACACCAACTAATCTTGGTCATTAAAAGGCACTAATGCTACCTTAAGAAAACATAGCCAAGCGAGCGAGGGGGGTTAGAAGCCCTGCAGGGCTAGTTATTTTTAAACTTTTCCACAATTTACACCAAAACAAGGTGACCACTAAAACTCTAAACAGAATTTAAATGGTTCAACTTCTTAACTATTGCTTCTCGTATACCCTGATCCACGTTCAATCAGTTTATACCCTGTGAATTATGGCTACCTCAACGTCAGTGTTTGTGTACAATGTTACACTTCTTTTCACGTATTTTATTCCGTGTGGACGTCAAAACACAAACTATTTCGATTTCTTAAAAACTACTCTAATACAATATTCGTTGTAATTTATCATAGCCATTTCACAAATAGTCACTCAATTTATCATATACATTCATCTGTAATTACCGGAAAGGTTCTAAAACAGGTCCCTCTTACGATTTACCTGTAATAAAGACAAAAAACAACGTGCCATGCGAGTTCTAACCCGCGTTTACTCGCTGATGCTCGATCGGTACTACTATGTGAATTAAACTTTGGTACAGAAAGGAACCAACTACTAACCTATATAGGGAGACCTGTGTTCTAGAACCTTCCGCAATGACCTTATGGGAGAGTACATGCATTTCAGGTTCGGCTTTCATTTCGGTAATAGTTAAGAACAGCTACTTCTCATCTCCCGTGCAGGAGGATACATCTTACTGCTGCACTACCTAAATACCCTAAGTACAAGGGCAAGAACTCAGTCTATTACCTACTTTTTAACATCCTAGATAGTCAATGAATATTTCCTGAAAGTATGGCGTTTCTCGTCCTTCCCTAAATGGGAAGTACGGCTCCTTAACTATAACCCCTAGGTGATGTTAGTTTATATTACGTTATGTTAGTGTAAGGGTCCAGCTTAATTTTCCAAAAAAATAAAATCGCTTAATTCTACCAACACTAGGTTAGTTTAGTTTAGATTTCGTTACGCTATATTAGGTCTAAATTTATCAATGTGAGAAATCTGAGTTACTTGTTTAACGCTTGCACTAGTGACTTATTGACTATTTGAATTCCCTATTACAGAAGCCACTCAATAGGCAATATTACTCCAAAAATAAACTCTCAATTAGTACTGAAAGGTCATCTTTTGGTATTTCATTTGTAATGTGTAACTTTCTCTACTCTACATGTGTACGGTACTGTTAAACTAATCGATAAAATAGGTCAATCAAATGCGATCAGGAAGATAAAATATCTATGTCTTACTTTCAAATTGTCTTTATATTTTACTTTTACCTCTGGAAGCTTTGCATACCTCTGCAGTTGCAACTCCAACTTGCTCGGACTCGCGTAACATACGAATAGATCGTTCTGATGACTGGATAGTACGCTCCTCAATTTGACGCTTCCTTTCAAGGAGTTGTAATCTTTTATCTTCAAGATCATCTTCCTCTTGTCTTATATAATTTGGTAGCATATATCCTGATGTCCCTGTTTTTGGATGTTGGAGGAAAGTAGCATCATCTACATCATCATCATCTGCAGAAAAGAAGGGATTTCTAGGATCACTCAGATATGGCCTGCCTGCCATATTGCCAACTAACTGTGAAACACCTACCGTAACACTAATACCAGAACTACGATCAACAACCTATTATAAAGTAATTCATTACCCAAAGAAGAAAACAAAATATTTTAGAACTTAAAAACAATTAAATAGATTTTAGAATATAGATCAACATCTTGTTTTTATTTTAGGGCAATAAGTAATATCTTTGGATTTTAAAAACGTACTTTTTCATCTGGTATTTATGAAACGATATGAACGAATCATGACTCAGCGCAGACGACAAAAGCATTGCCATATTTACTTAGCAAATGGAAAGCTTTGCTTTGACATTTGTTTTGAATACAGTAACTCGAAAAAGCACCGATAGCTTGGTGAAAAATTTTCTGCTTTTACAGTGCCTTCCATTTCCTTGGGTATGATTCCGCAAAAATTGCAGAGGTCAACGCAACGCAAACGCTTTATCAATTAATTATAACCACTATACATATTATCGCAAACCAAGACGCAATTTTGAATTACATTAACGTAAACCGTTTCTTAATGGGTCCCTTTATGCTTGTGTGGTTTGAATATGGTTTCAACATGTTATCATTCTCATTTTATTGTAAACTTTTATTAAGCTCCTTTCACACTGAGCTTTTATTATTATTATTATTAATTATTATTATTATTATGTAATCTGGAACGACCCGCTCGGGAGAGTAATGCTCCCGAGAGTACGTTTTTTCGCGCGCTAGTCTAGCCAGCTGTTTTACGCGCTATCCTAGCCATTTGTTTTAAGTTTGTCACAAAATTTATATCATGGAGTACTAGGGGAACAAAACGAAGCCATTTATCATGGAGTACAAGGGGAACAAAACGAAGTCCTTTATCATGGAGTACAAGGAGAACAAAATGAGCCCTGTGGGGCTTGTAACCCGTTCCTACTACTACTACTACTACTACTACTACTACTTATCTGCACACCTTTTTCAGTATTATTTTCATATTAGTTTAATTTAAAAAGTGTTATAAAATTGTAAAAAAAAAACGTTTTAAAAAAACAAAGAGATTTTCGTTACTAGCATATAGCGCTAGCCTAATCAGCCACGAAGACCGACAGCAGCAATCGTTTGATTTCTGCTATTTGAATGCAATGTGGCAAGAAATGGATAACGGCAACCAATCAGAACTGTGTTTTTCGTTCCTACTTCCGAAAAACTCTCCTGAGCTGCTCCTAATCTGGAGCATGCATTAGGGATTAACGAATTTAGTCAATTCCTAGGGAATAATAACGGGCGTTCCGTATTGATTTACACTTTATTTATTTATTTACACTTATAAGAACTTTTATGACTCGGCAGATAATCCACTTTCTCAACAAAAATTAACAGTTTGTTCGTTACAGGAATGTATGTATCATTACCCATTGGTTTTACAATTTCATTCTGGTGACATAACATTGCAAAATCAGTCCCGTGGGCATCGACCAGCACACGTTATACTGCTTGTAGACGATCCAAGAAAGCTTGAACAAGACTCTTGTTCAATACCATGCAAGACTATTTGATGAAAGAGACGTCAGCACTGACGTCATTTTAGTCTTGAATTCAATAGTGTCGTTCAAGAAATTTCGATTCGGTCCTGTTGTAAACAATCCTAATCAAGAGCAGTCAATTGCCAATCAGCGCTCGAGTTGAGTGCAGGAAACTACAAAATAAATATGACGGCGTCGTGAGGCAGAGCTGCAGTTGAATAACTACCTTTTCGTTACTCTTTTCCATAATTATCTGATATTCCAAGTGTGCATTATAATAATAAAGAAAAACTAATATTTGCACCGGAAGATATTGTTAATATTTTTTCTTAATAACATACACCATTTATATAGTTGTAATGCTTGCATGCCCATAACTTTTGTTAAATTTTGAGGCAATGAGAAGTATAAGTGTTAAATTGAGAATTTATTATACAACAATACCGGGTATAGATTAAGAAAGAAGAGTCTATTATATATATATATATATATATATATATATATATATATATATATATATGGGGGGTGGAGATAGATAGATAGATAGATATAGATATAGATTCATTTGAACTGAACTACAGCCCTTGTAATGATTTGATAATAGTAACATTAAACTTCTAAACATAAATTACTGGTTTCCTACATTATACAGGCATGTTCCGATAGTGGAAATTATTACGGTATCTCAGATAATTTTCCTTCATACGTACTCACACATTTTAACAGTAAAATTACTATTCGTTTGACGGGTTATTCTTAACCAGTATCAAATATGGGATAGATTTATGAAGAAAGTCTGATACAGATATGGGCGGTAAGTTCAGTAGCTGAAAAAATATTATTATTCTTCGTTTGGTTTTCTGTGATTTCAGCCTTTTTTTTAAACAGCCTTTGATGCCATAGCATAAATAATATCAAAAGGTAGTCATTGTCTCGTGATACACACAATTTTAGGAAACAGTTCGATTTTTCTTTTTGAGTGTGGTTTTGTCATCAGCACGCCATTTCAAGAATCAGATTTTTTTTAAAAAAACTTAGTATAGGGAACGATTTTGTACCTAAACAGCACTTTACTTTTTTTAACGACAGCTAACCTAACTTGCATTTAATGTGAAAGGGACAAACTACTTACTGAAAATTCGATGGGATTGCTGCAAAATCAATTGACCTGTTTTCTAAATTATTTAATATAATCTATTAAATTACAAATGCCTGCAGAAAGTTACGAAAAATATGCTAATATTATAGCTATTCATGCGCAGGTCTGAACTTACGCAGTTTTGCTTTCATTTGTTTTCATAGTCACAGTAATTTGTTTTGGATTGCCAGATTTGGATTACCAAGAATATAAAACAGATTCAATACCTCTATGATCGTGTAAAAGTTGTTTCAAGTCCATTCGAGACTCTTGTTCAAGTGTCTTGAACAATACTCCTTTGAACGTGTAAATTTGAGGTATTGAATGGTCTTGCTCAAGCTTTCTTGGATCGTCTACAAGCAGCAAGAAATACTGGAAAAGCAGAGTAGAAAATTTTCATGACATTGCGAAGGAGTTAGCATACAGTATACCACTGTTGTTTGGCGGATTAATATAAATCTTAAAGTGAAAAAAACATTGGATTTATGGGTGCCATGTGAATTAACAGCGGGCGACAATAATTGGATGGATGTGTACAGTTGTCTAAGTATGCAGACTAAGCAGGTATCCCTACTAAATCGTAAATAATCAGAACAGTGATTCGATCGTGATTAATATCCAGTATAGTTGACCGCTGGTAACTTTGATCTACAATGTTCGCTAACATGTTGGGCAAAGGATGGTAGAGGCTTTCCATTAGTTACAGCACCAGTATGACATACATCCTTACCCACCGTATTCCTCCTATATCTTTCGACTGACTACTACTTCTTGAGTTAGTCAGAATTGAAAACAGGTTTCTAAGAAATTGGGATTGCTTTCAGTTTCACTACAGTATGGATCCTAATTTCCGGCTGAATCAACCTTTCCAAACCAAACAGAGTAGAGATGACTGTTTTTTTAAGCCGAATATTTTATTTGCCTTCTCTAGCCTTCATTTCGTAACAATTTGCACCAACAAAGCCCAAGGTATGCGTTTTATATTGTGATAATAGTAGGGTGACCAGATTCTGACAAGCGATAAGTAGGACACAAGTATAATAATACATGACAATTTACTGCGTCGCCAATACACATGTCTATTCCTTTTAACGTTAATGTTAAGTTAACCCTTTTAGGATTTCCAGTTTTTTGAGATAAATTTTAAACTTTCACTCAAACAGCTACTGCTACCTTACTATTTATCGTAGAATCATTGTTTGTACCTCGGTTTTTTAGGATCAGTGTTGCCAGACGAGTCAGTTGGAAAAGCAGGAGATTCGAAGATAAAAAACAGGAGAAAGCAGTAGACACATACAGTGGTGGCGTTTGAATGTGAATCCGGGGGGGGGGGGTAATAACATTTGTTATTATTAAGGGGGCAGTAGTCAAAACAAGCAGTCTAGAATTCATTTCCGATTAACTACGTTGAGCAAATAAAAGAGAAAAGTACCGATTTATATTAGTATTATTTGATACACACATGTGTGAAGTAAAACGTAGTGAAAGAGCAAAGTGGATTGGGAAAATGTCTTTTCATGCACGTGGCGATAACGTAGCTACATGGTGCAGTCACACGTGATCGTGGCGTAAGACGATTTCTTGCTGACGATCGTGGAGAAACGATCTAAGCCACTCTTCCAACCCAAGTCCCAATCTAAACAACACTTATTTGTAAATCTTACAGAAAGTCATAAAAACGCTAACCATAATGCATATAGAAGATGACGTACAGTTGTATTCTTTGGATTCATATTATATACAGTAAAGCTCTATAACTATATGCTCTATAGAGCTTTGTGTATTATAACAGAGAAATTTCGTCTTTTTATGTGAGGAAACATTGAAAATTCAATATTATTAATAATATATTTTTTCAACTTCTCGAAGTAAGGAAAAAGCAGGAGATTGTTAAAATTTTATTTTCTTTCGCAGTAGATCAGTAGAACGTAGAAAAAGCAGGAGTTCTGCTGCAAAATCAGTAGATCTGGCAACACTGTTCAGGATAGATCATATTTTCCAACGGTACCACTCGCTTGTCCGTATTGTACACCAGAAACGGGAAAATAGAAAAAACAGATTTTTCTAAAAAAAAATCCAAATTTTTGTGCCCTTCCAGCTCAAGCCTGGATTCATGTATGGATCTGATTTTATTAGTATGTTGTTATGTACATAATACATGTGCAAAATTTCATTCATGTATCTTGAAAACTGAGGTCTGGTGAAATTTTTGAAAGTCTGAAGGTGACCCATTTTTTCTAAAATGTACTGCGTCATTTCTATTTAACCTAGAGTCATGATTGAAACGCCATTTTCTTCAGTATAATCAGTCCTTTAAAGCTGTACCACTCTCATGTCCGTGTCATACACCTGAACAGAAAAATTAGGGAAAAACCCGGAAGTTTTTTTTTTGAAAATCCCACCAAGACACTTTTCCCCTCTGGGCCAGCCCTGCGTTGGCGTAGGGATCTGAGTTTTTTCTAAAAATGCGTTGTATGTACATAATACGTGTGCAAAATTTCAATTTTGTATCTTGAAACCAAAGGGTGGAAAATTTTTTTGAAACTCTGAATTTAGGCTCTCTCTATATATACACAGGCACACACACACACACACACACATATATATATATATATATATATATATATATATATATAAAATTTACTGCGTCATTACTATTTGGCCTAGAGTCATGGTTCAAACGTTATTTTCTTCAGTATAACGAGCCCTTCGCACCGGTATAACTCGCAAACGGAAATTTTTCTTAAAAATTCACCTTCTCAGAACACATGCGTCCCTCGGGCCTGACCCCAGTTTCACGTAGGGATCTCAGAAAAAATTGAGAAATACCCGAAGGTACACACACTCAGTATGCAAAGTTCCGATCTGATATCGTGGAAACTAAAGGCGTGAATTTTTTTTTGGAAGTTTGCCTTAAGAAAAAAAAATAGTCACACCTCTCCATCCCCACTTGGCGCCGCTAAGTTGACCATCCTTTGCGAGATGCATCTGGAGGTGTTCTTTCGTCCATCCTTGACTTGACTAATAAAAAAATCCGGCTTAAATACTTGTTGTAGAACCTAAATAAGCGATCACAGACGATACTACGCCATGGTTACAAAAGTTACCAAAAATCCTAAAAGGGTTAATCATTCATTTTTGTTAAAAAGAAAAGTACTGAACAAAAGTAGGCAAAGAATTCAACACAACTCAAAATGCTTTGATAAATAACAAAGTGGTTTATTTTTATGAACGTACAGTGGAGGGGTGTGGCCAAGGGGGGGCCCATCGGGGCCAGGCCCCGCAAATGGTTCCCTGTCCCCTCCCAAATGACCAGCTTTTAAAACATCATAGTAAAATTATCTCGCTTCATTCTTTTAAAAGTAACAAAGTTTATTGACAATTAATAATTTATAATAAAATAGTATGGAGAAATATTGATTTTCCATACCGACCGAAAAATAGTATAGTATCTCTTCCTTATGCCGATCGAAAAATAGTATAGTATCTCTTCCTTATACCGATCAAAAAATAGGATACTTTTTTGTGGCAGCAGATTACACAATTTACTGCGATTTATATTTGACAGTTTGAAGACAAACGTTGCAACAAGGTACTACAAATACAGCCATAAAACAAAGGTACTAAACTGATTTGTAAGTACATTTTTATATGCTTTAACAAGTGTTTTAAAAGACATAGAGGATGGAAAATTTGGTGAGAAACAATACTTTTATTCAAATTGGATTTCATTCTCTCTCTCTTTTATTTCTACTCAGTGTAATAAAATAATTATGTTTTTTAGTCACGAATAATAAATAAATATTTTTGTCAGGAAACCGTAAAGAAATTAAGTGAAATTTCAAAGAAAATCAATCTTGTGTAGATAGATCCTGTATACAAGGTCTTAAATTTAAATATAAAGGTAACCAAGAAAAGTTTTGTTGCTTTTTCACCCACCACCTTTGAATATCGATATGTCACCTAACCTGGAAGATCAAAAATAGTCCCCATCAGCATGGACGACCTTCTGAAAACGTTCTGGAAGGCCATGGAATCCATCACGGTAGGACTTGGTAGGCCGTGAAACGAAGAAAGTATCAGGTGCATTTTGGACTTTTACTAGGGATTTGAACTGGCGTCCTCTAAGGTGATTGTTCAAAGAATGGAACAGGTGCAATACCCGGGGAATATACATAGTGGTTGCAATATTGTTTCCCATCCAAGGCGGAAAATGGTGTACTGAGTCATCCTATCCGCGTGGGATTTAGCGTTGTCCTGTAAACGAGGACCCATTTGCAATTCAGAAGTGATGACTCCAGAGTTTTGAGTTTTTGTTAAGCACAGCTTAACTGCTGACACTACACAGTTGCATTGATATTCTGACCAGCTGGTAGCAGTTCCCAATGCCCGATGCACCAAACACACAGGAGGACTTTCTTCTGGTACAGCGCTGGTTTCGGCTGTTTTGAAATCGGTTCATGGGATGCTAACCAATGATGACGGCACCGTGGAGCTTCGTATAGGACACAGTTTTTATTACATGTCAACGCCCTGTCCAGAAATGGCTCCGAAACAGTAAATAAACACAGTCCACTGCCGCGTTGCCTTCTGGCCCGGAGTCAAAATATGAGAGACCCATCGACCCAACTTGTAGTGCTTCACAACTTGATGGATGTGCTGTCGAATGGTTTCTCCACACACTGAATTGTAGTCCCAGTTCCTCTTCGTACATGTGTTGGTCTTCTGGCACGTGGTGTTTTCGGGTGTTTCGTCATCGTCCTTAAACTTGTTAAACCATCGCTGCAATGTCCGCGTCGTCACGACACCCTCACCAAAGGCCTGGCATATCTTCTGTCCCGCTACAGCGGCGTTTGACCTTCATTTGAACTCGTTCAGCATACATGCTTTTATGACGCTCTGTGGATGTCTCATGTTCCCTCTGTCTTTACGCAAGTTCACGGTGTCTGAATTGCCACAACCAGGTAGTATGTTGGATATACCCACACCAACAACTGACGTTCGCCTTATCTCCACTCGCATTCAACTCACGGTGTGAGGTCCAATTGAACACAGACCTCCGCGAAAAGGGATAGAACTTTCTTGGTTATCTTTATAGTTATGCACAAAAGTATAGCGTGTGGTCCCCGGCAGTAGTTCTTGATTAAGCATAATAAAAACTATCTTGAATATAATTTATGGATAATAATAATAATAATAATAATAATAATAATAATAATAATAATAATAATAATAATAATAATAATAATAATAATAAGAAGAAGAAGAAGAAGAAGAAGAAGAAGAAAAAGAAGCTAAAATAATGTTTTTAGTTTTCCAGAAGGAAACCAAAATTTTCCTTTCTTTCAGGCCTCAAAAACACTAGCAGCAACACATTTTTTGGCTTTGTACATTTTAGCTGGCCCTCTCAAAAACGACGCCCCCCTACACAAACCTGCTGGCTACACCCCTGGTACAGTGTAACTTCATGTAGGGCAAACACTTTTATTATTTTTATTATTATGATCGATTTTCGGAATTTAGACTGGCACGAGGGAACTTCTACTTAACTTGGTTAGCATCACTGTCATAAGTTGAAAAAGAAACTTTTCCTACCTTACCAATACCAACAAGCTCGTCTCAGTAAAAACAATGTATTCTGAGAAATGGTTTGTTGATCGTTTTCCATCCCTAATCTTTTGAGGAGTTAAAAAAACACACCGGTTTATCATTCGGGAAAAGAGTGTTTGTGATTCAAAATGTTGAGAATAGGGAATGAAACATTAAAATATTGTAAATAAGTTAACTCAGGACATTTCTCGATTTTCTAGGCGTCTTCTCAACACGCTGGGCAGCTCTTTGAAAAACAACACTGTATGCGAAAATCAGTACGTCTGGTCAGCCTAGGCAAATTTTGCGTTGCGTAATGCTTCACAATTTATGCACTGTGTTTTACGGAACAAGACAATTTGTCCACTTTGTGAGGAGCATATTCTGAATAAAAAGTTAGTTTTACCCTTTTTACCGGCATATATTTTTTTCGCGCTCGTCTCTAGTCATAGGAACTAAATACACTTTTCTGATTGGTTAGAGTTACCTGTTGGCCTGTCTGTATGTTTGCCGATCCCAATCGTTTCAGTATTCGCGCGCTGCCCTGTATTATTTTCGCGTGCTACTCCAGCCAGCTGTTTTTAACTGTCATGTAAAGTGAACAGAAAAAATTGTGCAAGTCTCTAATTTGCCCATTTGATGTCGAGAACAGAACCCATCCAACCCTTGCGGGGCTTCTAACCCGTTTGTACTACTACTACTACTACTACTACTACTACTACTACAATTACTACTCTACTACTATTGCTCAGGGGTAAAAGTGGATCTGAAAAGGTAGGAGACGCATGACGTGAAGCCGTCCCCCATGCCTATCTTTCCCCGTTGTATTTTTTTTATGAAGCGGGGGACGCCACAAATATTTTCGGAGGTGGGGAACGACGTCTCCCAAGTTATCCCACACTTTTAACCCCTTCTATTACTACTACTACTACTACTATTACTTTTAGAACTACTACTTTTACTATGGATCCGTATAGTAAAAGTGCAAGCTTATTTTAATGGAAAAAGTTGTATGAATTTTTTTTAAAAAAAACTTTATTTGGACCGGGTTTGACCCACGTGAAAGACGGTTTTCTTTACTAGCACGTTGCGCTAGCCTGTTCGGCTCAGTGTGACCACCCAGCAAAAATATTTCGTACTACCTATGCAGTAAAAAAGTATTAGATCTGGGGTAAAAGTACTAAAATTTTATCTCCTCCCGTTCCACCATATTTATAAATTTTACCATATTAATATCTTATTAGAAGGTTTCCGGAAGCTTCCCCTCTCCTGTGGGTATGGGTGTGACTCCTACATTCTTAAAAGAACCTCATCTTTAAATTTTTAAGTCAAAATTCGATATTAACCGTGCAACCCATTCACACCCTTCCAATTTTACTTTACACTCCCAAACTAAAAATCCTGGTGGAATCTCTGCTTAATTGTCGCATTAGAACTCAATGTAAAACCATAAAAGTAATACAAGTATAATTAATATAGAGGATGTCAGGAGAAATCAAGAAATATCAAATGGGCTTCTTGAGAAAATCGAGTTTTAATTCCTAAATTGCCTACTGTTTAAACGGATCACCAAATATGTAATATGGTTTACTATGGTCATTTATTAGTTGAAGGAGGCGACTGGACTGCACTTCCGCTCTTATAAATACCACTGTTGAAAAATAACAGGGAGAAAAAGTTACCAGGAACAGTGAAATTTTCGTACATTACCAAAGTTTCATGAGATTCCTTTCTCTTTCTCAAATGTACTTATGAGAAAAGAAGGGTAGAAGAAGGGTACTAGATTTGTTGATGAACCTACTACAATATTAAAATATTATAAAAGGTACTAGATCTAGTACGAAAGTACTAGTGGTGGTCACACAGACTCGGCTACGAGGGCTGACAGCGTTTAACGTTTCCTTTCTGCTATGTGTATGTCATGACTATTGATGTCCTATTTGTATCGACCAATAAGATCAGAGAATACCTGAAACCTGAAACAAATCTGCGGCCCGTCCCCGTAGTACACATACTAATTTATTATTGTCTGAATTTGAATGTGCCGTGTAAGAAAGAGTGAATAGTTTTGAAGAAATAATACATTCAAATGAACACGTTCAAATAATTTTGCGTTTGATTTATAAGGATGAAATAAATTACGTCTTAAATACTGAAATAAAAACGTACCAGTATTTCATTTTGGTTTCGATTATAGTTTTCGCGCTTGTCTCCATCTAAAAATTCATCGAATAACTTTCGTAGATTATAACATTGCGTCTTTAGTAACTACATCATAAAATAAGTTTATTAAACGTAAAGATAGTGTCTGTTATCTAGAACTTCTAAGCATTTCTTTTCATATTTGTGTACTGGTATGATATACTAAGGTTACCACTGAAAAGAGTACTAAAAATTCATGAACATGCACGCCTCATAATTTTGTTCGGGTGGTTCATCTACGAACCCAGGCGACCAAAGTATTACTTTTCAAGCATACTTTACTGAAAAATTTACCGGAGAAAAGAGGTAAGGCAAGAGTACGGTAGCTCAGTAGTTGAGCCCTCGCTTCTGGTTCAAAGGATCGCTGGTTCAATTTCAGGCTGTGCGAGCTCGTGGTGGACAACATCATGTTCCTGGGTATTCTCGGGGTTCTCTCGTTCTCGGGGTTCCCACTTGTCAATCCACATTTCTTTCATCATTCACTTGCAAATCACCCTTGATGGCATAAACCAGCAACGTTAAATTATTTATTTCATTTTCACAAGAGTAAGGAATGGTTATTTGAAGTTCTTATGTGATCTGTGGATATGTTAGGTTATGTTTAACGAGAGAAGTAAATATAGAAGTTGGTCCTATTTGCAAGAGGCAGAACCTTAAGGGTACAAACCTTAAGGTGAGTTAAAGCTAACCTAATCTAACCGTTTTACAGTATTTCTAGTGCTTTTTTGTGAGGTTCGAAAGCGGAGGTGCCCCTCTAAACTAAATTGCAAATAGTAACTAAATTGGGCTAAATCCATATAATCTTTTTCGAGCAATTTACTCTTTACATTTCTTTTATTGCTAGTTTCAAAGGTGAGAATTAGGTAAAATTTGCGAAATTCTTAGAAACAGAGTGCATTAAATGTTTTTCAATTCGTTGGTATAGTCAAATATTCTTGAACCTTTTTGCGATCCATGGTACATTTTCGTATCATAATGCAGTGTTGTCTTTAACAGCTTATTTACGTCCTATAATAGGCATTTAAAGACGTTTTTATTGCTCAAACAGGCATTGATCAACACCCTACATGCATTTTGGAACCAGATGGTCAAGTTGTTGTCGCCAAATGAGGACGGGGAGCGTGACATTGCTTCTTTTGTTGAGGCAAGTTTTAAAAAAATTTCCTGCCTTTAGTTTTCAAGGTATCACATTGAAATTTTGCATACCTATTATGTACACCTCTATTTATCAAATTATTTTGAGATATCTACGTCCCGGGCCTGATGCGCTCAAAGTTTTAGAAAAAAGTATTTGTTTTGAAAATTTCCCGAATTTTAGGATCTCTTCTAATAGTTTGGGATTATGCACTTGAAGACTAACATGCCATCTAGTTATTGAAGCAACTTCCCAAATTAGAAGAAAACTTTTGAAAGAAGGACGAGTATATGTAATGTTCGAAGCTCATGAAATAAAAGACTTTATTACTGTCTCAAAATGCAATATTTGTCTTGATTATGGTCACATCAGTAAACACTGCAAACAAGAGAAAGTTTATTTTTTCTGTGGATAGGGGGGGGGGGCACGATAAGTAGGGATGTGTGAATAAAGACAAAGCCAAGGTTTGTATCCCATGCACCAAGAGAAAGGAAAAGTTCAATGTAAAACCGAACAAGATGGTGTATAGAAAATAAATTAACTCTATCGGTTAATAAAACGAAAATTACAGTATTTGGCCAAACTCTACAGAGAGAACCCATAATCAAAATTAGGAACACTAAAATAGGAATTGTGAATGAATTCAAATATTTAGGTGTATGGCTATACAAACGGCTAAACTACGAAAAACATATAACTGAAACAACAGAGAAGATGAAAAATAGCCAATAAACTCTTAACAGTCGCTATAAAAGATTTTAAAATTGACAGAAAAAAATTTAAATTGTATAACAAAGCTATTCTAATGGCTATTGCACAATATTGTGCCGGAATCTGGGGTCATAGGCTGTTTCTAAACAAAAACTTAAGGCAAAAATTAACAAGAGTGCAGAGATTAATGCTAATTAGAACCGATGGCATCATAAAAACTATCTCTGCAGAAACAATACAACTTTTGGCACGACCCGCTCGGGAGAGTAATACTCCCGGAAGTACGTTTTTCCGCGCGCTACTCTAGACAGCTGTTTTACGCGCTATCCTAGCCAGTTGTTTTAAGTTGGTCACAAAATTTATATCATGAAGTACAAGGGGAACAAAACGACCCTATATCATGGAGTACAAGGGCATAAGTACTACAACTACTTATCTGCATAAAAATAAATAAATCACTTTTTTAAGTATTATTTTCATATTATTTTAATTTAATAAGTGTTATAAAAATGTAAAAAAAACTTTCCTCGGGCGGGGTTTGAACTCGCGCCAAAAGAGGATTTTATTACTAGCATATAGCGCTAGCCCACTTTTTTTTTTAACTTCCTGACTTATTTTCTACTTCAACCACTTTTCAGGACTACTAGACACGACAGGGACACGAACACAGAAACATCGAGGACAGTTAAACTTCCACTCTTGCTACTACAGAGGGACTCGAACCCCCAATGGACTTCACCGTGCGATCATCAGCCTAATGCCTCAGACCGCTCGGCTACACCCACCGGCCCACTCGGCCACTGAGGCCGACAACAGCAAGCGTTTGTTGTCTGCTATTTGAATACAACGTGTAAGAAGTGTATAACGCCAACCAATCAGAAATGTGTTTGTCGTTTCTACTTCCGGGAGCATTACTCTCCCGAGCTAGTCCTCTTTTGGCCAATGAAAAACCCATACACCTTCAGATATTAAGAAGATGTATTAAGACGTGGCTAAAGAATAATGAGAGAACCAAGATATTGGAAATTACGGGAGAATTGCCAAGCACCGAAGACGATATTAACAAACTGATTAAACGGAAGTGGGAAGATGAATGGAGGGATTCGATAAAAGGACAAAGAACAAGAACCATTAACCCAAACTTCAAAATAAGAGAAGAAATGGGGACAATAAGTAGTGAATTAATAGAATACATCTCTGGACATGGACCGTATAAATCTCATCTGAGAAGACTTAATATAATTAATGACGATAAATGTACATGTAATGAAGTACAAACACCAGAACATGTCTTCTGGAATTGCAATAATTATATAACAAATAACAAAATAAGAGAAATAAGAGACTAATTAAAAAGGGGTAATATACAAACTATAATAAACGATAAAATGAAAGTAGGAAAATTACAATTTGTTGCAAGACATGTATCAAGAAGCTTGTGGAAGGAAAGAAACGATGAAAGAAGAAGAAATTAACAAGACCCACATCCTACATTGTAAATATAAAGAAATAAAGAATTAGAAGAAAATAAAACTAATCAAACAGAAAAAAAAACTGAGTTCTGATGACAATTCCAGAACTTAAAACCTCACGTTCTTTATTTGTGTTAGTGTTAGTGTATAGTGCCTTGTTTAGTGTTTTGCTAGTGGTGGCAGGATTTTAAAATATAACAAGTGTTTTAAAAGAAGAGAGAAAATAAGAAGACTTTACAAAGCTGGTGAGAGAAATTCAGATAGACCAAAACAGTTCTGATATTGATTTCCAGAACTAACAACTAATGAAAAATTGGAAATCTGGAAGTCCAATTTCCTTTCAAAGAACTTTCTTTTCTAGTGGGAAAGACAGATATAAATAACATCAAGAAATAAATTAATACAGGGGAGATAACTATTTAAAGAAAAAAAGATCCTGGTAATACTTGTTTAAATTATTTACTAATTATTTCTTTTCTCTTTTCAGCTCATACCTTTACATATTATGCAAGTTGTTTCCTGCTCATGTATATGTATGTATGTATGTATGTATGTATGTATGTATGTATGTATGTATGTATGTATGTATGTATGTGTGTGTGTGTGTGTGTGTGTGCCTTTGTGTATCTTTTCACTTTTTTTAAAAAAGGAAATAAAAACAATAAGAAAAAGAAAGAAAAAATAAAGAATAGGGCATGATTTAAATTTTGTTTTAGGTATCATGCCAATAATGGGTAAGCCTCGCCTCACCCTAACTGAGGCCAATCATAAAAATAGGAGAGAAATCATACGAAAAAGTAGTAGAGAGAGAATTAGGAGTAAGAGGCAGTAGCGTCTGCCATTTAATAAGACCATATAAAATGGCAAAGGCAGGGGAAAGTGGAGGATTAAAAAAAAAGACTAACATGAGTCAGTCGGACGAAAGAAGACCCAAGGGTAGTTTTGGTAGTTATGAAGAGATGATTATGGTCAACTTAAATCAACGCCCGCGAGCAGCAAACAAAAAAGAAGAAGTGTCAATTCTCCCCCGAACATCACGAGAAGAAGGTGAACAAGAACAAGAAAACTCAGGTGTTCAGAGTGAGGTTCACAGTTGGTCTATAGGTATGAGTAATTATCAAGAAGCACTCAAGTTTATTGATAATACACTCGACGTAAAAAAAAGGCAAAGCCAAAATAGATGCAGTTAAAGAAGGACTAACAAAATGGCTCATCTATCAATCCAGGATGGAGGGAATCATTGATCATATTAAGGAAGAAAATCTAAAACTGAAGGACGAAAACGAGGAATTTAAGACCAAACTAGTCATTGCTGATGAAAAAATAAGAAATCAAAATATTCATGCACGATTGCTGATCCCAAAACAAAAACTTTTGTAGAGATAGTAAAAAAAACATGAGATGGTAAGAGCAAGAGCAATTAAAGAGGCAATAGCCAAACAAAAGCCAGTCATATTTCTAAAAGGGAAGGAGAATGAGTCCATCAAAGATCTTCAAACCAAGCTTGTGAAGTCTTTTAGTCCAATTAAGGAAAGAGTTAAAGTTGTTTCTGTCAAGCCGGTGGGTGGATCACTGATAGTCGAAACAGAAACTAAAGAAGATATAGAAAAACATCAAAAAATAAAAAGGTGATGGAAGAATTCAAAATTGAAGAAAAAAGGAAGAAAAGACCATTGGCTATTATATACAAGGTACCGGCAGAAATGAAAGACGCAGATATTGTGTCTACAATTATTGAGCAAAACTTGGAAGATAACGATGTGGAATTGGCAAAGAAAGAAGTAAAGCCGACATTCAGAGCAAGACCAAAGAATGACACCAGGTGCCGCCATTTGGTAATTGAAGCACCCAATGAAATCTATAAAAAACTACTTCATACAAATAGAGTATATCATCTATACGAAGCCCTAACAATCAAAGATTTCGTTTCAATTCCTAGATGCCTTCGTTGTCTTGATTTAGGACAAACCCAAAGGTTCTGCAAGGATGACAAACCAACTTGTATAATTTGTGGACAAAAAATCATGAACAAAATCATTGTTCGGAAAAAAAGGGAAACCCAAAGTTTGTATACCTTGCCAAAAAAGAAAGAAAAAGTGTGTGGCTTCCAAGAAAAGGAATACCTAACATAGAAAATGTTGTATGAAAGAGAAGTATCCCGAAATGACTATGGATAAGTGTTACTTAGAACTAATATTTATACTACAAATTAAGATCAGCCTAGAAAACAAGAGAAACAAAAGAAAAATCGGGAAGACAGACACTGGGAATTGTAAAGAAAGTGTGCCAGTGCACATATTATCAATCATATTATTAATATTTATTCAGTATTTATTTATTGCTCTAATTTCAGTTAAGCGTAGGTTTGGCCATTTTATTGCTGGCGCTCATCCCATCCAAACCGTTTTCTTACCAGTTGTGTCCAGTCACTCTCCACAACGTTAAAAAAAGTCCACACCCCAACTCCCCTCTCGTTTTCCTAACTTTCTGTCCTTTTTCACTTTCTTGTCCTTCATCCACTGACAAGCCAATAATGTATTAAGTCGCCACCAACGAAGTCTCCTGTTTGTTTCTATCTTCTGTCCAGTTTAAAAATGTTAAATAGTTTTCCCAACCAATAGGAAACGAGGGTGGGCTTGCATTTGAAAATTTGTAAATGTTTCTGAAAAACAAAAATAGAGTGAACGGAGAGAACAGATTGAAGAGGGACGCCAAACGATCACTACAAAAAAGAATGCGTCCATTCTCATTATTTTAAAAAACAATTCATTAGTTTCATTAATAAAACGTGGAGTATAGTGTGGGAGTACTATACGACCAGTGACAGCGATTAGAAAGACAGTGCTAAAGTAATTAGTGATATAAACGTCTCATCGACAGGATCTGCATACGAATTTCAACATTGTGAATGTGAGTGATAGGCTGTGCTGAAGTAATTAGTGACATAAACGCCTCAGCGGCAGGATTTGGACACGAACATGAATGCATTGTGAATGTTTTCTGAGTTGTGCTGAATGTGAGTGATTTTTGCATTGAATGAACTATTTGGTGAAAATACTTAAGACTCATCGAGAGATCATGCGGAGAGGGCCGGTAAGATCAAACATACGTAAACTGTAATAACCTTTCATAATAGAACGACGAAAGACTATTAAGGGAATGTGACAACTATCAAAATAAAATAATAACAATTGGACTATTCCACTAATAAAAATTTACGTTAAAGAAAATAATAACATTTGCAAATCTTGCTATCCATGTACTAGCTCACGTTTGTTCCTATTGATATATAAAATTTTAGCCGAGAAAATTTCTTATTCGTAATGTTTTCTTTTGCATATGATTTTTATTTATAAAGTGGCTGACATGAAATTTTTCGAATTTCATTTTTACCTTTATTTTGTCCAGTCACAAAAGCTAAATATGGATGAACACGTAGATTTACGTATCAGTCTGTATGAATATAGTTTTGACAATACAGAACAGTATGCAAAAAACTGTATTTATTCAAATAGGAAAACTTTTTCAATTTTATATTTAAATGCTAGAAGTATACGAAAGAAAATTAATGAATTAGAACTAGTGTTACATAGAATACATATTGTAAAAGTTATAATTATTGTTGAGACATGGTTGTATTCTGGTGAAATTGAATACTATAATATTAATAACTATAATAAGTTCTATGTTTGTAAGAACTATAATCGTGGTGGAGGAATACTTGGTTATATCAGTAATGAATTAATTTGTAGACAATTATATATTATAGATAAAGCGTATAGTATACTAGGAATACAGATAAAATTTATCTCGAAAAATTTAATGCTTTTTAGTATATATAATCCAAACAAGGATATGGTTAATGAACTGTTAGATGACATGGAGATTGTGTTAACTAGTTGTAAAAATTCATCCATTCTAATGGTAGGGGACTTTAATGTTGACACATTAAACAGAGATTCAACTGAAACTTTGAAATATGTAGTTTTGTGGAAATTATGGTTTCTTTCAGGCAAATACTAAATATCCGACCAGGCTGACTGATAACAGTAGAACCCTGATAGATCATGTATTAGTAAACGATTTAAGTGGTTTCCGTTAATAATATATTAGCTGATATAAGTGACCATAATATATTAATATGTAACATCATATTTCAACGAGTACAATATTATGTAAACAATATGGAACATTCATGTTTACCTAAAATAAATTATAATAAACTAAATAATTATTTTAGGACTACAAATCTTTCTTTAGCTACTAATTGTATTGATGAACAATACGGTAAATTGATAAAGTATATGTCAGATGGAATTGAAATATCTAAGTATAAATGTACGCATAAGGTCTCTAGGAAAGGATATAAACTTAAGTCTCCTTGGATAAACAAGGAATTGTTAAGATTAGTAAAAATGAGAGATAAATATTACTCTTTAATTAAAGAATTCCCAGATAATATAGATATACGTAATGAGCATAGAAAACTTACAAATATGGTAACAAAGTCGAGACGGCAACTGAAGAGCGAGTATTATCACAAAAAATACAGGAACCTTTGTCTGACAGTAGGAAATTTTGGGGTGTTGTTAACGAAATATTAACTAATAAGATAAATAATGATATAGATTGTATACAATTGGAAATAGGAAATACCTTAGTTGATAATGAACGTATACTAAATGTGTTGAACGATCATTTTGCAAATGTTGGTAAAACACTAGCATCAAAGATACCCTTAATGGAAAATACAGCTTTGAATACGGGTATACTATACAACCGCTTATTCTTTTTTACGCCAGTTACCCACATGGAAATTATTAGAATTATTAGTTCGCTCAAGAAAAAAGACAGACAAAAGATGGATTACATAGTGAATTTTTTAATAAACTGCAAGTACACCATAAGTCATAATTTATCTGAATTAGTAAATCTTTCCTTTATTCTAGGTAAATTTCCAATGCAATGTAAAACTGCCAGTCATTCTAATTTACAAAGGTGGAGATAAGTTAAATCCGAATAATTATAGGCCAATATCAGTATTAAGCTGCATTTCCAAATTAATTGAAAAGTATGTACATAATACAATGGTAACTTAACTAGAGTCTAAAATTATTTTTATAAATATCAATATGGTTTTAGGAAAAATCAAGTACCTTAAATGCTGTAACTGATATACGGAAATTCAGGAATGTTTGGATAGCAATAAACTTGCAGCAGGATTGTTTATTGATTTAAAGAAAGCATTTGATACACTCAAACATAATATATTGCTCCCAAAGCTAGAAAATTTAGGAATCAGAGGTATATCTCTTTCATAGTTTAAAAGTTACTAGTCTAATAGGTCACAATATGTCTTAGTAAATGGAAGAGAAAGTAATGAGGCTCAAATAGAGTATTGTGTTCCACAAGGTTCCATATTGGGACCGTTACTGTTTTTAATTTATGTAAATGATGTTCATCTGCTTAATCTAAGAGGTAGAATAACTTTATTTGCTGGTGATAGTGCTATTCTATAAAGCTGGTACTGTAGAGAAACTGATAACATACATTAAATAATACTTATCTACATTATAACATTGGTTATGCATAAACTCGTTGTCATTAAATTTAGAAAAGTCTCATATAATTTTTCACAAGCCGTTGTCAAAGATAATTCTTTCTAACAAAATTGAAATTAAGAATTTGGAGGTGAAAAGAGTCGAATACACTACATATTTAGGGATAATAATAGATCAACATCTAACTTGGGAATTACATATTAAAAATTTAGAAAATAAAATAACTCCTATTGTAGGTATTATGTACCGCTTTAGAAAAACCCTAACAACGAACTTAAAAAGAATGGTATACAATGCATATATACAAAGTCATTTGATATATTTGTGTATATTTGGGGACATGCTACTAAATCAAAAATACAACCACTCATAATATTACAAAAGAAAGCCATTAGAGCAATGTATGGTCGACCTATGGACTATCCAAGTAAGAGTTTATTTATGGAATCAAATATACTGCCATTCGATTTATTAATTAAAATTCAATCCTGTATGTATGTCTATAATGCACTTTCAAATAATATACATAGTAATCTACTTTTAATAAAGAGGAAAGAGATACATAATTATAATACTAGAAAAAATAATGATATTGATATTGATAATGTTAATACATCAAAGTATGCTATAAATAGCGTTAAGCATAACATTACACAAACTTATAATAGTCTGCCAAAAGATATAAAGGACACAAAAGTAATACCTTTATTTAAAAAAGAAATCAAAAACACTTTTGGAATAAATTTGCTGAATGATCTAGTAGCCATAAAAATAAAAAATAAAAAAAGACATCCACTCGTATAATACTAGAAGTAGTAAATTCATAAATGTACCATATCAACGACTGTCCAAATCATTAAATAGTTATGAGACAATTGGAATAAAACTATAACAAGTTGCTTGCATCACTAAAAGATGAACATATAGATAGATTAAAAGTAAGCTATACAATTGGTTAGTTGCAACGCCCTTTTATTCTTTACAGGAGTATTTTAATTGTTCAATAGAAGTGTAACGTATTTTGTAGTCTCGTGTTGAGCTTGTATTTAAAATGTATATTGTTATTGTAATTTATTTTGTAATGTCATTTCATCATTAATTTAGTTATAGATCATTATTTATTTATACTTACGTATCAATATTGTATCACATTTTGACGTTGTCTATTGCTATGTATAGCTTAACGACAATAAAATTCTTTATTATTATTATTATTATTATTATTATTATTATTATTATTATTATTATTATTATTATTATTATTATTATTATTATTATTATTATTATTAAACCGAACTATTACAGAACAAACCAGGGTTTTATTATAAAGTCCATCATAAAAGAGTGGTCCTCCTGACCAGATGTCAATACGTGTTTATGTGTTTTATGTGACCTACGTGCTAAGACTCGTGTGTTTACAAAGAAAGAAAAAACTGTGGGCAACAATGAAAGCTTACAATTCACGAAAGCGTGTTTTAAGAGGTAATGTCACTTGTGCTGAAAACCGTATAAACAATATCACAGAACAGGAAGATATTAGTGTAGTTCAGGTGTACTAAAACAAAGTAAGTGAACTGTCACGCGAAACAAATGAGCTTTTGTTTCTAGCAAGTAACTTGTGTGCCAAAGACGAAATTTATTTGATGCAAGAAGAAGAGCTTGCTGCTATTTAAGATAGACGTACAAAACTTAACGTGAATTAGTGGAAGTGTGTAGTAAAATATCTCACGCTTCTTCTAGTGATGTGAATAATCAAAAAAACACAACAGAAATTCGACTTCTAAAATTGCAGTTGCCATGCTTTAGCAGGAACTTAAATGATTGGCTTTCGTTTCGTGATTTGTTTATCGCAGCAGTGCATAATAATGAAAAATTGACGGGTGCACAAAGACTTCAGTACTTAAAAACTAGTCTGCAAGGTGAAGCAGCAACACTTATTCAATCTATACACATAACTAATGATAACTTTAAAGAAGCTTGGATGCTGTGAAATTTTAGGTATTAAAATAAACTAGAATTAGTCACGTCTATCTTGCGGCGCTTTGTAAGTCAAGGTCAAGTGCAGCAAGAATCAGCTGGCGCGTTGCGTCGGTAGTTCGATACAAGTGTTGTGTGTGTGCGATCGTTATCGGTGTTGAACATAAAAGTAAATGAATGGGATCCTCTGCTCATATTTAATGTAACAGAGAAGTTAGTGAAACAAAAAGACAGTGGGAACTCGCATTGTCAGACAATGAACTTCCAACTTCCAACCAATTGCTGAAATTTATAGATCATAGGTGTCGTGAATTGGCAAGTAGTACTTCCAATACAAAGTCAACCCCACCTAGTGAGCCAAGCAAGGGTAATAAAAAAACAACAATAGCGCATCATGCTTCAGTTCAATTTTCGTGTTGTCAGTGTAAAAGCAAAAATCAACCTTTGCATAACTGTGGTGACTTTCTTTCGCTATCAGTTGAGGAACGTCATTCCTTAGTGGAAAACAAAGCATTGTTCTTTAATTGTTTACAATCTAATCGTAAGTTGTCCAGTTGCAAATCAACATCGTATCGTGAGTGTGGAAAGCGTCATCATACTTTACTTCATTTTCCAAATAAACAGAATTCTGGTGTTTCAGTGGGGACTCATTTTTCAAGTGAATCGAATGTGCAACATGCTGTGTTATTACAAACTGCAGTACTGATTATGAAGGATTCATATGGTAATTCACAACCTGTGAGAGCCTTGTTAGATTCAGCCAGTGAAAAAATTTATATCAGAAAACTGCACACAACGGCTTGGTTTACAAAACAGCTTGTGTATGTACATGTTTCGGGACTGAGTTCCAGTAATGTTGCTCGGGCAAAAGGCGTGGTTAATATTGTGTTTACATCAAGTTATGATGTTAAACCAGAATTTTCTGTAGAAGCGTTAGTGTTGCTAAAGGTAACAGGTATGTTACCCAAACGGCATATTCATAAAAACAAGCAGCTGTCGCATGTTAACAAGTTAACATTAGCAGATCCGAAATTTAATGTTCCTGATAGAATTGATCTGTTATTGGATGCAGATATTTACCCTCAATTGCTATTGGTGTGTGTGTATAGTGGTGTTAATTGTTCTCCTGTAGCAGTGAACACCAAATTAGGATGGGTGTTGTTTGGTTCTATTGGTGACAATCAAGTGCAATATAAGAAATTCACAGCATCAATATATCACATCCAGTGCAACGAATTTTGCAACAGTTTTGGGAATTGGAAGATATTCCTACACAAAATATAATGTCGTCAGAAGAAAAACAGTGTGAAATTTATTTCGAGAAGACCCATCAAACAAATGAGACAGGCAGGTTTCATGTGCAATTACCGTTTCGTGATAACAGTGCAATACTTGGTGGGTCACGTGAAGTGGCAATTAAACGCCTTATGCAAGTAGAAAGTCGGTTAAAGAAGAGGCCTAAAATGTGTCAAATATGTAGATCTGATGAATGAGTGTGAGGTACTGGGACATATGGAAATTATTCCAGAAAGTGAAATACTGAAACCAAACAGTAAAATGTGTTGTCTACCACATCAAGTAGTGCTAAAAGATTCCAGTTCTACAACAAAATGATGGTAGTTGTAAAACATCATCTAATGTGTCATTGAATGATAAGTTACTTGTCGGACCTAGGTTGCAGTGTGACTTAATTCCATTACTTGTCCATTTTATACAACATAATATGGCATTGACTGCTGATATTGAGAAAATGTATAGATAGGTGAGCATCCAACCAGAGCATAGAGACTTCCAGCGAATTGTGTGGCGTGGAAAACCTAATCTTCCAATCAAGAATTAGGCCTACAAGCTTGCGACGTAACTTATGGTACAGCTTCAGCATCATACTTAGCAGTGAAAAGTTTGCAAAAATTATCGAAATATGAAGAATCATTTTCTATTGCAGCGGCTGTAGTAATGCAAGACTTTTTTTGTTGATGACTTAATCAGTGGTGCCAGCTGAGTGAAACAATTCAGTTACGAGAACAACTCAGTGTATTGTTCCACAAAGGAGGTTTTGAACTGAGAAAATAGGCATCCAACAGTCCCAACGTTTTGGGCTTCGTACCTTCTCATCTGCAACAAATGACAAGTAGTTTAGATTTTGATAGTAATTCAATGAAAACTTAAGGATGTTAGTGGTTTAACCTGTTCTTCTTTATAACCTCAAATGCATAGCGTGTAACAGGCCCATACATAATTAAATATAATGCTTCTCTCATAAAGCATTGCTTTTATCTTACCTTTTATAATAAAATCAATTGTCTTAATCCTCTTCTTCTCCTACAACCAAAGGTTTTAGCTGAAATCTAATTTTAATCTATCAAACTAAGGTTGTAGGTTTTTGCTCTGAGATATATATATTTAATATATAAAACTTGTAGGATTGATATTAATTTATTTTTTGAATAAAAAGTGCAAATATACATATATACATATTATCAAAATTCTGTCATCGAAGTTCTTTCAGCCTTAACTAATTAACCTCTGTATCTTGATTTAAAAAATATCTTAATCGATTCCCACAGATTCCCAAATTTCCTCTACTTGGAAACCCGCTGTCCGCCACTTCGAACAAGCTTCGACCGATGCCCTACTTCTATCAAGAAAGCCTGACTTCAACTTTCTATAAAAAAAAAATAGATTAACCTTTCATCTATGACACCCACTTGTGAACATAGAAGGTTAACTTCCTTAAAGAGAACACCATCACTTAGGTCTTCTCTGGCCTAAAAATATATATATATATATATATATATATATATATATATATATATATATATATATATATATATATATATATATATATATAATACTTCAGTATATGATCAATTTAATCTTAGAACTCAGTTAAATCAACGCTTCTGTATAGGCCATCACTCAGGCCTTCCCTACATGAATTTATTTCAAAATATTCTACGGCCATCACTTAGGCCCAGAGAAAATTACTTCTCTCTGCAACTATCATCACTTAGATAGTTCCCTACATGAATTTGTTTTAAATTAATATTTCTACGGCCATCACTTAGGCCCAGAGAAAATGACCTCTCTGAAACTATCATCACTTAGATAGTTCCCTACATGAAGACAGAGAATTTCAAAAGGACATCACTTAGTCCTCCTGACCATCTTCTAAAAAATTACGACTGAGGGTCTTCTTTTATATGGTCGGTGGACGCGTTACTTTCTCTTTTTTTATGAGGTTTATATTTTCGCTAAAGAAAAAGAACAGCTTGGGTAGGCAAAACCTCCGAGCTTCTAGTAATTCCATTCTAAAATTTTCAGCCACCAAATATTTGAAAGCTAAAAGAAAAAGTACGTTAGAGAAAAAAAAGTTAGCACAAACTATGAACAAAATTCTACACACAAGTTATCCTCTACAATTATATATATATATATATATATATATATATATATATATATATATATATATATATATATATATATATATATATATGTGTGTGTGTGTGTGTGTGTCTGGCCAGACCTAATAGATTATATATAGTCTTATTAATTAAATCATAAAATTAACATATAATTATATATAAAATATATTTAATTGTTTTTTACCTTATTACAACAAACCTGTAAAGGCGAAGACACGTCCTTACAAGGAATTCAGTGTATCCATCAAATGATGTATTTTCGTATAATGTCAATCTTGTGTCAATTAAGTCAGTTGTAACTAAGCGTAATATTTTATCAGAAGTGCAAAAGTTTTCAATCCAATAGGTTTGATTTCTGCAACTACTATTATTGGGAAAATATTATTGCAAGAAATTTGGAATCTAAATTTAGAACGGGATAGTCCAGTTCCTCAATGGATTTTGAGACCGTCTTGAGATATAGACCTCATACTCAGAGCATTCTTTATTGAAAAAAAAAATCAAAATCAACAGGTGTATCAGTGTCACTCTAGCTACGAGAAGAGAGTTAATAGGATTTTGTGATTCTTTCGAAAAGGCTTAATATGGAGTGGTGTATATGAGGTCTATATCTCAACACGGCCAATTGAGTGTGAACATTGTTATGGGGAAAACGAAGGTTGTTTCAATCGAACGAGTGTGTTTGCCACGATTAGAAGTGTGTGGTGCATTGCTATTGGCTAAAATGATAAATCTCATATTAAATTCTTTACGTTTGGAAGTGCATGATGCAATTGCCTATTCTGACCCTACTGTTGTGTTATTGTGGCTGAATTCGGATTCAAGCAGATGGAAAGTGTTTGTCGCGAATCGTGTAGCAAAGATGCAAACTCTTTTTGTCATCAGTGAAGTGGTTCAAAGTGGATTCAAAGAATAATCCAGCAGACTGTGGTTCTCGAGGTTTATTACCTTCTGCCTTACTTGTACATCACTTATGGTTCTCAGGCCCAGAGTGTCTCAAAAACCCCATTCCCCACTGAATATACAGTGGATTCAAAGTTAGTCAACCAAGAGGAAAGAAAGCAAATAGTTTCTATGAATGTTCATATTGATACCGCCATTATTGACAGGTGTTCATCGTTGGTGAAACTTCAGCGAATTGTTGTATTGTAAGCGCTTTATTAATAATTGTCATGTGTCACAAGGAAACAAACGCACAGGTCCCCTTACAGTAACAGAACTTTCTAATGTCTTGATGTATCTGCTAAACGTTGTTCGTGCAGTGACTGTAAAGACCTCAGAAGGAATTTACAAAAGACCAGTTGTGAAAATATCCCCATTACCATTTGATTGAGAAAGACATTTTTCATTTCCCATTTTGTTTTACTTTTTATAGTTCATTTCAAATATGTACTAATTCCTTTTTTGTGTGTATCTTGAACTTGATCGTTAAAGGGTGGGGGCTATGTTTAGTCCTAACTTGTTTATTTAAAATCTTTAGTTTTTTTAAACATGTTTGTTCAATGTAACTTGTTAGCTGTAGAAGAAGAAGAAGAAGCAAATAGAGTAGATTCTTGTTGAAACTGTGTATAGTAGAGGTGTATGATGTGCGCATAGCCTATAGCTGCATCCATCGTAGTGTTCAATGTTCATTTTATTTTAACTCGGGAATTGTAAGAAACAGTCATTATATTATTAAACCGAACTATTGCAGAACGAACCAGCGTTTGTGTTATACCGTCCATCAGTGAGGCAATTAAAATTTTGTTAAAATTTGTACCTCCCAATTACCCCCACGGGATAATTGGGCGCATGATGCAGGTATAAATGAGTTGAATGCCTTAAGTGAATATTTTCTTATTAGAATTCATTTAAATGCTGTGCTATCTTTGTCTTTTGTGGTGTACATGTTTGTTTCATAGTGTATTGTGCTTATTAAGCTATTTTGTTCAACTTAAGCCTCCAGTGGCCGTTGCATATACCAATAGTAGTGATACTGTAAATAAAACATGTTTATCAATCCAGCGTTCTAACACATGTTTTATTGTAATACTTTATTGTTATTTAGCGTAGTTTTATTGCCTTCTCCTGTTTGAATATCAGGACCCGTTCTCTTGTTTTTTTCTATATTATTATTATTATTATTATTATTATTATTATTATTATTATTATTATTATTATTATTATTATTATTATTATTATTATTATTATTATTATTTACGCTTTCGGCCAAAGTATTGAACACTTATTGTTCTTTTTTTCGTATGTGATACATTTTGGATGAATTTCATAGGACAGCATACTATGCTATAACAATAATTGGAAGGCTTGAAAAGACATTCAGATATCTTTAAGCTTTAGAAATAAGTTACTCCTTACTCTGCGTAAACAAACGTATAATTTTTTGGCGACACATAAAACTATTAGTTTTTAAGTGAAATACAAGTTATATACACCAAATGAAAGTTTGATTTTTTTTCATTTACATCCAATCACCCTCGTGGGTTCATGTGCACCGACAATGGCTTTAATTATTTTGCACCCAATTACCCTCTTGGAGGTAATTGGCTGGAAGTGAGACCAACAACAATGAAAATGTTGCAACATCAAAAGTAAAAATGAAGCAAACTTAGTTAAAAACTAGAAAAACATCTATGAGCTATGAGCTGTGAGGAAAAAGGTTGACAAAAACATACCTCCCACTCTCCTTCTACCCGATATATATATATATATATATATATATATATATATATATATATATATATATATATATATATATATATATATATATATATATGCATCAGTGGATATTGGTTTGATGGCTTGGGCTACCAATAATCTTTATAACACCTGTACATTATATTATTGTTATTATTATTATTATTATTATTATTATTATTATTATTATTATTATTATTATTATTATTATTATTATTATTGGAGTTTACTTTCCACGTTATTATACAGAAGGGATGCAAATAAGCAACAAAATTTTACTAGCCCAGGGAAATGCTACCAGCCCACATTGAACATCCCAATCGTAAGTTATATAGTCTTTACTGTTTAAAAGCTCGCCCGCAGCGATGAACTACTCGCCCCGGGCGAGTGGTTATTTGCATCCCTGTTATACAGTTTTCAAAATAACAGAAAACCTTAGAACGTACTTTCCTTTTATCAAGAAGAGAAATATGATTTGCTCATTAGAAAGACATCTTATTAGTTATTACAGAAAAAAGATCGTACATTTTTACCTTCATGTGCTGCGTGAAGTGTCTCTATATTTTGCTTTGGATCGGTGGTAACTCTACCCATCAGAGTAAATTAAAGTTGTGTACAAGAACGCTTAATTAGGTGATTAACTAACGAAGGACCCTCAGTTTGTAAGACTCTTCGCAACCTAACGCAAATAAATAAGAGGTAATTTTAACAGGTATGCCTATTAACGCAAAATCTGTAAAACAAGACTTGTTTTGCGTTGACGCAAACCGCTTCGGAACGAGCTTCAGCTGTCCGAGCCAATTCCCAGCGACCCCCAAAATGCGCTGTTATTACATGAATAACTCTTCTTTACTTTTCATGCACCCATGTAGCCAACTGGTGCTACCTGGCAGCCCGTTCGTAAGCTGTGGTTGGAGGTGGAGCGAAGAATGCGCTGAACCAGAAGTGTCACTGTTCATCCCAGAGACATCATAAACTATAGTTTGAACACTAATGTATCTATCTATACATACATATACATACATATATATATATATATATATATATATATATATATATATATATATATATATATATATATATATATATATATATATATATATATAGGGACATTAATGCAAGTCCAAAAATGACGAGATGATTGCGGACATCCAAATAAGTAAAAATGTTCCTATAAACTGGGTCCGATGCGACTTCGTTTTCGAGATACAGGGTGTTCAAATATCGAGTCCTTCCTTAGTCTTACTATGGGAAAGTGAATGGAAATGTTCAATATTGCAGGAACAATACAATTAAGTGGAATTATGCCAGTGCAAATACATTTACACTAACACAGAGAATGAAACTGATCAACGTTTAAGGTTATTGGGTTGTCAGTGTTGCCAACCTGGTACAAAGTGTTACGTTTTTAAATGGCACTAGACGTCCGCATGTTACCATATGGTTACTGACATCAAAACGCTCCTAAACATGGGGCAGATCCCGCTTTGTTTTCGAAAGACAAGGTGTCCAAGTGTGAAGTTAATTAACGGCCCACAATAGGAAGGAACGGTTCACAAATCAAAACTCTTGCATGAAAGTGTAATTGTGTCGTTACAAATGAATGCACATGAGAATAACTTACGTATGAAGCCACAAAGTAATTAAATGTTAAAAGCCACGAAGTAATGTTATTGACTAACAATGTTGCTCACTCTGTGTGCATTGAAAGCATAACCTAGTACTATTTGAAAACATAACATTTTGTACCAGGTTGGAAACGCTGACAACACAATAACCTCAAATGTTGATTAGTTTCATTCTCCATGTTAGTGTAAATGTAGTCACAGGCATAATTCCACTTGATTGTATTATTTCTGTAATATTGAACATTTCCATTCGCTTTCCCAGAGTAAGCCAATGGAAGGACTCGACATTTGAACACCCTGTATCTAGGAAACGAAGCGTCATCGGGTCTATGTTTATAAGAACATTTTTACTTATTTGGATGTCCGCAATCACCTCGTCACTTTTGGACATGCATTAATGTTACACCCTGTATACAGATAAAATCTAAACGCGCCTGCCCTATCAAAAATGAAATGTGTCAAGAGCGTAAACACATGTGTCCCTAAAAGAAAGAGTATCACTATGATAAACTATGTTTCATTTATTAACCACTAATGGAAATGTCTCATTAATACAGGTGATCTACATTGTACATACTGACTACACTTTTTAATGTTATTAGCCGATGTTAATTATGAATTGTGGTAAGTCAGATATTTGTTAAAATTGAAAAATACGAGCACAGAGGGAATTTAAACAATAAAAACCGGCACATCTAAATGTTGAGCAAAGTCAATGTATGAGCTTGTTTTGAGTCATATAATTTATGAAATCTCGGCACATATTTTGAAATGGTAAGACGCAAGAGGGCTAACTGGCCTATGGAACTCTAAGGTTCAAGCCGCGTTCACACAAGCTCTCCACTGACTTCTACCCTTAGCCAATTGGATTCAGTTTCTATTTTGTATTCTTATCTCTGGTAGATCCATCTTAATATTGTCCTTCCATCTGAGCCTAGGTCTTCCTAATGGTCGTTTTCCGATTGGTCTTCCAGTCAAGACTTTGAAAGCGTTTCTACTTTCTTCTATTCTAACGCAAGACGGCTTCGACCAATAAAAATAAAACAAATAAGACTATTTGTGAATGGCGGTAGTACTTTAGAAAAGAGTAAAATTCAAGAATCGTCCGAAAAATAATAACTCAAAATTAAGAGAAAGAAAAATTCAGCTCTCATGGCGTCGCACTAAATTCCAGACATTTAAGAAGACATACTATTCTACACAGGTAAAGTAGAAGATCGTTAGTGGCTATCTAACAAGCATTATACACGTTTAAGCCATAGGTGAAAGGGTTATCCCTGATCGTTTTTTTTTTTTCGAATGCGATTGCAAATGCAAACTGCGAATTCATGTGCCTCTACTAGATTCGAAGTTTTGCGAATGCGAATCAAATTGCAATGTCTCTTTTAATGTGAAATATTTTTGCTTGAAAATTCGTACCTTAAAGTCTTGAGAGCCTAAATAATAATAATATTTATTAATTTCCTTTGTGTGCAAAATAGAGTGTTTGTCGCTCCCGTTATTATTATGATTCCGTGGTAACCGCTACTATTTTCACTTTAAAATAAAATTAGAGATTACAGAATGAACCTACTTTCTAAGAAAATTTTCTCCATGAGTAAAGAAACCCGTTTTTACCTTTTTAAACATATTAGTCAATAATTATATGCATTCGTAAAATTATTATTTGAGGAACAAAAAGGAAATATAAATTGAATAAAAAGTTGCTGTTCGTGAATTAATTAAATCATCTTATTTTAAAGGCAAAACAAAGAAAAATATGCATGCCTTCCACTCCAAGTTCCTTGCTCACATCTGCCTATAATTTGATCACTACATGTCGTTTGTAGTAATCTGGATGAGCTTGGTTCCACAATGGAACTTTCTCAAAAACACAATTTATTAAAACATCAATATCTATTTCCATCTTTATTTTTATTTTATTTTATTCTATTTATTTATTTATTTTGTTTATCTCTGCTCCTCGCAACGTTGCCTGCTTTCACGCAAAACAAACTTTCTTCTTTAACGTAGCGCTCAATTCATCTGCAGACGACTCTCCATTCGCACGAATTCGGGCAAACAAACAAAAAAAAAAGTTGGGATCGTTCGCATTCGCATCTTTTCGTCGGTTTTCGCAATTCGCAGGTCGGAACTAAATGGCGTAACAAACATCTTGGCATTTGAAGGCGGCGCTCCAAGTTCCCTTTAAATGCTGCTAGCAAATGAGAGGCCAGTGGTATTGCCACGTTTATTTTGCACACATCCACGTCTATCCCCTGTCACCTGATCGCGCTGCAGTTTGTCTGCTTATCCATAGCCACACCTCTTTACCATTTAGCAACGTCACGCCAGAGCTTGTGTTTTATTCGTTTAGCTGAAATGCCAAGATGTTTGTCACAGCCCTAAGTTGAGGCACTCCAATTTATTTACAGGTGCTGGGAATTTAGCATTCACATTCGCAATCGCATTCGGAAGCAGTGAAGGCTCGGCCTTAGTCCACTATGTATTATTAAGGAAGAAGGGTATAGATTTAAGTATGCGTGTTGCATTATAAATATGTTTCTTTGTACGGTCATTTTTAAAAGTTCTCGCGCCTCCCAGGGAGGCGCGCTGCACAGTTTGAAAACCCTGGTATATTAGTATTGAGTGGGAAATTCTAGAGCAAAGTGAGAATTCTAGATCTCGAGATGGGATTTTATAACGTTTTTGCCTGGCATCATTGGTCTGCACTTTCCGTCTGCAGTACTGGAAAATGGCATCTCAAGGATTTGATTATGAATATGAATGTATGCGAGCAGATCTACTTGGTCTGCCACGACCAGAAAGACCTCCAACGCCTCAAGAACCTGTGAAAGTTGAGGAAACCGTAGATGAAATAGATCCTGGGGTCACAGAGGTAAATTTATGATTTTTTTTTTTCAGCGATGAGCTGTGTTTACATACCAAGATGAAAAATTCCTAAAATGCACTTCAAGTTTAGTTTGTTTTTAGTTCAAGTGTAAAATATTTTGTTGGGCTTATGTGCTGGACTAGCACATTAATATACAATGATTACTTAGAATTCTATACAAGGACGTGTCATCCACATATTTTGTGAAGATGTAGACATAGTATAAGTTGTCAAGTATGTGAAAGTTTGCTAAAGTATAACAAATTTCTGTTTTACACTAAAATATAGGAGACAAAAACAGTTTAGATTTAAATTCTAAAACACTAAATTTTGCAAAATTTAAAGGTAAGGTTGAATACTGGTCTGCAGGCTGCAAATGGTTATATTAGACTATACGTAATATCCATTACGGCATTTGTGCCGTATCGCCGGACAACTTTGAAAGCTGAAAAAAGCACCAAAATGGGCATTTATTCCGAAGTTGGGCGTCCGCTTTCGCCACGTTTTTTCGCTGTTATCTCCTTTGTACACTTTCTGGAATTTGTTATTAGGTTCATTAATCCGTGCTCTGCACAAACTTTTAAAAGATTTTGCTCGTTAGCAACGTATTGCTTCACAAATGTTAAAACTGTTATTTCATTGCCCTTGCACATTCGCCATGTTGATAACCTAAATGCTCGTTTCTTTCCCACAATGCAACTGTTCGGTTACCTTGCGCCAAGTAGTTCCCTCCGCTCGGCGTATAGTCCCATGTTTATAGCCGCTTATATATAACAAATAAACAGATTTTTCGAGACTCTCATATATTATCAAGCACACAAACAATCAAATTATCCATATCTTTCCTGTAAATTTTAAAAATTTTGCTGGAAACGGACGCCCAACTTTGGAACTTAACCCCCAAAATGTATTGCATACGGTTATATTTTGTTGGATTACATTAATTTACGTTAAATTACGTTACATTAGACGTGCAGTATTACTGTAATACGGATCCATAGTATAAGTATTAGTAGTATTAGAAGCAGGAGTAAGAGTAGTAATAGTAGTAGTAGGAACGGGTTAGAAGCCCGGCAGGGGTTGCTTGGGTTCTATTCTCGACATAAAATGGACAAATTAAAGATTTGCCAAATTTTTTTCTGTACATTTTACGATTTCTAGATTCGTATAGTAAAACAAGTGTACCTCTCCGCAAAATAGTCCATCCGCCTCCACATACAGTCCTGCTAACATCATCAAAAACAATCAACAAATACAGCCACTTTCTTAACTTTTATTTTCCCCGTACCTGCCTTGTACTTCTTTCTCACAAACACATAAATTCTTTAATTGACCCGGTAAATTTTCTAAAATTGGTCCGGCGATACGGCACTTAACCCAACTTTACAATAGACGCGGCAAATTTTTACTTGGACTCAAACAGTGACTTCAACCGGATCAGATGAATCGATTACAGTTACTAACACCAAGGTGACCAGAATTTTCACTTGCAAAAACGGGACGCATACGAATAGGCTACGGAAGGGGGGGGGTATCTGACTTCCAGATTGCATTTTGGGACTCAGCAGTGTTTTCAATTTACAAAATACACAAGTAAGAGTGATAACACACCGTTTCTAACTTTACGTGTACTACACAACAAATAATGGTTCCCGATTGCAAGTTCTACCCAACAATTCTTTTAACTAGTTGAACACTCAGAATTCCACTCAATTCCCACTTGAACCACGAACACACAATTCCCATTTGAAAATTCAGAAGTCCTAGACATGGCTGAACCTTGGCAACGAGTGTTGGTACGGAAGAGAGTAGAATTTGCATTGACGTTCTATATTTTGGATAATAATTACGGGACACTTAGGTCATTTTTACTTAAAAACGGGACATGTAGGTGTCCCGTTCGAGAATCAGAAAAAAACGGGACAACGGTTGGAAAAAATGGACTGTCCCGGCTAAAACAGGACGTCTGGTCACCTTGTATAACACTCAAAGTAATGTACAATGTTAAGAATTATACTATAAGTACAAGGGCCAAAATGTTACTAAACACTATTCCTAAAGTCTTCCGAGAAATCAATTCAGGTGAAGCGGTGACTATCAATTTTGGGATCTAAATGGGGGGCTACCGCCCACCAAACCCCCCGCTCAAGTATCATAAGAACATCCAAAACAACAGTAAATAATCACACCACTGCTATAAAGCTAGCATAAGGGAAAAAAAATTTAAAGAAAAAAAAAACTCGTCACTAATCATAAATCAGTGCAAGACAAAGAAAAATAAATTACATCTCAACAAGACAATAGGACAACTAGCAGCAAACCAAATACTTTGCTTAATACTCAAATGCAAAACAAATCAAGAATAAAAAATAATATGAATTAAAAGAAGAAAACACTCACCATTTCGCCATAGGAGAACACTCATGAATAATGAACTCATAATTGCTTTTACCCACTTTTACCATACGTCGGAAATATCTTCAGCCTTAGACCACAACCATGATAGGTTTTCTGTAACTCAATTAAACCACACACTGCTGCAAAGCGATATGGGTTACTATACGAATCTAATACAAACTTATTTAAAAACGACAAGTTCAAATTCTTTCTATTAAATTCATGAAACGGTTTCTCAATAGCATTTGCTAACTCGATCGTCGCCATGAATCGAAAATTCAATTACGCGCTCCTCGCATGCCACCAACAACAACACACACATACAAGCACACAGAACATGTGACATCACACTGACAAACTACCATATGACTGTACGCAGACACCTAGAAGGAAAAATATGAACTACCACCATGAACTACGACGTCACACCAAAGGCACGAGCAATTCCAACAAGCGACTCACACAGAAACAGTTCCAAGAAGTGACTGAACCTATAAGAACCGATTAATGTCACAGTTTGAGTCAAAGTAAAGACTTGCCATAGACGCTCCAGCCGCGCATCGATAACAAGGACCGCCTTGGAACAATGTAGTAGAGTAGACTAAGGTAGGAATAAGTAATGTAGGGTAGAGTTGAGTTAGCTTAGTGTTAGGGAAGTTTAGACCCATTTGTTAAAATTAATAAAATGTGGTTTTTCGTCTCTGCGACAGGGTATGAACTGGAGCGACAATTGTAAAGTTAACCCAAACTAATATATGTTATTTTTATTTATATTGTTTATATATTGCAAAAGAGGTCTTCCCGGTTAAATTTAACAACACGACGTTTTGCAAAATTTACAGTAAAATTGAGTATTACGTTGAAAAGTAAATTTCGGGTTCACTCGAGCAGACGGTTCCGAGATCCGATCCGTTTGTTCGACTAATGACCTAACGAACCTAACCTAACCTGAAAATGTAATAGGCCCTAAACCTGTCAAAATTTGGTAGAACCGTCTGCTCAAGTAATGCCAAATTTCTGCAGGTAACTGAAATAAATAGTAAATGATAAACGAGCAGGAATCATAAACTGGACAGAAATTTCTGCAGCACGCTACGTCATAACAAACTCACATTGCCACAGAGTTTTGGGGGACCTTAACAAATCTGAAGAAAAACTGCACTAATTTGTACAATAAAATTTGGAATGTTGCAAATTGCACAGAAATTGAAGAGAATGAGAGCTAACTGAGTGACTTAAATGATTTTAATTTTCAAGTTCTGCAAATTCTTGACGAGGAAGTACTGGCGGTAAAAAGCAAGGAATTGTGTCGATGCAGATTTAAAATGGTGTGTGTGTTTCTTTGGGGGTAAACTTTAGTATACACGTTCCAGTATCGTCTTCCGCGTTGAAAAATAGTTCTTGTTTATATTTATTTCTTTTGTTTCACTTTTGGTTATAGTGTTAGCTATCAACAGATGGCGTTATTAGTTCAGCTGCACGTGGTTAAAAAAAAAGTATCATCTTAGTGTGTTATGACGTATAGCGCAAGCACGTATTCTTGTGTGTCACGTATAGTAGAGCGCGCTGTGTGTGTGTGATACTTCTGTTACTTTCGTAGTCAAATGTGTGTGTTCTCATAAGTTCGTATTATTACTGCAATGTGAAATGGTTGTGATATTAACTTACGTTAATTTTCGACTGACATATAATAAGGAGAAGGAATTAAGTTTTTAGAGCAGCAGGGTTGAATTAACTAGGAAATTGATTGCCATATATGTGTATTTTTCGGTGTAATCGGCGGGTTAATGGAGTATAAAGTCTTTTGGCATGTGTCTGCCTTTCGTGGAACTTTTTTTGAAAATTAAAAGTTAACGTGTGCAGCAGATTTTTCATTTCCTGTAGTGTAATGTTAAGGAAGGTGTCTAAGGTTCAATTAATCATGAACTTTGATACTAATTTTTTCTTGTTTGACAAATTTTGGTGCATGATGCATGCTCTGGATTTTTTGATTGCCGATTTGATTCTTCATTTTAATATTGTGGTAAGTAGTCTTGTTTACTTTAGTGTATTACAATTTTGGGGGAAGGGAGATGTAATAGCCTTACGTGAATGTGTAATAGCTTTTTTCCGTTAATTATTTGCGGGTGGTTTGGGAGGGGCTTGCCCCCCACTTTTTAAGCGGGTGGTGGAGCGTGCTTTGTAAACTTTAGCCCCGGGGGACAAACTTTATATTGCACGCTCCACTGGAAAGGATGTTACCTAGAACATTGGGATAGAGCTGGAGCGGGCTTTGTAAACTTTAACCCCCGGGGATAAACTTTTTAATACTTGCTCCAGTTTCTCTTTGTAGGTATCAGAAAGCACATGCAGTTTATATTTTTCTTAATTGTTTCTTTCTTTTTTTTTTCCCTGAAATATTCTAATATGTTGGTGAGCATGTTTTTGTTTTAAATGTGGCTGTGTGTTTCTTCTATCGAAAATAGTGCCAATGCGCAAGGGTACTACCTACGCCATTGTGTTATAACTGGAGCGGGCTTTGTAAAGTTCGCCCCTTTTTTAATACGGAGAGCATTTAAGTTATCGATAAATATAAACAACGTAAAAAAGTGTGGTTCATTATTACTATGCAATTGTAATGAAATGCATGCTTGCAGTGACCACGTATTTTTTGCAGTAATTTTTAATATACACGCTCCCAGCGTCGCTCGCTTCTCAACTTCACCTGCACAAAATGGGGTAGTGTTATGTCGCCCATTGCAAATATTTTGCAAAAGAATGTGGAGATTAAGCCTATCATTACAGACGAATAAGATCAAGAGGGTATTATAATAACAATAAAAATACGTACCTTGCGCACATGTTTGATATATCCATCTCTTTTCCTTGTTTTTCAGTTTAGGTACCACAAACTTCATCGGTGTTTTCACCTTACTGGAGAATAAATCGATATATGATTCACGTGTTGGTTATTCGGTCTTTTCTTTACTAATATGCCACTGGATGTACTTCCGAAAATACACTGCAGAATTCCTACGAATTACATTAATCAATTATGAAATGCACATTTATAGTCACCTTGAATAAGACTAGGGCTATTCCATTAAGATATCCGAAATATCGATATTCAAATGACGTTCTACATAGGCATACAGGAAGGTTATGGAATGAAATGAAATCTGATTTAAAGTCCCATGATTTTGCACCGAGATAACGGGAAACTGTGATTATGAATGAAATAAGTGGGACTAAACGGAAGAATCCACGCATACGATGTTTGTACACCACAAAGTTCACTTGGCGCGAGGGGCCGCAGTGGCTCAGTGGTAGAGCGTTCACCCTTGGTGCATGGGGTCCTTGGTTCGATTCCAGCTCGCGCCAAGTGAACTTTGTGTTGGACAAACACCGTGTGCGTGGGTTTCCTCGGGATTCTCCCACTTTCTTCATTCCACCATTTCATTCATTTCTCATCATCAGCGTCTCTTAGCCTAGCCGGCAAAATCGTGGAACGTAAAACTGAAAGATTTCATTTCATTTTTCACTTGGCTCCAGCTGGCATGAAACCAGGGACCCACACACCACAGTTTTGCAAGAAGGTTAGTAGTGTCTCAGATGCAGTACTTCAGTTGATAGATGTAGTAGTATTTCATTTACAAATATGTATCCTATAACGTTCATTAGCAAAGACTACTTAGAGTTTTGCTAATGTAGAAGGCTGGACAGTCAATGCATTTAATTATGTAAATTAGGTTTGGAGAGTTACAATTACCGGAAGGGTAGAAAGTGTATGTTATCCATGTGATGTTCGTTTGTTCATCTTTAGCGTTCCTGTTTAGCTCCGAGACTATACGAGACCCGAACTTACAGTTCCAGGTGAAATCTTAATCACTGTAATGCGTTCCAAGTTTTTTAATGCTCTCTTATCGGGAATCGAACCGGGGGCCACGTGCATCAACGGGATGTAGTATGCTGTTAGAAGGCCAATCTTCTCTACTATATCCATTTACTTACAGCCTGCTACATTCACGTGACCGTGCATTCCAATATGACTGCCACTTGGACGCTTCTCAGTTGTTTTCTCTGTTACCATAGTTATCTTTTCTGTCTGCTTCTTGCCCTCTTTATCTGATGAATTGTTTTTGCGGAAGGAGTCATAGTACTTTTAGTGGATGAGTGTTCTTTTATCGTGTTATGATTAAGTTTGTACCAGTTTTTGGTAATTCAGTATTTAGAATGTGATTTTGAGGAAGTGCTAATAATTTTAAAATTTCAGCCTTAAACGATGTTCTTAAAGAGCTACTGAGACCAGCGCAACTTTATTTGCGCTCATTTGTATACGTATATACTTGTATCGAGAAGTATACGCATATATTTGTTTACTTAGTATTGTTGTATATTATTTTTCATATGATTTTAGTTTTGTTAGTTTGCTTGATTTCTTTTGATTCAAAGCACTATGTACATTTTTCTAAAGTTTTATTCCTTTTTTTCTTTTGTTTTCAGTTTGCTATTTTAGCTACTTAATTACTACCTGTTTCTAATGAAATGTAAGTTTTACGGAGCACTGGTGTTAAAGAGCCGGAGTAATTTCTCGTTCATTTTAAGGTATTACTTTTATTTTATCTTTATCTGTATACATTATTTGGTATATGAAAAAAATTCTTACCTTGCATCCTAAACACGAGGATAACAACATATTGTTTTAGGCTTTCTTTTGTCCCTGTTTTAGTATGCTTTCTACCACTACACTGCCTATTGGAATATGATTATAGGTTCAATCCATGTTTCAATATAAAGCCTTTGAAAAGAGAAGAAATTAGTTCAGTCTATACTGAGGAAGATGTTTCTTTTGAGTGTTTAAACACTGGATCACATGGAGAGGTAGTTATGAGCCAAAAATGTGTTTTACAACTTGTGAATAGGTATTCTGTTTTAAAATTGTAATAATTTTAAAAATCATCCAAAGAGTAGAGTATATTAATACTACCAATATAGACTATCCTTGTTCTGCTTTTTGGACGTTTTATTATTATCGTAACAAAAGACAATACTAAAGTTGTGAAACACGTTACTGGCTTATAACTACTTTTCACGTGATCTACTGTTTACATACTTTAAAAAATTTCTTCACAAGTGGGATTGAACTACTACTTGGTTTCTAAGGAGTACCAGAGGTTCTGTAACCGTATATTGCGTTTCTCATGTCTGAAATGCAAAGTAAGAATATTTTTTACAATATTAAATATATATCTAGTAGCCTCTATAGATAAATATTTGGTATAATGTTCAATGTGAAAGTTTCCTCTTTATCCCGTAAGTACTATGGACCGTCTCTCAGACCGCTGCGACTTTTCATATCATTATATTTTCCACAGTCTCACTACTACAAGTGGATCTTTTCGTCTACCTTCCTGTCTAGCAAATGGTTACATATTGTGAAGTTCGTGTTATAATTGATCCCCTGTGCGCGGCGCTGGAGGGGTCGAGCGGTCTCAGAGACGTACTATAGTAGTTACGTGAGTATTTTGCTGATCAGTCGTCTTTCGTTATCTACTGATTATTAGCAGTTTTGTGTCTTGCCGTGTGGCACGTCTTGCACCACACATCAAATAATGACCCAGAGACTGGAAAACCTGAAATAATCACATTTTATAACATGAGTAAAGGCGGAGTGGATACTCTAAACAAAAAATGTACAGATTACACACCAAGTCGTCGAACAAGACGATAGCCATTGACAATATTCTTTATGCTGGTGGATGTTGCGTGTGGTGTCAATGCGTATGTCTTGCATTAAGTCTACGCTAGTCCGAAGTGATGGCAAGATGTGATTTCAAGAAAACGTTGGCAAAAGGACTTGTTAGGCCTCACATAGAACGTAGATTTTTCATCGGACATCTGCCACGAGAGCTGAGGTTTTCAATCAAGAGCTTGAAACTGAGTTTCCCACCATCGCGCATAAGGAGTTCAAAAGGGAATCATAGTCTTCTGTCAATTGAGTTGTAAACGCAAAGCAAAGATACTCATTCGTGTCAGCGGTGTGGGGTACCGATTTCCTTGCAGTGCTGAAAAAGAAGATATAAGTGCCTACTTGAAGAAAGTGCATGCTGTCAGAAAAGTTAGTGCGGTACTTTCTTTACCATCAAAACGTATTTTCTTTACTTTCTCCATCATATAAGAACTAAAAATAAGTTTTATTCATTACCTTTACACTACAAAAAATGTAAGAGTACAACTCATACAGTACCTTCCTGTAAGTTTAAAAAAGCTAAAATTCCATGTTTTTCCTCCGTTTTTACTGTATCTCTTATTCTTAGTGCATCTATAAGAACAGTGTATTTTAAATTAGTGTTATTTTGACTACATAGAAACGGAGAAACAATTGAATATTTCAACAATTACAATTTTAGAATAACAATGAAAGCATTGTTGCAAATTTTGACTATGTTCTCTTTCTCATTGTTTTAAAAATATAAAGGTTTTTAACATCGTGAAATTACTATGTTTTACTTTTCTATAAGCAACTAAGATATGTAGGATATCATTTTTAAAAATATGCAATGAAACTACTACTCAGTAAATGTGAAACAACAATGCGGTCTGACAGACCGTTCCATAGTAGTTACGTGATTATTTTCGTCCATAGTACTTAAGGGTTAAAAAAATAAACAGACACTATGTTTCAAACACTCTTCCCCTTATTCTTGAGTAGAACCATCAAACGAAGGCATAGTTGCTTTTTCTTAAGTTTATGGGTGGAAGTATTTTGCCGCAAGTGTGAAAGAGGTACTAGACAAGTAGTTGTTTTCATGACGCAGAATTTATTTTTGAGAAGCTTTTTTTTTTATTATTATTATTTTTTTATTTTTTTTATTTTTTTAAACTTTACTTTACTTTACTTTGGATTTTTAAATGTTTCCAATCTAGCGAGGGTTCCAGGTTGTAGTCCATTATTCAGGGTTCACACCGACATTAAAAGTTAGGAAAATGTGGTGCTTAAAAATATGCCGAGTCATGGTAACGCTGGTGTGTTTCACAGTAGAATCAGGGGATTTTTTCTTAGCGGCCCACAGAAGGTATGAAAAATGCCAGAAAGAATCAAGAGAGACTCAAAGAAGATAATAAGCAAAATGCTTTTAAAAAAGTTATCGTTACAAATAAAGAAGCTTGCAGCATGCCGAAAGATGTTGAATCTTCAAGCTTTGAATGAAGTACAAATTAAACTAAAAATTCAAGTACTACAGAAGAAAATAAGTTAGATTTGTTGGTTGTAGATAATCAAGGAGATAGGCCAAATTATGTATTTACTTGTTTGTTAATGTTGGTATTCAGAATGCCGAGATATTAAAGATATTTTTAGTGTATAATTATTGTTTAGTGCCAATGTTGTATTCCAAACAGAGGAAGTGGGGTTGATAAAAACATATTTAAAAGTATAGAGTTTTTTTTTTCTTAACCTGGTCATAAATGATAGTGTTTGTGGTATTATAAATCATGGAAAATTTACCTAATCATGTAAATTAAGGGAGATCGATACAAAAATTTGAGTATGAACTGTCTTTTTGTTTATATATTTTAGAATCAAGTGAACTTATTTTTTATTACTAAGCTTACTGAACCGATTTTGCTTTTTTTTCTCAGTTCGGAAACATTTAGAAGAATATAGTTATCTTTTGAACACTTGGACTATTAAGGTGGAAACGAAGATTGACGAGTGTTCGAGGGGAATAAACTGTTAATGGTGTTCGTTATAATTATTTCACATTAATCTCTTGCATAAGTTTGGCTTGTTATAGAGATCCTTTCATTCTAACCCGGTCATCTGTTTAGCCATACTTCAGATATGTGTAGTTACTTAAGAAATTGTTCGAAGTATATATATATATATATATATATATATATATATATATATATATATATATATCGGGTGTTGCAAAATAAGTGTTACAACTCTTGGGAGGTGACTCCTACGACTGAGACAAGAAAAAAGTTCTCTTGAACTTTCGGCTATCGGACATAGTTTCAGATCTACAAGGTGCCGAAAGCGTGGGAAAATGACTTTCGGACGCCAATAGTTTGGAAACTATCCAACGTAAAGGGGGCGGGTAAAAAATTCACTGAAGAAGTCATACCTGCTCAATTTTCACAATCCTACCATGCACGCGCAAGGGATTCCCCAAAGGAACGTAGGAAGTCCCGGATAATCTGCCAAATGAAAATTGGTCTAAATGGATATGAATTGATAGGGTTTCTACCAGGTAACAATAATCCGTTTATATTAAGTCGATATCTGGAACAAATACAAAATGGCGGACACCTTCATGCCTGTTGTGTGTGGTTGCATAATCGCCAGGTACGGATGCTGGCCAACAGTGACGTTCTGAGTATTGAGAGTAGCGAATTTGTACTCAAATGCTTTAGAAAGGCATCTGGAGTGTCGATAGAGCACAACAGATGAAGCAGGGTGATTTACAAGTGTGGAAACGTAACAAAAAATGCCCAGACAAAATACACTCATATTAAATAAACGTGAGTTCAAACCGTCGGAAATGTAAGGAATAGCATCAAGAACATGAAAGCCATTGCCAATTTACCAATAATATTCCATCAATCCAATGCAATATGATGTGCATCGTTGCATACTAATAAGGATGTAACAACTGGGGCTAAGTTGAAATTGTGCAAGGGGACTCACTAAGAAACTGGGTAAACTGAATGTCACTAGTGGGATCGCATGATCGATATTGAAATGTGGCCAGTGTGTGTGTTGATATCAACATGTAGCTAATGGGCAAATTTCAACATGTCCCACTACTGTTGGGACACCGTCTCACGTACGAAAACAAGGAAACTGAAGTTGTACATTCTGCTATTAAAACTGGTGCACTTTTTAGTAGAACGTAACTAGAACACGATTGTATCAATGTCCCTCTGTTTGGGACACTGTCCCACAGTCGATACATATGAAAATAAATCTTTTAATCCATGGTTCAAATTCAGGTAGAGCGTTAAAATAACAAACTTGTATCATGTCCCACGTCTTTTGGGACAAATGTCGTACTCGAAATATAGGAAAATACCTCCAGAAATTCGTATCTTACACACAGTGCACATGACAAGACAAAGACGAAAATGAACCAACACTACAGTTGGAACACCATACATATGGAAAATAAAACGACATGAGAAATAGGAAGAAACGTCTTAAAGCTCTGATTGTTTACAACTGTGCAGTAGGAGTAACAAAATAAAACACACAAGCATATAGGGAGGCTATACAAGAGCGCTTGCCAAACAATGTGGGTACTCCTCAAAGAAATGAATACAGACAAAGTGAGGCTCCCTCGAGCCTCAGGGCTAGAGCGCTCGCTTTCGCTCGCGTGGTCGCAGTTTCAAATCCTATTGGGACCCCAAGGCCTCAGATTCAAGACCCGAGTAGTTATTTTCCTATTTTTCCAAAGTAGGAGTAACGGTGTCCCAGGAGCAGTAGTGTCACATGTTGACATTTGTCCATTAGCTACATGTCGATATCAATACACACATTGGCCACATTTCAATATCGATCATGCGATCCCACTAGTGACATTCAGTTAGTTTACCCAGTTTCTTAGTGAGTCCCCTTGCATAATTTTAACTAGGCTTCAGTTGTTGTATCCTTATTGTTATGCAACCGTGCATATCATATTGCATCAGATTGATGGAATATTATTGATGAATTGGCAATGGTTTTCATGTTCTTGACGTTAATCCTTACATTTCCGGCGCTTTGAACTCACGTTTACTGAGCATGAGTGCATCTCTGGGCATTTTTTGTTACGTGTTTAGACACATGTGAATCACCCTGCTTCATCTGTTGTGCTCTACCGACACTCCAGATGTCTTTCTAGAGCATTTGAGTACAGATTCGCTACTCTCAATACTCAGAACGTCACTGTTGGCCAGCATACGCACCTGGTGATTATGCAACCACACACAACAGGCATGAAGGTGTCCGCCATTTTGTATTTGTTCCAGATATCGACTTAATATAAACGGATTATTGTTACCTGGTAGAAACCCTATCAATTCATATCCATTTAGACCAATTTTCATTTGGCAGATTATCCGGGACTCCCTACGTTCCTTTGGGGAATCCCTTGCGCGTGCATGGTAGGATTGTGAAACATGCAAAATTCAATAGAGCAGGTATGACTTCTTCAGTGAATTTTTTTACCCGCCCTCTTTACGTTGGATAGTTTCCGAACTATTGGCGTCCGAAAGGCATTTTCCCACGCTTTCGGCGCCTCGTAGATCTGAAACTATGTCCGATAGCCGAAAGTTCAAGAGAACTTTTTTTTTCTTGTCTCAGTGGTAGGTGTCACCTCCCAAGAGTTGTAACACTTATTTTGCAACACCCGATATATATGTCTTTGAATTTGACTTTCAAAGACGCTCATTATCATAACTAGTAGTTCCCCCCCCCCCCCCCCAAGCCTTTGTAACATACCATACTGGTAACGTTACATTCTGATTACATTTTAGTTGCGCAGTGTTTGAATTTTCTTATTTTAGGTTGTGTTAGGTTGGACTTTATTCTTATAAGTGCTAAGTTGTGTTTAATCTGTTATCATCCGTGTTCCGTTCATTATAGTTACTATTTTATATTGATGCCATACGTAGCCTACGTAATTTTTATCTGCGCCATAGCCTTGGTATATGTATTCTTTACCTGCGCCGTAGGCTATGTGATTGTCTTTAGAAACTAGTTAGGCGTCGACTTAAATTAATTTAGTACTGGTACGTAACGAATATTCTATGTTTGGCGAATATTATTGACCCGCGTATAGTATATCTGCAGACCTCGTTAGTGGAGAGAAACCCTATTAACTAATTATTACATTGGAGAGAAATTTAACATAGCTATCCATTGCGATAAAAATGTGTGTGACCCGTTTTACTCTCGAATGTGACATATAACAACAAATGCATATTCACTTAAATTTCGCTATTATGTGGAAAATATATACTTGCATACATATGTATACATATTTTAGGCTTTACTCAACTGAAGTCGTGCATTTTATTAATACGATAATCGTTGGCATAAAGAAATTACTTACGTATACTAATAAAAACAAATTTGATGAAAGCCGGCTTGCGTTGCAGTAAGAGTTTCATTTTCTTTTTCTTTTCTCAATTGTTTGCATTATTACAAGTATTACGCTGTTCTTTTGTTTGAGAAGAGTATGAAGACGCGTCACATGACGTAAGTAAGTGAGAATAGTACATAAATTAGTTACACACGTTAAAGATTTTAGTTTAGGATTTATATATATAGATAATAGAAGTATTGCAAATCTTTAAATTTGAGTGGGAAAATATGTTTACTTTTATCATCATTCGTGATGTGAATTATCATGTATAATGTGCGAGTAAGCATGTCGAGTGTAAGAAAGAAAGAGGAAAAGTGAAACATGTCTACTTGAGTTACCGTGACAAAGCAGAGTGATTTTAAGTTAGAAAATGTGGTAAATTAATCGATTCGGCCAACCTATAAAAAAATATTTGATTCGGCACAACCCTTAGACACATTTAGACACAAAATTAATCCTCTGCTCAAAATTTAAGCAATCTGTTTACGGACTGTTGTCACGGTAGGATATTTCGTTCCGGCCGAAGAAATGGCACCACGGAACAACTAAGCTGCGGCCAGACTCGTGATATAACCGAAACTCAACTCTAACTGGAATTGAAATTGGGTTACATCTCCGAGCTGATCAACAGTGCGTAAGCTATAAAAATACAACCTCAACCTCAGTGCTTCAGGTAAACCAAGTTTTCCTTAAACTTTTAGACACGCCTTAAACTCAAGATGGCGACTTCGACGCTAATCATCATACTAATAATTCTTTTTATCAAAGTAACTTTGAAAAACATCGTTTAGTATTGTATTTGTGTGTCGATAATGGTGAATATAAAAATGTCGAGCTAACTTGTGTGCGGCTTCACACATCTTAGACATTCTTTGATTATCTCTCCGCTAATGTAGTCTCTTGGAATTCTCTAGAACCATGATAGCGATCATGAATAATTTCTGTTGCCATTGTAACTATGCATAACACCAAGTTTTATGTTTCTTGCTATTGACATAATTTAAATCGTAGATATACGCACGAGAAATCCAGAAATAGATGTAAGTATGGAATTTAAGCTAAGCTTTTATATATATATATATATATATATATATATATATATATATATATATATAAAAAGGATTATGTTGATGACATCCAATTACAGAGTAATTACCTCACTTGTAGATGTACTTACGGCATCAGCTTGTTGCGCTTACGTATTTATGAGAGACTGATCTGCTATGTTAAATAGATAGGATTTTTCTTTCTTTGGCACTTCATTTGATTCGAAACTTTGGTTTTGTAATTCTCCCCACAACAAAAGCTATGTGTTATGGATTAACTTTAAGATGCTGTTCGGTAGGATTTTTTTTTTTTTTTTTTTTTCGTAGTGCATGCATGTTCATTTGTATATAGTTCATATTCTCCATTATTTCATCAATCTTGGTTCTGTGGCTGAATTGAGTAATTCAATACTATGGCCATATAGAGTGATGCCTCGTATCTGCCACTACTCCCTTCTAATACTAGTATTGAGAAGGAATATGATTGTGGAATATAATAGAGGATATATTATCGCTCGCTGGAACCAATACATTTGATAAGACAACTCTATAGTTAATGAAAGTTTCATGAGGAGTCATGAAAATATAATGTTGTCGAAGGAGGAGAATTGTAATGTGCTATTTTATTTTACGATTAGATTTTTTTTTTCGAGATCAGTCTGAAATAGATATCGAAGTTCATTGCATGTGTTATTACAATGAGGTATTTTAGTCAGAGAAGTAAATTATTTTTTTTTAATGGAAACAAGCAATATAAACATGTATAATTTTATTTCACCATAAAGAGGATATATTTTGAAACTATTGTTTTAAAATAAGATATATAAATAATATGATAGCATAAAACTATCGTATAATTATGTTGTTGAGAATTATATTTTTTTAAAATTAGACGTTATTTGCTGTTATCGATATTCTTCATAATGTCAAATCCCTTTTGTACGACGTTATCTGAAAACAATAAATGAGATCGCTAAAACGGAACAGTCTAATTTAGTCTTATAAAACAATTAAATTACAATATTATGAAAGTCTAGTATAAGTAATAAAGCGATGCTTTATAGATTCTTTACGAGCGGTTACTATTTTATGAAGGACTCTGGAAAAGGAGTCAGAATGCGTTGAATATAAACCAGGAAAATAGTTTCACAAATAAAACCGTAGTTTACAAAATACTAGCGTTTACAAATTTGGCTACACCAGCTAGAATTCTGATTCATTTTGAGACTTTGTTCATTTCCGGGATTCGTGTTGATATTTTATTTATTCTGATTTTAACCGTTTTCAAATTTGACGATCCGGATCCATGTCCATAGGAACGAGAAACATTGAATTTAAGTAGCATTGAAAAAAATGATCCGTTACACCTTCAGCTCGCCTGCAAATTGCCTGCACGTTATCGACATCCTTGGCATCAGATAGCAGGTAGCACAGTTATCGACAATTATTAGCCTGAATAAACTATTTACAATTATTAGTTTCTGGTATAGTTTTATTAAAAGTTTTAACTGGGATTTTTACAATTTTGGTGTGGAAAACCTGGAAAAATCAGGGAATTTTGAAATCTCGAAAGATTGGGTAGAGTGCAAATATAATAATTCAGCTAAAAAAAATCAGAAAAAAAATCTTCAAGTTTCATTTGTATTGTATTTTCTAGTGCGGATATCAATCGAGGTTATAAGTACATTTCTTTTTTAATTTTTATTTTCAGGAACTGGAACAGCAGGATGAATCGTTTAATAATGTAGATGGTGGTTTGGATGAACTAAGCAGTATTTTACTAAAGACACAGAAGAGAATAAATCGTTTTAAGGTAAGTTTTTGTACTCGTGAATACCATATGTATAAATTTACAGAAACTGGAGTATAGCACTCCCATAAAGCATTCGAAAATAATCTCTCTCTTTAATAATAGCGTGTTATTATTGCTTTCAAAACTTTGAAGATCGGTATGCTCAAGAATTAAGCCTCCCCACACAAGAACACTTGGACTACTAAAACGATCATATCTGACAATGTACCCGCTTCACGCCAAAGAATCACTACTCCATCTGAATTTGCTCTCATGTGAGAAGAGAATGTGACCCCACTCCTCATCGACCAAGCTCTGATGTTCTTGGCACCAACACAGACTGTTCCGTCGATGTGCGAATGTAAACTGAACACAACGTAATGGCTGTTAGGCCCCATATAATCGACGTGCCACTGTCAAACGTGAAATTGGGCGTCTTGCAGTATTGTCAAATGTGTTTGCAATTGCACCCGCTGTTTGATGTCGGTACCTTCTCGCCTGTTGCACAATGCAGCGGTAGTTTGCTACTGTAGTTGACCATAGTCGACCACCACCATATCATTGGCTGTAGTTCGAAACTCTGCCCGTGCACGTGAAACAATGCTGAGAGCAATACCAAACTCTTGGGCGACACTCTTCATGGTTTGCTCTTCCAGTTTTCCGATGGTTCTTCCCCGTGTGAAGTCATCCAAATGTCTCCAGGCAATGGTGTTATGAGTTACACAGCTACAATGCACCTTAACAGCCCTCTGATACGCATTGTCTCGTCATTCAACTGCTTCGTATTGGGGGAGCAGACCCGTTCGGAACGACGGTTACGCTGACGTCACCCGATACAATGTTGTTCCGTGTATACGTGTAAGAGATGTGCTGCCGGGCTTTCATTCATTTCCACCGGATACGCAATATTTTATGTTACTTTATCTGTTTTGCACATTGGTGTATATATAAATATATATATATATATAGGAAAATCACCAAAAGCGACATAGGTCTGTAAACCGACATACCACCGTTTTTTGGGCTGGAACACGCTGCACTCTGGCGGAGATATTATCAGTAATTTCTACTCTCACCATTAGGTGGAGCAAGTGCAGTTTAAACCAATTGTGAGGGTGGATTAGTGTGTGAGGAGCATTGTTATGTTCTTTTTTGTTTGTTGTGTTTTTATGTTTGTAAAAATTCTGTTGATAATTCATCATCCGAAATCGAGAATTATTTAGAGGTAGATGATTTACTCATTACAAACTTTTATTCTTTAAATTATTAAGTTTGCAAATCACCGTGGTTATTGGGCCAACTGATACTCTTTGGTAGTGAAACATGTACATACTTGTAGGAGTAAGGTGTTCTATAAACCGACATACCCTTTCTGCAAACCTGTCAACCAGAGGCCGTAAAGCTACTCAAGCGGCAGTGATAACTCCGTCACCGTATAAAAAAGAACTATTACGTACGATGGAAAAGAAGGTGCAGAGAGAAAGTAAACGGAACGCAGGTAGACAAGAAGACTCAAAAGGAAATGCAAGTAGGGTTAAGTCCCAATGGGTAGGGTTTACGTCCAAGTCAAGGAAAACGCTAAGGTATGAACAGGCAGACTACGACTCATCATCAGATTAAGGTTTAGTGTGTATGTACCAGAAAGTAATGATGCATTCTAGTTTTTTGCGAAAGACTTTTCGGAAGACACTAGCGGAGAAGATTGGGTTCAGTGTGTATCATGTGAGGTCTGGGCACACAGATTGTCGGTGTGGAAGGGGACATTTACATCTGCGATTATTGTCATTGAGATTTAATTCTATAGCGATATTCCATCTTAATGTTACTTAACTTACAAAATACCATAAATGTGTAGACTATTTAGAACTGTGAATTGTGCTTAATACCACGATAAGCCTATTTTTAGAAAGTAAAGTATGGTGCAGATCTAAGAGTATCTTACAAGTAAAGCTACTATTGTGCATAACAGAACTTATACAAGGATATCAACATACAAATTTCAGTTTTACGTTTTGATGCTCCTCTCTCTCTCTCTCTCTCTCTCTCTCTCTCTCTCTCTATATATATATATATATATATATATATATCCAGTGGCGTATTTACGATTTTGTTTTGGGGAGGGCTTTGCTAACTTTCGGGGGGGGGCTTTGCCTGAAAATGTGAAAATTCTGCAAGATATTTCATATATTTTACTATAGTAAGATTTCGGGGGGGGGGGAGGCTTAAGCCCGGAAGCCCCCCCACCTAAATACGCCACTATATATCCTATATAAAAGTCAATATTCAGAGTAAAATATTTATCAGAGCTTGTTATTTTCATAACTTCTCTAAAACTTACAAAAACATTAATGAATATGTAACCAAAAGTCTTGGGAGATGGTGGTAGTCTCAACACGAAAACTTCAGCAATGATCAGAAACAAAAGTAAGACACTTGGAAAAGCTAATCACTAAATATGACGATAGTTACAAAGGTCAGGGATATTCTTTCTACTATTCTTTAAAATGTGCGTAGAATTTATCATTCAATTCGTAATTGATATTGTATATGAATCAACAGATGTTTAAGGACATATAAGCATATGTTAGTGTTATTTTTCACTAATTACATAGGATGTTGAAATTTATTTCTCAGTTATGAAAAGTGGTTCTATTATTTTAGTTAAGTAACAGATTTCTTCGTTCATAACCTTTGTGTTACATAAGAACAGTAATGTACAAGTGAAATTAACGACGTATAGTTAGAGAATTATTAAAATGCTGTACGATGTGACTGTCACATTGTCTAAACTATTGCAATAGAAAATTAGAAGTTACGTTTGGAGTAACTTGCACAATAAATTGTTGAAAGATGTGATCATCTTGTACTTTTCGTTTCAGACTGTCTGTGGGAGTTTGAAAGTTGCCTTTAAATTGAAAAGCGTACTTGGAGGAAATGATAGTGATACTGGCAGCCAGTGCAGCCAAACTTCGGAAACATCTGATTCTGCACCTGCCAATGTAGAAGATGTTAATAATACTGCAGAAGCTTCTACTTCGGAAACTGAGCCGACTGCAGAAGCTTCTACTTCGGAAACTGAGCCGGTAGCCGGTAAGTACAGGTTGAAATATTCTTATTTTTATTGTAATGGACAATCTACTTAATCGTACAGACTATCTGTGATGCAATTTGCTAGAATGGTCTTTGTCATAGAGGCAAATTTCGCAACTACAGATTTAAAATAATAAAATGCTGAAATTCCCCGTCATTCTTTCCCTTCAATATATCCTACGACAGTAAGCCTTCAGATATTTTAACCTCTTGAACCATAGTATGCTAAATGTGAAATAAAAATTCCAATACTTGTCCCCCTGTAAAATAAATTACTTAGACGTATTAAATTGTTATATAAAAAATTATAAGATTTGTAGTAAACAAAATTAGTGGATTTCCAGAAATAAAAATAAACAGTCTCACTTCCTGAAAGTCAGAGGGAACAAAGTGAAAGTTGAAAGCATTCAAAAATAAGAAATTGAAAACTGGAACAAACACACAGGTGAAGCCACAAATTTTAGATATATAAACTGCCCGAATAATAAACAAACAAGTTACTTATGTTAGTCAGAAGTAGTGGTGAGTATAAAAAACAGTTTTCCACCGAAAACGGTTTCGGTTTTCTACAAAACCGGTTCGGTGTTTCACCGAATCTGGTTTCAGTTTTTCCAAAACTGGTTCTATTTCTGACCAGAAGTGAAACCGATTCCGTTTCCACAGAAATAGTTTTATGAGAAAACCGAAACCAATTTCGGTAAAAACCGAACCGGTTTTAGAGAAAACCGAAATGTCGGTTTTTCTGATTTCGGTTCTTCTAGAAACCAGTTTTCGGTTTTTATAAAAACTGGTTTTGCCCATCCCTAGTCAGATGTTAATTGGCAGTCGAAGTTTGAAGCTAGAGACCAAACTCATTGACTGGTCTAAGATGTCGTTAAAATAAACTTGAAACTCTAAGGTTCTGCAACTCTCATTTTGTAAGTTTCCCTTTTATTTTGTTATATAAAGTATTTAAATGAGAAGTTCATAACAATGCGGAGGTTTTCCAGAAGATTAGCATTCAGAAATTGATTTCATTCTTTCATTTTTTTCAGTTTAAATCTTGTACTAACTAGGACAAACTTATTAACTCTTTTTATTTCCGAGATGAATTATACGATTTATTGGTAAAGATCATTTTGATTTCTTCCTTGCTTTATAACCTGATCGATTCCACATTATACTACGTAAATTAATAAGTTACGAAACCAATATTATTAAGTTACAACACACAGCTAAAACTAAGTTACGAAACACCACACTTTCGTTGGTTGATCGAAGCTCAACACTTTTTTTTTTTTTTTTTTCAGCACGGATACTGTATGAGACTGGATCTATTGTTTAAGTTACAGTAGATCCGAACCACTACTTGTGTTCGTGTACGAAACCAGTACCCCATCGGAAATCGACCTGGGACTACACTCTCAGAAGCACGCACGTTAGCCACTCGGCTTTAAAGAACATATACATTTTCTATATTCAGAAATGATGTTAGATTTTAGCGGTAATTCTTAGTATTCATACTGATTTCAAACTCTTCTGCTGTTACGAGTATATTTCAAAGTATCATATACGTTCTCAGTTTTGTTATGTGAATATGTCGAAAGCTGTTCGAATTTTAGCGGACTTTTGACCAATTTAATGAAATGAATTTTTAAAAGTAAACACTTAAAAAAAAAAAAAAAAAAAAAAAAAAAAAGTGCCGCTGTAGGCATCATGTTTTGATGCGAGGTTTCCAGGCAATTTAAAGAAATGAAGAACAAACAAATGTAATTCTGCTTGATTGAAGATACATTCTGGAAGAGTTGAATATTAAGTGTGTGCTTCCTTCGCACGTACGGAAGAATGAATGTTTTGTAGGTGAACGATAAACGTGAGAGATTGAGTTTACTCAAACATCATCAGGTAACTTCCAACATGAAACCAATCATCTTGTCTTTCGGACTTGGGAATTAAGGGTCAAGATTATTATTGTTAACTAAGAAAACATAATGAATGCAAGTAAACACCAAGAAACTTTCACTTCTCTTGTTTCTTTCCTGTACAATAGATAACACTACTGTTAGTTCCCTCTTAATATAACTTGAGGTGGTTTACATGAAATTTTTGTCAATGAGAATCCCCAATTGTTTTGGCTAAAACCGTAAATAATTATTAAAGTTAAATTCATGGTTAATGTTGTTTTCCAAATTCTCAAAAAATTTCTAGGTAAGAATGTTCTTATGTGTATAGTTCTGTTTGAATAATAATCTATAATGTGTGTATGTATGTATGTTCCAACATAACTCTGGAACGCCTGGAGCAATTTAATCATACTTTGTACACATATTACTGACAGTCTGGAAAAGAGTACTGTCGGCGTAGGCCTTCGTAGCGCACCTAGGGGGAGTGAAAAGGGGAGACATAAAAATGATCGAAAACAGTCGATATTAGTGTGCAATCCATAGTTTTCAGAGTCTAAAAGTTGAACGGTGACAATTTTGAAGCCTTCTATGTCCAAGATTAGGGTAAGACTTGCCCCCCTAGCACTCCTAAGGGAACAAAGGGGGGGGGGGGCATATAAAAATGATCGAAAATGATCAGCCTTATTGCCGAATCCATAGGTTTCGGGGTCGTTTAGATAATGACACTCGATGCCGTTTAAGTCCGATTTAATCCCCCGTTAGCATCCAGGCGAAGTGAAGGTGAAGTAGTGACTTATAAAAATATAAAAAACGGCCGACATTAGTGTTAAATCGTTAGCTTTCAGCGTCACTGCCAATTCTGATGCCGTTTAAGTCCAATTTCAGCCACCAGTGGGAGCAAGATTCTCTTAAAACTCTTAGACAGAGTAGAGGTTGAGACAATAATAATAATAATAATAATAATAATAATAATAATAATAGACCAAATTAGTGTAGGGTCCATAGTTTCTGGGGTCGTTAAATAAAGAGTGACACTCCAGATGTCATTTAAGTTCAAGTTGAGCCTCCGCTAGGAGGGGATGAAATTGAGACATGTAAAAATATGAAAATGACCGAGATTAGTATCGAAGACAGTTTTCGGAATCCCTAAGTTGATTGGTGGCAGTTTCGGTGACCTTTAAGTTCATGTTCAGCGTCCAGTTGGGGAAGACACCCTAGCACATCCAGAGAGAGTAGAAGGGAATAACGTAAAGTGATCGAAAACGACCAATAATAGTATAGAGTCCATAGTTTTCGGGATCGCTGAGATGAATAATGGCACTCCATAATCCGTTTAAATCCAAGTGCAGGCCCCATTAGTATCCCTGGAGGAGGGGGAAGGAGTTTACATGTAGAAGTAATCGAAAACGACCAATATTAGCGTAGAATCCGTAGTTCTCGATCTCGCTAAGATCAATAATTACACTGCCGATAGCGTTGAATCTAAGTTCAGCCTCCATTGCGTGGGGGATGAATACGGGTGAAAAGTAGTGTCTCAGATGACTAAGATTAGTGTTGAATCCATAGTTTGGCTTCGTCAAGCTGTTAGATTATAATCGCGGTGACATTTAATCCCAAGTTTAGGCATGAACGGGCACGTCAGCTAGATTGGAAATTTATAGGGGCAGCGCCTTTGGCGTTTGGCATTGCTCTCGTATCTATCTATATTTGGATTTGTGTGTATGAATATATACTCCAGCGTAACTCCGGAACGTGTGGAGACATTTTGAACCGAACTTGGTAGACATTTGACTTTCAAACTGGAAAAATATACTGTGGTAGTAAGGCACCCCACAGGTTGAGAATTAGAAGGCGTGACATATAATATAAAACGCAATACTGATATTGGTGTGCAATCCATAGTTTTTCGGGGTCGCTGAAATGAATAGTGACGTCCCCAATGCCGTTTAATTCTGAATTCATTTCTTTCCATAGACAGAGGGTGGGGTGGGGGTGAAAAATAAAATGTCAAAAGTGACTATGATTTGTGTTGAAACCATAACTTTCGGGTCGAGAAAACGTCTGACCTGTTTAAAATGGCTTTTGAAAGATAGTGCTCTCCTCTGGATTTTTAATCATATCAATATGATTAAAGGCGTATTCTGCGGAGTAGGGTGTTTCAGTACTTATACCAAAAGTAGAGTATCTTCTGCATTTTTACATTACACTGTCATTGAAATAAATATTCTAAGGGAGAAGGGATTCAGATTTTCCCATAAACCTGTTCTCTACGTGCAAAGAACGGGCATTTCACTTAGTAATGAGAATAGTAGCTTCGCTATTGAAAAAGGACGCTAAATTTCAACAAACATGTTCCGTGTTTACGTTGAGATCATCTTGCTTTACCTTCTGATTGTATATTTTATTTATTATTTTTTTTTATTATTATTATTTTTGTCATGATCTTGTGGGATTAGAACAAAATATTAGAAAGGTGGTTATTGTATTTGTTCGTTGCTTTTACAAGTTCTTCAGTGAATCTGATTAGTAAATATTACAACTGTTCCATTTAGATTGTCATTTTGAATATTTTAAATGTTTTTGTAGTAGTGAGTATTTGGGTTGAGTGTGTAATTGCTTACTTAAACAGGTGGAGTACCCATGAACACTTCTAGTCCACGACCTCGGCAATCACTTGCTGAGAAAATGGCCGCTCAGCTGAATATACTAGATAGAATGAACGAGAAGGCTGACGTTGCGTACGTAAGTATGGCAGAACAGAACAAGGACATGAGGAAGTTTCTGAATAAGTGAGTTACACGAAAGTTAGCACAAGTTACTACACATACATATATAAATATACTGTATATGTTCGTGTATATGTAAATATATATATATCTGAATATCGTGTATTTTCTGAGTGTCTTCTCCAAATTGCTTCCAATAAGATCATTAATATGTGGGACTTACTATTGTAAATATGTGTTAAGGCAAAATATCACTTTAGGTTAGGCTTGATATAAAATATAGCTTGTCTCTAGTTTCTGCTATTTTCAAGGTAGTATAATTATAGCTCTTGTCATTGCAAGATAACTTCGAGAACTGACAATATGATCAAAATGCATTTAGTAAAAAGAAATCGTGTTCAGGGATTTAATTGATTTAAAATGTGTTCAGTTTACTTATTTTTAATAATAATAACGATAATAAACATAATCGAATTAAATCGTATTTGTGGCGAAAATATAGAAATGTAATGTGTAAACAAGAAGTATACATTCAAATTTGATACTTTATTAGATTTATCGAACCTTATAATTTTCATTTAGTTCCGTATTTTCTATGAGAAGGTACTGTGTAAGTCATTCATCATCAATAGTTAAATTCGAGTAATGTTAAATACAAGGTAAAAGTGAACAGAAAATATCTTAGATAATAAACACATATTTATTGATAACAAATAATTAAAATTGTGCTAACTAAATCACTCGAATGATGACAGCAAAACGACACTACGTTTCAGTGATCTTTCTTCATGCGAATATTTTAAGAAAGTTTTATCTTTGCAGAACCACATATTTTGATCAATTTCCTCCATTGTAGAGACAGGTCTAATCCTCCTTGAATCACTGCTTTAAAAATTCCTTGTCGAAAGTCACTCCTTCCTCCTCTATCGTTTTTTCAACAGAAACACGCCAACAACTCATCACAGTGATAATAACTATTGGTGACATGTAGAACATGGTATACTTTTTCCCTCATATTTTTCAAAATGTATTGCTTTATTCCTCTTTAATATTTTTGAATGTATTTGAATATATTCTAAGGGCATACCAATTAGTTAAATTCTTGTGAGTGGCCAACTTGACATACGTGTTCTGAAGCCCGGTACAAAGGTTACACCAAATCATTTGAAAATTAATTTTTACCTGTACTATTTTTTCTGCTTACTTCACGATTAGGTATATATATCCATGTCACCATTTGGGGCTTTAGCGGGTATAATTTTAATTTTTAATTATTAATATACATCCTATTACGTCATTAAGTAATTTTAAATATTTACTGAATTTGTGAGATTAAGTGAGCTCAAAATTTAGATTTTATTTTAAATTTGTGGTTTTCTGCTATCAAATGTCGGTAAGAAGAGGAAGTGTGAGTGTGTGTGGTTAATCGTAATGCCGTAGTAAATAAGAGAGTGAAGAAGAATGGAGAACGCTGTCATAGCAGTTATTGTTTCTTTATCTTAAATTGATTTAATCATGAACAAAGTACAACCTTTCAGTATTACAGCAGTAACTTAATTACACAAGATACTTCTATTGTATCGAAATGTCACACTGTATACTGTTTTTCATTAAGCTTGTGTGTCTTGTTCACGATTATGTCAATTTAATGTAAATTTTCAAAAGGTTAGTGGTTTAATAGAATTTCCTTTATTAGTCCTATTGCCGACTATAGGAGTAGTAAGTAAGTCGGCCAAGGGAGAAAGTTGCAACTGTTCTGACATCTGTGGCCACTTAATAACTAAAATAACTTCGATGTTTTCCTTCTACTCCCCAGGTATGGGTATAGTAACAATATTAACCCTTCAAAGACGAGGTTCTTAGTGAACAGATTGAATCCTACTGAAGTCCATGCTGCTCAGTATCTAAGTGGGCTAGGCTTATTGTTTATCCTTTTTTTTTTTTTTTTTTTTCAGGATTGACAAGGGTTTCAAATATCAGATCACTTATGGGGTTACAAGAGAACAGGGGAAGTTATTAGGTAATTTTCATAGAATTGCACTTTTTTGACTCCAGACCCATTTTTTCTCAATTTCACTCCCTTTTTCCACCGTCAATGATTGTGCTAGATTTATGATTTACAAATCTTTATAGCATCACGCACAGTTTCTATTGGTACATCGCTTATTGGTTTGTGACGTAAGACACAGAGATACGGAGGGTCATATGGGTGCAATTATGTATATTTGTAAGCTGGGATCCAAAACTGCAAACCTATGTCTATAATTATTGGATTGGGCTTATGGTTGTTCTCAGTACTATGTAAACTTTCCATTGTTATCAACGCATGTGGGCTGTGGAAAGAAGGCAGAGATATATATGGAAATTTCCGTAAATTTCCCGCTTTTGGAAAACTTTGGATCCCCGTGTAATTTTGATGACGTCACTATTAAAATATCTGGAGTGTTGGGACAAAACACCCAAGTGAATTATGTTACTAGTGAACCTAGATAACAGAATAACAATAACTTCCTCTCTACGTCAACTTGCACCTAACCCTATGGTCGACCCCCCGTTTTAAATATTACGTATGTAAAAAGTGGTACTATGACTCTACTTTGTTTATTGCGTCTTTAAGAGTTTCCTATGAATGGTTTCAGTCGCTTATACTGTGACGTCTTTCAACAGATAACATCTCTCTCGTGAAGATCGAGATCGAGTCACTTTATGAAAAACATGCTCTGTAGGTTCAAGAATTCTAAAATTGAAAAATTGAACAAAAGGACCTCATGTTTTTGTAGAAAGGAATTCTTGTAAATATTCCTCAGTGAAGGACCGGAGATCTTACAAATCTTCTAAAAAAGGAAAAGATTAGTAATTCCCCGTAGTTTACATTACAGATTATTTTATACGCCAAAAATATATTCCAATTACTTTTACGTTAATGGTGTATGTACTTTCAGGAAAACTCAATAAACAAGGTAGATTCATGCTCTTAATGTCTGCACTTGTAAGGCAATTTTTGAATCTTTTTCGTCTGAAGTTACCATAAGTTACGCCTGCATCAATTAATAGTACACTAGTCAAAAATTACTTTCACGCTGATCATTCTCAGTTATAAACTGTCAAACTGAATTGAAATTAAACATTTAAATTTATGGATAATAATCATTCTTTGTTGCTAAACTTTACTAAGGGAGAGATGTGTGTAAAGATTGTTATAAATTTTCCTATTTATGTTACGTCTGTGTCATTACTTTTTAATCGTTTGTTGAAAGAAGATAAATAAAAGTACGTTTTTTCTGATCATCCCATAAAATTACTAGAATAAGAACCAAATAAATGTGTATATATTTCTCAGTATAATTCTCTGTGCAATTGTATTTCTGCTCACTTCTTAACGTAGTGTTATTTTTATTGTGTAGAAGTTACCATGTATTGATTGATTAGGGCCATAAGCTTGGTTGTTTGCTCCCGTCATGTTTGATTTTGACGTTGTCTTTTTGTTTTCAACTTGAGCTTTATTGGAAAGCACAAGGAACAAATAAAATCGAGGAATCTACAAATGCTGAAACTTGTCAAAGAAGTATTTCAAATATACGGAAACAATTAATGTATTCTATGTTATTTTGATGAAATTTGTGTAGGTTCTTATTTGCGTTGCTGTAACTTGTGTACACTCCAGGAATTCATAATTTGTTTTTTTACTTCCAACAATCTTAAGAGTACTGTCCTGGTTTAGTGTGGGGGATCGGCTAAGAGTGTAGCTATAGGACACAAATATGAACTTGTACTAATAGAGCACATAGAATAAGAGCGACTCATATTGCAAACCAGATAAGCGTGGATTTTTTACTCATGAATATTCCACGCTGAGTTTCAAAAGCTTGAATACGTTGTGGTAATTAAATTTTATCGTGAAGTATAGCGCACAATAAGAAGGAAAATATTGACGTTATAGATTTTACTTGCTCTATCTTGACAGGAAACTGTTTATATTGATAAAAATAAGAAGATTCCACAGAAATTAGATAGATATAAATTCAAAGACAACTTACTAGAAATAATATTTATACAATTCAAAGCAGCTAGGGAGAAAAAGTATGCTCTTTCGCCAGTAACTGAAGCGAATTGATAATCATTTTTAATGGTTTCCTTAACTTAAAGAGAGCTTAATTCTGTGAATGTACCACAAAACATATTCAGATCGTTTGTTTTATTCTAAAATTATTGGTGCAAACATGTGTGAGAACAAGATTGCTTGTAACTGCTAAACATGGTTCGGTTACTTTATATTTAGAACTTGGAGGGAAGATGTTTGTAGAAATGACTTAGAGGAAAAAAACTGTGAAATAGTTGTAAATTTATATATAGTATTGTTCTTAATTTAGGTATTTTCTAGTATGAAACTTGTGCTGTGATCAAATATCAATCAGAGCGAACCGAAATAAAAAGCGAAATCTAATTAACATATATCACACACAACGAAGTTATTTCGAATTTTATGTCCATCTTTATTTCGCGATGATACGAAGGTTTCAACGCTTCATTTGCATTTGAAAAGATAAAGTAGGAAATATGATAAGTGAATTGAAGACCGTCATAACAAAGATAAATGTCTTGTTTCAAGTACAATTAAAGGTTCATCAACTTATTTGGTTTTATTTATAATTCTCATTAAAAAAATGAATGTTATTCAATACATCTCTGGCCTTTTAATAACTTTATCGATATTGTTTCGTGCAAAATGCGCTACTCTTTACAAGGTTTCGTTACGAATATCGAAAAGATTCTGTAGAAACTTCACAGATATTTTAAAAAACGTGTTTGTAATAATATATTTACATTTTTTATAATTGGTGTTCATATTGTGCCTAATTATAGTTTTTCGTAACTCGTTTTGATTCTTTTCTTTTCTTTTCTTTATTATTATTATTATTATTATTATTATTATTATTATTATTATTATTATTATTATTATTATTTATTTATTTATTTATTTATTTATTTATTTTTACTAATTCAGTGTTACTTTTAATTCTGTACATTTACTTACAACAGAAATTAGTATTTCTTATATTTTGTAATTACAATAAGGTGATTTACATTCCTTATCTTTCTTTCTTTTAAATAAAGGGGATTAAACTTTATTTTCGTACATTTCTGAAGTTATAAAACTGTGAATGTTAAAAACAATAAAATATGTTCTTCTTATTTGTAAAAGCAATTCTTCTGTTGTAGAAATTGTAAGGGATGCCGTATAAACCAAAGCTTCCTCTTCAATAAATTTTAAATAAGTTTTTAAAGGCTGTGTGAAAAGAAATGGACCGTTGGAAAAAAAAGGAAAAAAAAAAAAACTGTGAATCTTTTGCGTAACATAGCTCATGTGAAGGAATTAATGAAGGATCAAAGCATTCGATTTTTGTTATACGTAAGAGGTCATTGTATATCATAAGCGATGTATTAATGTGTATTAATTCTGTACCTTTACATTTGTAATGTTTTGTTTGTTATCCATAAAGAATTTTCGTGACTATATTACGCACATATTCTTTGTTAATAATACTTACTTATTCTAAATCATGAATCTAATATAAATATTAAGCTTAGGCTTACAAAAAATGAATTTTCTATAAATATGATTTATTGTGATGTTGTTATATATGTTATCTGTTCATACTTCATGTGATATAAGTAAATAGATCACGTGTCCAAAATAACATGACACATACGAACAACGAATATTGTACACCACATTCAAAGATCGTATTTTCTGTGTACGTGAGAATTGAAAATGATGGTTAATGTCAAGCAGATACTTTTCTTTTTATAATTAATGTTTATGTAAAATTTTAAGTGTGTTGATATTGCATATTTTGATATAAATGTTTTATAAACATTTTAGCATCTTTATATTTGTAGTGAAGTTTTTTTCGTATTATTGTGTACGGTTTATAGTGTTTAATGTACTGTCGAATCATATTAAGATAGTTATTTGTGTTATTGTAGTATGTAAGGTGTATATTTCCGGTGTTATAGTATCAGTTTTTGTGCTGATTCCTGAACATTTAACATTTATACACATCTGAACATTTATACACTATAATACTTAAACTATGGTAAGTATATTTCTTGCAAAGTTCCATCAATAGTATTTATTTATTAAGGGATGATTTAGTTTGTTTAATTGAATCTTGAACGTAGTGTGATAACTTTTAAAAGTGAATTACATGTTAGGTAACTCATGTGCACAATAAATGAATTTTAACATAAGTTAAAACGAGACATTTTTTGCGTGAACTTACATGGTCGTAGAGACATGCAATAAAACATCGAATTTTAACCGATAAAGGTAGTCGATTGTAGCCAAAATTCAATCTGAAGAGAACAAGTTCCAATTGTAGAGAGATTGAGATATCATATGCATTATAAATATAGTTTTAACACAATCACTTCTGGTAGTAAATCTGTAACATGCTACGTGTAAATGCAATGTATAGAACTAAGATATTGTAGTTTGTCTGTAGTTAACTATATAGCCTGAAAAAAACTCACGCCGAGTATGTAACCGAACTGATTAAATCTGGCAATCTTTTACGGTTTAAAATATTTCTTCTCTAATTCGCACAATATTACAGGTATGCTAATAAAATAAGAGCGTATATACAGGGTGGACACAAAATAATATATATCTTTCCCCTATATGTCGTTCCTTACTTGTTTTAGGGAGCGCGACTTCGTATATGTGGTTGGAATTCCACGTTAAACTGTAAGTCTCACTATTATGTAGTCTTGTTCCTGAGAATACACATTACACTCAAAACGAATAAAAGCTAGTAGAATAAAAATTCGCAATTTTTCAATACTCCCTGATAAGCAGTTACTTTGTGATTAATTAGATAAACTTTATGTTCCGCAATATGAGGTTTCATCAAAGTATGATATACTCGTCGAGTGTTTTTTGGGGACTAAATATAGTAATTGTTGTTGTTGTTGTTGTTGCTATTGTTGTTAATGTTTTTAGATGATTATTTTTGTGCTTAAGCGAGTAAATGTATCGTTAGTCTGTCTTCTGGCTGCGAATGATTTTGGTAGTATAATTTGATTTTGAAATAGGTTTTGTATAATGCATATTCATTTCCTAATCTTAACTAGCAAATTTATGTCATTAATTTATAAGTGAATTTGTGCCGTTTCGTTTTTCGTCCATATTTTCAACCTTCGAACAATCGCACCGTGCGAAATTTACGACAGATGCAGATTTTTTTGAATTACTCATGACAATACATCCGGGAACATAAGCACCTTTGTATTTTAAAGATTTGCAAATGTATAACAACGATAAGTATTATCACTATATGTATCATTCTCTTAGTGTTGCCCTTTATGTCGTGAATGTATGACCAGCGCCCGTGATACATTATTATCTTGTTAGACGCACATTTTGGGTAAACTTTATTTAATTTCAATTGCATTTCTGATATATTCCTGTTCGTTAACAACAGTATAAGAAATGTGAACCATTATTAAAAAAAAAAAAAAAAAAAAAAAAAAAAAAAAAAAAAAAAAAAAAAAAATCATTAAAATAAATTATATTAAATGGTGAAAGACATTATTTGGTTTGTTGTTAGCAAAATATATTTAGGAAGCCAGTCCATGTCAAGTATACTAGACAAAAAATAATTTAATACCTGACCCCTATAATCAAATGATCTTTTGTTTGTGGATTTCTACATGATTACAAAGTTCAAAAATAATAGTATTATTTTTTTTTTATCGTTGTACCTGCTCCGATGTCAGCCATTTTTATTTGACAGCACACGATGATTCTTACGTTTGCGTTAACTGATATTTCTTAAACCTGGTGAACCCTAGGTTAATTTTTAAAAAAATCAGAAAAAAATAATAATAAAATTATTGTTTTTAGAGTCTGTAATTATGTAGGAATCCACAAATAAAAAAAATCACTTGATGGTAAAATGGTCAAGCATTTTACCCTCATTGGGCCACTTCATATGGATTGAGATTGAGATTCATATGGATTGACTCTTACGTATAATGTTTCACTTTTAGACTGCAATGATGTTTGTAATCTTTTTAAGAATAACAAATTGTTAGCGCTTAGTGCATAAAAGTCTTTTTATTATCTCTTTAATTTTTTTTTTAAATGAACAATTCTAACAGTTTCTAATATTTTTTAAAGAAGAATTGAAATATTGCATTTTATGTGGACATTATAATTTGGTAAAGTCACAAAATTGGATCCTAAATACGAGAGAGATTTAAAAAGTTTATAATAAGTTACAGACAAAAGTATGGTAAAAATGTACATGGTTTTCATTGTATACTGACACTTTAGATTCGTAGGGTTTTTTGTTTTCTTTGTTTCTTCACAATCATGTATTTTTGGGAAGTTTTGAGGTGCCTTTCATTATAATGCTGTTATTCACTTTCTTTTTTTTTCTTTCTTTCTTTCTTTTCTTTTTTCTTTCTTTTTTTTTTTTGAAACATGATTGAGATCTAGGCCTACGTTTTCGTCGCTATCATATGACGTCATAGTAACTCATAAAAATCTAGGAAGGCTAATGCCTGATTTAAAATTGTGTATGAAGCAGATGACTCGTAATAAAGAAAGATTGCGTTGATTTAACAAGAACATCTATTTGTAAAACAGTTAGATTTGTAGTTGTGATATAGTAAATGCTTTTTTTCCGTGTTTTCTTCGAAGGGGACGCAAGCTGGACAAACTCTGGCTTCACTGAATTAGTGGATATTTGGGATATTATTCTTTTTAAAAAAGTCAACAGCACGCTTGAACAGTATATTTTGTCACTTTTTTTTTAATTTATAAGAGTGAGATAAAATATTGCAGGACGCTTTATTCCGAACACGAGGGACCTTAGTGCTGACAGTCCCTAAAACTTTTGACATCCCACCGAGGCATTACATGATCACTACTCTCAGGACTTAACTTTTGCCTTTGGATCCACTTTGAAGGCAAATCGTATCTAAGGATTCTGTTGGGAGTATGTCTGGAAATTATGCACTCTAGGAGGACCCTTGAGCATCCATTACACATTGCTGAATTAGACATTTCTGAATAGCCTAAGTATAACTTCTTAATGCTGCTATGGACTGCCACTTCAGTTTCTCGAATTCGAATTAACGCGTGTTGCAGTATAGCTTTCCACGATTTTGGACAGTCCTAACCCTGAAAGCACGTACTTTTCACTACAAGCCTATATGATTTTTTTTTTTCTCTTATTTTCATATGAGGAATTGTCTCATACAGTTTGTCGGTAGAATTCATTAACATTCTATATCTACCTATCTATCACTAATTATTGTGTAATAAAATAATTATAAAATGAGTTATTTGTGCCTTTGCATTTTTTTTATTTATTTTTTTTTAACGGATAAGCTCTTTTACTTTGCACAATTTTGGCACTACCACACCTTGTAGTCACGAGCCGCCACTGGTTTAAAGATAGAGGTTATGGACTTATATGGAAATATGTGCATATTGTTTTCGTTGGTTACAGAACGTGGTCCAAGATAGAGAAGTTTCCTACATAACAAATGCTTAGTTTTAGAAATGTTTTACTGCAATGTGCGTGAAAGAACCAAATAATTCATATTCTGTTTCTTTTGAACATTCTTTAGTATACCATTTGAACATTACATACTTAATTTGTATAGCCGGTACCTTTGATAAGAAAATGTAATAACGAAACAAACATTTCAGTTAAAAAATTAGGGAGAATCATGTTATAGTGTATATTTCAAATCGGACTTTAAGCAAACTAATAACGTACTACTAATAATCAAACGTGCCCAAGAAAGACAGACTAACAAACTTTATGTGAAAATGGGTAGAATTGTTAAATACACTAAAGCAATATTGGCGAAATAAATACGAAAAAACCACAAAAGTTCTGTAAAGTAAAAACTGTGAGCAGCCTCAGTGTATTTGTGTATATATTTTTATAGGGTAAAGATGACCATCTTACTTACACATTATAAATACTGTGTTTTCTTCAATGGCGAATTAGTAAATTCAGTTTTACTCCTTTCCGTTTCAAAGAGACAGTTACGTACTTTTACAGTAGCTGTTATTGTATTAAAAGCTGTGTGGCTGTGAGCAAAGCTAGTAATATTCAGGATGACTTCTATAAAGCAGTTTTTTCTTGATATGCAGCAATTTTTTAATTAATTGTTTCTTGCTTTTGTATAAAACTTCATTTGTAGAGGAATAGGAAAAATAACACTACACGACTTTTACTTCGGCTTAAAAAAAATAGATGGTACATCTAACACTTGAGTGACATTGAATTGTTTGTTGCTACTTTGTTGTTAAATGCTGTGATATGGGTGAATGAGTACAAAATTTATTATTATTCTGTAATTAGCCTTATAAAATGTTTATTATATCTATAAGAAATATGTTCATGTTTGACTATTTAGTGTATCAAGTGCCTGAGTTCTGTAATGTGTAGCAAATATTTAATGATACATAACATATAATGAATTAGAACCTTCTTGTACATATGCAGAGTAGTTCTCTTCTGCAAAGTAGGTCTTCTTATATCCTTATTTTTCACTGACTTAACGCAGGCATGATTGACAAGTGACGTATACGTGATGTTTTCTTAGAAACTCCCGTTTCTTTTATTTCACAACAGCAATCAAATCATCATTCATTTGTCTTTTAGGTAGAGTGACCAAGAATTGCCCATACCCTGAGGGTTAAGTATCACAGAGAGTAATGTTAGTATTTTTATTTAGTACATATTGTAGTTGAGTAAAGTACGGGAGAAGAACAAACGACCAAAAATGTCATTAAAATTAACGGCGTTTTCGGTCGTTTATTCTTGTTCCGCAGTTTACTTGCATGTACGAACTATGTATCTAATGGATCTGTATGTGCTCCATTGTGCTGTATGCGTCTTCGGTTTTTCACCGGATCCGGTTTCGGTTTTCAAAACCGGTTCCTTTTTTTTTACCTAAAATTTGTTCTTTTCTAACCAGAATAGTGTTTCGTTGTTCTCCGGAAACCGAATCCGTTTCCACAGAAATAGTTTTGTGTGTTTTCGAGAAGTTTTCACCGAAATCAGTTTCGGTGAAAACCCGAACCCATTTTTTGAAAAAAACGAAACCGGTTTCGGTGAAAAACCGAACCGGTTTTGGAGAAAACCGAAATGTCGGTTTTTCAGTTTTCTAGAAACTGGTTTCCGGTTTTTATGAAAGCCGGTTTTGGCCATCCGTAGTCTTGACACATCCTGGAACAAACGCAGGTTTCTCCCAATCAATCAAGTTTCTTTACGAGGTAGATTTTTGCCAAAACTTTTGTATAAAACTTCATATGTTGATGAATATAGAAAAATAACACTACACGACGTGTATATGGGCTTAAAATAGTAGACGCAGTTATTACCTATGTCATTATTTGCCCTGTGTGGTCGTTTGTGAACCCATACATACATGCCAGTAATCATTCATCAATTGTGTAACTGCAGCCACTTACATCGGCCATGGCTCCACAACTGAAATACCATGAGCGCATGAATACCAGATTGTGGTGTCCATAACCATGAAAGCAGTGTTACCAATACCAGACGCAGTACGTAATACACACTGTGGGCCATAAATACTAACCACAAAATTGAAAAGACGATAGACAAAATAAACATTACCATTAACAAAATAATGACATTGATACATGAACTCTTATCCAAATCAACCCTTCATTCATATATATATGTATGTGGGATTGAACTATATTTTCAGCTATTCCTATTATTATTATTTTAGATAGTATGTTACTGTAGAGTTTGTAATTCTCTTAGTTTATTCCGAGGCATCTTTCATAGCGGCAAGCAATAAAAGTTTCAGGAAAATCTCACTTGGAATGCTGCTCATTCTAGCTCTGGAAACACGTAAAATTTAAATAAAATCTGAAGAAAGCAAAGCACGCATACATTATTATTACTAATTTGTGTTACAGTTTTGGCAATTTTATCGTTACCTTAATCCGAGATAATGTGTCTGATGAAAACAGAGATATTTATCCGAAATTGTAACACAGATTACTAATAATAAGTGTGTACTTTAGTCAGATTTTATTTTTATTTAATAGAATTTTTGTAACTCTAATCATGTTAGAATCAGTTTTCAGTCGTAGTAGGTAAAATGGGAAATGTTTTATTCCTCATAAAAAGTCTCAGCGAGTGTCATTAGAATTTCTTAATTGGATTGTTTGATGTGAATGTTACAAGTGAATTACTCTGCATTTGTATTAGCTTATTTTTAGTTCCGTGTTTTTTTATCATTTGAACCCCGGGAAAAAAGGAATACAAATTGTGCTACCACGCGTACAGTGCGTATTAATATAAAATTCTCTTTTGTGCTTGTGACCTTTCAAAAACGTAAACTCATTAAACTACTAATTAAAACACTTGTGGTAATTTTATTTTAAAAACTTAATTTTACAGGTATTAAGGCGACTTTTAATAAAAATAACATTTCTTTCTTCACATATTCGTATATAAAAGATGTGTATTATTACCCTGACTTATGTGATTTTTTTTCTGCGTACAGTGCTTTATACTTTACTTTTTCTTTGTCGTAAAATGTAAATTTAACTTGTAAAAGTGTTGCGAACTAACTGATATCAAATTATTCGATCGAAATTTCTGCGAGAAAAAAATCCGAAACAAATTTTTCTTGTCTTTTTATTGTGATTTATTGAGACAGAATATTCATTAAAAATAACAGAAAAGTAAGTTCTTCTGTATCTTATTCAACTACAATAACTAAGTGTATTGTCAATGAATAATTGTTTTATTAATGATATATTACATTTGCTAGTGTTAATCCCGGGTTTTCATGTTACTAAAGTAATCTAATTGATTTCAAGTTGTTGGCAGACTTTTCTAGTGGATTTTGAAACTCTTCATATTTATTTGATGTTTATTTCTTGTAAATATTAAAATTAATGTCAATTTTGATCTTTTTATATTCATTCATACAGTATTAAATTTATTTGTATTTTTTAAATGTTAAAATGATTGAATTGTATAACATTAACAATATTCGTGAACGAAATAAAATAATATAATTAAAATTGTTTTTTATTTCTGTTTTATTATATAAGTATGATAATTATTATGTTCAAGATATACCGGTACGTATAGTAAGTAACAGAAATGAAGTCTAATAGTTGCACAGTTAGAGAGTTAGCTACATTGATGTTGTCAGATTCAGTTTCGCGACAATTCTCCATTATTCACTGAAATATCATTACACCTATATTAATCGAAGATTGATTATTTTTAAAAAAATGCAGAGTTTAAGATTAAATATTGACATGTCACTGAAAGAACAGATATACTCAGTACGATATATTAATTTCGTAGTATAACGAAATTGATTTTTATTTCGTTGATTTTTATTTATTTAATGTTTATTGTTACATCTGAGTGTTTTAACAATCTGTTCGTATTGCTAATGTTTGAAATTACCCTAAAATTGTTGAATCATAGATAAAGAAAATCTCATCCCTCTATACGTCGTTCATAGTATTTTTAAAGGCAGATTCTTTCATGAGCCTATAACTGTGCGGGTCATCGAAAATGCCGTCTTTAATCTTTGCGAAAAAAAAACAAACAAACTAGATATTGAAAAAGGCCTATCTTTGTCCAACGCTTCTACAAGTGACTTCATTTTTTAGCCCAACGTTTCACGATTATGCTCTTAGGCTAAGGGAGAGATTGCTGATAATAAATGAAATAGGGAATGAAGAAAGTGCGGATAAACGGGAGAACCCTGAAAAACCCACGCACATGGTGTTTGTGCACCAGAAAGCCCACTTTGGGGAGCTGAGATTGAACCAGGGACTCCACGCATCAGAAATGAAAACATCTGATTACCGCGACTCCTGCTTCATTATCCCTAACTTAATAGGTAATATCAGTGTGTCTATCCGTCACGAAATCAGAAATCGGTCATGAAAGTCAGGGAAAAGTCACGAAAGTTAGCTTTTGGGTCACGATTTTTTTCATCTATACAAATATAAGTACAGACTGGAAAATTTTGTTCTATAAAACATCAAAATTCAGCACCAAAAATGTCTATATGGTCGGCTTTAGATGCTACTAAATTGCTAGCAAAGCAAGCTTCTACCGCATGCATGAAAATTCGGCCTAATTCGCGTCTAAATTCCCTCTTGAGAATGTTACGAAATTTTCTGGTTTGGTAAAGAAAAGGTCACGAAAAAGTCACGTTCATTTTGGAATTTTAGTAGACACCCTGAATATGTATATGATAGTTTAGAGAACACTCATGTGTCAATTGATAGGAATGCAACTGTCTTCTGACACCACTCAAGTTTGATATGTTAACGAAATCGTAACAGCAGAATGCAGACCCAAGCGAACACGTATATCGTATTTTAAACCTAATGTCTTAGATGACACAACAGTTTCCAAGGTCTAGATATGAATGGTCGAAGAGAGGGAGCACTTTTGGCCAATTCTGATCTTCAAGGAGTGAACTTGTATTCATAAAGAAATGCATTATAGAATAATAATAATAAAAATTGTTAAGCACTTAAAATCATCTTACAGACGTTGATGAAAGTAGTACTTATAATACACGCATATGTAAATGTATAGATTGTATAAAATCTGTACGTGATAGAACGAAAAAACTATTGGTTTTATAATCAGAGCATTAAACGAAATGAAATGAGTTCTTTCAGTTTAACATCCCACTATTATGTCCTTCAAGCTAAGGGAGACGGATGATTGAAGCAAGTAAATGATGACGTAAAAATTGGTGTAATGAGGGTGTGGGAGAAAACTGGAATACCCCGACAAAACCCATGGACATGATGTTGTTCACACAAACTTTCTTGGCCGGGAATTTAATCAGGGTATCCACGCACCAGAGGTAAGCGCTCTAGCACTGAGCCACCGTAACTCCAATCAGACCACTCACTAGGGTAGATTTATCTTAACATATTTCTTGCTGCAAAATTTTCGCAGGCCTGTGTAATTTATTTGTGTACACAAGGTTAATATTGAGAATATTTCGTTAAGTTTTTTGAAGCGTCATAATCTTTGTTGAATAGCGTCTTAGATATGGTATAGTTACTTCTGGGAAAATTATGAGGCTTTTATCATAATTTTGATGACGCATATTAATATACTTGTGTTATGTTTTTGACCAACTTCGTATTCGGTAACGTATGCTGTAGTGCAACACAATATTGTCAAATTGTATTCAATAGAATGTGATTTCCAGGAATATGTGTCATGCATAAATCATTCATATTTATTGCATTTCAACTATGTGATGCAGCAATAAATTATTACAAAACATATAGTTATCATTCTAGAGCTGAATTATCATGAATAATTTCAAAACGATGCGATGTCCATAATCAATTTTTAACTCTACGTCGCAGGGATCCAATCACTGCAGAGCTCAAATCATGACATCATCATGAATGAATGGTTCAGGAGAGTGTGAACGTTGGCAGCAAGGGCCATTTGTCTCCTTGCAATACTATGTGTAAAACAGTGATCAAAGATTTCGAAATCGGTATCTGGATATAGAGGATATAGAGGTATAGAGGTTATACAGGTCCAGCCAGACTTCATTATATTATAGAAACAGGTTATTCTGAATACTGATTGGGTTCTTCAGCTGCATTAACTCTTGAACTCTTTTAGACAATCTTCTTCAGTGATCGGTGATCCCTATCACCTAGGCTAGATTTCCATCCACTATGATGACATTTTGCCACGAGCTCTGTATGTCATTATCTTGGATACTATTGCTCTGAATATGCCTAACACACTAGCCCTCCCTGCTGGTCTAGTGACTACAATGTGGGTCTGTGGTGCATGTGATCCCGGGTTTGATTTTCAGTTGAAGAGTATCAAGAAACTGAACACTTCTGAAACTAGGTCCATGTCTCATGTAACCTCGATGCTGAAAAGGCACATTAAACTCCAATAAACAAACAACAACGTTTGTATCATTCTCTAGAATAAAACTAATATCACGTATATTTACTTAATTTTATTAAATAATAGTTTACAGGATTGTCTTGATTTGTTTTCTTTAATCTTATTGTGCTAAGCATATAATACAATACAAAGTTTGTTTTTCACCTTTGATACTATTTATCGGTATATATAGTGCTACAAGCAAACGCTAGATTTTACAAAACATTTAGAAAAAGTCGATTAAGAGTAGTTTTGTAAATAAAGTACAAGTGTACATCAGAATTCTCAGTTTATTTAAGAAGAAAAACAGATAAAAGTTAGATACATTTGAGCAAACCAAATGATAGGCATACAAGTTGGCACAACATTTATTACCGTTTATTATTGAAACGGGACCATTCACAATGCTTGTAGAATCATTTTTCACGTCACATAATGTAGAATTTCTGATAATTTCTACATAATAAAGAGTTTACGTTTATTGTTAGAATTCAGTACATTTCAAGGCTTAAACAGTGTTTAGAACTTTTAGAATATTTATTTTTTAAGATTAAATAGATTCAACATTAGTGTTAAAACTTCGTATTATTAAGATGGAAAAAAAAAAAACTATAAGACTATTTATTTATTGTTTACAAAAAGAATATCCGTCATTGTGAGCGAGGTAGGCAATACCAACATTATATCCTGTAACCAACAATCATAAGTCAAGAATAAGTGTGATTTCAAGCAATATATATATATATATATTTATCTTCGTATATTGAAAAGCTCATTTGATGACAGCAAATAGAATTAAATCGTAATTAAAAAAAAAATAAAATAATGAAATAACAATCAAATTGATAGCATTTGTACTAATATGAAGAAAAATAATCTAACTTAAAATAGGAACTGCTTTAGTAAAAACAGTACGAAAACTAAAAAAATGTTTCAAATGGCAGAGAATATACCATAAAATTATTTCTGTTTATATATAATTTATAAACAGAAGACACGAAAATAAAAGCAAGCTTAAGAATGAATTATCGACAGAAAATTGAGTGTATCTTTCTTCCATTCTTATACGAGACAGTTCTACTACATTTAAATTTATCTTTCCTTGTCCTTGACTTACTTCATTCTTACATTTGAAAATGTATCTTGCTGAGAGCTTATCATTTACATGATTGGATAGTTATCCAGCACAAACTGTTAATTTTTCTTGCATTTAACATTGATCCAACTGAAAATTTAAACATGTTTTTCTAGGGTTTTTTTCCTTCCAGTTTTCAATTTGTCAATTTTTGCCAAAAATTTGTTAGTTTGTAAAATTAAAAAAAAATTAAAAGTATCATGTGGGGGACAATTGAAGTTTTACATGACTAAAGGAAGTATATAGACAAATTTCAAAGACAAAACTACAATTATATGGATTATGAGTATATAAGTGAGAATAATAAACTAAATTTTAAGTTATTTTCGTGTTTTCCTGTATATAGTACACCAAGATAAATATCATGGAAAGAAGGGGGAGAAATTATCATTCAAAAATAGTAAAAAAAAAAAAAAAAAAAAAAAAAGGGTACGAAGATTTGATATAAAAATACGAAAATTATATTCTTAATCAAAGACAGCAATATACTTTACAAATTTATAAAAATAAGAGAAGAAATTTTTAAGAAAATAGTTGTGCGCATTGCACAGAAAATTTTTCTGTTAAGAAGAAAATCTCTAATACATGCTCAGGAATGAACACAATTTTGACTTTTCATTTCCAACGACATATTGAATATTACTTAGTCATCACATTGTTCATGGTCCTATACAAACTACTTGAATTATATCAACTTTTTTTTTACTCGATTATGTTTATATTAACAATGAATACATAGTCACTTAAATATCTATATATATATGTATTCACTTAATTATCTATTCTCATCTACATATTTGTATCTTTCCAGGTTCTATATTTTTGAGCCTAAAATTACAGAAATTTTTCTACTTCAAGCTTTATAGCAAACGCGACTGTACTAGTTCAACTATGAATATGATTAATATGCACTTTCATTGCTACTATTTGGGCAACTCACACATTGTTGTATTTTTGTATCTGAGTTCATTTCATACTTCAATTCCATAAATTTAGTGTATATATACATATACACACATTGTATACTTTGGAAATGACAAATATTTCAGTACGTAGAGGGAAAGAGTTTTTTTTTTTTTTTCTGAAGTACGATAGTGCTGTATTTAATATTTTAAAACTTTTATTTAATGTTTATTTTTTTATTAATGTAATTATATTCTTCAGTCTTAGGTTATTATCTCCTTGAAAATTTTACCTTGAGATCGTCAGTTTACATGTTTTAGAAAACAGAGTCATATTTTATAAATATTTTGCACCGTGCTGTTCATGCAACATATAAAAAACAAATAAAATGAAGTCTTTTTTTTTAAAAAAAAAAATCCACACTCATTTCTGTTTTAATATTTATTATTATAATATTTGTCCAAACTAGGTAAAGCAATGTATTTTTTTTTTTTTTTTTTTTTTTTTGTTAGAGTTATAACTGTGGGTGGATATAATACTATATTTTCCAAAGGAAAAACAAAGGTTTGGTACATAGAACTCATTCCATGAAAACGCGCTTTTTATTATGGACCTAGAAATTAGTTCGCTACCATTTTTTTAAAATAAGGTCGTATACTATTTGTAATTATTGTTGAGTAGGTTCATACGCAGATATACGAAATGATATTCGCGCAGACCTTACGATTATAAGTTTGGATTATAAAAGGCATCAAATACATAGTCCTGCTAAACTTGGACTAAGGTGTACCTATATTTAACAGGAAAAAAAAATGATATTAAGATGACAAGCGGCACCACTGTCGTCTGTAGTTACCATTAATTCTTAACGTTCTTAGATGATATGAAATGTCTCACTCGTTCCCTCTATTAGAAAATTAACATAGACTATCTCATTAGTTTAAAGTTGAACAGTTATTACACAGTTTTCTTGCTCTAAGTGAACACAGAACTCATACGATGCATAATGCTTTTTAAAGAACAAAATTACTCTATCCTATCGAAAACGGAAATTGTCGTGATGTATTGTTAAATACTAGTTTTATTACAACACCAAATGTTCAACAATATCTTAGAGCTGTAATCTGATAGTTCGGCACTTAATCTATTAAATTATACATGTTTGCTTGTTAACACACCGCTTTTAGAGAAGCTCCGAATTAATAAGCATTGCATACATTTAACAGAAATATTCTGTTAAAGTCAGATTCTTTATTCTTTTGTTATAAAGTGATAACCGTCGTAAGGCAACCGGTTCCTCCCAAATCAGTAATTAGTTTAACTTCACCGACATTGGGATAACAGTTACTTTATCTTTCAAATTCTGTTTTTACAAAATTAACAAACTTCATGAAGTATACTTTTTTTCTTTTTTACATATATATATATATCTTGAGTCCAAACAAGATATGAAAACAAGGAAACAGCTATATACAATAGAATAAATATACTGGGCGGTGAAAAATGGCAGATCTAGAGTATACCATCATGCAGATGATCTCAAAATAAGTACAAAATGTTCAATACCATGATCTTCAAAATGTCATTTCGTATGTTCACTAATCTGTCATCAGGAGAAAATAACTAGAATGCAACCTAGCTTAAACTATGGGTTCTAAAGAAAGCGATATGACAAATCAATACAAAAACATTACGTGTTTTATGAATGAAGTATTTTTGGGAATTGTGCAGTGCGTGAGCAACATACTTTACAATGGAATTGTGGGATACATAATGTGATTGTGTGCTGCTATTAGATTTAATATTAACTGTGACAACCTACTAAAAAATACATATTGTGCAACCTCACAAATCAGTGCCATGTTGAAAAGAAAGTTAACTGTATTACATTTATTTTATATCACACATTAATGTGGGACAATATAAGACAAATAAATATGGTGAATAAATAGTAATACTGAAGTAGATATAAGTCCACGACGTACATATCCTGTATCACCTACCAGGTTACCTAAGTATACCAAACTATATCAGAAGAAATTATAAATGATTCTACGTACTGGTTACACAGCCACCAGGACATGAAGATTGTGAAAAGTTTACGGACCGTGGTTACAATAGATATGATACCTTTCTATTGTAACTTTTCCCCTCTGTCAGAACATTATTTGTGCTTGCAAATAACGTATGAAACACGAAATTCCTTTATAATCTTTTAAATTTTTATTACACTGTTCTTAAACATATTTCATTGAATATAACAAATAATATTCCTCAGTACATTAGAAAAGCGTTACATCTAGAATCGATAGTTTCAGAGGCATTTAAGTTTATTGTTTCGCATTTTTGATTGATTGTACCTCTGAAAGGAAGTATTTTTCGTCTCGTGTGTATTGAAAATTTTGTGCACATGTTAAGGTCATCTACACAATAGTATACTTTGGGTGGGGCATTTTTCAGCACCTAGTATATACTATATTTACTTTAACAAAATGTCTTTTATCAATTCGTAGACGAACATATGGACGATCTATTTAAACAAAGATTTATTTAAACTCTACTTCTACAACCCAACACTTTTAACAATTTGAGATACGTCATTGATAACTCTATACAGAGGACACTTGGATTGAACAACATATGCCACGAAGGGCTATTAGTTTGTAAAATATAGGCATATACTGTATAGTATCTATACTTGTTTATTTTTTCGATTTACAATAAATGGCTAGCAACACCAGGGATACAATTCTTTTATTAAATATAGAGTTACTCTAAATAAGTTCAGAGTAATTACATGGTGATCATTAAGTTAAGATGAGCATAAGCAAGCACCAGTTACCAAGAAATGGTCACATGTTTTACTTTTCATTTTGTTTAGACACTATTCACTATAACACAAATTCAAGAGCGAGTTTCTGCCATGTTACCCAAAGACAAATTGAAGCAGAAATAAGAAAAAATAATTTGTGCACTTCCTAATTCTTTTGTGTTATTCATTCTAGAGTTAGCGTTTTATTTCAGACCTCAATAACATGTTTTAAATAATTGAAACTACCTAAATAATAAACGGAGAAAGAAAAATGATAGGTAAATCTTTAACCCTTTAGTGGGCAGTGTTGCTCTCAAGGAACATCGCATTCTATTGCGTTATCCGAACGAATTGTAACTTCAGTGATCATTTAATTGGCATTATTACTTTCATACAATATTCATATACATGATTTTCGGGTCGCTTCTTTAGATACTTCTAATTTTCGTCAACACGGGACAGACAAATTTAGTATTGTAGAAGCTTTATCTCCTACATTACGCGAAAGTTATTATTATTATTTTATTTGTGGTTTCTTGCTCTGTAGGTAAATATTTCAACGAAACTGTTGGTAATTACTGAGAGTATTCTTATGATATATACTATTATGATGGGCATAATAGGGCAATGCTGCTCAGTAGCTACACATAAGACCTATTTTATGGCAATGTTGCTTTGAAATAAACACCTTGTATTTTGTAACAAGTACAAAAATACTTTAAAAATTACGAAATTATGGTCAGGAATACATGGTTCAACCATAAAAGCAAACTATATATTTTAATGGTAATGCTATCATTGCTTGCCCATTAAAGGGTTAATCATTGGTTGTGTTTGCTTTTCAGATTGAACAAAATTTTGACCTTCAGTCAAATTAAAAAGATGGATAATTATCCTCTGTTTATTGATTCAGTTTGTCTTCGAACAAATTTCATAATCTATATCTTAAATTTGACTAAATTATTCTCTGTTTATTGGTTCAAATTTTCGTCTTTGGGGAAAATCTCAACATTTATATCTTGAATTTGATTGAAGGGTTATCCTTTGTCTATTGATTCAGTTTGTCTTTGGGCAAAGTTTCTACATCTAATTCTTGAATTTGACAAATGTTGTAAATGTTGTCGCTATGAATAAAATTCAGTGGAAAGACAGGAAAATGTGGTCTTATCTATTAGCCATGGGGGGGGACTTCTACATTCACTTTAATTGCTGAAGGTGAAAATGTCACTTATTCATTTTCTTTAATATCTTTTTGTTTAATGATAACGATCATATGATGAAAAGCTTATGTGTGCTTCGAACATTTATGTGCTTAAAATAACTTGTTCATATATATCTTACATATTTTTAAGGATTCATATATAACTTACATACTTACTATATTTTTAAGGATTGAAATCATTGTCAAATAAATATGAAAATATCAACAATGAGCAGACAATTTTATTGTTGAAACAAGGAAGCAGATGGTACTTAGAAACGAAGAATAATTTGATAAAGAGTTAAATTAGGAAGCAGATGGTACTTAGAAATGAAGATTAATTTGATAAGGAGTTAAACAAGGAAGTAGATGGTACTTAGAAACGAAGAATAATTTGATAAAGAGTTAAACAAGGAAGTAGATGGTACTTAGAAACGAAGAATAATTTCATAAAGAGTTAAACAAAGCAGCAGCTGGTACTTAGAAACGAAGAATAATTCCATAAAGGAGTTTTAGAGTATAAATGCCGATTGATGGTCTTTAGAATATGCAGTATTTTGTAAAATAGTAAATCGACTTGAAGAATAATAACCATATTAACAGTTGGGATTTGAGACTTACATGCTACTTAACATTGTATATATTCCACTCATTTTTGGACCATAAAAGAAGATTAACATAATTGTCTTTTCGCAAAGAAAGATAGCAACTTAGGTACCTCTTCGTTAGTTCATTAGAGGTAAGTTAAAGTACACAACATAACAACTTATTGTACATAAAGTAGGTGTAGTTTCTTTTTTTTATTGGTTTGAGTGATTTTTGGAAAGATATATGTAAACTATTTCTATTGGATTTCCTTTTGAAATACAAATGTAAGATTTAACTTGCTCAATGGGAATAGCTAATAAATGGTATTTTCATGTTTTAGTATCATCTGAGTTGAAATGACAGTTTTAAGGAGGAGAGACATTCTTACAAATTTGTTCAGTGCATTACTTACTGTTTTAAGAATCAAAGAAACTCTCATCAGACATAATACTAATGAAGAAGTAAGTGATTTGATATTACCATTTCGAAAGTAAATATTCAAAAAAATTAATAAATTACTTTTCCAGCAAGTATGTGAATGCTGTATGAAAGTTTTTGATAACTTTAAACTATAATTAAATTAAGTAAAACATGTAAATGAAGGTAAATTATAGTATACGATTCATGCAGGGAACAGAATTTCAGTTTGTTCAGAATTTTTCCTTATTAACATAAGAATAATTTTTTTTAACAGTGAGATACAGTGGCAATTTTGTTATCTGGAAACGTGCATTGAACACTTTATATGAACTAAGATGATAATTGATCAGAGTAGTATTTTTGACTCAACAGAAGGAACAGCACGTAACTAGCACATCAATTGGATAAATTTAATTGAAAGTAGCGACTTACTGGAAAGCTAAAATTCTTTCATATAATGCATCTTGTAATTCATTATTAGTTGTTGACTATACATTGTTAAGCAATGATATCGTATTTGTTTGTGAAATGGTAATCGCTATAAGTGTTATCGAAGTAAAAACATAGTTAAGATTCTCTACAATTGTAAAGCAACAGAAGCTAATTTACAGGCTAATCAAAATGCACTCAATTACAATATTTATGTTGTTTACGATGAATTAATATTTGCATTTGTTGAAAAAATGTGGCCACAGCATGGACAACAACTTGTGCATAAAGCAGATTTAGCGTACGACCTAGCAAGGTCATCAGGTTTATCTTCTCTCGAATCTGCTAGTCTGCATGCATGTGCCTGAGTTGTAACAAACTTTGAAATTTAAGTTGAAGAAAACAAAGTCTAAAACCCAAAATTGTTATTAGAATATAATTTTAAAATAGCTTTGAAGAGACAACAACTCAGAGACTATTTTTTTTAAAAAAATAAATGTTGTGCACTGAACTATGAAAGATGAAGTATTTCATTTTTCTTTTACATACAATGGATTAGGTTCATCACATTACTCATAGTGTTGGTTCTAGCGGTTATAATTGCACAAAAACTATAGATTCTAAACAATTTGTCTTGAATAACTAGCATATTTGTGCATTTCTCGTAAACAGCAGCCATTATGATTCTTCTAGATTTTACAAAATAACATTAAATTATTATAATTATCACAGGATATTAGAAAAAAAAACATACACTTTCAATGGATTTATCTTCCCATTATGAACTTTATATACAAATATATATGTATATACATACATAAAAACCAGGACCAGCCTGAAAACATCCCTGCTTGATATTACTTCGACCTCCTTAACTGGAAGCCATGTTTCTGCCGCCCTCAGTCTGATAACACTTCATCTCCTAGAAAATGCCACCTTTCATGCTTATGATCAGGATACTTAATCATGTCTAACCAGTGCTGCAGTCTTTCGCCTTTGGAGTTCCAGCCAAGTTCCAAGCCTCCTATTGGGAGAAATAGACCTAGATGTATATTAGGTAGGAAACTTTACTATAAAGTCGTAAGTGAAACAATGCAATCATACTTTCGAATTTAACTATAACATAAATGCAGAAAACTCTTTAATTTGTTCGTGCTTAACTGGCCAATGTAAACATTATAGATAACAACAATAAAGAAAATGAAATATTATATATTAAAGGTAACAACTCTAAATTACTGGTGTATCTAAAATACCTACCAACTCTGATGAGTAAGAAATAACGATTGCAATACATGTATGAAACAAACAATTACCTAAGTAATCATTGCTCTTTCCGTAATCTTTATCCCATACTGTTATTTCGAGGATTTGTCTAGCCAGATCAGATACTTTTGTCTCGAACATAAATTCTTCATTAAATTCTGGATTGAGATTTTTCCACTTGATAGAAGTCTTATATTTCCTATGACATGGATCAGGCTTCAAATGTCTAAAAGATAAATATAACATATTAAACTTTTGTTATTTAATAGGCAAATACAATAATTCTTTTAGCATAAATTTAATAACATCATATTGACTGAATTTACTGATAGATTATTGCTTCGTTTTTTGTTGAAAAGCACAAACTTATATTTTAAAGTTATGTAACAAAGTACCGTAATTATTTAAAATTTTCTCTTTATTTCTCTGATTTATAAACTGTTTGCATTCCTTATTTCTTGACAATATTAGCTAGATTTTGCTACTCTTTGCGAGCTAATAGCAGAAGAGAGAAAAAAAAAAAAAAACTATTCGCATTTGAATAATAATTGAAGAAAGAAATATGTCAATCTTTATTGTTAGAAATAGCACCTGAATTTTACAGCACTTATTGACAATCTTACACCCAGTTTCGCTCAAAAAACAATTAATCTTGGGCATGAGAATCGATTAATTTTTCTACGATTGCATTACACCGTTGAATCAACAGCTTTAGATGAAAGATTAGCTTTTAAGGACAATGTGAACTTGGAAGAAATTAGGACGTTTACATCACATAATATGCAATCAGACATTGAATTGATTGAAAACCAGATTTCCGCGTAATCGATCTTTCGATCATTATTTTTACAAAGTTAGCTGTGACTACGTACTTAATATACTGTATGTATCAAGTTGTTTAGGTCATATAATTATGGGTATATTAACGTAACATATTTCGTTTTATCCCAAAAGCTAAATCAACAATGTTACATTCTTGTATCTTCACGGATTATAATAACTGATCCTATGATTTCAATTCATTTTTTTCATACTCTTCGTGGTGTCTTTTTAAATACGAACTTGAACAAGTGCCAAAAAATAATAAATAAATAAATAAATAAATAAATAACGATAATAGTCTTGTAAAAGTTTCAGTCTCAATTCTGCACATTTTTGCAATCTTCATAATGTGATATGATGTCTTTTTAACAAGCAAGGTAATGAAGAATGGGATCTACTACTAAAGTGGCACCAAAATAAATAAAATTGATGACTTCAATACTGCCATTAGTGTTTTTTCATTTACTTATTTAGAATTTTATCTCCCTTCCCGCCTTGTGTAATGTATGAGTTAAAATAGTCGATAGGAAATTAATGACGAAATTATGAATTAAAGAATTGAGGTACTGGCTGAACAGCAGGAACGTATCCTGTTCACTAGGTCACTAACGCTACAACAATTCGACTATATCACCCAACGCAAAAACGCTTCCCTTTGTGCTGTAGGTCGTGTTCATTAGTGATTTCACGTTAATAGACTTTTGTGAAAAAACTTAGAATAACTTCTTATTAAGCAATAGGTATACTGACGGTAAGTAAGTAGGCATATTAAAGGAAAGGAATGAGTTATAGTAATAATTATGTATTTAAAATGTTTCTGGCGTCTTAACTAAACTCAATCTGCACAGAGAGGTGTATGCTTCGACAAACGAAAACGCATGCAATTTTTTTTTTTTTGCATTAAATAAACAGTTTTTTTTATGAAATAGGTATATCCTGCAAACATATTTATAGAAAACAAACTATAAATACAACAAAAAATTTGTAATTGAGAACTCATCTCTCTCTTTGACGAATTTTATAAATTTAGGATAGATCCTCAGATTAGTGTTTCCAAGTATTTTTTTATTACATTGGTACAATTGAGCATATTATATTACTTTTTATAATATAAGGCGTATTACTTTTTACATACGAAAAGTAGGCTTACATTGCTTCATAAATGGTATTTTCCGCTTAGTACACATGCACAGTCCGCAGCAAAAAAACTTGCAAGTTCATTGTGAAATGACGAAGTCTTTTGCTCCAAAATAAGTGTGCAGCGGAGGACGCCGAGGTTTTTCCTAGCGTGATTCGTGCCACTTAGACGTTATGTTGATTCCCTGCGCTGTTAGGCGTAGTTTCACAATAAACTTACATGCTCATGTTGCAGGTTTTTTGCTGCAGACTGTACATATTTTTAAAAAATAAATGCTTATTGAAAATAGATGTTTTATTAATTTAATGAGGGTGGTATGGTAGATAACGTTCCTTTTAATAGATAGTTTTAAACCAAATTACACCAATATTACTTAGCTTGTACATCTAACTAAAATTTTCAGCACTTCTGAGTTAAATTGGTTATTATAATGAAAATACCAATACTTTCCGTTAATACAAAAACTTCCAACATTTTAGATATAGAACATTCTTCTTAGAAGTTTCGCAATATTATTTTCTTCTATTGCTGAAAAGTCAAGTTGCATTTATATATGGTGTTCCAAAAGTAGATTGCTTTATTTATTACTAAAACACTTTATATGTTATAATGAGCATGTTTTGGGGTTGCAGTGTGATAAGTTGCTGCATCGTGTCTAAATCAGACCTCATTATTTTCTAATAGCTACAGAAACAAAGTGTAGAATAACTTCAAGAGATGTTTCCATATCATGTGATGTTTCGAATGGCACTATTAGCTGGCTTTCGAGATCGTCAGATCTCACAGCTTCTGATTTCTTTCTTTCGGGCTTCCCAATAAATACTATATACAGGAATACAACAGATGTTAGCTGCTATGAAATAATATATACGTTTCTAAAATAAAATAAAATAAAATAATTTAATGTAATGGAAAGTGTGGTTTGCCGAATTCGCTACTGTCGTGACAAATTGTAGTCATATGGTAAATTTTTCATACATGATCCTCCATCTGTAGATTTCTCATATCTATAAGGCGTTTAAAAAGTTTTTAATATAAGCTGTTTTAGTAATGAACAAAACAAATGGGTTTACTACTTTGTGGATATCCTATATAACCATCTACCTAAAATCAACCAACGAAACTATATTTCGGCAGTCTGATAGTATGGCTAGATATTTATACTTACAGCTTAACAAAAGGATCTGAAAATCCATTATTATCCATTGCTAGCAAATTGACACAACGTACAATCCCAACAATTAGAGTTCTCCTCTGGGTAGAATAGCAGAGTGTTATAAGAATTTGGCCCCTTACCCAATCATCTGCCCAAAATGTTTGGTCATGGTCAGTCTGAATAAAAATAAAGAATCATAATAACATGGTTAATTCATAATGTTCTGGAATATAGCTCAAGCGTGCCTTAAAATTTTTTCATTAAGCCACAATAATATATTATTTACCAGTTATGCAAATTATATTCGGATTAAATTAGCAGAAATAACTAGAAACGCTATTATGTACAGAAATATATTAAATAAGTGCTTCTATTGACATTTAATAAGAGGTAAAATAATTATCAGAAAAAGCATTAAGGAAAATACCAGTAACCATGAAACATTATATCTAACACTATTGGCTTCCATAGTTACGTAAGAGAGTTATCAGATCGAAAATGAACGTGTTGTGAAGGAAAATAAAACTCTGGAAACGACTTGGTAAATATAAGGGGTAAGACAATAATTAACTAAAATAAGGAATAAAAATATATAATTATTGTAGTACGTTCTGCATGTTGTATTTGTCAACTGATTCTTCATTAATAATTACTTTTTCTTGTACATACTCCACCAGAGTAGAACAGACCAACTCTAATTTACTTCTCCGGAGTTAGCTATTTTATTCATCGACTTTCTGGATTCTGTAGGCAATGTAATATTGTCTGTTCTCATTGCAGATTTACAAGGCATCCAAAACACAAATCATGTAAAATGGCATTAAGTTGTTCTAGTTCTTTGGGTTCCTTCTGTTGATTATTTCTCTTGACGTTATAATATACCTCTTTCACTCTCATTTTAATTCTTTGATATTGGTTCTCAAAACGCCGTGGTTTGATTTTTACTGTTCTTTCGGTGATATGATCGCTGATTAAATATTACTTTGTTTGAATTTATATATTTATACCCTTACAACAAACCCTTTCAGAGAGCTTCTATCTCTTTGCATGTACAACCTGGAAATTGGTCACAAGTGTTTCTAAAAGCCAAGATTGCACGGGAGTTATTTTTGGTTTAAATGGATATCATATTTACTCGAATATAAGGACCCTCTAAAAATTTAATGTCTTTTTTGAGAATCCGTTTAGTATACTGATCTAAGCATCCGTATATGACTTCAGAGAAGACTGGTAGTACTTTTATCCATTCTGAAAAATACAAGCTTGGACTTACACATGCAGTATTATGAACTGAAAAGTTAGAACTTTGCGTCGTAAATATTTTCGAGTCGTTTTCATTCTCCATTCTAGCGGTATGTGGCTCTTGTTTAACCTTAATTTTTGTATAGTGGTTCTCGTTGTAAAATTATTAGTATAAACTGTGTACATTTATTGTAAAAATAAATCTAAAATCAACAACAATAAAGCAACCTAAAGGAAAACCAACAATTAAATAGCAACTATGCTATTATAAGCACGGGCGCCCGAAGAAATTTTCTAGGGGGCATCTCCTTGGTTGCTATATTACGTTTGTTTGTTTGTTTTTTTTTTTGTATTAAGAAAATCTTAAGAAATTTAAGTTGTTTTCGTGAGCTAGGGGGTGGCTCCCTGCTCCTCTTCGGCGTAAATGATTATAAGCGCTTTCAAGAATTTTAGGCTAAACATTTTGAAAAAAAAGGAGGCGCTTATTTTAGAGTAAATATGGCATGTGTTTCTTTTTCCCCTCTTTCTCTTTTCCTCTGACTGGTAAAACAGCAGCAAGATATTACTTTCAGATTATCAGGGCAATTATGATAATGTCAGTAACTATTATAAAAGTAAAATAAAAGTGCTTCAGTTTCATAATAACCTTCTCCTAAATACAGATAAAACAGTCGCAATAAACTTTCGTTTTCCAGGAAATGATCCATCCTTCCCTTCGCTAAACATTAATGGAAAACAAATTGAGTATTCTAATGCAACAAAATTACTTGGTGTTTACATCGATGATGATTTGTCTTGGCAAACCCATGTTAAAACATTAAATAAAAAAAATGCTACTTTATGTTTTGCGTTCTTTAGGTTACGTGATACAGTTTCACAAAATAGTTTATTATCGATATACTATGCAAAAGTTCAATCACTCCTCAGTTTTGAAATTATTTTTTGGGGGTCAGCCGCATGCAGTCAGGAAACATTTCGAATACAAAAGAAAATACTACGAATAATATTCAGACTAAATAAAAGAACAAATATTTAAATCACAAAAAAATTTAACCCTTCCAAGCCTATACATATATAAATCTATACACTTCGTGAAACAAAACAAACAGATGTTTATACAAACAAGAGATATTCATGCATACAACACGCGGAAATTAAACGACATTTACGTAGTACAACAAAATTACTCCAAATACCAAAACAAAAAAAAAAAAAAAAAAATATTTAAATTGTACGAGACTTTATAATATGTTACCATCACATTATAAAGAGGTAAGTTTTAATACCCAAAACAAAATTCGTACTCTGTTACTTTCTAAAACATATTATTCAGTTCAGGAATTTGCAAATTATAACGATGTATGAATATGATGTAATGATGTAACAAATTTAATATGTGATGCTTGTTTATAATTTTGTACTAGAAATGGTGTAATAAGTTGCAATTACCATTTGCATTTATATACATATGACAACTGTAGAACTTATAGGAGATACTCTCCTTATTGTAAGTCAAAACAGGCAAAATAAAATAAAATAAATAAATAAATAACGGGTTATGATTTCTAGTGTCACACCTATAATAATGTCATGGTAGGAACCGAATGACGATACGTCGATACACTTTCCGCCCAATTATGATAAATTCAAACTAATCTCCCACCACTGTCATTTCATTAGATACAACTTTATGTTTCATTGGTAATATTGTTAATCTGGTGATACTGCAGTTTTTCGAACGATTTCTCCTGTCATATTTACATAGTGCAAAACTTCAGCGATTATTATCAATTAGTTTCAAGATAACTGGTCCATCCTATGTACATAAACCAGACTCATTACTAGGATCTGACTTGTATAACTTATATTGAAAATAGGAAGAAAAAACACTTATATTAGTTACTAGTATCAATTACCCGCTTCGTTGGGTTCAATTAACTAAAAATAGTAATATGTTTCGTTAGTCAGTCACTTTTTACTATTATTAAAGCGCTCCTTGATATTGGTCATTTTGATTATATATATATATATATATATATATATATATATCCCTTCCCTCCCACAATTTTTGCAGGGCTGAATTTGGATTTAAATGGCATCAGAAGTGTTACTGTTCATCTCAGCGACCTCATAAACTATAGATTCGACACTAATATTGGTCATTTTTGATCATTTGTAAATGCCTTTCCCCTCCTTTAAGTTACATCGTCAAAGTGATATGACAAAAATCATCTCATGTTCGAACTTCATTTAGGTTGAAAATTTAATCGAGATCGGTCCCGTGGTTCAAGAGTTATTGTTTTATTTATTTTTACATATCTCCCCCTCCTACCTCCTCCCCTAAGTTCTAACGTCTAAGTGAATAGATAAATACCATCCCAGGCCCGAACCTCATCTATGTTGAAAATTCAATCGAGATCGGTAAGGTGGTTGAAGAGTGAAGTCACTTTCATTTATATATATATATATATATATATATATATATATATATATATATATATATATATATATATATATATATCCGCCTCCCCCTCCCCTACATTGCACCGTCAAAGTTAAATGATAAAAAATATTCCAAGCCCGAACGTCATCTATGTTGAAAATTTGATCGGGATCGGTTGGGTGGTTCAAGAGTTATTAAGTTTTATTTATTTTTATATATCTGTCCACTTCCCTCCCCCTTCCTCTAAGGTCTACCGTCAAACTAATATGATAAAAACCACCCCAGCTCCGAACTTAATCCATATTGAAAATTTGATTAAGATCGGCCCTGTGGTTAAAGCGTGATGAAGTCACAAAGACGGTCACTTTCATTTTTATTCTTTATATATATATCTATATCTATATCTATATCTATCTATCTATCTATCTATCTATCTATCTATCTATCTATCTATATATATATATATATATATATATATATATATATATATATATATATATATATATATATATATCCCTCCCCTTTCACTAGTTCCACTGTAAAAGTGAAATGAAAAAAACATCCCAGGCCCGAACCTTATCTATGTTGAAAGTTTGATCGAGATCGGTAGGGTGGTTCAAGAGTGATTTAGTTTTATTCATTTTCATATATTTCCCCTCCTCCCCTCCCCCTCCTCTAAGATTTACTGTCAAAATGAAGTGATAAAAAACTTCCCGGGGTTGAACTTCATATATGTTGCAAATTTGATTGAGATCGATCGGGTGGTTCAAAAGTAATTAATTCACCAACATAGTCACTTTTATTTTTATATTTATTGATTTTCGTATATCTCCCCCTCCACCCCTTCCCTATGTTGCTCTGTCAGTGTGAAACGAAAAAAATCCACCAAGTCCCAAAACTCATCTGCATTGAAGATTTGATCAAGTTCAGTTGAGTGGTTCAAGAGTTATTAAGTTTTATTTATTTTTCTATGTTCCCCTCCTCCCCCTCCCCTAAGTTGTACGGTCAAAGTAAATAGCTAAAAACACTCCCAGGCCAGAACCGCATCTACGTTAAACATTTGATCGAGATCGGTCGGGCGGTTCAAGACATTAAGAGTCACAAACATAGTCACTTTCAATTTTATAATATAGATTCATCAATTTACTGTATTGACTTAATAAGTAATAGGTAGATCGTTTCATTTAAAATTTCTATAACGATATATTTTCGGATTGATTGATTGGTTGGTTGAATTGAGGTCTCTTTTAGCAGTGAGGCTATACTAGACGTGCCTCGGGTTAACGTGGGATCCAAACCACATGAGCTCCCGCTGAGAATTGTTCTCGGGTCTTCCGCGTCGAGGACTCATGAACTAACTACATAGTCACGGGGTAACTGTGATATACAAGATGTAAGCACAAAGTACGGTGAATATGGTTGCACAGTGCCATCTATCGATGTTGTACCCATTTCAACTAGTAAGCTCGGTAGCCTAAAACTTCGGCACAATCAGTGTTGAGTTTGAACGAGTTGGGACATGTTAGTTGGCTTCCAGACTCAGAAGAGTGAGGATGTGCTAAAAATGTCTGTCGCACGCCAACATTAAATTTTGTTCTAAACTGCAAAAAAGTGTGAAAGAAGCTCACGGGATGTTAAAATGAGTGTATAGCGATGAACTGGTGGTATTGAAAACTGTTTACAAGTGCCATGAGCAATTCAAAAAGCGGGAAGAAGTCGATTGAAAACGAACAACGATCGAAACGTCCTTCAACGTTAAAAACTGATGAGAACGTCAAAAACTGACACAAATGATTTGCTCAAACAGGCGAATGACTATTTGAGAGCTTTGCGAAGAAGTAAACATCTCGTATGGGTCCATGAAAAGCATTTTAACAGCCGATTAAACGGGCAAATGGTTTCCTTCTTTTTAAAAAAGTGCCAAGCTACACCTTGCGTTTGATCCGTGAATTTTTGGTCGAAAAATATTTCTCTGTCCACATTTGCTGTGCTCTCCAGATATAGCACTATGCGACTTCTGGCTTTTCCCAAATATTAAAACCGCTCTTAAAGGAAAAACCTTTCGACACCATACCTGACATTGCGAGGGCCACGACAGAGCAGCTGAACAACTTTCTAAAAGAAACCTTCTAGAAATGCTTCCAGTCATTGATTCAACGTTGGGATAAGTGTATTGCTAGCCAAGGACAGTACTTTGAAGGAGATTAAATCAGATTCCATATAAGCTTTTTACTTTATTACTAATAAAATTAGTCACCCTATTTTTTGATCACACCTCGTATCTTCGAGTATTATAAAGAATAGAATGAGCTATATGTTTTCAAGACAACTCAATTTTCTTAAATATGAACATGAAAATTTCGTTTGTTCTATGCCAACTGAAATTAAATAAAGATCGTTAATTTGATTTTGTGTATTTCAAGTACTTACCGAAAATTGCTTTTCTAGATAAACATTGAAATGTTTTGTTTGTTGAGGCCTCAGTTTCGACAACGAAACCTGGGCTTCTCCGATAAAATCATGGCCATATTTGTCATCATCTAGAATAAGAAAAGTAAATGGTGGCGTTATATATTATCATTGTTGTTCGAATAGCTATCATTACCAATGAACACAAGTTTTACATGGTAAAATTTGTGCTTTGAGTAGGAAAGACGGTAGATATTTATACCATCTGGAAAACATCATTTTGAGCTAGTTTTTAATCTATTAGAAAGCTTTATTTTAATATTTTGGAAGAAAGCATGTGTCAAATCGCAATAACTTTTTTTGTTTGTTTGTTTGTTTATACACCAATATGGTTTCAGATGTTTCAGTTCTGGAATGTAGAAGTACGGATTCGTGAAGTAAGCCATTCTTAGCGTAATTCACACTTTACAAATTGTAAAATGGGTGCTAGTAAGAAAGAAAAGCAATATACGTATGGCTATTCATAATGCTGCAAAGGCTTAAAGGATGCTATTTTGGGGACTATATAGTTTATACTTTAGCGAGAGGTTACATCCTTCAAGAATGCATTTTCTACCAAATACTGGGGGGTAGAGCATCTTCTTAATTAAACTGCTAGATAAATAAAACATTAATCGAGTTCCTTTATGATACTTGAATTTAATGTCTTTAAGTAAACTGTTAAATGTATTGGTGTATCTGTTAAATTATATGATAACACATAAATCTCTCTTTCCTTAACCTTTCTGTTGATGAATTGGTGACTTCCTTCTTTTCGAATCTGAGCATGATTCCTCCATGGATTTGGATGAATTTTAGGTCTTCTGGCCCAATCACTGCCCGTAAGACTCAGCTTGTCTAACATTGCTTCCAGCTGGTCACTCTCTTAAAACTCTCCTGAAACTTACACTGAAGTTTCGACATCCTCAGTGTCTATATGGCGGAAGAATAGATATTCTTCGTGGTCGTAGCATAGAAATTTACGGCTCTCCATGTCCAAATCCGAAATCTTGATATTACTAGTAAATTGTCAGTTAGAGTGAGAAAATTATGTATCAGCATTATGTAGTAGAAAGTGTTAAACGTTACATATAAAGTGATGTATATACAGTTTCTATATTTGTGATTTGACAAGCTGTTATACAATAAGCATACAAAAGATAAATGACATTCTAGTATTCTTCCTTGTTGAATGAACAAAAACAACTTGAAATGAATCGTATGCGAATACTTATCGAAATTTTTGTTTATGATTTACACATTATAAGTTATTGACTTAAAGTTCTCTCCACCATAATAATAACACAAAACTTTTACGTTGTTTCAGTCTCACCCTATAGCTCTAAAATATAAATACAGACACATATTTGAGTGAGTCTGTATTTTTCACTATCACTTTCTTGTAAGTTTGTATAGAGTAATTTAAAATTTTACTAAAATATTCGAGTTATAGAACCTAAAGCACTTGAAATGAGATGAAAAAGACAAGACAGGTTTACTTACCAAGCAGTACGATTTGAAGCGTTTTTCTTGCGAGGTCTGTCTCTGTAACTCCATAATAAGTTAACGTCTCATTGAATTCCGGGTTCCTTGTTTTATGAACAGTTTTACTTCTAAGTTTGTTCGATTCTAGCTTATTCGACTGAAAAGAGCAGAATTCATAATAAGTTTAAAACATTGCAATGTAACGTAAAATTCTCTGAAAATATAGTTCCTTCTGAAACAAGTTGCGGGGGTATTAATTTGTAACTTTAAAGTGGTTCTTAAAAGATAGAAAACTTGATTCAAAATTTTTGATTAGATAAGAAAAACATAAGGATTATGCGTCTTTTTAACAAGACAAATTATAATGCACAAACTGTATCATGAGTATTCACTTTTATTAATACGATACATTGAGTCAGTGTGTAAATTATTACCAAAATTACAGTGATACGCACTTTATTTATTTATTTTAATGAATTGTAATAATGTTTTCATTTCATTAACAAAATAAATCAAATTATGATGTTGTAGCGAATGTCTGATGTTTATGTACAAACTTGTCTATTTTGTAAATAGGATTTTATCCAATTATGACAAGTACCTCTGACATACCGTTGTACAGTTGGTTTTATACTATATCATTATTGGTATATCTGATTCTATATAAATCTTGAACTCCCTCGTGGCTAATGGATAGCATATGTGTCTTCGTTGTGACAGACCCGGACTCAATTCCCGGTGGGAAACTCACGTAGCTGGAATCTCACGTTAAGCTATAGGTCTATGTCTCATATAGCCTCGGTATTGGACGGGACATTAAACTGAAATCCAATTAATCTATATAAGGCTTAGTCTTTAATACCCCTGAAGGATGGCTGATGATAAGTGTTTTTGAGGAGAAACAAGAATGAATAGGGCAGATAAGTATTCAAAGTACTCACTCATTTTTGTCTGACTGCAGTAACGAGATCAACCAATCACAGATTTTCATTTTTTAAGAATTAAGCAGCGATGGAAGAATATATACCAGTGTTACTACTCATATCTTATATATTTTTCTCGCAATAACCATTATTCAGTATGACTGGCAGATCATTTCCAGTATGTTGAGAACCCTTCAGACATGAGATCTGAACTAACACCTTTAAGGTCTAGTAAAATCCAACTTAGGGGAGTAGCGAGCTGAAATTTCTGTATCTTACTAACTGGCTAAGTAGCATCGGCCATCGGCGTGGACTTGTAGTTCAGTTTTTTTTGTTTTTTTTTGAAGATGTAACAGTATGGCGGAAAACAACGTACGTATACTGTGAGGACTGAGCTAGTAGGATAGTCCGTGCACCCGCTAACTGTATGAGATTCAAGCTCTGGTGGTATGGAGCCTATATTAATCATAGGTCTCATCCTTCATAAGCTCGTTGTTGGACAAGGATACAAATAACACAACCTCAAATTAAAGATACTAGAAAAAAATAAATGAAATATTTCAGTTTCGCATTGCATAGTTATGTCTTATATGCTAAAGGAAGCGGATGATTAGTGAAAATGAATGAGAAATTGACGGAATGAGAATCTGTGAAACGGGAGAACCTCGAGAAAATACATGCACACGATGTTATCCGCCACAAACTCACATTACCTATGATTGAAACAGGGACCCCATATGATTGAGCCACGGAACCAGAAAATAAGTGCTCTACCAGCCTTTCCCAACCACACTGCGACCCCCCTTTGGAGTATACAATACATGTAAAGGACCCCTTGCAATATATACGGATAGTGTTTATATTTTCCCCATGTTGATATATATATATATATATGTGTGTGTGTGTGTGTGTGTGTGTGTGTTATAATCATGTTAGAGTAGTAAGATGCCTACTCCGTAATCGGGTGGCCCCTGGGTTTCAAACCTGGGGCCGGACTAAGATATTGCAAATATATAAATAAATCCAGTTTGTAAACAAAACTAAAGAACAATACCCTACCCATCAGGCACAGAAAAAAGTATTTTTCTTTAAAAAAAATAAAATATATTAACTTCAATAAGTTAACATGATAATAAGTGTATGATTTACTGAAGTACACAACTTCAATCAATGTGATGGTTGGTGTTGTCTTTCAGCCACTAGCTTAGAAATGTCAGGATCAAACGAAGAAACTTTCAAGGGAAGATCCGCCTCAGCATCAAGTCTACTTCTGTATTTATTCTTCAGATAAGAAAGAGCAGAAAACGTTGATTCACAAAGATATGTCGTGGCAAGCGGCATTAAACATCGTAGCGCCCTTTTCGAGATTTCGGAATACACTAATCGCGCATGCAACCAGAAATCAGTCAGTATGGAGGATGAATACGGAGTCACCCGAAAGTTCCAACAACTGATCTTCGTTGTTTGACAACTCATTTCTCGTCTCTAGGAAAGGATTTTTTACCCACTCCAGTTTCTCTTTGTTTAATGGGAAATATACCCTGAATTTTAAGGCCATGGTTTCTAAATCTTGTTTCATGTTCATAAAAACATCAGAAGGAAGATCTTCTTCAGTTGTTAACAAGAAATAGCTAAGGGAAGAGAAAAAATCATTTTCTTTTTTGTCTAGGCAGCGGGACCAAACGTTTAGTTTCTTGATTGTTGCTTCAATCTTGACTTGAACCATAAATATAGTAACACTTTTGCCTTGAAGGCTTGTATTTAGGGAGTTTAAAAAGCTGAAAATATCTGACATATATGATAGAATTGAGAGCCAAGTGAAATTGTTCAGACGCCAACTCAATTCAAATTTGGAGTTTAAAACAAATAACCTCACTACATTGCGGAAGTCGAAAAGACGGGTCAAGACTCTTCCACGAGATAACCATCGAATTTCGGAATGTAAGAAAAAAGATGTGTTGTTGGTCACTACCCATTTCATTGCACAGTGCATTGAATAATCGAGAGTTAAGAGGACGAGACTTGATATAATTTACAATTTTCACTGCATCGTCCAAAATACTTTTCATTTTGTATGGCATATCACGTGAAGCTAATGCTTCTCTGTGGATACTACAGTGAGTCCATTTCGACAACGGAGCAACCGATTCAATGCGTACTATCAGTCCTTTTTGTCTGCCAGTCATTGCTCGAACATTGTCTGTGCTCATGTCAACACAACGTGACCATTCATTGTGATTCTCCATCATAAAAGAATTGAGAATTTCGAACATAGCTTCTGCCGTTGTGTGAAGCGGAAGCTGTTTAGAGAACAGAAGGTTTTCTTGTATGGTACTGTCGTGTTCATATCTGACAAAAACTAATAAATTTGGTTTATCTGAAACTGCAAAGTGAAGTTTCCTCCTCCTCCAGTTGCAAAGTGAAGTTTTCACTGTCCATCACTCGTGCTATTAACATGTCCTGTACATTTCCAGCCATTTCTTCGATTCTTCTATTAATGGTATTGTTAGATAATGAAATTAAAGTAAACTCATTTTGGCAGCTGGAAGAATCAACTCTTCACTAATTGTGTGAGATAGTCCTTTTTTCGCAATTAATAAAGTTACTTCATAAGAAACCAACACTGTTTTTTCATTATTTTATCCAGAGGAAATGTCCTTAAGTATCTTTTTCGAAGCACTAAGTTCTGTTAGCTTGTTTCTAAAATACTCAACCGGTTTTCTAACCAGCCCAGAATGTTTACTTTCGACATGTCTTTGCAGTTTCGATGGTTTCATTCGATAACACTTCGCCACAGACAACACACTGCGGTTTTTGAACAACACCGTTTGCCTCAACTACAGTAAATCCCATCTCTAAATATGTATCAAAACAATTGCGTAATTTCATTTGAATTTACACAGTTTCCTAGTTTTCTCCTTCTATAGTGTCACTAGTTTCTCTTCCGCGTTTTAGCGAACCTGATTTTAGCCACCGATCCATTATGTGGAATTCACATACACATACACATAAACTCCCGATAAACACGATGTCCTTGTTTCAAAAGTACACTACTGTCCACTAACACCAACTAACAAGTGTGGCTGTGTTCTGGAATATGATTCAAAGTATTTCTTTCCAACTTCTTCAAGACTCGCATTCGGAACTAGATAAAGAAATAGTCAGGTGCAAGCATCTTCGCCCCGATGCTCACGAACCACAGCATAAGTTCAATGCACCCAGTTTGTTAAAAATGTGGGCGGGGTTGTACCAGCCGCATCTCACTCGCCAGATTTTCTTTTATCACGTACCTCATGTGGCAATTCAGTAAAATTATTTGTAAATTAATAATCTGGAGGAAACAACACTTTTCGCAAGCTATGGAAAGGGTGCAGAGGGGAAGAAGGAAGAATGTATGTATCACAGAAAGCTTGGGTCAAGGGTTTTTGACAAATGAAAGAATGCCGAGGAAGAATTTCTCATTCCCTCTTTCCTTTGCGAGTCATCTATTGTGTCAAAGAAGATTTTCGTACAGCACGTACCAGGGAGTAATCTACACCCCCTAACACCCCTCCAAATTTCTTTACACACACCCGTGGATGGAAAAGGACTACTCCCCCAAATCCAATTGTATCAATCAGTATCATATAGCTTATTTATTACATCAAGTTAAAAAAAGGCTTAGCGTTTAGGAAAGAAGGTAATATTCTTATTTATTTATTTCACTTCAAAATACGAAGCGACCTCGTTCTCATGTACGGCTTCAAGAACCACATGACCTCAGTTTCGATCAAAACAATTGACAAAATATACCCGCTCATACCTACATACCTACCCTCCTGGGTTCCGCGGTCGTTTCCGAGAAAAGATATTGATGGACAGATGCAGATGACTGAAATTGGCAACGTCTTGAGCGGTCATTCACCTACCTCCTCCTCAATAAGGAAAAATGTGACAATATAGTAATAAGCCTATACCAGATTCAGTTGGTAAGTGCTACTCTGCAAGTGGTGTATCAACGGACGGAAATTAGAATGGTGTACTCAAAACGTTTTTAGAAATGAAGAGATCGATCGAGGTAAGAATTATATATATTTTAGACTGAGTCTAGTGTTATGCAGGAACGCATTTGGCGCTAGCTTAATATTTTTGTAAAGTATATTTTTATTCACGTAAATTCATTGAACGGATTATTAAAATTACATTAAAAAAGACAAAACAGAAAGATAGAAAATATTTGTAAATTGAAAACTGGATTTCTGGAAAACAATTAAATCAATGCATAATTTTCTTATGAAAGATATTCAGAGCCAATAACGTAGCCAGGAAGAGGCAGGAGCGGAGATTAAGAGATCAAATAATATTACAACAATTAACGTTAACAACAGGGTTAGAATATTAAAATAATGAAATTGCAGCTATGTACAGTATTAATTGCTAAACGAATGTGATTTCAGCATGGGACGAGGGAATTTTTCCTCAATTAATATTTTGAAAAAAAAAATCATCTACTAAAACTTGCTGGGGGTGAATAGATTGAAATAATGGCAGAATTTTGCAAAATAATTACAATAATTCGTATGTAATCAATTCATATATAATTACTGGGTAAAATAGTTATGGTTAATTCCTAATACAATGAAACCTCTCTTAAAAGGTTTCTCTCAGTAGTGGACATAGTGGAAAGAGGACAAACTTTCTTATCCTTCCATGCCATAAATATGTGCGGTGTGGTGTTATGAGAGAGAGCCCTCCCTTTTAGGGACACTTCTCATTTACGGACAATCGTGTTCCACCGATGTCCGTTTTGAGAGGTTTCAGTGTATTATTTAGTTTAATAATAATAATAATAATAATAATAATAATAATAATAATAATAATAATAATAAATGCTCAAATTGAACCTACCACTGCGAAGAGCTGATATTATTATTATTATTATTATTATTATTATTATTATTATTATTATTATTATTATTATTATTATTATTATTATTATTATTATTATTATTCGAATACTCAAAAATACTTTTATACGCAGATGACATAAAGCTTTTTAGAGTAGTTAATAACGAGTATGATAATTATCTGCTGCAGAAAGATTTAGATACAGTAAATCATTGGTGTGAAAATAATTTATTAATGATCAACTCTGAGAAAACTAAACATATGACATTCACTAATAAAACTCAATATTTTGTTAGCAAGTATAAAATCAATGGAGTAACAATAGACAAAGTTCAGCAAATTAAAGATCTTGGTATTTTGTATGACAGACAATTAAAATTTGCTAATCACACAAATGACGTTGTGCAATCAGCAAGAAAAAAAAATAGGTTTTATATTTTATCAATGGCCTGATTTTATAAATGGTAGTTCGTATGTATACTTGTATAAGACACTTGTTAGATCTAAATTAGAATTTGGTTCAGTTGTCTGGAATAGTCTATCCAACACACTTGTTAACAAAATCGAAGCTGTACAGAAATGTTTCGTAAGGCTACTGTGTTATAAAATGAAAAAAGATTACTATGCACATGAATACGGATATTGGTTAACATTTTGGGGGCTTCAAGAACTATCGGAAAGGAGGAAAGTTACTGATAAATTATTCATTCAAATGGTGTTGGAAAATAAATATAGTAGGAATATAATATTGCTTAGAAAATATAGGAATAAGAGTGCCGACTTATAGTGTTAGGAATCAATCGACATTGGTTGCATTAAACTTAAAACGTGAAATACTAAGAAGGATGACAATGTCTTACAATTTAAAATGAACAAATGTTAGGATAAATATCAGAGCATTTCTTACAAAATTAAACTGTTTTAACTTTATGACAAGGGTTCTAGCTGCTTATCTTTATTTTATTGTTATTGTGTATATTCAGCGTATTTTTATGTTGTAATCTTTTACTCAAAGAACCAGTCTTTTGCGTTAAAATATGACAATAAGTGAAAGAGATTTTTGCATGTCAAGGTCAAATTTTAAGTAAGGTTGTTTCATTATTTCAAATGGTAGTTAAATAAGACTTTAATTTGCATAGTTCTTTTAATCGTATATTTTGAGACTGACAGCTTTCTTTTATTTTTTGTTTTATATATCAGTTTGAACCTTATAATTTTAATATATTAATCTTCTGACAAAGGCTTTAACCTGCTCTAATAGTCATTTTACGTTATATAATTTCTGGTCTGTTTAAAATGATTATATAATGCTTGTAACATAGTGCTAGTGATTGCTTATGAGCTGTTCATAGCACTTAAAATAAAGTTATTATTATTATTATTATTATTATTATTATTATTATTATTATTATTATTAGTAGTAGTAGTAGTAGTAGTAGTAGTAGTAGTAGTAGTAGTAGTAGTAGTAGTTGTTGTTGTTGTTGTTGTTGTTGTTGTTGTAGTAGTATTTGCTCTTCTTTCTCCCCCCACTTCCTTGTCATTATTTCGCACCTTGGAAGCACTTTCCCCCAAAGTATTTTGAATTACAGTATTATTTAGTATTTTAATTCTGAATCATTTCTCTGAACTCCTCAGAATAATATACAGCACAACTTATAATAATTATATTTACCTGAATATAATAGTATGTACCTGAATAGTTGGTATATACTATTCAGGCTGTAAAATAGGGTCTATTGATAAAACTTTTTTTTTTTCCAAAATCATGTTATTCTTAGTACTCATTTTTGCCGAGTTACTATAACATATGGGGCATTCCATGTCAGATCACCCAGTCATCAGACTTGACATCTCAGATTTTTGTAAAAATTGGTGCACAGCTTTACTACAGTGGGAGATAAAAAAAATCCCAAATATTACTTCTCTCCTCCTGAAAGTGTCCTCATACAGGGCGATCAAAAATTGCGAAAAGGGCATTGTTTTAGTTACAGTGATTATTAAAATTGTCATAAAATGGTTAATATATGCACTAGAGGCATGAAACAAATAGCGTTGGAAAGCTTAAAGGTTGTTCTACAAGATATGTTATATTTAAAAAAAACTGTACAATAAAAAATAACACTTCAAAAATTCAAATTATAGTTGAGTTTTGAATTTCGCACAGAAATGTCCCTGTGAGTTTGTTCAAAATTGTCCAGATTGTAGTCTCATATGTGTACTAAAACATCACGAAGTTGCATTTTGGACGCTCAATGGGATGCGATTCAAAATTCAACATAAACCAAAAATTGCAAGATATTGACCAAGTGAATATCTGGGTTCTGATCGATAACCATTTGCCTGTAGCTATTTATCATACCTGCAGCATGAAAGGAATTTATATTCAACTTAATTTGTTTCTTGATGTATTCATTTGATTTTATACAATTATCCACCTTTCGAGTTATTTAGACAGTTATCACGTTTCCGAACAGTACTCACTACAGATCATTATTCTTGTTAGTATGGATTTTCTTAACATTGATACATGTTATTTTCATTCCTTTGTTTCAGGATTGCTGTTACAGACATGTGGAAGTGCATAATTGAAATAGGAAAAATAATTTATTGACTAATTGTTTGTGCTGATAGTGTGTGTGAAGAGATTCTGAACAGTGTCACTATGTTTCATAGTATTTGATACATATATTGAGAATGCGAGGGAAGTATATCCCTCCCTTTCATAACAAGTTCTGTAACAGCAATTCTAAAACAAAGGAATGAAAATAACATGTATTAATATAGCCAATATAAATTTAGAAACATCCATACTGACTAACAAGAATAATGACCTGTATTGAGTACTGTTCGGAAACGTAATACTTCTCTAAATAACTCGAAAGCTGGATAATTGAGTAAATTCAAATAAATACATAACTCGAAAGCTGGATAATTGAGTAAATTCAAATAAATACATCAAGAAACAAATGAAGTTGAATTTAAATTCCTTTGATGCTGCAGGTAAATAGCTAGAGGCAAATGGTTATCGATCTGAACCCAGATATTCACATTGTCAATATCTTGCAATTTTTGGTTTATGTTGAATTTTGAATCGGATCCCACTGAGTGCCCAAAATGCAACTTTGTGATGTTTTAATGCACATATGAGACTATAATCTGGACAATTTTGAACAAATTCACAGAGACATTTCTGTGCGAAATTCAAAATTCAAATATTAATTTGAATTTTTAGTGTTATTTTTTATTGTACAGGTTTTCCAATATAGTGCAACTTGTAGAGCAATCTTTAAGCTTTCCAATGCTGTTTGTTTCATGTCTCTAGTGCACATATTAACCATTCTATGACAATTTTTAATAATCACTGTAACTGAAACACAATGCCCTTTTTCACAGTTTTTGATCATCCTGTATGGGGACGCCTTCGGGAGGAGAGAAGTAATATTTGGGATTTTATCATTTCTCACTGTAATAAAGCTGTGCACCAATTTTTACAAAAATCTAAGATCGTCAGGTCAGATTTTGTCATTTCATTGGTTGATTTCACATGGAATGCCCCATATAAGAAACATCAAATCGACGCTTCAATTTTTAAAGTTGCAGCCATTGGCTTGAAATTTAAAAAAAAAAGAAAAGAAAAGAAAAATCGAAGATTTTTTTAAAAGTTAAATACTGTACTTATTACCTTTCACCGTGTTATCCTTAGTAGTAATCATTTTATCCAAATAGTTCAAATTTAATGTAGAGAAACAACTAAAAGTATACCTCAAGTGCTCAGATGCCATAGAAAGGAAACTTTATAATATTTTGTAAGAATCGTGGTAACGACCTATCCCTATGGAAAAATTGACTCGTCAACAAGATAATGCACCATGTCACAAGGACAGGAGTGTGATTGAGTGGTTCGCGAAACACAATGGCGAGTTCCAGTTGATGTGCTGGCCCACTAGCTCGCCGGATCTGAACCCGGTCGAACAAATCTCAGATGTGATTGAACGTGACTTCAGAGCGCATCGCCCCCCTCCCCGAAATTTACGGGAATTAGGTGGCATGCGTGTACAGGTCTGGTGTGAACTCCATCCAGCGAACTATAAATATATCACATTGACTTGACACCTAGTCTTCCGTTTCAGGCGCTGCTATCGGCTGAAGGAATTCCACTCTCTTTCGCTAAGGCTCCCTCGCCTAGGAGCTGCTGAACCCTTATTGGCTCAACGCGTGGGTGTGAGCTTTAGTTCGCATTTTTGCCACGGCTCAAGACAATTTGGCAGCATAATACCAAGCCCTCATTGCTTCCATGTCAAGATACGTCGCCTCTGTTATCAATGCCAAAAGTGGACACACAGACTATTAGGTAGGTGGCTATAATGTTCTGAATTATCAGTGTATGGCTAATCATATTTACACAAAGCAATATCAAATAACGTTTCTCTGATAACTATTACAGAGGGAGAACGTTGCCACACATCTTATCAAATACGTATTATATAGGTTTCTATCAGTTTTTTCCTCACAAGTCAAAGAAACTGCGGCACCTAAAAAACTTGAAGTATTCTTTTTTATTCTACAATATATTTATAAGATAATTATTACCAAGGATAACAAGGTATTATTTAATAAGTATTAACTTATTGTTTTTTGTAATCTACGATTTTATTTGTTTTTGATTTCCAAGGCAATGGCGGCAACTCAAAAGTTAAGGCGCCTCTGTATACTGGAAAAGAAAGCGTGAATATGATTTGAAGACGTTTTTAAATTTCTAAAAATTTGGATTCATTCCTGTTTAATTTTCCTTTAATTTGAATTTTTGATTTTACCATAAATGCTATATCCAAGATGACATTCAGGAGTATGTTTGACAACACTGTTTTTAAATTATTTCAAACTTTTTCCTGCAATGACGAGTTCATTTTAGATAACCCTTGAGTATCACACTATGACTTACGGAAGTGTTTTTCTCTCTTTATACATATTCTGTTTAATACTCCAAACTCTAAGTGAGTGCCAAATTATCATGGTGCAGTGACTACACTCGGATAAGCAGTAGAAAAGGAAGGGAACGTTCGACGCAGACTCGAACCTTGCTTGGCCCAAGCATTCTGAGTTCTGAATGAGGTATTCCGGAGCTATCTAGACAAATGCGTTGATAGTATCTTGAATATATGCCTTGCTCAAATTCAAAAATATCTCTCTAGATATAATCCAAAAATTGAAAAGAAAAAAGTTGTCATTTATTACGAAATCTTCATGGCTCAATAAAAGATATAGTTCTCACAACTACATCTTCAAATTTTGAACTTAGTTTCCTATTCGTGTTAATATGAAATTTTATTTTATTGATCCAATGCACAGAAATTAATCTATTACAAAGTGTAAGGTTTTTTTTTTTTTTTTTTTTTTTTTAGCAACTTGAGCTCCATAAATGAAAGTTGCGAGGGAGGGGGGGAACATGGAACCAGTTACTCTTGCTAATAGTTGCGTAACAAAATACACTGTTTTCTTTGAGTTCGTTTAAAAATGTATATCGCTATTCTGAGAGCACCCGTCCTTTTATTTTGAACACCCCCCTAAGTAAAAATTTCTGACGTACTTACTGGCACGTACTGTACACCAGTCTCTACACGCTTTTTGGCTCTGTCAGAGAAAAAAATGTCGTTGGAGTATAGACAACTTCTTGTAAGTTGAATATCACTTCTCACGCAAATTGACTTATTGTTATTAATTCGATCATTTAACTTAAAATGGTGTATTTCTCACCACTGTGTGCATTTTTTATATTGGCTTGCGGACCCTCTGATATAGTTTTGCGGACTACAGATTGGGAAAGGTTGCTCTAGACTAAACCACCGTTCTTCCGCTGCGTACTAGAAAATTTCGCCATCTTGGTGGAGAAGTATTCTTCTATCATTTTTTTTAATGAACTGGGATTTTAACAGTTTAATGTTACTGCTTTGGTTGAGCGAAACGTATTGTTTAAGCGTATACATTTAAGATTTCTAGAATCGAGTGCACAGGAATCTTAATGTCTTATCAACTAGCAGACAACATAATTTGCTTTCATTTATTTTATGAAAGGTGCCATTTCATTACACCAAACATTTTAATTCTTTTTAGAAATCGTAAGATAAAAAAAAAAAAAAAAAAAACTACCACTTTTCTCTTTCCTGGATTAACCTTAGTAGCAATGAGAAGCTTTACTCTTTGATTGCGTTGGGGGAAGCAACACCTGCTACCTTGCATCATCGTATTTGCTGTTGTTCCGTGCTTCTCAAATCCATTGAAGTGAAAGAGCAGATGGTTTCTTTTAATCTTACATACACTTTTTTCTCCCCTTCGATGCTTCAAAATGATAGCAATAGTTTGTTTGCCCTACTTAATCCTCAAAATATATTTAGTATTTCATATTTATCGGCTAGATTATGTATACGTAATGAGGGGTTGTATAATCCCTATGAAACCTCCAAATGTTATTGAAAGTTAGCTTTTATTTTATTTTAAAAATGTTTGTTGGAAGGAATATTGCGATATAAATGCTCTACATCGGGCCATCGAATATTGCTGGGACATGAGCTTAGAGGTAAATGTAGAAAAAAACTAAATATATGGAGAAAAGAGTGAACTTTTTGATCATAAGTTTCGTAGCTTAAAGAGAATGAAGAGCATAAAAAATTAGAACATGAGCCAGGTAGTATTTGCAAAATGTTATTATCATACATGAACTAATAGTTATTTTCAAAAACTTTCCTATAGTGTATAATATTGAAAAATATTAAATGAAATCTTTAAGTTTTACATCCCACTGTTACGCCGTCTAGGCTAACAAGCAACATACTGAACAAGGTAGAATCAGATCCGACTCAAATTTCGCCCAGAGGACACATAATAGAAAAGAAGAAAAATTGACAAATTTTAGCTGCTCATATCCAGAAACACCGGAGATAAGCTCCGCAACATAACGCACCACGCGACAATATATAATATAAGGTAAACGTCGCAAGATACCCAATTAAACGTCGCAAATCTGGCGTTTCCTTTTCCGTCTTGCGACGTTTACCTTATATCATATTGTCGCGTGGTGCGTTATGTTGCGGAGCATATCTCCGGTGTTTCTGGATATGGGCAGCTAAAATTTGTCATTTTTTTTTTGTTATGTGTCCTCTGGGCGAAGTTTGAGTCGGATCTGATCCTGCCTCGTTCTGTACGTTGCTTGTAAAGGAGACGGTGATGACGAAAATTAATGAAATGGTGGAATGAGGAAAGCGGAAGGAAACGGGAGAACCCCGAGAAAACCCACGCACACATGTTTGTCCAACACAAAACTCAGTTGGCGCGAGCTGGGATCGAACCAAGGACCCCATGCACCAGAGGTGAACGCTCTACCACTGAGCCACCGCGGTTTTAGAAGGTTCAGAGTGCACTAGTGTCGAGGATACTTAGGTTGAAATCAGAGACAACATTAAAATTTCAGCAAAAGAAAAATTGGGTCACGGGAAAATACGTGGGAACAAACCATGGTTAGACCAGGAATGCACTAAACTAGCAGAGAAAAATAAGCAAAATTGCATTGGCTACAAAATCCGAACGAAATATTTAATAACTACACAGAATTTCGTAGACACCAGGCGGGAAATTTCCAAAACTTTTAGAACAAAGAAACGCAATTTTCTGAAAGCTAAAATTAAGGACCTTGAAGATATAGTACTAACAAAAAACATACGGGACATGTATACATAAGTGCATCAACGAATTTAAGAAAGGATATCAATCTCGCGCTTATACATTAAAGAAAATCGACGGAAAAGTTCTCACTGATACAGATAGCATCTTAAATAAATGGAAGGATTTCTTTAATGATTTGCTTAACACGTAGGCAAAAACTAATGTTCGTGGGGAAAGTGAAATGCACACAGCAGAACCAGATATTCTAGAGCCTAACCGAATAGAAGTAGAAATCGCTATAAATAAATTAAGGAAACACAAATCTTCGGATGCAGACGAAATTTCGGCTGAGTTAATTTTAGCTGGAGGGGAAAAACTGTGGAACAAGATACACAAACTCAGTCTCCTTATCTGGAACAAGGAGGAATTGCCACAAGAGAGGAAAGAATCAATCATTGTTCCAATTCAGAAGAAAGGCAACAAAAGTGATTGTAATAATTATCGAGTCATTTTTCTTCTGCCAACATCCTATAAAATCATGTCAATTATTCTATTAGTAAGATTGACCCCATACGCAGATGAAATTATTGGAAATTATCAGTGCGGATTTAGGCGAAATCGATCAACTATCGACCAGATGTTTACCATTCGATAAATACTCGAAAAGAAATGGGAACACAATACCCCAGTACATCAATTATTTATTGATTTTAGAAAGGATTACGACTCTGTTGGGAGGGAAATATTGTACAACATTCTTACATAATTTTGAATACCGAGGAAACTAGTTATATTAATTAAGATATGTTTAAAAGAATCCCAAAGTAAAGCCCGGGTAGGAAAAATCTTGTCCACGAGCTTTCACGTCGAAAATGGTCTGAAACAAGATGCGTTGTCGCCCTTATTATTCAACTTTGTTCTTTAGGACGCTATAGGGAAAATGAAAGACACCAACCAGGACCTAGAGCTGAATGGTACTCACCAGGTTATGGGATATGATGATGATCTAACTCTGATAGGGGATGCTAGGAAAACAATAGAAAGAAGTGCAGAGGTATTATTAAACACTTGCTGGGACATAGGCTTACAAGTAAATGTAGAAAAAAACTAAATATATGGAAGTTCGTCGGGATCGTAATAGTGCAAATTATGGATGCGTTAAAATATCAAATACTTTCGACAAAGTAGATACTTTCAAATATCTAGGATCAATATAAGCAGACCAAAACTATATTCACGAGGAAATTTTATGCCGTCTGAAAAACAGGAAATTTATATTATTATTCAGTTCAAAATGTTTTATCGTCGAGAAGTCCGTTGAGGAATTTAAAGTTTAAAATACGTAAAACTATAATGATGCATATATGTGGTTGCGAAATATAGTCACTTACTCTGAGGGAAGAACGTAACTGAAAGTATTTGAGAACAAGATCCTTAGACAAATATTCGGGGAATGGCGCAAACTTCACAACGAGGAACTGCATAATTTATAACGTTCACCAAATATTGTTAGGGTCATCAAATATAGGAGGCTCAGATGGGCAGGCTATGTAGCCAAAATGGAAGAAAGTGGGAACGCTTTCAAAGTTTTAACCGCAAGTCCAGTCGGAAAACGACCATTAGAAAGACCTAGGCGCAGATGAGAGGACAATATTAAGATGAATCTTCAGAAATAGGAATACAAAGTAGAAACTGGAGCCAGTTGCTAAGGCTTAAAGTCAACGAAAAGCTTCTAAGTTGTTTAAGTCTTCAGTCTTTATTGTTTGTTTAGTAAAATTTTTTTAAAAAAATGGTTGAGCTTAGCGAAGACCCTTAACTCGTAACCTGGAGCATATTTTTTTGTTCAGCCTTGGATGTGGCGTATCTCCTGCCCAGTATTAAAAGTAAGTAATATTTCGAACCTAAATTAGTTTTTTTTTTTTTTACATATAAAATTAACTTTTGAAACAAATATCTCATTGTAATGCTACAAACCTAACGAACCAATGTTCTTGAGGGAAGTTGCTACAGGCAATAACAGACTAATATCGCAAACAATGGAATTACACCAGATTATGAGAGAGGCTGGAATAGTATATGATTTATCTATCCCCTGAAGTAGTATATAATCTATCCCACGTTACAGATTTACGTCAAAAATTATTTAACTTGATCACAATCTAAATAACTGCTACATAGACAACGTTAAATTTTGTAGAGAAAACAAAGAATCTATTTTTGGTTGAAAAGACATAATCAAAATTGAATTACACAAATTTTCGGATATTATACTGTATCATTCAATTTTAAGCTTACCTTAACAGAACCTGGAAGAAGGTAGAGTCTACAGAAGGGATCCGCTAAACCGTTGATGTCCATTCCGCGTAGACCCTATAAAAGTAGGAAAAAGTATAGTTAATATTATGGTATAGATGGTGAAGCATGTACGGAAATATTACATAATGAAGTTCATTTATATATAAAGCTGAACTTTTAACTAAGGTCAGTACTACACGTGAAATCATTAAGCAAAAATCAGTTGTGGACGCACACTGGTGATTTAGTTTTTCTAGTCAGCAATAACTAAGGAGTTTTACGTAAAAAAAATCCTCTAATGAACTTTGAATGCAACTCCAAAATAACTATCGTTATAATTAAGTACATTATAAAAGCTTGTGCTATTAAGAAAACAAATAATGTATTTTCACATTACTCACAAATTTATTTTCATATATGCAATTTTGCTACTATGGTTTTATATTGTAATATTTAAATAATGTAGATATTCATTGTTCACAGCTTATGGTAATTACAATAAACTGCCGATATTTGTAACAAGACATTGAAAATTATTGTTGATAAATTTATATGTTTGTATATGAAAGATTCAAAGTGATGTGGATTTTTTTTTTAAAGAATAGAAGGCACGAGGTACCGCACTAAATTTTCACTCTCCTAACTTTTAAATCCAATCATATCATCCCGCAATTATTATTGAAACATTTACTTGAGAAACATGAACGAAATTTATGAACGAACGGACTTTTTCATGAAATAAAACTTATGCTATATTGAAGGGTATGGGACACTTTAGTTTAGTAGTTACAGCGTTGAATTCACTTCTGTGGCCTCGGATTCGTTTCCCGGCTGGTGCTTCCCAATTTTCGGCATTCACTCAGCATCGTGCGGCTAACTGGGGAGTCACGTGAATTAAAAGTTCCTGATATGCTTGTTAGAGACAAGGCGACGCAGCGTGCTGACCATATACTCCTTGCTGGGCTGGACATAGTTCAGCCGGTTGCTAACAGATGGCGTTGGAGCGGCTCAGACCCATAATGGCTGTCATGCCAAAGGTTAGTTAGTTATATTAAAAGGTTGTTGATAAAGCTTTTAGTTACGAAATATGAACAAGATTGTCTTCTTTGAGAAAATTGCCCAAAAATAACTTATTCCGTATTATAAACTTATTAATGAACTATTGATTTATGAAATGAACAAAATCGCTATAACCCTGTTCTTGAAGGTAGTAAGTTTTTAATTTCACGCACTACTCGATTTTTTACACGATCACTATACTTTCAAAAGTAAGAAAACCAGATTTTTCATAAAGTCAATTTAATTTAGAATCTTGCTATAACATATTAGATACATAGTATATCTTTCTGAGAGCTTGCTACCAGATTTTTCAAAAATATATTTGTGATATTCTAGTGTTATATGTAATGTTCCTCAAATACTCGGCATTGAAATGTAATGTTCAGGAATATATATAAAATATTTCATTAAGATTCTTTTAAGTTGAAATATGAAATACTGGAAATCTTTCTGAAAGGTTGCAATATTTCATAAATTATTCGCAACACCGTATAATCATGATAATTGTACGGGCGCTAGTGTACTAAACATAACAATTTATGTTTTGCCTTATAGGCTATTATACGAGGCACTTGAGAGTGAAAAGATTTTAACGTTAGCAGAACAACGCACTGATGAAGTAGACAGAAGAATCATAAATATTAGAATATACTTTTCTTGTGATACTTCGGAAGCGTAATCGTTAATTTAAAACTGATTTTCGAACAATTATTCTCATTCCATTCGGAGCAGAATCAGCCGTACATGCTGCCAGAATGTACTATTCATCTTCCCATACTGAAGTGAAAGCATTTTTGAAAATTGACTTCCGCAACGCCTTCAATGAACTCAACCGCGACTCAATGTTACAATCTGTTAAAACTAACTTTCCAACTTACTATCCATACATCTACCAATGCTACTCCGAACCAAGCAATCTTTTTATAAGTGATAACATAATTCACTCACAACGTGGAGTACAGCAAGGCGACCCACTTGGACCAGCACTGTTCGCCCTAACCATCCATCACATTGTTAAGGATATTAACACAGATTTAAATATCTGGTACTTAGACGACGGAACCATAGCTGGAAATATCGACGTAGTACTATGCGCTTTTAATAAAATTCGTCTAGAAGCTTCATCTATTGGATTGTTTCTTAACTCTGCCAAATGTGAAGTGAGTTTTCTGAGCGCCAGAGTTGATGAAATCCATGACCTTTACGAAAGGTTTAATGAAGTAGCACCTGGTATCAAACTCTTATCTCCTACCAATGCGGAACTTTTAGGGGCTGCCATTTCTACCGAATCAAGGAGCAAAATTTTATTGGACAAGATATCAAAATTAGAATTCTTCTTTTCTCAATTATCAAAGCTTTCTGCACACTCCGCTTATTATTTACTACGAGCTTCACTCTCACTTCCAAGATTACTGTATTTCCTTCGTTGCTCCCCTTCTTGGCAGGATGATAAATTACTTGACAAATTCGACCACACTCTTAGAACAGGACTGGAATCCATTCTAAACTGTTCTTTGAAAGACAGTTCATGGTTACAAGCTTCCTTACCAGTGGAGAATGGGGGCCTTGGGATTCGTCGAGCCATGGATATCGCCATACCTTCTTTCCTCGCATCATTCTATGGCTCACGAGAACTAATTGGATCTCTTCTTCAGCAGCAGGTTGACTTTGACTCGCTTCGAGATGTACAAGAATGCATCGATAAATGGACTAGTCTAGTTGGAATGGATCCCCCACCTAACGACAAAAGACATGTTCAGTCTGTTTGGGATGAACCTATAGTCAAGCTTCATTTATCTTCACTCCTATCATCAACCAATAACCCAGATGACAAAGCCAGGCTTTTAGCTGTCTCCTCCTCCAAAAACGGAGCATGGCTTCAAGCCCTACCTTCTCACACACTCGGCCTACACCTTTCTAATGAGAGCTTTCGTATTGCTACAGCTCTGCGCTTAGGTGCTAATATTTGTGAGCCTCACTTTTGTCCTGCTTGCAACGCATATGTTGATAATAAAGGATTACATGGTCTTTCATGTAAAAAAAGTGCGGGAAGACAATCTCGACATCATATTGTAAACGACATTATTTGTAGATCCCTCGTTTCAGCGGGAGTTCCTTCAATAAAAGAACCAAATGGTTGTTGCCGCTCTGATGGTAAAAGGCCTGATGGCATGACCTTGGTACCGTGGAAAAATGGAAAGGCACTAGTCTGGGATTTCACATGTTCCGATACGTTTGCTCCTTCCAACTTATCCCATTTTTCAATTCAGGCAGGTCTCGTCGCCGCTCACAGAGAATCAGACAAAAGACTAAAATACTCAAACCTATTGGACAAATATTGGTTTGTAACAGTAGCAATAGAAACCAGTGGGTCTTGGGGTCACGAAGGATCTAATTTCATTAATGAAGTTGGTCATCGAATAGCAATCAAAACTGGTGACCACCGAGCTACTGCATTCCTTTTCCAACGTATCAGCATCGCCATCCAGCGGGGGAATGTGTCATCGATCTTAGGCACATTACCTCCTGGTAAAGAACTGGACGAGATTTTTCTTCTATAACACACAATAAGACGGAAGTAGAGACATCCTAGGAGGCTGACAACCACTTTGACTATGTTCATGAAGAATGTTTTGAATACAGTTTGGATACATATAAGTTCTTGGAAGTCATGGCTAATTCCGGTAAATTTGGGAGTGGTAGCAACATTATCTACAGATTTTACTTTGCTTCTCAAAATCGTTAAAGACCCTAAAAATATTGTTGTCAAGCTGTCCGATGTTTATTTTATGTATTCTGATTTTCTGTACGTACAAGTGGATATATATGTAAATTATTCTCATTCAAATTATTATTCGAGTAATTGTTCGAACAATTATTCATTATCTGAAAGAAATATTAATTTTCCGGATAAATTTTTACAATTATTCGAATAATAAAATATGTGAATACATTAATTGCATATTCGAATGTGGGGTTCATAATAATAATGTACGACACATACAATAATGTACGACTCGTATACACAACGATACGAAAAAAAAATAATTATGAATGACTTTATAGTACTGGTTTACTATAATGCAAACAGATTCTTCCAAAGATGTAACAAAAACAAAGGACCATGGTATTCAATTCCTATGAGCATCTTCTAAGACATTTACATACGTTTTGTGTATCATCGTTAATCGGGTATATTTTTCTCGTGTTATGGGAAGGTAGTAATGTTTGGCGCGTGCACGTTGTCACCTAAATAGGAGGCAGCCCTGCCTATTTTAAAACGAATGTATTCATAAGTTCTCTCCACCCATTCTTCTATGTTATACCAGAGTACAGAGAGTGCTTTAAAAAAACATTGAATATGCAGTACGTCAATTTAGAATTATAGGCTTACCTTGGCACGATGAAGAGAACAATGCAAGGCGCTTGTAGTAGGATCATACAGTAAGGAGAACTCCAATGTACCCATGTAAGCTGAAAGTATTAACACGTTGAAGATAATGTATGATTAGTTTCTTGTAGTTGATAAACATATATTCAACGCTTCTCTGAAGTATATCGTATATGTGTCCAGTATAGAGTTAGCAAAACTGATAATTTATTAAAGAGGAATTAGCACAGCAACGAAAAAGTCAAGCACTTTAGCTATAATCAAGATAACAGAAAAACAAAGGAAACACGGAATTGAGGGTCAATATACACACTAATTTCATATTCATGGATGTTTCTTTGCTTAAAGTAATCAGACGTCTCGATTTAGCCGGAGCAGTTTCTTTTCTCAAGTGTTGTCCCGGTGTCCTCTGATTCTCAAACGGGACGCCTAAATGTCTCGTTTTTAAACAAAAATTAACAAAATGCCCCATAATACCCTATGGAATTATTATCTCCCAGAATTTCCATTGATTTGAAATGTTTAAACGGAAAATCATACTATCAAAAATTCATCAAAGACACACTGCGACGAGGGGGGTAATAATACCCTAGGAAATTATTACCCCCTCGAATTAGCATTTATTTGAAATACTTCAACGTAAAATCATACAATATCAAAAGAAACACCACAGAAACACCCCGATCAGGTTATCCTATGAAATTATTACCTCCTCGAGTTCCCGCTTATTACAGAATTTCAACGAAATATCATATCATATCAAAAGAAACATCAAAGAAACACCTCGACTAGGTGTTAATAATACCGTAAGGAATTACCTAAGTACTACCTCCTCTCGAATTCCCATTTATTTGAAATATTTAAACGAAAATTCATACAACATCAAAAGATACATCAAAGAAACATCTACACGAGGGAGGTAATTTTTTCTTGGGAAATTAATACCTCCCTGTTTTTTCCCGGTTACTTCAAAAACAAACTCAAATGTTACATTATAAATTGATACCATTCCATGTTATCTCTTACTAGACGCATTCAATTTAGGCAAGATTATTTATATCCGAATTTGATAGGTGGTAATATTTTCTTGGAAATTAATACTACATGTCGGTCAATGGTTACTTCAAAGACAAAGTCAAATGTGACATTATAAACTGATAATATTTCGTTTTATCTCTTCGCTTTGGCCAAGATGACTTTATATTCGAAAAACTTGATAGATGGGTAATATTTTCCTAGGAAATTAATACCTTTTGTCGGTTCCTGGTTACTTCAAAGACAAATACAAATGTTACATTATAAATTGATCCCATTCCGTGTTATCTGTTAACAGACGCATTAACTTTGGGCAAGATGACTTTATATCTAGAAATTTGATAGGGAATAATATTTTCCTAGGAAATTAATACTCTGTCGGTTCTAGGTGTTAATTTCAAGACAAATTTAAATGTTATATTACAAATTGATACAATTTCGGTTTATTTCTTAACAAACGCACTTTGTGGAAGATGACTTCATATTCAAAAATTTAGTAGGGAAATAAAATTTTCCTAGTTAGTTATTATTATTACGTGATCTACTTTCTGTTACAACTATAACTAAAAACATATAATTAACTATTAATCAATACAAAATAAAATGACTATATTCAATTTACGCAATGGCTCTGTGTTTCCTTAGTTGTATCAAATTTTGACACATGCCTGAAGTGAGTCAAAACTGATGGTGATCCAGTAAGTAGTTCTTCAGATTTTTGTCTCATAAAGAAGTTTTGGTAAGCCAAATTTCTAAAAAAAAAAACCCTCCATTTAGACCAATAAAAAATCCCTATTGAGTGTTGTAAATAATGGCCCTTAAAAAATCATCAGGGTATCCGTCGCCTTTGAAATAAGAACATATTTGAAACAACTATAATTTTATATAACTATACTTACTGTTTTCTGAAGGTTCCAGTTCTTCGATGATATCTGTACTGCTGACCCTTTGACAGGAGGCAGCCAGTGATCCACTACTGGCTGTAGTCGCACGCTCTTCTCCACTCCACCACTCACGAGAAACACTTGATACCATTGAGTCTCTCCGGCTGATTCCACATAGATTACAAAAGAATTGTTTATTTGTTTGTGTTGCACATTCAAACATATACATTTCACATATATACTCAATTTAGTATCGTTAGTTCAGATATTTTTAAACAATCTTCTTAATGCTTCTCCTTGCTTCAACATAGGTAAATGATGGCTAAGATGATAAATTCAACTTAAGTGAGGACAAGTCTCATAGTAACGAAAATTAAGTTAAAAATTTCCAAATTAAAATTGAAGGGAGTTGATACAGCTAGTAAGGGTTACAAGATTCATTAATCCATATTTAATATGAGGTAAAACACTTTTTTGTTTTATATATATATACAGGGTGTTTCAGATAAAACGTCCAGTGCTTATAAATCCGAAATGGCTGAGAATAAAAAGATGAAACAAAAACTGAGATAGGAAAATGTCATAGGGCACATCACATGGTGTTGTTGTGGAGACTCCCAGAGCCCTCCTTCAAGGGGGCCCAGGGGCCAACTTCAAATTTTCAAATGGGAACACGCATTGAATCATACCTCATTCAATAGTACTTAAAAAAGAAACAACTTTTGTAGGAAACAATTTTCGATTTGGGCCACCGTTTTCAAAATGGCCGCAAAAGTGGGTCCTGTATCAGATAAAACGTCCGTTGCTTATAGGCCTAAATCAGAGACGGCTGAGAATAGAGAGATGAAACAAAAACTGAGATAGAATCGATGATAAAGCATATCAAATGGTGTTGTTGTGATCCTCAGGAAACTCCATGAAGGGGGCCCAGGTGCCAACTTCAAACTGATACAGGACTTTTTGCGGCTATTTTGAAAACGGTGCCCCAAATCGAAAATTGTTTCCTACAAAAATTGTTTCGTATTTCAAGGACTATTGAATGAGGTATGATTCAATACATGTTCCCTTTTGAAAATTTGAAGTTGGCCCCTGGGCCCCCTTGAAGGAGGGCCCTGTGGATCACCTTGACAACACCATGTAATGCGCCCTATGACATTTTCCTATCTCAGTTTTTGTTTTATCTTTCTATTCTCAGCCATTTCGGATTTATAAGCACTAGACGTTTTATCTGATATAGGACCCACTTTTTGCGGCCATTTAAAAACGGTGGCCCAAATCGAAAATTGTTTCCTACAAAAGTTGTTTCGTTTTCAAAGTACTATTGAATGAGGTATTATTCAATACATGTTCCTATTTGAAAATTTGAAGTTGGCCCCTGGGCCCCCTTGAAGGAGGGCCCTGGGGGTCACCACAACAATACCATGTGATGCGCCCTACGACATTTTCCTATCTCAGTTTTTGTTTCATCTTTTTATTCTCAGCCGTTTCGGATTTATAAGCACTGGACGTTTTATCTGAAACACCCTGTATATATATATGTATATATATGTACGAGACGAATATAAAAAGGAACCGATAATTTTTTACGCGGAGTTGACTGTACTGATGAAGTTGAGCATACCCTGGTATTCTGTTGTTGCAATAAATATAGTCCGAGTGCAGTTGCGTACGTGGGAGTAGCAGTAAGGTGAAATGGCTGCCGTAATACAAAATATGCAGTGAGATCTGTCATACGATTTCTCAACTCCAAAGGACAGAATGTAACCGATATCCATCGGGAATTTTCATGACGATGAGCGCAGCGGAACTCCTAGCATTCAGACGGGCGATCTGGTGGAACGCGTTATTGAGAAAGTGCGATCCAATCACCCGTTGGCAATAACTGAACATGCCAAAAAGCTTCCAGAAGTATCTGCGAGAACAATGCATCGAAATTGTGGTTGATAATCTAGCTTATCACAATCTGTGTACGAGGTGAGTGCCAAAAGTGATGACAAAAGCTCACAAGGAGCAAAAAATGACAGCTCCACGTGATTTTCTAGGCTACTGAGGGGAGAATGGAAATAATAATCTAATAGCAGTAATATTAATACGAGTGAAATAGTTAATATTCATTCATTCGTCATGCAAATATTGCTATTTTATTGAAAATCTTATTAACTTTATTTGAAAAGCTTTAGTTATTTATGAATTGTTTTATAGTAAGTGCAGTGTTTAAAAAAGAAAAAGAAAAAAACATTGACAATAGATAAAATTACTTAGTTTCGTCATAATTCACACAAATTTATGATAATCTTTCGTTTTTGTGCTTACTTGCAAGACGATTTTAAATGATCAGTTTCTCGAAAATGAAACAAAGTTACATGACGGTTCAGCGGAACTTGTGCAACCTGACTGAATGATATATAACTGGTTTATGTTGCTGAATACTTTTAATTTTGCGGGTACTTTCACATTACTCATTCAATAATTCAGAAATAGTTTAATGTACACCAAAATATTTATCACAATATTTATGATAAATCTTGGATTCTAGGGAAGTATAAATTTAGAACAATAATTTACTGCTCTTATAATGTCCATAGTACCATTTTTATTTGTTGATTACAAATAGGGGGTCATTTAGGGGAGACAGGGAGGGGCATTTGCCCCCTCTGAGTTTGAGATTTATATAGATTTTATCAATAGAGTATTAGTAAATGAGTGAAAAACGCGAAATTCTACTTATATCAAGGGGTTTTGTCCCCCTCAAGCAAAATCTGAAATGACGCTCCTGATTACAAACATCTCTTTATCAAAAAGCTTCCGATAACGGCAACTGTTTTATAGTTTCTAAACAATATCTGATGCTTAGAAATTAAAAGAATACTACAAAGAAATAAGTGTACTCACAGGTAAAATAAAGATTATACGTATAACATAATGTTAGATAATAACGTAATAGGCTGCTTGAAGGACATTTTAGTAATTTTTACATATATATTATTCCTTAGTCTACAGCTAGTGTCAATTGAATTATAAGTAGTGTTCAGATGGAACACGTTCCTTGGAAATCACTCACTTTACAGGAACGAAAACATGAAACGCGTTCCTTTGCAATCCTTTTATGTAAAGACATTCCTCTCAAATATCAAAAAGTATTTTTTTTATTTACTCATATACCTCTAGTCAAAACAAAACAAGTTTTTATCCCTCTTTGAAAATCCTTATAGTTACTTACTGATAGATATAACAGCATCAGATTCTTTGGCTCTCGTACCAATCCTTAGAGTAAATACGTATATCATGCTCAATGTTATGAATACTTAAAGTCTAAAAGATGAATAGATTGTTTTCTGAATTGAATATCATTCTGGAAAGCTATTCATTTTGTTAAAACTATGTAATATACATGATTACTTACTTTATATGAGTAAATAGTTCTCGACTACGTATAATGTTCAACAGATTGTAATATTGATGATCTTTACATATTCCTTTGTCTGAATCAGAAATGTGATTTAGGTTTACATCTTCCAGTGGTACAGATTTCCACGTTATTAATCTGCAGGTGTTATCCTATATAGCTTTGCTAATCACAAAGGACGTAAATCAATCAACCAATTAATGTGGGCACGTTCCAGAGAAATGTTTCCTCAATGATGAAATTCAAGATAAATCCGTTTTATTTCATCTCATCATCAGTATCTGGAAAGATCCTTCTTACAGGGAATTACATTAGAATGAACTTCTTTTTCTAAAGAGGAAAGAATTCATTCTATTACTGTTCTTTAAAAATCTCTTTCAATTTTTTTCCTCCTCAGAATAATACATTTAATATACTTAAAAATAACTACTCACACTATTACAGTATATTGTGGGTACCATAATATTGAATACAGTTATTATTAATTGTATTAATTGGAGAAAGAATTATTCGAAAGAAATATTAAACAAAAAACAGTAATGGTATGAATTCTTTTCTTTTTAGGGAAAGAAGTTCATTCTGCAGAAAGGTAATGAAATACCCTGGAGAAAAGGATCTTCCCAGATACTAATGATGAGATGGTATAAAATGGATTTATCTTCAATTTCACCATTGGTATTTACGTCCGTTTGATCAGCAAGGCAGTATAGGACGACGTCTACAGTTTAATAAAGTGGGATCTGAACCACTGTAATCGAACCCAGGACCTCGTGTACCAAAGTCACGCGCTTGCCATTAGACCAGCAACAAGAGCAGGGACCGTGCTCAAGTGTTTGTGGGACGTTCATAAAATTACTTGGAACATGTAAAGGAAACTACGTGAAGAATAGACTACTTAATCTAATAGGTATGCTAATATGCATGCCTATATTGAAGAATTTTACAAAAATTATCATTTGTATTGTTGTTTCCTGTTTAAACAAGTAGCAGCATACCGGCATTACAGTGTACATCACGTAAAGGACTTTCGTTTAATTTTTCGTAAACGGAACTTCCTGAGAAGCCAAATTTTACCAAGCTTATGCTTAAATATATCATTTTACTCCAATTTAGGGGAAATAAGCTTTAATATGAATGAACATTTGAAAATTGAAATATTTATCCTTAGATTTGTCATGAGCCGTATTGTTCAAAATAAAGCGCTAGTCTCTGGCGTATTAGATCAATCCCAGCTCCCGCCAGGTGGGGGTTGTGTTGGATAGGGAAGGAAGGAAGCGGCCTGGGACCTATATGTTAGATACTATCTCGGCATTTGCCTGGTATGAATGAGAACAACCTACGAAAACCTCATTCAGGATGACTAGCGGCCTGGAAAAGATTTTACACTTTTCAACCGAGTGTCCCCACCGGGAATCGAACCCAGGACCGCTCGCACCAAAGATGAGAGCGTTAGCGACTACGCTACGTTCCCACTAATTATTTTATTATTTTTATGATCAAATTGTTTTTAAGTGTTCTGATACAATGTTCATTTCCATGTAATGTGTATACAATACTTTGAATAAACCTGCAAGCTATTTACTTGTCAGAAATTTAAATGCTCTCTTGCGTTCAATAATTCAATTTATCATTGGAAACTTCAACTACTTCAGTTTCTACCAATGTCACCTGAGACCTAAAATTCTGAATTTTTTGTTTGGTTGTTTATAATTTTCTTATTTTACATTAACTTGGCTTATATATTACTTTGTTGCTACTGAAACGTAAATAATAATTAAATAAAATTAAAACTTTAAAAAAAAATCATATTAAAAATGCTTATAATATTTCAAGCCTTGTTTCTTTTTATTCTTGACAACATATCATGTAGTTATAGCAACGCATATTCTAACATACACTTAATGTCTATCTAACTTTTACAAAAACAACTTTGACAAATTTGTCATCAACGATCAATACGCTTGAAAGACTAATTGCTTTCTTTGTTAGTATCTTGTAAATGCTTTTGGTTTGCGCTACACAGTCTTAAGGTGTAGCACCATTCCCTCGTACATTATTGCTTTTTAAATATGAATCAATTACAACGTGATTGAGTAACTGCGTACAACACTCACTAATAAATCATTTTTGTCGTGGTTGCATTGAGTACCTGAATCCGTAATTGTAATTAGAGGCAGTTTCACCGGCGTATGGGTTATTTTCAACATCAGTTCCCCAGTGACTGAAGTCTGACGTCATGGATCGGTTTCCAGAGTCAAGTGTGGTTTGGCGACTGAAAGTTACATGTCCTGAGGAAGATTCACCGCTTTCAGCGCTTGTCGCACGTCGATAATCCCTGGAATAACCTGAAAAAATAAAGGCAAACATGTAACATAATTGTTAATAAGATTATTTATAATCAGAACGTCAAAAGATTGTGTTAGTATCTGGATTATACGTGCACAATTTATTTGTTAAAACAAGTAGCAGTGTCATGTGTACACCACGTGAAGGAGTTTGGTTTGTATGGCGTGACAGTATCTCAATTAATATCAAAACCGGAAGTAGTAATAGATTTCTACCACTTCTGGGTTTGATACCATTAGAGATACCGTTAGAAGTAAAGATGGAATATATTCTTGGGAGCTTAATTAATTACAGAAAATTGCCTCTCACTACATATTACCGTGTTTATCCCTATAGCTGTCAATTTTAAAACCGGAAGTGGTTGATTTCCATCACTTCCTGTTAGAATAGGAGGTTAAGTGAGAAGGTAGTATCGCTTTCGGCTTTAGTAGAAAGTTAAGGATGGATATGAAAAATATTAGGATGCTAACTGATAGCAAGAAATCGTTTCTTGCTATTTATTACCGTTTATGTTCTATAGTGATCAACGTTAAATAAAGGGTGTTCCATAATCAACGCAATTTTTGAAATGCCCGCCACTTCTGTTCTAGTACGTTCGTAGTAGTTAGTGGTAACGGAGCGCCAGATGGTGCATATGATCGTCATCTGAGTTTGCGAACAGTCTCTGCATAACATTCGTAATATTTGTATGGCGTGAATGTTGTTTTCACTATAGCACAGGGATGCAGATAAGCAACAAAATTTTACTAGCCCAAGAATGAAAGCTTCTAACCCACATCCCACATTCCAATCGTGATTATTATAGTCTTTACTGTTTAATAACTCGCCCGCACCGATGAACCACTCGCCCTGCGCGAGTGCTTATTTGCAAGAACACGCTGTTCCGTCGTGAAGCTCTCCATTCCTACCAGTACAGAATACAGATTACGGTCACGCGCGATTCGGCACTCCGTGACCACTAACCACAATGACAACAGATGAAAATCGTGTAACGCTCAGTGCTGCCAACTTACTAGAACAGAAATGGCGAGCATTTCAAAACTTGTGTTGAGTTCGACAGTGGCTGTGCTAGTGAGTGCCTCGTGGCTTATGGTGCTCCGTGAGGAAGGAGGTTAAGTGGGCCCAGTGATACATCTACACTACACTTACACTTTCTGTTCCATTTACACGTACATACATTCCCTTCTTTTTTACACTCTTTCTCTTTTCTTTTTTCATTTTATACTTCCCACTTTCCTCTACTTTTTGCCCTGTTCACCTTGATTTTTCGCCCTCTTTCCCTGTCTGAACTCCTTTCCCGACTTTGACTTTGATTTTCCTGATTTTGACTTTTTCCCCGACTTGTGTCCTTTTCCCGATTGTGTTCTGTATTTTATTCTATTTTGCTTTTGAATCATAAATCCTCTGTTTGAGGTACACATTTGACCATTTTTGCATTAGTAGCACATATGACTAGTGAGCCGGTGCACCTACCTATTTGACAGATAATGGTCTACGACAACTTGTGTTGTTTATGGGACACCTTTTGGTTGATTTATACGACTTCCGGTTTGAATATCAACTCATCAACGAACTCGATTTCTAAATTTTGAACCTCTACATCCCGGCCAAAATTGATGATGCTCCATCAAATAATTCTTGAGATTTTCTGTTTCCCGGACGGACGGTCACATACGCTTAGAGAGAGAAAGGACCGGGTTTAGGGGGAGTGCAAAGGTGCACGTGCACCCTCCTTCGTTGTAAATATACACATCTAAAATGAGAAGCTACCAGTGAAAATAATAACAGTTTCCCAAACTTTCTGCCATCATGTTTGCGTTTAGGGCTTAAAAGAAAGCAGAGCTTTGCAAAAACAATAGTTTAAGTCGATTTTCTAAAGATTAAACGAAAAGGATTCACCAAGCAAAACAATATAACATTTGTCAAATAGGGAAGAAAATAGAAAGCAGGAGGAGGAAAGGCATTTGTCCTGCATTTCACTTGCGACCGTCTTTAAAATGCTTTCCTCCGTTCTATGCATCAGTGTTGTCAGGGGTAAAGAATATTGTCACATATCATTTTGAAGAGTTTCAGTGTGATTGGTTACTTTGGTAAATATTACTGCACCCCCTCAGACAATTCTGGATTCGGCCATATATATATTCGGCCATATATATATATACACACAGGGCCGGATCCAGAATTTTCTGAGGGGGTGCACCAATAATTAACAGTACACCAAGGTGACCAGAATTTTCACTTGCGAAAACGGGACGCATACGAATCGGCTACGGGGAGGGGGGGATATCTGACTTCCAGATTGCATTTTGGGGCTCAGCAGTGTTCTCAATTTACAAAATACACAAGTAAGAGTGATAACACACCGTTTCTAACTTTACGTGTACCACACAACAAATAATGGTTCCCGATTACGAGTTTTACCCACCAATTCTTTTAACTAGTTGAACACTAAGAATTCCCACTCAATTTCCTCTTGAAACACGAACACTCAATTCCCATTTGAAACTTCAGAAGTCCTAGACACAGTTGGACCTTGGCAACGAGTGTTGGTACGGAAGAGAGTAGAATTTGCATTGACGATTTATATTTTGAATAATAATTACGGGACACCTAGGTCATTTTTACTTAAAAACGGGACATTTAGGCGTCCCGTTCGAGAATCAGAAAAAAACGGGACAACGGTTGGAAAAAAGGGACTGTCCCGGCTAAAACGGGACGTCTGGTCACCTTGCAGTACACTTCAATCAAATTTAAATTTTTAAATGCCTTTAGGCATCTGTGGTGTGTAAGAGGAATTGACTTAAACTATTGCTTTTCCAAAACTTCGTTTTCTTTCAAGCCCGAAACGGAAAAATGACATAAAATTTTCGGAAAGTATTGCTATTTTCACTACCAGCTTCTCACTTTAGATAGTGTATATTTACAACGGAGGGGGTGCACGTGCTCCGGCGCCATATATATATATATATATATATATATATATATATATATATATATATATATATATATATATATAATAAAAAGGAGTTTTACTAATTAATTATTAACACTCGATTTTACATTTATGTGAACATATTATAATAGTTATTTGTAAGATTGAGTGAGTAATATATTTTTAAAAAGAACATTACTAGCTGTATGTTCTCACTTTGTTCCATAATATAATATTAAACGAAATCTCCAAATAACATATGAGTAATGAACTTACTGTAAAAGAAAACAGTAACTCGAATATGTAGGAATATAAAGAGTTTTGTTTGAAGTTTAGCGTTTCTTTTCAGCAATGAGGTTATATGAGACGTGAATCTACAGTTTAAGGTAGAATAAGAACCACCGTTATACGAGTATATGAGAATTTCAATGTTTTATCACTGGGAATCGAACCTGGCGCCACAAAATGCGAGTGCACTAGCCCCTCTTTTGTTTACAAAAACTTTTCCTGTCTTTTATTTCTCATCTCTGGCACTTTTCATGACCACTATATTTGACAGGAACATGAACCAGAGACATCGAGCACAGTTAAAACATGCTCATGTACGGCAGAGGGACTCGAACCCAAATGAGTTTTGTCTCACGATGGTCAACTTAATATCTCAGATCGCTCTCCTGCACCCACCGACACCGGTAGACTAGTGGGGAAAGCATCTCAGATCACTCGCCTCCACCCACGGATACCGCTAGACCAGTGCGGAAGGCTGGAATATAAAGAGAAACAGAAATGTAGTAGACCATTGGCACATACTCAAGGAATGATTTTAAAGATGTGGACGTCACTGTGTTATGCGTATATGTAAGTATATTATATAGGAATATACGATGATGCGAATTACTATAACCAAAATTGTTAATTCTCCAAATACATAATCAATAAATTAGTTCAACACGCTTCCTAGTAAATAATACCTATAAAGCATTTCGCATTTCATTATTCATAATGATGGTTATTAATAGTTACTTTGTATAAAACATCTTTGAGTAGATCCCAGGTCGAATTATATGAGATGTATACTGAAAGTAATAAGCAACATTAAAAGAAAAAATCAGAACGGATGAATATATGGAAACGAAGTAAATTATCGCAATTTAAGGACTTCACTGAACGCGTTGATGTACGTAGCGTGACATCATTAGCTTCGATCGTTTGAGCGCAGGCAATTCTTTCAAAATTTCTGACAGCGATGTTTCGTTTAGGTAACATGCTGTAATAGAATTCTTGCTAAAAAGGGAATTCCTGCTGTTGAAATTTACAACAGGCTTCACATACTTATTGAAATTTATGCATGAGTATTAGCAATGTTAGAAGATAGATATAAACCATTTTAAAGAAAAAAAATACCTGTGTCTGATAAAGCCAAGAGGTTTAGTTAGCATCGAGGTCAGCATTGGAGCTGTTTCCCATAAGCTGCCTCCGCGCAACATAACATAGAAAGACATCATAATTAATGAAGATAGACGAGTCATTGTGGATACAGTTGCAGCAATATTTGCTATAGGAAATAGTATAGTACAGAGAATTATTACAAGATTAGGTTAGGTTTCCACTGATTCAATGTCTACTGTGACGGCTGAACACAAAGTGTAGCGATGAAGCACCACTAAAGTATTTCTTCAGAGATATCGAATGAAAGGAAAATATTTTTCTGCTGATTATTGTGATTAGTGATGAAAGCTGGTTCATCATTACGAACCAGAAAAATGCGGCTCCTCAAGGGGAACCACCTTCTGGGATGAAAAAGAGTATATTTGGATTAAAGTTCTTAAATCTGGGAAACCATAAATGATCGTAGTTAGGTGCAAGTACTAATCAAGTTTCATCTTGCAATGCGAGATAAAAGTTCTGGATAGAAAATCATAATTCCACACGATAATGCACTCCTGCATTCTGCTCAGTTGATCACTGATGACATTTGGAAAATTGGAAAATCCTGTCTCCTTTCTGTACAGTCCCAATATTATACACCGACGAGAAGGTTCAATTTTGTGAAGGACCAACTACAAGGCAACGGAGGATATATAAAAAAGCAGTGCACAATTTTTATAGATGTAGTTGGTGAGTACTTCAAATTATATATCCTAGCCAAACCCCCTTTATAAAAACTGTTGCGGAAGTACCGCAGGATTTTGAAACATGGATTTTTGGATAGGACACATACTAGTTCCTAAGTGAAGTCTTGACCCGACTACGGTAAGTCCCACAGTTTTGGACCTATGAACCTTTAAAGTTCAATTTTTCATGATTTCGGCAGCCCATAACTCTGAAAGGAAGCATTTGTGCTCCCAAGTTGGTCTATACCACTTTTTGTCTTATCTTGGTGTCAGGGATAATCTCCCAAACGTTGTCGGTGTTGTTATGTAACACCCTGTATATGTATATATGGTGAACTTATTATACAATGTTAAAAATATCTGCTACTTTTCCACTCATACCCAACCGTATCAGTTATCATAATACTCGAGCAGTTAGCACATCGCCTTTGATGTTTAAGGTTCTGTTTGACTTATCTTAAAATTTAGTCTTGAAAAAAGTGTAAAACGTGTTAAACCCAATATGTAAGACTACTATTGTAAAACATTAAATGAAATAAGTGGTATGATGAAAGGGGTCTCGAATTCGTTTCCTGATGATAAAACATTGAAATTTTAAGGAAGTGTAGTAGTTCGGATTTGGATTAAAGTTTAACCTCCCGTTCAGCAGCGAGATTACAAGAGACGTGGAACTACAGTTTAACGTGGGATCCGAACCACATAAGCTCCCACCGGGAACCGAACCTGGATCTCCCACACGCTATCCATATAGCACGAGGGAGCTCTACGGTAGTTCGGATTCCTTCTTAAACTGTAGGACCACGTATCGTATAGGCTCAGTGCTGAGAAAGAATTTGAACAATGAACACACAATTAATAAATGTCATCTTAGCAAACGTACGATTTGACATAATAAAACTATCCTCCAATGTGTCAATAATATTTTTAATACTAGTAACACATTTATAAAATTTAAAACCACAAATTCTATAAGTTTTCAACCATGTCTACTGTAATATTAAAATAAATTTGTAACGAAAAAGATGTTTACTATCAAAGTTATGAATACACATGAGATTTTGATTCTAATCTACCTAAGAGTGGGATAAGAAAGTTTAATTTGACACAGGAATACACACACACACGCATAGAAATCGATTATATATGTATAATTTCATTTAGCTAATGGGGTAGCAGTATATATATATATATATATATATATATATATATATATATATATATATATATATATATATATATATATATATATATATATATATAAACAGCAGGAAAAGAGAAAAAAACAAATAGGTAACTTGGAATTATGTGGGGAATTCAGTACCAACGGAGACTCACCGTACCTTGAGGTACTGAAACACTACTTAACCATACATCTACATATTGCTAATTGCAAAGTAAAGAGACCGTTTCGAAATTTCCTCTTCATCAACACTAACTTCCATTTTACAGCTAATGAATCAATACTTACTCCCTCGGACTTCTCGCTCTTTCTCTCTCTAAGTAAAGTGATATCTAAAAGGTTTACCAATAAGAACATCAGAACTGGAAATAACATAGAATGAGAACTACAAATAATAGTGAAATATATGTATTATAAATGTATACCTACGTACATATAATAATAATAATAATAATAATAATAATAATAATAATAATAATAATAATAATAATAATAATAATAATAATAATAATAATAATGTACTGTATAGTACGGTGGATCGAAAAAATGAATTTTCGAATATATAATTCTAATAGTACAGGAAACTTAAGTATTCACATACTACGGGTAATAAAGAAGAAAATATTGGAAAAATCCTATATTTTATCTTCAGTTTGCGCAAGGAGCCTAAAGGTTTTTTAAAAGTGACTAAAACACCAATTATTTCTTTAACATTCGAATTTTAAAGACCAACTTTTTCGACTTCTAATAGCATGAAATTATTTTATGTTAGCTGTTTATTAGTGGTAAAAATATATTTTCAAACTACATTGGTACATTTGGAGTTCTCGCATATGATTTAAAATTAATGAATTTCGGTGAAAAACATTCGAGATAAGGGATCCTGATGGAAGACCAAGATCAAGACTTAAGGTAAAGACATACCGAAGAGACCTCAAGATCGTGGTCGAGATTTAAGTCACGTCGCTACCTCGATATATAGCTCTAGATGGATGAAGGGCGCAATTAGCGAGGAGGTCGCACCCTCGCTATAAGTTCTGAGTTTGAGGAGAAACATTACTGTGACGTGTATGAAATTATTGCATAATAATCACTGCAAAACGACATTTTGAAATTGAAAGGCCCAAACAGTTTATAAATAGGGATGAACGCGAGATGAGACATGAGAAATGCTAAAATCTCGTCTCTTGTTTCGTGAACATCTTGAGTCTCATCTCTTGTCCATCTCTATCAATAAATCAAAGACTTTTACATTTTTTCAATTTTCTATGAAGAGACGCCCTCTTTCAGCACTCAGGCGAGAAATAATTTCCTAGTAAAAATAAATAAATAAATAAATAAATAAAACAGGTATGTCTTCAAGTTTCGAGGTGTAGGGGTAATAACTTCAGCAAATGAAGTTTCGTCACTGCAATTCCATTATTCGACATTTCCTCCCTATGGATACGTGCCTATCTTTACAAGTATTTCTTTACCTTATATCAGTAACGAATTTAGAAAAACACTTTTTTATTAATCTCGAATTGGGGGAGAGTGGAGTTTTTAAGCATAGATATGATTAACAATAGCTTCTTTTTTTCTTTAGAAATTCCACAATTTACGGACTTCAGCCACCCTGTACCTGCCACTGCCTTATATAATAATAAGCTACAGTATAATTCTCAAATGAATATGAATAACTTATCTGACATTTCCATTTCAGTTGCTGTGTTCTTCCATTCTCCATTTAAAACATGCCTATTATGATGTTTGTGTTTCTTATCCCATAGTGCTGGAACATTCCTCACTAGTTCTATTAATATGTCTTTCATAATCAAATATAATAGTGCAGCAAAACGTCTCGAGCACACACACACATAATCCTCTGCAGACGAAATTCTAAACAAATGAAAACTTAAATCCGTGCAGCGCTTCAGGGAGAACCAATGAGAACGCGAACCACAATCATGCTTCCGCTGAACATCGATGTAAAAACAAAATTGATTGTTTATAATCGCGACCACTAATTCACTCTCGCGGTCGACCTCTAGGTCGCGGTGTAGCTTACATCTTTGGCATGCGCTTACCCATTTGAATCCATGTGTTTGTGCCAGTATTGAGGTAGCGACCGCGACTTAAACCTCGACCTCGATCGCGAGGTATCTTTGGTATGCATTTACCCTTAGGATTGCAAGACCAAGACCAAGATCATACCTGCAATACTCGTACAAGACCAAGACCAACCTGAAAGAGTCTTGCAGACGTAATACTTAACTATTTTTTAAAAGTGGAAAGGAAGGGAATAATAATTATACCTTTCACTTGAATTATTTACCAATGACGTTCTTTGTTCCCAGATGTATTACGGAAACAGCATTAATGCGATATTAATTTGTACAAATTCCTAGAAAAATACGCGAGACATCCAATGCTAGTTACAGAAAGTCTGTAACCTCTGAATCAAATAGTGGTCAAGAGAGAAACATTTTCCATAGTGAGCACACTGTATGAATTCCAGATGTGAACAGTCATCTTCTTGACACATTTCGGCAAGACTATCTTTGGAGCAGAATTCTACGGTGTTTCGAATGAAGTAGATCTTTACTAATAAATATCCACTTTTGAGAAACGCATTTCGAATCATATCTTTGAATCTCGGGACCAAAAACTGAAAGTGTATAAACAAATGAAAACGCAGGGGGAAAAAAGTCAGTGTGCCAAATGTTGATGCATGAACCAACAAAAATTGCATCTGTTGTAAACATCACTATATTTTCGATATAGTGAAGTATGAAAAATACAAAATAAAAAATAAAAAATCGAAAGAAATAAATGGGAACGTGAAAAGCGGGAAATTCTTTTGTTTGATTCGATGCCTACCAAGAACAAAAAAAAGAAGCTATAAATGAAAACAAATCCATTTATTTGAAGTATTTGCTATAGGATCTAATGAATATTAAAGTTATTGTTTCAATAGTGCACACCAACTTTCGGAAAAGCCAGATAGAATAATGGCTGTGTTCCATTTTTTTTTTTTTTTTTTGTCTCCAACGTACATTATTGGTCAATGTGAATTATGCCTCTCGATAGCTTATTTTATAACCAAGGAATTTATATCACCCATGTCACTGTAATAATTACGATACAAGCTAGACGTAATTCTTAAAATCAATGATTTTTCAATTTGCAACTTTGCCTTAGACAGATGAATGGGTCACAGAGGGTTCATTCAGTTGTTCATGGTACCTAATTTTTTTGTGCTTGAATATACCTCTGTTATGTTTTTCTAATAAACTATTAGGGCCGCGGTGGCTCCGTGGTAGAGCGTTCACCTCTGGTGCATAGGGTCGTTGGTTCAATTCCAGCTCGCGCCAAGTGAGCTTTGTGGTGGACAAACACCGTGTGCATGGGTTTTCACGGGGTTCTCCTGTTTTCTCAGTTTCTTAATTCCACCATTTTCTTCATTTCTCATCATCACCGTCTCCTTTAGCCTAGCCGGTATAACCGTGCGACGTAAAATAAAGATTTCATTTTATATTTCTATTGTCTGTTTCACATAAAAGGATAGGAAAAAGAAGAAGTTTTTCCCCCCACCACGCTCAAGTACAGGTGAATGTTGGTGTTCCGTCTTCCACCATCAGCCCCCGCACACGGAGGTATAGAGTGTATTTAAATATGTCTAGGCCTAAATAATAAATTACAACTTTCATAATAACATTGAGTATTTTAAAACACTTAATGACATTTACCTGCATTAGTGAGTAAGTAGCACATGTGTCATTTTAATGGAAATTTTATTGAACAGTTGTATTGTTTATTTTCCTTCTTTTTTGGCAGTCGGGGTTATGACATAATGTTGGAATGGCAAGGGATGTCAGGGTTGGTAATTGAATTGGTATTTACTGCTTTGATAAATGAATTTTATAATATAAAATAGGAAACCAAGTACAATATGTATGGGTAAATTATCAGTGCGTTAAGATAATAACAATAGAACCTGAAATAATAATAATAATAATAATAATAATAATAATAATAATAATAATAATAATAATACACTTCTTGTTTCCTCTCTTATATACATGTGTTCTTACATTAAAAAGAACCAGAAGAAAAATAACCAAATGTATACACACTGATAATAGTGAATAAATGCGTCTCGCCCCGGGCGCCTCAACTCAGGCAAATGCCCTGGTTTCTATTGATTATTTTTCAATGAAATCATTTTCCTACGTTTTTCTCTTCGTACGTACACCTGATGTGATGGTGGCAAAGTATCTTTTTTTGTTTGTTGTTTATTAATACGCGGCGATAAATTTACGGTAAAGCATCATACATACAAGATTCATCAACATTGAAGTCTTCTGAGTTTATTAAGGGGGAAAATTTGTTATGGTGGACTTAGAAAAACAATCCCAGATTGATTGAAGCCTGACACGAAATAGTAACTGCAGATGCTACGTAATTTGAACAGGCCCATGTCTGAGTCTGTCGTTTCAAGCAAAATTATAATATTGGAGCTTAACCCTCACAGTGAATTTGACGCCCCTAAAATCACCTAAAATTTGGCGCCTTGTGTGGTTGCAATCCTCACCCAGCCCTTTCGTTGGCCTTGAGTTTAGCCAATTGATAATAGAGGAAATTGACTTTTGAATTGTTACTTGACTATTTTAATAAAAACGGAGTTGTCAACAGTCCTGACGACCGTTGAGGGGGAGGGAGAGTAACAGAAGTTTGGAAATGAAATTAAATCTTTGATTTTTACGTATCGCAGTTATGCCGGGTAGGCTAAAGGAGACTGTGATGACGAGAATGAATGAAACAGTGCAAAGAAAAAGTAGGAGGAAACAGGAGAACTCCGAGAAAATCTGCAAAAACAGTGCTTGTCCACCACAAAGCCCACTAAGCACGAGCTGGGATCGAACCAGGGCCTTATGCCCCAGAGGTGAACGCTGTACCACGGAGCCACCATGACCCCAACAAAAGTTTTTAGTTCTCACAGAACTCTTGTCTGGAGGTCAATGCAATTAATGGGTGCTATATATACTTGAATTTCATTATTTTCAACAGTCTATGGAGAGTTGAGTGAGAAAAGCAGGGCAGTCATCATCGGTATTTATAGCTATCAGAATTTTATTTAACGTTAGCAATTCATTACGGGAAAAGACCTGATGTACCTTTGATCGAATTGCCGATTTCGTGAAGTCGTCATAGTTTTCCGAGAGGGGAAATACTTGTACGCGTATTTTTGGGACTTATTAATTTATTTTCATTAAATTTAGCCTCCCGCCTACTTCTATAAACAGTTGCCTTTCCTACACTTGTCTGTTTTCCAGTCATGTCGGCGAATTCTTCAACAGTTAAATTAGGGTGTTGTTCTCTTAAAGCATGGAAGATATTCAAAATGCAACGCTTCTCACCACTTCGTAACGCTGTCCCGGGCTCATGTTTTATCGCAGAACTACTGCAAGCATCATGAATTGTCGCTTCACAAAGCACTAAATACGCAATTATTTACAATTTAATATGCACTAAAATTTGTTTCAGATAATATAAACTATACAAAACATAATGGATACAGAATACAATTTAATATGCACTAATTTCACACGACACTATATATAATATAGTTACCACACACGCTAAATTCATACAATATTTGCACAGGTCGATAGTCTGCGCACTCGATACTCAGACAGCCAGAAGATTACCTTCCTTGAAATTGTAAATAAAGACAGAATGTCGACAGGATTGGTTTGCTTTCTCTCCCGATTCTTAAGTGAAACAATGATGGAAATTAACTTTATAACGAATTAGTTCTTATTTCTAGAAATGCAATTTAATAAATAGGACTAAAGCCAAAACTTTAATACATAAATAGTAAAAAATACTTTTCTTAAAGACAACAATTAAAAACAGTAATTGTTTGTTATTTGGGGTTGACAGGTAAAAACAGCAGTCAGTGCTTTCTCGCCATCAGGTGCGAGCGAATTGACGTACGAATTTAGTGTGTACACGATTTTGTTTATTAGAGAAGCTTCCCTCCCTGTGAAGGTCAACGGCTTGATTTCCCCTCCGTACTGGAGAGTGGTGGGAGGAAGGGGAGTTTCCTATCAGGTTGCCTGGAATAGATCTTAATAGACTATATATTTGATTCAGAAGTCCGTGTAACACATTTATGATACTTTTTTGTCAGAAAAAAATGATAGAATTACATCAAAAGAAAGTAGACATATAGTAAAAGATCAAATCTTTACATCAATAGTTTCTCTGCTAAAGTAAGCAGTTTTATTAAGAAAGTGTATCTATCAAGTTACTAATATTGGAGCGGGATCCGGACTGGGAGAACCACTTTGAGTGCATCCCTGGTGAATATACAAGTAATATACAAGTATTATTTAAATAAAGTTACACATCTTTTCTTAAGAGGTTGAGATTCGCTGGATCTCTTCTCTGTAGATGCGTCCCTGCTATAGCGTTAAGGTGGATTTTCATGAAAGCGTCAGTTGTGTTCTTTGCTTAACACAACTTTCTGTTGGCTACACATAGAAATCATAAGCAACAAACACAACTGATTCTTGCATGAAAATCCGCCCTTACTCCTCTATAACACAAACCATCTTCATACAAGGTAAGAGCGCTGAAAGTGTGCCGAATATGAACAACAAAAACTAATTAGTTATTTTTAACCCGCTTATATATATATTTATCAGGTATTCGCTGTTTTTCCTGGTTCTATATCTAAATGCATATTTTCACATAATGCACTCCACCATTGATGTTTTTTAGAACACTATGCATAAAAAGTACTTAACCCTTGGAATAAATAGAGAAGAGTCCTAGATAGATACTCCACACAGTCATGTTCAAGGATTTCTTTTTTTGTTAGGTCGAGAGAAAGAGAGAGAGAGAGAGATTGAGAGAGAGTACAAACAATTCCACCAATCATCATGAAATTCCCCACCCCCTAATTCTATTGACGTCAAACAACAAAGCTCACTACATTGAAGCACCCATTGAAGCAGCAGAGAACACGGAGTTCGGAAGTGAAGCACTTGAATTACAATAGAAATTGTGTGATAAAAATGAGAAGGCAGCACAAACTAGCTATTTGATACACTCCAAGCAACTTCTCAAATGTTATACATAGACGTGTCCCATAACCTAGTATTCTGTGCATATATATGTTCAGAATCTAAGAGTGTTTTTCCCTTCTTTTTTTTTTTTATTGGAGTCATCAGGGCACAAAATGTGATTTTGTGGATGGCATAAAGTGGCATGTCATGCCTTTCACAAATTACGTATGTCAAGTAAATTGTAACCACGTGAACGACACGAGTGTCCTCTACGATAGGGTTGTCAGAGTGAATTGAAGGACCGGAAAGCAGCGCATAACAGGGCATGTGTGTAATTAAGAGACACAAATTTGAAAGTTAAGAGTATTTTTCGCGTATTATTATCATCGTTACTTACTTGTAACACTCAATTGCCATCACTATTAACCAAACGTACCCTATACCAAACTCTAAATGAAGGTAATACAATACATCAGTGATTAAGACTATTACTTTATTAGGGGCCATTGTGGCTCAGTGGTAGAGCGTTCACCTCTGGTGCATGGGATCCTTGGTTCGATCTCAGCTCGCGGCAAGTGAGCATTGTGGTGGACAAATACCGTCCGCGTGGTTTTCTACCACTTTCTTCATTCCACTATTTTCATTCATTTCTCATCGCAGTCTCCTTTAGTCTAGCCGTTATAATCGTCGGACGTAAAACTGAAAAAGAAAAAAAATATTATTCATAATTTTTTAAGCTACTCGTTATTGAAGAAGGATTCTATTTTCAGAACTGTTTTGTTGAAAACTTGACATGTTATTTTCAAGCTCATCTGAACATAAATTTTGACCACCACAAGTTCTGTTGACATTCTATCATTTAATCATAAAGATTTCATTATACTAAACATTCGTTCGCCTATGTGGGGACCGCGGTGGCTCAGAGGTAGCGGATCCGCATCTGGTGCATGGGGACCCTGGTTTGATCCCAGCTGACACCAAGCGGGCTTTGTGGTGGATAAATAACATGTGCGTGAGTTTTCTCAGGGTTCTTCCGTTTCTTCCCACTTTCTTCATTTCACCATTACCAAGTAGTATAGATGTTAGCCCAACAATTTTCCAACGAATTAACCGTTCCCCAACGTTGCACCAACTGTCTGTGCTACTCGGGTTCTCATCATCACCGTCTTCTTTAGCCTAACAGTATAACCATGGGACGTAAAACTGGAGGTTTTCATTTCGTTCGGCTATTGTGTAGTAAGTTAACTGACATGGTATTTATTATAGTTGGTTAGAGGAGACACAGTACCATCAAATCCAGTATAATTACGAATAATAAAGTCGTAGTTGTCCCTAAGGTGGAATACTAGTATTCTACTTCAGAAACGTAACTGAAATGCATATTTTGCTTTTTGAAGCACAGTTTTTGTGGTAAACATTGGTTGTTTGTTCTGTGATCGCCTCATTTTTATCAGCCTACATTTTAAGGCTCTCCCACCGGGAATCAAACCCGGAACCACTACAATCTGGATAAGAAGATCAGTAATATTTTTCAAAACTTAGCATCCACTTTCTTTTCTAATGATGCATATTTACAGCCACAGATGGCAAATTCTGATGCACTTGCTAGCGGCAAAGAGCTCAAAAAGATGAAGAATACATGGTTCTCAATATGGTAGCCCAGTGGTTCTCAAACTTTCCGATAACTCGGACCCCCTGTTCATTCGGAAAGTGATCTGCGAACCCCCTTGTAATCCTATGAAATGAAAATGAAATCTTTAAATTTTACGTCCCACGGTTATGCCAGTTAGGCTAAAGGAGACGGTGATGATGAGAAATGAATGAAATGGTGGAATGAAGAAAGTGGGAGGAAACGGGAGAATCAGAGAAAACCCACGAGCAGGGTGTTTGTCCACCACAAAGTCCACACGGCGTGAGCTGGGATCGAACTAAGGACCCCAAGCACCGGAGGTGAACGCTCTACCACTGAGCCACCGCACCCCCTCCCCTTGCAGTAGTAGTGGTCGACGTATGGCGAACTGAGTCAGCAAAAATTCCTCGATTCTGATTGGCTGAGAGAGGTCACGTGACGTTAGGCCCCGTCCACGCGGGAAATTCAAATTTTCAGGTCACGTGGTATGACGTCATGAGTCACCCCGCGGGGAAATCCCTCATTCTCTTTTATGACTAGGATTTTTGAAATTTGTTCCCTTTTACGGGTAAGATGTGTGATTCTGATTGGTTGACAGCTGTCACGTGATCTTAGACCCTGCGATATTTGAAATTCGTTCCCTTTTACGGGTAAGATGAGTGTTTATGATTGGCTGACAGAGGTCACGTGATCTTAGGCTCAGGGATTTTTTAAAATTCGTTCCCTTTTATGGGTAAGATGAGTGGTTTGGTACCTTGAATTTGATTGGTTGATAGCGGTCACATGATCTTAGACCCTGGGTTTTGAAATTTGGGTATCCTCTTTGATGCGTGCTTTGGTACCTCGATTCTGATTGGCCGACAGAGGTTACATGATCTTAGACCCGCTACACGGTGAACAGGTCACATGGTATGACGTCATGTTTTACCCTTGCGGGGAAATCCATTACTAATTCGTTTCCTTTTACGGGTAAGATGAGTGCTTTGGTACCTTGATTCTGATTGGATGATAGAGATCACGTGATTTTAGGTCCTAGGATTTTTGAAATTAGGGTGTCCTTTCTGATGTATACTTTGGTACCTCGATTCTGATTGGTTGATAGAGGTCACATGATTTTAGACCCATCACACGGTGAACAGATTACATGGGAAAACCCCTCACTCATTTGTTTCCTTTTACAGGTAAGATGAATGTTTTGGTACCTCAATTTTGATTGGAGGATAGAAGTCACATGATCTTAGCCCCCCCCAGTTCATGAGGGAAATACAGAGCGATATGACGGCGATCCATCCTAGACCGGGATCTTAGAATTTAGTTCCCTTTTTATGGTTATGCGTAAAGTTCCCATGAAGGGTTCAACCTCCTCCTTAAATAACCCTTTTTTTTTGGTATCATGATATTGTACTGAAGTTTACATTAAATATTATCGTTCTCTTTGGCAGATAAGATGATTCTTACCATGATGGAGATCCTGTCCTTGAATTAGTAGCCTATGTCTCTGGAAGTAACAATGGTGAAAGAGGGGTGTTGCTTGTAGATTTCTTATAACACATTGTTGTGAGTTTAAGCGATTTATTGCTCAGTAAGCGCTTCATTAATGGAAACAGTGTTGCCAGATTTTTTCTTACCGAATCTGCTCCGGTTCTTTTCGAAACGGTTCCGCAGAGTGCAAGAAATTTTAAACTAAAATTTTTTCGAACTAAAAAATTTTAAACAAAAATTTTCAAACAAAAAATTTTCGAACTAAAAAAATTGAAACAAAAAATTTTCGAACTAAAAATTTTGAAACAAAAATTTCAAAAAAAAAATCGAACTAAAAAATTTAAACACAAATTTTTCGAAAAATATTTTAAACTAAAAACTTTCGAACTAAAATTTTCGAACCCAAAAAATTTTCGAACTAAAAAATTTCAAAAAAATTTCGAACTAAAAAAATTGAAACAAAATTTTGTCGAAGTAAAACATTTTTTAAAAACAAAAGTTTCGAACTAAAGATGTAAATCACATCTAAAAATTTTCAAATCAAACTTTTTTTTCGAACTAAACTTTTAAAATTTTCGAACTAGAAATTTAAACCAAGTTTTAGAAAAATCCTAAGAAATGTTTCTCCAGGAATCGAACTCAGGTCTTTCAAACCAAAGACGTGTATCCTAACCGATTAGCTATGAATGAATTCGGTTTTAATCATGCTTGGTGGGTTTCGAACCATGGTCCTTGAAAAGGATACACATATACTTTAAGAAAATAAATCTGACAGTGTAACACTTCTCAAATCAAACTTTTTATCGAACTAAACTTTTAAAATTTTCGAACTAGAAATTGAAACAAGTTTTAGAAAAATCCTAAGAAATGTTTCTCCAGGAATCGAACTCAGGTCTTTCAAACCAAAGATGTGTATGCTAACCGCTTAGCTATGAATGAATTCGGATTTAATCATGCTTGGAGGGTTTCGAACCATGGTTCTTGAAAAGGATACACTTATACTTTAAGAAAATAAATCTGACAGTGTAACGCTTCCGTTCGTGGATTAAAATAAAATGCTGATAGACTTCTTTGTGTGACGACATAGAAGCACATATGATTGAAAATGCAAACGTCAGCGGATCGCATTACTTTTTGTTTTACTACGAACGTGTCAGCATGATTCATGGAAAAAAAAGCAAACATTGACATTCTCGTATGGAATATGAGGAAAATGAAATGTCGTCACAGTTACGACAGGTAGTGACATGATCCTGACAGAAAGCATTTGGGTTCAGAACTGCGATACTATATGATGTAACTATTGAGAAACTTGAATGACGTCACGATCGATTGTTACACATCGTTTTCGTTCGTGATTCATGACAAAAGCAGCGAGCGTTTTGATTGGTTCGTTGTGATGTCATTTTATAAATTTCCTCGTTTCTGATTGGCTGACGGTGACATCGTTTTCACAACGACCTAAATAAAAATCTAAATTTCATTTTTCAAATCCTACATCGCTCTCAACTATCGAGTGAAGAAGATCTCCTTTTAAAAGTGTTTTCATTTAAGCTTCATTGCACCGATTTTTTATTCATTGAATTGAGGTAAGTTCAGTGAGATTTTATTTGTCACACAAGATTCGAAAATCATTTGTGGGCGGATCACGAATACAGTGTTTTACTTTTAGTACGAAATATTTAGACTATGAGGAATTAGTGGAATGGGAAAGTGAGAGTACGAATCAGGAACCCCCACACATTAGAAGTAAGCACGAGAAATGATATGGTTTAGCGACCCTTCAGCAAGCGCCCGTCGGGAATTGAACCATGGCCAGAAAAATGTGTGCGCTTAGTTTTGAAAAGAATGCATTACAAAATTTCAGAAACTATGCCTGAGAATAATATGGTTCGATTCCCTTTGAAAGCATTAGCGGCCCCTTCAGCTTAACGTGATATTCGAGCAATCACCTGGGATTGAACCAAGGCCAGAGGTGTGTACGTCAACCATTTAGCTTAGTTTTGAAAAGAATGTATGATAACGCATGAGAATATTAAATTTCAGAAAAGGCTTGACAGCGATCCGATGTGGGAAAGCAAACCCCCACCGAGGATTGAACCAGAGCCTTCCACGTTAGAAGCATGTACGCTAACCACTTAGCCACGAGTGCATGAATATGTGGTTAAAAGATTTACGCTATACAGATTTTGTTTTGACAATTACGTATGTGTTACGTTAATGGTTGGTAAATCTCTTCAACTTGCAAACGCATCATTTAAAGGTCGTTGTGAGTGGGAAAAAATGCTTACGCGTACTTTCTAACATCTCAGTACTGTTGAAACATTCATTCATTTCATGCATTCTTTTTTTATCACTATAGAATGGTAGGTCAGTTACATGCTGATGTAATGCTCTCGAGTTTGACAGCAATAAAACACACATTTCAGTAACATAATTATTTAAAAAAAAAACTTTGATTTCTAGTACATGTGCTTTCATAATGAGATTCTGAACGTCACCGCCAGGAATCAAACTCAGGACCTTTACATGAATTGCTTAGTTAATTATTTATCATGAATGTTATGATTTCCTGGGCTAAGCGGTTAGCATACGCGTCTTTCACATGGGAGACCAGGGTTCGATTCCCGGCGGGGAGCTCATGTGGTTCGGATTCCACGTTAATCAGTAGGTCCACGTCTCATATAGCCTCGCTGCTGAAAGGGACGCTAAACTAAAAAATCAAAAAATCAACTCAAATTCACGCTGCTCAATTCCTTTTTTCCCATTACATATTTGTTTTACCGTAACTGTTTGTTTGTTTTCATTTTTAATCATGGTCCAATCGGGTTTTACTGTTTGTAATGAAATCACTCGTCATTATAGACGATTTATGTACGTTTATGTATTATGAGGCGTGTACGTCAACCATTTAGCTTAGTTTTGAAAAGAATGTATGATAACGTGTGAGAATATTAAATTACAGAAAAGGCTTGACATCGACCCCGACGTGGAAAAGCAAACCCACCGAGGCTTGAACCAGGACCTTCCACGTCCGAACCATGTACGCTAACCGCTTAGTCACAATAATAAAAAAAAAATACGCTATACAGATTTTGTTTCGACAATTACGTATGTGTATCGTTAATGCTTGATGAATCTCTTCAACTTGCAAACGCATCATTTAAAGGTCGTTGTGAGTGGGGAAAAAAAAAATGCTTACGCGTGCTTTATCACATCTCAGTACTGATGAAACATTCATTCATTTCATGCATTCTTTTTATCACTATAGAATGGTAGGTCAGTTACATGCTGATGTAGTGCTCTCGAGTTTGACAGCAATAAAACACTCATTTCAGTAACATAATTATTTTTAAAAAAACTTTGATTTCTAATACATGTGTTTTCATAATGAGATTCTGAACGCCACCGCCAGGGAATCAAACTCAGGACCTTTACATGAATTGTTTAGTTAAGAATTTATCATGAATGTTATGATTTCATGTTTATCAAGTGATTAAGATTTTTCTTTCTTCTTTTCTTTTGTAGTAAATTCACGCTGCTCAATTCCTTTTTTTCCCCACATTACATATTTGTTTTACCGTACCTACCTGTTTGTTTTCTCCTTTTATTAACATGGCCGAATCGGGTTTTATTGTTCGCAATGAAATCACTCGCCATTATAGACGATTTAACATCGAGGGCAGAATGCTCGAAATTCAATTCAACGCACCGCCCGTAGGAACCGATATCATACAGTATGTACATAACAGTTTCCAAGCAATGCTAGACCATTTGTTAGCCAATGTCGACGATGAGGCGATGGTTGGTTTATCAGTAATATCACCACGGAATACGAATAAACCGTTTTGGGTGAGTTTTCGCCAAGCACGAAACTTGACACTGGAAACGATGTGGGCCTCATTCGAAAGAGTGTTACAAAGTAACAATGCATTTCTCCTGCACGAACCATTCACTGTTCATTTTCATCGTGTGGATATTCCACGTGGCTATGGCGGTTTGCGGCAAGGAGTACTTCAAAATGAAGAATTATTACGTTGCAAGCGAGGGATTGTACGTGTAAAAAATCAAGATTCAAGGTGCCTGGCGTACGCCCTTGTTATTGCTATTGGCCTGAAAAAATACAAGAATGTAGATGTGAAACGACATAAGCAATATAAAGATCAATCAAAATGTGTTGTGGACGATGAAGTGGATGCATTATGTGCAAATGCAGGAGTGAATTTGGATCATGGTGCCAGTGTAAATGAAATACGACAATTCCAGGCATACCTCAAAGAATATAAAATTACAGTGTATACCAGTTTCACAGGTCATGACATCATGTACGAGGGGCCCAACGACGAAAATCGCACTCCCATAAATTTGATTTGTTTAGCTGGACATTTTGACATCATCCAATCTTTAACTGCTTGTTTTGCAACCAATTTCTACTGTGAAGCGTGCCATAAAAAATACAGTGAACGTAACAGACATGTGAAAAATTGTCCTGTAACATGCTCCAAATGTCTACAGAGACCTCTATGCGACAAGAACCAAACGCTAGTGCTGTGCAACGACTGCAATCGTCAATTTTACGGCGAACAATGTTTTAACAATCATCGTAATATTGTATATCATCGTGGGGAACCTGTATGCAAAATGGTGCAGCAATGTACTAGATGTTACAGAGTTTATTCTTTTGTGCATACAGGACAACGACTTCATAATTGCAATGAGATCTTTTGCAATGTTTGTAAGAAGATTGTTCCAGGATCCCATCAATGTTTTATGCTTCCCGATCGCCAATGCTTGAAACCTGGTGTTCCTTCACTCATGCACGCAAAGAAAGCCTTGTTGATATTCTACGATATAGAATCTATGCAAGACACGAATATTGGCGATAATACGTATGTACACATTCCAAATTTATTGGTTGCACAACAAGTATGTTATGCATGTGTTGAAAACAATAATATCCAGCAGTCTTGCAGTACGTGTGGTCAGCGCCAGCATATTTTCCAAGGAGAGGATCCAGTTTATAATTTTCTCCAGTACTTGCGGGAACGTCGTCCCAATATAAATAGGATTTTCTGTGTCGCGCACAACTCGAAGGGCTACGATGGACATTTCATCCTAAAGACCATGGTAGAACAATGTCAATGGAGACCTGACGTCATATTAAATGGGACCAAGATACTGAGTTTAACGTTGAATAATCTGACGTTCATTGACTCGTTGAACTTCCTACCTATGGCATTAAGTAAATTGTCAAAAGCGTTCAATTTACCCGCAACCAAAGGCTACTTCCCGCATTTCTTCAACACCAAGGAGAATCAATCGTATATTGGACCACTTCCAGAAACAAAGTATTATGGTGCAGATGAAATGGCCGTCGAAGACAGGAACAAGTTCATGCAATGGTACAACGATCATCGTAATGATACGTTTGATTTTCAGAAAGAAATTCTCAAGTATTGTATTCAAGATGTCAATGTACTGCGACAAGCATGCGTTTCGTTTATGACGTCATTTGAAACAGAAACCAAAGTGAATCCCTTCTTGGAGACGATCACGATTGCCAGTGCTTCCAATTTAGTATTCCGCCGGAATTTCCTTAAACCCAACACCATAGGAATTCTACCGGCACATGGCTATCGATGGAGAAGTACCCAATCGATCGCTGCAATGCAATGGCTGGCCTACATTGAAAAAAGCGAAGAAAAACAAATCTTACATGCGGCCCGACAAAAGGAAGTGTTTATTGCGGGATTCCATGTTGATGGCTACTACCAAGATCCTGAGACGTTAGAGGAGCACGTCTACGAGCATGCCGGCTGCTTTTACCACGGGTGTAAAGTATGTTTTACTACAGGCCGTAATCAGCCCATCTACAGCAATCCAGAAGACACCATGGAATTCCGTTATGAACGAACGCAAAGAAAAAATGCAAGACTGCGTGAATTGGGCTACATTGTACATGAAATGTGGGAGTGCGAATTTAATCAGTTCTTAAAACAAAATCCTGCAATGGCGACGTATCTGAAGAATCACCCGTACATGAACCGCAGACCATTAAATCCAAGAGATAGTTTTTTTGGAGGAAGGACCAATTGCGTGAAATTGTACCACCAAGTCGACGAAAAAGCGGGGGAAGTAATAAAATATTTCGATATTGTCTCACTTTATCCTTATGTAAATAAGTGTGCTAAATACCCTGTAGGCCATCCACGAATTTATCTACAGGGTGATGAAAATATACCACCAATAAATAAAGTCAATGGTCTAATCAAAATGACGATATTACCAAGTCGCCATCTTTATCATGGTCTCCTGCCTTACCGATGTAACAAGAAACTACTCTTTCCACTGTGTGCTGCGTGTGCCGAAGAAATGAACCCAGACCCTACAGCAACGTGTACGCACAACGACCAGGAGCGGTGCCTCACTGGAACATGGGTATCATATGAAATCCAGAAAGCAATAGAATTGGGATATCAACCAGTGGAAATTTTTGAAATTTGGGATTATGACATTGAACAATATGATCCCATCACGAAAACAGGTGGCTTGTTCACGGAATATATCAATACATTTTTAAAATCGAAAATGGAAGCGTCTGGCTGGCCCAGTTCCTGTGTGACCGAAGAAGACAAATCAAAATTCATACAAACCGTCCTAGAGCGTGAAGGTATTGCATTGGATCGGTCCAAAATTGAAAATAATCCTACACGAAGAAGTTTATCTAAGCTTTGTCTTAATGCTCTTTGGGGAAAACTTTCGCAAAGATCAAACTTTAGCCAGACCACAATTATTGATCGGCCGGAAGAATTTTATGAAAAACTCACTTCCCCCGACATTAAACTCCATCAAATTGTACCCATCAATGATACGATGTTGTATGCGTTCTGGGAGTACAATGAACATGTGCCTGTTCAAAACCGAAACACCAATGTCGTGTTAGGTGCATTTACAACATGTCAGGCACGTCTGGAACTGTACAAGTACCTGGAAATGTTGCAGGAACGTGTTTTATATTTCGACACGGATTCTGTAATATTTACGGAGAAGCCCGGGGAGCCAACCATTGAACCTTCAACGTACTTGGGATGCTTATCGGACGAGATGGAGTCTTACGGACCACGAGCATACATCAAGACATTTGTCAGTGGAGGACCAAAAAATTACAGCCTAGAAATATACAATCCGGATACCAACGTCACCAGTTACATATGCAAAATTAGAGGATTTACATTAAATTACAATGCAGGACAACAATTAAATTTCAACACGCTAAAAGAAATGATTACAAATCAATGCCGTGGACAAGTCACCATCACTATCCCCCATAAGATATGCAGGACCAAAGACCATACCATCGTCACACGCAAAGAAGAAAAAATGTACAGTATCCAGTACACAAAACGTCGATTTAAAGAAATCAATTCTTATGATACGGTTCCGTACGGGTACGTTAAAAAACAGAAGATGGAACTGGAAAAAGAAGATGAAGAAGAAAAAACTGTAAATACCCAATAAGGCCGCCATTTCTTTTTTCCTTTTCCTTTTTTTCCACTCCTTAACCACAAAGCAGCAACACCAAGAAGAAAATGAAGTACCCACAAGAGTTCATAAACCATCAACACAACCATCAGTGGAAGAAATGTAGTCATCTCGTATCCAAGGAGGAACCTTGACCATAAAGCAGCAACACCTAGAAAATGCAGTACCCAGAAAAAAGTTCGTAAACATCCATCGGTGAAAAAAATGCAGTGATCCTGTACCCGAGGAGGAAGATGAACCTAAACAGATCCATCATTTACGAGTAAGTTTTATTTCTCTCTTATCAATATTGACTCATTTTTATTGTTTCAGAAAAAAGAAATTCTTAAATTAATCCATCGTTTCTTCTTTTTCTTTCCAGGATACGGCTACAAGATTCGAAGATGATGACGCGTCCAACATATTCATTAACTAGATCCTGTATTTATTATGTTAATAAACATGTATAGGAAGAGCACATACTTTTCGTTAAAATACAACAAGTTGAAAAAAAAATATGTTTTATTATTTCTTGAAACCCTGAACACTTGTTTTCAAATCATGGTAATCTTGAAAATTTAAGGTGGAAAATATATTCAAGATTTGGTTTACATGATTTTGTTCGAAAAATAATTAAAGAATTTTTTTAGTGTCCAAAATTTGATTTTTAATTTAGTTCGAAAAAATTTTTAATTTGAAAATTTTCAAATGTGGTTTACATCTTTAGTACGAAACTTATTTTTAAAAATTGGTTCGAAATTTTTTTAAAATTTTTAGTTCGAAAAATTTTGATTTGAAAATTTAGTTCGAAAGTTTTTAGTTTAAAATATTTTTTCGAAAAATTTTTAATTTTTTTTTTTAGTTCGAATTTTTTTGGGTTCGAAAATTTTTTTGTTTGAAACTTTTTTTGTTTCAAAATTTTTTAGTTCGAAAATTTTTTTTTAGTTCGAAAAAATTTTTAGTTTAAAATTTCTTGCACTCTGCGGAACCGTTTCGAAAAGAACCGGAGCAGATTCGGTAAGAAAAAATCTGGCAACACTGTTTCCATTAATGAAGCGCTTACTGAGCAATAAATCGCTTAAACTCACAACAATGTGTTATAAGAAATCTACAAGCAACACCCCTCTTTCACCATTGTTACTTCCAGAGACATAGGCTACTAATTCAAGGACAGGATCTCCATCATGGTAAGAATCATCTTATCTGCCAAAGAGAACGATAATATTTAATGTAAACTTCAGTACAATATCATGATACCAAAAAAAAAGGGTTATTTAAGGAGGAGGTTGAACCCTTCATGGGAACTTTACGCATAACCATAAAAAGGGAACTAAATTCTAAGATCCCGGTCTAGGATGGATCGCCGTCATATCGCTCTGTATTTCCCTCATGAACTGGGGGGGGCTAAGATCATGTGACTTCTATCCTCCAATCAAAATTGAGGTACCAAAACATTCATCTTACCTGTAAAAGGAAACAAATGAGTGAGGGGTTTTCCCATGTAATCTGTTCACCGTGTGATGGGTCTAAAATCATGTGACCTCTATCAACCAATCAGAATCGAGGTACCAAAGTATACATCAGAAAGGACACCCTAATTTCAAAAATCCTAGGACCTAAAATCACGTGATCTCTATCATCCAATCAGAATCAAGGTACCAAAGCACTCATCTTACCCGTAAAAGGAAACGAATTAGTAATGGATTTCCCCGCAAGGGTAAAACATGACGTCATACCATGTGACCTGTTCACCGTGTAGCGGGTCTAAGATCATGTAACCTCTGTCGGCCAATCAGAATCGAGGTACCAAAGCACGCATCAAAGAGGATACCCAAATTTCAAAACCCAGGGTCTAAGATCATGTGACCGCTATCAACCAATCAAATTCAAGGTACCAAACCACTCATCTTACCCATAAAAGGGAACGAATTTTAAAAAATCCCTGAGCCTAAGATCACGTGACCTCTGTCAGCCAATCATAAACACTCATCTTACCCGTAAAAGGGAACGAATTTCAAATATCGCAGGGTCTAAGATCACGTGACAGCTGTCAACCAATCAGAATCACACATCTTACCCGTAAAAGGGAACAAATTTCAAAAATCCTAGTCATAAAAGAGAATGAGGGATTTCCCCGCGGGGTGACTCATGACGTCATACCACGTGACCTGAAAATTTGAATTTCCCGCGTGGACGGGGCCTAACGTCACGTGACCTCTCTCAGCCAATCAGAATCGAGGAATTTTTGCTGACTCAGTTCGCCATACGTCGACCACTACTACTCTTGCAATCCTATCTGAAATTTCACATGGTATTAAAAATATACAAATTAGAATTACCATTGACAAGAAAAAGATCAAGAACATGGGCCCCCCTCCTCTGGCTCAAGAAAATGTATACGTAATATAGCAAACCATGTATATTAAATACCAGAAATACCAGACGTAATATACCAACCATGGAGATGGGCCCCTGCCTAGAAAATTTTCTTCGGGCGCCCCTGATCAAGAAAAATAATGCAATAAGTAATTTATTCTAAGGATACATGATTATTTCCTAGTGATCTAAATTTCAATTGAAAATACAGTAACTTCAGACTTGAAAATTAATGTCTTTTTTTTTTCTTAATCCACTTGATAAACAATGTTCTTACATGTGGTGTCACTAATGTGAGGAATGAAATTCATTGTGTTTTTCCATAATTGCATTGAAATCTGGAATAAGTTTTGTCACCATCAATCTTAAGGTTTTAATACGGCAAAGAGCAGAAAAGGTCTCTTCACACAAGTAAATGGTAGGGAAAGACATCAAATGTTGCAATGCGTTTTTTGACAACTCTTCATACTCACAGCGCACACGCTAAAAAGTTCATTTTCTTTATAAAACTTTTTTCCATGAAGTATCACAGGATTGTTTCAATAGCTGTTCATGTTCTGTGTTAGAGAAATTCATACCTTGTATGCCATGGATTTCTACAATAGTGAAAGGATTTTCAATCCAACCATTACCAGATTGTAGGACAGGGAAATCTTCTCGAAAACTTGCAGCTAATGCATTCAAGTGTCCTACAAGTGTTTTGTGCATTTCAGCAGAGAGTTTTTTACCTGAAGAATCAATGAAATCCTTGAGCACTGGAAATGATGAATAGTTATTGTTTTGTACTCGTACTGTCCACTGCTGCAGTTTCTTAATCTTAAAAATACTTCTTGCATAACAGCTGGGAGTTCCATTTCATTACAAAACATTTCAATTTTTAGGCTTCGCGGACCCTCTGGCTAGGGGGCCGCGGCCCCAATTTGAGAACCACTATAGTAGTCTATGTAATTAATTTATTGAAATCTTATGTAGAGTTAAAGATAGAGCTTCTAGGAAATATTTTTAACATAACAGTACAATTCATCCTTGTGATATATAATAATAATAATAATAATAATAATAATAATAATAATAATAATAATAATAATAATAATAATAATAATAATAATAATGCAATAACGGGCTCGTATCGCGGGATTACAAATGGAGCAGGGGCGCGATGGCTCAGTGGTAGAGCGTTCACCTCCGGTGCTTGAGGTCCCTGGTTCGATCCCAGCTCGCGCCGTGTTGACTTTGTGGTGGACAAACACCGTGCTCGTGGGTTTTCTCGGGGTTCTCCCGTTTCCTCCCACTTTCTTCATTCCACCATTTCATTCATCTTTCATCATCACTGTCTCCTTTAGCCTAACTGTCATAAGCGTGGGACGTAAAACTTAAAGTTTTTTTTTTTTTTTTTTTTTTTTACAAATGGAGCACACTGCATACAGCAGAATCCATTTTTGATATCACTGTACTAAGCAGGAAAGGGGCTCAAGCTCCCTGCTTACGCCGCTGCCCTGCAGCCTGTAAAGAACGAATGATGGAATGGAAGTGAATGTAACTGAATGATGATGTAAGAATTGGTGACATGCGACAGTGAGAAGAAACTGCAGAACACACTGTTGCCTATGACAAATTGACATTGCCTGGAATTAATCAGAAAGCATCTAAATCAAAGATCACCGCATAACTATTAAACCATCATGAAATGTTGGAAAATTGACATCATTGCATTATGTCCCTTAGTAAGATGTTGAAACCAATTACGAACCACACTTTTGAAAACACGGAATTACAAAGTGAGCTTGAATGTACAAATCTAAATAATCAATTTACATTACCTCTAAGGCTGCCAGAAGCGATGGATCTGTCACTGTCGCTGGGTTGGTCTGTTTCACAATATAAACTGTCGCTTGTCATTGACGTTGAATCTGATCTCTGTGCGATCATACTCATACTCGGTCTCATCGTAGTCTCCACGCTGACATCGGCACCAGGGGTGACAGCTCGGGATACACTTCCAGCACTCTGCAGCTTGGAACTGAATAAAAAGGAACAAAATGAAATACACCTAGCAAGCACATGGTACTGTAATTTATATGTAGGGTGCGTTCAATAAACAACTATCTTCAGAAACATTACGGTAAATTCAAGAACACGTTTGTAGAAATATAAGTGAAAGCTTTACTACATTCATCGTAACATTCAAACCACAATATTGCTTTTTCAGTTCATTTTCCTATCAGTGAATGAGAGATAATAACAACACAACTTTTCTGATAAGTACAATACGGTAAAGATTTTTCCCCTTTTGGAACATTTTCACTTCCCCATAACTCTTATTTGAAAAACACTACCTTAGTATATTTTCATTAATTGTTAAATATATGCTTCCGTCATAGATATTGCGTAAATCGGACACTGTTTGAGCACGTTTACAAATGATAAGGCAAGTATAGAATCATTTACTCTATAAGAAGTAATGAAGAGGATTACACATACAGTAGATGGAGGAAGAAATTAAACAAACTACAGAAACAGTAGAAATTTTTGATGTTCTCTAAACCAACGGTCTGTGAGCCCTACAGTATTTCACTTAAATCAAAAATAAAATTTGAAAATTCTTACAACAAGAAAGATGACTGAATGGAATTAAATTAATACCAGAGATTCTTTTCATGACTATACTGAAATAATCAAATTTTAGGATAGTACAACTAAAGTAGTTTATTTTACTTTGATAAGTCCGTATGGTATGAAGCCTCTACGTGCTGCAATTAGAGTTTATTTATGTCGTGACATCAAACTAAACAGGCATCGGATGTCTTTGAGAATTGCCTGTCACGCTGCTTGTATGCTAGTTCACAGGCTATCAACTCTGTCTGTGGAGAACTGTGATGAACAAAGTGTAGACCAACTCCGTCCCAAAGACGTTTAATAGAATACAAATCAGGTGACTGTGTAGGCCAGGAAAACAGCAATACCGGTCCATCCTCAGAGAAGGTTTGCACATTCAGGGATATACGTGGCTGGGCATTGGTCTATTAAAACATGGACTCCATAGTTGTTTGAACGAAGGATACGATTTCAGCCTCTAAACCAGCCCTGGCCACGGTGAGCAGATAGTGGAAACCCTCCTCGTGAACGCTCACGAGCATTCTACGTGCAAATACCATTGTTTGTACTTCGTGCATCTTCGGGTTTCGTCCTTAGAGGAGCGGAAGTGTTGTCAACCTTGGCGGTAATCACTAGCTTACCAAATAAAAAAAAAGTATGTATGGTAACTGATTGCCATTTAGTGTAAAGTGTTTTTTACAATTTGGTAACCGTTAACTATAGACAACACAAACTTGTAAAAGCAATCAAATGATAAACTATGTACGTTCCTTTTCTTCTTTTTTCTTTCCTTTTGTTAAAGAAGGATGTGGTGGAACCAAACCATCGCTTACATTTATAAAAATTTTCTAGTTTGCCCATGTGGGTTTGTTATATTATGTTGTTTCGCTTTTTAGGAAAAGAGATAATCTGTTGATACGAAAAAAAAATACTGTAGAACTTGTTTGTAATTATCTAAGTATTATCTCCAGAAAATTAGCTTATGCATGTATGTGTGTACGAATAGGCTTAGCAAGGGGTTGGTTGTGGAGATTAGAAGCCACTATTACACTATCAATAGGAAGAATAGTATTTCTTACTCCACTTTTAAAGTTACTTTGATCGCAAAGAATCAAACAAAATATTAAGAGAGCCAAAGAGATTTTCCATTTTTAAGACCATTAGTGATCCATTAGTGTTTTTTTTTTTTTTTAACAAGGAGTGTCTTTTTAATAAGGAAAAATATATTGTCCCTGGCTGGTTGCTTGCCGGTGGCTTGTTAAAAGTGAAAAAGAATGTTAAATCATATCAACGACTGAAGCTATATACTTGTCTTTCTTCGATAGTTATTGACTGATTTTGAAAGTCACAATGTTGTAGGCCTACTGTAACAGCGTAAACTCGGAAGGAAACGTTCCAACTGAATGATACGAACAATTATTTCCAATGTCTTGAACATGAAACGTGGGTTGCACGGATAACGCTTAAAGTGGGCTGGACTGCACTGGAATTTCCTTCCGGCAAATTAGTGTTTGGTTGGAACTCAGTTCTACTGTGTAACTGTCTCTTAACAACATTTGAACATTTCTTTTAGATAATAATAACTAACTAACTAACTAACTCTATGGCCTATGGAACCCGAAGGTTCAATGTTTACAAAATATTTCCACTAACTTCTGTCCTTAGCCAACTGGATCCAGTTTCTACTCTGTACTCTTATTTCTGCAAGATCCATCTTAATATTACCTTCCCATCTACGCCTAGGTGTTTCTAGTGGTCTTCTTCCAATTGGGTGGCTACATGGCCTGTCCTCCTGAACCTTCTACATTTAATGACCCTAACAATGTTAGGTGAGCGGTATAAACTATGCAATTTCTCGTTATGAATTTCCTCCAATCCCCATTTTCATCCCTCTTTGGTCCGAATACTACTACTACTAATACTAATTATTATTATTATTATTATTATTAGTAATAATAATAATAATAATAATAATAATAATAATAATAATAATAATAATAGTAGTAGTAGTACTAGTAGTAGTAGTAGTAGTAGTAGTAACAAAAGTAAAGATTAAGTACATGACGAAACAGCTTTACTAGTGTATAGCAGACAGCGACTAGTGCCACTTATGCTCAGCCTACTATCATCCGTGCTTCCAGTTTTGGCACCTGCATACATAATACGGTAGTTGTCTAGCCACTAACTCCCCCTGTGTACATCTGCTTATAGAGACCAGTATCGAACACAGTCGTTGTAAAGAGTTGAAAGCAGTAAGATGGCGAAACGACGCTGCCCTACACCTACACTTAAGTTCAACACGCAGTGGGAGGAGGATTATTTCTTTGTCGAAGATGACGGTGTAGCCAAATGTTTAGTGTGCTTTAAAACATTACACGGATTTAAAAAGTTCAACCTTTAACGCCACTACAATACTTATCACGTGGAGCAATACGGGGAACTTGAAGGACATTTTCGCAAAGAAGAATTGAAGAAATTGAAAGAGAATAAGGCCGCATCGGAAAAGGAAGACGGGGAGAGAACGTGTGAAGCCTCTGTGCGGGTGAGTTACAAAATTGCGTTGCATATTGCGAGATTGTTGGGCCCTTTTACAGACGGAGACCTAATAAAGGAGTGTATAGTAATATCAGCAGAAGACTTTTGTCCATCTCGAATACAGCAGTTCGAATCGGTTTCACTTTCCCGACAGACTATTACGCGACGCATAGAACATCTTGCAGATGATGTTTTGAGCCAGCTATCGGAACTTTCGAAAATGTTTATTGTATTTTCCCTGGCGCTCGACGAAAGTACGGATGTTACAGATACAGCGCAGCTTGCTATCTTTATTCGTGGTGTACATAGTGAACTGCAGATTCGAGAGGAACTGTTGCACATAGTACCTATGAAGGGCACCACAACGGGCGCTGACATTCTTGCGTGTATTGAAGAAAGTGTCGAAAATACAGGCCTTGCGTGGAATGCACTGGTTTCTGTAGCGACCGATGGGGCACCTGCTATGGTTGGGAAGGAAGCAGGGTTCGTGGCGCGACTAAAACAAAAACTGCAAGAGCTTGGGATATCGCATGATATCAGGGGAATTCATTGTATGTTGCATCAGGAACAGTTTTGTGCAAAGAGTGTAACGATGAACGATGCCATGGATGTTGTAGTTCGTACCACCAGCTACCTCAGAAAACATGGACTGAAACATCGCCAATTTAAATCCTTCCTCGAAGACCTAAACAGTGCATACGGAGACATACCTTATTATACTGAGGTGCGCTGGCTGAGCCGTGGGAACTTGTTAAACCAGTTCTTTCAGTTACTAAACGACATTGATATGTTTCTCGATATGAACGATCATTCCGTGACAGAACTGAAAGACGACCAATGGAGATGCAATCTTGCGTTTTTGGCAGACATAACTACTCATCTCAATGCTCTTAACCTCTCATTGCAGGGTCAACATCTGCTAATTACAAATATGTGCGATCACGTCGAAGCGTTCAAAATGAAGCTATCCTTTTGGGCGCAGCAATTTGAAAAGAAGATTTTGGTTCACTTTCCCAGCTTAGGCACCTTACAAGAATCCGGTAAACTACTTGACTTGACTCATTACCGCAGTTTGCTGCTTAGCCTTAAGGACGAGTTTGAAACCAGATTTCAGGACATAAAATGTTTGGAGATGAGCTTCAGGGTATTTGCCACTCCATTCTCTACAAACATTACAGGCGCTCCTTCTGATGTTCAGTTGGAACTTATAGACTTAGTGTGCGACAGGGAATTTAAAGAGAAATTCCATCAGAAAAGCAATTTACAAGAGTTCTATAGGAATTTCCCTCGATGTCGATTTCCGCGACTGCATAGAAATGCTGCCAATATTATGTCAATGTTTGGTTCGACGTATGTGTGTGAGCAATTATTTTCAAAAATGCGACTGACGAAATCAAACCAGAGAAGTTCGTTGTCCAACCATCACCTGGAATGTTTGTTACGTCTAAGCTGTGTGCAAACAATATCACCTCGTATAGAGACACTTACGAAGAAATTGTGCGGTACATCTGCCTTAGAGAACAAGGCTTGAAGTAAAACACTTGTCAGTTACTAGTGTTTATAGTGTATTTTCTTTTTTCTGTGTTTCTAACTTTATACACATTCGGCCTCTTTGTGCGTTTTCGTGTTCTGTTGGTTTGAATTTTGATTTGCTACTGTCAGACATTTGTCTCTTGTGGCGTTAAGATACTTGAGTACGCTTCGGCAAATGTGAATGCATTTTTCGAACCTTTGGGAATGTGCAACAAGTGTTTTTCTTTTGGGACCTTTGTCTACGATCTCGGATTTCTGTGGTAAGTTATAAAAGCTATTACAATGTTTATATTTTGTAGCTACGGAAATCTAATAAGTATAGACTATTTGGATGATTTCTAATTGAATAATATATTTTCGAATAAAATCTACTGAAATAATCCTATTTTCGAATTGTTCCTCATCTCTGTTTCTTTGCCTACATTAGCATCCATTGGCAATTTACGGCAGAACTCAAGCAGGTATTATGCATATTTCGAACACGATCTTATTATTATTATTATTATTATTATTATTATTATTATTATTATTATTATTATTATTATAATTATTATTATTATTATTATTTTCAACCTCCCGTCGTTCTGCTATCAATCTAGCAACGAAAGGCGTTTACAACTTAGCAAACGTGAACGAGTGACAAGTTACAGACCGAGTGCTAATGTAATACAACGTCACGAATTGTGTAAGCAAGCTAACAAGGCCTGAAACAATTCGTTTCCGATTTTTGCAGTCGTTTTTACGTCTGTAAGCTGACATGTTTAATATTAGTTTCTTTCTTTCTTTCTTGTTCATTTGTTAGTTACTTCAACGCTAACTGTAACCTCTATCATGCGTCTTCCTCGATCAAAAAACGTACCAATTTTATTTCCTGCAGTGTTTTCGCGTCACTGCTTTCGAAATGGGGAGCGGGAGAGCACACCTGCACATTTCACGCTTGCGTCTGCTGAATGCTTCAACATCGTGCGAATTTCTGACCAGGCTTGGCCGTAGGTTTTTTGCCATCATGTGTGGTTGGCAACACTTATCGGATGCAGTGGAAGGGGCGAAGCTAGCAGCCACCTGTGCTCACCTGTTCTTATCTCCGCTCGTGCTCGCTCACGCTTCGGCTCCGGGAGCTAATTCATGGACAGGCCTGCTCTAAACCTTCTCTGAACTAGCGGTCATTGCTGAAATTGTCCTCAATATGTAGCAGATGATGGTGTTATACCCAACGCACATCACATCATGACACTTGCCGTTCAGCCACTATGACGATCGACAATGCATGCTAGCTAACTTCTACCTCCACGGTAACGACTAACATGTATATGTAATCATTGAGGACCTGGGTGAAAAGGGACTCATCCGAAACACGTCCATCTGTTATTCATATGGCACGCCTCCGACAATGTTTATGTACCGCATCGTTGACTAATTCCTCTTTGGGTCTAGGTCAATGTAAGCAGATTCAAAGCAAGCAATTCAGCGTTCATTAGACACTTTCAAACTGTCAACAAAGACAAGTTCACAACCGAACTGTGCCGTGCTTCAACGTCGAGCTAACACTATGGACACTGTCGTATGTTTCATCACGGCCATGGGGATAAGTGAGGTAACATTGTGCGATTCAGTGCTCGACTATTTTCTCCATATATTGAGTGAACACACGTACGATTATTATCAGGGAACGCTTTATAGGAGCATCAATCTCGTGGTGCGAGAAATCGGCTTCATGTAGCTCGACCATATGGTTCTGTGAAAACGCAATCGCTCTTTGACGTCAACAAGGTATTGTGACGCTTGCTTATACGTTTTCTGATTGATTCTCTACTGTCCTCTAGGCACTGCATAAATCACCATCTCGCGGTACTATTTTGAGCACTGAACTGGCTTGGTGAAGTTGTAGGTGTTCGTGCACACTACCTTATATATTCTGTGAGTTTGGACGCATTCTTATCATTCTTTCTTGGCCGTATATTTCACAAGCAGCAATGTATATTGTTTTCACAGTTTCAAAGTAACTTAAGTAGCTTCATTTTTTTCACCCTTATATGCAAAATGGACCATATTTTCTTGAAATATGCATGCGTTTGTAGCGGTACAGCTTAGTTGTTTATTATCGTAGAAGGACGATTTAAGTGTCAGATTATTGTGGAAGGATTTAGCTTTCACCTGGTATTGTTTGTCATCATCTGTCTCGTAGGAAGGTGAGAGGAATTTGAAAAATTGTGTAAATTGTATATTTTCAATTGTTCAATTGAACCTCTGATTGGAAAAAGGGAATAAGTACAATTTTTTGCGATTTTAACCTGAGATAGCAGATGTGTTCCTTTCAGATAGTTACATCGTTGAGTAGAAAATAGGAATGTTTGGGCAACTCTATATGACCAATGTAGAAGACAAAATCTTTCGCTGATTAGAAAAAGGGAATAACTACGTTTCTTATTCCCCTCTTCCGGTCACTACAGGACACCACCACAACTGTGAGACTGTGTAAGTAGACAACCACCAGAGCCCTGTGCTGCCATTATTATACTTCGCCTTCTTTTCGCATTGCACAATCTATAGAGAACTTTTTGCCCCAATCAGTTACAGATTTACATGTTTTCAGTGATACAAGTGGTGGTCAAAACTGCAATCGTTCAATGACATGAATGCTTTTCAGCCTGATCGTGTCATAACAGTTCAGCTCTATACAGCAATATTTGCCTGTCAGAGGTCACAGTTTTTACCATGTGACCGAAATTTTGCTGTAATCAAACCAGAACTCAAACGACACAATCGTATTTATTTAACAGCACAGTATAACCACATGATTGCGAATGCAAGAAAGACTAATTCTCTATTTCAGGTTTACGAAGTTGTCAATGAAGAAATCTTAGATTTTAAACATGGATAGCAACCGTTTCACAAGAAATCTTCAGGTAGCATTGTGGACAAAACAGTGAAATTCCAAGTAAATAGAGACACTGTTTACAAAGCAGAATCTCCAGGTTATGTGCAAGATCATAAGTTTATCAATGGACTAAGAACTGATATTTTTCGATTACTCAAAAGTAATGTCACAAACGTTCCACTGCCAACGTCAAAGGCATACGATTGGCAAGTCTCTATCAATCAGAAAAAGATCAATGATTCTTCACAAATCATCAAATACATACCTGACCAATACAAACAGTTTTATAGGATGATTTGTTCATGGAAAACCACTGACCAAGAAACTGTAGAAGACGAAGATGTACACGGATAGGACCCTACGTAAAGCCATTTTTTGTGACAACGTATTTTGCTACGTATTTTGTTCAGCTGTCTATTGTATTACTTTTCTTGCTGTACGAACAACATGTGTTGTCCAAAAAAAAAAAAATAAATAAATAAAAAATAAAAACGAACGGTGACAATAGAAGTGTTAGAAGCCTAACATTCGTGATAGTTCGGATACATATATCCAAGATTAACATACAACATTCTATTCAGCATGTACATTTTCATAGCTTTCTATCATAAACTGCACATTACATACCCTAGACACAATTACAATTGCGTCCAACTCTAATTGATTGGAAAAAGGGAATATTTTTTCCGTTTTAAAGCTTATCTAACCAATTGCAGTGCTGCAATACAAGATTCTTCTTCTTGTCTTAGTGTTTGTTAGTTCTTTTGCTACAAGTAATCAATTATACACTTTTTGCAACAAATAGAAACAACGCTTCGGGAAGGTTTTTTAGCGTTTTTGAAAACTTAGGTCTGATGCACTTATTCCCTTTTTCCAATCAGTGATTCAATTCCACCCATCCCTCTTACTGCATCTTAACAACGGCGAAAAAATTAAAAAGTCAAACGGTTTATGGGACATGTCATATAGGTATTCGATTTGTCGATTTATACGTATGTCATAACAAAACCTTGCCTGATGAAAAGCAGGGGCGGACTGGCCCACCCTGCTACCCTGCAAATGCAGGGTGGGCCCCGTCCACCAATTTTAAAAAGATGTGCTCAATTAAACCTACCAGCATCAAAAATATGGGAGGGTAACTCCCGTAAACTTGTGTTTTGCATAAAAAAGACGTAAAGTTAAACTTCCATGAACAGACCTTATTCTTCTTCACGTTTATCGACTTGAAAAGGTTCCGTCTATGAGACAATCAGGCCCTAAAACATTGCGGGGTTTGTGATACAGCAGCTGTTAAAAACGAGCACGTTACTACTACTTTTTAAAATATAAGAAACACGGTAGATTTCAGGCTGTTATTGGTTTTGGATACCATTGCTTACTCCGGTCCTTTTACAAGCCGGCGAGTGGCGATGTTTTATAGAAACAATAGTTTCGTAGTTATTGTTATTGTGGAAAGTGGAGGTGGAGCCGGAACGCTTTTGAACTGCATTGTCTTCAGATCAAGCCTCGAAGAAAGAAATCGGATCAGGCTTCGTTTTTCTTTTTTTTCAGTGCGGTAAAGCGAAAAGAAATTAATCGCCACTATCAACGATTGTTTTATACAAACCTAAAACAATTACTATGAAGTTGCTGCCCTCGGCTCGTGTTTTATTTGTATACAAGAGCAAATCCGATAGGAGCAATTCAATTATTGGAACATCAGTTACGTGTCGTTTGTCGTGGAAGACAGATGTGGTTGTGTCAGTATGGATGGTAGGAGTGATTGTAAGATTACTGTAAATAAAAAATATAAAAGTGGTGTTAAAAAGTGAGAACACAAACGAAGATGTTATTTACAAAAAGCTGCATCTGACCCAAAACAATGTAGGTTATTTGAATCTGTGAAGCCCCAAGAAACAAATGCGCGTGATGTGACTCATTCGAGTACTGCAGGACAGTTGCCAGGTATTTTTTTGTTTTTCTGTCTAAGGTGTTTATAAATTATAATGTATACACCACGTCTCTGGATGATTTCAGTCAATTGTAGCTTATCTTTTATGGTTATTTTTACTTGAAATTACACAACTTTAACAAGCGAATACGAAATTAACTGAACTGTTTGCTGCCGCGTAGTGCTTTCAAACAGGTCAGATCAGGCTTTCATGTGTCAGGGGTCGAGTCAAGCCTGCTTGAGACACGGGTCGGGTCAGGTCACCTACGCTAGGGCCAGGGCTGCTCTAGCCGCGGGTCGTCTCGGGTCAACTTTCTTATGCGCCGTTTCGGCTAAATCCTTCTCGGGTCGAGTTGAACGCCGACCCGACCCGACTCATGACGATCTTATATCTAGCTCCAAAGAATTAGGTAGATATTTGAAATTGTGAGTGTAGCTGGGGCATAATGAAGATATTAATATTAGGATACATTTCTGGCATTCATATTAATATTATATTATATTAGGTTACAGTATGCAATTCAGTAGAAAATTTCAACCAATTTGATATTAGAACTGATTTATGAGGAAAGAAACTTACATTATTTCTGTCAGTGCTTTAATTATTTAGTGTTTCAAAGTTGACTTGAGATTAGTTTTTAATTATTGCACATGTATATATTTTGGGTTTTCTAAAACATGACACTCAATTATTTAAATAAATGATTTAAATTCATTACATAAAAAAAACAATAGCACTATATAAATATCTGAAAGCACCAATTCTGGTATTGTGTGTGTTTACAATAAAAAAATGATAATGCCAATTACACACTGTATGAGTTCCTATTAAAATGTTCCTACTTCAGATTTTTTGTAATTAATGTTTTGTTTTTGTATAAATATATGGGATACTATTTACGGGTTTGAAGATGGACTTTTATATGTAATACATATGAAGAATGTCAAGTACATTTTTTACATTTTTATACAGTGGGCCCTCATTTCAGTTTAGCAGGGTGGGCCCTATGGTTGCCAGTCCGCCCCTGATGAAAAGATGCTGATTATCTTTTTTGAATTCAAAATGAAAAACACACTTGAACTTAGACTTGATAACTTTGGTTCTTGCGAAAGAACAATATAAATTGTTTTTGTAGACCAGAGTTACACAGTCTTCTCACGGATATAATGAAAATTAATGAATACAAAACCGGAATTTTGAATATTGTAGAAATTTTCCTTTAGAAGCGAAATTGTCGGAAATGATGAAACATTTTTACAACCCTTATTTTCAATGAAAAGCTAATGCAAAGAATGGAAATTTTAATATTATAAAAAAAAACCTCCCCTTTTTCCTTTTTATACAACGAAACCACGTGTTTCCTTATTTTTAATTAAGGGATAATACACCGAATTTTACATCCTCAACTCAAGCGAATTCCCACGTTGGACATTTTCTGGATAGAGAAACATAAATTTGAATATTATAAAAACGTATTTTTTCCCTTGGGAGCGAATTTTCGAGAAAACTGCAACATGTATTTTCTTCTTTTTAATTACAAGTCTACTGTGTATATATACAGATGGTGATCAGAAAAATGGAAACACCTGAACGAAATTGCAACTTACCAGATTAATATGGTGTCGGGCCACCTTTCGCCTTCAGAACAGCCTTGATTCGACGTGGGATGGAGGCATAGAGGTCGTGAATGGTAGCAAGTGGAATTTTACACCATTCCTCGTGCACGGCATCGGCCAGTTCTGTGAGAGAGGATGGAGGTGGAAATCGTCGAAGGAGTCGTGTTTCTAAGACGGACCACAGACGTTCAATTATGTTGAGATCTGGGGATTGGGCGGGCCAGGGGAGGTGTTGAACTTCATCCCGATGTTCCTCAAACCACGCTGCAACAACGCCAGCTGTGTGAATGGGTGCATTATCATCCTGGAAGATGGCGTTATTGTCCGGGAACAACATCCGGACCACAGGATGCAAGTGGTCTTCTAAAATTGCGACATAATCGTTGACAGTGATTCGTCCGCTAAGTGTGACCACAGGACCTAATGAAAACCATGATATGGCGGCCCACAGCATCACCGAGCCGCCGCCATGTTTCACAGTTGGGCGGAGACACTGCAGATCATAAGCTTATTTGGCCGTTCTCCACACATAAACACGGCCCGTGGTTGGGAATAGGGTGAAGGATGATTCATTCGACCATATCACACGTTTCCAGTCCTCAACGGTCCAAGTTGCATGGTCGCGGCACCATTTGCGGCGTGCGAAAGCGTTATGGTCCCTGATGAGCGGTTTGGCCCGTGCAACACGACCCCGTAAGTTCATGTCATGTAATTCGCGGCGGACTGTGATTGTCGAAACAGGGTGGGGGAGGTGCTAATTGAGTTCCTCCGTCACTTGCTCCGCAGTGGCACGACGCTTCTGCGTGACAATGCGCTTTAATACCCGGCGTGACCTGTCACTCATGATTTTCTTCCGCCCACTGTTCCGCTTCCCCAATGTAGTTTTCACGTGTGTTGTGTAGGCCGTCATCACCTTCGACACTGTCCCACGCGACACACCTAACACAGTAGCCACTGCCGTCACATTCACTCCACATAACCGCGCACCAACAATTTGCCCTCTTTAAAAATCTGAGAGGTCTCCCATTTTACACTACCTCCGTCTGCTGCAGCCACTGGACACTGCTGTTCCACTGCGCCTGACGTAGTATGAAGACCGACCTAACACACCACCACCAGCGGTCCGGCGCTGCGGGCGCGACGACACCACTGCCAACCCATACATCTGACGTGTTCCCAACTACAGATGTTTCCATTTTTCTGCTCACCGTCTGTACTTGAGCACTGGCACCTAGTCTCACAGACTCATTTGTTAAACTTTAAATCTTTACCTAATAATTTTTGCCTAATTTTTTTGTTGATAATTTTATTCTGTATTACGCATATTAAACAGGTAATTTCAATACAATACATTTTAGTGTATCTTTGGAAAAATTGAAGAGTTATGAAGAAAATGATAGAATCTACAATTATTATTTAGTAAAAAAGTTTCCAAGTTTCACTGTGTTATCACAAGGTAATAAATCATGTTCAAAAGTGTCCATTGAAAAATAAAATTTTAAATTTGAACCCCAATCAGACCCAACTGCCAGCTACTAGTAACAGGCTACAAAAACAGGTGGCACGGGTCTGTGAGACTTGGCGCCAGTCCCGCCGGGTTAAGCGAATCCTCACATTGGATATTTTATGAACAGAATTGGAGTCTTAGATATTATAGAAATTGTACTGGATTTTTGAAAACGCTGAAATACATATTGTTTCCATTTATGTACGAAGTTTCATCCCCTAACTTAAGGGATTCGTAAGATACTCTATATTTTTACTCTTCCAGACTAGTAGCTTCTTCACAATGAAAGCTGCCATTTCAGGGAAGTATCATAAGCAGCTCTCCTTTATATATATATATATATATATATATATATATATATATATATATATATATATATATATATATATATATATATATATATATATATATATCTAACATGACAGAAATTTCAAATTTGGGACACCTTAGAATCTGAAATTAATTCAATAGCTCCGCCGAGCAACGTTGAAAGCGACAATTTTTGTCACATTGAGATCTTAACAGAACAACGGCAGTGTAATAGAAGTTCCAATTTGTAAGATGGAATCTAATATGTAACATTATTTGATATAAAGGCATAGTTTGAAACTGAAAAAGTAAATTTAAAGCCTATACATAATTAACATATAGTTTTTTTTTTATTTCTGTAAACTTGGTTTGTTGTCACTTGCAACGTTGTTCGGGGCAGCTATTTAATTCACGGTTACTTACAGTCGTGTGCACCAACGAAGTTCAACTGTTGAACAACGTTCAACGGTCAGGTATGGTCAAATGGATGAACTAAGATTTAACCTTGAAGGCCGATTTTCGGGGTTTAACTTTGTTGATTCTGGTTAGTCTACAGTGCTGACCCAAAGTAATGAATTTAGATGGTGCAACAAAATTCCCTGAACAACGTTCAAGTTAGAAAGTTCAATTTTAAACTCTTTACAGTGTTGCCACACTTAGTACAATTGTACCAAATTCAGCCCTTTTTGTCATTCATCGGTCCGTTGGTACCACGCTGGCATTTTGAGCCCTTTTTTGCGAAAAAGTTGGTACAATTCTACTCAATTCAGCACTATTTGACAAATACTTTTCACATTTTCAAAAGTGTCAGTAAGACTTTTCCTGCATCTCACGTTACTCATACTGTGTGTTGGACTCTTAAAAGATGCTGTTGAACATTCATTCTGTGACGTTGCACCACATAATGCTACGAACTTTGTGTGGAAAATTCGTAATTCGAACTACACCGGAAAACAAATTACGCTAGATGAGCGCATCCGCGCCGCGCATGAAGGCGACGAGAAAGAAGCTGTGTGGTGTAAATTTTAATTTGCGGCCTCTGTTATACTTCCTACGTACGAGATACGTAAGTTTCATCTATTTCCACGCTTGTTCGGGGTCCTATTAGGATGTTTTTAAAAAGTAAGTTTTAAAAACAGCACTTTCTTGATTGGGACTCTTGGAAGGGAAGGAAGGGGGAAGTGTTCTAGAACTTCACCTCTTTTAGTTTCGTGTTATAGAGCCATGTATTACACTAATATAAAATAATGAATTCAGCCCTTTTTGTTTCAATTTGGTACTATTTTTCAGCCCACTCCAGAGCTAAGACTGTGGCAACACTGACTCTTTACTTGAATGCTCATTTGAACTTTGTTGGTGCACACGGCCGCAGGTTACACTCATTTGTGAACTAGATCAAAATGGCGCGCAATTTCGGTATGCATCTCGTAGTATTCATTTCTGTTATCAGCCTACAGACATAACTGATGTAGGAATAATTGGTTTATTTCTATACTACAGTCTAAAATAGCTTGTTTTACATTCTTGATTTGAAAATCAGAAATACTTGTACTGGAACTAGCCTACATTTCAAATTTAGTACAAAAATAGTGACGTAGATATTTAACGTACGTATTTCACGGTGCAGAACTAATGGAAAACTGATGAATTAAATGAATTTAAGGTGTTCACATTTTTTGTATAAAACGTGTATCTTGACAAACATGTAACAAGTTCTTTAGCAAGCTCTCACTTTTTATCTTCACGGTTGGATTCATTTCTATAGCAAATATAACAATACCGAAGTGATCAATAGTTGTAAAGACTCTGGGAATGAACTGTGGAAAGTAATGTTTACATTGCTTTAATTTCTGGTGTAGAGATCCTTTCTTCTAAACAAAACAAACCAAAACAGTCGTATAGATCAACATTTTGTATGGAATACGTTACGTGCTTGATTGCTCATGCTAAAATAAAGGGAAATATTCGCTCTTTTATTCGCTGTATTTTCGCTCTTTTAATATTACTACTCGTACAAAACATTTCATTGTTGCACGTAAGATGCTTCAAGGAAAGAAAAGACGGTGGTTATCAGATGCGTAGGAATAAAATTTTCGTTGGACGGAACCGTTTTCGTTTCCTAGAATGCCTCTCTCTCTCTGTATATATATATATATATATATATATATATATATATATATATATATATATATATACTATGTGATCAAAAGTATCCGGACACCTGGCTGAATATGACTTACAAGTTCGTGGCACACTCCATCGGTACTGCTGGAATTCAGTATGGTGTTGGCCTACCCTTAGCCAACCGTCTACTCTCGCAGGCATACTTTCAATCAGGTGCTGGAAGATTTCTTGGGGGAATGGCAGTCCATTCTTCACGGAGTGATGAACTGAGGAGAGGTATCGATGTAGGTCGGTGAGTCCTGGCACGAAGTCGGCGTTCCAAAACATCCCAAAGGTGTTCTATAGGATTCAAGTCATGACTCTGTGCAGGCCAGTCTATTACAGGAATGTTATGGTCGTGTAAGCACTCTGCCACAGGCCGTGCAGTATGAACTGGTGCTCGATCGTGTTGAAAGATGCAATCGCCATCCCCGAATTGATCTTCAACACTGGGTAGCAAGAAGGTGCTTAAAACATCAATGTAGGTCTGCCACGTAAAACAACAAGGGGTGCAAGCCCCTTCCAAGAAAAACACCACCACCACCGAATTTTACTGTTGGCACTACACACGCTGACAGATGACGTTCACCGGGCATTCGCCATACCCACACCCTGCCATCGGATCGCCACATTGTGTACCGTGATTCGTCACTCCACACATCGTTTTTCCACTATTCAATCGTCCAATGTTTACGCTCCTTACACCAAGCGAGGCGTTTGGCATTTACCTGCGTGATGTGTGGCTTATGGGCAGCCGCTCGACCATGAAATCCAAGTTTTCTCACCTCACACTTAACTGCCATAGTACTTGGAGTGGATCCTGATGCAGTTTGGAATTCCTGTGTGATGGTCTGGATAGATGTCTGCCTATTATACTTTATGACCCTCTTCAACTGTCGGCAGTCTCTGTCAGTCAACAGACGAGGTCGGCCTGTACGCTTTTGCGCTGTACGTGTCCCTTCACGTTTCCACTTCACTATCACATCAGACACAGTGCACCTAGGATGTTTAGGAGTGTGGAAATCTCGCGTACAGACATCTGACACAAGTGACACCCAATCACCTGACCACGTTCGAAGTCCGTGAGTGCAGCGGAGCGCTCCATCCTGCTTTCTCACGATGTCTAATGACTACTGAGATCGCTGATAATGAGTACCTGGCAGTAGGTGGCAGCACAATGCACCTAATATGAAAAACGTATGTTTTTGGGGGGTGTCCGGATACTTTTGACCACATAGTATATATATACGAGGGACAGCCAAAAAGTTCCCGGGATTTCGTTGTAGTTTCTTATTACCATAATATAAGCACACATTTACTTCTTCGCCTTCAAAGTTGGCACCATCGGATTCACACACACTTGCTCCACCGTTTCTGCGCTTGCTGGAAACACTGACGGAACTCCTCTTTTGGTATCTTCCGAAGTTCAGCTGTCGCTTTGGTTTCAATCTCTCCTACGGTGGTGAAACAGGTATCATTGAGACACATTTTTAGCTTTTGGAAGTGTAAAACATACGATGGTGTTAAACTGTTTTTAAGGTTATCAAAGTCTCTGAAGCAGATTTTCTAAAATTTTCACATTGGCTTGATGTTTGTGCATTGGTCGATCTGTGAAATTGCGCCAAAGTATCACCACACACGCCTCCGCTCAGCTACATCACTGTCTGTGATAATCTCTTCATACTTACCAAATTCATAATCAGGCAACATAAGGACAGCATTGTATAAAGGTAACCAAGAAAGTTCTATCGCTTTTTCACCCACCATCTTCGAACATCGATAGGGGAAGGTCGTCTGGTATCGGACACCTTAGCTTTTTTAAGTCTGTCAGACTGAAAAATAGCTATATCAAATTACTTAATGCACTAAATGATACCTTGGTATGTTATACACAGCATGTTAAAGGCGATTTGACAGGTAAAAACTAATAATACGTATATATTTTTATAAAAAACCAAAGGTAACACAAATTAGCTTTCTTAAAAAGTGGAGGGTGGTATCGGACAAACATTATCAGACATCGGATAATTGGTCTTTTCAGGTAATTTAATAACAGAACAAATTACAAATGTTAGGTGTTTACTTACAGGAGTTCTTACACACAAAATACAGTTTTATTAAGCTTTGAAATACAGCCTAAAATAAAAGTAAAAAATAGATCTTAAGCTTCTTAGTCTCATCAAGAGTCGTTATTTTTTCTTCTGACACAAATCATAATGATAAAACTGTCTGCTTTCAAAATTGACACATTGTTTATGGAGCCAGTCTTTACATGTATTGCGCTGTGTCCCATCTTCATCAAAATACTCCCTGCAGATTATGATCTTTAGTTTTTCAGCAAGTTTGTAAGCTAGTTTTAAAAATTCTGGTTTTCTTAGCGGCATTAGACTAGTTAACTGTACAAAGCCTTTCCATGATTGTATAGTATTTCTTCTTGGTCACAACCAAACGTTCTACTAAATGTCCCTTTGTTATCCTAGGAGCGAGGTTTAGCTGTTGCCGCTTTTCCTTCCGACAGTTTTTCGACACGTTCTCCTAATATACTCGTAGGAACACCATACGTAGCACTGACCACACATACTTCTTTGGAAATAACTTTGTCCATGGCCAACTTCATAGTTTCTTAATCCCATTTGCCACGTATTTTCCCATGGTTTTCTGAAAAAGTCAGAAACCATTAGAAAACATCAAGTTTATTTACCAGTGTTCTGTCCGATACCACCTGATTCCGTTTTGTCCGATACTAGCCGAACGACTTGCACCTTATGAATGGCTATCTACCGACTTGTAACAACACGAATGCAACTATACGCTTAAATTATAATATATACACCTTAATAAATGTTGTGATAGCAATAACAAATTAATACAATTACTATGTGATAAGTTGCAACCACGCAAATCTATCTCCGTGCACTTGATTACTCGCAAAAATACAAAAACCTTGAAGCACGTGACACGAGGTTCATCGGACAAATCCACTATCACATGGGCGTGGCTAGTTCATTTCAATCAACTCACTGTATGCTTGACAGGTGCCATCTTAAGCGGGAAATGACGAAAACTGCTTTTGCCCGATTCCGCCCGCTGTCCGATACCAAACGACTTTCTTCTATGTTACCTAAGACGTATCTGGAAGATCAAATATAGTCCCCATCCGTATTGACAACCTTCTTCCAACGTTATGGAATGCCATGGATTCCATCGCGGTAGAACTTGGCGGGCCGTGAAGCGAAGAAAGTTTTAAGTGCATTTTGCACCTCTACTAGGAGCTTGAACTGGCGTCCCCTAAGATGATTGTCCAAGGAATGGAACAGGTGATAATCGTAGGGTGCACTGTCCGGGGAGTATGGCGGATGCAATAATGTTTCCCATCCAAGACGCAAAATGGTGTCCCGGGTCATCCTAGCCGCGTGGGGCTTAGCGTTGTGCTGTAACAGAGAACCCCATTGCGATTCAGAAGTGCTGACTCCAGAGTTTTGAGTTTTTCTTGAACATGGCTCAACGACTGACAGCACACAGTTGCATTGATGCTCTGACCAGCTGGTAGCAGTTTCCAATGCACGATGCCGCGAGCAGTCCACCAAATACGCAGGAGGATCTTCTTCTGATGCAGTGCTGGTTTCGATTGTTTTGGAACCGGTTCATGGAATGATGTCGGCGCCGTGGAGCTTCGTATAGAACCCACTTCTCATCACATGTCAATACCCTGTCCAGAAATGGCTCCTTTCTCAGACGAGACAGCAAAGAAACACAGATGTCTGCTCGCATTGCCTTCTGGTCTCTAGTCAGAACATGTGCTACTCATTGACCCAACTTGTAGTGCTTCCCAAGTTGATGAACGTCCTGCCGAATGGTTTCTCCACTCACACTGAATTGTAGTCCCAGTTCCTCACATGTCTGGCGACTATTCGCATCAATTGCTGCCTGAAGAGCTTCATTCTGTACATGTGTTGGTATTCCGGCACGTGGTGCGTCTTCGAGTGTTTTGTCACCATCCTTAGACTTCTTGATCCACCGCTGCACTGTCCGTGTAGTTACGACACCCTCAGCAAAGGCCTGGCATATCTTCCGCCCCGCTGCAGCGGCGTTTGACCCCAGTTTGAACTCGTACAGCATACACGCTTTTTGACGCTCTGTGGAGGACCCATGTTCACTCTGTCCTTACGTAAGTTCACGATGTAACTGAACTGCCACAAGCAGGTATTATGTTGGATATACCCACACCAACAACTGACCTTCGCCTTATCTCCATTCTCATCCAAGTCATGGTGTGAGGGGAGGCGCGGTGGCTCAGTAGATAAGGTAGAGCGTTCACGTCCGGTGCTTGTGGTCCCTGGTTCGATCCCAGCTCGCGCCGTGTGGACTTTGTGGTGGACAAACACCGTGCTCGTGGGTCTTCTCGGGGTTCTCCCGTTTCCGCCCACTTTCTTCATTCCACCATTTCACTCATCTCTCATAATCACCGTCTCCTTTAGCCTAACCGGCATAATCGTGGGACGTAAAACTTAAAGATTTCATTTCATTTTTTTCATGGGGTGAGGGCCAATTGAACACAGACCTCCACAAATAGGTACACTTTCTTGGTTACTTTTATACCAGATTCATTGTGATTGTATCACAAATGCCAAAACTACAACATTCCGGGAACTTTTTCATTTCTCCTCGTGTGCAGTGCCTGGCAGTTATTAGTGGCGTATTAGGTGCGTTAAGTGATCTCAATAGTACATCACTGGAGGTGGAACGGAGGTGCGTGTGAAGCTAGCAGACGCAATGATACAAAATAAGATACACCTCTGAGCTATCCATGTCTATAGCGGTACTGCTTCTGTTAACATGAGATCTGGTAGATTGTTGTTGGGCAAGGTGACCAGAACTTTTACTTTCAAAAACGGGACACATACGAATCGGCGACGTGGGGGGGGGAGTGACTTGCACATTGCATTTTGGGACTCAGCAGTGTTTTCAATTTACAAAATACACAAGTAAGAATGATAACACAGCGTTTCTAACTTAAGTACTACCCAACAATACTTTTAACTACTTCAACACTCAGAATTCCCACTCAATTTGCACTTGAACCACAGAACACTCAATTCATTTGAATATTCAGAAGTTCTAGGCACGACTGAACCTTCCGAATGCGTGTTGGTACGGAAGAGTGTAGAATTAGCATTGGCCATTTATATTAACTAACTAACTAACTCTATGGCCTATGGAACCCGGAGGTTCTGACTTCTATCCTTAGCTAACTGCATCCAGTTTCTACTTTGTATTCCTATCTCTACGAGATCCATCTTAATATTGTCCTCCCATCTGCGCCTAGGTCTTCCTAATGGTCGTTTTCCGATTGGTCTTCCAGTCAAGACTTTGAAAGCGTTTCTACTTTCTTCCATTCTAGCTACATGACCCGCCCACCTAAGCCTCCTAGACTTGACGACCCTAACAATGTTGGGTGAACCATATAAATTATGTAGTTCCTCATTATGAAGTTTCCGCCATTCCCCATTCCCATTCCTCTTGGGTCCGAATATTCGTCTCAGGATCTTGTTCTCAAATACTTTCAGTCTATGTTCTTCCCTCAGAGTAACTGACCATGTTTCGCAGCCATATAGAACAACAGGCATGATTATCGTTTTATATATTTTAAGCTTCATGCTCCTCGACAGAATACGCGACGCCAAGAGATTTTGAACCGAATAGTAACACAAATTCTCTGCTTTTAGTCTACATTTAATTTCTCCGTGAATATGATTTTCGTCTGGGACACCTGGGTCATGTTTGCTTAAAAACGGGACATTAGGCGTCCCGTTTGAGAATCAGAAAAAAAACGGGACAACGGTTGAAAATAAGGGACTGTCCCGGCTAAAACGGGACGTCTGGTCATCTTGTTGTTGGGGGTTGGTACATCTGCTGTTCGTGCGGAGTCTTCTATGCGCATTAGCATAGCTTCTGTATATTCTTGTTATTTACTTATTATTTTTTTCAGGTTTAATGACAATCTCCTTCCGATGTTGTCTGTAATATATCAGATTCCCAGAAAAAAATGGAGCTAGATCCAAAGTAAGCACGAGCTAAATGTTTGGCGAAGATGCAGTTGTCTGCGAAGGTTGTAAACGCAAATTGAACACTTATCTTTATGTTATGTACGTGTGAGTTTGAATGGGTAATCTAATTAATTGACTTGAGAGTAACAACTGGTTATTAAATAAATTCCGAACTTTTACAACGTTAACTAGTTTACAATGAAAATGTTCAAATAAAGAAATTCTGAATCTGAAACCCTTCTGACCCTATACAATATGACTCCTTTCATTACAGCTAAAAATTTGATTCTTCCTTGCATATACTCGAACACATAGAAACGATCTCAATAATCAGGCTTGTATTCAAGTGGGAAACTCCTAATCCCAAACGAAATCTGTTAAGATCGGATTATTTTCTCCTAGCATTTGTCCTCACCTGGGACTGTTCGCAAATGGGAGAACATTACTTTCAGTAGCAACAATATACAAGCAAACCTTTACTCTTTTCTTCCCACCAACTTCTTAACTCCTTCAGTGTGGGTGGCGAGTTAACTCGTGTCTTCAAAACACACCTGCTGTGCGGATGGCGTATATATACGGTTTCATTTTGCTTTGGCTATTTTGTATTGCGTATGGCGAATATACTTGCCCCGACATACTCTTCTGTATGAGTAATGTTATCCCGACAATATTTAGCGAGTTTGCGCTCAGCTGGTTTCAATTGTTGCTTAATTAAAAGAAGAAGAGGAAAAAGAAAGAAATTAAAATAGAGTTTGGGCTTCGTCAAATACAGTTTTCATTCTTTGTTTTGTTTGAGAGCAGGCAGCACAGTAATGGCTTCAAAACGATATTTCAACAATGCTGACATCGAGAAAGAGTTATTAATTAGTGATTCTGATGTAAGTGATTTTGAAACAGATTTAGAATCAACATCCAAAGTTCCCCCCAAAAAACTACACTTTTTAGAGCGGTTCGCATCTGAAAATTACGCACTGAAGGGGTTAATTAATCCATGATAATATTGTAAAAAAAAAAAAAAAATAAATAAAACATATTTAATTTAAGAGAAATAATATTTGGTAAACTAGGATTCTGCGAACACAATCTCAATCTTCAAATTTTCTCTGTTGGAAAAGAACGGCGAATTGAGAAACAGTCCGAAGTGTTTTTCACTGACAGAAATGTCATTCTTCAAATAACACTTTTCTTTGAGTATGGCTTTCAAATAAACAGAAAAACATCGCATCCACTCTAGCAGATTGGAAAACCCTGTCTACCAGCTTTCAAAATTGTTTTCATTGTCAACAATGTAGCCGTATAGTAAGGAAGAAAGGTACTGAGAAAAAAAAAAAAAAAAGATTATTGTTAACGCGAAAACGGGTATTTAAGACAAACAATCCATTCAAAATCATTACCTGGGATTAGAAACGTCAGGAGCAGCCGATTGCTCTGTTGTTATTATTGGTTTTTTCTTCGTCTTCGCCAGACGAGACCTTCTGTTGAATTCATCCTCGGAACTGCTTTCTTCTTCCTGCTCGGAGCTACCTTTGGCACCTGCTACAACACAAGAAAAGCAAACAAAACATTATGTTAGGTTGTTGATGGCGAGAATCAAACAATACGAACCCAATGACCTCCATTCAGTTCAATGTTTTCTATGTCTGCTAAACCTTTACAAACAGAAAAAGAAGTGCTTTGTGGACGGAAGAATTATATTTGTATGAATAATTGCAAAGACAGTAAAGAGTAGTGGTGACAAGTTACTTACCTCTAAATAATGTTATCAAATATAATTTCGAGTTTAATGAGTTATACCGATTAGGGTTGCAATACGAAAGACCTTTTCTTTAAGGGAACATTTTTAGATTTGCCAATAATAATAATAATAATAATAATAATAATAATAATAATAATAATAATAATAATAATAATAATAATAATAATAATAATAATTATTATTATTATTATTATTATTATTATTATTATTATTATTAAGCATTCTAATAATTAGAGACTCGATGTTTAGGCACTAAAAACCTGGAAAATAGGCAGGCAAACAGGCACTAAAAATTTAAAAAAATAGGCAGTAAAATAGGCACTAAAATGTAACTTGAAGTAATGAAGATAAATACTCAATACCATTAAAAAATAGATTCAAGTCATATATAATGTTTAAAGAATATAGAAATATACTTGTTTGTTATTAATTTATTTTATTGTATATATAAAAACGAAGCTTATTATGAATTCCATATATACTGGGTGAACCTGAAAAATGTGCACATACTTTCAGAGGTGATTCTTGACATTCAAGAGGACGTTTTGTCTTTTCATGTTACGAATCACCTTCCAAAGTATGTGCACATCTATCTGTTCCGTCCCAATTGTCAAGATTCGATTTTCAATTCCAAGTTGGCACTACTGTCACTCGTATACGACACGGAATTCGATCAAATACAAAAGGACATTTTGTCTTTTTTTGATATAATTAATCACCTCCCGAAGTATGCGCATATCTTTGAAGTTCACCTTGTATATATATATATTGTAACGTACACGTGCCTGTGTTTTTAAACATAATACACGTATATATGTGTGTATTAATTACTTTATATAAATTATATATTTTCCCAATGAAGGATTATTTTGAAGAAAATGCATAGAATAGGCAACATTAGGCACTAAAGCAATTATTTAGGCAGTAAAGGTCAAAATAGGCAAAATAGACAAAATAAAATTGGCTTAAATCGAAACTATAATCCTCCATATAAACTTTAAAACTTTATTTTTGATCATATCTTTAATATTAAAGAATAGGCATTTTGCCTAACATCCGGTCTCTACTAATAATAATTATTAAGTATTCTATTTGTTGGCAAACCCTGGGACTAATAGGAATTCCCCTTGAAAATGTTTCTTCCATGCTTCTCGATCTTCAGTGTCTTCTTTTAACCTCCAATATTTTCTATTTTTCAAATCACTGGTTGTGTTCTTCCTATTCCTCATTTTCCTTCGCGCTATGTGTCTAATCCAGTTGATCTTTTGTATGAAGGATGCTGGATAAGAGCGTCCTCTCCTCTTCTGTTCGTTTTAAAACATTTACGTTTGTTACTCTCACTGTCCATATTATCTTCTCCATTTTCCTTCAACATAACATTTTAAAGTTCTCTAAGTATGTCCAAGTCTCTGAACCATACAATTCCATGTTTTATATCTATAGCACTTGACCAGTTTCTTCCTTAGTCCAACATTAAACGTGCTAGATAGGAGTGATCTTTTATTGTTGAATGTCTCTTTGGCTACCGCAGGTTCTTGTCTTGATCTCTTTGCTACAGTAAGAGTCTCACATCAAAATTCCTCCTGGGTATTTGAAATGATCGACCTCTTCAAACTCTGTTTGTTCTACTTTGATCCTTAAGAACGTGTTTCCACGGGATATTCTAATGCCTTTCGATTTTTCAATGTTGATTTTTATTTCATATTTTTCCGTGTTAACTATTCTGTTCATCATCTGCTGTAGTCCTTATCGGCTCTAGTTATAATAACCGTTACTCTGCATACTTCATCTTCTTGATGATCTCTCTCCCAATTTTGAAATCTCCACCTTCCGTTTATGCATCCTTCATTAAGCATTCACTGTAAACGTTGAATAAATGGGTTGACATACTACATCCTTAACTGACTCCTCTCCCAGTTTCTCTTTACTTCGGGTTCAACTTCACTCTTTGTCCTGTATACAGATAGTAAATAAGTCGACGGTCTCCCCAGTTGACACCGATTTTCTTTAAATATTTTCAACAGTTTGATCCAGTTGGCTCTGCTGAAAGCTTTTCTTCATTGGATGAAGCACAAACACAACTCTTCCTTTACGTGGAGAATTCGTTCTGATATTATTCTCATCAACTCAAGAGCATCTCTGGTACCTTTTCCTTTCCGGAATCCAAATTCATCTTTCTTCAATATGTCTTCTAACTTTCTTTCCAAACCTCTTATTCACAATAATATTTCCAGAGTAGTAAATGAGGGTAATGTTTATCTAATAATTTCACTTCACTTCTTGCTTTTTCTTAAGTAATGCAACTATTCTAACATCTAGGAAATCCTCCGGCCATTCTCCACTTAGGTAGATCTTATTAATAAGTGAAGTCAGTACTGCGTTGTCTCCTAATATGTTGAGTAATTGTGCTGGTATTTCCTCGTCTCTAATGGCCTTTCTCCTTTTCATGGCTTGTACTACTTCACTTTTCAGTACACTGCATCCTTCGTTTTCTTCATCTACTTCTGCTACAGTTGCAATATCTCTTGGGCTATTCTTGAGGTTATATAGCTTCTTTATGCATTCCCCCTAGATTCTAAGATTTATTTTATGGTCAGTGACTATGTGACCTTGTTGGTCTTCGATTTTCCAAAAGCGCGTATACTTTTGTTGGTTTTTCCACCCTCTTCTTGGGCTTTCTGACACAGTAGATCATATCTGCCAAGATGTGGAAGTTCCATTATTTCTTCCCATATTGCTTCCATGTACTGTATAAAGGCAACCAAGAAAGTTCCGTCGCTTTTTGTGGAAATCCGTATTCAATTGGCTCTCACACCGTAAATTGCATGCGAATAGAGATAAGACGAAGATCAGTTACTGGTGTGTGTATATATGCAACATAATACCTACTTGTGGTAGTTGAGTTACACCGTGAACCTACGTAAGGACAAAGTGAACATGGATCCTCCACAGAACGTCATAAGGGCGCGTATGCTGTACAGTTCAAACTGGGATCAAACGCCGCTGCAGCGGGGCGGAAGATATGCCAGGCCTTTGCTGAGGGTGTTGCGACTACACGGACAGTGCAGCGGTGGTTCAAGAAGTCTAAGGATAGTGACGAAACACTCGAAGACGCACCACGTGCCGGAATACCAACATGTACAAAATGAAGCTCTTCAGGCAGCAGTTGAGGCGAACAGTTGCCAGACATGTGAGGAACTGGGATTACAATTCAGTGTGCGTGGAGAAACCATTAGGCAGAACCTTCATCAACTTGGGAAGCACTACAAGTTGGGTCGATGGGTAGCACATGATCTGATTAAAGACCAGAAGGTAACGCGAGCAGACACCTGTGTTTCTTTCCTGTCTCGTCTTAGGAAGGAGCCATTTCTGGACAGGGTTTTGACATGTGATGATAGGTGGATCCTGTACAAAGCTCCACGGCGTCGTCATCATTGGTTAGCATCTCATGAACTGGTTCCAAAACAGCCGAAACCAGCACTGCACCAGGAGAAGATCCTTCTGTGTGTTTGGTGGACTGTTCGCAGCATTGTACATTGGAAACTGCTACCAACTGGTCAGAGCATCAATGCAACTCAGCAGTTGAGCCATATTCAAGAGAAACTCAAAACTTTGGAGCCAGCTCTTCTGAATCGCAACGGGGTCCTCCTGTTACAGCACAACGCTAACCCCCACATGGGTAGGATGACCCGGCACATCATTTTACGCCTTGGATGGGAAACACTATTGCATTCGCCATACTCCCTGGACATTGTACCGTCCGATTATCACTCGTTCCACTCCTTGGACAATCACCTTAGAGGATCAGTTCAAATCCCTAGGAGGTGCAAAATGAACTTGATTCCTTCTTCGCTTTACGGCCCACCAGGTTCTACCGCGATGGAATGCATGACCTTCCAGAACGTTGGAAGAAGGTTGTCGATGCTGATTGGGGACTATATTTAATCTTCCAGGTACGTCTTAGATGACATATCGATGATCGAAGATGGTAGGTGAAAAAGCGACAGAACTTCCTTGGTTACCTTTATACTTTTTTCTAACTCTGTCAATTTTTCTCCTAAATTCATTATTCAGCCTTTTGTATTCTTTGATCTCCGTAGTATTCATCCTTCTGTGTTTTTCCATCTTCTTAAGCACCTGTTCAGTTACCCATGGTCTTCTCGGCGCTCTGTCAGTTTTCCCATTGTCGTTATTGAGTGTATCTAGAAGAATGTTTAATTTCTCCCATTTTTCTTTCTTGCTCTTTACCCTATCGCTTATTGCACAAAATTTGTCTTCTGTCTCTTCTTTCAGATCATTGTCCATATTGCTTATTCATTATAAATTCCATTTTCGTTTTTTCCTCCCATTTTTCTTGATTGACTTTAACCAGGTTTGCACCTCCCTCACTAGGAGATTGTGGTCCGAATCAGTGTCCGTTCTCGATAGTGTCTTAACGTTCATTGCACTATTTCTGAAACGTTGGTTGAAATGAATTTGATAGCATCTTTTATCCTGAACATTTCCACACGTATAGCTTCTTTCTCTTTTTAAAACACATATTTGTCACCAGCAAATCATGTTACATACAGAAGTCGATCATCATCTGACTACGACGTGCGTGATGTTGGCTCAATCACTTTATTAGAATCGAAAAATTTTCGCTCCAGAAATTAGTACCGAATTAGTGCTAATTAGTGCCCGATTTTCAGAATTAATGCTGGTCTCATTGAGAAATTAAAGCACAGTAAAAGTGGCTGGGCCAACTTCACATTGACCCAATCACTTTCTCCGATTACATGACACTATTTTCTTGATTATAAAGTAATGCTCTGTTCTAGTTTAAGATTAAGGAAAAGTAAATTGAAATTACTCCTCATCTTGTTTGCTTTTGTTATTATTGTTTCCTATTCAGAGATTGCGAAGGATTTAACTCCGTTTAGACTCTTATCTATTACTTTAGAGGAACAACCATATCATTAAGAGTACAAAATCATCAAGAGTGATATCATTATATGTATTAATTATTCATTATATATTTTTCCATAATATCTTGCTTAAGGGAGTTAAAACTCCGAAACTCTCTTGCGTGTGTCACTGATAATAGTATATAAGTTTCAACGAAGTAGTGACTATGTACAGCGTAGTCCGGAAGTGGGCGTATCCCTAATTGGTTTCCTAACGGTTTTAGGTTTTATTTATTTATTTATTTATTTATTTAAGAAGAAGAACACAACAGGTTATTCTACCCAATTACAGTGTTCATATCAGAGTTACATAGAATATCTATAATATATTTGCGAAATCTATTCTGACTCATACTGTGTATATCCAGAACTTTTTTACATTTACTCAGTTTGTTGTAGACTGCACCCATCCTCCACGTTGGTGACTGTTTTGTTGCATTTGTTCGAGATTTCTTAGAATAAAAGAAATTTCCATTGCTCACACGTATGTTTCCATTGGGTACCCTGAGATGAAAGGCAGAGACCAAATCCTTACTATTTAATTTGTTATTTAATATTTTGTACAAGAATATCATGTCATTTAACACTCTTCTGTGATTGAGAGACATTGTGTTAAAATTTTCATTAAGAGAAGTTCTATTTTCATATGTGGGGAAGATGCCTGTTCTCTTGTACACCAGAAACCGCAGAAATTTATTTTGAACTCTTTCTATTCTAATAGAGTCTTTCTTCGTGTGGGGGTTCCATATAATAGACGCATATTCTAATTTTGATCTAACAAATGAAAAATATAATTTCAGTAAAACATTCGACTTATTAAATTCCCTTCCCATTCTCAAAATAAATCCAAGATTTTTGTTTGCGTCATTTACAATTTGATTTATATGATGCTCAAACGATAGTTTATCATATATTACACCCAAATCTTTGATAGTTTGTTTACCCCTTTAATTCTTTACCACCTATCTTATATTGAAATTTAACAACATTCCGTTTCTTAGTGAAGGACACGGTTTTGCATTTATCTGAATTTATGTTTAACAAGTTGCTCTTGCACCATTCATTTACTCTGTCTAGATCCTCCTGCAAACTGACACAGTCCTGTGCTGTTGTAATTCTCCTATATAATTTTAAATCGTCTGCATAGAGTAGTTTATGTGATGTTTTAATACAATTAGGAAGGTCACTAATGAATATTATAAAAAGTAACGGCCCTAAATTAGATCCTTGTGGGACTCCAGAAAATTGAATATATTCAAATGATCTACAGGATTTATAAACCACATATTGTTTTCTGTCCATCAAATATGACTTCATAAGAGCAATTAACTGATCAGAAAAGTTGAGAAATTTAAGTTTATTTACTAACAACGTGTGGTTTACCTTATCAAATGCTTTCGCAATATCTGTATAAACTACATCTATTTGATTATTACTCTCCAATGTATTCACTAGATGGTCAGTGAAGACAGCGAGATTTGTTACGGTGGATCTGCCAGGAATGAATCCATGTTGATAATCCGATATTACTGGTTTAATGTGATTTTCAATACGCTTATAAATTATGCTTTCAAATATCTTTGCAAATGAGTTTAGAATACAAACCGGCCTATAATTTTGAATTTCTTTACTGTCATTATTTTTAGGAATAGGGCAAACTTTTGTAAGTTTCCATTTTGCTGGAAACGTGCTGGTTTGGAGTATTAGGTTAAATAGCATGTGTAAAGGTAATAAGAAACTCTCTTCACAACCTTTTATTACATATGATGGTACATCATCGATACCTATCGAACACTTTGATTTTAGTTTTCTGATTGCCATTCGAATCTCGTCCACTTCTATTACCGCTATTTGCAACATATCAATTTTTTCATACAATTCAACTAATGTCGAATCATCTGTTTCAACTAGCAGTGGTGCTCCGTCTGTATACACTGATTTAAAGTAGGTTGCAAATGCGTTTACTATATCTTTATCACATGCTAACTCTTTACCATCATAACACAATACATTACCATTTAAATGTTTTGTTTTACTCTTAATAAAGTTCCAAAACGTAGATGGGTCCTCTTGTATTAAATATTCCGCTCCCTTAACGAAGTTTGTATATGCGACTTGTATATCTTTCTTAATCCTTTTTCGAAGTTCATTAAATTCGCGTTTATGTAAATCTATATTTGACTTTCCGAGTCTTATCGCTTTGCGGTGACGAGCTTTCATTTTAATTTTATTTATAATGTCTAGCGTGAACCAGCTAGGATAGTTTCCCGTGCTCTGTTTCTTTTTCGGAATGCATTTGTCAAATATATTATATAAGGTGGAATAAAACTTTTCAACAGCGCAATCAACGTCAGTATGTTCACCCAGTACCTCCCACTCTACCTTTTTCAATTCGTGATATAGTTGATTGTAGTTTGCCTTACTGAAATTATAACCCATTACTTTACTTTGACTTTTTATCTTTACCTTATTGTTCTGTTTGATTTTAATTAATAGCGCAGGGTGGTGTTTATCCTCTTTAAGTACGAGGGGTTCTTCTCTCTCAACCACTACATTATCTAAATTTGTTAATACCAAATCTAGTGTTCTACCTAAACTATTCTGAACATCATTGAATACCCACATTTGTTTGGTAACATTGCTTGGCCTTGTCTGGTAACATTGCTTGGCATTTTCTGTACACATTGCTATCCATGTTTATTTGTTTTCAGCTATTTCTGCTTGGTAACAGTTACTGCCAATTAGTAGTTTGATAAATCAGACGTTTCCTGGCCCCAGGATTGGAAGAAGTTGTGCATCTTCATCAGCTACCTTTGCCTGGCAATCAAAAGTCCCGATCTGACGACACCAGACAATGCTCTCTGGGGTTTCATAAATCAACAAGTAAGAAACACTCGATATCACACAACGCAGGAATTACGAGCAGCTGTGGAACACGCCTTCACCCTCGTGACTCCTGAGTATCTCCGTAAAACATCTGCGAGAACTTGGCGCAGAATTCAGCTGTGTTAAGACATTCATGGTGATCGTACCGATGTTTATGACTTTTAAGACTCTTGTGACTTCAAGGTAACTGTGTACAGACATTCTACCATAACTAACACTATGCTGTTGAAACTAAGGGAAGAGGGTACGCCCACTTCCGGACCACGGGCATTGTTGGTGCCGTTTCAGACATTTACTGGTACAATCTGTCTCAAAATTGATTCTAATTGGTTCATTTCTGAAATTTCGGGACATACGCTATGAGACTGCGCGACACACCAGTTGGAAACCACTAGTTTATACAGCTCTTATTTTTTGCAATACAGTGGACTTAACACGTTACGAACTTAATCTATTCTGTAACGCTGTTCGTGAACCAAAATATTAATAAACCGAATTTATTCTTCCCTTTAAAAATTAATGTAAATACAATCAATCTGTTCTAGACTAGTCACAGAAATATGGTACTATTTACTATATGTATTTTTTACATTTCATAGTATTTTCTTTAATGAAGATCATAAAATGAAAATAACATTATCGTGTCAATAATAAATAATACTAAATTAAACAAGGATGTTATAAAATAGAGGATCGTGAAGCCATACGTCACAGTTTCGCCATACCTACTTTCGGTCGCTCCGTGCCACTAAGATCGCAATATTTCGAGCCAACAATCATTGAGGAAACGAGAATAGCAAATCAGATGTGCCTACTCAGACGATGCTCCGTTGTTCTTTTGACTTCATTAAGTTCACGGGATGAAGATACGTATGGGCAGATCATTCATTTTACAAAACAAAACAGTATTAGGGCTAAAAAAAGCAAAGAAAGAAAAAAAAACGAGAAAAAGTAGTTACTCATCACAGCATTCCGACAGATGTAATTTCTGCGTTGGGTTTACCATATTCTGACATGTCATAATTTTCGGATACCCTTCCAACTAACTTATTACATAAACATTAAGACTCTCCCACAGTTCTTGTGAATTTTAATAAATAAGTCAAAGAAAATAAAGAATAAATTTGGGTGCTTAACGATTATGACCTAATAAACTGTGCACCCAAATTTGGTGTCTTATACGAAAAGATTTGAAAACAGTTATTAGTTTATTTAACATTTTGAAGACATTCCTGGCCGACATTTCATATTTTTGATGTTGTTCATTGTCTTTTGAGACGACCCGCTCGGGAGAGTAATGCTCCCGGAAGTACAGACGTGGACAAATTATTAGCAATTTTTTGAAATTCATGGAAATTTGTTGATTTGTTGTATTTCCTAAATTTTGTTGAAGAGAGTTGGTCATTTGTGAAACACTACATGACAATGTTATCACTGAGCGACATTTGTAAGTTGTTTACGAATTCTTACATGACAGGTGAGTGATGATTCATCCAGTAATCTGACGCAACATGCGGAAACGTGGTTTCTAGGCGAGGAATATTTGAATGGAGGAAAAGCCCAGGGAGCATGTGAACTCGTCTTCGGAGATAAAATTGCTGATACTGTTCAGTTAAAAGACTTTCTTGATAGGAAATTACTTGCTTGAGCAGTTACTGGTTCATTTACGAGTGTCTTGTGCTTATGTGAGGTGGTTCAAGTGTGATTTTATGTGTTTGTTTGGAAAGAATTCTTTGAATTGTTGTGAACTGTGGTTTTGGAGCAATGGGTAAGAGAAAACATATTTCGCCAAAGAAATGAGAGATAGTTCAGACTCTGTTGAACTTGAAAAGCATGTCCAAGTTCAAGATTAGCATAAACATAGGGGTCAGTGCATCGTATGTTACACGGTTTGCACAGAACTTAAGCCATGAGAATGCATTGTCACCAGAACGTAAAAGTACTTGCGGCCGAAAATCATCTTTATCAGCCTATGCAGACCGAATGCTGATAAGAAAATCAAGAAAATATCGTCAAGCTACTTCTACACAGCTACAGGGAATGCTTTTCAATGCTCATGTCCATGTTTCATCGAGAAATTTGCGTCACCGGTTGTTTGAGGGAGAGCTGAAAGCTAGGAGGTCCAGAAATAAACAAAAACTTGACTTCGGCGATGATGAAGAAATGGTGTCAGTGGGCCAGACATCACCAGGATTCGGCTGATGTATTCAGTGATGAGACTATAATTTCTGTAAAAGAGGAGAATTCCCAGTATGTGAGGAGAACTGAAGGTGAAGCTTTTAAGGCAGATTATGTAAGACAAAGTGTGAAATATCCAACAGGAATTATGGTACGGAGCTGCATTAGTGTGAAAGGAAATTGACGTTTCTATGTAGTAGAAGGAAATATGGACACATTGCAATATGAAAAAATCATCACAGAACATCTTTTGCCACAGTTGCGCGAATGGTTTCCACTTGGGGACCCGATTTTTATGCACCATGATGCGCCGTACCACAAGCTAAGACTGTTTCCAAGACTTGGAATCAGAAAGGCTTCAGAATAGTTCCGTGGTCTGGAAAGAGCAAAGATATGAATCTATAGTCTATTGTAGCTCTTCTGAAGAAACAAGTGATTGGGGAAGGATAGATTGATATTTTATTTGTCATTCGAGTGTAATAATACATCATTTAATTTATTATTTCAGTGTAATTTGATAGATTGTGAAAGTACAGGTTGCCTGTATTGTTTGTTACTAAATGAATGTTAATGTGATTTATGTAGACTTCAGTAATTTTAGTCATTAAAACATAGTCATTTGTCCACAGGTTGTATTCAGTGATGAGACTATAATTTCTGTAAAAGAGGAGAATTCCCAGTATGTGAGGAGAACTGAAGGTGAAGCTTTTAAGGCAGATTATGTAAAACAAAGTGTGAAATATCCAACAGGAATTATAGTACGGAGCTGTATTAGTGTGAAAGGAAATAGACGTTTCTATGTAGTAGAAGGAAATATGGACACATTGCAATATGAAAAAGTCATCACAGAACATCTTTTGCCACAGTTGCGCGAATGGTTTCCACTTGGGGACCCGATTTTTATGCACCATGATGCGCCGTACCACAAGCTAAGACTGTTTCCAAGACTTGGAATCAGAAAGGCTTCAGAATAGTTCCGTGGTCTGGAAAGAGCAAAGATATGAATCTATAGTGTCTATTGGAGCTCTTCTGAAGAAACTAGTTACGGAGCAGCATTCAACTTCAAGAAACCAGTTGATATAAATGGTAAATGATATATGGCACGATGATCCAGAAATAAAGAACTGTGTACGTTAATAAGCCAGATGCCAATACGAATCCAGGCATTATGTCAAGTCAAGAGTATCCATACAAGGTACTGAAATACTGTAACAGTACACAGAATATAGTGGGGTACAAAATTATTCAGATATTAAAACGTTTTACACAGGCATTCTTTCTTTAATTTGTGATTTTCTTCAATTTTCACGTGAAAATCCTAAAATTGCTAATAATTTGTCCACGTCTGTACGTTTTTTTCGCGTGCTTCTCTAGCCAGCTGTTTTATGCGCTACCCTAGCCAGCTGTTTTAAGTTTGTCACAAAATTTTTATCATGGGGGTCAAGGAGGAACAAAACGAGCGCTGCTGGGCTTCTAACCTGTTCCTCCTCCTTCTTCTACTACTACTATTACTACTACTACTACTACTACTACTACTACTACTACCACTTATCTGCATAAAAGTAAGTAAATCACTTTATTGAGTATTATTTTCATCTTATTTTTAAAAAAGTGTTATGAAAATTTAAAAAATTAGAAAAAACTCCTTGGGCCGGGTTTGAACCCACACCAAAAGCGATTTTTGTTAGTAGGACGTAGAGCTAGCACGCTTGGCCACGAGGGCCTACAACAGTAAACGTTTGATTTCTGCTATATGCAGGCTACGTGTCAAGACATGGATAACGCCAACCAATTAGAACCGTGTATTTCGTTCATACTTTCGGGAGCATTATTATCTCGAGCTAGTCCTCTTTTGAGTTATTTAGCAGGTTTGCCGACCATACGATAATTTATTGTGATATATGATAATTTAAGGCTTAATGCTATATACGATAATACCTTTGCGAAAATATTTAATATGCGATAATTTTGGAACACGTTTTCTTTTTTGCAGTTTCTGAATATGCAAATAAATTGTAGATGTGCATTAAATAATTATAAAACACACACACTGAAACTTTCGCGTTAAAATAAATCAATAATAATTTGAAAGTAGGCATATGGCAATCCTGCATCCATTCTTTAAATTTTACTACGTTCACAAAGGGCTGGAAATATTATCGTTGTTTAGAGTAGTGTTAATCATAATGCAAAAAATTATAAGGACAGCGACGCCGATTTGAAGTTTGAAACTGAAAATTAGTAGATAAGTTTATTATACAGGGTGGCCCAAAGTATATATACAGTACCGTACTGATGAGCTCAGTGCATTTGATTCATTTCTTATTGTTATCCATCAGGGAGACTTTATTTCTTTATTATTTGTTCTTAATGTGTTTTTACTTACATCTTAAGATCGGAACAGGCGAAGCAAATAAACCCATAAACTAGAATGTTATACTTGATCAATGCAGGGGTGTATACTTACTTTTGGGCCACCTTGTATATTATTGCTATGATTAGCAGTGTTTCTTTCAGAAAAAAAAAAAGTTCCCAGCGGGCACACTTAGTATTCGGAGGAACACATATTATTTTCACGTTACTATTCTATTTATTTATATTATAAACATATTATTTTGGTCTTTTCCGGGGGAAGGGGCACTCTCAGAGCTCTGGGGGTGCAGTGCCCCCAGAAACTTGTCTGGAAGAATCACTGATTATTAGTAGTATTATACTTGTTTCTACAATTACCACGTGGATAATGAATATACGATATATATACCAGGCAAACAAGAAAATTCGTGCGGTTCTTACACTTGCCGCCATTTCTTTTGGGGGTAGTAATAATTTTTGCCACCAGGGGTACCTGTATGTGACAATTTCTGAAATCTGGGGCATTGGCACGTCGGCTGACATAGAAAACAGGTCGCATTCGACAGTTCGAGATCAACTCGTATGCGCAGTGAACCATGTCTGTGTCGAAAGCAGTACTCAGGGCTTGTTTACTGTATGAGTTCAAGTTGGGCACAAAAGGTGTGGAAGCAGCAATAAAAATATGTGCATCGTTTGGAGAAGATACAATTAGTGAACGGACAGACCAAAAGTGGTTTCAGACCTTTTCGACCGGCGATGAAACACTTGAAGACAAACATCGATCAGACAAACCAAAATCTCTCGATTTGGAACAACTCAAGGCAGCAATTGAAGAGGATTCAAGTCAAACGTGTCAAGAACTCGCTCAACGATTTGGGGTAAGTGATGAAACCATTCGTGTGTGCACTTGCATGAGCTTGGAAAATCGTGAAAACTTAGTAAGTGGGTCCATCGCGTACTGACTGTTGCGAACAGTCTCCAACAACTAAACATTTGCTCTTCTTTGCTGAATAGGAACAACAACTGTCCAACTTTGGACCATGTGATGAAAAGTGGGTAATGTACGATACCGAAAAACGCTCGTACCATTGCCTATCGTCAAACGACTCCATACCTTTAAGTGCAAAACCTGCTCTTTATCAGCGGAAAGTGATGCTGTCTGTATGGTGGACTACTGCTGGGATTGTGCATTATGAGTTCTTGGAAAGTGGTAAAACCATAACCAAAGAGGTGTACTCAGCACAAATGCAAAGAGTAGCGGAACAGCTTGCATAAAAAACAACCTGCACTAGTGAATAGGAAGGGTGTTCTTGTTCACCAAGACAATGCTAGACCTCATATAGCAAAGATGACCCTGGAGGTGATTTCTTCTCTCGGCTGGGAACTTCTGCCACATCCAGCGTATTCACCAGACATTGCTTCATCACACTACCATCTTTTTGTCTATGGACAACCATATGCGCAATCGAAAATTCAAAACTCGAGAAGAGATGGAAAACGTGGTGGCGCAATTTTTTGAGTCCCAACACAAAGATTTCTTCAAAAATGGCATCTACAGGCTTGTAAAAGGATGGGAGAAGGTTGCGGAAACATAAGGTAAACGCACTTTTTTTTTTTTGGAACTTTTCTTTTTTTACTGAAACCATACGAACTTTCTTGGTTACCTGGTATATATCGATAATTTTGTCCTCTGGGGTTGGCAACTTTGGTTATTCACTAAATTTAAAAGAAAAAGAGAAAGTGGGCTTAGCTAAGAGCCAAAATGATAAATTTTATCTCTTACTTTCATCTTTGCCTTTAGAACATTATCAAAAATATATTGGAATGTATAGAAAACAATTAAACAAAAGTACTTAACACAATATCATATTAACTTTCTTATTCATTTTTCAGTAGATCTGATCTATTTTAACAATTAATTTCAACTGACTTCAAATATTGCGGATTAACTGATTCCTTCAATAAACATATACATATAGTACTGATCAAAATGGAATAATTATCGCGTAGGGAATCGCGGAACATTTTTTACATGGGAAAGGAGAGGAAGTTAACTCTCCTGTTATCGATTGATATTAAATCCAGTTACTGGAGATGATAGCGAAGAATAAACAATTATATGTCACATTGTATCGGTCTTTTTTTTATTATAGTTACATGATAACTATAATGATTTATATATATCTCATAAGGATTTAAAGGGCTATTTAGTGTTAACGAAATGTGAAGTGTGTTTTAGTGTATTTTATAGTGTTTGTGTAAGTGGTGAATTATCTATATTAATGCAAGTGTTTTGTGTTGTCTTTGTTTTTCTTAAGCGCAATTATTTTCCTAATAATTAATCTAATAAATAAGTATATTTCTATTTTATTTAATGCGTTTTGTTCCATGTGCTAATAGTACCGCAGCATGTTACGGTTTGAGTAATATTCTGGATGTCTACAAAATGTTTGAGACAGGGCATCCGAACCACGCGACACTTTGTACTTACATTAGTGCCGAAATCTGAGAACGACCAAGGGCGAGTTCTGTAATTCCATTTTGGAGATGGTCTACGACGTCTTGACGAGGTAAGGTAAGATGTTTAAAGAGTATTTAACGGTTAGACGCCGGGAACGGATCTGGGAAACGGTTACAAAGCTAGCGTACAAGGCAAAAAAGTAAGACACTTTTTAACATGATTTTTGTTTTCTTTAAAAAAGGAAAAAATGAAGTAAATTTGTTCTCGTCAGAATCAGCGTACCATGTACTGAAAAATAAAGAACCCACTGTCGACCATAGATACCAAAAATTGACCAGACATTAAAATGACTACGCAGTTTCGAGAACAAAAGTTTCTTACCTACGCTTCCTCTGCTCCAACTATTTTTATCCAATCCAGCTCTTGATTTTCGGGCTGCATACTTATTAATTTCGTGGTTCTTCTTCTCTGGAAGAATGTACTTTGGTAAACTCTAGAAATAGAACAAAGTGAGCTTTAGTTAGCCTATTGTTGTCTTATATTGACTTATCTTCTCCTTAAGCACTAATGGGTTATAAAATGAGTTTCAGCCAATAGACCACGTGAACTACAGCACTTAAGTTTATCAAAACGTATACATGTGTATTACATATTAAACTACATTAAATATTATTCATTAGTTGAGAAGCTGTAACCAAAATGGCATAGACGTAAGTCCGAATCTGCCTGTGTTAAATTGTACCAAAGTATGAAATAATTGTACTGTCACTGGTTCCCAACTTCGTTCACATGGCGCCTCCTTCGTAAACCCCGTATTTTTGCAGAAGGTAGAATGATTAGGTACTACATACAGTTTGCAGATCATATGGCGCTTATTGCGGTATCTCAAAAGGAAATAAGTAAGATGTTAGAAAACTTGATAAAGGCCTATGAAGAATATGGGATGAAAATAAATGTTAGAAAGGTAAAAAAAAAAAAAAAAAAGTAATTGGAACGAAGCCGTCGCGTCGGTGTGACATATGGAGGTAGGAAAGGAGAAAATAGAACATGTCATCGATACCTGGATAGTATTATTAATGATGATATGAAATGCGAACGTCAAAGGTGCATGAAAAGCTAAAATCAAAGATATGAATGGCAAAAGAAGCATTTAGAAGGAAGAAAACTATTTTACGCGACCTTGAATAAACAGTTGAGGAAGAACATATAAAATACTTCGTATGGAGTATTGCATTGTATGGGACAGAAATATTGACATTACACAAAAAGAGAATAGATCTTTAGAAATCTGGGTGTGGAGAAGAATGGAAAGAATTACCTGAGTTGAGCGGAAAACGAATGAGAGGGTGACAGAAATAGTAGGGCAGAAAAGAACAATTTTAAATGCAATTTGAAAGAAGAAGAGAAACTAGTTAAGGCTAAAAAGGAACTGTATTATGAAAGACGCGCTAAAGAGCATAGTAGTGACATCATAGGAAAGAGAGACACGGGACTAAACAGGTTATACTTGATGGACGGTATCAAAACAGAAAAATCATACGTGAGGTCGAAGAGGTTAACTGAAGATCGTGCAATATAAAAGCTTCCCAGTGGCGGTAAGTGATCTGGCAGAATATCTATGATGATACTTATTTTTTCCGTGCGAAAATAAAGATAGATACAATAGTGTTTGAATAAGATATTCTCAAAAGATATAAAATATTACTATATAATATCATTTCAATGTGTTTCTATTTGTCTAATTTTTTGAATGTAGTTTGGTAACAAGAAAATAGATTCCTTTCTATCTACAGTATGCTATTCCTCAAGACGTAAAAGTTATTCTACGGAAAGAAGTGAATGACGGAAAGTTGTGAAGCCAATTGACAGAAAGGTCGTTCGTTCGTTGAGATGTATTGAATATTGGAAATCCTTCGAGGGGAATGCTACACACTTAGGCATTCAACCAGCACATGAATGTTGTCACGAAGACACATTGCCAACAAAGCTGGAAGAAAGCTAGTGATATCTGTATTGTAAATAGAATCATTTTCCACATTGGAAACGTCGATCGATACTACAAGACCCCTTAGGTAACTGTTGACGTATCAAGTGCTTGAAGAGAAGGTACTGATACATTGTGTTACTGTAAATGCTTGAAAAGATCTAAAGATTAATCTTTTCAATAATAAATGGTATTCATTTTTGAGTATAATAATAATAGAACACATAATTAGCATACATGCTCTTTCTTCGCATAACTAGAATAAGGTTAATCTATATGACCGGAAATTTGAAATATAGGAGCGGAATTTTAGAAAACGCTGAAAGTTGGATTTCCTTATACAATAATTAAGAGTTTATATACCGAATTTCCCCATCTCTAACTTAAGGGAATTCTCATTGGATATTTCTGAATAAAGAGTTAGAAATTGCTTTCTTTCCCCGTTTAAGAGCGAAAATTTCGAAAACAATGAAACATATGCGTTTCATCCTCCTTATTTTTAACGAAGAGTTTATGTGCCGAGGGATAAAAATTTCTTTCTAATCCTTTACTTTCTTGCAAAAGGAGGTTTCTGTTCAAACTTCATGCTTCTAGCTATAGTGATAAGGTCTGATCGTTCGTGAGAATAAGCTCCTTCGTGGCTAAGCTTTTAGCATACGCGGCTTTGGCGTGGGAGACCCGGGTTTGATTCCCGGTGGTACACTACGCAAGTTTAGGTAAATTTTAGTGTGAAAAAGTGTCAACTGGAAATATCAGATAGCCAAAGCATTTTTTTCATGATCTGTGAAAATGAAATGAAAACTTTCGGTTTTACATCCACGGTTATGCTATGTAGGCTAAAATGGAAGACGATAATGATGAGAATGACTAAAATAGCGGAATAAAGAAAGTAGGGGAAACGGGAGAACACTAAGAAAACGCACGCACATTCACCACAAAGCTCAGTTGACGTTGGCTGGAAAGGAACCCACGCACTAGATGTAAACCGTCTACCACTAAGCCACCACGGCCTCCTTTTAAATGATTTGTAGTTCTGGAAAAACTAAATATTCTATGTTTTATATGAGAATTTTCAATAACTAATACTTAGGGTGGTTCACTCTCAAAGCGTCAGGCTAAGTTAGCGATGATACTAGCAGTGCCAACTCCTTGTATGTATTCGTAGTACACGCTTAAAAACATTCAAGATATGATAAATCTATAATGATTTATAGCAAACAGATAGTTTACTATTCGCAGTTAGTTCCTTAAATTGTATACATAATACTTAAATAATATTTATTTTTCAGGAATATCATGAAATGTCAAGGTGAAAAGTCTGGAGTCTTCAATTTCTAATTATTTCACCGTAAATTTCAAATGATTTTATTAAACTAGCATATTTTATTCTTGGAAGTATCAAAACAATCCAAAATCCAACTCTTTTAACAGCACAGAAATGTTTTAAAAATGAAATGAAATTTCTAGCTTAAAGTCGCATGATTTTATTTCTTGAAAGCTAAAGAGACGGATGGTTAGGTCTAATGAAAGGAATGATTACGAAAGAATTGGTGAAATAAAATTGTGGAGGAAAAGAGTAGAATCTCAAGAAAACTCACGAACACGTTGATATCAACCACAAACTTGCAGGGACACCATAATACCACACATACTTTCTATATATAAGGTAAATGACGGGAAAACCCCTTCCTAGAAATACATAATTAATTATCTGCTAATATTCCTCTTGTTCAGACTCGAAAAATTCGGAGTGCCAGGTAGCCATGATGAGTGGAAACACGACTCTGGCTCCTAGATAATTTAAATCCAAAATGTACGTCCATATATCAAGTTGTATTTGTATTATTATGAAGTCTAGGTTTGAGAACTGGTACCTAGGTCAGCAGAAAAATCTTCGAGCATTGTTTTTGATCATGATGCTCTTCCTTCAGCCTAACCACCTGTCTGCATCTATTTGCTATACCTTTCTTCAAATTCAAACCAGCGGTGACCACGAACGCATTTACCATGTGGAAATATAGTAAAATAGTAAAGACACTATATAATTCGATTCTTATATAGTGTTATGGGCATGACTATATAAAGAACATGTAAGAATAGTTGTAGAAATGGTGGTAACCAATTGCTAATATTTACAGTAAATGGAAGAAACCATGTAAAGAAAGTAGTAGGATACGCATTTTTTAAAAAAGGATTATGAGGGCGCAGAAAGTGCTATATTTGTAGACATAGTATAATAACATAAAAATTCACTATGTTTACAATTAAGAGTTTAAGAAGTGTATAGCTGCAAATAGAACATGAATTTTCGAAGCGTTGGGAGCTAAATTTTCAAAACAAAGAAAAGCTATATTTTTAGCTGTAATATGGTGGCTTATTCTCAATCTGCGCGTGATTTGTTTGTAATTTGAATTGATGTAGTAGAATCCTAATTTTCTGATCTAAGAATGTATTAAAATAATAACCCTGCAGATATCATATATATTTCTAATGATAGAACATTACAGATCACGTTTAGTGTATTTTGAACTGGGAAAATAGATCTTATGAACATGTTATTTTTATATTTAGTAAGTATTTTACTTATTTTGACACTTTTTCTTTCACTGTTCCATTAAATTTATTTGTAGTTTAAAGTAAGAAACTGCAATATAATAGGATTCTCTGAAGCTTTGAATATAACTCAGAGAGGAATACTGATACATGACGTCACGCCAAAACGCTTGTTTATGTTGCCATGACGTAATCAGAGCATTTTTGCGTTGTTTGAAGCTTTTTATATTTGTAACTAAGAAATATTTTTCTGAAATTTTTCATATGTTAATGTGTTATATGGAAGACGAGTTCTACACGATGGTATCATTAAATTACAACTTTCGGTCAGAAAGAAAATGTCCATGTAAGCAGTTATCCATTTTCGAGCATTTAAGCTTCGGTCTTGAAAATCTGGCACGTATAAACTGTCGTCTGAACAACGTTAATTGAAAAAGGCTTAAATTAGCTGTGTAGTTTGTGGTAATAGTTTTTAAAAGATAATTTGTGTATAAAGCATAACAAACGTTTTAATTTGAGAGTTAAAGAATATAACATGATGCAATCCAGAGTCAAGAGGCAACCGGTCTTTTCAAGGAGACTAATCACGAGGTCATTAGTCTTTTTATGTTTAATACAAAATATACTTTTGGCTTTTAGCTTTCTTCCTAAGATTCTTTTGATTTCACGTACCATAACAATATTTTACTTTTCTAAGCCTAAGCAACCTTATTAGTACAAAACTCCTTTTTATATTTAATTGGGTAGAGGAAGCTTGTCGAATCCCAGAGGCTGAACTAATTGAAAGGAAGTTAATATTTTTCAGTTAGTTATGCCTTCTTTATGAGTATAAAAATCAAAGTTAAGCTGGAATAGACTTACGAGGAAAGCAGATAATTTGTATTCTGTATGTCTTCCCTTACCCGACTGTATGGTACTGTCATTTCCAACTAGCCGATGTAGGAAATCTAGACACGTCTTTATGCTCGGAGAAGAGACATAGATAAGATTTGTATTGTCGGAAAACTAATGACATATTATTTTTGTTTTCATATATTTATTAAAAGAACAAAAATTCAACTAATGATATATTATCCGTTTGGTTGATATCTTTTGTCAGTTTTTACGAAGTTTAGAGTTCAATGCTCGTGAAAACTTGTCCTTTTTGATAAAAATGTTGATTTACATCCTAGTCTAAATTTCATATTATACACCGAGAAAAAAAATTGTAGGTGGCGTACTTAAAAAGATAGGTTACATGCGTAATTCCTGTAGTTTTTGGACTTAACGTACAGCAGACGTATAACTGAAAACGCATGTTTTATAATACTTTCTGTATAAGTGTTCCATCTATACGTACTTTCCGTATGAAACAATGTAGGCAGTCAGGATCTCACATACAAATGGACGTATATAACATATAGCTGACGAAGGTAACATAAGTATATGCATGTGATATACAGAAAACTGTTAGATATCAGACATCCTGCAACGTCATGATGTAACATCTAAGGGCAGTCACTATGTAGCATACGGATAACGTATGCTCCGTACTGATTTCTATAGTAAGCAAGAGGATACCGTATATTTGTACAATATACCGCTGTCCGGAGAACGGATTTTTCTCTGTGTACAATGAAAGGATTTTTGAACGTTGCAAAAGTAGTGAAAGTTTGACGGTATAAGATCAGGCAAATGAGGGAATATGGCAACACATCCCATTGAAGCTGCAATAACTTTTGACGGTTGATCAAACTTGTATGTAGTTTCGCGTTATCTTGATGGACATATAACTCCTTTATGATTAATGAGCTAAATTGCCGATAGTACACATTAGAAGTGATTGTTTGGTTCTGTTCAGAAAATATATCTTTTAAATGCCACCACACTGATAGTATAAACTTCCTCTGATTAATGTCTGGTTTTGATGTCTTATGAGGCGAATCATCACGTCGGATTCAAGACTGTCTGCGCATCAGGTTGCTGTTAACAATCTACTTCTCATCAGAACTTACCAGTTGGATTAAGGAAAGAGTCGTTTTCCTCACGTTTAATGAGAATATCGCAGACTCAGTGCTTAAAATTATGTAATTTTGAGAACTTGTTGCAATTATAATGACCAAAAAACTGTTGTTGTAATGTTATGCAAACAAAGGAAAAGAACACGTTATAAATACGCATTTTAAGTAATACAGTAATCCCTATACAAAGTTGTTCATATCTGAAACAGTTTGAGATATCAAATTCCTGCAAGTGGCATTACAAGCTTTACGTCTTTCGAAAGCCATCTAAGCAATTGGATGTGCTATTTACTAAAGTAGATTTTAAAAATAAAACCTTTCGAGGAAAATCAGTATTTCAGTTCCCTATAACTTTATTCGCATTCGTTCGAAATCCGTCGTATCACTACCATAGTATTCGATACCAGAGGCGGATCCAGGACCGACTTCCGAGGCGGTGGGTTCAAACTGCTACTTTTAAGGGCTCCAAACTTTGGGATGGGTTTTACGTATTTATATATATAAAATAAGAAAGTTTCCTCTTCTGGGGAGGAGGCGGTGAGTTGTCATATTGCTACTTTTAAGGGCTCCAAACGTTGGGATGGGTTTTATTTATATATATAAAATAAGAAAGTTTCCTCTTCTGAGGGGCGGGGGAGGGACGATTGCCCCGATCGCCCTCCCTGGATCCGCCTCTGTTCGATACTAAGGTGCTTTGGATGTGCGTTGTTCCGCTAGCCTCAGCTGAATGTAGCTTTCTTAGATTGACGCTGAATAAAAAAAAATGGTATTATGAAAAATGGTTCGATTAGATTTGAAATATGTTATATTCTGATTTAGTGTTGTTTTTTTTAAATATCTATTTTGCCTTTGATAGGGTACACTGTTAATCGTCTTGTTTTGCAAAATATATCATGACTCCCCATGCCGATGATTATGACGTATACAAAATTCTAGCATTTATTGGAGCGATTTTTTTTACTCGACTTACGCGTTCGTTTGTCCAGATACTCCTTGCATATGCTTGAGCAGTTCTTGACCAAATTTGACATGGTGATTCTGGAGCACGTGCTGAGTGTCGTAAGGGATCGCATGTCCCGATCGGAATACTATTGAGAAATAAACACCGAAAACGGGATTTCCATAAAATTAATATTGGAAAAAGTATTTAGCGGGCGAATTCTCATTGTAAAGAATGGAAAAAAAGAATTTTCAGCATTAGAGATAGTGTAAAGCCGTTTCCATTTTGTTCTGTGAACACAGGTTTTTGAAAGCTATTATGCTTTTTGCTGATATGTCAAATCCAAACCATTTGCATGTCATGTTCGTTCGCGAAAACAATTGATGCACTAAAGAATAATCAATAAACGTCGATCGCATCTCTCCAAATTTGCAGTTATTGCATACTTAATTTATTTATTAGTTTAAAAGTCTCAAGGGCGTTTCAAGATTAATCGTGTATACACATATAAGGATTCAGTGTCCGATACATCTCTGCCCTTATTCCCTTATTGATATCTATTTGTATCTGTATTGTAATCTACAAGTATTGCTTCTGGTTTCTATTTTGGATCCCTATACCCTGAAACACTCTCAAAGTTCCACAATACGATACGAAACACACACGCATTCGAATTATTACTATAATCTGGAATCTCAAAGTTTGTCAACAGGTCATAATCTTCAATTACTTACCTTGAAGAACCAGGCGCCGGATTTCTTCCAAATTTCTCGAGTCTCTGCACAGATTTTACATAACCAAATTTGCTCCTTTTGAGCAGAAACTGTTTCTATACCACATTTCTGGCACACAGCCTGTGAAAGAGAAAGGTTCAGACAATTTAGTATCTCCTCTGGAAATCTGTAAATAAATTTAGAACATACATCGAGGAAATTGTTCTGTATTAAAAAAAAAAAAAAAAACGTCCTATGAAAGGAAACTACTGGTGAAAATACATCATGCTTGATCCATCCATTAGATACGAGTATAAAACTCAGACTCTTACGTCAGTTTGCTTCGACAATAACCAAAATTGCAGACATGAGATCTATAGTTGGTACTTATTAGGACAGTGGTTCTCAACCTTTTTTGACTGACGGCACATTTTATTGAACGTCCCTGATACTGCGACAACATAAGTTATAGTAGTGTAAGACCATAAATTTTTATGAAGCACTGATTCTATGTATTACTAAGCATTGTTGCTGTCGCTGGAGACGCTGACATACATTCTATCTCAAAACTGATTTTAACTGATTAATTAATGTGTAATGATTTTTAAATTTTAAAATTCTACGACACACTTTATGAGACTGCGTGACACACCAATGTGTCGTCGCGATTTATCTGTTGACAACCACTGTACTAGGACACTTAATTCCTAAATATCGTTCGTAAATGCTTTAGTTATACTATTTTATCCATAGGAAAACCAAATAAGATTATGTTCATTAGATAAACAAAAATAATATGATCTTATGAACGTACTGGTATGTACAGTATTTCCGGAAGTTCACAGATGATAAGGGAGAACACAGCAAATCGAGAAATACATACACTATTCTCACTCTAGCTTAATCAGAAAGTCTGGTACCTTAGCAAATTCATTACTATTGACGGTACCATATTTTCTTTAACTCCGTGTAATAATGTGGTTAATATTTGTCTTCTCACAGGTGACGACGTGATCAAACCACTTAGAAGAAGTGCAGATCTAAGTCTCGAATTAATTACTTCTGGATTATCATATTCAAACCTCTTCGTTCCCATACTCTTTATCTTGAAATTTGATACGTGAAGTGATTGTATTTAACATACTGAAGAGAAATGTAATTATCTTCCATATTTCAACAATATTGTAAGTAGTATGTGTATCACTTTTAGGAATATCTGTGTGTCTATTAGGAATATGTCATGATCAGAAGACAAGCCACAATACATATGTAGATAGAAATGCTTTGTCAGAATAAAAACTGTCAAAAATTATTGACAAGTGAGAAACTTTTAAACGTCAAATAAATTTTCTGTTCTTTGATGGTTTCGAAAAACTACCCATCTTAATTTATCGTCAAGCATGTTGTTCTGTTCAGCTTGATTTGATATATTAGTTGATATAAAATTACTTATCAATTTAATAGCACTTGAAAAAAATGTGCATCATACCAGATTAATATGGTGTTGGACTACTTTTATCCCTAAGAACAGCTCTGATGCGACATGATATAGAGTCACAGTGGTCGTATTGGTAACAAGTGGAATATTACATCATTCCAGGTGGAGTGAATAACACGATTGCATGAGAGAAGAAGGAGGTAGAAATCTGCGTCCGATTCGTGGTTCTAAAACGGACCCCATATGTTCAATTATGTTCACATTAGGGGATTGACTCAACCTCATTACCATGTTCCTCAAACCACACAGCGACAACTCCAGCTTTGTTAACATCGTGGAATTTGGTGTAATTGTCTGGAAACAACATCTACACTATAGGAGTATATGGTCACTTAAAATGGCGACATAATCAGGAACAGTGTCTCGACTGGTAAGTGTCAGTGCATGACTCACGGAAAACCAGGATATTGCAATCCACATTATCACAGAGCCACTGCCAGCTTTCATGATTGGACGGATATACTGTACATCATACGCTTCTTTGGTCAACTGTTCAAGGAAGTCATTTGGGGAGGACAGACAGGAGGGTTAATTGCCTTCCCTAAGTTTCCGAAACGCATGCTCTTTAATAAATTGTAAACTAACAAAAAACGTAAAATTCTTATATTGGTGGACAATCTTGCTTCCTCCTTACTCAATTTAAAATGACACTACTGCGTCCGTCACACATGAACACGGCTCGTGGTTTGAAAGAAGGTGAATGACAACTCATCAGACCATATCACACGTATCAGTCACCAACGGTCCATGTTGCAGTTTCGTGGCACCATTGGCGTCGTGCCAAAGTGTTATTGTCCCTTAGTGGTTTTGCCCGTGCAATTCGGAACAGTAAATCCGTGTTACTCATGGTGGATTGTGATTTCCACATAAACTTTAGAAAGTGATACTTCAGTTCCTTCTCACTTGCACTGCAGTTGCACAACCACACAGAGTGACAATCCACTTTAATGCTCAGCGCACCTATGATTAAGAGTTTTCTTCCGATCATCGTTCCTCGTCGCTGTTGTAGTTTTGCCCTACACCGCTATGACCAGTCAGTCCTTCGCAACACATCCAACACACTGGTGATTTTCATCACTCTTGCACCAGATAGCCGAGCGCCAACAATTTGCCCTGTTTGGATATCAGAGAGGGCGCCCATTTTATACTATCACTGCCTGCTCAGTTCACTGAATGTGACAGAATGCATAGCAAAAAGAAAAAATGAAAGAAGGGAAGATTATCACTATTTATATCTATCATCATATTAAAGAAGGCAACTCTTATGCTGAAACGAAGAGATTAGCGCAAGATTGTATAAAACTTTCTAGTCTGCGAAATCTGACCTATTACTGATTGGAGAATACTTTAATGATGACATTAAGAGACCACTCGAACTCTTCAACCATAATGATGTTACTAGAAGTCTCCATTTTATCAGAAATAATCCTTCTGTCTTATCTACTTTGTCTCGGCAGAAATTTCAATTCCATAATGTCACGATCTTCTTATAAAAGTTCCTGCAATTTTTGAAAATTTCTTGTGGACCAACAATGAGTCACTAAACATGGCAGTGGCGAAAGTTATAAAAGCCTACTATGTACACTAGTAGAAATATATTTAAAAACTCTCCGTATATACTCAGATTCTAACAAAACTCGCATCACAGAATACGTGTGTGTGTAGGGGGGCATCATAAGATTAGTTTTAGAGTTTAAGCACACTGGCTGCCACGGAAAGCAGATTGATCGTATTTGCTGTAGAGGTCATGCTAATAGCAGTTTGAATGACACCAAGCAATATGGTGTGATGAATGCACAGTATGCGAAACCATTGAGTTTGGATTACAGTTCATTTTTACAATGCCAAGAAATGTGTAAAGCTTTCCGTTGACTAATCCCTGGGTTCATTGTAGGGTTGCCAGTGCTTATTTTTTCCGTACGTTTTATGTTTTTCTGGAGCCTTTAACGTTAAACGTTTTGATTTTCCTCCTACAATGATTTCTTTCGTTTTTAATAAATGAAAGAAATGATAGTCTTTTAAAGTGTTTTTATAAGTTTGTTAGAAAAAAATATTAATTAAGAGAATTGATTTGTCACACAAAGTTAACGACGTAATTTAATGATATAACTTAGTTTTTAGAGAGAAAATAAGGCACTCAAATCTATGTTTAACAATAGATTAACACTGTTCCTTCGTCTGTTAACAGTGTCCCTATCATACCGTAGTTTTGATTGATCGTGACATATTGATGCCAGAAACAGAAGCTACTGTGAACTAATAAAATCAGAAATTCAAGTAGCTGTTAATTTCAATATATATCTTGCAATGATTTTGTGAATGTATAAGAAAGAATGAAGGATTGTTGAAATATGCGAAGCCTTCATTAAAATAGAATTTAAAGGTAACAAAAATTTATATAATACACCACTGGCGTCATAGCTTTTTAAATTGGGGGGGGGGAGGTCGGATGAAACAAAATCAAAATCCTTTTTCCGACAAAAGTTATATATACGAAGTAGTAGATATAGTTTCATTAAATAGGCCTATATTTGACTACATTCTGGAAGGAATGCATGCCCCCGACCTACCCGCTAACGACGCCCCTGAATATACTCGGTTTGAGTTTAGCGTTCTTTTTCAGTATCGAGGCTATACGAGATAAAGCCATACAGTTTAACGTGAGATCTGAATCACACGAGCCGAGAACCTACCGGAAACTTTAATATATATATATATGTGTGTGTGTGTGTATGTATGTATGTATGTATGTTTGTATTTCAATATTTTTATTCAAACTGCCAGTATTCTATATTGCTACATGAAATCATAAATGTGTTTGTAATATGTAATTTTGAATGTCATATTTTCCTTTTCATCTCTAAAAATCACAAAACCTTCCTCCTTTTATGTAAAAAAATTTGGTAAGTATAATAATAAAACAAACAAAATTAAAAAGGAGAAACTATCTTTCTATTCCGCCGACAGTAAAAGCAGGAACTTTCCTATATGGTAATTTTTTGGTACACAGAATATTACCATACACAGATGGCTTTTTGTTACATAGAATGAGAACATAACTCACTTAAGCAAATTTAGTATCGTAAATAATGCCAATACCTTCGTTGAAGGGAGAAAGTGTTGCCAATACCTTCGTTTGACATATTTACACACACACGCACACACACAAATTGTGATTTGGGACTGTTTTTGAATAAATAGGCACGTCAGTGCACTAAACTTTTATCGCCTGCATCTCTTATATTAAATTGTCATGTTTTACTACGACCCGCTCGGGAGATTAATACTCCCAGAATTACGTTTTTTGCGCGCTACTCTAGCCAGCTGTTTTAAGTTGGTTACAAAATTTATATAATGAGGGTCAATGTGGAACAAAATGAGCCCTGCGAGGCTTCTAACCCGTTTCTACTACTACTACTATTACTACTACTACTACTATTATTATTATTTCTATAACTATTCCTACTACTACTACTACTACAACTAATCCTATTACTATTCCTACTACTACTACTACTATTACTACTACTACTATTACTACTACTACTAGTAATAGTACTTTTCTTCACAAAAGTAAGTAAATCATTTTTTTGAGTATTATTTTCATCTTATTTAAATGGAAAAAGTGTTATGAAAATTATAAAAAAGACTTTCCTTGGGCAGAGTTTGAACCCACGCCAAGAGATTTCCATTACCAGCCCGTTGCGCTACTACCTTCGACATTACTACCCATTACTACATTACTTTCCATTACTGCTGTACTTTCCATTACTACCGACAGCAGCAAGTGTTTGGTTTCTGCTATATGTAAACTACGTGCCAAGAAACGGATAACGCCAACCAATCAGAACCGTGTATTTACTTCCTACTTCCAGGAGCATTACTTCCCTGAGTGAGTCCTGTTTTACTTCTTAGACCCTACTGATGAACACATTTACACGATAGACATTTTCGAATATTCCGTCCTAAGAAGACTCACTAAATCAGCACAGAGCTCTTTTGGATGTTTTAGAAAGAAACAGGTTATGATATATTCTAGAGTTAATAATGAAATATTTATTTTTAAACATTAAGAAAATAATTAGAACCATTTTCGAGAAAGTCATTGGAACTAAAGAGAAACATCCCAGCAAACACTCTCATATAATTTCGTGAGAAAATGAATTATGCAATATGCTGGGGTTGTTATTGAAATATTTAATTATTCGTATATGATAAAAAGTAAAATTTAGAGATATTTTTTTAAAAAGAAAAAGATCAAGTTTATGACTTCGTTTTTCATGGAAACTATCTTTATATTTTGAAATAGGAGTAAATTTCAAAATATCCTCCTGGAAAATAAATAAATTATCTAGATTTACGTTACCACTTATGCACTTTAAGCTAAAGGAAATACTGTAGATGACTAATAAAGAGAATAGTTATGAAATTGGTGAAATGAGAACATGGGAGAAAACAGAAGAATCATGAGAATGGTCATGAACAAGGCTTAAAAAACCTTGCTTGCAAGTACTAGCTAGCCAAAAAAAATCTACTAGACAGACCATTTTGCAGTCACAGTTGTAACGTTCCTCTTTGAGCGTTACATTTTCTCAAAGAGATTATTTGTGGAAATGTTTAATCAGCTCTTAGTTAATGTTATTTCTTTTATAGTTCTCAATTCTCGACTCTCATGAAGGATTCAAGATGGTCGACAATTGGGCCAGTGTGTGTAGCTATAGTGTGCTACTTTGCGTTGAGCGGCCTTTGAGAATAGCTCTGACTGTTTAAAAATAATTTGAATTTTGTGTTTCGTTTAAACAGAAAGATTAATTATAAACGTGAGTATATAAACGTTTATTTATATAATTTTTATTCCCACTTAGTTATATCTGTTTTATTATTAAAGTTGTCGTTTCCGTTCTACGCTCTGATGCGTAGTATGGAATGACCAATCAGGAAGCGAGCGGGCTGCGAAGAGCCCCCCTTTTTGTCTTAGCTTCTTGTAGCGAACATGGCGGAAGCGTAGTGACAAGCATAATTTGTCCATGTCTTTGGACATAAAATTTCCTGCGAATTATGCAGTAAACGATTGTGCTTTTATTATCAGTGCCCTCTTAAGCATTGCTGTTGTTGAACATTATGTTGGAGGAATGAATATGTAGTAAATTATAAGGGATTCATCTAAAACTTGCTCAGCGTGTGTGTGTCTGACGTATTACTGGGATTGGCGCAATACTCGTTAATCACTGTTGTGATGAGAGTTGAAGTCTAGTGATCCTTTCAAGTCTGTCTTTAGAACTACATTCAATTGGGTGTAGCCTCGTCTTTAGACGTAGTGATTCTGTGTCATCAGATTTCTTAATAAGGGACTCCGTCCTATGTTACTGGTTATTGGTCATACCTGCTTCTGTGGAATTTAAACGTCCCTGGACTGCCAATGGACAAACGGTCCTCCTCCATTTTGTTGAAGTTTCTCAAGTGATTCGTCGCCTATTCACTCATCAACAGTGTTGTGGCAGCTTTGCAGCGAACTTCTGTCTACCTGGTGAAAGTAGTGGTGAAATGTGCTTACTTGGCATCAACTAAGGAGATGTCATCCTTTGGTCAACCTGTGCCGAAGTTATGGTTATGATTGCTGTATGGTGAGATGTTGGAGAAGTCGTAAGGACCGGTTGTTACCCTGGGACATTGTTTCACAATGTTTCTGCAGTGTTCCTACTCGTGAAGTGAGAGTAAGGTTTGGTGAGCTTTGGTCACTGTTACCCAGGTAATTATGTCTACTATTCTTTATTCCGTCTCGTGAAGAAACTGATATCGTCCAGGAAGTTGTGAAAGAAATTTGTCCACCGTTTATAATCCGTCCAAATCGTTTCCGATCACAATATCTAATGTCAGATTAATATCTTCATGTGTTCATTCTACTGATACAGATCGTTTATAAGTAAACAACAATATACATTCAATAATTCTTGGTTTTCAGTGTATTTATATATTATCTGCGTCAATTCACAATGTCTATAATATTGTCTAAAATGAGTCTCGTCAGTAACATGTCCGAGTAAACGAAAGTGAGTCTCTATCCAGTAAGTCGAATCATACGCCGGCGGGGTAGTCTGATATCAACACCGTTTCTTTCTTGCTTTGAATAAAATCATTTCCTAGAGTTGTATATATATAGTTTACAATCCAAATATTAAGTCGCCACACCACAAAATTGTGTTAAATCCTCGAGTTGTCTTCATGTCATGTTTTAGCTATAATGTTGCTCACTAGTTCAGTGAGGCGCGCTAAGACGGTGGGTGTACGATACCGCTCGTACTTCAATGCGAAAGTGTCAGGAGTTGAGTCTAATTTCACTGGCTGGTCTTGTATTCCCCGTAATGTTCTACAGTGTGTATTGTGATTACCGCCGCTGTTAATTGTAAATTATGTTGAGGGAAATGCCCTCTTAACAGTTGGATGCGGACAAAGTGGAGATGTTATGTACTTAAAGGGGGAAGGTCAATCGACACAGCCGTAGGTCTACTCTCTCTCTGCAATGAGATATTTACGAGCAGTAATGTAATTGGTAAATTTCCTTTTCCTTTTTTTTTGGTGAAGTAGCCTACCGAGGATTTTGTGCTAATGTTTAGTTAAATGGTAAACAACTCTTTCACTGTTATTACAGTACTGTTTAACTTCTACTGTTACTCATCTTTGAGTTGTGTTGGCATTAAAGGTTGGGGAATTTTAAACGGAATACATATATTTTTTTTATTTGAATCTAGCTATCCATGATCATAAATGTTAATGAGAGTCTAGTATTATACGTTATTACAAGGAAAGTTAAATAAACAGAGTTGCAAGATATATGGTGTTGTCCTGAATGATTTTTTTTATCTCTTCTTCCTCAACATCGACGATGCCATTAGTGTACAAGAATCTGGAGTTAAGTAGCGTTGTGTTTACTGGTCTATAATTACAGCGTAAGAAAGGAATAATATCGGCGACCCAAATCTTTTTTTTCCTTTCCTTTCCCTTTCCCTTAACGTCGGCTACGGATACGTCTTAAGATAAATAGTTTTTTTTTCCAGCTGGCTTCCCGTAGCCTAGGATGTTTCGTCTCAAGCTGGTGGTACCAGCCAGAATTTTAGAATAACGTAAAACTATGACGTTTCAAGCTGGCAACACTAGCCAGGATTTTAAGGGAAAAATAGCGCTTTTCAAGTTTGGCGTACACAGCCAGAATTCTAATTGTTGAAAAAGGTGACACCTCACAGTGTTTATACAAATAAACAAAAATCACTTTACGACACAGTAAACATATTAATACATTTTCTTATTTTGTTTATTGGCATGTGTCTTACAAATAAGGAAAAGAGTGACACCTGTTATTTATTCTTGAACTTTCTGTGGATATGTCCAGCTATATGGTGCACACTGCTTTTGAAATAACCGTGATCGATAGACTGCTTTGGATCAAATAGTTCAAGGTGAGGTCCATTTAGATTTATGAGAAACTAGAACTTTCTAGTGATGAACGTAGTTTCGTTTTGATTAAATTCATGTTGCTGAAACATCTTTCACAACAACTGGTGGAAATTGGACAGTTTTGAAAGCAAAGGAAACCTGTCTTTTGTCCCACTGTTTTCTGCAGAAGCTCGGGAAGACAAAAGCTCTTCGAAATGGCTTTGAATGTATACCAGTCGCTAAAACTATTCTTAACCAGTTCACCTTCCTACATTTTTTGTTCGTTGTGTGGAATAAAACACGTTTTTGATTGATCGGACTTTGATCGCCAAATGTTAAAAAAAAAAAAAAAAGTTCTCGTCATTGGCGAACAGGTGAGTGAATTTTTCAAGCCCTGACTATGAACACGATATAGTCCACCACAAACTCACAAAGGTTGGACCGACCGAACTAGGCACCGTCACACCAGGGACGAACACTCTAACACTGAGCCACTGTGGATCCTCATTACCCTTTAATAATAATTTGAAATGTGGATTAGATACACTGAACAGTGTTGCCTCTCGGGGTTTGTATGTAAGACCAGAGTAAACTAACCTTTTGGATGGTTTTTCAATATAAATTAGTTACGTCATGTTGTAGAGTTTTCAAATTTAAATGTGGACAAAATCGCTCCAGTTTTCTTTCTTTCTTTCTTTGCGGATATTGGCTACAGAAAGTCTCCCACGAGTAACATATTTTGTTGGAGCTTTTATCAGAGAAATGACTTCTAGCATCTTATAGAGATTTTAATGAAATATAAACACTAATGAATAATCGTTAGCGCCACTTTCGACGAAGGGGGCACGGTGGCTCAGTAGTAGAGCGCTTATATCTGGTTCGATGGTCCCTTGATTGATTCCCGGTCAAATAAATTTGTGGTGGACAACATCGTGCTTGTGGGTTTTCTCGGGGTACTCCCGTCTCCTCCCACTTTCTCATTCCACCAATTCTTCCATCATCATTCACTTACTTTAATCATCGTCTCCCTTAGCCTAACAGACATAATTGTGGGAGGTTAAACTCAAGGATTTTGTTTTTCACTTTTGACGAAATAACAATTTTCATCTTCGAGTAACCTCCCCTTACTTTTAGTGCTAGAAAGAAAGTGTGTAATTTCCAGTAAAGAATAATGAAAATCTTACTACAAAATTTGGCACGGATACATTCAACAGCATGGTCTCTATGTGATAACGGGACGAGTATTCATCGCGACAATGGACCAATATTAAAAATAACTTTTTGAGCATGCAGGGAACACGATACGTGTAAATTCGTTGAAATCTCGAATTCCCTTTTTTTTTCCCGCAACCACAATACTATTCTCTCTTATCATCGCTCGAAAGTAAAACAAGGAAGGAAGAACAATTACACAAGCTGAAAACCTTGAATCTTGATCTTATCATCAATTGTTTTTGTCGTAATTACTATGGTTTCTATTCGACGTCAAACTCATCGTGGCTACTAATGAAATTAACGCTAGCAACGTAATAATGTGTGGTCGTTAGGGGATTAATTTCAGACTTCCATTTGTGGTCTACAATCAACATTTCTAATTAATTTGATTGAATGGCAATTTGCAATTTTAGGAAGAAACTATTTTTTTTTTTTTACACAGATATGTTTTAAAAAGACCATTTTCTCAGGCTATAATTGTAACGTATAGACATTCCACGAAAACTTTATTGCACTTGAACAAGAAGGGTTAGATTATTTTAGAACACTAATACACTTTGATTGAAACGTAATATATGCAGAATATGCTTAATTGTAGTGTACGAACATCCATCTCCATCGTACCAGCACTTTGAAAGAAGAATGATACACAATTTCCTTGAAAACAATATGAAACAATACTATTTATTCATTCTTAGGAGAATACAAGCTGGTTTGCAAGCCAAAGATGGCCATCTTACGTCGCATTAAACAAGATAATGTGATAGGGTCTATTTGTAGGATGTTCTCACATTTTTGTCCTCTTCCTGTATACCATTTCCTTGTCAGGATCTTGACAAAACTTCCTCGAAAGTAGATCTTGATTTGCTTAGTATATGCACGCGAAATATTTCCTTGTACAAACATTTGGTTCTCGTGTTATCAGAAAAATGAAATGAACTGAAATTTTCGAGTTTTATGTCTCATGCTTGTGCCGTCTAGGCTAAAGGAGACGCTGATGATGAGAAATGGATGAAATGGTGGAAGGAATAAAGTGAGAGGAAACGGGAGAACCCTGAAAAACCCCACGCATACAGTGTTTGTTCACCACAAGCTTGGCGCGAGCTAGGATCGAACTAGGGACCCCAAGAGGTAAACGCTCTACCACTGAGCCACCGCGGCCCCCTCGTGTTATGAGAGTTGGAGTTTGGGTTTAACTACATTCAAATTTCGGTGGGGTACAGTGGCTCAGTGGTAGAGCGTTTACCTCTGGTGCGTGGTGTCCCTAGTTCGATCGCCGCCCAAATAAGTTTGTGGTGAACAACAGCGTGCTCATGAGTTTTCTCGGGGTACTTCCGTTTGCTCCTAATTTCTCATTCCACCAAATCTTTCATCATTCACTTGATTTAATCATCGTCTCCCAGGCATAATGTGGAACGTTGAACTTAAAGATTTCACACTCAAATTTTCACAAAAACTTTCACTTATTGCTATTTTGAACAAGAATTAGGGGAAAATTGGCGCAAACCAATTAAACTTTAATTTGAGGCTACACTTTTTAACTTCTTGAAACGATAAGTAAAAGCAAAGTGTACTTGCAATAAATATTTGCTAAAATCAATGAAAGACAAAGCCTTTTCGCAATTTACAAATCGTTATTGCAAAGTGTACTTGCAATTAATACATGGTGTTTCAAAACAACACCGATAACGTTTATGTGGTGATTCCTGACACCACGATAAGAAAAAGTATAGACCAACCTGGGTGCAGAAATGCTTCCTTTCGGAGTTATAGCCTCCCGAAAACATGAAGAAATTAACTTTAAAGGTGCATAGTTCCAAAACTATGGAACCTACTGTAGTCGGGTCAAGACTTTACTAAAGAATTAGTACATGATCTTTCCAAATATCCATATTTCAGAATCCCGTGGTACTTCCGCAACCATATTTTATAGAGCTAGTTGGTAACTATTTCAAGTTATATGCCCATAGCCAAACTCCCTCAATAAGAATTGTTGCGTGAATACCTTAGGATTCTGAAACATGTATTTTTAGGTAGAGCACATATTAGTTCCTAAGTGAAGTCTTGACCTGACTACGGTAGGTTCCATAGTTTTGGAATTATGGGCCTTTAAAGATATTTTTTCATTTTTTCGGCAGCCTATAACTCCGAAAGAAAGCATTTGTGCAGCCAGGTTGATCTATACTTTTTGTCTTATCTTGGTGTCAGGAATCACCTCCCAAACGTTGTCGGTGTTGTTTTGGAACACCCTGTATTTGCCAAAATCAATGAAAGACAAAGTTTTGTCACAATTTAGGAATCGTTAGCTGAACAAATACATATTCCAATGACGAAGAACGTTGTGAAGGGTTTCCTATTAAATACTGCAATATATCCATAAAAAGCAACAAAGCGGTTTTTTTTTTTTTTTTTTTTTTGTAAAGTACAAATGGTGATCAGAAAAATGGAAACACATGAACGAAATTGCAACTTACCAGATTAATATGGTGTCGGGCCACCTTTCGCCTTCAGAACAGCCTTGATGCGACGTGGGAGGCATAGAGGTCGTGAATGCTAGCAAGTGGAATTTTACACCATTCCTCGTACAGGGCATCGGCCAGTTCTGTGAGAGAGCATGGAGGTGGAAATCGTCGCCGGACTCGTGTTTCCAAGACGGACCACAGATGTTCAATTATGTTGAGATCTGGGGATTGGGCGGGCCAGGAGAGGTGTTGAACTTCATCCTGATCTTCCTCAAACCACGCTGCAACAACGCGAGCTGTGTGAATGGGTGCATTATCATCCTGGAAGAAGGCGTCATTGTCCGGGAACAACATCCGGACCATAGGATGCAAGTGGTCTCCTAAAATTGCGACATAATCGTTGGCAGTGATCCGTCCGCTAAGTGTGACCACAGGATTCAATGAAAACCATGATATGGCGGCCCACAGCATCACCGAGCCGCCGCCATGTTTCACAGTTGGACGGAGACACTGCAAATTATAAGCTTCTTTGGGCGTTCTCCACACATAAACACGGCCCGTGGTTGGGAATAGGGTGAAGGATGACTCATCCGAGCATATCACACGTTTCCAGTCCTCAACGGTCCAAATTGCATGGTTGCGGCACCATTTGCGGCGTGCGAAAGCGTTATGGTCCCTGATGAGCGGTTTGACCCGTGCAATACGAGTTCACCTTAACCAGTTCACCTTCCTACATTTTTTGTTGGTTGTGTGGAATAAAACACGTTTTTGATTGATCGGACTTTGATCGCCAAATGTTAAAAAAAAAAAAAGTTCTCGTCATTGGCGAACAGGTGAGTGAATTTTTCAAGCCCTGACTATGAACACGATATAGTCCACCACAAACTCACAAAGGTTGGACCGACCGAACTAGGCACCGTCACACCAGGGACGAACACTCTAACACTGAGCCACTGTGGATCCTCATTACCCTTTAATAATAATTTGAAATGTGGATTAGATACACTGAACAGTGTTGCCTCTCGGGGTTTGTATGTAAGACCAGAGTAAACTAACCTTTTGGATGGTTTTTCAATATAAATTAGTTACGTCATGTTGTAGAGTTTTCAAATTTAAATGTGGACAAAATCGCTCCAGTTTTCTTTCTTTCTTTCTTTGCGGATATTGGCTACAGAAAGTCTCCCACGAGTAACATATTTTGTTGGAGCTTTTATCAGAGAAATGACTTCTAGCATCTTATAGAGATTTTAATGAAATATAAACACTAATGAATAATCGTTAGCGCCACTTTCGACGAAGGGGGCACGGTGGCTCAGTAGTAGAGCGCTTATATCTGGTTCGATGGTCCCTTGATTGATTCCCGGTCAAATAAATTTGTGGTGGACAACATCGTGCTTGTGGGTTTTCTCGGGGTACTCCCGTCTCCTCCCACTTTCTCATTCCACCAATTCTTCCATCATCATTCACTTACTTTAATCATCGTCTCCCTTAGCCTAACAGACATAATTGTGGGAGGTTAAACTCAAGGATTTTGTTTTTCACTTTTGACGAAATAACAATTTTCATCTTCGAGTAACCTCCCCTTACTTTTAGTGCTAGAAAGAAAGTGTGTAATTTCCAGTAAAGAATCATGAAAATCTTACTACAAAATTTGGCACGGATACATTCAACAGCATGGTCTCTATGTGATAACGGGACGAGTATTCATCGCGACAATGGACCAATATTAAAAATAACTTTTTGAGCATGCAGGGACCACGATACGTGTAAATTCGTTGAAATCTCGAATTCCCTTTTTTTTCCCGCAACCACAATACTATTCTCTCTTATCATCGCTCGAAAGTAAAACAAGGAAGGAAGAACAATTACACAAGCTGAAAACCTTGAATCTTGATCTTATCATCAATTGTTTTTGTCGTAATTACTATGGTTTCTATTCGACGTCAAACTCATCGTGGCTACTAATGAAATTAACGCTAGCAACGTAATAATGTGTGGTCGTTAGGGGATTAATTTCAGACTTCCATTTGTGGTCTACAATCAACATTTCTAATTAATTTGATTGAATGGCAATTTGCAATTTTAGGAAGAAACTATTTTTTTTTTTTACACAGATATGTTTTAAAAAGACCATTTTCTCAGGCTATAATTGTAACGTATAGACATTCCACGAAAACTTTATTGCACTTGAACAAGAAGGGTTAGATTATTTTAGAACACTAATACACTTTGATTGAAACGTAATATATGCAGAATATGCTTAATTGTAGTGTACGAACATCCATCTCCATCGTACCAGCACTTTGAAAGAAGAATGATACACAATTTCCTTGAAAACAATATGAAACAATACTATTTATTCATTCTTAGGAGAATACAAGCTGGTTTGCAAGCCAAAGATGGCCATCTTACGTCGCATTAAACAAGATAATGTGATAGGGTCTATTTGTAGGATGTTCTCACATTTTTGTCCTCTTCCTGTATACCATTTCCTTGTCAGGATCTTGACAAAACTTCCTCGAAAGTAGATCTTGATTTGCTTAGTATATGCACGCGAAATATTTCCTTGTACAAACATTTGGTTCTCGTTTTATCAGAAAAATGAAATGAACTGAAATTTTCGAGTTTTATGTCTCATGCTTGTGCCGTCTAGGCTAAAGGAGACGCTGATGATGAGAAATGGATGAAATGGTGGAAGGAATAAAGTGAGAGGAAACGGGAGAACCCTGAAAAACCCCACGCATACAGTGTTTGTTCACCACAAGCTTGGCGCGAGCTAGGATCGAACTAGGGACCCCAAGAGGTAAACGCTCTACCACTGAGCCACCGCGGCCCCCTCGTGTTATGAGAGTTGGAGTTTGGGTTTAACTACATTCAAATTTCGGTGGGGTACAGTGGCTCAGTGGTAGAGCGTTTACCTCTGGTGCGTGGTGTCCCTAGTTCGATCGCCGCCCAAATAAGTTTGTGGTGAACAACAGCGTGCTCATGAGTTTTCTCGGGGTACTTCCGTTTGCTCCTAATTTCTCATTCCACCAAATCTTTCATCATTCACTTGATTTAATCATCGTCTCCCAGGCATAATGTGGAACGTTGAACTTAAAGATTTCACACTCAAATTTTCACAAAAACTTTCACTTATTGCTATTTTGAACAAGAATTAGGGGAAAATTGGCGCAAACCAATTAAACTTTAATTTGAGGCTACACTTTTTAACTTCTTGAAACGATAAGTAAAAGCAAAGTGTACTTGCAATAAATATTTGCTAAAATCAATGAAAGACAAAACCTTTTCGCAATTTACAAATCGTTATTGCAAAGTGTACTTGCAATTAATACATGGTGTTTCAAAACAACACCGATAACGTTTATGTGGTGATTCCTGACACCACGATAAGAAAAAGTATAGACCAACCTGGGTGCAGAAATGCTTCCTTTCGGAGTTATAGCCTCCCGAAAACATGAAGAAATTAACTTTAAAGGTGCATAGTTCCAAAACTATGGAACCTACTGTAGTCGGGTCAAGACTTTACTAAAGAATTAGTACATGATCTTTCCAAATATCCATATTTCAGAATCCCGTGGTACTTCCGCAACCATATTTTATAGAGCTAGTTGGTAACTATTTCAAGTTATATGCCCATAGCCAAACTCCCTCAATAAGAATTGTTGCGTGAATACCTTAGGATTCTGAAACATGTATTTTTAGGTAGAGCACATATTAGTTCCTAAGTGAAGTCTTGACCTGACTACGGTAGGTTCCATAGTTTTGGAATTATGGGCCTTTAAAGATATTTTTTCATTTTTTCGGCAGCCTATAACTCCGAAAGAAAGCATTTGTGCAGCCAGGTTGATCTATACTTTTTGTCTTATCTTGGTGTCAGGAATCACCTCCCAAACGTTGTCGGTGTTGTTTTGGAACACCCTGTATTTGCCAAAATCAATGAAAGACAAAGTTTTGTCACAATTTAGGAATCGTTAGCTGAACAAATACATATTCCAATGACGAAGAACGTTGTGAAGGGTTTCCTATTAAATACTGCAATATATCCATAAAAAGCAACAAAGCGGTTTTTTTTTTTTTTTTTTGTAAAGTACAAATGGTGATCAGAAAAATGGAAACACATGAACGAAATTGCAACTTACCAGATTAATATGGTGTCGGGCCACCTTTCGCCTTCAGAACAGCCTTGATGCGACGTGGGAGGCATAGAGGTCGTGAATGCTAGCAAGTGGAATTTTACACCATTCCTCGTACAGGGCATCGGCCAGTTCTGTGAGAGAGCATGGAGGTGGAAATCGTCGCCGGAGTCGTGTTTCCAAGACGGACCACAGATGTTCAATTATGTTGAGATCTGGGGATTGGGCGGGCCAGGAGAGGTGTTGAACTTCATCCTGATCTTCCTCAAACCACGCTGCAACAACGCGAGCTGTGTGAATGGGTGCATTATCATCCTGGAAGAAGGCGTCATTGTCCGGGAACAACATCCGGACCATAGGATGCAAGTGGTCTCCTAAAATTGCGACATAATCGTTGGCAGTGATCCGTCCGCTAAGTGTGACCACAGGATTCAATGAAAACCATGATATGGCGGCCCACAGCATCACCGAGCCGCCGCCATGTTTCACAGTTGGACGGAGACACTGCAAATTATAAGCTTCTTTGGGCGTTCTCCACACATAAACACGGCCCGTGGTTGGGAATAGGGTGAAGGATGACTCATTCGAGCATATCACACGTTTCCAGTCCTCAACGGTCCAAATTGCATGGTTGCGGCACCATTTGCGGCGTGCGAAAGCGTTATGGTCCCTGATGAGCGGTTTGACCCGTGCAATACGAGTTCACCTTAACCAGTTCACCTTCCTACATTTTTTGTTCGTTGTGTGGAATAAAACACGTTTTTGATTGATCGGACTTTGATCGCCAAATGTTAAAAAAAAAAAAAGTTCTCGTCATTGGCGAACAGGTGAGTGAATTTTTCAAGCCCTGACTATGAACACGATATAGTCCACCACAAACTCACAAAGGTTGGACCGACCGAACTAGGCACCGTCACACCAGGGACGAACACTCTAACACTGAGCCACTGTGGATCCTCATTACCCTTTAATAATAATTTGAAATGTGGATTAGATACACTGAACAGTGTTGCCTCTCGGGGTTTGTATGTAAGACCAGAGTAAACTAACCTTTTGGATGGTTTTTCAATATAAATTAGTTACGTCATGTTGTAGAGTTTTCAAATTTAAATGTGGACAAAATCGCTCCAGTTTTCTTTCTTTCTTTCTTTGCGGATATTGGCTACAGAAAGTCTCCCACGAGTAACATATTTTGTTGGAGCTTTTATCAGAGAAATGACTTCTAGCATCTTATAGAGATTTTAATGAAATATAAACACTAATGAATAATCGTTAGCGCCACTTTCGACGAAGGGGGCACGGTGGCTCAGTAGTAGAGCGCTTATATCTGGTTCGATGGTCCCTTGATTGATTCCCGGTCAAATAAATTTGTGGTGGACAACATCGTGCTTGTGGGTTTTCTCGGGGTACTCCCGTCTCCTCCCACTTTCTCATTCCACCAATTCTTCCATCATCATTCACTTACTTTAATCATCGTCTCCCTTAGCCTAACAGACATAATTGTGGGAGGTTAAACTCAAGGATTTTGTTTTTCACTTTTGACGAAATAACAATTTTCATCTTCGAGTAACCTCCCCTTACTTTTAGTGCTAGAAAGAAAGTGTGTAATTTCCAGTAAAGAATCATGAAAATCTTACTACAAAATTTGGCACGGATACATTCAACAGCATGGTCTCTATGTGATAACGGGACGAGTATTCATCGCGACAATGGACCAATATTAAAAATAACTTTTTGAGCATGCAGGGACCACGATACGTGTAAATTCGTTGAAATCTCGAATTCCCTTTTTTTTTCCCGCAACCACAATACTATTCTCTCTTATCATCGCTCGAAAGTAAAACAAGGAAGGAAGAACAATTACACAAGCTGAAAACCTTGAATCTTGATCTTATCATCAATTGTTTTTGTCGTAATTACTATGGTTTCTATTCGACGTCAAACTCATCGTGGCTACTAATGAAATTAACGCTAGCAACGTAATAATGTGTGGTCGTTAGGGGATTAATTTCAGACTTCCATTTGTGGTCTACAATCAACATTTCTAATTAATTTGATTGAATGGCAATTTGCAATTTTAGGAAGAAACTATTTTTTTTTTTTTTACACAGATATGTTTTAAAAAGACCATTTTCTCAGGCTATAATTGTAACGTATAGACATTCCACGAAAACTTTATTGCACTTGAACAAGAAGGGTTAGATTATTTTAGAACACTAATACACTTTGATTGAAACGTAATATATGCAGAATATGCTTAATTGTAGTGTACGAACATCCATCTCCATCGTACCAGCACTTTGAAAGAAGAATGATACACAATTTCCTTGAAAACAATATGAAACAATACTATTTATTCATTCTTAGGAGAATACAAGCTGGTTTGCAAGCCAAAGATGGCCATCTTACGTCGCATTAAACAAGATAATGTGATAGGGTCTATTTGTAGGATGTTCTCACATTTTTGTCCTCTTCCTGTATACCATTTCCTTGTCAGGATCTTGACAAAACTTCCTCGAAAGTAGATCTTGATTTGCTTAGTATATGCACGCGAAATATTTCCTTGTACAAACATTTGGTTCTCGTGTTATCAGAAAAATGAAATGAACTGAAATTTTCGAGTTTTATGTCTCATGCTTGTGCCGTCTAGGCTAAAGGAGACGCTGATGATGAGAAATGGATGAAATGGTGGAAGGAATAAAGTGAGAGGAAACGGGAGAACCCTGAAAAACCCCACGCATACAGTGTTTGTTCACCACAAGCTTGGCGCGAGCTAGGATCGAACTAGGGACCCCAAGAGGTAAACGCTCTACCACTGAGCCACCGCGGCCCCCTCGTGTTATGAGAGTTGGAGTTTGGGTTTAACTACATTCAAATTTCGGTGGGGTACAGTGGCTCAGTGGTAGAGCGTTTACCTCTGGTGCGTGGTGTCCCTAGTTCGATCGCCGCCCAAATAAGTTTGTGGTGAACAACAGCGTGCTCATGAGTTTTCTCGGGGTACTTCCGTTTGCTCCTAATTTCTCATTCCACCAAATCTTTCATCATTCACTTGATTTAATCATCGTCTCCCAGGCATAATGTGGAACGTTGAACTTAAAGATTTCACACTCAAATTTTTACAAAAACTTTCACTTATTGCTATTTTGAACAAGAATTAGGGGAAAATTGGCGCAAACCAATTAAACTTTAATTTGAGGCTACACTTTTTAACTTCTTGAAACGATAAGTAAAAGCAAAGTGTACTTGCAATAAATATTTGCTAAAATCAATGAAAGACAAAACCTTTTCGCAATTTACAAATCGTTATTGCAAAGTGTACTTGCAATTAATACATGGTGTTTCAAAACAACACCGATAACGTTTATGTGGTGATTCCTGACACCACGATAAGAAAAAGTATAGACCAACCTGGGTGCAGAAATGCTTCCTTTCGGAGTTATAGCCTCCCGAAAACATGAAGAAATTAACTTTAAAGGTGCATAGTTCCAAAACTATGGAACCTACTGTAGTCGGGTCAAGACTTTACTAAAGAATTAGTACATGATCTTTCCAAATATCCATATTTCAGAATCCCGTGGTACTTCCGCAACCATATTTTATAGAGCTAGTTGGTAACTATTTCAAGTTATATGCCCATAGCCAAACTCCCTCAATAAGAATTGTTGCGTGAATACCTTAGGATTCTGAAACATGTATTTTTAGGTAGAGCACATATTAGTTCCTAAGTGAAGTCTTGACCTGACTACGGTAGGTTCCATAGTTTTGGAATTATGGGCCTTTAAAGATATTTTTTCATTTTTTCGGCAGCCTATAACTCCGAAAGAAAGCATTTGTGCAGCCAGGTTGATCTATACTTTTTGTCTTATCTTGGTGTCAGGAATCACCTCCCAAACGTTGTCGGTGTTGTTTTGGAACACCCTGTATTTGCCAAAATCAATGAAAGACAAAGTTTTGTCACAATTTAGGAATCGTTAGCTGAACAAATACATATTCCAATGACGAAGAACGTTGTGAAGGGTTTCCTATTAAATACTGCAATATATCCATAAAAAGCAACAAAGCGGTTTTTTTTTTTTTTTTTTTTTGTAAAGTACAAATGGTGATCAGAAAAATGGAAACACATGAACGAAATTGCAACTTACCAGATTAATATGGTGTCGGGCCACCTTTCGCCTTCAGAACAGCCTTGATGCGACGTGGGAGGCATAGAGGTCGTGAATGCTAGCAAGTGGAATTTTACACCATTCCTCGTACAGGGCATCGGCCAGTTCTGTGAGAGAGCATGGAGGTGGAAATCGTCGCCGGACTCGTGTTTCCAAGACGGACCACAGATGTTCAATTATGTTGAGATCTGGGGATTGGGCGGGCCAGGAGAGGTGTTGAACTTCATCCTGATCTTCCTCAAACCACGCTGCAACAACGCGAGCTGTGTGAATGGGTGCATTATCATCCTGGAAGAAGGCGTCATTGTCCGGGAACAACATCCGGACCATAGGATGCAAGTGGTCTCCTAAAATTGCGACATAATCGTTGGCAGTGATCCGTCCGCTAAGTGTGACCACAGGATTCAATGAAAACCATGATATGGCGGCCCACAGCATCACCGAGCCGCCGCCATGTTTCACAGTTGGACGGAGACACTGCAAATTATAAGCTTCTTTGGGCGTTCTCCACACATAAACACGGCCCGTGGTTGGGAATAGGGTGAAGGATGACTCATTCGAGCATATCACACGTTTCCAGTCCTCAACGGTCCAAATTGCATGGTTGCGGCACCATTTGCGGCGTGCGAAAGCGTTATGGTCCCTGATGAGCGGTTTGACCCGTGCAATACGAGTTCACCTTAACCAGTTCACCTTCCTACATTTTTTGTTCGTTGTGTGGAATAAAACACGTTTTTGATTGATCGGACTTTGATCGCCAAATGTTAAAAAAAAAAAAAAGTTCTCGTCATTGGCGAACAGGTGAGTGAATTTTTCAAGCCCTGACTATGAACACGATATAGTCCACCACAAACTCACAAAGGTTGGACCGACCGAACTAGGCACCGTCACACCAGGGACGAACACTCTAACACTGAGCCACTGTGGATCCTCATTACCCTTTAATAATAATTTGAAATGTGGATTAGATACACTGAACAGTGTTGCCTCTCGGGGTTTGTATGTAAGACCAGAGTAAACTAACCTTTTGGATGGTTTTTCAATATAAATTAGTTACGTCATGTTGTAGAGTTTTCAAATTTAAATGTGGACAAAATCGCTCCAGTTTTCTTTCTTTCTTTCTTTGCGGATATTGGCTACAGAAAGTCTCCCACGAGTAACATATTTTGTTGGAGCTTTTATCAGAGAAATGACTTCTAGCATCTTATAGAGATTTTAATGAAATATAAACACTAATGAATAATCGTTAGCGCCACTTTCGACGAAGGGGGCACGGTGGCTCAGTAGTAGAGCGCTTATATCTGGTTCGATGGTCCCTTGATTGATTCCCGGTCAAATAAATTTGTGGTGGACAACATCGTGCTTGTGGGTTTTCTCGGGGTACTCCCGTCTCCTCCCACTTTCTCATTCCACCAATTCTTCCATCATCATTCACTTACTTTAATCATCGTCTCCCTTAGCCTAACAGACATAATTGTGGGAGGTTAAACTCAAGGATTTTGTTTTTCACTTTTGACGAAATAACAATTTTCATCTTCGAGTAACCTCCCCTTACTTTTAGTGCTAGAAAGAAAGTGTGTAATTTCCAGTAAAGAATCATGAAAATCTTACTACAAAATTTGGCACGGATACATTCAACAGCATGGTCTCTATGTGATAACGGGACGAGTATTCATCGCGACAATGGACCAATATTAAAAATAACTTTTTGAGCATGCAGGGACCACGATACGTGTAAATTCGTTGAAATCTCGAATTCCCTTTTTTTTTTCCGCAACCACAATACTATTCTCTCTTATCATCGCTCGAAAGTAAAACAAGGAAGGAAGAACAATTACACAAGCTGAAAACCTTGAATCTTGATCTTATCATCAATTGTTTTTGTCGTAATTACTATGGTTTCTATTCGACGTCAAACTCATCGTGGCTACTAATGAAATTAACGCTAGCAACGTAATAATGTGTGGTCGTTAGGGGATTAATTTCAGACTTCCATTTGTGGTCTACAATCAACATTTCTAATTAATTTGATTGAATGGCAATTTGCAATTTTAGGAAGAAACTATTTTTTTTTTTTTTTTTACACAGATATGTTTTAAAAAGACCATTTTCTCAGGCTATAATTGTAACGTATAGACATTCCACGAAAACTTTATTGCACTTGAACAAGAAGGGTTAGATTATTTTAGAACACTAATACACTTTGATTGAAACGTAATATATGCAGAATATGCTTAATTGTAGTGTACGAACATCCATCTCCATCGTACCAGCACTTTGAAAGAAGAATGATACACAATTTCCTTGAAAACAATATGAAACAATACTATTTATTCATTCTTAGGAGAATACAAGCTGGTTTGCAAGCCAAAGATGGCCATCTTACGTCGCATTAAACAAGATAATGTGATAGGGTCTATTTGTAGGATGTTCTCACATTTTTGTCCTCTTCCTGTATACCATTTCCTTGTCAGGATCTTGACAAAACTTCCTCGAAAGTAGATCTTGATTTGCTTAGTATATGCACGCGAAATATTTCCTTGTACAAACATTTGGTTCTCGTGTTATCAGAAAAATGAAATGAACTGAAATTTTCGAGTTTTATGTCTCATGCTTGTGCCGTCTAGGCTAAAGGAGACGCTGATGATGAGAAATGGATGAAATGGTGGAAGGAATAAAGTGAGAGGAAACGGGAGAACCCTGAAAAACCCCACGCATACAGTGTTTGTTCACCACAAGCTTGGCGCGAGCTAGGATCGAACTAGGGACCCCAAGAGGTAAACGCTCTACCACTGAGCCACCGCGGCCCCCTCGTGTTATGAGAGTTGGAGTTTGGGTTTAACTACATTCAAATTTCGGTGGGGTACAGTGGCTCAGTGGTAGAGCGTTTACCTCTGGTGCGTGGTGTCCCTAGTTCGATCGCCGCCCAAATAAGTTTGTGGTGAACAACAGCGTGCTCATGAGTTTTCTCGGGGTACTTCCGTTTGCTCCTAATTTCTCATTCCACCAAATCTTTCATCATTCACTTGATTTAATCATCGTCTCCCAGGCATAATGTGGAACGTTGAACTTAAAGATTTCACACTCAAATTTTCACAAAAACTTTCACTTATTGCTATTTTGAACAAGAATTAGGGGAAAATTGGCGCAAACCAATTAAACTTTAATTTGAGGCTACACTTTTTAACTTCTTGAAACGATAAGTAAAAGCAAAGTGTACTTGCAATAAATATTTGCTAAAATCAATGAAAGACAAAACCTTTTCGCAATTTACAAATCGTTATTGCAAAGTGTACTTGCAATTAATACATGGTGTTTCAAAACAACACCGATAACGTTTATGTGGTGATTCCTGACACCACGATAAGAAAAAGTATAGACCAACCTGGGTGCAGAAATGCTTCCTTTCGGAGTTATAGCCTCCCGAAAACATGAAGAAATTAACTTTAAAGGTGCATAGTTCCAAAACTATGGAACCTACTGTAGTCGGGTCAAGACTTTACTAAAGAATTAGTACATGATCTTTCCAAATATCCATATTTCAGAATCCCGTGGTACTTCCGCAACCATATTTTATAGAGCTAGTTGGTAACTATTTCAAGTTATATGCCCATAGCCAAACTCCCTCAATAAGAATTGTTGCGTGAATACCTTAGGATTCTGAAACATGTATTTTTAGGTAGAGCACATATTAGTTCCTAAGTGAAGTCTTGACCTGACTACGGTAGGTTCCATAGTTTTGGAATTATGGGCCTTTAAAGATATTTTTTCATTTTTTCGGCAGCCTATAACTCCGAAAGAAAGCATTTGTGCAGCCAGGTTGATCTATACTTTTTGTCTTATCTTGGTGTCAGGAATCACCTCCCAAACGTTGTCGGTGTTGTTTTGGAACACCCTGTATTTGCCAAAATCAATGAAAGACAAAGTTTTGTCACAATTTAGGAATCGTTAGCTGAACAAATACATATTCCAATGACGAAGAACGTTGTGAAGGGTTTCCTATTAAATACTGCAATATATCCATAAAAAGCAACAAAGCGGTTTTTTTTTTTTTTTTTTTTTTGTAAAGTACAAATGGTGATCAGAAAAATGGAAACACATGAACGAAATTGCAACTTACCAGATTAATATGGTGTCGGGCCACCTTTCGCCTTCAGAACAGCCTTGATGCGACGTGGGAGGCATAGAGGTCGTGAATGCTAGCAAGTGGAATTTTACACCATTCCTCGTACAGGGCATCGGCCAGTTCTGTGAGAGAGCATGGAGGTGGAAATCGTCGCCGGACTCGTGTTTCCAAGACGGACCACAGATGTTCAATTATGTTGAGATCTGGGGATTGGGCGGGCCAGGAGAGGTGTTGAACTTCATCCTGATCTTCCTCAAACCACGCTGCAACAACGCGAGCTGTGTGAATGGGTGCATTATCATCCTGGAAGAAGGCGTCATTGTCCGGGAACAACATCCGGACCATAGGATGCAAGTGGTCTCCTAAAATTGCGACATAATCGTTGGCAGTGATCCGTCCGCTAAGTGTGACCACAGGATTCAATGAAAACCATGATATGGCGGCCCACAGCATCACCGAGCCGCCGCCATGTTTCACAGTTGGACGGAGACACTGCAAATTATAAGCTTCTTTGGGCGTTCTCCACACATAAACACGGCCCGTGGTTGGGAATAGGGTGAAGGATGACTCATTCGAGCATATCACACGTTTCCAGTCCTCAACGGTCCAAATTGCATGGTTGCGGCACCATTTGCGGCGTGCGAAAGCGTTATGGTCCCTGATGAGCGGTTTGACCCGTGCAATACGAGTTCACCTTAACCAGTTCACCTTCCTACATTTTTTGTTCGTTGTGTGGAATAAAACACGTTTTTGATTGATCGGACTTTGATCGCCAAATGTTAAAAAAAAAAAAAAGTTCTCGTCATTGGCGAACAGGTGAGTGAATTTTTCAAGCCCTGACTATGAACACGATATAGTCCACCACAAACTCACAAAGGTTGGACCGACCGAACTAGGCACCGTCACACCAGGGACGAACACTCTAACACTGAGCCACTGTGGATCCTCATTACCCTTTAATAATAATTTGAAATGTGGATTAGATACACTGAACAGTGTTGCCTCTCGGGGTTTGTATGTAAGACCAGAGTAAACTAACCTTTTGGATGGTTTTTCAATATAAATTAGTTACGTCATGTTGTAGAGTTTTCAAATTTAAATGTGGACAAAATCGCTCCAGTTTTCTTTCTTTCTTTCTTTGCGGATATTGGCTACAGAAAGTCTCCCACGAGTAACATATTTTGTTGGAGCTTTTATCAGAGAAATGACTTCTAGCATCTTATAGAGATTTTAATGAAATATAAACACTAATGAATAATCGTTAGCGCCACTTTCGACGAAGGGGGCACGGTGGCTCAGTAGTAGAGCGCTTATATCTGGTTCGATGGTCCCTTGATTGATTCCCGGTCAAATAAATTTGTGGTGGACAACATCGTGCTTGTGGGTTTTCTCGGGGTACTCCCGTCTCCTCCCACTTTCTCATTCCACCAATTCTTCCATCATCATTCACTTACTTTAATCATCGTCTCCCTTAGCCTAACAGACATAATTGTGGGAGGTTAAACTCAAGGATTTTGTTTTTCACTTTTGACGAAATAACAATTTTCATCTTCGAGTAACCTCCCCTTACTTTTAGTGCTAGAAAGAAAGTGTGTAATTTCCAGTAAAGAATCATGAAAATCTTACTACAAAATTTGGCACGGATACATTCAACAGCATGGTCTCTATGTGATAACGGGACGAGTATTCATCGCGACAATGGACCAATATTAAAAATAACTTTTTGAGCATGCAGGGACCACGATACGTGTAAATTCGTTGAAATCTCGAATTCCCTTTTTTTTTTCCGCAACCACAATACTATTCTCTCTTATCATCGCTCGAAAGTAAAACAAGGAAGGAAGAACAATTACACAAGCTGAAAACCTTGAATCTTGATCTTATCATCAATTGTTTTTGTCGTAATTACTATGGTTTCTATTCGACGTCAAACTCATCGTGGCTACTAATGAAATTAACGCTAGCAACGTAATAATGTGTGGTCGTTAGGGGATTAATTTCAGACTTCCATTTGTGGTCTACAATCAACATTTCTAATTAATTTGATTGAATGGCAATTTGCAATTTTAGGAAGAAACTATTTTTTTTTTTTTTTTTACACAGATATGTTTTAAAAAGACCATTTTCTCAGGCTATAATTGTAACGTATAGACATTCCACGAAAACTTTATTGCACTTGAACAAGAAGGGTTAGATTATTTTAGAACACTAATACACTTTGATTGAAACGTAATATATGCAGAATATGCTTAATTGTAGTGTACGAACATCCATCTCCATCGTACCAGCACTTTGAAAGAAGAATGATACACAATTTCCTTGAAAACAATATGAAACAATACTATTTATTCATTCTTAGGAGAATACAAGCTGGTTTGCAAGCCAAAGATGGCCATCTTACGTCGCATTAAACAAGATAATGTGATAGGGTCTATTTGTAGGATGTTCTCACATTTTTGTCCTCTTCCTGTATACCATTTCCTTGTCAGGATCTTGACAAAACTTCCTCGAAAGTAGATCTTGATTTGCTTAGTATATGCACGCGAAATATTTCCTTGTACAAACATTTGGTTCTCGTGTTATCAGAAAAATGAAATGAACTGAAATTTTCGAGTTTTATGTCTCATGCTTGTGCCGTCTAGGCTAAAGGAGACGCTGATGATGAGAAATGGATGAAATGGTGGAAGGAATAAAGTGAGAGGAAACGGGAGAACCCTGAAAAACCCCACGCATACAGTGTTTGTTCACCACAAGCTTGGCGCGAGCTAGGATCGAACTAGGGACCCCAAGAGGTAAACGCTCTACCACTGAGCCACCGCGGCCCCCTCGTGTTATGAGAGTTGGAGTTTGGGTTTAACTACATTCAAATTTCGGTGGGGTACAGTGGCTCAGTGGTAGAGCGTTTACCTCTGGTGCGTGGTGTCCCTAGTTCGATCGCCGCCCAAATAAGTTTGTGGTGAACAACAGCGTGCTCATGAGTTTTCTCGGGGTACTTCCGTTTGCTCCTAATTTCTCATTCCACCAAATCTTTCATCATTCACTTGATTTAATCATCGTCTCCCAGGCATAATGTGGAACGTTGAACTTAAAGATTTCACACTCAAATTTTCACAAAAACTTTCACTTATTGCTATTTTGAACAAGAATTAGGGGAAAATTGGCGCAAACCAATTAAACTTTAATTTGAGGCTACACTTTTTAACTTCTTGAAACGATAAGTAAAAGCAAAGTGTACTTGCAATAAATATTTGCTAAAATCAATGAAAGACAAAACCTTTTCGCAATTTACAAATCGTTATTGCAAAGTGTACTTGCAATTAATACATGGTGTTTCAAAACAACACCGATAACGTTTATGTGGTGATTCCTGACACCACGATAAGAAAAAGTATAGACCAACCTGGGTGCAGAAATGCTTCCTTTCGGAGTTATAGCCTCCCGAAAACATGAAGAAATTAACTTTAAAGGTGCATAGTTCCAAAACTATGGAACCTACTGTAGTCGGGTCAAGACTTTACTAAAGAATTAGTACATGATCTTTCCAAATATCCATATTTCAGAATCCCGTGGTACTTCCGCAACCATATTTTATAGAGCTAGTTGGTAACTATTTCAAGTTATATGCCCATAGCCAAACTCCCTCAATAAGAATTGTTGCGTGAATACCTTAGGATTCTGAAACATGTATTTTTAGGTAGAGCACATATTAGTTCCTAAGTGAAGTCTTGACCTGACTACGGTAGGTTCCATAGTTTTGGAATTATGGGCCTTTAAAGATATTTTTTCATTTTTTCGGCAGCCTATAACTCCGAAAGAAAGCATTTGTGCAGCCAGGTTGATCTATACTTTTTGTCTTATCTTGGTGTCAGGAATCACCTCCCAAACGTTGTCGGTGTTGTTTTGGAACACCCTGTATTTGCCAAAATCAATGAAAGACAAAGTTTTGTCACAATTTAGGAATCGTTAGCTGAACAAATACATATTCCAATGACGAAGAACGTTGTGAAGGGTTTCCTATTAAATACTGCAATATATCCATAAAAAGCAACAAAGCGGTTTTTTTTTTTTTTTTTTTGTAAAGTACAAATGGTGATCAGAAAAATGGAAACACATGAACGAAATTGCAACTTACCAGATTAATATGGTGTCGGGCCACCTTTCGCCTTCAGAACAGCCTTGATGCGACGTG